>NC_056685.1:14704166-15995000 GCF_018350215.1 Panthera leo
TTTCAGAGAGAAGTGTTAAGCAGTTCATGGACAGCAAATGTTCCTCTTCAGATCTCCTAGAATTTCTTTCCTTTGGACAGTTCAACTAGATTCTCCCCGCCGCCTCCCCCCCACCCCCCGCCCTTTTAAAGTTCAGATCATCAGCCTGGGTAAAAGAGTCACAGAATGGGATTTTTTTTTCATTATATAGAGGAAAATATATCCTAAAAGTAATATACTCTTATCTTTAATTAAGCACCCTTTTATTAAGTTGTTGTTAAGAATGAAACAATTGCCTGAGGGTAAGTTAATTTCTAAAGTTACTTTTCTATAGATGTTGAAAAGGTTGCTGGAAATAACCAATGGGTGATATGCTTACTCATCAGGTATCCCCTCATGGCTATGGTAGTACCTAGGACATAGTAGGTTCTCAAAAAATAATCAATAAAAGCATAGCTAAGTGAATGTCATAGATTAGGATCTACAATGAGATGTAACCGTTTTAATTTAATAAGATTCATAGCCTAGGGTCAGCTCTGAATTCATCTGGGGCTTACATGGGTCTTTCTCAGTTTGCTCATATAAAGTGCAAGTTTTGGAGAAGAAAGCTTTAGGACTCCCTCAAGCTCTATAAGGCTAAAATTTCCAGTCTCAAGGCTTAGAGGTACTAATGACCAGAAATGAGCAAATCTGTGCCACTTGAATCTCTCCTTAAATAAATGAATGAATGAATGAATGAATGAATGAATAAATAAATAAATAAAGCAAGCAAGCAAGCAAGCAGGTTGCAAATGGCTTCAGGTCCACCAGGGGGCAGGTGCCGGGACACATCTATGGTTAAGAAGGACTAGAAATACAAAACAGTACCACGTGAGTTACTGTGGCACAGATATGCGAGCTGCATAACACTTCACACTTGAACATCACAAAAAATTTCACAAGGAAAAAATATTGATCCTCTTTGGCCAGTAACAGAGACTGTGGTGTACTCTGAGCAAACGACTTGCTCCAAAGCACAGACACTTCACCCCAAGTATGGTCTCAGAGTCCAACATCCTGTCTCCTGGCTTTGAACACGGACCATCACCCAGTTGAATTACCGAGCGACAGAACCTTAAAGTTGTCGGCAAACCTAGACATTGTTTCACCCAACAGGTACCACAGTCTAAGCAACTACCTCATTCATTTTACATCCTACAACACAGTCAGCCACAGACCAGACCGAGGAGCCAAGCTGGAGGTGACCTTCAGGGCGGTTTCCTTTTGAAGCACTCAGAAAGAATTTTTAAAATCAAAGAAGAAAACATCTTGACAAAATTGGCTGCGGGTGGAACTGTCTTTTCCAAGTTGACATCATCAATCAACCAACAGTGTAGGAGAGCTGTCAAATCCCAGCAGCACGAGGGACAAGAGAAATCATCAGACACCTGAAAAATGGAGAGCTGCTTCACAGCACAGCTGGAGCTGTGGGGCTGTTATTTGGGGGGGAGAAAATTGAATGGGGTGGGGGGGAGCAGGTAAGGAGAGGGTGTTCAGGGAAAAAAAAGCCATCAATTAAAATAGACCTGATTCATAATTTTCTGTATTTCTCAGCAGAATAACTTTCTGCCCCGCTTTCTGCATTGTGCACAGCTATCCCAGAATTCATTTTTCAGCTGTTATTCATACTTCAGTTGGGTGTTTCTGAATGTATTCTTTCTCACAGTAACTGTTGACAGGTCCAGCCCTGTAACCATCTGGCTCCTGAAGTAATGAGACCAAATGAAATGGAGCTTGAAGAAATTAACATTCTTTCCTTAATCTATTAATAACTGAAAAGTGTTGATTTTGGTGACAGCTAGATACTTTATTATGAGGCATATTGGTTAATTAAGAGCATCATAATGAAGGTTATAGGAATGCATATCCCTCCAGAAATACACATATTTTTAATAAGCATAATTTGATTCTCCTCACAGGCTCAAATAAAGTCAGTGAAAATGTTATGCGCAAAGAAAACCTCAACAAAGAATAAACAGACAATTTTGTATGTTATTGTTATTTTATTAAGTGCGCCTGTGTGTATCAATACAGCTGCTGTATATCAATAGAAGTTGCAAAGAATGACAGGTCTTCCAATGCCATCGACCTACCATCCCTTGATTCTTCTCTCTCCATCTATTTACTCTCAGATGATGTTTGCATCTCTGTTGGATCCTTGCCGGGCCAAAGGTATCCTCCGATTGGCCAAAATGGAAAATGCTTAGATTTCTAATATTTGGATCATGGATGATGAGAGTTCCTTGCTCTTTGATGTTTGCCAAGATTTCTTTTTACTCCCGTAAAAAATTTTACAAAAACAGTACCTTGCACACAGAACTGTCATGAATCACAGATTGGGCGTTTCCTCTTTTTTCCCTCACCTTTCCCTCACATCAAGCACAGAGAAGTTGTGGGTTCCCCTGGTTGCCCTGTTGATGGGCGCCACAGTTAGGTCTAAGAAGTCGCCCCCACGTCTCATCAAAAGACTCTTTTTTCCTGTGTCTACAGCTTTGATTCAAGTTTAGCTAATCTCTGTATGCACTTGTGGGGGAAGTTGGGTATCATTTTTATTCCTGACTGGTATCCCATTAAAAAAAACACCCACAAGTAATTTCCCAAGGTTTTCTCTACTGAGTATTAAATCATTTGTGCGTTGTTTTCATGGCACAAGTTTGCTGTGTTCCTTCCTTCAGGTCCTCCCTTTCATTTTGCCATTGTGTTTGCACTAGCTGGGTAAGAAGTCCCCGCGAAACGGTGGGTATTTCTCTCTTGCTATTTCTCTCCCAGAACATACCGCACAAGACTGTGTGGAAAAGGAAAGGTCCAGATAATTCAGGCAAAAGGGGGTAATGGCAACCAGGGGTGTGTTTTTCTACTTGAGGTCTCAATTACCCACTTTGGTCATCAAAGTCGAAAAATTACTGAACCAGGACCAGACCTTTAGTATAAATAGTGCCTTTCTGAACAGAGAGAAAGGACTTCCTCCTGGTTTTCCCAGTCTCTTTCTTGGGTTCAGTCTCCATTTAAGTACTTCTTTCTTATTATCCTTTCTGACACCTCCTGTCCCTCTTTGCCTCCATCCTTTGTATTGTTGATGCCGTGTGTGTGTGTCTTTGTAGCACTGTGCTCTCAGCATTAGACTCAGGAGGCACAAGGCGGAGGTACTTCCTCGTCCTGTGATAAGCATTTCAATAGTCTGTGATGGGTACTTATTCCTGTTTGCTTGGAGGAGTAATTCTATTTTCCAAAATACAGTTAAATTACATTATTAAGCAGAACAGTACAGTCAACTTTACATAGGCTATAGAGCACTTTGGCCAGCCTTCCAGAATCCCCAGCCAGAGTCCTGCATATCAGGATCAGCAGGCTGAGGAACTGGAAACAGATTCAAGGCCATTGTGAGGTCTGGCAATCCTTATCTGCTGTGGCCACAGTGAAGTGTGATTCCAAACCAAAGGCCGAGAATTTTCCATCTCACAGTCTCAGTTGGGGGCCAGAAGACTCATAAGGCAAAGTCAAGTACCATGCTGCCCAGGTCAGGGTCATGCTTAGTATATTTCACATCCAAAACTGGAATGACAGCGCTCAATAATTCTTTCCAAAGATTGGGGATAAGGGAAAAGTAAATAAAAACTTGGTTGGAAACACTCGGCAGTGGCCACAGCGCAGAATGGATGTCGCTCTCTCCCATGCCTCGGTCCGCTTGCTCTGCAACCACGTCTGACAAACCCAGGAGGGCTGAGATTGAGAAGTTCAGTGAATCGACATTGAAGAAGACAGAAATGCAAGAGAAAAATCCACTGCCTCCCAAAGAGATGACTGAACAGGAGAAGCAAGCAGGTGGATTATGATGAGGTGTCCGCTGCTAATATGCACTATCCGTCCCACAACCATTGCCTTCTTGTTTTACTTTGTAAGATGCCAAGAGCCTGGACCCAGTTTCAATGACTGTGTTAGCCCCTTTGCGCCTCAAAGAATCCAGAACCACTGACAAGAAAAGCCACGCCTGCCTCTCCCTTCTACCTGTCTGGCTGGCAGGGAAAGAAAAGAACTTTCATGTGGTGAAGGAAGAAGCTGGGCGGGAGGACAGTGAAATCAAGAGTAAAAACCAAGCTGGTCCAAGGTGTCCTGCAGGCTGTAAAATGCAGTTTAATTAGAGCCCCATTCTTTCATTCAAAGGATCTTAATTACTGGAATGCACAATTGTTTTTAATCTTTTTTTTTTTTTGAAAGTTTATTTGAGAGAGACCATGGGCACATGCAAGCAAGGGAGGGGCAGAGAACAAGTGAGACAGAATCCCAAGCAGACTCTACACCATCAGCAAGGCGGCTGATGCAGAACTGGTACCCATGAACCATGAGATAGTGACCTGAACCCCCACTAGGGGTTGGGTACTTAACCTACTGAGCCACCCAGGCATCTCCACAATTTTTAAATTATGCAAATAAAAAGTTTTAAAACCTGGGGAGAAAGAAAAACCGTGTTGGAGAAAGTTCTATCTAAATAAGTGACCCATCAATCAATCACAGAGAGTGGATTCAGAATAATCAAAAGCTATGTTCAGCTTTATTTTAGTTGTGCTTTTAAATGGGTCCATCCCTCTCACACAAAAGCTGTTAGTGACAGGGTATGGAAGTTCAGCATCAGGCACAACTCCCTGTCTCTGGAATTCTTTCAGGCTTTTCCACCTTATTTTTTTTTTACTACCATCAGACAATACCTATTTTACCCTCTTGGCGCTCCTACCTCTTAGTTTCTGTCCCTGCTCCCAGTTTTCACTTTCTGTCTTCAGTTCTCTGTCCTGACAATCCATTTAGACATCCTTCTCTGGCTTGAACCCTCAGTACTACCTTTCAGTCAATATTTTATTATTTTCTTGTAGTACCATAAGCACTTACAGCTAAGGGTAAGGAATGGTTCTGTTATTAAATAAAACTTGAGATTTATCTTTACTCCACGTGGTAGTAGAATCAGATAGCATTCTCTCTCTATCTCTTTAATTCCAGACTTAAAATACTACTTTACGGTTTGTTTAGATCTTCAAAAATAAAAAGAACCATGTAGCAAACATAAGGCTTTTATATGAGTTGCAGATACTTGGGACAGATGAGTGCGGGACACATGGTAAAATACCGATGTATTCCTGTAAATGTTTTCCTTATTCCTAGGGTGAGGTGGCAACATTGGGTCACTTCATTTTGTGACAGGTAAAATCCTATAAATGGAAGTGTGCTAATACTAAGGTAGAAACTTACAGCCTTGTAGGATGTGAAAATAGAATTATGATAAAGCCTATAAAATTTGCCAAATTCGGGCTAAGAAATGTGAGACCAAAGAATTTAGAACAAATTTAAGACTATGCAACCATAGGGGTTTATTATCACTAGAGCCATATAATTGTTTGAGAATTAGAACAACACACCTTAGACATGTAAAACATAACCAATGCTATCTAAATGAGGGCCTAAAAATAACTGTTAGAACTATTTAGAACTTAGATAAGTTTAATTTCTGTTCCACATTGCAACTTCTATTTTTCTCAAAGAATTTTCTCTAATTATAAAACAAAGAATATATTCCAATATGATAAATGTATAATTCAAGTTATAAAAAGCATAACCTAGCAGGTACCTGGGTGGATCAGTCTGTTAAGTATCTGGCTCTTGGTTTTGGCTCAGGTCATGATCTCAAAGTTCATGAGTTTGAGCCCTGTATCAGTCTGTGTGCTGACAGTGCAGAGCCTGCTTGGAATTCTCTCTCTCTCCCCCCTCTGTCTCTCCCTCTTTCTCTCTCTCCCTTTCTGTCAAAATGATAAACTTAAAAAAAAAGCATAATATAGCTTTGGCAGAATACCAGTTTACTCAATGGCCAGAATACGTTTTCTTATTTTCCTCTTTTTACAAAATAGAAGATGTAATATGTTCATTAATTAAAATATGGGAGAGACTAACAAGATTAGGGAATGTATTTTAAGTGACAATGTATCACCTTTAAGTACTTGCTATAAGTTGCATTATCTAAATAAGTAACATTAAGGTGAAATTACTATTTTTTCATGCTAAAGATATGCCTATATATTAGGAATAATGTAAGTAGAGAAAATTATTTTTCCTTCCAGGAGACTATTCTAAGACCTTGTTTGACTATAAATTTACATGGTGTGCCCCTCTTTCACAGAGTTACCCTTTGGCTCAATTACTTCAACGTCAAATGAATGCAGCAGCATTATTTGTAGAGTCAATCAGATTTGGCTGTTACAAAAACCTTACGAGGCACTGGAACCATTTATCTTCTTTTCTGAAAGAATGCCAGGGGTCTCACATTTTATATGAATATATACAGGCCACATGTGCCAAGATTCAATCAGGGAAGCCAAGCTCCTAGGAGTGTCATAGAATAAGAGATCTGTTTTATGAATAAGGCTAGACACAAATGTGGAGAAGCTGGGTGACCAGGAGGCCACTGTGGATTGACTCTGAAATGCTGGTGCAAGGAGGCCATTGGGGGTTTTCCAAGAAATCTGGGAAGGCAAGAAGGTCCAGATTCTAGGGTGGGGCCATCAGGCAGGCTTGTGGGGAGGTCTATTTCCACATACAGAGGAAGCCTGTTGCTTCTGCATCTGGTGGCACATGTGGGGGTCACTGCATGTTCAGGGGGAGAGTGAGGATAAGCTGGGATCCCAGAGCTGTCTGTCTGTCAGGCTCTCAGACTACTTAGCAGTATCACCTATAGAAGGAGGTGACCACTGCTTTCCTTTCACCTTCCAAATTTAATGTGAATTTCTCTTTTGTATCTTTAACTTGGAAACATGATGAGGAGGATTCTGGGAAATGTAGTTCAGCTTAGCTTTGTTGCTAACAATACAAACCACGGGTCATATAACTCCATTTGGTTTAGTGAACATTGTGTTAAGGGGGTGCACTATTATGCGGAATGCAAAAACGTCCAGCATATATAGCTCGTGTTTAGGAGCAGGACATCATCTCGAAGGAGACACAACGTGGCCCACTCAACAGTGCAAGGTGCCATTCCACAAAATGTCAGAATGAATGCTACAGTCAAAAATTGAAAATGCTGGAAAATATTGTCTTAAAAAGAATCATTTTCCATACCAGTTTCGATTCCTACTCCCTACTTCCATTCTCTTAATAGCTTAAAAAATTCTACGTAGGAGAAAAAGAAAAGGGCTACACTATGCACAGAGAGATATGAATAGCTTGTGTGATTTTATTCATTAGAACTAAAGAATTCATAAACTTTTATGGTTTCAGAAAAACCTTCACTGTATCACATTTGCAGAACATACGCTCTGTGAGTAAATGTGAACCCATTTTGTTGAAAGAATAATGTCTTTTCTGAGTTTGAAACCTTTTCATTGGTATCCCAGAGAAACAGACTAAGAATCACAGAGTAAACTGCATTGAAATCTGTTCTATTTACCAGATGGGCAATTTCCAAAGCTCTCCCTTCTTATAAGTACCTCAAGGGAGAGGCACATCCTTTGAGAGGGAAGCAGGAGAGAAGAGATCAGTTTGAATGATAATGAGGCCTGCCAGGAGAGACCTTTACCTTTTTTCAATGGGACAGACAGGTTTTTTGATGTCAGTTTAGAAGTCCCATTAGCTATGATACGAATTACAGGTTTATCAAGAGAAGAATATACCCCTATGGATTAGGTAGCAAAGGTCTCCCTCTTTGAGCTTCATTATTAGTACAAAAGCCTCATTCATACAAGGCTAATGGGAGGTAGACACATACTTCAGAGAATAGATCTCATGGGATGAAGTACCAACCAGACTACTTTCTAATTCATGCACATATGGAAAGAGAAAGATTGTTGCTGTGTTTTTCATGTAAATTGGTCCCCTTTCTAGTATTCATCACTACCCTGTCTCCTCCCATCCTCCCCCACCCGGGAAAAGCACACTGAAGTTGGCCACTCCTGGTATTAGAAAAGCCTCCCAGACTCACCAGGTATAGCGCGTTGGTCCAGGGTGCTATGGATTATTCTCTGTTCCTAAGAAAATCAGCCCCAAAGATGTATTTGTAGATCAGGCCCTTGGAGCATAATGACCTCCTGGCTGTTTCAATGTTTGGACAACTCTTTGACAGAGCCAATAAGTCTTAGTATTATACTTTATTTGGATTGGGGAATTGGTTGACATTATTTATCACAACGTGGAAAGAAGTTTGGGAGCGTTTCCAAATGACACTCAGGAGAATCACAATGATTTCTTCACTTTTGGGGCCTACAGGGAGAGTTCAAAGTTACCACCTCTTATGTAACCACAGTCCAGGCACCTTGTGGGAAGTGAAGGTGGTGAAATATTTAGTACATAGAAAACTTTAAGACGGGAAGTTTCTACCTTCTAGAATTGTTTTACTGAACAAAATTATCCACCCCGCTCCACCAAATCTCAAAGTAAATGTCTCTGGTTTAAGTGACGTACAGTAAGAGCGAAGAGGGATTATCCAGAGAGTGCCTATCAGAGAGACAGAACTCACAGAAATAATTGGAAGCACAGAGGCCTGAAACACCTGTACATAAAAACAAATATATGATTATTGATGCAAAGATGCTAGCCTGTCTGACACAAGGTTTTACTAACTGGTCTATTAACTGTTGCGTCTGGCTGTGCATCGTGCTCTGTTCTCAGTGGCTTTTTTGAAACCCACTTTATATTTCTGAGTCTGTTCTTTATAAGCCTTTCAAAATAAAGTCACCTGATTTTAAAAGATGCTAGCCAGAGCTCAGATTTGGGGGAAATCTCTTGGGTTCTCTCTAAGCGTGCACTCTCTGTCAAGAAAAAGCTATTTTCAAAGGTCAGAAAGGAGATACGTAGTTACATTACATGCATTCATGTGTGTCTGTAACTGTATAAATACTACAAATCTATTTTCCGGGAAGACAAGGATCATTTTCTACTTAGCATTTCCCAGAGAGGTGACCAACAGTTGTAGGATGAAAGAAATACTAAAAGATCAATTGACATGGAAGTTTTATCTGAGATTTTTAGGTTTACTCTATGGTTAACCACTAGGATCGTTGCAATTATTGTTGAGCAAATATACATCCCAACCTCTTCCTATTGTGGGTAGAATGTATGTCTCTGACCATTCAGTTTGTTTTGACAATGAAATATTGGCAGGCATGATTCAAGTATAGGTTTGAAACATGTTCATGGAGAGGCGCTTAGCTTCTCATATTTCAGACGTTGCCATGAGAAGAACATGTTGGTCCAAAGAGGGTAAGAGACACAGAGAGCAGACCTGGGCTCAATGTCCATCTTGGAGCCAAGGCCATCTATTTGAGCCAATGTGGATCAACCAAATCCCAACCGATCCCTATGTCCATAAGAATTACATAAATGATGATTATGTGCTACTGAATTTGAGGTATCTTTTTCTGGCAGATGGTAATTAACTGATACAGATATCAGTATCCTCAAATGGGGTCCTTCTGTAAAAAATAATCCTAAAATACGTAACATAGGATTAGGGTTTAGACAGTGGGGGATGGAGAAATTTCCATGAAAGACCAGGTGAAATGTGATAAAATCTAGAGGATAAATGGTTATCTATATCATACAGCAGCACAACTTTGGTTAAAGTCACTGGCAATAACCTAGAAAATAGAAATTATGCAGAAAAGCTCTTCTAATTAAGTCAGATTTTCAGATAATGATTTTTGGTGCAGTTTGTTAACAGAAATAGCTGAGTAGATGCATTATCTAGTAAATAATATAGAGCCCCTTATTTTGGTGGGCAAAATCATTTTTCTCCTATAGTGTTATAAGGTGGTCTTCTCTTCCTGTGTATTGATATGTTTCATCAAATACAAAGAGAAATGAAAAGTGTGACCTTTCCTCCAACTCCAATTACATGTTAATATTTCTTCTAAGAATTTAAAACATCTGCAAATCAAACTCAAGATGAGGAGAAGAGGTCGAACTCCAGAGCCATATAAAATATTATGAGCATAAAAATTTACAACAAAACATATACAAAGTACTTTGGTTGCACTCTATACAGTAGAAATAAGGTTCTAGACACCATTTCAATGTTCTCTGGAAAGATCCAATAGTTATATGAGTTATACTTTAACACAGAGTCAGTGTTGGTGCTTTTGAGGGATAAATGAAAGGTTGCCATAAATCTTGAAGCAAAACTTTCAAACTGTGAAGAGTAACAAATACTATTAAGAGGGAATTTGAAATTAAAATAGCAGAGAAGAATAATTTTAAGGGAGTTTTCATAGCCATACAACTCAAACCCCAAGACACGAAAAGGGCCTATAAATGTGACTGCAGAATTACCATTCACTGTCTAAAGTGCAAGAGATGTCATAATGTCTTTTGAGAGAGGGTTCAGCCAAAACTAAGAAGGTTACCACAGTTCTAGGAGAAAGTTTTAAAACATGGGGAAATAATGCAGAAACTATAAACAGGAAAGAATAATAGTGAACTCCTACAAAACTGAACTATTTAACAGATGGTATGTGAGAGCTTGAAAGAGAAAACAATCCTTACCAGGGCAGAAACTCTGATGATAGAAATCATTTTATGCTTTTAAGGATACCATCTTTCATAAATTGGAAGAAATCATTGATCATGAGGAACATCGAGTTTTTATGACATTAAGAAAGAAAAGCATTACCACTTTAGCAATGACATGCCATCTATTCCAAGATTCGTGTCCATTTCAGGTATGTTTAAATGTGAAATAAATGTACATCCCAGAGTGGGAGAAATGTAATGTTACTGTTTCTTTTCCAGGTGACCATTCCTTGGGGGCTGCCGGAGGAACAAAGGCAGGCTAGAAGAGGGACAAGAGAATCTCTCCTTATTTTGCTTCTTATTTCCTATTCTTTTCATCATCATTCCAGCAAAATGATTTCTTTATTCTGGATCGGCATTTTGTTCCAGTAATTCCAACTCTTTACAGGTGTACGGCGTTCTGATAATCATCACCACTGGCCTCTGTCAGAGACATCAGCACCAGCCACATGACACTCCCTTCCCAGAGGTCAACTCCATGGGGCTCCTTTCTAGGATGTCTGTTTACAGTAATTTCAAGTGAATCTATTTTCCTCTCCTAGCCCCACAGCTCCTACTTAGTGAGAAGTGGTCAATATTTGCCTTTTACATTCTCCAGTACCTAGTTAATGATAATATATATTAAATGATATGCGAAGATAACCCATATTGTTTCTGTCTCCTGCTTATACTCTGATTGATACATGTGTGCACGCACATGCATGACAGAGGCAGAGAAAGAGGAGTGAGAGAAATAAATGGGTACATTGTTGACCTGGATAGAGGATCCTGGTAGTTTGTGGGGAAAGAGCCTTATATACTGAGTTAGTCTACATGTCACCAGACCGAACCAAATTATAACACTAGACCAGCAATGAAAGCAGCCTCTGCTGGCCCAAAACTGGGTGACTTTCTGAGTAATATAAATAACTATCCATGGATAATAATTCGAGTGTAATTATGCCCACATTATATTAAATGTCTACTACAAGGTGGCTAGTCAGAAAAAAAATCATCACAGCAAAAGCTATATGTGTATGTGCCTGCTTGGTTACTCTCATACTAATATGTGACTATGAGGAAAATCACTATTATTCCAGGACAGACCCCACTTGGATGAATCTCTTATATAGCATTCAATAAAACGTTAGTAGTTAGGAGACTGATGTACTACTAAAAAACTAAGAGAAAAAATAGGCAAAGAAGAAACCCATAGGTGATGGGAAATATACTTTAAAATACAACTATGATTAAAATATTCGGGTACATAAAAGAAGAGATGGAGAGGGGAGCCTGGGTGGCTCAGTCAGTGAAGCGCCCAACTTCGGCTCAGGTCATGATCTCGTGGTTTGTGAGTTCGAGCCCTGTATCAGACTCTGTGCTGACAGCTCGGAGCCTGGAGCTTGCTTCGGATTCTGTGTCTCCCTTTCTCTCTGCCCTTCCCCCACTCATGCTCTGTCTCCCTTTCTAAAAAATAAACATTAAAAAAAAATTTTAAGATATAGAGATTTTCAAAAGGGAAGTGAAATACATAAAAAGGAATGGTGTAGGAATCCTATACCTGAAAAACATGATTTATATCAAGAATCCTATTTAGTGATTAGATTTAATAGCCTATAAGACAAAGAAAGGAAGGTTGGTGAACTGAAGATAGGTCAAAGAATCCAAATTGTAGCCCAGAAAGAACAGAGAAAGGAAATGTATAAAATAAAAAAGAAGCACAAGTCACATATGAGATAATTATTTAATATGTGTTTAAATAGAATGTTAAAAAGAAAGAAATAAGGAATGGAACATAAGAAGTTCCAGAAGGAATACTGGCCAAAATTTTCTCAAATTCATGAAAGCTATCATGTTACATAATCAAAAGTGTCTACAAAATCAAAACAAGTAAAAAAAAGAAAAATGGAGATACATCAGGCCCAGATTGTATGCTCCACTGCTGAAAGAAAAAAAAAAAAGGAGAGAGAGAGAGAGAGAAGAAGGAAGAGAATAGAACAGAAAAGAAAAATCTTGAAAAGAGCCAGAAGGTTTTGACAAAGGAGCAAAGGCAATAAAACTGAGAAAACAAAGTCTTTTCCACAAACGATGGTAGATGACTTGGGATATCCACATGCAAAAGGAAAAAGAAACTAGACCCATTCCTTACACCCTTCACAAAAATTAACTTAGTGGGGCATCTGGGTGGCTCAGTCAGTTAAGCATCCACCTCTAGATTTCGGCTCAGGTCATGACTCAAGGTTCGTGGGTTAAACCCCACACAGGGCTCCGCACTGGCAGTGTGGAACCTGCTTGGGATTCTCTCTCTCCTTCTCCCTTTGCCTCTCCCCCACTTGCATATGTGTGTGTGTGTCCCCCCCCCCTCAAAATAAATAAATAAACTTAAAAAAATTAACTTAAAATGGCTCGTAGACCTAGGGTCATCGGGGTGACTCAGTCAGATAGCCTCTGACTGTTGGTTTTGGCTCAGGCCATGATCTCACAGTTTTATGACTATAAACCCTGAGTGGGGCTCAGCACTGACAGTGCAGAGCCTGTTTGAGATGCTCTCTCTCCACTTCTCACTGCCCTTCCCCTGCTCACATTCGCTCTGTCTCTCAGAATAAATAAATAAACTTAAAAAAATAAAAGGCTCATAGACCTAAATGTAAAAGGCAAAACTACACAACTCCTAAAAAATAACACAGGAGAAAATCTAGATGATTTTGGACAGGAGATGAGGTTTTAGAGGTAACACCAAAACACAACCCACTAAAGAAACAGACTGGACTTTAAAACATGTGCTCTGCAAAAGACACTGTTAAGAGAGTAAGACAGTAAGACACAGGCTGAGAGAAAATATCTGCAAAAGACACACCTGATAAAAGATGATTATCCAAAAAATATAAAGAACCATATATATATCCAAAAATATAAAGAAACATCTATATATAAAATATAAAGAACCATATATATATATATATATATATATATATATATATATCCAAAAATATAAAGGAAACAGACAACCCAAATAAGAAATGTGCTGAAAGCCTGAACAGACACTTCACCAAAGCAGCAGCCTATGAATAAGCGTATGAAAAAATGCTCTACATTACATGTCATCAGGGAATCGCAAATTCAAACAATGAGATACTACTATACACCTGCTGGAATGGCCAAAATCCAGAACACTGACATCACCAACAGCTGGTGAGGATGTGGAGGAACAGGACCTCTCATTCACCACTGAGGTACAGCCACTTGAGAAGATGGTTTGGCAATTTCTTATAAAATAAGCATGATAATTATTTGCCACGGCCTGTAAACAACCACATGAATGTATCTCACAGACATGACAGAGAAAAATGAGACACAAAAGAGTAACTGCTGCATGATTCCATTTATATCAAGTTCAAAAACAGGAAAACGATGGAAATAATAGTAGCACTTCCTTTGGGACTGTAATGACTGGGAGAAAACAGAGACACTCTGGGGGTGGTAATAATGTTCTCTATCTTGATCTGGATAGTGGTGCCATTTTGTAAAGTTGTATCTAGCTGCACACATGAGATCTGTATACTTTTATGTGCTTGTACTAGGGCCACGTGGATGAAATACTACTGAAAGTGCCCAGTGCTCTACGATGTGAGGTTTATATTAATATCATTTTATCTTCGCACACATCAAAGTAATTTTAACTTTAGGAAAATCAAAAGATTGCACAGGAAAGAGATGAATTGTGTAAGCTGTTAACATAGTCACAAGAACTTTTAAATAACATTAAATATGGATTTAAGCAAAATGGAAGTGTTTGTGCGCCAGTCTAATGCACCTATTCATCTCCGTCCTTATAGTAGTGAAAGCTAGTGCTAGTTTGAAATCTACCTTGGACGATGAGGAAGCAAATGGCCAATGATGCTGTGTTCCAATAAAATTATATTTTACAAAAACAGCTGCCAGAACATACTTTGCTGACCCCTGGGAGAGGAGGACTAATTTTCATTATAGTCACAATATTATTATTTAACTTTTACGTTATGTGTTCCCTTGAAAATAAAATTATTTTAAAGAAAAAACTTTAAGTTTCTAAGTTCTTCATAGCACTTACAGCAGCAGTCTTCAAACATTTTTCACGTTTAGCCCTTAAAATTATCTTGAAACTTAAGTATCCTTTTTCAATGATCATCTAAAAATCTTGACAAACCAAGACAAACGCTGCATAATCCCAGTTCTATGTGGAATCTAAAAAAGTTGAACTCCTAAAAGCAGGGAGTAGAATGAGGTCTGCAGGGGCTGGGAGGAGGGGGAAATGAGAGTTGAGAATTGAGTATAAAGTTCCAGTTAGGCAAGCTAATTTCTAGACATGTGCCGTTCACACACTTAAAAATCTGTTTAGAGGGTACATATCATGTTAAGTGTTCTAACCATAATAAAAATAAATTACGTGTATCCAATAGACTCCAAGTGCCTTAAGAATTTAATACCCATAATTTCAATTAAAACAATTCATGGCTCAAGGCACCTGGATGGCTCAGTTGGTTGAGCATCTGACTATTGATTTCAGCTCAGGTCATCATCCCAGGGTCATGGGATTGAGCCCCACATCAGGCTCTGTGCTGAACATGGAGCCTGCTTAAGATTCTCTTTCCTTTTCTCTCTCTCTCTCTCCACTCTCTCACATTCTCTCTCTCTCTGAAAAAAAATTTAAAAGAAATTTAAAAAGAATTCATGGCTCTTCTTTATTAGGAAAACTATAGCATTATATTTTCTCCCTCAAATTCTGTTTTATCTTACCTTCCCCACATTTTTATCCTCTTGTAATATATTTTTATTCTCAAGTCTTTTATTACACAATATACATCTGCTACAAAAATATGTATACATTAAAATTTTATATTAAATTTTCTCTGACCATAAGGCTCTAAATGTTCAAAAATAATTTTTCTGGATTGAGTTATGAGTGCTATTAGTGATGTATTAATTAACACAATAAATATATTGCAAACTTGGAAAGTGACTTAAATGAAGAGTAAAGTTTAATTTTTGAATCAATCTCATGAGATAAGTAGAGCTGTTTTTACTTCAATCAGTTCATGTATTCGTGAATATTATTTATGAATTATTATTTATGAATGAGATGGGCCAAAACACTGATGATATTGAACTCATTGTATTTATTGTTGAGAGGCCTTCACCTAAATAAGTAGACAAAGTCCTCACGAAGCCTTAACAATTATTAATTATGCCTTCATGAGGCATTTTGCATAACCCAAGAGATTCAGAAAGAGTTGGAAAAAATCTAAACATGGGTTAAGTGCTTCAATACATCTTTGCTATATTAATGTTTTTGATTAAATGTTTTTATTTTATCCTATGTTTAAATAACTTTTTCAATCCAAATTTTGTAACTGCAGACTGAGCTCCTTCAATTTGTGGAAAATTGGCCGGATACAATCTAATAGGCAAGTCTAGTTTCATCAACAACTGGTCCGATCCAGCCTCCAGAAAAAGTCTGAATTGATTTTTCAATTCGGGTACATGGCTTACAGTTCATATCAAGGACTGAGAACAAAAGGTCAAAAAATTATAGTGATCTAATGTACTTATGTGCATCACACTCATTTATAAAAATAAGAATTTTTGTTTCTCATCCCTTAGCCTGTTATAATCCAATATATTGTCTAGTTAAGATTATAATTTATTTATGAAGTAACATATGGTGTGCCTTCAGTAAATGTGGTTTAGCATGTATGCTTAGCACGTGAGGATATTTAAGTAAAAATCACATTTTAAAGATGAGATAACAAAATCCATATCCCAAAACATCATAATTGTACTTTCCTTCTACATTTAATGAAGACAAAAAAACTACTGCTAAAAAAACCTGGTTGGGTAGTTAGACTATAACTGTACTTTTTCTAATGAAGTGGGTAAGATTAAACATTTTGTAAAATGAAATAAGTTGATAAAATGCACTTATATATATGTGTATGTATATATATATATATATATATATACATATATATATATATATATATATATATATATATATGATATTTTAAATGTTTACTTATTTTTGAGAAAGAGTGAGAGCAAGAGGTGGGGGGAAGAGTGAGATAAATAGAGAGAGAGAGAGAGAAAGAGAGAGAAAGAGAGGGAATCCCAGGCAGGCTCCACCCTGTCAACACAGAGGCGGACATGGGGTGTGAACCCACAAACCAGGAGCCAAAATCTGATCATGATCATGATGCCTAACCAACTGAGCCGTCCAGGAGCCCAATGGCTTATATTTAAATATGAAAAAAACAAATAATTCATAGGGTTCCTTATTTCTTACTGGTGATACTTAAAACACACTGTTTTGTTTTTTTTTTGTTTGTTTTGTTTTTTGTCTTTTGGCTTGGTGTTTGTTCTTCCCTTAAATAAAAAGGCAAATTTCCTGTGAAGGTACAGAAGAAGAAACATCAGGGATTTGCCCAGAGATCTCTCAAGACCAGGCCTAGGATGGGCCCAAGCTCTGTGTTCACGTGGTCCTTATACTCTCATAAAATGTGTGACAGTAAGGAGGATAGTCCTATCTGCCTCCTCTTTTCACTTAAAGCTCCCTTCCTGCCTCATTCCCTCTGTGCTGGAGTGGCCTCAGGCTTTTTGGAAGAAGTAATGAAAGGAAAGGAGAGTTGAGGATACATTTATTTTGGGTTTAATGGGATATTTTATATTATTCACTTTCAGGTTCGTCACGACCATGTATACTTATTACCCTCACTGTCCTAATATAGGAACATCTTTCAGGCATACTCCCCTCATTGTGAGATGATGTGAACTTAGAGTACCACGACAGGAACTTATCTGATGAAATTTGCTACCCCAAATTGGTGGATAGCGTGGGAGAAACAAGATAGTATTGGGAAATTCTTCCAGATCTTACAGCTCATATAGGCACCTTATAATGATTGTTCCACATCTGACAATGATCCTGAATAGTCACCAGATATTACCAATAACAGGTTGCAAAGCTAACAGAAAATTTTGTGTGTTATCAATACTAAGATCAAAATTTCCATCAATCACGATGGAGGAAAGAATGATTATCCTTCTAATGCAATATTACCAAATTTAACAATTGTTAAGTGAATAAATGCTCAAAATATATGCAAGCAAAAAATGGAGGGAAAAATATCAGAGATATTTTCATTCAGGTGGTTAAGAAAATGTTATTTTTTCTGACTTTTGTGGTATTTGTCACATTTGTCAAATTTGGCAAATATACTACATTGGATTTCTCATTCTTAATAGCCACTTTTGTACACAATTTGGTAATAATAATTTTATATTTTTTTCACAATGAGCCTTGCCAAGTTTTATAAACCTCAAACCCCCAAATTTGGATGGTTCCTGTTCAAAGAACAGGGCATCCTTTTCCAATAGTTGGGGAATGGATGAGGTGAGATCATTAAGCAAAAATTGCCATTATTCCCAGTATTCTCATACTACAAAGTATTTCATTTCAGAACATCCCAAGAATGATGGAATACTCCATTTCTAATATTTTTTTTTAACAGATATATGTTTGAGACAAGGGGAAGACTGGAAAGCTTATGATTTTGTGGTGACTTGACTGACCATTAAAAGCAGATTCTCCAACACAGTATCTCGAATTTTCTTTTTATTTGGCCCCTGGTTTGTTAACAACCCCCAGGAAATGAATTTAGGAGGGGGAAGGGACAAGCTCTCTTTGATAAATTTGGAGAAGCACCACTGTGAAAGGCAATACAGAAAAGGAGGAAAGGGAACCCTATGTGACATTAATCAGGAAGGAGCCTGAGTGGGGGCTGAATGACCGGGGAAAAGTCACCTCAACCAGTGAATCCCTTGGAAAGTCCATGAATACCTTCCAGGACAGGTGTGCTCCAGTCCCAACTCTTTTATATTAGCTAGACGGGGGCTTTAGACAAATGGCGATCACATTCATAAAGCTATGTGCTAGACCCCAGGGTGACACCCAGGTGGCACTACACCTGTCCCTGCTTCCCCTTTCTGCCTGCCTCTAATTCACGTTTTCTTTCACATACGCTCTTTCCTCTCTGGCTTTCCCTTTTGTTCCCCACTGTCTGTCCCACTGTTCAACCCTTTGGTTAAGAAGTCCCTCCATCAGCTTCAAAACCTGCTTGCCTGTTCCTTTCACCCCACCACCCCTACGCTTCCTTTCTACCTCCCAACTTCCCCTTGCATTCTTGCTCTTTTAACGTTTTTTAAGTGAGTGCAATGTTTTTAGAGAAGTTTAAGGTTTAGAGAAAGATTGTGCAGCGAGTTCCCATAAACTACGCCTCCAGCCCAACACACACAATTTCTCCCAGGAATAATACCTTGCATGAGGACACTTGTTACAATTTATATACCAATATGGATACCTCATTAACTAAAGTTCGCAGTTGACATTAGGGTTCACTCCTAATGTTGTATAGTTCTGTAAGTTTTAACAAATATCACGAATCTACCATTACAGTATCATGCATGATAGCTTCACCATTCTAAAATCTCTTGTATTCTACCTACTCATTACTCCCTCCTCTGCCCTGAAATTACTTTTCCTTAAAAACATTACAGCCCAAACCAAAATTGCCCTATGTGGCCATTAATAGAAAAGAAAATTTATTCATTCAATGCCAAGCGTTTTTGTCAATGTTTAATAATTAATAGACACCATTTATGATTTCATTTGATTATCACAATAAGTATAATTATCTTTACCTTAGGGATAAATAGATTGAGTCTCAGAAAGTCCAAATGACTTTCTCAAAGCTATATGGCTAAATGAAGACAGATGTGCATGGAGCCAATATCCATATTTGCTGTTGGTTGACCAATGATGTCTTTACTTCACCACCTCTTAAAAATTCCTGAGCTTTATCAGAGATAATAAATTTGTATTAAGGGGATGCCAGATTGTGACTACTAACTTTTGAGGATTCTATCAGTCCCTATCTATGACTTCTTTATTAGAAGGTAGAACTTGAGTGGCGCCTGGGTGGCTCAGTCCTTTAAGTGTCCAACTTCGGCTCAGGTCATGATCTCGCAGTTCATGAGTTCGAGCCCCCCACGGGCCTCTGCGCTGACAGCTTAGAGCCTGGAGCCTGCTTTGGATTCTGTGTCTTCCTCTCTCTCTGCCTATCCCCTGCTTGCACTCTGGTCATTCTCTCTCAAAAATAAATAAACATTTAAAAAAAATTTTTAATAATAAAGAAAAGTAGGTAGAACTTGAGGGCCCATAGAGATTTCAGTGACACACAGAGTATTTAATGTCTATCTCCAAAAGCCCACTCTGAGTGAACTTTTCAATATTTTACTATTTTATCACCTATAGACTAATTTCTTTTATGCCCAACCTTCCCACCCAGTATTTAGGGGTATATTACGCTTAGTAAGGTGTTAGTACGATACATCTTAAAATCAACTTAATTTCAGCTAGAAAACATCTCAGGGTTTTTGTTGTTGTTGTTGTGGTTTCCATTGCAGTCCTTCAGCTGTGTATTTTTATTTCAAGTTTTTCCAACATTCTGCACCCTGCTGATTCTTTACACAGCTGATAACTTTTTAAACCTGTGTGGAGACAGACTCAGCCATGCTTGTGTTTTAGTTTTTACAAATACACTCTATGTGATGCAGAGAGCACAGTTTTGTTTATGCTGACAGCTGTGTGTGAATATTTTTACTATTTTGAGAAGTGAACAGGTTGACTTTTTGGGTGTACAGGCAAGTTGGTACATTGTTATTGGCACAGTAGCACTTCCTTGCAGATTAATAATAGCTTTTCTTCTTAATTCTAACTTTTCTTCAGTGATACTAGCAGATCACGAAACGTATGATAATGTGTAAGTTCCAAAAATTTTTCACTAAATGCAATCAGGAAAATTTTCCTAAATCTTAATTAGTTAAGTGATTAGTCAAATTGGCAGACAGCATTAAGGGTGGGATGATGCAGGAAATAATATTTGAGCCAAATTCTTATTCCCAGCTCGCTTTTTGTTGTAAGCCAGACATCTTGAGGGGTTGCTGTTAATTTTTTCAAGTGATTAGTACATCAAAAGGACAGCTAACATGTTGTTTACTGAATGCTATCAATTGGTTATTGTATCTTGAATTTCAGAGTTATACCATGAAAACAATTCAGCGCGTTCTACTAGTCATGGAGCTGATTTCTTTTAATTACCATGTCCCCTGTGATTAGTATTGTGCACTAGCGTAGTGCATTGGTTACAAGTGATAAACCAAATGTGACACATTATTAGTTGAAATTAGGGTTCACTCTTTGTGTTGGACAGTCCTTTGGGTCTTGATGGATGCGTATCATGCATCTATCCTTACAGTATCATAAAGAATACTGCCACTGCCCTAAAAATACCCTGTGCTCCCCCTATTCATGAACATTCTCTGTCCCTGAATGCCTGGCAACCTACCACCTTTTTACCTTCTTTCCAGTCTTGCATTTTCCCGAACGTCCTACAGGTGGTTATTCTGAATGTAGCCTTTTCAGGCCAGCGTCTTTCACTTAGCAACATACATTTAAATTTCCTTCAAGTCTTTTTTGCCTTAAAAGTTAACTTGTTTTCATTGCTGAGGAGTATTCCATTGCAGGAATATACCAAAGATTGTCTATCCGTTCACCTACTGAAGGACATTTTGCTTGATTCTATTTTTTGGTAATTATCTGCGTAGCTGCACTAAGTATTTTGGGGGAAGATATTTATTACGGCATAAGTTTTCAGCTCGTTTGGATAAATGCCCTGAAGTGCAATTGCTGGTTCCAGTTAAGACTAGGCTTAGATTTGTAAGAAACTTCTCAACTGTCTTCCAAAATGGCCCTTTTACATTTCCGCCAGCAATGAATGAGTGTCCCTCCTCCCACATCCTCCCCAGCATGCAGTATTGTCAGTCTTTGGATTCTAACCATTTCAATGATATTAATCATATCTCATGGTCACTTTGATTTTTATTTCCCTAATGACATATGATGCTAAGCATCTTTTCTCACACTTATCTGCCATTGGCACAACTTCTTTGGTAATGTGTCTGTTCTAACCTTTTGCCTGTTTTTTAACTGGCTATTTTTCTTATTGAGTTTTTAGAGTTCTTTGTATATTTTGAATAACCGTCTTTTAACACATAAGTTTTTGGCAATTATTTTCTCCCTGTCTGACTTGTCTTTCATTCTCTTAACAGTGGCTTTGACAGAGAAGTTTTAATTTTAATCAAGTACAACATCAATTTTTTTCTTTCAAGGTTCATGCTTTGGAAATTTGGTCTAAGATCTCATTGCCAAACCCAAGGTCACCTTTTTTCTTTTTCTTTCTCTTTTTTACTTTATCTTCTCGAAGTTCTATAATTTTGCATTTTACATTTAGGGATGATCGATTTTGAGTTCATTTTTGTGAAAGGTATAAGGTCTGTGTATACATTTTTTTTTTTTGCGTGTGAATATTCAGTGGTTACAGCATTATTTGTTGGAAGGATTATCATTTTCTTCTTGAATTGCTTTTGCTCCTTTGTGAAAGAGAAGTCGATATGTTTTTTGGGTCCATTTCTGGGTCCTCTATTCTGTTCCACGGATGTCTTTGTCTGTTTTTTCACCAGTACGGTACAGCCTTGATTACCAAAGCTTTATAATAAATCCTGAAGTTGAGTACTGTCAGACATGTTGGCTGTATTAGTTCTTTTGCCTTTTCATACACACTTGAGAACCAGTTTGTTATTAACCACAAAATAAGTTTCTGGGATTTTGATCGGAATTGCTTGAATCTACAGATCAAATTGGGAATTTTTTTTTTTCCTCTGGTCACACTGGATTTAATTTGCTCTTCTTTTTCAGTTTCCTAAAATAGAAACTCTGATTCTTGACTGTAGTTATTTTTTATTTTCTAATACATCCCTTTAATGCTATATGTTTCCCTCTAAGCACTACTATGCTGTATCCGTAAATTTTGATGAATTGCATTTTCATTTCATTTCATTTAAAATACTTCCAATTGATTTGGAGACTTCTTTGATCCACGTGTCATTTACAAGTGTGATGTTTAATCTCCAAATATCTGGAGACTCTCTAGATATTTCTTTTATTGACTTCTAGTTTAATTTCATTGTGGTCTAAAAGCATAGTTTGTATGATTTCTATTCTTTCAGGTTTGCTAAGATGAGTTTTTTGGCCCAAACTGTGATTTTTCTTGGTCAGTGTCCAAGAAAACTTGGTCAGCTCTCTTCAGAGCTGGTCTTTCTTGGTCAGCTCTCTTCAGAGCCTGAAGAGAATATATATTCTGCTCTCGTAGGATAGTCTATAAATATCATATCCAAATGACTGATGGTACTCTCAGTTCAATGTGTCATCATTTTCTGTCTGCTGGATTTAATTACTGATAGTAGGGTACTGCTATCTCCAACAACAATAGTGTATTTATCAATTTTCCTTTCAGTTCTATAGATTTTTGCCTCATTTATTCATCTATTTATTATTTTAATTCCAGTTGTTAACATGCAGTGTTATGTATTTGTTTCAGTTGTACAATATAGTGATTCAAATCTTTCATATGTCGTCCTGTGCTCATCATGACAAGTGCACGCCTTAATCCCCATCACCTGTTTAACCCATCCCTCCATTTACCTCCCCTCTGGTAACCATCAGTCTGTTCTCTATAATTAAGAATCTGTTTTCTGGGGGGTGCCTGGGTGGCTTAGTCAGTTAAGTGTCTGAGTCTAGGTTTCAGCTCAGATCATGATCTCCCAACTGGTGAGATCTAGATCCTCGTCCGGCTCTGTGCTGGCAGTGCGGACTCTGCTTGGCTTTCTCTCTCTCTCTCTCTCTCTCTCTCTCTCTGCTCCTCCCCAAATAGTGTGCACTCTCTCCCTCTCAACAAAAGTTTTTTTAGAAAGTCTATTCGTTGATTTGTCTTTTTTTTCCTTTGCTTGTTTCTTAAATTCTACATATGAGTGAAATCATGTAGTATTTGACTTTAACCAGCTTACTTTGCTTAGCATTAAGCCATCCATATCATGGCAAATGGGAAGATTTTATTCTTTTTTATGGATGAATAATATTCGTGTGTGTGTGTGTGTGTGTGTGTGCATACCAAATCTTTTTTATCCATTCATCAATCAATAGACACTTGTTGCCTCATTTAATTCTCCATTGTCAGGCACAACAGATTTAGGATTGTCATATCTTCTTGGAGAACTGACTCTTTTCTCATTATGTAATACTCCTCCTTAACACTAATAATGTTCCTTGTTCTGGTGTCTGCTTTGTCTGAAATTAATATAAGTCCATATTTTTTTAAATTTAGTTTTAATATGGTGTATCTTTATTCAAACCTTTACTTTTAATCTATTTGTTTCTTTATGGTTAAATGGGTTTCTTGTAGACAACACGCAGTTTGCTGCTATACATTATTCATTCTGAAAGTCTGTCTCTAAATGTGTGTATCTAGATCACTCATATTTAAAGTGATTATTGGTACAGTTGAATTAATATCTTTCTACTTAATTCACAGCTTTTTGGTTCATTGTTTATATTTTTGTCTTCCATACTTTTTTCCGCCTTCTCTGATTTTAACTGGGCATTTTATGATTCCATTTTCTCTCTTAGCATATCAACTATATTTCCTTTGAAAATTTTCTACTGGTTGTCCTAAAGTTTGCAATATACGCTTACAACTAATTTAAGTACACTTTCAAATAACACTGTGTAATTCATGTGTGGTTCGGGTAACTTAGAGTATTTTTAACTCCTCTCTTCTGTCCCTCCTTGCATTGCTGCCATTTATTTTACTTATGCACAAGTTATAATCATTCAACCCATCATCAATATTATTTTTAAACAAACTTATTTGTGGGGCACCTGGGTGGCTCAGTTGGTTAAGCATCTGACTTCACCTCAGGTCACGATCTCACAGTTTTTGAGTTCGAGCCCTGCGTCGGGCTCTGTGCTGACAGCTCAGAGCCTGGAGCCTGCTTGGGATTCTGTGTTTCCCCCTCTCTCTGCCCCTCCCTCACTCACACTGTATCTTTGTCTCTCTCAAAAATAAATAAAAACATTTAAAAAACAAACTCATTTGTAAGATCAATTAAGAATGAGAAAAATAAAGTATTTTATGTTCATTTATTCTTTCTCTAATGCTCTTTCCTTTATGTATACTTGAGTTTCTAATTTCTCATTGAAAAATTTCACTTAACATTTCTTGCAAAACAAGTCTACTTTTGATGAATTCTGTATCCAGTCAAGGTATCCTTCAAAGTGTAGGTGACAAAAGTCTTTTTTTCAAACAAATAAAAAATTGAGGGGATTCTAGTTTAATGATTTTTTTCTTTCAACATTTAACTCCACTATTTATTACTTGCTAGGTTTCTGAAGAAAACTCTGATGTAAATCTTATTGTTTCTCTATAGGTAAGCTCTCCCCGTTCTCTCTTTTCTCTTTTACTTTGATTATCTGACGTTTTAATTTATTACATTAAGGTGTAGACTGGATATTTATCCTACTGGATGTTTGAGCTTCCTATATCTGTGGTTTAGTGATATCTCTCATTAATTTGGGGAAATTACCAGTTATTATTACCTCAATGATTTCTTTTGTTCCTTTTTTATTATGGTATTACCTTTATGCTTATATTTTTCTTCCATAATTGCTTTATAGCTCTTGAATATCCTGTTCCATTATTTTAGTCTTTACTTTTCAGTCTGGGGAATTTCTAGTGACGTGTCTGCAGGTTCCCTGTTCTTTCTTCACCCATGTCCAGTCTCCTAATGAGCTCATCAAAGGCATTCTTTATTTCTGTTACTGTGTTTTCAATATCTAGCATTTCCTTTTGATTCTTTTTTAGAGTTTCTATATCTCCACACTCACTTCAGCTAGCTCTTCTTGCAAGTTCCCCACTCTTTCCATTAGAATCCTTTGAATGTTAATCATAATTATTTTAAATTCCTGCTCTGGTAATTCCAAAATCTCTGCCATCGGTGAGTCTGGTTAAACAAAATGCTTAGATTGTCTCTACTAACTTGGTTTTTTGCTTTTATTTTGCTTTGTTTTTTTTTTTTTTTTTTGTTGAAAGCATCATGCATTGGATAAAAGGAACTGAGGGAAGTAGACCTTTAATGTGAGGTTTTATGTTTAACTGGTCAAGAGTTAGGTTGTGTTTACCATTTCCAACAGTCGCAGGTGTTAGAATCTACAATTTCCTTTATCATCCTTGTTTTTGTCTCACCTGTTGTCTTTGGGTTTCCCTAAAGGCTCCTTCTTAAACAGAGTCTGAGCCTGGCACTTCTCACAGCTGTAACTCCTTGTTATTACCCAGGAGCCCTGTTGATGTGGTGGTAAGGTGTACCATCCATGTTTTGGTCCTGTGATAAGGACTCAAGCTTTCCATGGGCCCAGGCTCCTGGGCTGTGACTTTCACAAGTGCCTCTCAGTTCCCTGCTTCCCCCTAGTCAGGTCCCGGAAGAAGGCCAGCGGGGATCAAGAGGGGTATTTCCCTTTCCCAATGTCAGCAGGCTCTGCAAAAACTGATGTTGGTTAGGTGCTGGTAAAGTATTTTTCTGAGAGAGCAGGTCTTTCTGGGGAGAACAGCACGATCTGGTTGTATTTCAAAATTATTATTTTTCCCCTGCCTTATTGAAAACAGAAGAGAATTTTTCTGATCTTCACCCTGAGATCCCAGTGGGGCTCCAAGGGGTATAACTCATGAAAGCATGGGGGCCTTTAAAGCCTAGAATCCCAGACATTTTTATCTCTCAAGCTGGTTCACAGTCTCCAAAAATTAATCAATTACTGCTTAAGGTTTCCTAACACCTGCTGGCTCCTGGCAGTTGCAGCTTCCAGAAAACTGTGATTCCCACTGTTTGTCCATCTCTCTGGGTTTCAGGGCAGTAATTTGCCCTGTGATCTCAGTTCTCTAATGGATCTAAGAAGATTTTCAGTTTGATGTTTAGTGTGTTCCCCTTTTTTCTTATGAGGATGAGAATAATGACTTCTAAGCTCTTTACATGTCAGACTGGAAACCAATAGTTGACTTTTTTCTTTTATATCAGTCATGGTGCAGTTACATAAAAACACAAATAAACAAAGGATCTGTTTCACCAAGTCTCATAAAATTTTTGTGTCTTGGGGGTCACCATGGATCCAGGATCTCTCAGCTTTTCCAAGCCCAGGAATTTTCTATTATTCGTTTCTTAGGAGATAATGAGTTTGTAGAGAACTTTTTCACATGAACCCCAAGACAGGAAAGACTGACATCTAAAATAGAAAGCTCATTTATAAAATAATAATTAGGAATGTGGTTGCCATAATAGTCAAGTATTTAGGTCAGCATGGGGAAACCAATCATAAACTAGCTTTATGAACAAAGAACTAAGAAAGAGGGAGTTCTATATTAATTTTTGACATATTTCCAATAATTGCAACATTCACAAATTACCCATGCCTCTCTGAAGATACTTCTATTCAGAAATGATCTATACTACCTATACTGGGTCATTTATACCAGAATGCTACTCTCCACTCCTCATTAGTGTTGTTGACATATTACTTTGACATTTTCTGAGCCTTGGATTTCTTTTGGAGTGTTCAATGCAGACTACTACCTATCCGCTAAGGCAACATTCATTTACATAAACTTAATTAAAAAGCAGGTCATCTTATCTTCTCCTTAGTCATGGTTATAAAGGCCATGTCTTTAGGTAATATTTGCAACTGCTTTGCTTTATCTTGACCACATGGATTGATGGGTATTTATTTAGCAACTAGTATTTGCCAGGTTCTATGCAAGTTGCAAAGATGAGGTGGTAAGAGAGACCCATCACTGTCCTCATAGAGTCTACTCTTTACAAACCAATTCTTTCAGATAACTAACACGTCTATTTTCTGCTGCCTTTTGTTACCTTCAATTTTAAAAGATGACTTTTTTTGCACCAGGTATTAAAATTATGGAAATCTGTGCTGTTTCCTAAGCAATGCCTTATTATGGAGGACCAATCTGTGATACCATATTCCTTTTACTGAGAAATGAAATTGTATAAATTGTAAATGTATCATATAAACTAAATTGTAAAATTGTTTCACTTATTGCATAAATGAAATTGTAAAATGAGGATAATGCCAAATCGGAAGTTGGCTTCTTGTCTCTCAAAAGGGCAGGGGTTCTCATTCCATCTCTTCAGTTATTAACTTAGGAGTCATCTTGAAATAAAATTGCACTGGCCATGAAATCCTCTAAAATAGAAACACACCAAAGTTGAAATAAATCACTGATCCAAGAGTCAGAGAAGTACTCCAGCCTCGCCTTTGTGATTGATATTTATAACACATTTGCTATAATTTGTTTCCATTTCTCTGTCAGGAATCATGATGCTAAGAACAGTAACTTATGGATATTATGATCTTCACTTGATAGACACCAAGTATTACGCTTTGTATTAATAGTGCCCTGTTTTGCAAATCTATTTCTTACTTTCTCTAAAATTGAGATAAATGCTTACTGATGCTATATCCTTCTTCCTTTTCATACAGGAAAGGTTTAAAGCATACAGGATTCAGTAGTTTTCCACAAGTATCATAATTTGTCTAATAGAAATAAATGGTTATACAGGGTTCACACTTAGGACAAAACAATTTTTATATACTTTCATTTGGGCTGTGCATCAGCTTGTTTTCGGGCAGTGAGTCACTTTGATTTGAAATGTTGTTGTATGCCCCGGGAGGGATGGTTGCCAAACCCCAGCTTATGATAGGAAAGCCGTACCTTATTCACTCACCAAAAGCACAGGCTAATCCAAGTACAAATGCCAACCAAATTGGAGTCTTTTCCCCAGCTTACAGTTGTTGATGTGGTTAAGCACAGACTGCGGGGGGCAAAAGTGCCTGATATGATTTCAAAGAGCAATGAAAGAACAAACCAAGGCTGTGATACATCCCATGATATAGTTTCCTCAATGGAAAAAAATCTAGAGTAATACTGTCCAATAGAACCAGTTCCATAACTGAAATGTTCATGTATTTCAGAGTCAGATAAGTTAGGCTCAAATCTCAGTTCTATTACCTCCTGATTTTGGCAATTCTTAGCCTATTGGGTCTCCCTCAACCTCACTGTCCTACCTTGTAAAACAAACTAATAAATATATTAGGGATCAATAAATTCCCTTTCAGGAAATGTAGCATTTTAAAAATATTTTCCATTCCATATTCCATTCTTATGGAATGAAAAGAAATAGCTAAGTAGTTGATCCCTGCAGTTTCTAAAGACACTTTGAAGACAACTTTATTATGATGAATGATATAGCTATACAACACTTAGTACGTTTTTAGAATGTTTATATTATCACAATAAGTGGATGAATTACCTATTATTACTATTAGCACTATTTTACCATGAGGATATTCAGACTGAGAGGTTAAATAACATGCTCAAGGTCATATAGCTATCAAGTAGTAGAAACAGAATTTGAATTCAAGTCTCTTTAGTTCCCAAGAAAGTGTTCTTTGACATGTGTTTTACTGACTCCATATACTAAAATAGAACTTCTCACATCCTTTCCTGAATAAAGTGTACTAGATAGTTTGGCAATCCCTCCCAATACAACATATCTAGAAACCTGTGGAAAAAATACAACAAGGCTCCTATTAAATGCATACCTGAGCATGCACAAATGTCAGAGAAATCCCCAAAGATAAAAACAAACAAACAAAAAACATAAGAAGCTGAAACATAATTGGCAAGTGAAGAAGCAGCCTGATGGATTCTTAAAGATGATACTTAAAGTATAAGGAATCGAAGAAATTGGACTTAATCAAACTGAAACCTTTCTTGTTTCAAAGGACACTATCAAGAAAGTATAAAAACAACCCACAAAATGGGAGAAAATATTTGTGAGTCTTGTATCTGCCAAAAGATGGTCTTAAAATTCAAAAATAAAAAGACAGTCCGATTAAAAAGCAGGAAAAGGGTTTGAATGGATATTTTCCCAGGGATAACACAAAAATGGCCAGTAAGTATATGAAAAGATGCTCATATCATTAGCCAGTGGAGAATGCAAATCAAAACCACAATGAGATGCCATTTCACACTCACTAGGTTGACAATAAAAAAGACACTAAATGTAAGCAAGGATGTGGAGAAATGTAAACTTTCATACATTGAAAATTAATGCAATAAATGTAAAGTGATGAAGCTGCTTTGTACAATACTTTGGTACTTCCTCAAAATGGTAAAGGTGGAGTTATCATATGACCCAGAAACTCTACTCCTATATATTCAAGAGAGATGAAAAAAATATGCCCCCATAAAAAAATGGCACATGAACGTGTACAGCAACATTATTTACAATAGTTCCAAAGTGGAAACAATGCAAATGTCCATAAGCTAATGAATGAAAAATCAATATGTGGTATGGCCACATAATGGAATATTATTCAGCCATAAAAAGAATACTGACACGTGCTACAGCAGAGATGAACCTTGAAAACATTATGCTGAGTGAAACAAGCCAGACACGAAAGGCCCCAATTGTGTGATTTATTCATTTAAATATTTAAATTGTTATCTGGATTTATGTCTAGAAATCACTACTCCATAGAGACAGAAAGGAGATTAGTGGTTTGCTAGGAGAAGAGGTGATGAGAAATGAGTACTAATGAGCATGGGCTTCTTTTTGGGTGATGAAATGTGTTAGAATTAACATGGTGGTGATAGTTGGACAGCCTTGTGAATATACCAAAAAATAATGATTTTACACTTTAAGGGTGAATTCTAAGGTGTGTGAATTATGTTTCTACAAAAAAAAAAAAAAAAAAAAAGAAATCACTGACACCTTAAAGACATCTATGGTCCAGAGGAAACATGAAATAAAACCCTGGGAAACTGGAACTGAGATGTTCACATAAAGCCTGGGACATCAAAAGCTACATTTTCAGTGAAAGGGAGGGGGCTTTAAAATACCTACCTACTATCATGCATGTGTGGCCTCACAGAGGTCAAGGCAAGAAATTAATTGTGGATTATGGTGCCTCAGGAGCCTGGCAGAAGGATACACATAAACTCTAAGGAAGAACACATCGATAAGCCAGGGCCCTCTGTAAATCCACGGATTGAGATGTCAAATTTAAAATCGCAATCTAAAATGACTCAATACTCAAAGGAGTTAACAGTGTTGACTGAAAGTCTTCTGAAATAACCAAAGGCATAACCAGAACCCCAAGGATGTTAGGTATTGAAATTATAAGACAAAGAAATAAGATTGAAATTTACAAGTTTAAAGAAATAAGAGGTAATCCAAAAGTTGTACAAATATCAAGACTGTAAATAGTGACCAAAACAGATGTGAAAAAGAAAGAAATTAAGGATCTAGAAATAAAATATATATGATTATAAATTTAAAAAATACTTACCCGATAATTAGCAAGTTATAATTCTGAAGAGGAAATGTGTTAAGTAAAAGGTAATTATGGGGGAAAACTACTTAAATAAAGCATAGAAAGATAAAGATTAGAAAGAAAGAGACAGTTACGAGATATGGAAGATGGAATGAAAAAAGATATACTATGCACCTACTTGGAGTTCAAAGGGTGGTAGATGAATGGGGAAGAGAATATATTAGTTCATGGCTGAGAAGTTCCAAAAATTGATGAGATTAGAAAGCATACTTAAAAAAAATAATAACTTTAAAAAATACAGAAAAAAGAAAGCTTGCCCTCTGAGACAGAGCAGTTATCTTAGGAGCATCTGTGAAAGACCAAAGTGGTAGACTAATACTATCAAAACACTGAGTGAAAATACCATTGAATCAAGAACTCTACTCCATTCTCAAGGACAGATCTCATGATATGGCAGAACTCTTAGCAAATTTAAGAAGATTGAAATCATACCAAGTATCTTTTCCAAACAGAGTGATAGGTAATTAGAAATCAAAGGCATGAAAAGAGCTGGAAAATCTACAAACATATGGAAATTAAACAACACACTCCTGAACAATTAACGGGTCAAAGAAAACATTAAAAGGAAAATCGGAGTATATCTCAAAACAAATTAAAACGGAAACATGACATACCAAACCATATGGGACACTGCCAACCAGTTCTGAGAAGGAGTTTTATAGTGATAATTATATACATTGAGAAATTAAAAAGCTTACAAATAAATAATCTAACTTTATACTTCACAGAACTAGAAAAAGAAGAATGAATTAAACCCAAAGTTAGCAGAAGGAAGACAATAATAAAGATCAACGTAGAAATAAATGAAATAAAGACCAAAAAATAGCAAAACAGCAATGGAATGAAGAGCTGATTTTTCAAAAAGATAAACAAAATTGACAAAACTTTGTGAAACAGAAAAAAAGAGAGAAGAGTCAAATAAATAAAATCAGAAATTAAAGAGAAGAAATGACAACTGACACTACAGAAATACATAGAATCATAGGAAACTATTATGAACAATTAATTATACAGCAAATGAGATAAACCTGAAGAAATGGGTACATGCCCAAATCATAGACCCTACCAAGACTAAATAAGGAAGAAGTATCAAGTCTGAACAGACCAATAATGAATTAAGGAGATGGCATCAGTAACCGAAAACCTCCCAACATAACAAAACCCCAAGAACATATGGCTTCATTGGTGAAATCTACCAAATATTTAAAGAAAATTTAATGCCAATTCTTCTCAAAGTTTTCCAAAAAATTTAAGAGGAGGGAACATTTCCAAACGGATTCTAAAAGAAAATTTTTAATGTTTATTTATTCATTTTGAGAGAGAGAGTGCAAGTGGGGTAGGAGCAGACAGCTCTGCTGATGGCACAGAGCCTGATGCAGGGCTTGACATCGGGCTCAATCTAATGAACCGTGAGACCATGATCAGAGCTGAAATCAAGAGGTGGATGCTTAATCAACCGAGCCACACAGGCGCCTTGTTTAAGAAATGATTTTCTACCAAGAGTTCACAAAGATATTTTCCAATCTTACCTTCCAGGAATTTGGTCAGTTCGCCTTTTACATGTTAAGTCCTTAACCCAGGGATTCTTTTTTGTCTATGTGTATGGTGTGAGGTTGGGATCTGATCTCATTCTCCCTACGTGTGGAGAATCCATTCTCCCAGCATTGTTTGTGGGGTAAGACACTTCTCTCCAACACTCACCATGCTGGTGGGTCAGGGGCTTCCATTCACGTGGATGCAGCCTGGTCCTGGGCTGTCATCAGTGCTGTCTATCTTAGCACTGTCTCCATGTTTTCTGAACAAAACCCACCATCCTGTATCCCCTGTTTTCCTTCAGGATTGTTTTAGCTATTCTTGCTTCTTTTCTCTTCCACATACATTTTTCAATCGGTTTACGGAATTGCACACACACACACGTGCGTGCACACACACACTGTTGGCAACTTATTAAAAGGACTAGACACAATGATCATGTGGGACTTATCCCTAGGACACAGGGGTGGTTTCATATATGCAAATCAATAAATATGATACGCAATAGAATGAAAGATAAAAATTAGATGATCTTCTCAATAAATGCAGAAAGGGCATTTGAAAAAATATATCTTTCATAATAAAAACGGTCAACAGATTCGGGATACAAAAACATGCCTCAACATAATAAACATTGTATGTGACAAACCCAAAGGTAATATTCAATAGAGAAAAGCTAAAAGCTTTTCCTTAAGATCAGGAACCAGAAAGAAATCACTCTATTACTTAACATAGTACTCAAAGTCCAAACTAAAGCAATCAGATGAGAGAAAAACATATACGGCATCCACACAGAAAGAGAAAATTTGTTGTTATTTACTCAGATGACATGATCTTTTATATTGAAAGTCCCAAAGACTCAACTAAAAACTACTGGATCTAATCAATTATTTCAGTTAAGTTGCAGGATATAAAATAAATGCACAAAACCTAGCTGTATTTCTATACACTAACAATGAAACATCAGAAATACAAGAAAACTATTTCTTCACAACAGCATCAAAAACAATAAGATGCCTAGAAATGAATTTAACCAAGTAAGTGAAAGATCTGTACAATGAACAATCCAAGACTTTGCTGAAAGAAATTGAAGATGACACAAATGGAAAGACATCCAGTACTGATGAACTGGAAAAGTTAACAGTGTTAAAATGTTCATGCAGCCCAAAGTCCTATATGGATTCAACACAATTCTCATCACTATCCCAATGTATTTTTTTACAGAAATAGAAAAAACAAACTTACAATTTATATAGAACTACAAAAGATCCTCCTATAGTAATCCAAACAGTATGGTGTTGGCATGAAAATAGTTACATAGACCAATGGAACAGAATAGAGAGCCCAGAATAAAAACCCTCCATATATGGAAAAATAATATTTGGTGAGGGAGCCAAGAACATCCAAAAGGGCAAAGACAGTCTCTTCAAAAAATGGTACAGGAAACAATGGATAACCACATGAAGAAAAATTAAATTGGACCTCTATCTCATACCACTCAGAAAAATTAACTGGAAAGGGATCAAAGATTTGAATATAAGACTTTCTCCTAAAAGAAACACAGAGAAGGGGCGCCTGGGTGGCTCAGTCAATTAAGTGTCCGACTTCGGCTCAGGTCATGATCTCACAGTCCGTGAGTTCGAGCCCCGCGTCAGGCTCTGTGCTGACAGCTAAGAGCCTGGAGCCTGATTTGGATTCTGTGTCTCCCCCTCTCTCTGACCCTCCCCCATTCATGCTCTGTCTCTCTCTGTCTCAAAAATAAATAAACATTAAAAAATATTTAAAAGAAACACAGAGAAGAAACTCCTCGACATCAACCTTGGTAATGACTTTTGGGATATGACACTGAAAGCACAAATGCCAACAACAAAAAAAACCAACAAATCAAAGTAAAAAGCTTCTGCACAGCAAGAGAAATAACCAACAAAATGAAAAACCAACCTACAGAATGGGAGAAAATATTGTAAACCATATATCAGATAAGGAGGTATATCAGAAGTTTATTAAAACTCACAGAACTCAATAGCAAAAAAGCAAACAATCTCATTAGAAAATGGGCATAACAATGAAATAGACACTTTTTCCAAAGAGGTAATGGCCAATATCACTAATCAAAAGGTTCTCACCATCACTAATCATCAAGGAAATGAAAATGAAATCACCTGATCCCCATTACAATGGTGATCATCAAGATGATAAGAAGTATTGGTGAGAAGGCAGAGAATAGGAAATCTTTGTACACCATTGGTGGGATTGTGCACTGGTCCATCCACTATGGGGAACAGTATGGAGAGGCCTCAAAAAACCAAAAATACAAGTACCATATGATCCAGCAATCCCAGTCCTCAAAATGTGTCCAAAGGAAATGAAAATAGGTTATCGAAGAGATATATGCACTTTCGTGGATGTTACAGCATTATTCATAGCAGCCAAGATATGGAAACAACCTATGGGTCTATCAATAGATGATTAGCTAAAGGCATGTATGTGTGTGTATGCTTGTACTATTCATCCCTGAGCAAAAAAGGAAATCCTGCTATTTCCAACAACATGAATACACACAGTGTATCTGTATTATATATGGATAGATGTATCTGTATAATAGTTTCTATGTAGTCTAATGTTTATATTATAAACTATATTATATATATTATACTTGCTAACAGACTAGACCTTAATTGTTCCTATCACTAGAAGAAATGATAATTATGCAATGTAAGAGATGTGCTAACTAATGCTGAAATGGCAATCATATTACTGTACGAATATAGCATTTTTTTTAAAAAAAAGAATTCTGTTCAGGGTGCTTGGGTGGCTCAGTCTATTAAACATCCGACTTTGACTCAGGTCATGATCTCACGGTTTGTGACTTAGAGACCTGTGTTGGGCTCTGTGCTGACAGCTCAGAGCCTGGAACTTGCTTTGGGTTCTGTGTGTGTGTGTGTGTCTCTCTCTCTCTGCCTCTCCCCTGCTCACTCTTGGTCTCTGTCTCTCAAAATAATAAACATTAAAAAAATAAAAAAAAAGAATTATGTTCCAGTTAAACTATCAAGAACAGTGATAAATAAAGATATTTCAGGCATATAAAAGCATAATATTAAATTATTCTATTAGATAAAATTTATTTAATAGAATTTCTAAGGTATGTACCTCAAAATTCCCAGAAATAAGATCTGAGATGCAAAGCAGATTATTAAATTCTTCTATTAAATAAAAATTTAATAAAATTTCTAAGGTATATTCCCCAAAATTCCCAGAAATAAGGTCTGAGATGCAAAAAGCAATGTACAGAGGGGCACCTGGGTGGGTCAGTGAGTTGAGTGCCCAACTCTTGATTTTGGCTTAGGTCATGATCTCAGGGTCATGGAATCAAGCCCTGTGTTGGGCTCTGTGCTGACAGCGGAATCTGCTCAAGATTCTCTCTCTTACTGTCCCTCTGCCCCTCTCCACCCCTTCCTGGCTCATGCTCTCTCTCAAATAATAATTTTAGGGGCGCCTGGGTGGCTCAGTCGGTTGAGCATCCGACTTCGGCCCAGATCATGATCTCGTAGTTGGTGAGTTCGAGCCCTGCACCGGGCTCTGTGCTGACAGCTCAGAGCCTGGAGCCTGCTTTGGATTCTGTATCCCCCTGTCTCTCTGCCCCACCCCTGCTTGTGCTGTCTCTCTCTTTCAAAAATGAATAAACATTAAACACATTAAAAAAAAAACAAATAATAATTTTAACATGCAAGAAAATTGCTAAACATTTAGGTAAATGAAAATAGAGATACCCACTGCTGGCCTTCCAGTTACATGGATTGATAGGAATTCAGGTAAGATTTTTCTGTGTTATCCACAGAACTAAATTCTACCCTCAATACTGACATTGGATACCCAGCATAGTCTGAATGTTTTCAGCTTCTCCAATGTTTGTGTCTCTGTGTGTATCTGTCTGTGTGTGCATATGTACACACATACATGTTTTCCAAAGACCCCTAAATGCCTCATAATATTTCCATTTAATTCACTGAGTTCATCTATTTCTGAATGGGCAGGGCCTGTTCTGTTTTACACACAGGGTCTATCTACTGGATGGTATGACCAGTGACAGATATTTCCAGGCCTCTGAAAATCATATCATCCTAGAATCACAAGTGAGAATCACAGTTAGCTATTCAAACTTCAGACATAATCGGAAGCAAAGACTGTGTCAAAATCCACAGCCTCTTTCTCCTGAGGGATAGCCGTTTCATTTTTTTATATTACATATAATTTATTGTCACATTGGTTTCCATACAACACCCAGTGTTCATCCCAACAGGTGCCCTCCTCAATGCCTATCACCCATTTTCCCCTCTCCCCCACCCTCCATCAACCCTCAATTTGTTCTCAGTATTTACGAGTCTCTTATAGTTTGCCTCCCTCCCTCTCTGTAACTCCCCCCCCCCCTTTCTCTCCCCCATGGTCTTTTGTTATGTTTCTCAGGATCCACATGTGAGTGAAAACATTAGTATCTGTCTTTCTCTGCCTGACTTATTTCACTTAGCATAATACCCTCCAGTTCCATCCACATTGCTACAAATGGCCAGATTTCATTCTTTCTCACTGCCAAGTAGTACTCCATTGTATATATAAACCACATTTTCTGTATCCATTTGTCAGTTGATGGACATTTAGGCTCTTTCCATAATTTGGCTATTGTTAAAAGTTCTGCTATAAACATTGGGGTACAAGTGCTCCTATGCATCAGCACTCCTGTATCTCTTGGGTAAATTCCTAGCAGTGCTATTGCTCGGTCATAGGGTAGATCTATTTTTAATTTTTTGAGGAACCTCCACACTGTTTTCCAGAGAAGCTGCACCAGTTTTCATTCCCACCAACAGTGCAAGAGGATTCCCATTTCTCCACATCCTCGCCAGCATCTATAGTCTCGTGATTTGTTCATTTTAGCCACTCTGACCGGCTTAAGTAGTCATTTCATTTTTAACATTAACTGATTATTATTACAAACTTCTCAGTTTTAAGACAGTTACACCTTAGACTTGTTATATAGATTATGTAGACACTGCATTTACTTTTTTTTTTTTTTTTTGGTATTAGCTCAGGTTCCATGATTTTTTAGGGTTAACGATTAATAAAATGAAGAGAGGATATTGACTGTTAATGGGAAAATAATCTTTCAAAGTCCACAGAGCTCATGCTAATGTAGATTCTAACGTGAATTAAGTTTTCTTTTATTTACAGTCACTGCTCGGTGCAAAGGTTTGTCACCTTCAAGGTGGATGAGAACAAAACAGATGATAAACTCAGGTGGAACTCTTGGCTTCTCAAAAATACAAGTGTGTAACAAAAGGATATGTTCTACTAATTGTCCTAGTTCTGTGATATGATCTGGATATAAAGTCAGAAATTTCATCAATTCTGCTCTTGGAAAGCCCACTTCCCACCATCAACCAATCTATCAATCAATAAGCAAATCAATAAAGTAACATAGGTAAAATCGACAATTCTGAATGGCCAAGCTCAGTTCAAAGACATTTCCTTCTAATCAGCTCAGACTACTTCACTGTGTTCATGCACAAAGCATTCAGAACACATGGAAAACATTTATTTTTATTAGCCTTTCATTTGTTTCATTTCTTTTGGCAGTTGTGGTTTTTACGGCATAGACGATATGACTAATTTATGTTTTCCTAATTGGACAGCTAAATATTCATGTATATATTAGTTTTGCACAGTGCCTAGATGATTCCAGAGAACTCTAATAAACTAATTAAATAAACCAACACACAATCCAATTTATGATTCATCCATCATTCATCTGCCACCGATTTCAATATCCACTCACTTCCCTGGTGTGCGTGAGTTAGCAGAATATATAAGGAGAAAAATAAGACTGTAATAATGCCTTGTATTAGATTTCCTGTGCTGGCTGATAATTAATATTAGCAGGTGATACTTGCATTAAAGAAAGAGTTATACAATATCCAATGTGGGGCTCCACACCTTTCATTTCATATTTTGAGGTAGACTAATATTAGGGTTACCAACTTAATGATAATGGTCAGTTTTCTTACCCTCTACCAAGTTAGGGATAGCTGCCTTCAGGGGTCAGTGTGGAAAAGACCCTGTATCTCTTCTGATTTTTTGATCAGAGAGTCGGAAGAGAGAACAGTGTTTAGCCTCTCAGTGGTCACGAAAACGTAGATATTTGCCTTCATTAATGCCTCCGTTTAAATAATGCAACTCTTGCAACAGACAACCATTTACTCCTCTTCCCAGAATCTTAGTGAAAAGTTCTGAAATACTTTGAAAATCCACCTTGGAAATGATTTTACTAACAGGTAGATTATATGAACATCAGGGTAAATATGAAATAAATTTATCGGAAAGTTTAATAGGACCGCCCCAATTTTTTGTAATTATTTCTAAAACCCTAGACATAGTGATCTGCTCCAAGGGTTTAAAAATGCTTTACTTTTACTTTCTAATCAACTGCATTCCAAAGAATTACGCTAAAAACAGTAAAGTGAAAACCCTGGTGATTATTATCTAACACAAAATCCCCGAAAATTAGAGAAAATGTAGAATTCCCTACAAAAAAGTTATTAGAAATACCAATAGATAAAATTTGCTCGCTCGCCTTTGTTTGGTTTAAATACTTCCTTTTCCCAGAGTTTCTCTAAATTGCCCAACCAAATTGCAAACAAATGCAACAATGTCACAGAGAATGGGCAATCAGTAAGCCTTCCGCAAGTCTACATATTGCCATCTGCTGGTTGGTTTTCTGAGGTTTCCTTGTCCAAGCTTCTGAAGGTCACGTTCAAAACACAAGTCTCCTCAAATAAACTTAAGTGTACAAGGTGACAAATGACCCATTTTATTTTATTAATTTACATTTCCATATCACAGCTTGAAAACTGGATTTAGCCATGTCATAGACATGTAGTAGCTTTATTACATATAGATGTAGTGGCTTGTTAATCTTGTGTCATTAATTATGGCTCTTAGCTTTGAGTTGCTGTGTATTTGAGTGGCCAGACCAACAGTGAACAGACCAGGGACAGGGGAAGAAAAAAAAAAAAAAAGAACGGTTGGCTAGCACCTGTAGGGGGTGACACCATTTATGAGACACATGTCTTGAGGCATTTCAAAGTATTCATGGCAGGTGTATCATAAACAGATCGTCAGCCTATGCTGGGGTGCTTGGCCACTGTAATTAAAGTTACATTATAAAAAGCTCCTGCTGTTTTCTTCTTCTGAAAAATGCTGACAGAGACTTCCTCCGACAACTATGACAATATCTCTAACACCTCTGCATTTGCTATTCCTGTGGCTGCAAACAACACCATCCACCTTTACGTTAGTTCCAATGCAAATGAGAGAGGGCGGCGAGACACAACCGGCATAAATGTCCATGAGACAGGACAGTGTGCCTTTGGGGCAGAGGGCAGCCTCTTCAGAGAGCAACCGAGGAAGGAAAGGCCATTTGGTTTTTTAAAACTTAAAAGGGAAAGCGCTTTCCGAGCTAGGAATAAACTCAAACTAGAATATCACAAGTAAGGATAAAACACAAAGAAGGTAGCTAAAGCTTAGGGATGCGAAGCTTCAGTATAATATCGAAAGAGGTTAGGTAATTTTATTTCATTTTACAGAAATGTTAAAGAATTTAGCAGAGAACTATGTGTCTGGAATTGTTAACTACCTGGAAAAAGAGGAATAATTAAATGACTCTCTCAAGATGTGCTGTCACAGAACTGTAAATGATAAATGCATTTAGTAAAGCTTCAGGACTCTGTATCTAAGCTTAGTAGTTATAAGAACTAAAAATAGTGACAAAAGGTAACAGCTGCCTTTATACATCAGAATACTAGCTTTCCCCATCGCTAGAAGACAATATTAGATACTTTTAAAAATAGTGCAGATGTGTTACTTATGGGAACATGAAACTAATAGCAAATATTCTAACTAGGAATAGGACAGGAAAGAACACTGAGAATTTGCTTCTATAATTCTGTCTTCCCTCCTGTCTTGGCATGGCAGCTTTCCTCTTAGGGAGGCTCTTGACAGACTTATTTTAACTATATGTACTCAAGATCTTGCCATAAAGAGAATTGTCTTAAATTGTTAAGCATAAGGTACTTCCCATCAGATTAGTTGCTTTAAATAAAGAGTGTTTCCTTTGTCATGATGAGCACTGGGCGATATATGCAATTGTTGAATATTGTAGACCTGAAACCAATATGACACTGTATGTTAACTGTTATTAATACAAAAATCTAAAAAGCCAAAAAATATAAAGTTATGAGGAGCAGCAGCACAAACAGAATATTTTCAGTTTAATAATTTAAAATATGCCTCATTCTTCATCCTTCCGTGCGCTTGTGAAATTCCTTCCAGTGATCATTTATTCATTCGTTCCCACCAAAATGTTTCCTGAGCATCTACTCTCGGTGCCAGAGACATATCAAGTACCGGATACAGAAAACAATGAACTAGTTGGGGCACCCGGGTGGTTCCGTCACTTAAGTGTATGACTTCAGCTCAGGTCATGATCTCATGATTCATGAGTTCGAGCCTCACATTGGGCTCTCTGCTATCCGCACAGATCCTGCTTCAGATCCTCTGAGCACCGCACCCCCCCACCCCCAACGCCAGTCTTCCACTGGTTCTCCGTCTCTTGCTTTCAAAATAAATAATTAAACTTAAAAAATGAACACAATTTCAGTCACACATAATTTCTCCCCTCATGAAATGTATTCTAGCGGGCAGTCAGATAATGAAGAATTAAACAATTTGATGAATAAATAAGTAGATGTAAAAATGAACAAATTTGCAGAACAAAAGAAATACTGGAACAGAGCTAATCTAGGGTATTACAATTTAAAAGTGTGTACACACAATCCCACAATAACCAAGCAATATAGCCTTGCAGAAAAACATCAAAGACGCATATATTCACTTGAGTCTAAAGGGGATGGTCTTTGACCCTTAACCTCCGTGCGTGAAATTCCCTTTCTGAAAATTTAAGGAATGTTTGCACATACTTTATAACCAGAGTTCTGTGACAGGAATATTCTATTTCATGACCAAAAAACAAACAAACAAACAAACAAACAACACCACAAAAAAAAAGACTTAGCCTCCTGGGAGTTACCTACTTTTACCCTATAGAATTTTGACATTGTCCTACCACTATATGTGGGTCCCTTTGTTGTGACCTAGGGTCCCACTGATCATGCTACTGTCTTGAGGGACTGTGTGTCTTAACTTTGCATGATGAAGGGAAGGCTAAAATTCTAGACATGACTGGAGAGATGATATATAAAAAGAAGATAATGTGGGGAGTGGAGGAAAGGCAGAACATACCAATTGCTGGAAAGAAAAATGGAACTTCATATTCCATCAGTATGACTGGGATAGAGTCTACCTAACCACTTCAGAAGAGCGAGCGGCAGAACCCAGTGAAGCTGAACGTGCACATACCCTTTATGATCCACCAATTCTACTTCTAGCAAGGTATGCAACAGAAAGAGTATGCATTTTCAACGCATTTCAAAGGCACACATTAGAATTTTCCCAGCAGCACTGCATGTAGTAACTCACAACTATAAACTGCCCAAGTGGCCATCAACAGCTAAATGGATAAATTGTGGTGTATTCACAAGAGGCATTACTACACAGCCGTGAAGAAGAATGGATAATGTGGAGGAGCCTCACAGATGGGATAGGGAGCAGAGGAAACCAGCCACGAAAGAGTAAATACCCTGTGAGACTACTTGCCAGAAGCAGAAAAGCAGGAAATAATTACCAATGGCAAGAGAAGACAAAAAAAGAGGTTCTATCTAGAAGGTGATGGGACTGGAGAAAAGAAAACTGGGTGCTTCCAGGTCACTACTATTTTATTTTACTTTATCTAGGTACTGAGTATAGAGACATATTTGTTTTATGAACTTTCAACCGTATACATACACTTACACACAGCATATATAAAATCTTGTTTGTTAAACTTCAATTAAATATTTTCATAAAAAACAAAACCAAGACGGTGCCTGGGTGACTCAGTCGATTAACCCTTCAACTCTAGATTCCGCTCAGGTCAGGATCTCACGGTTCATGAGTTCAAGCCCCGCATAGGGCTCCACCCTGATTGTGGAGCCTGCTTGGGATTCTATCTCTCATCTCTCTTCTCTCTTCTCTCTCTCTCTCTCTCTCTCTCTCTGCCCCTCCTCAGCTCTCTCTCCCTGCCCCCAAAGTAAATAAACTTTAAACAAAACAAAACCAAGAAATACTGATGCTTCAGAACGCCTTAATATCCCTGTCTATCCTCAGAATTAATACCTGTCCAGCCAGCCTCAGTGCCACAGTAACTGGATTCTTTTCCCTGTATTCCCAGCCCTCTGTGAAAAGCAGCCAGTTCTGGAATCATTGGTAAGTTGTTCTTCGCCGTTGCCCTTCCTTTACCCTTACCATACTTCATCCATTCACTTTAAAGTCAAACTGTGATAACGATTTGTGACTAAAGATCCATTATTTTAATTGACAAGTTTCCATAGCAGATTGCAGTGTGTTACTATTTCTGAGACTCGATGGGGAGACAGGAGTGCTGTAGGGGCTCTATTAATAGTAGTTTTAGAAATAGCAGGTGAGCAACTCTACTTCTACTGGGGAATAAATAGTAACTTATGGATGCAACAGCTTTTGGGAATTGGGGGCCATGGTGAGGCGCCATGCCAGAAGAAATGGAATAAACCAGTGCCTTAAAAGAGTCCCCAAGGTTGCTTAAAATGGAAAACCTTTTCTCCTCTCTGATTTCCTATGATTTTTTCCCCATCAATTTTCCTTCTTTCAGACTTGATTTCGAAAGGTACTTCATGCCCTCTCTCCACAGTCCGGTATGACACTCGAGAGGAACAGTCCTTCTGTTTGGTAATATTCACTTTAGGAGAGGGACTAGCAGTAACCTTTTTATCCTAACAGTTCATACTTTGAACTACAATTTCACTTCTACTTACAAAGATTTCTTTAAGTAGTCTTGTTAAGTTATGAATGGAGAAAATGCCATTTCAGGCTATTTTTCAAGCCATGGGTGTCCAACCCCCATCATTCCCTCTGCCTTCTCCATCCGTTTTCCTGTTTTCTGAAAAATCATTAGAATGGAATGATTGAACTCCAGTCTCACTTCAGCTGGCATCCCGTGAAGTTCTTTCCTATGAGGCTAAACATCTGCCCAGGTATTTCCATATTCTGTTCTGCCTCTGATATTATAGGGTACAATATCAATGTCCCACTAAACTTCTCATTAATGAAACAGCAGTTGACAGATGGGACTGCAGTCAGCAGTCTCAGGGTTCCCATGTATTAGCTTTTCTGCTCTTTTGGGGGATAAAAAGTGATCAAATTGGGACAGTTCGAATTAAGACTCATACCTGAGCATGCCTCTTAATTCTAGAGGTTATTAAAGGTAGTGTTATTGAGGACAGCCTAATATATGAAAAAAATATGTTCCCAGGTGAGTACTCATACAACCTGTATCAATTTAAGTTTATCTTTTGGGACTAGGATTTGGGTCCACTTGTGTCAACATGACTTAATGGTTTATTCTAGGGAAATAAAACCTTAAATTGATATAGTACTTTACTGTTTGCTTTAAGAAATTCTTGTAAACCAGTTTTTTAGGCTAACAGTTTATTTCTGTGGGCAAATAGCTTTCTTACTGGGACAAGGGATTGCAAACTTGAACAAACAAATCACTGCTCAGTAAACAGTTAACTAATCAAGTCTTAACTGCAAGACCCTTATCTTACTGCATCCACAAATCCTATTCATGTCACAAACGTGTCCAACACCATTTTTCCCCTACCTTGAAAGACTTACCTTAATCCACTTGAGCTCAAACTTGAATCTTCTCCTGACTTCCTATTTCTAGTGTGCTAAGACATTGCCATCCATCCATCTGTCCATCTGTCTGTCTATCCATCCACCCACCCACGTATCTATCTATCTAGGTACTATTCTTTCTTACTATAGCAAATCTGACAAAATTAGTCTTGCTTAATCATTAAGTTTTTTCCAGTGGTCTCTTTGGAGAGTACAGTCAACAAGCAATAGAAAGGAATGTTACTACATTATTATTAACCCTGGGTTATAGTTATTGATAATAAAAATAATCATTGTATTTAGCCACAGTGAATGCATGCTACATGAATTTGTTTGTAAGTCTTCACCTTATTAGTTATAAATATTTTAGATGTTAAAAGTTGCTAAATATAAAAGCATCACCCAAAATTTTAAACTTTTTTTTTAATGTTTGTTTATTTTTGAGAGACAGAGCATGAATGGGGGAGGAGAAGAGAGAGAGATAGACACAGAATCTGAAGCACAGAGCTGTCAGCACAGAGCCCGACATGGGGCTCCAACCCATGAACCGAACCATAAGATCATTACCTGAGCCAAAGTTGGATGCTTAACTGAGTGAGCCACCCAGGCACTCCATCACCCAACTTTTTAAAGTGTTTGACTAAACTTAAAAAAAGGAGGAACTGTTTGATTCTACAGAAAGCATCTTAAGTCAAAAGATTTGTGATTAAGTCAAAATATTAGCATGATTAATCAAAGGATAATTGTTAATTCATTCAATTTCTTTTTACCATGAAATTAGATTACAAAGGTTTTTTTTTCAAATTAAGTCTCTCAGTTAAAAAAAAAACAAACCTCAACTGCACATTTATTCTTAAAATCTCACTCAGAATTGAAATAAAACACAACCCAATGTATCTGTCAGGTAATATGTACTGATAACTTATGTTAACCTCCAAGAAGTGAAAGAAAGGAAAGAAAAAGAAAGGATGAAAAAAAGATTGATTTTAATAAAGTACACTCCTTCTGAAAGTAATGAGACCTCAATTATGCAATTGTGTGTTTCTTCAGAAAACACCAGGCTCAACTTGGGACAAAATTTAAAGATGGTCTCCTGTCCTTATTCATGCCTACATATCACCCAAGAGGAGGATCCTCAACTCCAATCTAACGTAGGTATCTATTTGCTCCTATATGTATGTGATGTTACTTGAGCACAAGAAGAGTTTTGAATAGTTAATAGAATTATGACTAAAAAAGTGTATCTTCAAACATTAGTTCACTGAACAATTATTTTGAGGGGTCTTACTCCTTATCTAGCATGCCATGGCATTAGATTATTCTTGGGAAGGGTTATTCTAAATACTTATTCTGCAGTTCTCCACAAACAAGCTGATGGCCTGTTCACACAAATATTTGAATGGTACACCTGACATTTTACTACTTAAGGCTCAGGAGAAATGTTGAAGTAATTTCTATATCACAATGTCAAATGTACCAAGAAATAAGTCCCCATAAAATCTTCTTTTGAAATGATTAAACTAAATCTTTAGGCTCTCAAATAAAGTCCTTCATGGTGATACGATGAAACCTACAACTGTATGTTAAAGAGCTAAAAGAATTTAGATTCAATCAGTAAGGAAATCTATGAAAAACATCAGAATTAAAATTATAATATATATAGGAAGATTATTATATATATAGGAATATTTAGTCATCAAAAATGAACACATCTTACCACTTGTAACAAGGATGGGCCTTGAAGTCATTATGCTAACTGAAATAAGTCTGAAAGAAAAAGACAAATGCTGTATGATCTTACTTATATGTGAAATAAAAACAAAACAAAACACCAAACTCATAGAAAAAGAGATCAGACTTGTGTTACCAAAAGGAGGGGTCAGAGTGGGGCTAAAATTTGAGGAAGGTGGTCAAAAGATATAAACTTCCACTCATATGATAAATAAGTACTAGGGATATAATATACAATATGATGAGTGTAGCTAACATCTCATCTATATGAGATGATGGATGTTTGCATTTCCCTAACGATTAGTGATGGTCAGTATCTTTCTATGTACTTGCTGACTTTTCATGCATCTTCTTTAGAGAAGTATCTACTTGGTCACTTTTAAAATGGGGTTGTTGTTATGTTTTGTTTTGGTTTGTTTTTTTGTTAATGAGTTGTAGGAGTTCTTCATATGTTTTGAGCATTACCCTCTTATCAAGTATATAGTTTGCAAATTTGTTTTACAATTCTGTAGGTTGTCTTTTCATTTTGTTGATGGTTTCTTTTGCTGTGCAGAACCTTTTTAGTTTGATACAGTTTTCTATTTTGCTGCTTGTGATTTAGTTATTATATTCAAAAAACCATGACCAAGCCCCATGTCAAGAAGCTTTGTTCCCAAGTTTTCTTACATTTAAGTACTTTATCCATTTCAAGTTAATTTTTGTGAATGGTGTAAGATATGAGTCCAATTTTATTAGTTTACATGTGAATATCTAATTATCCCAGTACCATTTGTTGAATAGACTATCTTTGCTCCATAGAATATTCTTGGCTCCCTTGTCAAATATGAGTTAACCATACATACTTGGGCTTATTTTTGGGTTCTTGATTCTGTTCCATTGATCTATGTGTCTGTTTTTATACCAGTATCACAATGTTTTGATGACTAGATTTACCTTATGGCTTGAAGACAGGATGTGTGGTGCCTTCTGCTTTGTTATTTTTTTTTCCTCAATATTTTCTTGTCTATTTGGGGTCTTTGGCAGTTCCATATAAATTTTAGGACTGTTTTTCCCTCCTGTGAAAAGTGCCACTGGAATCTCGATAGAGATTGCACTGAATCGATACGTGGCTTTGGTAGTATTGACATTTTAACAATGTTAATTCTTCCAGTCCATGAACATTGGATAACTTTCCATTTATCTGTGTTTTCAATTTCTTTCATCAGTGCCTTATAATTTTCACCATTGTAGCTATCTTTCATCTTTTTAAATTTATTCATATTCTACTGTTTTTGATGCTACTATAAATTGGATCAAATTCTTTTTCAGAAATGTGCTTGTTAGTGTACAGAAACACTACTGGCTTTGTATGTTAACTTTTATTCTGCAACTTTCCCAAATTCATTGCCAGATTACTTTTTTTTTTTTTCAAATCAAATTGCTGACTGACTTAGGCAAATAATTCACTCAGCTCCTTGCTTTGCTTGGAATATAAAGTTGCACTTTTGGGTGGGATTATTTGCCTTTATTTTTTTATTTTTTAAATTAATTTATTTTTTAATTTTATTTTTTATTTTTTAAAATTTACATCCAAATTAGTTAGCATATAGTGAAACAATAATTTCAGGAGTAGATTCCTTAGAGCCCCTTACCCATTTAGCCCATCCCCCCTCCCATAACCCCTCCAGTAACCCTCAGTTTGTTCTCCATATTTATGAGTCTCTTCTGTTTTGTCCCCCTCCCTGTTTTTATATTATTTTTATTTCCCTTCCCTTATGTTCATCTGTTTTGTCTCTTAAAGTCCTCATAGGAGTTAAGTCATATGATTTTTGTCTTTCTCTGACTGACTAATTTCACTTAGCATAATACCCTCCAGTTCCATCCATGTAGTTGCAAATGGCAAGATTTCATTCTTTTTGATTGCCGAGTAATACTCCATTGTATATAAATACCACATCTTCTTTATCCATTCATCCATCGATGGACATTTGGGCTCTTTCCATACTTTGGCTATTGTTGATAGTGCTGCTATAAACATGGGGGTGCATGCATCCCTTCGAAACAGCACACCTGTATCCCTTGGATAAATGCCTAGTAGTGCAATTGCTAGGTCACAGACGTTTTTTGTTTTTTGAGGAGCCTCCATACTGTTTTTCAGAGTAGCTGCACCAGCTTGCATTGCCACCAACAATGCAAAAGAGATCCTCTTTCTCCGCATTCTCTCCAACATCTATTGTTGCCTGAGTTGTTAATGTTAGCCATTCTGACAGGTGTAAAATGGTATCTCATTGTGGTTTTGATTTGTATTTCCCTGATGATGAGTGATGTTGAGGACTTTTTCATGTGTCGGTTGGCCATCTGGATGTCTTCTTTGGAGAAGTGTCTATTCATGTCTTTTGCCCATTTCTTCACTGGATTATTTGTTTTTTGGGTGTTGAGTTTGATAAGATCTTTATAGATTTTGGATACTAACCCTTTATCTGATAGGTCATTTGCAAATATCTTCTCCCATTCTATGGGTTGCCTTTTAGTTTTGCTGATTGTTTCCTTGGCTGTGTGGAGGATTTTTATTTTGATGAGGTCCCAGTAGTTCATTTTTGCTTTTGTTTCCCTTGCCTCCAGAGACGTGTTGAGTAAGAAGTTGCTGCGGCCAAGATCAAAGAGGTTTTTGCCTGCTTTCTCCTCGAGGGTTTTGATGGCTTCCTGTCTTACATTGAGGTCTTTCATCCATTTTGAGTTTTTTTGTGTGTGTGTATGGTGTAAGAAAGTGGTCCAGGTTCATTCTTCTGCATGTCGCTGTCCAGTTTTCCCAGCACCACTTGCTGAAGGGACTGTCTTTATTCCATTGGATATTCTTTCCTGCTTTATCAAAGATTAGTTGGCCATACGTTTGTGGGTCCATTTCTGGGTTCTCTACTCTGTTCCATTGATCTGAGTGTCTGTTCTTGTGCCAGTACCTTACTTTCTTGATGATTACAGCTTTGCAGTATAGCTTGAAGTCTGGGATTGTGATGCCTCCTGCTTTGGCTTTCTTTTTCAAGATTGCTTTGAATATTCGGGGGTGTTTTCTGGTTCCATACAAATTTTAGGATTATTTGTTCTAGCTCTGTGAAGAATACTGGTGTTACTTTGATAGGGATTGCATTGAATATGTAGATTGTTTTGGGTAGTATCGACATTTTAACAATATTTGTTCTTCCTATCCAGGAGCATGGAATCTTTTTCCATTTTTTTTGTGTCTTCTTCAATTTCTTTCATAAGCTTTCTATAGTTTTCAGTGTATAGATTTTTCACCTCTTTGGTTAGATATATTCTTAGGTATTTTATGGTTTTTTGTGCAACTGTAAATGGGATCGATTCCTTGATTTCTCTTCCTGTCACTTCACTGTTGGTGTATAGGAATGCAACCGATTTCTGTGCATTAATTTTATATCCTGCAACTTTGTTGAATTCATGAATCAGTTCTAGCAGTTTTTTGGTGGAATCTTTTGGGTTTTCCATATAGAGTATCCTGCCTTCTGTGAAGAGTGAAAGTTTGACCTCCTCCTGGCCGACTTGGATGCCTTTGATTTCTTTGTGTTTTCTGATTGCAGAGGCTAAGACTTCCAATACTAACTTGAATAACAGTGGTGAGAGAAGACATCCCTGTCTTGTTCCTGACCTTAGAGGGAAAGCTCTCAGTTTTTCCCCATTGAGGATGATATTAGCATTGGGTCATTCATATATGGTTTTTATGATCTCGAGGTATGATCCTTGTATCCCTACTTTCTTGAGGGTTTTTATCAAGAAAGGATGCTATATTTTGTCAGATGCTTTCTCTGCATCTGTTGAGAGGATCATATGGTTCTTGTCCTTTCTTTTATTGATGTGATGAATCACGTTAATTGTTCTGCGGATATTGAACCAGCCCTGCATCCCAGGTATAAATCCCACTTGGTCATGGTAAATAATTTTTTTAATGTATTGTTGGATCTGGTTGGCTAATATCTTGTTGAGGATTTTTGCATCCATGTTCATCAAGGAAATTGGTCTATAGTTCTCCTTTTTAGTGGGGTCTCTGTCTGGTTTGGGAATCAAGGTAATGCTGGCTTCATAGAAAGAGTTTGGAAGTTTTCCTTACATTTCTAGTTTTTGGAACAGTTTCAAGAGAATAGGTGTTAAGTCTTCCTTAAATGTTTGGTAGAATTCCCCTGGAAAGCCATCTGGCCCTGGACTTTTGTTTTTCAGCAGATTTTTGATTACTAATTTGATTTCCTTACTGGTTATGGGTGTGTTCAAATTTTCTATTTCTTCCAGTTTCAGTTTTGGTAGTGTATTTTTTTCTAGGAATTTGTCCAATTCTTCCAGATTACCCATTTTATTGGCATATAATTGCTCATAATATTCTCTTATTATTGCTTTTATTTCTGTTGTGTTGGTTGTGATCTCTCCTCTTTCATTCTTGATTTTATTTATTTGGGTCCTTTCCTTTTTCTTCTTGATCAAACTGGCTAGTGGTTTATCAATTTTGTTAATTCTTTCAAAGAACCAGCTTCTGGTTTTATTGATCTGTTCTACTGTTTTTTTTTTGTTGTTGTTGTTTGTTTGGTTTTTTTTTTTTTTTTTTTTTGGTTTTGATAGCATTAATTTCTGCTCTAATATTTATTATTTCCTGTCTTCTGCTGGTTTTGGGTTTTATTTGCTGTTCTTTTTCCAGTTCCTTAAGGCGTAAGGTTAGGTTGTGTATCTGAGATCTTTCTTCCTTCTTTAGGAAGGCCTGGATTGCTATATACTTTCCTCTTAGGACTGCCTTTGCTGCATCCCACAGGTTTTGGGTTGTGGTATTATCATTTTCATTGACTTCCATATACTTTTTAATTTGCTCTTTAACTGCTTGGTTAGCCCATTCATTCCTTAGTAGGATGTTCTTCAGTCTCCAAGTATTTGTTACCTTTCCCAATTTTTTCTTGTGGTTGATTTCGAGTTTCATAGTGTTGTGGTCTGAAAATATGCACGGTATGATCTTGATCTTTTTGTACTTACTTAGGGCTGATTTGTGTCCCAGTATATGGCCTATTCTGGAGAACGTTCCATGTGCACTGGAGAAGAATGTATATTCTGTTGCTTTAGCATAAAATGTTCTGAATATATCTGTTGAGTCCATCTGGTCCAGTATGTCATTCAAAGCCATTGTTTCCTTGTTGATTTTTTGATTAGATGATCTGTCCATTGTTGTGAGTGGAGTGTTGAAGTCTCCTACTATTATGGTATTACTTAGATGAGTTTCTTTATGTTTGTGATTAATTAATTTATATATTTGGGTGCTTCCACATTTGGCGCATAAATGTTTACAATTGTTAGGTCTTCTTGGTCTATAGACCCCTTGATTATGATATAATGCCCTTCTGCATCTCTTGATACAGTCTTTAAAGTCTAAATTGTCTGATACACATATGGCTACTCCAGCTTTCTTTTGTTGACCATTTGCATGATGGATGGTTCTCCATTCCCTTATTTTTAATCTGTAGGTGTCTTTAGGTCTAAGATGGGTCTCTTGTAAACAGCATATAGATGGATCTTGTTTTCTTATCCATTCTGCACTTTAATGGAATCTACATGTTGAAAATATATTCAAACTCAAATATTCTTTTTTTTTTTTTTTTTTAATTTTTTTTTTCAACGTTTTTTATTTATTTTTGGGACAGAGAGAGACAGAGCATGAACGGGGGAGGGGCAGAGAGAGAGGGAGACACAGAATCAGAAACAGGCTCCAGGCTCCGAGCCATCAGCCCAGAGCCTGACGCGGGGCTCGAACTCACAGACCGCGAGATCGTGACCTGGCTGAAGTCGGACGCTTAACCGACTGCGCCACCCAGGCGCCCCTCAAACTCAAATATTCTTGATATGTAAGTTGCTTCTATAACTGCTATTTTAGTATTTACAAACTTATTTTTTAATTCTACTATAGTTAATGCAAAGTGTTATACTAACTGATTTTTAATGAAAGAACACCAACTTTAAGAAATAAATGAGATGATAATAAGTATCTACCCAAGGGCTCTAAAATTTTCTCATATGTATAACCCCTTCATTGTCCTTAAAAGTACACACAAATAGGGCTAGTATCCAAAATCTATAAAGAGCTCACCAAACTCCACACCCGAAAAACAAATAACCCAGTGAAGAAATGGGCAGAAAACATGAATAGACACTTCTCTAAAGAAGACATCCGGATGGCCAACAGGCACATGAAAAGATGCTCAACGTCGCTCCTTATCAGGGAAATACAAATCAAAACCACACTCAGATATCACCTCACGCCAGTCAGAGTGGCCAAAATGAACAAATCAGGAGACTATAGATGCTGGAGAGGATGTGGAGAAACGGGAACCCTCTTGCACTGTTGGTGGGAATGCAAATTGGTGCAGCCGCTCTGGAAAGCAGTGTGGAGGTTCCTCAGAAAATTAAAAATAGACCTACCCTATGACCCAGCAATAGCACTGCTAGGAATTTACCCAAGGGACACAGGAGTACTGATGCATAGGGGCACTTGTACCCCAATGTTTATAGCAGCACTCTCAACAATAGCCAAATTATGGAAAGAGCCTAAATGTCCATCAACTGATGAATGGATAAAGAAATTGTGGTTTATATACACAATGGAATACTACGTGGCAATGAGAAAGAATGAAATATGGCCTTTTGTAGCAACGTGGATGGAACTGGAGAGTGTGATGCTAAGTGAAATAAGCCATACAGAGAAAGACAGATACCATATGGTTTCACTCTTATGTGGATCCTGAGAAACGTAACAGAAACCCATGGGGGAGGGGAAGGAAAAAAAAAAAGAGGTTAGAGTGGGAGAGAGCCAAAGCATAGGAAACTGTTAAAAACTGAGAACAAACTGAGGGTTGATGGGGGGTGGGAGGGAGGGGAGGGTGGGTGATGGGTATTGAGGAGGGCACCTTTTGGGATGAGCACTGGGTGTTGTATGGAAACCAATTTGACAATAAATTTCATATATTGAAAAAAAAAAGTACACACAAATAGGAAAGGTCCTTTGAATTATTTGCTTTTTCACACTAACCCTATCCTTCTTAGAACATACTAGTGTTTTGATATTTTTATACACTTTCAGCTTACGATGGTCGGCATATACATTTTAGTACTTTTCCCAATAATGGTGAGGATTCACAGCTATATTGAATGATAAGATGATGGATTTGGTAGGTGAGTGATACTCAAAAGGATAGACATTAGGTAGTCAGGGATCACTTCGCCAATGTTAGTATCATGAGCCTATGTATAAGATTCAAACATGACCCTGTGTAGAAATGAAGACAGTGTGTTTGTTCAGGCTTCTTTTTTTTATGGGGGAAAAACCATTGTATAAAATAGTTTATTTCTTACTACTTTCCTCCATTTTGAAATCTCTGAGATACAGACTACTTTTCCTCTGCTGGACAAGTAAAATATACTGCTTACAAGAACACAGACTAAACACAGACTATGATCCTTAGGTGTTGTCTCTCTCATCCTATTTCTAGGTCTCATATTTTCTCTTCTCTCAATTCATACAATTAATCAAGAAAACAATGTAAAACAGAATACCCAGTAGGCGTGTGCAATTGACCTTATAACCTGCTTTCTATTAAATTATAATTTTAGATCAATATCCTTATCTTTCTATATACTATCCATAGGTGCTATCAGTCAAGACACTTTGGGGCTAATCAAACAAGTCTCCATATCCAGTGTAGAGCCACGTTTCTCTCTTTAAAGTTCTGTCTGTCTTGGTTTTACAACATCTTGTATTTTCACTGCTTTTAAAATCCTTTATTTTTCTAATTTGAAAGGTAATAAATGCTCATTTTGGAAACATAACATTTTTTAAACTTGAAAGGATCATTAATTATCCAATCACTCTAAGATGGCCACTATTAATGATGTATAGTCCTCAAGACTTCATTTCTACCCACATGTACAAACTGAGATCACAGATTTTCATCTGAGCATCAACAATCCTTAACACTTTGCCAAAATTGTTTCATCTGTTACTCCACTTGGTTGGAGGGTGGAGGAAGAAGTCAGCACTAGAGTCTTTGGAAATGAATCCTGGACATCTTTTCAATTTATCCATAAATATTTACAAACACAGCTCTAAAGTTAAGGGATTTTTAAAACCTAAATACAATCCTATGGACCCTGTGACAAAATTAATACATAATCAACACATTATAATCCCTTAGCATCAACTAAAATGCAGTCCATTGATCAATGTAGCCTGCACTCTCAGAAAGGTCTTTTATTCAAATTAGGATCTAAACAAGTGAAAGCAATCTATTCAACAAGCACTCCCCCCCTCTGCCCCCCAACACAAAAACCACACAGGTGTCTGCTCTTGGCCCTAACTCTGTTTTTCTAGGTCATAGTGCCCTACATTCTCAGAAAATAGACCTCAACCACAAAACACATTCTTCTCTAATCTGACCACAACCCACACCCCAGATGAGCCCCTAACAAAAGCCCTTCAAGAAACCTGCTCTACCTGGCAAGAGTTGAGCCTTCCCACACCGCTTGCCCTGTCAGCACAGCTGCAACCCTCTCACATCCTGCAAAATCCCTTAGAAGGCCCAGCCTGTCAGAAACTCAGCTGACATTTCTCTACACGTCTGGCCCCTCTCCTCCCTTGAAGATGAATATACTCTGTCCTGCTTGTTGCTCCACTCTGTGCAATTCTTTGCCACCTGCATCACCAGCCACCCGAAAAAGGTACACAAGTTCCATTTTGTTGATGTGTCTCTCAAGGTTCTTTAGTATGTATGTAACAATGCTTCCTTCTTTATTTTTCTCCCTGACATTTATTGGTTGAAAAAATGAGTTATTTGTTCTGTGGAATTTTTCGAATGGTGTATTTTGGCAATCGCGTCTTCATGGTGCCGTAACTTGATTTTGTATCCCCTGTACTTCCTATAAAGTGGTAATTGGATCTAAAACAGGATTTCCATCCCCCCCAAATTTCTTCAATGATGAAAATATTATCTGTGCTTGTGTATGCTACCTGAAATGTTAGCCACAAGCTACATGTAGCTATTGAGTACTTCAAATGTGGCCAGGATGACTACAGAATAAACTCTAAATTTATTTAACTTAAATTTAATATTAAATAGACATATATGTCTAGTAATTTACATATTGGATGGTAGAGAAAGGGCTTGATTAGGTTCCAGAGATTCTACATATTCATATATATGATATACATCTGTATATTGTATATAATATAAACATTTTTAATAATACCTTAGAGGGGCGCCTGGGTGGCGCAGTCGGTTGGGCGTCCGATTTCAGCCAGGTCACGATCTCGCGGTCCGTGGGTTCGAGCCCCGCGTCGGGCTCTGGGCTGATGGCTCGGAGCCTGGAGCCTGTTTCTGATTCTGTGTCTCCCTCTCTCTCTGCCCCTCCCCCGTTCATGCTCTGTCTCTCTCTGTCCCAAAAATAAAATAAAAAATTAAAAAAAAAAAAAATTAAAAAAAAAAAAAATAATACCTTAGAAATAGTATTGTGTTCTTCTAACACATGACCTCAGGACTCCCACTATAAGGATGGTAAGACTGATCAGTGGGGTAAGGCATTGTTAACCTGATCCCTCCACTTGCAACTTTTCAGCCACAGTTCCTGCCTCCTTAAATCGTTGTTACCTAGATCCATTATTTCATGAGGGGTGAAAAAGATAGTGATTTTCTAACTTCATCCTATCTGAATTTATTCATTGTAGTTCTTCTATGAAGGAGGACATTCCCTAGGTAATTCCTTGGTTAACATGAAATATAATTTTATATGATATGTAGAAAAAATCCTTGGTTATCCTCTTATTTACCATTTTTTATAATTATGAACTAATGGTTTATTTTTGTTGTGTTTTATTCCATTTCTATGATTAATCTTTTGGCTAGTCAGATTGTTTCATCTTAGATAGGAGTTCCTTCTATTGTTTGCCATGTCCTTTTTAGAATACATTTTTTACTGCAATGACATACATATATGTATTATATACATACTGTATATATACAGTAATACATGTATATGTATATATAATATAAAACTTAGCATTTAACCATTTTTAAATGTACAATCCGGTGGCTCTAAGTGCATTCACGGTGTTGTGAAATCATTACTGCTATCCATTTCCAGAACATTTTCATCATTCCAAACAGAAATTTGTACACATTAAGTGGTAATTCACCATTGCCCCCTCCCTCAACCTTTAATAAATCCTTTTGTGTCCTACTTACTGGAATTAATATAAAACTTTCATGGTTCATTTATGTTTTAGTATTCATCCCACTTTTATTCATTTTTGAGACTGAATAACATTCTACTATATTTATATGCAACTTTTTCATTATTATTTGCTTATCTATTGATAGACACATGGGTCCTTTCCACACCTGGTCTACTGTGAATAATGCTTTTATAAACACGAGTACACATCATTTGTTTTAATCCTTTTCAGTCTTTCTGAGATACACCCAAGAGTTGAGTTGCTGGATCATATGACAATTATGTCTAACTTTTGGAGAAACACGAAACTGTCTTCCACAATAGCTGCACCATTTTACATTCCCAGCAGCGATGCACTAGGGTTTTCCAGTTACTTCAAATCCCTGCCAACAAGTTATTTTTCTTTTTTTAAAAAGTCAACCAAATACTTGTGAACTGGTATCGTATTGTGGTTTTGATTTTCCTTTCCCTAATAACTAATTATTTTGAGCATCTTATGGACGTATTGGTACACGTTCTTTGGAAAAATCTCTGTTCAATCTCTTGTCCAGTTTTTAAGTAAGCTGGTTTTGTTGTTGAGTTTGAGGAGTTCCCTTATCAATTCTGGATATTAATCTCTTACCAGATTTGTGATTTACAAATGATTTTTCCCATTCTATGGTTGTCTCTTTTCCTGTTGATACTGTTGATTTTATGCACAAAAGTTTTTAACTTTTATCAAGTCCTATTTGTCTATTTTTTGTTATTGCCTGTGACTTTGGTGTCATACTTATGAAACCACTGCCAAATCAATGTTGTGAAGTTTTTTCCTTATGTTTTCTTCTTTGAAATTTATGGCTTTAGTTCTTCCACTTAAGCGTTTGATCCATTTTTGAGCTAATTTTTGTGTATATTGTTAGGTAAGGGCTCAAAGTCATTCTTTTACATGTAGACATCTAGTCTTTCAAGCATCATTTGTTGAAAAGACTGTCCTTTCCCCCATTAAATGAATTTAGCATTCTCTTTGAAAACTATTTGACCATCCAGGAATGGTTTATTTCTGGGCTCTCTAGTCTATTCCATTGGTCTATATGCCAGTACCCCACTGTCTTGGTTACAACAACTTTGCAGTAAATTTTGAGATCAAGGAGTGTTAGTTAACTAACTTTGTTCTTTTTCAAGATTGTTTTGACTTTTCAGGGTCCCTTGATTCCATAGAAAATTTAAGACAGTGGGCACCTGGATGGCCCAGTCAGTTGAGCATTTGACTTTGGCTCAGGTCGCCATCTCGTGGTTTGTGAGTTCAAGCCCCGAGTCAGGCTCACTACTGTCAGCCTGTCAACGCAGAGCCTGCTTCAGATCCTTTGTCCCTCTCTCTCTGCCCCTCCCCTGCTTGAGCTTTCCCCAAAAATAAATAAATATTTAATAAAAAGAAAATTTACAATGGATTTTTCAATTTTTAAAATTAGACTTTTTTATATGTGTGGAATTTATTTCTGGAACCCCAACATTGTTAGGAGTTTTAATAGGGATTACACTGGATCTCTAAAGTTACTTTAGGTAGTATGAACATCTTAAAAATATTGTTTTCTAATTCATAAAAATGGGATATCTTTCCATTTATTTATGCTTTCTCTTAATTGCATCTGATTTTTATGTTGATTTTTAATCCTACTACTTTGCTGAGTTTGCTCATTAACTTGATTTTTTTGGGGGGTGATATCCTTAGTGTTTTCTACATAGAAGATCATGTCATCTTGTGAAAGGAGACAATTTACCTCTTTGTTTCCAATTTTTTTTTCCTAGCTGTTCTGGTTGGAACTTCTAATACTATGTTGAATAGAGGTGCTAAAAGCAGACGTCCTTGTCTAGTTCCTGACCTAAGTGGAAAATCTTTTTCCATCATCTTTCACTATTGAGTATGATGGTAGCTGTGAGTTCTTCATCGATGGCTTTTATCTTGTTGAAGAATTTGTTTTTTATTCCCAGTTTATCCAGTGTTGCTGTCATGAAGGAATATAACATCTTTTAAATACTTTTTCTGCTTCAACTGATATGATCATGTGGGTTTTTTTTCTTCCCTTTATTCTGTTAATGTGGTATATTACATTGATTGATTTCCATACATTGAATGTCCTTGCTTTCCAGGAATAAATTCCATTTGGTCTCAGTGTATAATCCTTTAACATGCTGCTAAATTTAGTTTGCTAGTATTTTGCTGAGTATTTCTCTATCAGTGTTCACAAGGGATATCGGTCTCGTATTTAAGTTTTTTGTGTCAATATTAATAAGTAAAACTGATGTGTAAAGTTTGTTTTATGCAATCTTTGTCAGGTTTCACTATTTTAGCATCAGAGAAAGACTCTGGAATTTTTCCTTATTTTCCTAAAAAGCAATGACTTAATATATATGTAAATAATGTATTCTTTGTTAGAACCATCAACTATCTTTAAACTATCTTTATGTCTATATCCATTATCTTTCATCCATATGTTTAGAAATTGTTAGTTTCCCATTTTCTCTTGCATTCTCAGAGTTTTAAAATTTATCCTCCATATCATTTATTTATGGATTAATTCTTTACAGTTTCTATTTTTACATCCTCTATATTCTTTTATATTTATCTTTCCTTTGCCCCCATGTTCTTTTCTTACCTCTTTATTTTCCTTTTTATTTCTGTCTGCTTTTGAGCAAACTTCGTTATCGCATTCTAAACCATTATCATCTTAATTTTAACTAATTATATTATAAATTTCAAGTTTGCTTAAATTTTAGCGAGAACACAAAGCAGAATTACTTCTGAAATTACTTATTTTCTTGTGGTTAATCTTTTCTCAATTTGTAATCATCCCATGCATCGCTTTTTTGTTGTCTTGTTTTGTTTTTAATATTGCACAATGTTTTTATAAACTTTATGATCACTTTGAGCTTAGACAATAAGTCTTTCCAGGTAGAGGATTTTTCATAAACAGGCTTAGCTTGTTCCCTTTCACTACCTACAAATTTTTTAATCTGGAAAGGGTTTTGTGTGTTGTTTTAAATGATAAAGTGTCATTATCAGTTTAGCCAATCAATGTTTTGAGGAGAGTAGATAGAAAACTTGAGTTCATGGATATCTTTGCAGTAAAACATTATTTAAGAAGTGCAAAGGCAAAGAACTCACAAGTGACTGAACAGTTTAAACAGAAACCACAACCTCCAATAAACATACTGTTGAAACACAACCCATTTCTTCCTACCTCACCTCGTGTTTTTTAAATATTTATTTGTTTTTGAGAGAGAGAGAGAGTGTGTGAGCAAGAGAGGGGCGGGGGTGGGGGGGAGCAGGGGAGGTGCGCGGGAACAGAGGATCCTAAGCAAGCTCTGCATAGATAGTGCAGAGCCCCATGTGGGGCTGGAACTCACACATCATGAGATCATGACCTGAGCTGAAGTCATAGGCTCAGCTGACTGAGCCACCCAGGCACCCCTTACCCGGTGTTTTAAATGGCTGATTGCCTGGCTGAGGTAGTGTGTGTACGTTTTCCCATTTTAAAGTTATGTCCCACTTCTCCATGCTGTAGTCTTTGGAAGGAAGTCACTACACTGAGCCTACATTTAAGGAGTGAAGAGTCTTGCTTTTCTGCCTTGGGGACAATAGATCTACATAATTATTTGGAATTCTTTCACATGGAAGATTTGTCCATCTCTCATTTATTTAGCCAATCATTTTATTTATATCGGTATGGACTTGTAGGTATTTATTTTACACATAGGGCTAAACTCCTAATACTGTATTTATCAAATTATTCCAGTTTTGGCCATAGGGGGTGCCTTCAGATAAGCTCCAGTGTCCCTATGGCATGTCTCCCTGATTATGGGTGATTTTTTTTCTTAGTATTGACTTACTTCCAGTTACTACAAGAAGCTCCAGACTTATCCCCTGCCCTAGTCCTACAATCAACCCTTTCTCCAGGGAGATCTGCCTCCTTTTATTGGAGAATGGTATTAGAAAATGAGTTCTGGATACAAGGTGTGCTCATTGTTATTGGGCCCTAAGGTTATTGAGCAAGAAATATGTATGTATAAATTCTAACGTGTATATGTATTTGTCTATAAATAGGTCTATATGCAACAACTTGTATTTATATTAAGGTAAACATGACTTCATACTGATGTCTCTAAATCTCATCAGCACATGGATCATTTTAGCTATCTCCCCTTGGTTATCTGTAAATTCCCACTTCTGAGTTGTCTTTTTAACCCATCATCCACCCCATGAAGGAGTCGTGCCTGATCTGCCCTGATGTTGCTGTCATGTGTCTAAGTGAAATCATGATGACTTTCTACTTGGTGTAGTCACTGCTTAACTCCTGATCCCTTGGTACAGCTGCTTTCAATGGAAACTGACTGTTAGTGTTAACCATGTAACATGTTGCCAGCCTCTCCAGGAGCCCTGCCTTGTCTCCAGGCCAAAAAGAATGCTGACAGTAATATTCCGTGAAGAAGTACTCTATTGATTTCTGTGATGCTCTTCTAATTTCTCAGGAAATTGTCTCTTGGTGTCTTATCTGTGGTCCAACCTTAATTTCAAGGTTTATCCCCAGTGATTATGTTGTTACCATAATGGAAGTCTACATATATCACATGTGATTAGGCTTAAAGCAGAATCGGGGTTTTTGTTTGTTTTAATTTTTTTTAATGTTTTTATTTATTTTTGAGATAGAGAGAGAGAACGAGCAGGGGAGGGGCAGAGAGAGAGGGAGACACAGAATCCAAAGCAGGCTCCAGGCTCCAGCCCCAAACTGTCAGTACAGAGCCCGATGCGGGGCTTGAGCTCATGGACCTTGAGATCATGACCCGAGCTGAAGTCAGACGCTTAACCGACTGAGCCACCCAGGCACCTCTGTTTGGTTTTTGTTTTTGTCTATAAGCATCCTGATGCATGTCCCCCCTGGGATGGGTAACATTAAGGGATTGGAATATAGGCAGAATCCCCTCTGCAATGAACCAGCTTGTTATTATCCTAAGTGAAAGGCAAAGTGTGCTGGTGAAATATTAGTTCTTTGACTCTGGAGGTGGGATAAGAAGGTTGGAGACATTCCCAGGTTTATTCTGGGAAGCTACATTCAAATTTCAATTCAATTCCTAGTTAATAAAGAGAAAAATGCATGTGAGGAAACTGTCCTACATTTCAACTTATATGTTATTGGGTGGATTTCTAGTTCTTGTTCCTTTTGCCTCTCAGTTAATCATAGCAGCTACTAGTTTCCTACCTCCTAAATAGCTTTTCTCTTTCTTTGTCCCAGCATATTATTACTTTTACCAGATTTCTCTCATGCTTCTCTCACACAGCTCTAACTGTACTTACCTATTTCTCACTTTCTGGTGTCTTTGATGAACAGGGCATTTTTCTGTTCCCTCAGAATTAATTATTTTCAAGTAAGAATAACTCTTGTAGTCCCAAGGTGCAAGTGAGTAAGGACTCACCATTCTTACTGCCTCACTTAGTTTGGGAAGATTTTATGCTCCCTATTCCTCTGCTTGGTTGCAACACACCATGTGGCTTTTGCTAATGTTGAAGGTAACAATGTGTTTTTAATCTAATTTACTAATGTGGAACAGCTTTCTTCTGAATCACAGTGGTGTAACCATTGACAACCAGAGCTTTGGCTCATGGTGAGTGTGAGTGCGTAGGATCAGGAAATAAAATTTTCCAGTATCTCACTATCCCAATTTAATCTTTATCAATCTTAGTGAATTAATTAGCAAGTAGTAAGTGGTGCTATATCAGTAAACGTTTATGAACAATTATGTAGTTTCTTTGAATGCTTATCATCCAAAAGCCACGCCATCGAGTTCAATCGGGCTTTCATTGTTGTTCTCACTTATTTGATTGGATTATTTTTAGCCATTCTTCTCCACATCTTCCCTTTCACTGTCATGCTAACAACTGACATTATCCCTTATTCACCTAACACTCTTTTTCCCCCCTCCAGATATGTGCTCTTATGCTTCTTTTCACGGGAGAGGTGTCTTACATTCTAAAATGAATCTCTTCTATATTGACTGTTTCTCATGAGACCCTTTTGAGGGCATCTATAGCATTTCTGTCTCTTCTCTCTTTTGCTTTGATATAAGCTCAAGTCTTCCTTGATTTAGGGGGGAAAAAACGACTCAAACATTTGACTATTTTGAACTATGAGGCTACCACCTTACTCTCCTTTTGTTTGCTGCCAGTTTCTTAAATCTTGGTTTCCTATGCTTCTCCACCCATTTTCTTCAGCGTCCTGAAATCTGGCTTCTCTTCCCATCACTGGACCAATAATACTCCTGCAGAAGTCATCAATGGCCTTGTTATCTATTTCATGACATCCCGACTGCTCATTATTTTTGTCTTGACATTGTCAGATTGACTTTTGGAAGCTCTTCTCTTGGTCGGTTTTCATGACACAAAAGTGCAGTGTTCTCTTTATCATTTCCCTTTTCTGATTTCTTCTCCTTCTTTTTATTTCCCTACTCCCTAACTATAGCTATTCTAAAAATTAGTTCTCATTAATTCTGCTCTCTTTTATTTATACTGCCTTCTACATATGAACTCATCCACACTCAACAATTCAATCATGGGGATGACTTAAAGTCTTTGTAGGCAAGACCTATCTCCTGAATTTCAGCCTTGGATTACCAAGTGGCCATTTTCATTTGGTTGCACGCTTCATCTCCAACTGAGAATCTCTAAATTAGAAATACTTTTCTTTCTCTGGCCCCTAAATTGACTCATCTTCCTATTTCTGTATTTCTGATAGGATTTTTAGCATTGTGCTTGATGCACAGGCTATCCAAAATGTCAGACTTTTGTGGGTCTCCATTTCTCTTTCTGTCCATATTACTTAGATCTCTTCTTTTCCTTAAATTCTTATGGTTTCCACCATTGCTCATGATTTGGCTCACCATGCCTACCTTATTGCCTTAAACACTAAAGCAAGACCCCTCATCTACAACTTATCTTTGTATCAAAATGCACTTGAGAACTGAGAAGATTCTAATTTTCTTACAGTAACACTTTTATCCCAAAATAAGCTCTCCTCCAAAAGCATGCATGCCTTCTTTATGGCCTGCACAGGAGACACCCAAGTATAAAAGTCTTTGAATGCCACATAAGAAAAAATATATATGGGAAGATTTTTAGGGATCTTTAATCATGGAACTATGTAAAAATAATGAAGTAAAATATTAATTTGTTTTCATTATATTTTGGTGGATGGATTAGTGGGATTGAGCCTGGAGGCAGTCATACCACCTGGGTGTTATTGTGATAATCCTCAAATGATAAGAATTTAAAATGACATAGTAGAAAGACCAACCCAGGACTAAAAGGAGAAATCATCCAGTGTTGGAGATTGATGTACTGGCTGTGGGGATGAAGGAAAGGAAAAAAAAAAAAAAAAACAAACCTAGAAATGACTGCCAGTTTCGAGGACAGGACAGTGGTACGTAAAACTATGGGAAAATTAAATTTCTAGCAAAGTAAGAAAAAGAACTGTATGGGAATAGAGTAGGTTTGCGATTTCTACTTAAAATAGATAGTGCTACTGATACCCTCGAATAAGTAGTCAAACAGACCACCTGAGATACGTTAGGGACTTGTAATCAGAGAATACCTTGTCTGAGCAATTTTTATGCTTTTCCTAAAAGAAAACATCATAGAGCTATACATGGGTAACAGTTCTTCAAGCTAAAGAAGGTGAACTGCCGCACGAGAGGAGGTGGACACTACAGATTTCAATCTTGCCTCAGGTTCAGAAAGAATAATCACAGACGAGAAATTATCAAAATTAAGATAAATATAAGCAAAGATTCATTTATACCTGAAAGTATTCCCATCTTGTTTCTTTTTGAGTCAGTCAAGGAGGTGAGGAAGAGAGGAACTGTTAATTCGTTCTCATTATTTACGTTCCCTGAAGTGTCAAGTTTTTTAATGATGTTCACACTTACTACCCTTTCCACCCACTAATTCCTTTATTACTCCTCCTGTTCACTCCTGTCTTTATCAGTATTGGGATTTCAATCATGACTCTTTTTTTTTTTTTTGGTTAAAGGAATGCTTTTGCTAACAAAATACACACACACAGATCACAGAACTCCATGAAGAGTTGTCACTCTGGCTTTATGTACTCTTTCCAAATTATTTGTTTTTAAGTAAAATTTAAACAATTTTACACCTGCCTAACTCAAGCAGACTAGCTCCTATCTAGGACTCAGGGAATTTCAGCCCGAAATCTAGGCAAAGAAAACTATTTCAAATGTGATACGAGCCCATGATAAAAACTTGGAGTCAAAAGGAAGAGAGTAAGAGACAGAACCCAGGCTCTTAGGCCAGTATTAACCATTCCACTGTCCAGGAAGCTCCCAAGAACCCTGTGCTCTACACCTGAGTCCTCCAGCCTAGGACACACTCTCTAGGTAGGCTGTGACACACGCCTGGTAACTCTAAGGCTCAAATGTGTTCACTTCTAGGATCCCTTTATGGGGCGCAGGACATAGAAGGCTTCCAATCGCTTGAATAGCTTCAGTAGGGCCATCACATATCTCACTGTCAAAAGTAGGGTTTCTATTTAAAAGAAGTCTCTTTCTGGTCACCAACTCATTTGCCCAACTTCAGTGAAATGGCACAGAAATTCATTTGGAGACTTTTATGCTCATGCATGTATGTGTAGATATACATGTGATCCCATACCTCATACATGGTATCTTTCACCTGCTTCAAGTAGTAGCTTTACTTCTTTATCATTCTATTGTCTTCTGACTATAGATAGCTAGACTCTTTTGCCTCTTACTGTATATTAAAGATAAAGACTTAAGAATTAATATGTTTTAACAGAAGTCATACTTCAAACAACACAGAGTCATCCAAATGTCCCAAGAGGAGAAACCAATCTGGAAATGCAACCAGAATCATGTTGTTTTGGGCCTGCCTTCAACATGATTAAACATTCTGTACCCTCTGAACCTCCCAAACCTTTTCCATCACTGAAACTTAACTATTCTTTGTCCCATCTTTTGGCATCCAAATAATATAGTGATATAATAGCCCTAAGATACTGTTAGCTGATAATCCCTTTAATATTTTAACCTCTGAACACTGTATCTTCCATTTGAAACAAGAGATCTTAATGTCTCAATTAATGAAATCGATAATATATACATGTTTGGGTTATTGCAAAAGATATTTAGGTACAAAGGCCATCAATTCCTTTACTCAAACGCTCCTAATGTATCAGTTGTATAAATGGTACTGACCTTCTTAAAGAAACATCTTTTGACTTCACTGATTTTTTTCTCTTGTTTTTCTGTTTTCAATTTGATTGATATCTTCTCTGTTCTTCAAATATAGGTGGCCTCCTCCACCAATGTTTGAGTGAGAGCATGCATTAGAAATTCAATGACTGCCTTACGTTACCCTGCTCTGAACCCTGTTTAAGCCCATATCTCACGCTTGCACCACTACATACCTCTCCACTAGGCTAGCGGATAATCAAACAAATACTAGTGTCAATACAACTGTATGCTCATTGAAGTTCATTGAAGGAAGTCAGTTCTGGAGCTTCTCAGGACCCTCTAATCCACTTTACTTATCTTTTCCTCTAACCAACTGGGGAGCTTTTGAACATGTCCATGAAAGACAAAAGGCTATCCTGTCGCTTTTCCTAGAGGCAATGCAACCAAGTATGCCACTGTCACCAGATAAGAAAATGAGTTTCTGCATATCGTTTCCTGGGCCCACGTTACTGACTTGGTGAACTTTGCATTGGAAGCGAAGCCAACCCAGGATAAGCATAGTCTTACCTCACACTTTACACAGCCAGTAGGATTTCAAATTACAGCACGGTCTCTCCAGGGTCAAGTTCATCATCATTTCAAATGAAGTTGCACGTCTCTTTCCCTTCAAGTTGAATGAACAAAAAATGTCAACTTCAGATTATTGCTCAGCATCTTTTAAAGAACAAACATAATTACATACCTCTTATGTGTCAGGTACTGCCTAACCATATGCATTATTTTCTCCCATGTTCACAACTTTGGTGGGAGAGGTTGAGTCATCAGGACCCACTTTTCATTGTCAAGTCACTTTGTGATCTCAGTAATTTAAAAGAAAAAGACCGATGTACCTAGAAATAACTCTGGAGGTTTTATATTCTGTGAATAGCCCAAAGAACGACATGGGAGGCTGTCAATGCAGATTATAATAAGACTTAGATACACCGCAAAAACCCCTTCCTGTAGCAGAGCATTACTCAGACCTTCTTTCCAATTTCAGCTCTTTGCCAAGACAACATCATAACCACCCACAGCATATGACAGGGCCTGGAAGGATTATACCAGGAGAGACAGGTCAAATCACCTGTCACTGCTCCATTTGTCTGCTACCGGAAAGATGCTGGATCTTCAGGTTGTGATTTCTTAACATTTCTGAAACTGTTTTTACAAGACACTGTAGCACCTGTGCCTCTCCCCGGAGCCATCCTCAATTGATACAAATGTCCACAACCACTAGATCCTGTTTACCAAATATGTGAAAGGTAAAAAGAATGTTAAGACCAAGTGGGAGTAGAGGCTACCAGGAGAAACCTTTATTGAATGGATGTAGAAAAACAGAGGAATGTATTATTTCTCAAACCAGCAAGGCAGGAAGTGGAAACATTACTTAAACCTGGAACAGCGAAGATTCCAGATTCTCACTGCTTCAGTGAGAAGCACAGAATATACCCTCAACTCTGATGCAGGCCCTTGATATCAACTTCAAGTACTTTTACCATGACTATAAATGCTCAGTATAATGGCAAAAATTCATACAACGTATTTCTTTTATTATTCTTACAAGTTTATTTTGGGGAGAGAGAGAGAGAGAGGGAGAGAAGGAGGGAGGAAGCATGAGTGGGGGAAGGGCAGAGAAAGAAGGAGAGAGAGGATGCCAAGTAGGCTCTACACTGTCAGGCCAGTGCCCCATGTGAGGCTCCAATGCACGAACCCTGACATCATGACCCGAGCCAAAATCAAGAGTGAGATGCTTAGCCGACTGAGCCACCCAGGTGCCCTTGCACAACTTATTTCTAAACCATCAAGTGGAATTTTGCCCCAAAGCATGAAAGCTCCATCTGGGTAAGGACTCTCTCTCAGTGAATACTTTCCTTCATACTGAGTTTCACATGAAGTTTCCTTCTGAATTTCAGATTCATCTTGCCTAACATTTGTAATGAATCTCTCTCTTTTATTCCAAGTGCAAACACTAGAATTCTCGCTGAAACTTTTGTTGTCTTTCTCTAGTAAGCACCACTGTATACATGGCATAAACTGATTTTAAATACTCACTTGACTTGGGTTGCCTGGGTGGCTCTGTCTGCTAAGCATCCGACTCTGGTTCAGGTCATGATTTCACAGTTCCCTGGTTCAGGCCCCGTGTAGTGCTCTGGGCTGACAGCTTGGAGCCTGGAGCCTGATTTGGATTCTTTATCTCCCTCTCTCTCTGCCCCTCCCCTGTTCAGGTTGTGTCTCTCTCTCTCTAAGATAAATAAATATTTTTAAAAAAATTTACTCATTTGACTCAATAAATGAGAACTTTGCAAAGAAAAATCTCACCAATTACAGAAATTTTTTCATTTTTCTCCCACTTCCTGTGGTCTATTTTCTCCTCTAACTGAAGAAATTAGTTTAAAAAAAAATGAGGACAGTTCCATGGACCTCTTATTTATACTATACCCTTGCACTTGGCTGGATATAAAATGACAACCTCCAGCTCTATCTTCCCCTTTACATAACAGTGATATTGTTTCCTTTGAAAAAAAGGCAGATAAAGCCTAGCGGAACTTCTACTTTGGGGCCTATCCACAGGTGTTACAAAGTTCAGGATTTGAGTACCAGAAGCAAGTTGTGTTACATCCAGTGTTCCAGTCAAGGGAAGGTTACAAATGGCAGGTTTTCTGTGTTGTTGGCATCTGTAGACACATGATTTCTGTTCAATTATGCAACAGAACTTGTTACAATTCATGAGAATGTTGTTTACAGTTTGGATTGCTTACATATTTGAAGTACTTATTGGAGAACGAAAGGCTACACGTAACATAATAAGTGACCCTGATACAATGGACTCTTTCCCTACTATCCTGAAGACAGAAGTCTGGGATCTCCATCTCAAGTATTTTTTTTCTCAGATTTAGCACAGGCTTCATGAAATTAATATATGTTTGGGCATCATTAAGGAAAGAAAAGGATGATAGTTCTTATCAGGCATCTCCCTTGACTGGGTAGGTGAACAAGACTGTGGTTTCTCTGTGTCTCCAATAACAAGAGTTTACTGAACGCTTACTATGGAATATTGGGTGAGAACACTCTGAACCTCCCAGAGGCCCAGAGGGTCACAGTCACCCTTGTATTCCCAGCACCTAGCACAGTGCCTGACATCACAGTACTACTTACTAAGTGATTTTCTTTTAAATTGCTTTGGGATAACTAAGAAGAAAAGAAGACTTCTCTCACCAAGTATGCAATCTTACTGAATACATTTAACATGTACAAAACAGCGCATGGGAAAAATTGCAAGGAAGCAGGTACATCCTAACTGAAGGAAACAGCCAACTTCAAAGTTTAAAAGAAGCTTAGCACATGGACTATCCTTCTGTGGACCAAGCCCTGCTGTTCCTGTATCTAACACGGAACCTCTAGAGATGGATCTCTAAGTGGTTTGTGAATGGAACCAGATCAGAATATCAATTACAAAGATCTAAAGATCTTTCAAGAAAACATATTATTCCTTTTTGGTAAATAAATGAATTTGAATTGTCAACATTGGACATAATGAAGGGAGAAGGTAACACTTATCGTTACCTTGGAAAGAAATCCAAGAGTTTGTGGCTGATTATCTTTTAGAAGCTTTTGTCTGTTTGTTTGTTTTGGCAAACAAGGGTTTCACTAAATATCCAGACTATCAAATTCCAATGGCATTGGATATTTCTTGAGAAATTTCAGGATATAAAGGGGGCAAGCAGGTTAGACATTAAAAATCTTCTTAAAGTAAGGACTTCTGAAGAGAAAGAAGTCAAATATGGTAGCTTTAAACAGTATACATGAAGTAATACAAAGTAATACAAATGCCCAGAAATGATCTAACATAACCCCGTGACAAATCCATTGTAATTACTTAAAGGCCTTGATTTTTTTTAAGTTTGTTTTTTTTTTAGTTTTATTTATTTATGAGAGAGAGAAAGAGAGCAAGTGCACAAGAGGGGGAGGGGCAGACAAAGAGGGAGACAGAGAATCCGAAGCAGGCTCCAGGCTCTGAGCTGTCCACATAGAGCCCGACGTGGGGCTCGAACTCAGAGACCCCAGTCATGACCTGAGCCAAAGTCAGATGTGGTACTGACTGAGCCACCCAGGTGTCCCAAGGCCTTGATTTTTTTAAACAATGCATTTAGGTATTATTTACTGAGATTAGTTAATTCATACAAGCACAGAATTTTCCAGAACTTTAGTCTCACTCCCCTCCTAGTATTCCAGGGGTACCATCTCCTTCCCCAGCTTTTATGGATTTTTTCAAAATACTTTATGCCTACCCAAGCACATTTACATATGTATACATATACATACAAATCCATATATACATATATATACACACATACACACACATATTTTTATTTTTTTACTTTAAAAATTTCTTTAAAATCTGAAATACTTTGGGACCCTTGGGTGACTCGGTTGGTTAAGCATCCGACTTGAGCTCAGATCATAATCCCATGGTTTTTGAGTTCAAGCCCCATGTCAGGCTTTGCACTGACAGCTTAGAGCCTGGAGCCTACTTTGGATTCTCTGTCTCCCCACCTCCCCTCTTCTCCCTCCTCCTCCCCTGCTTGTGTTCTCTCTCTCTCAAAAAATAAACATTTAAAAAAATCTGAAATACTTCAATATACAGAAACTGCATAATATAGTAGATAACCTGCACATAGATTTAGAAGCCTAACTTTTTTGTGGTTTTCATCTCAAATATAATTATTTTTTTCATTTTTAAAGAATTTTTAAATGTACGTTTATTTTTGAGAGAGACAGAGCGTGAGCAGGGGAGGGGCAGAGAGAGAGGGAGACACAGAATCCGAAGCAGGCTCCAGGCTCTGAGCTGACAGCACAGAGCCTGACGCGGGGCTTGAACTCACAAACCACAAGGTCATGACCTGAGCTGAAGTCAGATGCTTAACCAACTGAGCCACCCAGGCACCCCTCAAATATAATTAAACAATTTTTTAAAAATGTTTATGTATTTTTGAGATAGAGAGAGAGACAGAGCATGAGCAGGGGAGTGGCAGAAAGAAAGAGGGAGACGCAGAATCTGAGGCAGCTCCAGGTTCTGAGCTGTTATCACAGAACCCGACCCTAGGCTAGAACTCACGGACTGGGAGATGGTGACCTGAGCGGAAGTTGGGCATTCAACCGACTGAACCACCCAGGCGACCCTATAATTTTTTAAAGAAATAGAATGCCAGAGGGGCGCCTGGGTGGCTCAGTCGGTTAAGCGGCCAACTTCGGCTCAGGTCATGATCTCGCGGCCCGTGAGTTCGAGCCCCGCGTCGGGCTCTGTGCCGACAGCTCAAGCCTGGAGCCTGTTTCAGATTCTGTGTCTCCCTCTCTCTGACCCTCCCCCGTTCGTGCTCTGTCTCTCTCTGTCTCTAAGATAAATAAATATTAAAAAAAAAAATTATAAAAAAAAAAGAAATAGAATGCCAGAGATATAGTTGAATCCGCCAATAACTCGGTTTTCTTTTCCTTCCCTGAAGTTAACATTATCGTGAAATCAATGTATATGCATGCTATCCAACCTGTGGCATTCTTCATAGTGTTTAATACTGGTAACAGAAGTAGAATCTTGCCGTCATAAAAAATAAAAAAAAAATATGTTGCATTCATTGAGTGGACAGGTGGTTGGTAGGAAGAAAACTGATCTCACAGAACTGGATAGTGGTGGACAGAATTTTCTAGTGATGAGAAATGGCCTCAACTGCCTTAACAAAACTGGTGGTAAAATATGGGTGTTAAAGGACGGCTTAGAAGAAAATGAGAAGCACAGTATAGCCAAAGTCTATGTCATTGGGGAGAAAACAGATCATTATACACAGAATGTTTGGAGAAATATTAATTTTAAAAGCACTGCTCATGAAGATTCAGAAGGAAACAAGGAGGAGGTTATTGGAAAATGGAAGAAAGATGATCCTTCCTTCTAGGTGGCAGAAAATTTAGCTTAACTGTGTTCTATCACAAAGAAGTCCAAAAGTATGGCTATACAACGTATTTTAAGTGCTGAAGATATTTAGACACATGGTTCATGGGTTGCTTCAAACATCTCAACAGAAGCCAGGAATTATCCATTTAAGATCTGTGAAGGTCCTTTTTGTCTGGTGATATGAATGCTCATGATACACACAGGGTTCCCTAGAGGGGAAAAAAAAGATGTGTGTGTGTGTGTGTGTGTATGTGTGTAGACAGAGAGATTGAAAGAGAGAGAGAGAGAGAGAAATATGTATATAAGGGATTGGTTCATGTGATTATATAGGATGGCAAGTCGAAAAGCTACAGGGTAGGTCAGCAGAATAAAGACCCAGAATAAGCCTATGCTACATTTCAAGTCCAAAAGCCATCTTCTGTAGAATTCCTTTTGCTCAGGGTGAGGGTCAGCTTTTTGTTCTATAGAAGACTTCAACTGATTAGATAAGGCCCACCCCCATTATAGAGAGTTATCTGGTTCACTTTTTTTTCCCCAAAGTATAGTTGAATTTATTAGTTTCAGGTGTATAACAGTGATTCAACAACTATGTACATTACAAAATGCTCACCATGAGAAATGTAGTTACCATGGGTCACTATACACAGTTATTACAATAGTATTGACTATATTCCCTATGCTGTGCTTTTCATCCCCTTCTTATTTTATAACTAGAAGTTTGTACTTCTTGATCCCCTCACTGATTTTGTCTGTGTCCCTACCCCTCTACCTCTGGAAACCACTAGTTTGTTCTCTATGAGTATGTTTCTCTTTTGTTATTGTTTGTTTTGTTTTTTACATTCTACATTTAAATGAAGTCATATGGTATTTGTCTTTCCCTGACTTATTTCATTTAACATAAAACACTCTAACTAGATCCATCCATGTCTGTTTCACTGATTTAAATGTTAATCTCATGCAAAAACACCCTCACAGAAAGACCCAGAATAATGTTTGACTAACTGTCTGGGCACCGTGGCCAAGCCAAGTTGACACATAAAATTAACCATCATAATATTATCCCAGAAGAAATAACCTGGACTAAAAGCAACAGACTCAGGACAAAATGCGGATATTATTACACTCTCAATATTCAATAGGTTGGAAAAAAGTTGATAAAACTACAAAGCTGCAAACAAATGTTACCTTTCAAGAACGAGGGAGGATAATGCTGAGGGCATGGCCTTGGACTCAGACGTTAGAGCTGCAGATGCAGAGGTAGAGGCCAGAGTCTCAAGCCCCAGACACTTGAAATGTAATGGAATTTCCCCCATGGGACTAAAAAATTGCCTGAGATTAGTGACCTTTTTATTCCTTCCATTTTCTGCCTTTAGGAACGTAAAAGTCTATAATTAGCATATTACACTTGTCCCATCATTGTAATTTTTCCCCCATCATCGTATTCCAAAAATAGACAACTTCTTTTCCATTTTCACAAGTCCATCAGTGGAGGTCAATTCTGGACCAGGATGTATATATCCTGTCCAGAGTCTCACCCATACCTGATTTGGGTAATTCAAATGATGAGATCTGAGAGTGATGATAATCAGATGAAATTCTGGACATGAGTTGATGCTGTGATAGGCTCAGACTCTTTGGGTAATGTTGGGATGGGTAGATATATTTTTGATGTGGGAAGGACATGAATCTTTGAGGGCCTGAGCATAGACGATGGGAGGTCAAAACATGGTTCCCACAAAAGACATTCATTCACACTGTACTGTTTGGAATGTGTGAATGTGACCTTATTGGGAAAAGGGTCTATGTCGATATGATTAGGTTGAAGATCTTGCGATAGGGAGGATTTTCCAGATGGTCCCTAAATACAAAACCACACGTTCTTACTGGAGAAGGCAGAGGGAAACTTCAACACACACACACACACACACACACACGAGAATTCAAGGAAAGATGGGGATACGGAATAGACGGACAGAGCCACAGGCCAAAGAAAGAGGGCAGCCAACAAGAAGCAGATTCTCAGCTAGAGTCCCCAGGAGTTCAGTCTTGCCAACATCCTGATTTCAGGCCAGTGATACAGATTTTGGATTTGTAATCTCCAGAACCCTGAGAAAATAAATTTCTATTGTTTAAATGAAAAACTATAACTTATTACTGAATCTGTGAGAAACGAATATATTTTATAGAATTTCACTGAATTTAGAAATTGAGGATCATTTTTATAATATTGAATCTTCCCATCTATGATCATGCACGTACCCATCATTTTCTTTGATCTTCTCTTACATCCTTTGACTTAAAAATTTTTCTCCGCTAAAGGTCAAGTATATCTGTTATTCCTACATTACCTACAGTATTTGCTGCTAATGTGAAGCAGATCTTTTTAACATTATTTTTCTTTTCAGCATTATCACATTTTCTATTTATTATCTTTGTGCCTGTCAATTTTACCATGTAAGTATTATATCTAGTCTACTCTAAAAACTCATTTTTTCCATGAATTTATAGACTTTTCTGGATTTCTTATTTAGAGAAAGCATTTATTTTTTTTTTAAGTTTATTTATTTTGTGTGTGTGAGAGAGAGCATGAGCAGGGGAGGGGTAGAGAGAGAGAGGGGAAGAGAGAGAATCCCCAACAGGCTCCACACTGTCTGCCCAGAGTCTGATGCAGGGCTCAAACTCATGAACTGTGAGATTACGATCTGAACTGAAAACAAGAGTCAATGCTTAACTGACTGAGCCACCCAGGCGCACCTAGAGAAAGCATTCAATGAACAAGTGGCAAGATTTTACTTCTTTATGATTCTTTTCATTCCTTTTTCTTTCTTCTTTAGAACTAGGACAGTACCTAAGACTGCCACGACTTTGTTGAACAGCCATGGTGATAGAAAATATCCTGTCCCCCCCCCATGTTTATTTTAAGAGAATACTTCTGTTTCACCATGTACTTCTGTACACCTATGAAGGATACCTATGATCAATTAAGGGATTCTCTTTTATTCTTTTTTTTTTTCACTACATTTACTAGGTGTTTTTACTATAATTGGATTGAGATCTATCAAATGATTTTTCCGCTTGGAATTGGTTTTTCAAATTATGATTCTTTTTTGGGGCACCTGGGTGGCTCAGATGGTTAAGCATCTGACTTCGACTCAGGTCAGGATCTCACAGTTTGTGGGTTCAAGCCCCACATCAGGGTCTGTGCTGACAGCTCAGAGTCTGCAGCCTGCTTGGGATTCTGTCTCCCTCCCTCTCTCTGCCCCTCCCCCATTCATGCTCTCTCAAAAATGAATAAACCTTAAAAAAATTAAATTATGATTCCTTTTTTATTTATCATGCTTGGGGTTCTTCGGGGTGCCTGGAACTGTGGCCTGGTGTCTTCCATCAGTTTGAAAAAATCCTCAACCATAATGTCTTCAAGTGTTGCTTCTCTCTGCTCTCCCAGAGATCACCCATACTTCTAACTTTGTCTACATAGTCTCTACATCTTGTACCCATTATTCTATTATTTGCCCTCAGATAGTCTATGCTTCATTCTTTGTGTATTTTTCCAACCTATCATCCAGTTCATAAACTCTAATTTATTATTACAACCATTAATTCCATCCATTTAGTCAGCTCATTGTTTTTTCAGTTCTAGACTTTCCATATTTAAGCATCCAATTCTCTGCCCCAAATCTCAATTAAATTTCTTAACTCTTTAACAGCTACTCATTTTATCTTTTAAAACGTATTTTCTTGTCTCACTAATCTTGCCAAAAATTTTAGGTTGTGTTCATCCTCCGTATTTTATTTTCTCTATTTCATTATTTAAGATCCTGTATTTGTTATGTTCTTATTACTTTCGTTGGGTTTACTTTACTATTTTACTAATGTCTTGAGTTCAACACTAGGGCATTCATTTTCCAACTTATTTTCTACTATCAATTTCCAAAATTTACTGTCTTTAGTATTATCATATGTGATTTCCTATGCAGTATATTATTTATTTTGTTCTAAAGGCTTTGAATTTTTCTTTTGATTTCTTATTTTTTTCTCAGATCTTCCAGTTACAGGTTTTTAAATTTTCACACACATCAGTTTTCAGATATATTTTTATTAGAGATTTCTAAGTTATTTTTTACTATGGTCAAGAATGTGTTGTGTATTAACTTTTTTTATATCGTCGAAACTCTATTAATGGTCTAGTAGATGATTAAGATGGCCGGTAACGCAGGTGACAAAGAATTGCACAGGGAGTGGAGCAAGAGGCAGGCCAGAGTTAATTCAGTGTCCCAGGGAGGAGAGGGGCCAGACATCTAGAGAGATGTCCACCCCGATTTTCTGTCAGGCTGGGCCTTTAAGGAGTTTAAACTGCTGGATGTGAGAGTATTGCCGCTGTGCCCATGGTGGGGGGTGGGCAAGGGGAGGGGCTCAACTCTTGGCCAGGTAGAACAGGAAGTGGCAGGTTTCTTTAGGAGCTCTGTTGGGAGCTTGTCTGGGATATGGCGTTGTGGTCAGGATAGAGAGGAATGTATTTTGTAGTTAGGGTTTATTTTCTGAGAATGCAGGGCAGCTTGACCTAGAAAAAACAAAGAGCTAGGGCCAAGGGCAGACACCTGTAAGTGTGGTTGCCAGAGGGTGGAAGGGGTGTGTATGCTTTGAATAGATTCCTTTCAATGATTATTTACCATAAATGTCCCTTGTGCTTTAGAAGAACGTGTATTTATAAGGGAGGTTCTACAGGAGTCTGTTGATTGTGTTATCAGATACCGGCTCATTAATAATTTTGGATGTTCTTGCCCTAAAACTTAGACAGGTATGTTAAAATCTCCCATTGTGATTTAGGTTTGTTCACTTCTCTTTCTAATAGTGGCCATTTCATGTGCTGTAAGGCTAGGTTATGAGAGGCATACAAGATTATTTATAAGGATTTCTTTGTCTTTAAAATGTTTTTTGTTGTTTATCTTATTTTGCTTTATTTTCTGCTTTGCCTGATCTTAATAGCCCTGCACTCTAGCATGCCCTTCTGTGTGTGCTGGCATCTTTTTCCATCTCTTTACTTTTTTATCCCTTTACTTCTTAAATTAAAAAAAAAAATAGGCACATGCTGTTTAAAGAGATACATCTACATCTTTTTGGTAGGTCAATCTGTTCACATTTACTGTGATTACTGATATAGTTAAATTCATTTTGTGTTTTCTTTTTATCATGTCTCTTTCCCCCCAATTTGCTGTTTATGATAATGATTAAGTTTTCTGTCTGCCTTTGGTGAGTTGCCAGTTCACCATGATGGGTCTCGATGTGAATCTTTATTTACCATACTCTTCCATTTCAAAATTCAGGGCATTCTGCAATTCTGTATAACTCTGTCCAATTTCATCTTTCCCCCACAAGTTCTATTCTGTCTTTGGGGAACTACTATCATTCAATCCTCCATAACTCTTACCCATTGTTTAGGGCTTGCGTTCTCCCAGTATATATCCCAATTTGTGCGTTCCTGTAAAATTGTGTCTCATCCACATCGTGAAAGTTTCTTTTATTCAATGGCTCAATTAACATCTAGCATTCTCTATGTTATTTTCCAGTCTTGTTTGTCAAAGTGCTCTCATCTATCACTGAGATTTTAGGTATACTTTCTTCATGTCCTGAACATTTTTAAAGTCCTTTTTAGTTTCTTCAAGACTTTTCTCTTTTCTGAAGTTCTTGGGATGTTAATCCATTTTTTTCCCCAAGTGGCTGTGTCTTATGGAGTCCTGATTGTCTGCGTTATGGGAATCTTATTTACCATACTCTTCCATTTCAAAATTCAGGGCATTCTGCAATTCTGTATAACTCTGTCCAATTTCATCTTTCCCCCACAAGTTCTATTCTGTCTTTGGGGAACTACTATCATTCAATCCTCCATAACTCTTACCCATTGTTTAGGGCTTGCGTTCTCCCAGTATATATCCCAATTTGTGCGTTCCTGTAAAATTGTGTCTCATCCACATCGTGAAAGTTTCTTTTATTCAATGGCTCAATTAACATCCAGCATTCTCTATGTTATTTTCCAGTCTTGTTTGTCAAAGTGCTCTCATCTATCACTGAGATTTTAGGTATACTTTCTTCATGTCCTGAACATTTTTAAAGTCCTTTTTAGTTTCTTCAAGACTTTTCTCTTTTCTGAAGTTCTTGGGATGTTAATCCATTTTTTTCCCCAAGTGGCTGTGTCTTATGGAGTCCTGATTGTCTGCGTTATGGGAATGTCCCAACAGAGTGGTTTTATGTATGCTTCTGTCAGCTGCCCCACAAAATTCACTGGTCCTGCACCCTTTATATATTCATTTCTCAGCTTGAAGTTTCCTAACCCTGAGGCTACTACAAATGCAAATTCCACACCTTTATGTACCACCTGTTTGGGGTTACAGTTTTTAAGGCACTTTTCTATTTTTAACTATAATCGTAAATGAAGGCAAAATTTCTGATTCTCTAAGCTTAAAGATTTTACAGTCTTCTATCCTTAAGAGGGCACCCAGTTCTGAGATTATTGAAGGGTATGCCTAGCTTATTGACTTGGGTAGCTTAAGGCAATATTGCCTATCCCCACAATGTCCTTAAGACCTCGGACCCACATTCTTATAGCCTACGACTATGTCCACTATGCCCATAGATCATGACAGCTTTCTCAGTTTGTGAGATTTGTAACTTGAATTCCATCTCATCTTAATTTCTAGCACCTGGGTTTTTTTTCCTCTTTTGAGCTTGCTATGTATAGAAAGCAATTATGGTTACTATATTTTATTCTCCCTTTCAGTGGGTTTGGAGAAGGGAGTCCGTTATACCTAAACATGCCTTGTTTTTAAATTCTTAATCCTTTACGTAGTCCCACACTACTTTTTACATCTAACAACCTTGTGATTATTCTGTATCAATAACTCCAAGTTGCTTTGGTCTCCGAATGGCTGCACAGTGTCCCACTGTATCATGCAGAATAGTTTATATAATGACACTGTTTGCATCATTTTTAAACAAAAGGTTTTCACGGCACAAAATGTGGAAAAGATAAAACATGGGTGTATGTTTCTAGCTCTTTTCCTTTCATATATAATTTTGATATCTAAGCATATGACTTGGTAATCTACACTATCCTTTAAAAATGTTGCACACTTTAATCGTTAATATTCGTTAAATATAAATGATATATGTGTATATATGTATACATTTATATAATTTAAATGTATATTTATTAAAGTTGTTACAAATTATTCACTAATATTAATATGTCATGATGCACATAATTACATGTAAATATTTTTATGTCTCTCATGATGACTGCTGATTTAGGATTATTGTAATGGATAATCACTTCTAAAATATAAATATTTTTCCTTTTGATACGTATCATGAAATTGCCTTCTAAAATTGTATTCTAAATTGCCTAAAGTCCCTCCAAAAGAATATAAATGACTATTTCCTCATATGCTTTTCCATGTTTTCACATTTTTAAATTTTTGCAAAAATGGTGGGCAAAAAGTTGGCATTTCTTTGTTTTAATTTACATTTCTTTAGTGGAGTCTCATGTTTACTTTTGTTTCTTCCATGAATTGCCTATTTATCCTCTTACCCATTTTTCTATGAGAATATTTTTTCTTTGTCATAGTCATCATTTGGTTGTCTCTACTTCCCCATATTTTCTGTAAGGGCACTGAGGTGTTTCCTTATGAATGCTTGCATTCCTTAGAATATCTATTTTTATTATGTATGATTGACAACTTGCTTGGTATGTAATTCCTAGGTCCCATTGTGAAGCAGGAAAATTCTTCCCGGCTTTCTCACTTATCAGGCAAATGTGTGTTCCCTGAATTCCTTCACACAGTACGCCCATTTGCAGTTATAAACTTCCTTTGCATCTTCAACTGCCAAGCTGATTAATGTAATTTTTGGTTCAGTCTCCACTCAGCTTGTGTACCTGTGCATAAAGTCTGTGATGTGGGTTCCCCAAGCAGAGGAATCCTATCTCGGGGCAGTTTTTCCTTCATGACTGTTACAATGCAAAACTGTTGGGCTGCTACTCAAAATTTTGCCCGGGGCTCCATGGTGTCACTTCACACATCATCACTCACATAGTGTTTTGTCTCCCCTCCATGATGCCCTCATGCACAATTAACCTTCCATGAACCACCACCAGGAAAACCCAGGCTTCTCCCCGTGGGTGTGGTCAAATGCACCCCATCCAACGTGGTAGACAGTATTTCACGTCTTATACCTATATCAACTTGCACCTGCCCCCCCATGTCAGTGGGTATTAGTGAAGCTCTGCTATAACTCTTTAGATCCTGAGAGGTCTATCGAGCCTCCTTTGTACAATATCTCACAAAGAAATCCTAGACGTTTTTGGCATAGGACTGACACCTTCCTCATTTTCCTGTCTTGGGTGCAGGTTTTTAATGCATTATTCCTTTGGTCATTTGCTTAGAGATTTGAAAGGAGGAAGTAGAATTCAGACAACTGAATTTTATCATCTCACCAAGAAATGCAGCCTTTGACTTTCTGAAGTAAAACAATGTGGTCAGGTACTGTGACTTCCTGATGTGCACAGAAATTACTAGGGGTAATTCTGTACAAGGCAGATGTCCAGATTCAGACTGAGTATGTCTAAGATGCACCCAATAATCTTTTTTTCTAATAAGTAATTCCCCTTCCAGGTGATTCCAGTAAAGGCTCCAACAATGTTAGAAACCCCCCAGGTAAAGCAAAAAGGAATTAAACCAGTGGTTTTCCAAGTGTGGACCATAAATTAGTAAGTGATGTCAAGAGATTAGCTTCTCCTGGGAACTTATTTGGGAAGTAAAATTCTGGACCCCAACCCATAAGGAACTCTGGAGGTGGTGCCCAGTGATCTGTTTCAACAAGCTCTCCAGGAGTTTCTAATGCACACACCAAATTCTGAGAACTGCTAAACTAGTAGGTGAGTCAGAAATCCCACCCACGCTCTCCTCTGAGTTCTGTCTTTAGATAGCTCAGTGACCAGAGAAAAGTAATTCACTGTGTTTGGACCTCAACTTCTCTAAAATATCAAGATGAGAGGCCAGGTATCTCCAAGGGTTTTTAAAGCTTCATTTCAAACTATTTTGTAGTCTCTTGTATGTTCAATTGTATTTTTCATGAAATAAATTGCATTTGGATGAGCCTTGAGTACTATTATTTCTATCACATAGGGATGGCCCTGGATCCAACAGTCAATATTTCCACAGAGCTAATCAATCAAGTCCAGAACAGTTCAAAATACAGGTATAAATGTTAATAATTCTGAATGTGAATTGCCTATAAACACTCAGAGTAGTCCATTAGCAAATAGTTGTTTTTCTCCACCGCGCCCCCCCCCCCAACCTCTTTAATATAAAAAGGCTGGGCTCCATTGGCATGCGGTTCACCAGCTCATTTTCTTCATCTGGCTCATTTGATCTTAATTACTAGGGCTGGTTCTTCAATTTCAGCAGCTTGTTTCAAGGAGCATATGGCAGAGGGTGCTAAGCACAGGCAGCAGACAATGTGTTACTAAAAGGAGAAGAAATTTTCCTTTACATAAGAAGCCATATGCCGTCCAAATTTATCCATACTGTATCACTGAAATGTGTATTTTAAAACTTCATGTATGATTTTTCACAGGTATTGGTTTCATCCTTTGCATATTCAACATAGAACCTGTAAAGAACAAGTGAAGATTTTCAGAGAGTCCATTTCAAAACACTCCCAGATTGTTCCTATGAGTAGCATTTGGGGCCACCTTCCATTGCCACCTCTTGCAAGGTTTTGCTGCAAACCTAACACACACTTCGAGGGCATCCTTCCCCTGACAGTAGGCTCGCTCTTCAGATTTCAAGAAGGTCTTGATGTCAAGATGTTTCGTCCTTGAAAGCTGTCACACTCCTGCTTTACAAGAAAGGAAAGCAAAGAGCTGGCTCTTTCTCTCTGCCCTGACTCCCTAATCTCTCTCAGTGAGACAGCAGATCTCTGGAGCTTCTCTCTCTTATGCCTTAGAGAATACCTGTGAAGCATCAAAGCCACGGGATGCGGCAGAGTGCCAGCCATCTGGATGTGGCTTTCTGCAAATTTCCTTCATCCACATACTTCTCCGTTGAAGTCTCGTCTTGAACGCTGCATCCCTTTCCCCCTTGCCTGGCTTCATTTGCTGTCACCCTTACTCAGCAGCAGACCTCTGAGGGCACACATTAGACACTTGGTCTTTACGAGATTTTCTTCTGCAAAAACTGCTCTGTCTCATAATCTTCCTTGGAGTTTTAGATTCCCAACTGTGGCACCTCCAAAATCTAATTGCTTGGCACCACATTTCTGACATCACAGTCTGTTGCCATGGCAAGTGCCACCAATTCAGCATGATGACTTCCCTGCCAGAAGGAGAGGATGCACTGAGAGGGAGACAACATTTGTTTAAGCATAAATATCTTTGATATTTAGCAAAGAGGCAAGAGACTATATGGACGACAACAGAGGAAGCAAAAATTCCAATTTATAGAAGGCTTTGCTTTCAGGGTTCCTCTCTGGTACAAGTCAGGGTTCAACTTTCTTGAGGTCCTCATGTTACAGGAGAATTTCAAGGCGATTACTTCTTTGACTTTTGGGTTCATTGGAAGTAATACTGCAATGTGAAAGCATTTAGAGTTTGAAAAGCAGAATGTCCCTTCAAATGCTACATCTGCTTTTTTTGTGTGTTGCAATCAGAGGATTATCTTGGTAGAAAGATGAGCAGCAGCCATTCTAAATAGAATTGCTCATCTCAGCACAGGCCTTCCAATGAAGCCAGTTTACAGACAATTTAAGCTAGCTTCTCCCTCCCGCAGTTCGGCTAAGATGCGGGCCCCCATCTCTGCCAGGAATAAACCCTCCTAATAATGCCTACTGTTCAATTTACAGAGTTTCCATGAACAGTTTTTCCAAGGGCCTTGCCAAAACTCAAAATCTGCTCTCATGGCATAGATATACTTAAGAACATTTTGTCTCGAAACTTACGAAACTTATTGTCTGGTTTTTACCATGATCTAATGGTACACCTTGTAATTTGCTACTTAGGACTCTGAGTAGAAGAGCAAATTTGCATGCATGTGCCTAACTCTCCTTGTCCTTTTCCTAGCTTCCTATTAAAATGAAATTTTTAAAAAGAAGAGATAACTGTATTATTTGCTTGACATTAGATACTCCAGATCTATACCAAGAATTGTGAGAAATTTCTGCAGATGAAACTGGATAGAAGACCAGAATTACTCTGTCCTCTACTGCTTGCATAGGAGGTAACAACGCGCCTGAGAGGCCCTATAGAGGATTTCCACTAACACCCATGAAGTCCAGGCAAAAGTTGTGCATGGGGTAAGCTATGGGTCAATTAGGAAGTTTCTCTCAGTCTCAGCAGGGATGGGAATGCACCAGGCACGACAGGATGTACCTAACAGGAAGCCCAGAGTGATGCTTACTCAATTTTCATTTGTAGGAGAGGTTCCTACTGACAACTTACGAGGGCCCTAAAAGGCAAATGGGTTGGTGAGGACTATCAGCTGCCACATCAAGTACAGAGGAAGAAAACTTGAGCAGAGAAGGGAAACCCTTGCTTGTGAATCTCTTCTATTCTTACTTCTTGCTCTTTCTCCCAAGCACAGACCTTCCAATGAAGCTACAACACAACAGTAAACCCACACTTCCCTGCTCCCTTGGTCTACTAGGTCTGGAGTATTCAAACAGGGGTCACGAATTCTAAGAGGAACCACGAAGGATAGCAATACTAACCCTGAATATATCTTCCCCAATAAGGATTAAAGAAAGATTACAGTTTATGTGAAAGAGTCCTCAAGTTTGAAAGCAAGGAACATGCTGAGCAATCGATACAACTGTCTTCTAGGAAATGGTTAATGCAGGAAACAAGAACAATTCAGATGCATTCTAATTCACCTTCCTAAGAAAATCCAAGAGAACATTTCACCTCATGTCAGGCAATGCAGAGGAGTGGTTAAGGACAGGCTTCATCAAGTTCAAATCACAGCTCTGCTAATTATAAACTACTTATGATCATCAATATATTACTAAAACTATCTTGTCTCCATTTTTCCACTTGTAAAATGGAGTGGTAATAGTATTTACCTGGGCGAGGTGGTCCAGGATGGCAGCATAGGAAGATCCTAAACTCACCTTCTCCAGAGGACTGAAATTATACCTACATACAGAGCAATTTCTCCTGAAAATGAACGGAGGGCTGACTGAGCAGCTTTCGGACAGCAAATGAAAGAGGAGCCACCTTAAAAGGGTAAAAAGATGAAGACACAGTAAAAACATGAATACCGCCCCCCCATGTGGTGACCTGTAGTAGGGAGGGGTATCCCTGAGAGGCTCACAGGTAGACTTATTCATCTTTGTGCACAGCAGAAAAAGCAGCAGTTAAAAGGGCAACAAGACTATAAGTGAAGGAATTCTCTACTAACCATGGAGAGTCCACTGAACAGGCAGGTAGCTGACTGAGCTCTCTCTAGGGCAGGGGAACCCAAGCACCATTTTTTAGGTTTTACTTCCGCCTTGACAGTGCAGACCAGAGTAGAGTCCAGGCACTTTAGCAGGCCTGCTAGGCCAGCCCAGCAAACCCTGACCCCTTGGCTGACCCCAGCTCCAGCTATAACCCCTGGGCAGCCCTGGTGCAGGGTGCTCTGGGACACCTTCAGCCCATTCCCTTCACACCTATTTCTACCCTGCCAAGGAGGCCTAGGTGTAGCAGCCCCAGGACAATATGCCCCTGGGCCACAGCAACTCCAGCCCCCACCAAAGCTGTCCTCAGTAGAGCACACTCTAAAACCCCAGTGACTTGTCTGACTTAGCTGCCCCACCAAAGCAGCCCTGGTGTTGTACACCCTGGGACCCTCAAGCCTGGACCTGTTCTGCTCCCACCAGGGCAGCCCTGGACTGTACCAACACCAGCTCCAGCTAACCCATCAAGGCAACCCCAAAAACATGTATCCTAGGACTCTCTTGCCAGTATCTACTCCTGCTGCAGCCATTCCATCAAGGTAACCCTGAGGGGGTACACCCTGAGACTGCCTAGCTCAGGCCCACTATAGCTCCAGCTGACCTACCAAAGCCACTAGCCACATACAGTCTACACAGGGGATGCTCCTACACAAGGCTATTCCTTCAACACTAGGATAGGTAGCTGTTGTGTCCAATTCATGGAAATGAACACAGAAAGTAAAATGAAATGAGGAGACACAGGAATATGTTCCCAAAGAAAGAACAAGATGAAACTCTGGGGGAAGGGAGAACAATAAAATGGAGACAAATAATTTAGGTGACAAGTAAGTGGTCACAAATATGCTTACCAAACTAGGGAGAAGAATGTAGGAACACAATGAGAATTTCAACAAATAAAAAATATAAAGAAGAAACACCAGAAGTGAAGAATGCAGAAACTAAAATGAAAAATTTATGAGGGACAATCAACAGCATATTAAAATACACATGAGAATGGATCAGAAATCAGGAAGACTAAATAATGGAAATCAGTAAAAAGCAATAAAAAGCAAAAATCAAAAAATAATTTTTAAAAATTAAGATAACCAGGGGCACTGCAGTGGCTCAGTTGGTTGAGCATCCAACTTCAGCTCAGGTCATGATCTCATGGTTTGTGAGTTTGAGTCCTGCATCAGGCTCTGTGCTGACAGCTCAGAGTCTGGAGCCTGCTGCGGATTCTGTGTCTTCCTCTCTCTCTGCCCCTCCCCTACTTGCGTTGTCTCCCTCTCTCTCAAAAATAAATAAACATTAAAAATTGTTTTAATTAGATTGGTTAAGAAATCTCTAGGACATCATCAGGTGGAATAACATCTACATTATAAGGGTCTAAGAAGGAAAAGAGAGAGATAAAAAGGCAGAAAACTTATCAACTTATTTAGAGAAATAATGGCTGAAAACATCCATAACCTAGGGAAGGAAACTGACATTCTTGTTCAGAAAACACAGAGTCCCAAGCAAGATGAATCCAAAGAGATATACACAAAGACATATAATTAAAATGACAAAAGTTAAAGAAAGAATCCTAAGGGCAGCCAGAGCAGTACAAATAGTCATATACAAGAGAAACCCCAGAATACTCTCAAGTGATATTTTAGAAGGAACTTTAAAGCTTCAAGTGATTGGCAGGATAAATTTAGAATGCTTAAAGGGGAAAAATCAAAACCAAAAGTACTCTATGCAGCAAGATTATTATTTAGAATTAAAAGAGAGTTAAAGAGTTTCCCAGACAAGAAAAAAAATAAAAGAAGTTCATCACTAATAACCCGGCCTTACATAAAATGTTAAAGGGCCTACTTGAAGCAGAAAAGAAAGGACCATAACTAGAAATAAGAAAATCCATGAAGGAAAAAAAAATCTCACTAGTAAAGGCAATTATAAAGACAAAGTATTAGCTAGGGAGAGTAACAAGGTAGTGCTTTTAGAATCCGTTCAACCTTAACAACAATTAGCTTCAGTCTCTCTCTCTGTCTCTGTCTGTCTGTCTGTCTGTCTCTCTCTCACACACACACACACACACACACGTATATCTATGTCAATATATATGAACCTCATGGTTATTAGATATAAAAAATCTATAATAAATACACAAAAAAATAAAAAGAAATATGAAGGATAACCTAACACTAAAGAAAACATCAAACCACAAAGGAAGAAATCAAGACAAAAGGAGCAGAGAAGACTAGAAAAACAACCAGAAAACCATGAACAAAGTGACAATTACTGCATTCCTGTTAATAATTACTTTAAATGTAAATGGGCTACATATTCCAGTCAAAAGACCTAAGGTGGCTAAGGAGAGAAAAAAAAAAAGACCCATAAAAGACTCATTTCAGATCTAAAAATACACAGACTAAAATTGAGGGATGAAAAAAAAAGATACTCCATACAAATGGAAAAGAAAAGAATGCTGGACTATCACACACAAGAGATTATTTTTTAAAAAGACTGTAACAAAAGACAACAAAGAAAGGAATTGCACAACAATAAAAAATATCTATCCAACAAGAGGATGTGATACTTGTAAATAAGTATGTACCCAACATAGGGGCATGTAAATATATAAATATTAATAGATATAAAAGGAGAGATTGACAGTAATAAGAGTAGGGGATTGTAACACCTCACTTGTATCAATGGATAGATCATCCAGGCAGAAAATCAACAAGAAAACATTGGCATTAAATGATACTTTAGACCAGATGGATTTAATACATATATACAAAGCATTCCATTAAAAAAAAAAAAAGGAGAATAGAGGTGACTGGGTGGCTCAGTTGGTTAAGTGTCTGACTCTTGCTTTTGGCTTAGGTCATGATCTCATGGTTGTGGAATTAAGCCCTGCAGATCCTGCTTGGGATTCTCTCTTTCCCTCGCTCTCTGCCCTTTCCCCACTCGCTCTCTCTGTCAAAATAAACAAACATGTTTTCAAAGCAGAATACACATTTTTTTTGAAGTGCAGATGAAACATTCCCCAGGGGAGATTACATGTTAGGCCATAAAACATGTCTCAATAAATTAAAGAATACTGAAGTCATATTAAACATCTTTTCTGACCACTATGGCATGAAAGTAGAAATCAATTACAAGAAGAAAACTAGAAAAAAAATCCACAAACATGTGGAGGCCAAACAATAAAAAAGTCAGTGAAGAAATCAAAGAGGAAATGAAAAAGATACGTGGAGACAAATGAAAACAGAACACAACATTCCCAAATCTTGTAAAACAGCAAAAGCAATCTGAAGAGGGAAATTCACTGTGATATAGGTCTGTCTCAAGATACTCACAACATCTCAAATAACTAACTGTACACCTAAAACAACTAGAAAAAGAAGAAGAAAGCTCCTAGTGGAAGAAACCAAAGCTTAAAAACAAGAATCACTGAAACTAAACACTGGTTCTTTGGAAATATCAGCAAAATCAATAAACCTATAGCCAAACCCATCAAGAAAAAAAGAGGGTACAAATAAAATCAGAAAAATAAGAGAAGTTACAACTGACACAACAAAAATACAAAGTAAAAGAGACTATTACAACTATATGCCAATAAATTGGAAAGCAAAAAGAAATGGACATATTCCTAGAAACACACAACCTTTCCAGTTCAATCAAGATGAGAAAATCTAAATAGACTGTTACAAGCAAAGAAATTCAATCTGCAATTTAAAAACTCCCATGAAACCTAAGTCCAGGACCAGATGCCTTGACTGATAAATTTTACCAAACATTTAGAAAAAGTTAGTACCTTTCTTTCTCAAATTATTCAAGGAGGAGGAGGAGGAGGGAGAAGAGGAAGAGGGAGGATGGGATAGGGGAGAAGGGAGGAAGGGGGTGAGAAGAAGGAAAGGGAGGAGAAGAAGGAAAGGGAGGGGGAGGGAGGAGGAAAAGGGAGGAGAAGAGGGAGGAGGGGGATGAGAAGGAGAAGAAATGGTTCCAAACTCATTTTATGAGGCTAGAATTACCCTGATATCAAAACCAGACAAAGGCATCCACACCAAAACAACACAAAAAACTCCAGAAACCAATATCCATGATGAGCATAGATGTAAATATATTAACAAAACACTAGCACCAAATTCAACCATACATTAAAAGGAGCATACACCCTCCATGAGATTTATTCTTGAGATGTGTGGATGGTTCAATATTCACAAAAATTCAACACAATATACTGCATTAATAAAACATAGGATAAAAATCATACAATCAACAGTTGCAGAAAAAACATTTGACAAACTTTGATAGCCATTTATAATAAAAATTCTCAACAAAGTAGGTATAGAAAGAAGGGACATACCTCAAAATAATAAAGATCATATATAACAAACCCATAGCTGACATCATACTTAACAATGTAAAGCTGAAAGCTTTTCCTCTAAGCTCAAGAACAAGACAATGGTGTCCACCATCACAATATGTAGTTGACATAATACTAAAGGCTCATAGCAATTAGGCAAGAAAAAGAAGAGGCATAGAAATTAGAAAGGAAGAAGTAAAACTGCCACTTCTTGCTTATGACTTGATATTCTATATATAGAAAACTCTAAAACCTCCACCAAAAAACTATTAGAATAAACAAATTAAGTAAAATTGATGAATACAAGATTAACATACAAAAATCACTTGTCTTTCTACACAGTAATAATGAGCTACAAGGAAGAGAAATTAAGGAAATGATCGATCTATAATTGCATTCAAATTACTAAAATACCTGGGAATAAATCTAACCAAGAAGGTTAAAATCCTAAAGAATGAAAACTCTAAGACATTGATGAAAGAAATTGAGGTAGATAAATTTGGAAAAATAGTTCATGTTCAAAGACTGGAAGAATATTTTTAAAGTGTTCATACTAACCAAAGCAATTTACAGGTTCAATGCCATCCCCACTGAAATACCAATGGTACCTTTTACAAAACCAGAACAAAGAATCATCAAATTTGTATGAAAGCGAAAAGGATACCTGATAGCCAAAGCAGTCATAAGCAAGAAGAACAAAACTGGAGCTATCATGCTCCCTGGTTTCCAACAATGGTATAAAGCTATAATAATCCAAATAGGATGGTACTGGTACAAAAATAGAGACATAGATCAATGAAAGAGAATAGAGAGCCTAGAAATAAACTCCTATGTATATGGTCAATTAATCTATGATCAAGGAGACAAGGATGTAACATCAGGAAGACAGGCTCTTCAACAAATGATGTTGGGAAAACTAGATAGCTACACACAAAATAACAAAAAAAAACTGGACCACTTTTTTACACCACACACAAATAACTCAAAATGGATTAAAGACCTAAATGTAAGATGTGAAACCATAAAACTCAGAGAAGAAAACAGAGACAGTAAATTTTTGGACATCCATCTTAGCAATATATATATATATATATATTGGATCAGTCTCCTCAAGTAAGGAGAACGAAAGCAAAAATAAACAATTGGGACTGCATTCAACTAAAATGCTTTTGCAAAGCTAAGGAAACCATCAACAAAACAGGAAACCTACTAAAAGGAAGATGATATTTTCAAATGATATATATGATAAGGCATTAATATATAAAATATATAAAGGACTCATACAACTCCATACCAAAAAAACCATACAGCCTGGTTTAAAAATGTGCCATAGGACCTGAATAGACATTTTCCCAAAGACACAGATGGACAACAGTCACATAAACATTCTCAATATTACTAATCATCAGGGAAACGCAAATCAAAGCCACAATAAAATATCACTTCACATCTGTCAAACTGAGCGGTACCAAAAGAACAAAAAATAAGGAACCTTTGTGCACTGTTGGTGGGAATGCAAATTGGTGCAGCCACTGTGAAAAATGGTACAGAGGTTTCTCAAAAGATTGAACATAGAAATGTCTTATGATCCAGTAATTCCACTACTGAGTATTTACACAAAGAAAATGAAAACACTAATTTGAAAAGATATATACACCCCTATGTTTACTGCAGCATTACTTAAAAGAGCCAAGATATGGAAACAAACCAACTGTCCATCAAAAGATGAGTGGATAAAGATGTTATATATGTATATAAAATATAATATTACTCAGCCTTAAAAAAGAACAAAATTTACCATTAGTAACATCAATGGATCTACGTGATATAATGCTAAGTGAAGTAAGTCAGAGAAATACCACTATCATATGATTTCACTTATATATAGAACTTAACTCAAAAAAAAAAACAATGTCCAAAGAAAAGGAGAGACAAAAAACACTCTTTTTTTTTTTTAGGTTTATTTATTTGGGGAGAGGTGGGAGGGTCAGAGAGAGAGAATCCCAAGCAGGCTCCACACTGTCAGCACAGAGCCAGTTTGGGCATCAGTGCCATGAACTGTGAGATCATGACCTAGGCCGAAATCAAAAGTCAGATGGCTTAACCCACTGTGCCACCCACCTGCCCCCAAAACGAACACTTAAATATAAAGAACCGGTGGTTGCCTGATGGGAGATGGGTGGGGTTATGCGTAAATAGATAAAGGGGATTATATAATGATGGAATATTACTCAGTCATCAAAAAGTGTGGAAAAAATAAAGACTGTGCAGAAATTTTATGCTATGAACACTCAGTCTTCAAACACCAATAACAAAAAGAGAGAGAACCAAGTATTTGGTACTAAAAGTCTAGTACCATTAATAAACACCAAATGGAGTAGAAATATTACATAAGTCTATGTTAGGAGCAGGCAGTAGAAACTGAGATGCAGCTCCTGAAGAATAAAGGGAAATAAATGTATACCATTCAAGATGGAGAAAATTTATTCTTTCAACCCTTATTTATTGAACTGGCACTTGTAGAATTGAGGATACAGCAATGAACCCAACCAATCCCTCTTTCCTGAAGGTTACATTCTAGTGAGGAGACAGGGTAATTGTTGGAAATGATAGGATGAGGGGAATTTGCCAGCTACCCAGTACACGAGGGACTATTTTGACTAATGGAAGGGAGGACGAAGAAGAAGCAACTAATGGGTTTTAGCAAGATTATCATTGAGAAATGAGTGAGAGATCGAGTTTCCCAGACAAACAAAACTCAAAGGAGCTCATCACCACCAAACCAGCCCTATGAGAAATGTGGAAGAGAATTGTTTAAGTGTAAAGAAAAGACCATCAACAGAAGAAAATTATGAAAGGAAACTATTTCACAGGTAAATGCAAACATATAGTAAAGGTAGTAGACTACTTACGAGGCCAGCATGGAGGTGAAAACACAAAAGTAGCAAAATCAATTATATCTACAATAATTAGTCAAGGGACAAATTTTATTTTCTACAAAATAAAAAGATGTCAAATGTGATGTCACATACATAACATGGGGAGGGGATACAAATGTACTGCTTTTAGAACGTGTTCAACCTTAAGCAACCATCAACTTAATATAGACTGCTAGCTACTTAAGATGTTATGTGTTATATATGAACCCAGGGGAACCACAAATCCAAAACCTGAAATAGATACACAAAAAATAATTAAAAAAAAAAAAAGGAATCCAAGCAAATCACTAAAGACAACCATCAAACCACAAGGGACAAGAGCAAAAGAGAAACAAACAGAAGAGCAACAAAAACATCTAGAAAACAATGAGCAAAATAGAAGTACATACCTATCAGTAATTACTTTAAATAAAAATGTACTAAAGGCTCCGAAAGACATAGGATGACCAAACAAGCAAACAAAAACAAACCCAAGACCCATCTATAAGCTGTCTACAAGAGATTCACTTCATACTTACAGACACATAAAGACTAAAAGTGAAGGGATAGAAAAAGATAGTCCAAGCTAAATGGAAATGAAAAAAAAAAAGCCAGGATAACAATATTACTACCAGACAAAATCAATTTTAAAACAAAGGCTCTAACAATAAACAAATCAAAGCATTATGCAAAGATAAAGGGATGGATCCAATAATAGGATATAACAATTCTGGGCATATCTATGCACTCAACAAAGGAGCGCATAAATACATAAAGACAATATTAACATAAATGAAGGGAGAAACTGACAGTGACACAATAATAATAATATGCAGCTTTAACATCCCACATACATCAACAGATGTACACCCAGAAAAGAAAATCAACAAGGAAGCAATGGCTTCCTTGAATGACACATTAGACCAGATAAAACTAACATATATACAGAAATCCAATTATATAACAACAGCAGAATACACACTCTTTTCAAGTGCATATATAACATTCTCCAACAAAGATCACACGTTAGGCCACAGAACAAGTCTCCATTTTAAGAAGACAGAAATTATACCAAGCATCTATTCTGACCAAAACAGTATAAAACTAGAAATCAATTATACGACAAAAATGAAAAAACACAAACGTGTGGAGGTTAAACAACATGCTACTAAACAGTCAGTGGATCAGAAGAAATCAAAGAGGGAATTAAAAAATACATGGAGATAAGTGAAAATGAAAACACAATAATCCAAAATCTTTGGTAACAGCAAAAGCAGCTCTAGAAGGAAGTTTATACCAATACAGGACTACCTCAAAAACTAAAGGAAAAAACAAAACAAACAAAAAAACTAAACACACACACACACACACACACACACACACACACACACACACACACTCAAGCAATCTAACCTTACACCTAAAGAGAATCTGACACCTAGAAAAATAAGAACAAACAGCACCCAAAGTTGGTAGAGGGAAAAAAAGAATAACGTTTAGAGTGGAAATAAATGAAACAAAGGTTTAAAATAATAGAAAATATCAGGGGGCCTGGGTGGCTCAGTCGGTTAAGCATCCAACTTCAGTTCATGTCATGATCTCATGGTTTATGGGTTCGAGCCCAGCGTCCGGCTCTGTTCTGACAGCTCAGAGCCTGGAGCCTGCTTCAGATTCTGTGTATCCCTCTCTCTCTGCCCCTCCCCCGTTCACACTCTTTCTCTGTCTCTCAAAAATGAATAAAAATGTTTAAAAATTAAAAATAAAATAAGTAAATAGAAAATATCAATAAAACCAAAAGCTGGTTCTTTGAAAACAAACAAAATTGATAAGCCTTTAACCAGACCTATCAAGAAAAATAGAGGACTGAAATAAAATCATAAATGGAGAAGGAATAACTGACACCACAGAAATACAGATAATTGTGAGAATACTAAAAAAAAAAAATTATATGCCAAAAATTGGACAACTTAGAAGAAATGGATAAGTTCCTAGAAACATAGGATCTTCCAAAACTGAATCAGGAGTAAAGAAAAAAGTTCAACATCCCAATTACTGGTAACAAAATTAAATCAGTAATCAAAAAACTCCCAACAAACAAAAGTCCAGAAGCATATGGACTCCATCAGATATTTAAAGGAAAGTTATTACCTATTCTTCCAAAGTATTCCAAAGAATTAAAGAGAAAGAAATGCTTCCATTCTCATTCTATGAGGCCAGTGTTACTCTGATACCAAAAGCAATAAAGATACCATGATAGAAAAAAAAAAAAAAAACTACAGGCCAGTATCCGCAATGAACATAGAAGCAAATATTTTCAAACAAGTATTAGCAAACCAAATTCAACAATACAGTAAGAGAATCATTCACCATGATCAAGTGAGATTTATTCCATGGATGCAAGGGTGCTTCAAAATTCACAAAATCCATAGGATACATCACATTAAGAAGAAGATGGATAAAAACTATATATAATCATCAAAACAGATGTAGAAAAAACCTTTGACAAAATACAACATCTGTTCATGATAAAAACTTTCAACAAAGTGGGTTTAGGAGGAACAGACCTCAACATAATAAAGTCCATATAGATAAAAACACCACAGTTAACATCATCCTCAAAGGTGAAAATTGAGAACTTTCCCCCTAACATCAGGAACAAGACAAGATCACTCTTTTATTCAATATAGTACTGGAAGTCATAGGTACAGCGATTGGACAAAAAAAAGTATGTAAATTGGTAGAAGTAGAACTGTCACTATTTGCATATGACATACTACACGTAAAAAACTACTAAAACTGATAAATGAATTTAGTAAAGTTGCAAACTGCACAATTCAGTTTGCAGTTTTTTTAATACACAATACTCTTTATTATAAATTCCATACAAATTAGTTCTGACAAAATGTTTTAGCTGATTTTTACCAAATGCTTGCATCTGTAACATTTTGTGCATAACTTTCTTACATCTAGACAATAAAAAAAAAAAAAAAACACAAAACAATAAATCAAGCCCAGCTCTGTAGCCATTGCCAATTTCCATGGTGTAAACGCTCTCGAAATAGCCAATTTCAGGTTATCAACACATCACTGAAGGCAGAGTTGGAAAGAGATTCACAGTAACACATCATTATACAGTATTTCCACCACGCAGACATAATAGGTGTAAATAACCTGAGGTGCACAAATAATAATCAAGTAGAATAATTAGGCAATATTAAGTTTTTAGTATTTATTGCCTTTTAAAATACAACTGATGTACTTTTAAATTTAAATAGATTTTAATAAAAGTTCTGTCAACAACTAGCTTGCAAAATTCCTGAAAATAAGCTTTTACAGGCTATCATCTGGCTCTAGTGCATTGACTAGAAATACCTTTACCTTCCACCACATGAGGAATTCCCAATTTTTCAACAACCAGAATTGAACACATGAAACAAGAAGGACCAGCAGTTTGAGAGAGTAGTATCAGTCAGAACGAACAAGAGGAAAATGAAACTGATGAAAAACAGGGATGAAAACCTGAACTATTTTTTGAAAGGCATTAAGGAGATGTAAGTTCAACACAAAAAATATTAAAGAATTTAGTAAATAAAGAGAAGGAGAAGATGGTCACCACTGAGACATTAATCAATGATCTCGAAGATGAAAATAAAAATCATAAAAAGAGAAGTTAGTAAGCTTGCAGGACGCAAAATACACAGAAACCTGTTGTGTTTCGGTATAACAATAACTAAGTAGCAGAAAGAGGTATTAAGAGAACAATCCAATTTATAAATACACCACAGAAAATAAAAACATTAGGAATAAGTTTAACCAAGGAGATTAAAGATCTTTACTCTGAAAACTGTAAGACGCTGATGAAAGAAATTAAAGACAAGACAAATGGGAAGATCTAGCGTGCTCATGGATTGGAATATTGTTAAAATGTTCATATCACTCACAGCAATCTCCAGATTCAATACAATCTCTGCCAAAGTACCAAAGTAGCATTTTTAATTTAACTAGTATAAATAACCCTCAGTTTGTATGGAACCACAAAAGAATTCAAATATATAAAGCAATTTTGAGAAAAAAGAACAAAGCTAGAGGTACCACAATCTCAGATTTCAAGATATAGTAATCAAAACAGTATGATAGTCACAAAGATCAATGCAATGGAACAGAGAACCCAGAAATAAACCCACAACTATATGGTCAATTAATCTATGACACAGGAGGCAAGAATATACAACAGCGAAAAGATCATCTCTTCAACACATGGTGCTGAGAAAACTGGATAGCTACATGCAAAAGAATAAAACAAAGCCACTTAAAAAATAAAACTTACGGGCGCCTGGGTGGCTCAGTCGGTTAAACGTCCGACTTCAGCTCAGGTCACGATCTCGCGGTCCGTGAGTTCAAGCCCCGCGTCGGGCTCTGGGCTGATGGCTCAGAGCCTGGAGCTTGCTTCCAATTCTGTGTCTCTCCCTCTCTCTCTGCCCCCCCCCCCCCCCCGTTCATGCTGTGTCTCTCTCTGCCTCAAAAATAAATAAACGTTAAAAATTTAAAAAAAATAAAAATAAAAAAAATAAAACTTACATCATACCTAAAAATAAACTCAAAATGGATTAAAGACTTACATATTAAGAACTTAAAATGTAAAATTTCCAAAAGAAAACACAGGCAACAATGTCTTTGATATCAGCGTTAGCAATATATTTACAGATACATCTCTTCAGGCAACGGAAACAAAAGTAAAAATAAACGACTGAAACTACACCAAAACAAAAAGCTTTTGAAAAGCAAACCACCAACAAACCAAAGTGATCCTATTGAATGGGAGATGATATTTGCAAATGATATATATAAGACATTAATATCCAAATCACATGAAGAACCTATACAACTCACCACCAAAAAACCAATGTGATTAAGTAATGGGAAGAGGACCCGAATACACATTTTTTCCAAAGAAGACATACAGATGAGCAGCAGATACGTTGTGAAGATTTTCAATGTCACTAATCATCAGCGAAGTGCAAATCAAAACCACAGTGAAATACCAAATAAGACCACCTCACACCAGTCAGAATGGCTAGAATCAAAAAGACAAGAAATAACAAGTGTTGGCGAGGATGTGGAGAAAAGGGAACCCTCACACAATTAGTAGGAAGGTACAATGGTGCAACCACTGTGGGGAAATTTCATCTCTAAGAATGATTCCTTAAAAAGTTAAAAATAGAAATACCATACAATCCAATAATTGCACTACCAGTATTTAAAAAACAAACAAATGAAAACAAAAAAACAACAAAAAAAACCCTAAAACAAACAAAAAACTAAACACTAATTCAAAAAGATATACGCACCCCTATGTTTATTGCGGCTTATTTATCCAAAATATGGAAGCAACCGAAGTGTTCACTGATAGATGAATGGCTAAAGATGGGGTATATATACACAATGGAATATTACTCATCCATAAAAAAGAATATGACCTTGCCATTTGCAGCAGCATGGATGGACCTAGAGAATACTAAAGGAAGTAAGTCATACAGACCAAAGCAAAAACTGTGTGATTTCACTTTTGCCTAGAATCTAAAAAACAAAGGAACAAACAAGCAAGACAGACTCATAAATACAGAGAAAAAACTGGTGGTTGCCAGAGGTAAATGCGAGGATGAGCCAAATCAGTGCAGAGAATGAAGAGATACATTTTTTCCATTACAAAAATCAGTAAGTCACAGAAATGCAAAGCAGTGCACAGGGAATATAGCCAATAATATTGTAATAGCCTTTTATGGTGACAGACGGTGACTACATTTACATGGTGAGTACTGTGTCATGTATAGAATTGTCAAATCACTATGTTGCACACCTAAAGCTAACATAGTTTTGTATGTCAATTATACTTCCATAATAAAATACTTTTTAAGAACCTATTGGGTTGGCTCAGTGTGTGGATACAAGCCAAAAATGAACAATACTGGCTCTAAAGCTATTGTCTTAACCGAGTGATGGAATAGTCTTCTGAGAGCCCAGTGAGATGTCATTTCAGAAACAATCCACTAAGAAGGGCACTAGGATGTGGTATATACTAGAAATCAATTATTATTGCATGATTCTATGTTCCCAATAGGCAGAAAATATGGGCTGAGGAACAAAAGAATGTAAGGAGTAGTCTGGATGATCATGACTTCCAGTGACCCATCAAAAATCTGGACTTTGTGTCCACACAGTTCTAGCCTCTACAGTTAGAGAGGACCCGGTTCCCAAAGGGAGGCCCTGCTTCTCATAAAAGTAACAGCAAGAGCATCACTGTGCATTAAGCTATAGCAGCTACCTAGACACTTTGGGCTTCTCATGCCCAAGAATGATCTGGCAAGAAGAGAAATCAAAACCTTGGTAGCAGTAACTGACTGGGATCATCAGAAAATCCTTGATAAGATATAACAAAGAGTCTAAATAAATATAACAAAGAGTCTAAATAAACAATACTAATATTAACTGCATAAATTTAGCTGCTGAAAGATTTCTTAGGGCAGACTTAAGAGCAAAAGAAGTCATCTACTGTCCTGAAGAGATACACCTAAATCAAAACTATAGCCAAAAGTTTAAAAATAAATAAAAATTGGTAGGCAGGGAAATCATTTCAATGGTTCAAATCTTCTGAAAAGAGATCTAACTAAAAAATACCAAAATTCCAAATGAAGCCTGACAGAAATATTTAAAGTTGTGTTGTAGCATGCTCAACAATCTAAGAAAAAAATATCTGAAGGGTTAAATAAAAAAACCTACATCATTAGAAACCAAATTGATAAAGGATCTTGGAAGCCAAGAATACTCAGAGCAAATGCCAGAATAAAATTTTAAAAATTCAGAGAAGAGCGTGCAGTGGAACAGAAGATGTGGCACCTGAGACCATGCAAGGTAGGTACATGAACTTGATAGCTCCGCATAAAGCTGGAGACTTTGAAAGAGCTTCACCACCTGTAAAGAAGCTGGGCTAAGGGGAAAAAAAGTCTTCATTAGGAAAAAAGGAACCTCTGTCTCTGACGTAGTTACAGAAGACAGGGCACTTTCTTTTGAGACCTATAACCACTGGCTGTTCTCACATGGGTCTAGTTTCACATTTATACTTCCTACAAGGTCCAGGACATCTCAAACAGAGTAACTGAAGTAAAATAGTCCTCAATATTTGAAAATCACCATGACTCACTGTATTAACAGACTAAAGAAAAAAATGTAGAGAGAGTAATCTCAATTAACTCAGGAAAAACATTTAACAAAATTTGCATTATTTCAAGGAAAAATTCTCAAAAATGTAGGAATAGAAATTACTTAACCAGATAAGAAATATTATTTAAAAACTGACAGCTAAAATCAACCTTAATGGTTAAATATTGAAGGCTTTCCCGTAATATGATAAGTCAAGGGTGTTCTTATTCTTAGCTCCTATTCAAGATTATGCTGGAATTTTAGTCCAGCAGAACATAATAAAAAGGCAGTCATATTCAAAAGGAAGAAATAAAAAGTCTTTATTCACATATAATATGATTTTCCATAGAAAATCCAAAATAATCTAAGAAAATCTAAAACCAATAAGTGATTCATCAAGTTCTCAGAACAAAAGGTCAATATGAAAACAATGGTCTGTAATTCTGTATACTGGCAATGAAAAAACTGGCATTTGAAAAAATTTTTAAAGTACCATTTAAATGTCACCCCCCCCAAATCTTGGGCATAAATATAATAAAATATATATGAAATATGTATATTAAAAACTATAAAAAGCCACTAAAGAAATCAAAGACTCTAATAAGTTAGGAGATTTAGCATGGAATGGACAACTCAATATTATTAAGAAATTAAATCTCCCCAAATTTATCTACATATTCAGTTCAATCTCAACAAAAATACCAGCACACTTTTTTTGTAGATGACAAAATTCCAAAATTTCTATGAAGAGGAAAAGTAAAAGAGCCAAAAAATGATTTAGAAGTTTAAAGATAAAGTTGGAGGACTCACACCACCTGATTTCAATACTTACTATTAAATTACAGTAGACAAGACACTGTGAGATTGGCAAATGGTCAAACACATAGGTCAGTAGAACAAAATAGAGAATCCAGAAATAGACCCACATAAATATAGACTGCTGATTTTTGACAGAGTTACCAAAAATAATTAAATGAAGAAGGGATAGTCTTTTCAATTAGAGATATGAAAAACAATGGATTTTCATATGCACAAGTTAAAAACAAAAACAACCTCCATCGTATCTTATGTAACAATTAACTCAAAATCGACCAAATGTAAAACATAGGACTATAATCATTCCACAAGAAAAATTCGGAGAACATCTTTTCAATTTGGGTTTCGCAAAGCATTTTTATGGATAATACCTGAATAAACATCTGTTAAAGAAAACCATAGTACTTTGGATTTGATTTAAAATTTAGGACTTTTCTTAGTGTTGAGACTGAAAAATCAAGCTACAGATGGGGAGAACCTATTTACCAATTACATTTATGACACAGGACTTGTAGCCAGAATACATAAAGAACTGTCAGAACTCAACAATAAGAAACCACCATCTAAATTATTTAAGGGTAACTTCTCCTTCTGATCGAAATGAAAAGCTTCTGCACAGCAAAGGAAAGAATCAACAAAACTAAAAGGCAACTGACAGAATGGGAGAAGATATTTGCAAATGACATTTTGGATAAAGGGTTAGTATCCAAAATCTATAAAGAACTTACCAAACTCAACATATAAATAAATAAATAAATAAATAAATAAATAAATAAATAAATAAATCAGTAAAGAAACGGGCAGAAGACATGAATAAAAACTTTTCCAAAGAAGACATCCAGATAGCTAACAGACACAGGAAAAGACGCTCAACATCACTTTTCATCAGGGTAATAACAAATCAAAACCACATTGAAATACCACCTCAAATTTGACAATAAATTTAATATATTAAAAAAAAAGAAATACCACCTCACACCAATCAGAATTGCTAAAATTAATAACTCAGGAAACAACAGACATTGGTGAGGATGCAGAGAAAGGGAAACCCCTCTTGCACTGTTGGTAGGAATGCAAAGTGGGGCAGCAACTCTGGAAAACAGTGTGTAAATGCCTCAAAAAATTAAAAATAGAACTACCCTGTGTCCCAGCAATTTCACTACTAGGAATTTATCCAAAGGATACAAAAATGCTGATTTGAAGGGGCACATGCACCCCAGTGTTTACAGCAGTGCTATCAACAATAGCCAAATTTTGGAAAGAGCCCAAGTGTCCATCAACTTATGAATGGATTAAGAAGATGTGGTGTGTACACACACACACACACACACACACACACACACACACACACACACTGGACTATTTCTCAGCAATGAGAAAGGATGAAATCTGGCCATTTGCAACAACATGGATGGAACAGGAGGTTATTATGCTAAGCGAAATAAGTCAGTCGGAGAAAGACAGATACCATATGATTTCACTCATATGTGGAATTTGAGAAACTTAACAGATTAACATAGAGGAAGGGAAGGAGAAATAAGATAAAAACAGAGAGGGAGGCAAAGCATAAGAGACCCTTAAATCCAGAGAACTGAGTGTTGATGGGGGTGGGGGGGGGGGGACGATGGGCTAAATGGGTGACAAGAATTAAGGAGGGCATTTTTGGGCATGAGCACTGGGTGCGATATGTAAGAGGTGAATCACTGGGTTCTATTCCTGAAGCCAAGACTACACTGTATGTTAACTAACTTGAGAATAATAATTAAAAAAAATCTAAGATGATATAACAGGAACCAAATTTACCCTCACACAAGAAAGGGCAAAACGAAGAGGGAGAAGGAGACGGGAGAGGAAGAAGGGGGAGGAAGAAGAAAGGAGGAGGAGGAAGGAGGAGAGGAGGAGGAGGGAGGAGGAGGAGGAGAAGAGGGAGGAGGAGGAGGAGAAGAGGGAGGAGGAGGAGGAGAAGAGGGAGGAGGAGGAGGAGGAGAGGGAGGAGGAGGAGGAGGAGGAGAAGAGGGAGGAGGAGGAAGAGAAGAGGGAGGAGGAGGAGGAGAAGAGGGAGGAGGAGGAGGAGGAGAAGAGGGAGGAGGAGGAGGAGGAGAAGAGGGAGGAGGAGGAGGAGGAGAAGAGGGAGGAGGAGGAGGAGGAGAAGAGGGAGGAGGAGGAGGAGGAGAAGAGGGAGGAGGAGGAGGAGGAGAAGAGGGAGGAGGAGGAGGAGGAGAAGAGGGAGGAGGAGGAGGAGGAGAAGAGGGAGGAGGAGGAGGAGGAGAAGAGGGAGGAGGAGGAGGAGGAGAAGAGGGAGGAGGAGGAGGAGGAGAAGAGGGAGGAGGAGGAGGAGGAGAAGAGGGAGGAGGAGGAGGAGAAGAGGGAGGAGGAGGAGGAGAGGGAGGAGGAGGAGGAGAAGAGGGAGGAGGAGGAGGAGGAGGAGAAGAGGGAGGAGGAGGAGGAGGAGGAGGAGGAGAAGAGGGAGGAGGAGGAGGAGGAGAGGGAGGAGGAGGAGGAGAAGAGGGAGGAGGAGGAGGAGAGGGAGGAGGAGGAGGAGAAGAGGGAGGAGGAGGAGGAGGAGGAGAAGAGGGAGGAGGAGGAGGAGGAGGAGGAGGAGAAGAGGGAGGAGGAGGAGGAGGAGAGGGAGGAGGAGGAGGAGAAGAGGGAGGAGGAGGAGAAGAGGGAGGAGGAGGAGGAGGAGGAGAAGAGGGAGGAGGAGGAGGAGGAGGAGGAGGAGGAGGAGGAGGAGAAGAGGGAGGAGGAGGAGGAGGAGAGGGAGGAGGAGGAGGAGAAGAGGGAGGAGGAGGAGAAGAGGGAGGAGGAGGAGAAGAGGGAGGAGGAGGAGAAGAGGGAGGAGGAGGAGGAGAAGAGGGAGGAGGAGGAGGAGAAGAGGGAGGAGGAGGAGGAGAAGAGGGAGGAGGAGGAGGAGAAGAGGGAGGAGGAGGAGGAGAAGAGGGAGGAGGAGGAGGAGAAGAGGGAGGAGGAGGAGGAGAAGAGGGAGGAGGAGGAGGAGAAGAGGGAGGAGGAGGAGGAGAAGAGGGAGGAGGAGGAGGAGAAGAGGGAGGAGGAGGAGGAGAAGAGGGAGGAGGAGGAGGAGAAGAGGGAGGAGGAGGAGGAGAAGAGGGAGGAGGAGGAGGAGAGAGAAGAAAGAAGAGTATCTGAAATAATGGTTTTCTAAATCCTGGATCTCAGGAAACAATATACAGAAATTCCTGAGCAATGAAAACAAAGTGAGCCATAGGATTTTCCAGCTTACTACTTTAAGAGTTTCCTGGCAAGAGGCACCTGGGTGGATCAGTTGCTTAAGTGTCCAACTCTTGGTTTCAACTCCTATCACAAACTCACAGTTCGTGAGATTGAGCCCAGCATCGGGTTTTGTGGTGACATCACTGAGTCTGCTTGGGCTTCTCTCCCTCTCTCTCTGCCCATCTCTCTCTCTCTTTCTCCCCACCTCTAAAAATAAATAAATAAACTTTAAGAAAAAAAGTTTCCTTGCAGTAGTGCAGGGAGGGAGAACACAGTAAAAGTTTCCTTGCAGTAGTGCAGGGAGTGGAGCTCATCAGACTCCTGAATTGAGGAGACACGGTAGGAAAGTCCAGGGAGACAGAAGCACTTAGAGTTTGCTTGTCAGGACAGAGTACCTCACAAGAAAGAGCTATACAGAAAACAACACAAAGATCTGCATAGGGTCCCCCTTGAGAATTCTTCAGAGTACTAGTTAGTGCATGTGTGAAAGGACTCCTGGAGGCTGGAGGAAAAACTACCTACAAAGATTTTAGAGGGAAGAGTAGAACTGACAAAAGACCTGGCTGGAAGAGTGCTTGTTTCCGCAAGCCCAACCGGAAAACCTAACAATCCACATGGGGCAATGAGTGTGGTATTCAAATGGCTAATTCCTCCATGGTGGAGAATTAGCCTTAGACTATATTAGCTGTTATGGTCTCATCTAATAAATCTTCAAACCAAGACCCAGAAGGATGGAGCTGGTTCCTAGTAACTCAATTGCATGCCAGGTTGACGTTCAGAAATATTTATAGGAATACAAAAGTATCAGCCCCCTAAAAATAAAATTCTCAAGGTTTTCATCCAATTAAAGATTATCAGGCATGTAAGAGTCAGGAAAATATGACCTGTAATGAGGAGAGTAATTAATAAATAGAAACCAACTCAGAACTGATATAGATGTTAGAGTTATCATTCAAAGACATTAAAATATTATAACTATGTTCCATATGTTCCAAGAAGAGAAAAAGCATAATAAATATTTTTCAAAATATAAAAATAGACAAACATATACAGCAAAGATGATGAAAATAGGGAGAACATATAATGAAAAGCGTATAAAAATATGAATTTAACACAGATTTCTAGAAAAAAATAAGGCTTCTAAAACAGAATCAAGAGGAAGTAGAATGTCTTTTGCCCAATACATTGTAGAGGCTAACTGTGCAGACTCTGAACAAGATTATCTGAGTTCAGATCCTGGTTCTACAACTGTATCTTAATTTAAAATTTCTCTGCCTTGGTCTCCTCATTCTAAAAGGTGGATAATAAATAGTACTTACCTCAAAGAGTTATTATGAAAGATTAAATGAATCTATATAGGTTTGGTATTTAGAATAGGGCCTAACACATAGTAAGAGCTATCTAAGAACTACTCCTTAATAATATTACTATATCAAAGGTCATTGTGCCCTATTGCAAGGAACTCCACTTCGTGATACAAAACCCAGAGAAACGCTCACCCATGCACCAGAAGACATGTGAATGAATATTCACTGCAGCATTAATTTATATTTGTAAACATTTGCCATGTACCGAAATCTCCATCAACACAAAAATGGATAAATTAATAGTGATTAAATTTACTTAACAGGAGGCAGTACATTAAAATGAATAAATGAGAGCTGCAGCTACCATCATAGAAAAGTCTCAAAGACAATGTAGCGTCAATAAAGACTGGAAAAAATGTTGAAAAATATGTATGTAATATGATTCCATAATATCTAAAGTTAGAAGATGCAAAATAACATATGTTTGAGCCCATTTATATACAATATAGAGAAATGTTTAAGAAAGATGGACACAGGGGCACCTGGGTGGCTCAGTCAGTTGAGCATTCAACTCTTGATTTCAGCTCAGGTCATGATCTCATGGTCGTGAGATGATCCCCATGTTGGGCTCAGCACTGGGTGGGGAGCCTGCTTGAGATTCTTTCTCTCCCTCTCTCTCTGCCCTTCCCTCATTCTCTCACATTCAGAAGAAGAAGAAGAAGAAGAAGAAGAAGAAGAAGGAGGAGGAGGAGGAGGAGGAGGAGGAGGAGGAGGAAGAGGAAGAGGAGGAGGAAGAGGAAGAGGAAGAGGAGGAGGAGGAGGAGAGGAGGAGGAGAAAGATGGATAAAAAAAATCATAAATATGTTTACATTTAGACTTAGAGGGGAAGGGGTCAGCGGAGGGATGCAGAAGAAAGTTGAACTATAGTTGTAAAATTTAGTGGTGACATCTGTGGCAAACTATTATGATTTACTAAAACTTAGTGGTAGCTATACGAACATACATTATAAGTATCGTATTCTCTTTTTCCTGTGTTTTAAGTATTTTGCAATAAAAACAATTTTTTGACTGGAAGGAACACTTGAGTATTAAAATGGAAAGAGATCAAGAACTGCAGACAAAACTAAAGAGAGGAGACAAACATTTAGACATACCTTGATGACATTTTTGAAAATCAAGGATAAAAAGTATTGAAACCATTCAGGCATAAAAAGTCAATTTACCAAGGGGAAAAAAAAATCTTAGGGGACCAAAAACATCTCTGCAGCACTAAATGACAAAAGTCACAGGGCAAAGTCTACAGAGTTTTGAAGAGAGACTGAGTACAAGAATTTCATGCTCATGGCAGTTGATGATTATGTGTAAGGAAACAAAGATATTCTTAGTCATTGAAGGACTCAGCAATTATACTTGAACTCTTCCTGAAATATCTAGTGAAATACATTTTAGCTGAGCAAGAGATAAATCCAAATAAAACACCCTGTAAGTCATGGTATAAAAGAATTGAAGATGAACAATGTAGTCTGTAAAACACAATTAAATCCAAGTAAATATAGACAAGACCTAATCATCAGTAACAGTATTTGACAAATAGATTCATATTCCAAAAATTCCATAACCTTACAGATCTAAACTCACAATCTGAATCAACAAAAAGTATAAAATTGGAAAGAGAGAAAATGTAATTTGAATTTTCTTACATACAGGGAGAAAAGAGAAACTTCTATCTGGGTCAGTTGTTTGTTTTTCTTAATTTCTAGCTTTTAGTAAAATATAACCGAGACTTCTGGTTTCAACTTTAATATTAGATTTTAGAAGTCATTAAACCCATTCTTATAAGAAAAAGTTGGACAAAGTAAAAGTTAATGTCTTTTCCTGGACCTATCAGAGAACTGAGTTTGCAAGTCAAACTGATACCTTAAAATCTGGAAAGACCACTGAATCCTGAGTTAATGCCCAGATCTGCCTAACTGGAACAGAAGCCAATGGAGTTAAAACTGGTAGGAACATTAAAACGGTCATTTGGATGAAATGCTGAAGGCTGTGTATTGACTAGCCCAGAACTAAGAAACTCCTGAGAGGTGAAGTCTTAGAGAAACCCCCACATTTCCTGTGCTTTTCCTTCGGGAATCCCGCCTGATAGGGAAGACTGAAGAAAGAGCCTTTTACGCCTCTTGCAAGGAGAAGGGAAGAGAAAACCTTATGAAATATGCCCCGAGTTTTCTCAAAAAGAATGACCTACTCTCCAGGATGAAAGAATTTACCAGAGCCTTATTCAAGAGCCATGGGGGAGGACATTGTTCTCATTCCAGCACCTTCTATCCCTCCTGTCTCACAGAAGGGAGACAGCAATAATCTCTATGTTATGGGCTGAAATGTGTCCCCTCAAAATTTTTTATGAGGTACTAACCCCCAGTACTTCCATATGTGACTGGCTTTGGAGGTAGGGTCTTTGAAGAGGTAACTAAGTTAAGATAAGCTCATTAGGGTGGGTGTAATTCAACCTGACTGGTATTCTTATAAGAGAAAGTTATGACAAGACACATAGAGGCAAGATGCATGGAGATGGCCAAATACAAGTCAAGGAGAGAGGCTTCATAAAAAAACCAAGCTTGTAGACACCTTGATCACATATTTCTAGCCCTGAAAATTGTGAGAAAGTAAATTTTTGCTCTTTAAGATCCCAGTCTGTGGTACTTTATTATGGCAGTCTTAGCAAATTAATACACATCCAAAAAGAATTTGTGGGAATGAGAGGTCAGAGACATTAGCTTACTCAAAGACTGGATCTAAGTAGAAGATCATAGAATCCCCTCCTTATAGCTTACCCCCACATCCACAAGGCCCCAATTTAATAATAGTGGATTACAACTCTAAGAATTTTAAGAGATTATTTCTGAGGAAGATCTCTGAGGTATCCTGAAAGTTTAAAAGGGAGGGAAAAAAAGGACACTAGAGGAATTTGAAACATCTGGTACATATACCTAAAGACAACATGAGATGAAACCCACCTCCTAACATAAATCAAACACTAGAAATCTATTTACCTCAATTCCTACTACATAATAAAGGTCCAGCTTTTAAACAAAAACTAAAAACGTTCCAAAAGGCATGAAAAGCAGTCTGAAGAGGCGAATCTCAGTGTCAGACTAAGCTACGATACAAATTGTGGAATTATTAAACAGGAAATGTAAAGTGACCAGGATTAGTACATTAAGGGCTTTAAGAGAAAAAATAGACAATAGGCCAAAATAGAAAGATAATATAAGCAAAGAGATGGAAGTTCTAAGAAAAGAATCAAAAGAAAATACTAAAAATGAAATACACTGTAGCTGAAATGAGAAATGCCTTTTATAGGGTTTCTGGCAGACTCAACAGGCTAAAGAAAGATTTGTGAGCTCGAAGATAGGTCAATAGAAACTTTGAAAACAGAAATGCAAAGGAAATAATAGTGAAAGAATAGAATACTATATCCAAGAACAATGGGATGATTTCAAAAGATATAATGTGCATAACTAGAATACTAGAAGAGAGAGAGAATGGAGCAAAACAAATATTTCAAGTAAAAATAGCTGAGAATTTTCAAAAAGTAATGATGGACATCACACCACAGATTAAAATATAGCCTAAAAAAACTGTATGTGGGGTGCCTTGGTGGCTCAGTCAGATGAGTGTCCAACTCGTGGTTTTGGCTCAGGTCATGATCTTGTGGTTCATGATTTTGAGCCCTGCATCGAGCCCTGACAGTTTGAGCAGTCAGTGCAGAGTTGGCTTGGGATTCTCTCTCTCTCTCTCTCCCTCTCCCTCTATTTCTGCCCCTCCCCTGCTCATGCTCCCCCTCTCAAAATAATAAAAAGAAAACTATGCCTGTACATATAATATTGCAACTGCAGGAAACCAAAGACAAAAATAGTATCTTGAAAGAAGCCTTTGCCTGTAGAGGAACAATACACTTTGCCTATAGAGGAACAGGGTAATATTTATGGAAGGTCTCTTATCAGAAACCATGCAGGCAAGAAAAATGTGGAGGGAAATGCTAAATCTACTGAAAGAAAAAAAAATACTCAATTAGAATTTTGTCAAAAGTCTATTTCAAAAGTAAAGGAAAAGTAGTCTTTCTCAAGTAGAAACAGAATTCACCACCCTTAGGCCTACCCTACAAGCAATGGGAAGGGATTTTCTTCATGTAGGAGAAAACTATATACATAAAAAATTTGGATATGTATAAAAAAGGTAGAGCATCAGAAGGAATAAAGGTAAAATAAAACCTTTTACTTTTCTCATTATTAAATGATATAGAATGTAACTAACTATGTCTGAAGTACTAAGAGTGATTATATTGGGGCACCTGGGTGGCCCAGTCAGTTAAGCATATGACTTGATTTTGGCTCAGGTCACAATCTCATAGTTCATGGGTTTGAGCCCTGTGTCAGGTTCTGTGCTCAGAGTGTGCAGCCTGCTTGAGATTCTCTCCCTCCTCTCTCTCTCTCTCTGCCCCTCCCCTGCTCCACTCACGTGCATACCTACTCTTTCTTTCTCTCTCTCTCAAAATAAAATACTTTTTAAAAATAAGGCATAAATATAGTAATTATGGATTGCATTATAGTATATTGATAAGTGAAAAATGAGTGACAGCAATGTCACAAGAAACAGTAAAGAGGATTTAGTAATACTCTATTATAAGGCACCTGCACTGCACTTCAAACAACAGTGTCATTTGAAGAATGATCTTACATTAATCAAATTATTTTAAACTCTAGGGAAATCAGTAAAAGTATTTATTTTTGAAAGTGTGACTGATATGTTCAAAAAGGGGATGAAACAGGCTCATATAAAATGCCCACATAAAATGAGAGAAGGCAGGAAAGCAACATCTGGCAATAAGTACAAAGCAAATACAAACATAATTGCTATTAATTAAAATATATCAATAATCATTTAAATGTAAGTGGTGTTAATTGGTTAAATGAAAGATGGATGAGGAGAAAGGGGAACTCTCTTACACTGCCGGTGGGAATACAAACTGGTGCAACCACTTTGGAAAACAGTATAGAGGTTCCTCAAAAAGTTAAAAACAGAACTCTTCCATGACACAACAAGTGCATTACTAGGTGTTTACTCAAAAGATACAAACATATTAATTTAAAGGGATGCATGCACCCCAAAAATTATAGCAGCATTATCTACAATAGCCAAATTATGGAAAGAGCCCAAATGGCCATCGACTAACGAATGAATAAAGAAGATGTGACACACACACAGACACAGACACACACACACACACACACACACACACACACTGGAACACTACTCAGCCATCAAAAAGAATGAATCTTGCTATTTACAACAATATGGATAGAGGTGGAGAGCATTATGCTGAGATAAGCCAGTCAAAGAATGAATAATGCCATATGATTTTACTCATATGTGGAATTTAAGAGACAAAACAAATGAACATAGGGGGAAAGGAGAGAGAGAGAGAGAGAGAGAGAGAGAGAGAGAGAGAGAGAGAAACCAAGAAACAGACTCAACTATGTAGAACCCAGAGGGGAGGTGGTGGGGGATGGGTGAAATAGATGATGGGGATTAAGGAGTCCAAGTGTCATGGTGAGCACCAGGTGCTGTATATAAGTGTTGAATCACTAAATTCTACACCTGAAACTAACATTACACTGTATGCTAACTAATTGGAATTTAAGTAAAATCTTGGGGGAAAAAAAAAGATGAAGATTGTCAGAGGAATTTAAAAAAGAATAAGCCAAAACTCTATGTTGTTTGTAAACACACACACACACACACACACACACACACACACACACACACACTGTAATTTAAAATTTTTTTATGTTTATTAATTTTTGAGAGTGTGTGTGAGAGAGAGAGAGATCAAGCAGGGGATGGGCAGAGACAAAGAGAGACAGAGGATATGTAGCAGGTTCTGTGCTGACAGCAGAGTCTCATGTAGGGCTTGAACTCTGGAACTGCGAGATCATGACCTGAGCCAAAATCCAGAGCTGGAGGTTCAACTGACTGAGCCACCTGCATACCCTCCAAACCCACTTTACATAAAGTGGTTAAAGGTTAAAAGCAAAAGGAGAGATATACCATGCTAACAATAATAAAAAGAAAGCCGGAGTAGCTATATTAATATCACACAAAGTTGATGTAACAATCCTAACCATATATGCACATAACAATAAAGGAACAAAAACAGTGCAACAAAAACTGATAGAACTGAAAGAAGAAATAGATACATTCATTATTATATTATAGAGACTTCAAAACCTCCTGTCAGTAATTGATAGATTAAATAGAGAGAAAACCAATGAAGATATAGTTGAGCTGAACAACACTATCAATCAACTTGAAATAACTGACAATTTCAGAATCAGAATACTCCTTTCAAAAAAAGCAGCTAGACTAACTGTGGCAATCACGTCACAGTGTATATAAGTTTCAAATCACTATGTTGTACCCCTGAAACTAATACAATGTTATGTCAATTATATCTCAATAGAAAAGAAGGGGCAAGAAAACTCAAAAAAGCAAAAAAAAAAAGCAGAATGAATACTCTTCTCAAATTTTCATGGAACTATCACTAAGTCAGACCACATTTTGGGCCATAGAACACACCTTAACAAATTAAAAGAAAATCATACAAAATAGTTACTCAGATCACAATGGAATAAAAGTAGAAACCAGTCACATAAAGATAACTGAAAAATCTCCAAATATTTGAAACTAAAGAATACACTTCAAAATAAGACATTGGTCAAGGAGGTTTCAAAAATAAAAATTTTGTGAACTAAATGGAAATTAAATGCAAATTACCAAATTTCTGAGATGTAGCAAAAGCAGCACTCTGAAGGAAATGCATGGCATTAAATGTGTAGATTAGAAAAAGAACAACGTCAACCAAAACTTCCACCTAAGTAAACTAGAGAAAGAAAAGCCATTTAACCATAAAGCAAACAGAAGAAAAGAAACCACCAAAAGGAGAATATAAGTCGATGCAACTGAGAACAGGAAAACAATAGATAAACTCAATACAACTCAAACTATTTAAATGATCAGTAAAATAGATAAACTTTTAGCTAAGCTAACAAAGAGAGCATATGTGAACCAGAATTGAAAGAGGGGGCAATGTCTACTGATACCATGGACATTAAAAAGCTAAAAAAAAACTATAAAAAATTCTACACCCACAAATTTGACAATTTAGATTAAATAGACCAATTTCTTGAGAGATGCAAGCTGGCAAAACACACAAGGAGGAAGAGACAACCTAAATATCCGTACATTTACTAAGGACATTGAATAAATAATTCACAACCTTTCAAAAAAAAGAAAAAGACCAGGCCCAGATGGATTCATTGGTGAATTCTACCAAATATTTACAGAAGAAACTAAACAAATTCTTCAGAATATTTTCTAGAAAACAGAGGCAAAGATAACTCTTCCTAACTTACTCTATGAGGCCAGCATATCCCTAAAACCAAACCCAGAGGGGGAAAAAAAACATTACAAGAAAGGAAAACTAAAGAGTAGTATCTCTTACAAATATACACATAAAAATTTCCACAAATTAGTAGCAAATAGAATCCAACACTGCATAAAAAGAATTACATACCATGACCAAGTGTGATTTATTCTAGGTCTATGAATTTGGCTTAACAAAATCAAGGTAATCATTACATTAATGGACTGAACAAGAAAAATTATGTATCAATCGGCACAGATAAAAGCAAATTTGACAAAACCAAGCACCCATTCACGATGAAAAACTTCTATCAAACAAGGAATGAAAGGAAACTTCTCAACTAGAAAGGGAACATCTAAAAGAAAATCTACAGCTGACATCAAACTTAATGATGCAAAGTTGGATGCTTTCCTCCTAAGATAGGAATAACACAAAGATGTCTCTTCTCACCACTTGCATTCAATGCTGCCCTGGGAGTTCTACTAGTGAAATAAAAAATAAATGAGGGGCGCCTGGGTGGCTCAGTGGGTTAAGCGTCTGACTTCAGATCAGGTCATGATCATGGCTGGTAAGTTCGAGCCCTGTGTCGGGCTCTGTGCTGACATCTCAGAGCCTGGAGCCTGGTTCAGATTCTATCTCCATTTCTCTCTGCTCCTCTCTTGTTCCCGCTTCTGCTCTGTCTGTCTCTCTCTCTCTCTCTCTCTCTCAAATATAAACATTAAAAAAAATTTTTTTTAACTAATTGGGAAGGAACAAAGAGAAGTATCTTTGTTCACAGAAAACATGATTGTGTATGTAAAAATCCAAAGAATCAATTACACTCCTGGAAATAATAAGTGACCGCAACAAGACTTCGGGGTACAAGGTTAATGCACAAAATTCATTGGCTTTCCTATACACCTACAACAAATATTGGAATTTGAAATTAAAACACAATACCATTTATAGTAGCCCCCAAAATGATTCATTTAGGTAAGCACCTAACAAAAGATGTACATGATCAATAAGCAGAAAACCATAAAACTTATTAGAGACTTGTGAAGGGGTGCCTGGGTGACCCAGTCGGTTAAACGTTTGACTCTTAATTTTGGCTCAGGTCATGACCTCACAGTTCATGGTTCAAGCCCCGCATCAGGTTCCCTGCTAACAGTGCAGAGCCTGCTTGGGATTCTCTCTCTCTCTCCCTCTCTCTCTGCCTCTCCCCCACTTGCATGTGCACTTGTGTTCTCTTTCTCTCTCTCAAAAGTGAATAAAGTTAGAAAAAAAAGAGGCTTATGAAGATCTACATGAATCGATACTTTTTGTTCTTGGGTTTGAAGACTTCATAAAGATGTTTATTTTTCCCAGCTTGACCTATAATTTCAGTTTTTACCCCAGTGAGATCCTAGCAGGCTCATTTGTAGATCTGAACAAATTGATTCCCAAGTTTATTTGGAATATCAAGGACTTGGAATAGCCAACACAATCCTTAAGAAGAATGAATTTGGAAGATTCACAATACTTGATTTCAAGATAGCTGTGAGTCTACAGTAATCAACACAGTGTTATATTGGCATATAGACACAGGCAACAGAATAGGCTCACATAAACAAAATCAACTGACTTTTGAGAAAAGGAACAGTTTGATGAAGAAATTTGTCTTTTTGACAAAGGTACTATAACAGTTGAATGTCCATATGCAAACAAATAAAAATAAAAAAATAAGAATGTAGACACAGACCTCATACCTTGCACATAATTCACTCAAAATGGATCACAGACCGAAATATAAAATGCCAGCCCATAAAAATTCTCAAAGATAACATGGGAGAAAATCTACATGACCTTGGATTTGGTGATACACTTAAAAATATCATACCAATAGTTTTTGAGGAAAACATAATGGATAGCAGAGATTGGGGTGCAGGCTTCTCAGTCTCTGTGGAAGGCTATAGATAAGCAAGGGTTGTAGGCTAAAATGATTCATATGGTGGTGATGGATCAGACATTGGTATTCATTCATATTTAGATTTATATAGACACAGATGGTCACATACAGAAGTATTGGTAGATATGCTTACAAACACAGGTCAGTATACACACATAGTTCCTTACTCTCTCAGGTAAGAGGGCCTCACAAGTAAGAATACCCTAGCAACAATAAACACACCTGGCAGGCAGATCTTGTTTCCTAAAGACCATGCTCCAGTAAAAGGAACCGGGGCTTTGTGGAGAGAGGCTCGTTCTCAGACTGAAGCAGGGAATGTTCAAGACAACCCTGGAACATTTTGTAATGCTTCAAAGTAAAAAAAAAAATACAAAGAAATAAATGGCACATATAATGATGTGATGGCAGGGTCATAGGGGCCAACTGTAAGAGTTCCCAATGGCCAAAGCTCAAACAATTTAGCATCAAAAACAAGTTTACTAAGTTAGCACTGGATTACAACCCAAGGCATAAAGCAAATATCTATTCATTTATACTGATATAAATGATTCAATAAGAAAATAAGATAGTAGATAAATCACCTGTGTACAAGATTTCAAAATAATTTCTGTACCTACTCCACACTTAAGGAAGTAGAGCATCATTTCCCACTCCTTATGTGTGGCCTGTGCATAGTGACTTCCCTTTTGAGTATAATGTGGAAAGGAAGAAAGGAAAGAGTAGCTTTGAAATAGAAAAAACAGACAAACACTACCTCAACCAAGTGATCAAGTTTAGCTTCAACAGTGATCAATTTTATTTCTAGTACATATTCGTTATAGAATGTGATGAGAATGTCATTTTGCTTCTGTGATCTTCCTCCCCCAAACACATTTTTTCAGTGTAATCTTGAGAAAAACAAACAAATCCTAACTGAGGGACAGTCTATGAAATACCAGTACTTCTGAAAACTTTCAAGGTCATCAAAAACAAGGAAAGTCACATTTACTGTCACAGCCAAAAGGCACCTAACAAATATGGTTGATGAATGTAATCTGGTACCTTAGATGAGATCTTAGAACAGAAAACGGACATCAGGGAAAACTGAGGAAATATGAATCAAATATGAGGTTTAATTATTAGTAATGTGTCAATATTAATTCATTAATTGTGGCAAATGTACCATATAAATGGAAGATGTTAATAACAGGGAAAACCAGGCAGCTGGGTGGCTCAGTTGGTTGAGCATCCAACCTCGGCTCAGGTCATGATCTCGTGACTTGTGGGTTTGAGCCCCACATCAGGCTCTGTGCTGACAGCTCAGAGCCTGGAGCCTGCTTTGGATTCTGTGTCTCCCTCTCTCTGCCCCTTCCCTGTTCATGCTCCATCTCTCTCAAAAAAAAAAAATAAATAAACGTTAAAAAAAAATTAAAAGGTAACAGGGAAAACTGGGTATGGGATATATTGCAAGTCTCTGGGCTATCTGAAATAATTCTTTAAACTAACATTATTCAAAAATTAAAATTTTATTTAAAAATATATGAAAATATAAAAGCATGTTTTTTGTATTGTTTTTAAAAAGACTGGTAACACTCAATCTTGGCGAGGAGCATTCATACTCTGCTGGTGGGAACGTAAAATGGTACAACTTCATACAGTTATTTTACTCTTTTCTTTTTCCCCAGGTACTTCTGCAAATATGTTTAATGCACTTAGATTGCACAGAGGAAGAGGGAGCAAGAAGGAAGTGCTAAGTGAGTCACCCAAAAATTCTTACGAAAGTCCCAGGCTGTCTGCAGCCCCCAGGAACCGAGTCACCATTGACATTAGAAACTAATATATAAAATTTTACAAAAGTCTGCTCATTGCAGCATTCAGGTACTGGTACACAAAGAGGGCTCTCTCTACCCTGGTACCTCACCTGGCATGTAGGACCTCAAAGCCAGAGAAGAAAAAAAATACAGTCAAGGGAGTTCTCTAATGGCCTGCCCCATAGAGCTACCAACCTTCAGGGTTTTTTTTTTTCCTGCTTTCAACTCAATCTCAAAACCCAGTCCCAATACCCTGAATTTATTTTTAAAAATTTTCTAGCCCTTCAGACTCTTCCTAAGCCTTCCTAGTCCTTACCCTGAAGCATTGTCTTTGGAACAGGAAGAGGAGAGCAGGAAAGCAATTTTACTCTTACGCAATTTTCCAGGAGTGATGAACACATGTAACCAAAAAAGGGCTGAATGCTCACAAGCAACTTTATTCATAGTAGCCAAAAGTTGAAACCACTCACGTGCGCCTCAACAGGAGAATAAGTAATTTGCCGTACCTTCTTACAACAGGAGATATTTAGAAGATATTTAGCATTGGTCTCAAAAAAACATAGACGAATCTCACTATCTTGGTTGAGCAAAAGAAGCCAGACACCTCAGAGTAAACACTGTAGGATTCCACTTACATGGATTTCTAAAACAGGCACAAGAACTCTTCACTGAAATGATTCAGAAAAGCTTTGTCTGAGGAGGTGTTGACTTAAAAAGGCCCAGGGGAGATTTCTCGGGCAGTAGAAATGTTCTCCATCTTAATAGGGGTATAGCCTATGTGAGTATATACATTGTCAAAATTCACTGAGTTGTACCCAAGATTTGTACATTTCACTGTATGTCAGCTTTAACTTTAGAAGGAATTGTAAACCAATAGGAAAAGCAATGCCAATGTACCCATTTTGGCTCAGGCCTTGAAATAATGATCCCCAACCATATTTTGATCGTCTCCTTAATGTCAATACTTGCTTCCCAATGCGATTTATGATCTACATTAGGTTGCAGATTAAAAAATAATTTAGGGCATCGGGTGGCTCAGTCAATTGAGCCTCTAACTTGAGCTCAGGTCATAATCTCACGGGTCTTGAGTTTGAGCCCCAGGTTGGGCTCTGGGCTGATAGGCTCTAGGCCTGGAGCCTGCTTCGGATTCTGTGTCTCCCTCTCTCTCTGCACTCCCATGCTCACGCTCTGTCCTTCTCTGTCTCAAAAACAAACAAACATGTTAAAAAATTTAAATATAGAACAGTTGAAAATTAAGTAATTATCATTTTTAAGTGTTTTTTTTTGTTTTTTGTTTTTTTTGTTTTGTTTTGTTTTTAGTATAGCTGACACACAATGTGACATTAGTGTCAGGTGTGCAACATAGCAGTTCCACTCCTCTATACATAATGCTATGCTTGCCACAAGCATAGCTACCATCTGTCACCATACGATCCTATAATTAGCATGTTTAAATGTTTACTATGAATCATCACTAGAGCAAAAACACCTATGAAAAAGCAATTATTACCCACTTCACAGATGAGTAAATTATGGCTCAGAAAGAAAGGGATCTTGGTCAAGATTACTCAGAAAGGAGAGAGGTAAGTTCCACAGACCCCCAGTATTTTTGGAGCTTGCTCTTAACCAGATGGGGGAGGGGGAAACTAAAGCCAAGGTTAATCATGTAATCCAATGGTGAATTCAGCTGAGTTTTCATGAATCCAGGGCCAAACCAAAATCAAAATGAGATGTGGAGTTTTATCGCCTGATACAAGGAATTAAACCAGCTTGCCAGGAGAAGGATTTCTTCTTCTGACACTAGATTCTAAGGGGATTTGGACTCTTCTGGATTTCTCCCAGAAGTCCTTGTGTAAGAGCCATAGAACAGTATCATGCACAGTGTCTATACTAACAGTTTTACAGAAGATGCAGACATGTTCTTGATCTGACCCTTTCTCACCTCGATGTTCCATAAAAACTGAGAACCTGCTGTAGGTACCTTGCTCAGTTAACAACTTGAGTGTTGATATGGCCTACCTAAGAGCTCAGTTCTAGCACATCATCTTTCATTTACTGTAGCCTGCATTAATCAGCCTGTTAGTAATCATGCTAATTGAACTATTTGTTGTGAGTTCAATCTGATCTGCTACTGAGGAAAATAAACATCTTGGTTTATCCATGGCATGTGTTCTCAAGAAATGCTTCACTTAACACCCAGCTGTAAATCCGAATAAAATTGAGAAGAGAAATTTCCACAGACAAATGTTTTGGCTAACTGTCTCCTATGGCATTTCAACTGAAATCTTCTCTTTAAAAAATATAGCTGCCATTTGAACCAATATTTCTTCAGTTTATTCCATTCCCAATTAGTGGCTCAGCTTTGCGTTGGCATTTCTGTCTTAGCAGCTGCAGTGGAATCAATGGGACAAATGCTGTGTTCCCCCTTTTGCCTACATGCCACTTTTGCTGATCCACACAGGCAGAGCACAAGTGCCAGGGGGCAAGAGATGGCCCAGAATATCTAGTGTCCTATTCATTAATGCCTCGATGAGTCAATGACAGCATTAGAATGCAGTTATGCATTTTCTGAAAAACGTAAATAACCCTGGGTGTGGCTCAAATGAAGGGGCTTACTTATAAGCAAAAGGGCTATTAAAAGCAACCACACAATTGCATCTAGAAGGGGAAACAGGCTTTCTTGCCTCCAAGCATCAGGAAATCAGGTCTCCTGATAAAGATGGTTATATTAGAAGAAAATTTGAAGAGTTCCTATTTAGAAAACACAGTGAATCTATTTAGTAAGCATCTCTCAAGTAGAGACTCAGTGTTGTGCTGGTCCCTGCAAGTGTTCATCAAAAGTAGAAGTCATTCTTCTGCAGTGATGCTGGAAACATTTGCAATGACTGGATTTTCAGAAGAAATGGAGTGAAGTCCTAAAGAGCAACGGACATGGCTTTTGCCTAAGGGTTTGAGGCACTGTTCCATCCCTCAGATACCTTTCTCTCTTACTTGAGGATGTGAAAGTCAGAGTATGTGAACTTTATTTCAGAGGATTAAGTTAATTACTGAAGAATAATTCTCGTTTGGGGATGGGGGAGATGGTGGTACTTTTTTCTCTTCAGGTGTGAAGTTGTATGAATACTTAGAAGTAACCTCAGCCCTCCACAGTGCACTGTCCAATATGGTAGCCAGCAGCCAGATGGCCCTTCATCAATCCAAATTTTAAATTTCAAAATTCAACCCCTTAATTGTACTAGTCACATTTCAAGGGTTTTGTCAGCAGGAAATAGACCATTTCCATCATCATTGGAAGTCTTCTCGGATAACCCTACTCCACATAAGTGAAAAGGGTCCTGAAGTGCTGCAGTAGACGATCCTGGTGTTGAATTCAAGATTCTCCCATTACAGAAGACCTTGATACATGACAGAGTCTTTTGATCTGACTGCAAAACCACTGATACTCAACTGGGGTGAGCTCCCAATAGTCACAGGCTCAGCATGACCATAGGCCAGATCGTGTTCAAAAGCAGCAGCATATGAAAAACCTGAATCTTGACCTCAGGAAGCTTACAACTCAAGACATTTCTCTCCCTACTGTCTTCCTTCTTCTCTCCCTTTGTCCATGAACCTATCCCTCTGTCATGTACCCTTCCCTTCTCTCTCTGATTATCTTATGCTTGCCTACTCATCAATGAAAGAGTTCTAGGCTCATTTATGCCCCCCAAAATTAATGATTTAATAGAAGACTAGCCGCTAGGCTTGAAGACAGAAGTTTTGACACAGTTAGGCTGCTCCTGAATGACTTCTTTGCATATTGTTATAAAAATATTTCCATTTCCCTTTTGACAACTAATGGCATCTACCAGGATACAGCGAAATCTTTGGGTATGCGGCAATGTCTTGCCAGACAGATGAACTGGTAACCGTCCGAGCTTATCAAAATGCTATTGTGATGTCAAGACAGCTGCAAGACTGTTTCTGGAAAGCCTAATTACAGTGGCTGGGAGACGAGCTTGAAAGGAGAAAATGCTGTCCCTAAGTAAGATAAGCAAGTGGAACTTTACAAATGTATATTCTCGTCCTCCTTGTCTCCTCTGTCGCCAACAGGCAGCCAAAAAGCCAGCGGGGTTCTTTCAAAGGCTGTCTTTCCATTAGGATTTCAATGGCATTGGCAATAAAAGGTGAGACACAAGGGCACACAAAATGGAGCTGAATGCCACCCTGGAACCAAGTTATTATGCTGAGAACATACTTGTTGCTATGCTAATGGGACAGGATTATATTTCTCTAACTATTTAAAATTTTCCAGCACAAATGAGGCAGTGTAGTGGGGCTGTTACATCATGTAGTTTCTCAAAGGGCTGATGGCTCCTCTCCATTTACACCTCCTCCTCTTGCACATGGCCCCCTTTCCTGGTGAGAAGATGCTTTTGCTTTTTACAAAGTGGTCTCATTTGCTTGGAAAACATCATGAGACTCACTTAGGATTTCTAACAGCCAGATTTCATCAGGACTCCACAAAGGTAAAGCTGTCTTGGCCACGTTCCAAAAGCGTTCAAGTCCTCATCTTTCTATCTCTCACTACTCCATAGCTGTTCCACCAAAACAAGAAGGAAACTAAGAAATGGACCTTTCAGCTGAAAAAACAGCGTTCAATTTAAAGGTTTGGTTTATGTCGTGTTTTGTCCAAGTCCAAATGGGTTCCACTATGTGGATAAGACCACAACAAAAGAAAGCAAAGCTGGGGGTGGGGGTGGGGGGAGAAAAAGGAAGAAAAGAAATTTGTGTTGGAGAAGTTTGTCCTTTACTGAGGATAAAGCTCAAAGTCAATGGTAAACATAAAGCACCTGAAACAAAGACCAAGTCAAAACTGAAATATATACCCTTATGCCTCTCAAGTATGTCCACTTGTCTTAATTACTACCACCAACCTAACCTAAGCTAGCATCTTCCTGCAACTAGATTCTCTGGTCTCCTAAGAGGTCTGCTGGTCCAGTCGCTCTTGCTTCACTTCAATGAATTCCTTCTCCTCTCTGCTGGCAGGGTAATGTTTTAACTTCTGCTTAAGTACCTTTAATAGTCTGTAGTGCTTTTACCATAAAGGCAACCTTCCTTAACATGGTTTGCAAGCTCTATAAATCCCAGACCCTCTCCAGCCCTCTGAGAAGCCTCACCTCCTATCACTTTCTCAACCATAGCCTTCCCTTGGTGTCTCTCCAGTATCAGACTCCAGCTAGGTTCCAGGTATTCATGCATACCTGTCTCCTCTGTCTGGAACCCTCCTTCTTCCTCTCTTCACCTTACATAACTCCAATTTCATCTTTGTATCTCAGCTTAATAGAAACTTCCCTGACCTTCACCAGAAAGCCCTCCCCAACCTAATAGGCAAGAAGCCTTGAACACGGTCTTTGTTTTCTTTGTATTCTGACTTCACCTTTTTAATCGTTATCAAGGTTTCATTTTAACATTCATTGTATGAATGTTTAATGCTTTATCTACACCCTGCCCCCCCCCCCACTAGCTTTGTGAGGTCAGGGAACATGTCTTTCTTGCTTATAAATTATATTCTTGGTAACATCTTGGCACATGGCACTAAGTGGCACCTCAAAATTATTTGAGGAACTAAGACAAGGAAGGAGGGAGGGACTTTTCCAGACATAATACAGTACATTCCCTGAAGGCATGGGACTCAGCCCAGGAATGTTTCTAGTAACTTCCTGATAAATAATTGTTGCTTTATCTACAGTAGTTAGCAATGACTGATTGACAGGGGAAAGGATTAGGGAGAGCAGGAAAGTTTCCAGGGTACAGCAAAGAACACATCTAGGAGGAGAGAAGTACACATGTGACATGCATAATTAGAGGTCTAGCCTGAATGTGTATTTCCTTGATTTGGTGGCTTTCAGATGAGATGAGCCAGACTCGATGTGTTCTAAGACACATGGCCAAAGTTCTTTCCTTTGAGGAAATAGACCTTGCTGAATTTTTATCAGACACTGGAGGCAAAAGGATGGGCTACATGGCATCTGCCAAGCCCTCAGATCCTGAATTAAATTGTACAAGTGCTACCAGTGAGCTTATAGAAGGGCCAATTGGACAGTGTTAAAAGGTATACCTTGTACAAATCAGACAAAACAGAATATTGAGTCTATAAATAGGAGAAGTTTTAGTTAGCCAAATATGACAAGTAGTATATTAGGGATCCTAGTACCTTGTCTGGTATGTTGTTACATGATATTTAATTTTTGCTCAATTTGGTGCATATTATATGATGGTATTCTGTTTGGTATTTGCTAAGCCTAAACAATAGCAGCTCCCAAAACTCTCCTGGTTAGGTCAGCCTAGAGTTCCATCCAGATCAGAGTGTTCCCTTTGCAACATTCAATTTGTATTTTGGGATGCATGCTCTTATGTATAGTTAGAAGCTTTAGTGACCCTGAGCTTCTGATAAGATGGATGTTAACTTGTTCCACCTAGATAGTGTGCTGACTGTCACATTTCTGTATTGTCAAGTTGTTATTTCTAAATTGTATGAGCCCAACAAAGATCAACAAAATTTGAACTGAAAAAATGAAATCCACTATTATTCTTCCTTATTACAGCCCATGGCTAAGACAAAAAAATGGATATAGAAAATTTAACGAAATTCATGTCTGTATGTTCCATTTAAATTCTGGCATTTAGCCATGAATATTGAATATTCATGAATACTGTTAAATAAAATTTTCTATATCAGCTACATGCAAAAGAATGAAACTGGACCATTTCCTTACATCTTATACAAAAATAAATGCAACATGGATTAAAGACCTAAATGTAAGACCTAAAACCATAAAAATCCTAAAAGAAAACAAGAAACTCTTGAACATCAGTTTTAGCAGTATTTTTTGGACCTGTCTCAGGCAAGGGCATTAAAAGCGAAAATAAACAATTAGGGTCACATCAAACTAAAAAGCTTTTGCATAGTGAAGGAAACTACCAACGAAACAAAAAGGCAACGTACTGAATGGAGAAGACACTTGAAATGATCTGATAAGGGGTTAATATCCTAAATGTATAAAGATCTCAAACCACTCAAGACCAAAAAAACCCACAAACAATTTGATTACAAATGGGCAGAAGACCTGAAGAGACATTTTTCCAAAGAAGACATACAGGTAGTCAACAAACACATGAAAAGACACTCAACATCACTAATTGTCAGGGAAATGCAAATCAAAGCCACAATGAGATGTTACCTCATGCCTGTCAGAATGGCGTAGTATCAAAATGGCAAGAAATGAGTGTTGGGGAGAATATAAAGAAAAGGGAACCATTGAGCACTATTGGTGGGAATGTAAATTGGTGGGCACTATGGACACAGTATGGAGGTTTCTGAGAAAACTAAAAATAGAACTACCATATGATCCAGGAATTATACTTCTGGGTATCTACCCAAAGAATACAAAATTACTAATTTGAAAAGATATATATGCAACCTATGCTCATTTCAGCATCATTTACAAAAGCCAAGATATGGAAACAACCTAAATGTCTATCAACAGGTGAATGGATAAAGAAGATGTGGTATATATATGCAATGGAATACTACTCCACCATATTAAAAAATGAAATCTTAGGGCACCTGTGTGGCTCAGTCGGTTAAGCATCCGACTTCAGCTGAGGTCATGATCTCGCGATTTCGAGCCCCACATAGAGCTCTGTGCTGACAGCTCAGAGCCTGAAGCCTGCTTCGGATTCTGTGTCTCCCTCTCTCTCTCTGCCAATCCCCTGACTGCTCTCTCTGTCACTCTCTCTCAAAAATAATAAACATTAAATTTTTTTTTCTAAAAATGAAACCTTGCCATTTACAACATGGATAGACCTAGAGGGTATTATGGTAAGTGAAATAAGTCAAAGAAAGACAAATATCATATGATTTCACTTATATGTGGAATCCATAAAAGCAAAATAAATTAACAAACAAAACAGAAGTACTTACAGAAAACTGGTGGGGAAGGGGTTAGGGGAATGAGTGAAAAACATAAAGGGGATTAAGAAGTATAAACTTGCAGTTATAACATAAATCATGGGGATGTAAAGTACAGCACAGGGAATATAGTCAATAATATCTAATAACTTTGTATGTTGACAGATGAGAAGTACAGTTATTGTGGAGGACATTTTGTAATGTATATAAATGTTGAATCACTATGTTGTACACCTGAAGGCAATATAATATTGTAAGCCAACTCTACTTCAATAAAAAAATACTCTGGCTTTCAGATATTGGATTTAATAAATGATTTTTTTGGTAAATTTGTCTGAGTTAAGAAGAACTCTAATTTATCATACCCTTGATTTTTTATTTGGCAATTTATAAAAACATGAAAAAATAAAGAGATGTTCACATTTGTTTACATCACCTTTAGCGGTTAATGATAGTATGAACACCATGATTTTCTATAGTGAAATAGAAAAAAAAAATCCTTAGAGACCTGTTTAATCATTTGGATCTAGTAGTGCAATGTTTATTCATTCATTTTGAGTCCATTAGAGTGTAAATTAGATTTGATTTGCTTGCTCTGATTGGCTTAATTGCCCCAGTTACAGCTCAAGTACAAATAAAATTGTAATAAATTGAACAGATGTTTAACCTACTCTACCAAGATCTTTAATAGTCAATTCCAATTGCAATTTACATTCAGCAATTTAACAAGACCCTTAGGAAACGTATTTGATTATTAAAACAAGCTGTTTGTTTCTATGTGTGATGGAAACAAGACCATTGTGTCCATGCTTTGGCCTGATCCAATTTTTTTTCTATTTAATTTTGTTTATCTCTTGTTAGGAGGACACACACACACACACACACACACACACAGCGAATGCATGGCTTCAGAAGTTAGTTTGCCAACTTAAAAAAATGGACACCACATTAACGTTGACCCAACAAGGGAAATTTTTCAGCCTTTTGACATATTTTATGAAGAAACAAATCCTATTATGTTTTCCATGAGCATCTTCACTAACAGCCTTTTTTATAGCCAGTGGGAGAAACTCACCTTAAGTAAAACATCAATTAGAAAATAATAAATTCCATTGTTTAGATTCTGCCTCTCATTCACCAACAACTCATGTGGGAAAAAAATATCCTTACAAAACACGCATGGGATTGCACTATCTCTAAAATACTTTCACTTTAATTTAATGTGGCTGTTAAGATACTGTATAACTTTTGTGTGATCTGTTCTTAAGAATGCTTGGCAGAAACTGGCACATTGCAGCCCTTGTACTTCCTCAGAAAGGAATTTAGGATGGATTTTATGTCTCATTCTATAAATTTATAATGTGAACTTCCAAAGAGATTTCCAGTTATTATACACTGAGGCCATGTTTAGGTAATAGGAAAGTTGGTTTACCAGGAAGATAAGTTTGTAGTATGGGTATAGACTTCCTCAACTGAAAACCAAATAAACATTAAGAATCAGCTAATCCTGGAGCCAAAACTCAAATGCCTACAGGAATCAGGTAAACAGCCTAAATGGGTGAAACTCCCAGTAGGGACAATGGTTAATTGAAAGAGCCCAATGATCCCCCAGTTCTTGGGTTCCAGCCATGCATCGGGCTCTGTGCTGACAGCTCAAAGCCTGGAGCCGGCTTTGGATTTGGCTCTCTGTCTCTCTGTCTCTCTCTGCCCTCCTACCCTGATTCATTCTCCCTCTCTCCCCCTCCCTCCCTCCTCTCACAAACAAATAAACATTTAAAAATTTATTTTAAAAAAATGAAGGGACCCATCTCCTTTAAAGAGAATGACCCACTTAGCTTTAGCCAATCATTGCCATGATAGAATGCAAGCCCCGGATGAAGAAGTTCTGAATTTTCATGAGCCACTCAGAATTCCAATTTTTGTAAAAACTCTCTTGATTCAAAAATTTGTAACTACTTCAAACAGCAACACCAAAGTCTGCAAACCAAGTTTACAGAACACTGTTTACTCATTGATCTATCCAATCTCAATATTTGAGAGTTAATGACAATAAGACCCTGATCATTCTAATCACCATTACACCTTAGTGGTAAAAGAGTGAAAGTATAAATTAGAACCTCTTCTTCAGTATGTTATGGTTTCAGATCCCTATTATGGCCCAATGTAGCTACACGACCTTGCACAAATTACTTAACCTCTCAAATCCTCAATTTTCTGATTAATATGTTAGAGAGAGTAATAATATTTATATCAGAAGCTTGTTGAGAGGATAAAGTGAGGTAATGTGCAAGGAGCACTTAGAGTGCCTACTACCTGGTAAACATTCAATAAATGGAAATTACAATTGCTGTCATCAGCATTACCATTCAGATCCTTCTGAAAGAAAAAGGAAATGATCTTAATAATATACCCCAATCCTATTGCTAGGGCATTTTATTAAAAACACATTTCAGATAGGAAACCATAAAATTCCTGTAAGAAAACATAGGATAAAATTTCCTTGACATGAGTCTTGGCAATGATTTTTTGGATAGGATATCTAAAGCACAAGCAACAAAATCAAAAATTAACAAATAGGACTACATCAAACTAAAAAAGCTCTGCAGAGTAAAGGAAAGCTCATCAATAAAGTGAAAAGGCAATCTACTAAATAGGAGAAAATATTTTCAAATCAGATTATCCGATAAGGAAATCATATTCAAAATATATCAAGATCTCATACAAGTCCATGGGGGGAAAATGACTAAAAAATGGACAAAAGACCTGAACAGACATTTTTTTCCCAGAAGATGTATGAATGCCCAACAGGTACATGAAAAAGTGTTCAACCTAACTAGGCATAAGGGAAATGCAAATCAAAACTGCAATGAGATAGCACCTCATCAATGTCACCTTATGCCTATTAGAATGGCGATTATAAAAAAAATGTAAGAGATAACAAATGTTGGTGGAGATGTAGAGAAAAGGTAACCCTTGTGTATTGTTGATGGAAATACAATTTAGTACAACCAATATGGGAGACAATACAGAGGTTACTCAAAAGATTAAAAACTGAACATATGATCAAGCAATTCCATTCTGGGGAATATAGTCAAAGGAAATGACACACTATGTCAAGGAGCCATCTACTCCCCCATGTTCATGACAGCATTATTCCCAAGAGTCAAGGCCTGGAAACAACCTAGGTGTCCATCAACACATGAATGGATGAAAACGTTGTGGTCACTATATACAATGGAATGTTATTCAACCATAAAAAAGGCAAGAAAACCTGCCACTTGTGATAACACGGGTGGACCCTGAGGTCACTATGCTAAGTAAAATAAGCTAGAAAGACAAATATTGTATGACCTCACTTGTACGTGGAATCTAAACAAAAACAAAACAAAACTCACAGAAAAAGAGATAATATTTGTGGTTACCAGAGGGGATAGGAGAATTGGAGGAAGGTGGTCAAAAGGAACAAACTTCCAGTTGTAAGTACTGGGGATAGAATGTACATCATGATGACTACAGCTAACACTGCCTCATGGTATATGGGAAAGTTATGAAGAGAGTAGATCCTGAGAGTTCTCATCACAAGGGAACATTTTTCTTCTTCTTTTTGTATCTACAGGAGATGATGGGTATTAACCAAACTTATCATTTCAGAACATATATAAGTCATACCATGCTTCTGCACACCTTAAACTTACACAGTGCTATATGTCAATTATATCCCATTAAAACTGGGAAAAATCTATTTCAAAGTGCTAGGAGTCAGGATACTGAGGAAATGCCTCCATAGTCTCCATTTCTGTGTCACAAGTTAAAGAAATGATATAAAAGGACATAGTGGAAGGCTCCTGGGTGGCTTAGTTGGTTAACGGTCTGACTTCCGCTCAGGTCATGATCTCCCGGTTTCTGTCTGAGTCCCAGCCCTGCATCTGGCTCTGTGCTGACAGCTTGAGCCTGGAGCCTGCTTCAGACTCTCTGTCTCCCTCTCTCTCTGCCCCATCCCTGCTTGTGCTTTGTCTCTCTCTCTCACACTCTCTCTCAAATAAATAAACATAAAAAAAAAAAAAAAGGACATAAACGGAAAAGAGGCCAAGGGCATGTCCCTAAGAAACACTGTGTTCACAGACTACCTCAAGAACTATACTCCCACTCCCAGGAGATTCAGCTGCCCTGACCAAACAATACCTCCCCTCTTCTTACCCTCAACACCTTTGAAAAAGACAATTAACAAAGAATTGCTAAGTCAGGGGGGACATGTTTTTCTTACTAGGTGTTTGTGTTTGCCATTATGAGGCTAAGTGAAAGATAAAATGCAATACAAAATCTTAAGCCAACTGTTTATTTGGAAACTGTTCAAATCAGTCACGACCTTTTATTCTACCGAAATCCACAGTGACATAACCCTTATGGAGCCTGCTTTAATTATGGAGGATTGCTTTTTGTTACTATGTAAATACGACACGCAGTTTCTTACCATGTTTAAACTACATGAAGCCCAGAAGTTATTTCCCAATTATACCCTTCAGTCAAAGGAAAGAAAAAGCTACACACTATAACTGGAATATCAAGGGCGATCTTTGGCTTATTCTCCTGATGATCAAAAAGGAGGAGGTCTGAGTAAAAGTGAACAAAATGTGCAAAAAGAGAAAAGCACAGAGGAAACTGGGGTATGACATAGTGAAACTCTTCACTGAAAGCCATCGTTGAAAGTTCAGTTGAACATTAATTGTGGTAAGCCATAGCTGAAATGGATGAAAATTATGCACAAAGTTTAAATCGGTGTGAGTATTAAGAAGAATATGTTTTCTCATTAGAAGTGAAACATTTCCAAAAACTGTGGCACTTTTGTAATTAACATCCTAATGCTTTAAAAAAATTTTTTTTAAATTTATTTTTGAGACAGAGAGAGAGAGAGCATGAACGGGGAAGGGTCAGAGAGAGAGGGAGACACAGAATCCGAAGCAGGCTCCAGGCTCCAAGCTGTCAGCACAGAGCCCAACGCGGGGCTCAAACCCACGGACTGCGAGATCATGACCTGAGCCGAAGTCGGACACTTAACTGACTGAGCCACCCAGGCGCCCCTCCTAATGCTTTTTTAAAAATACTTTCTAGGAGTGCCTGGGTAGCTCAGTCGATTGTGCGTCCAACTTCAGCTCAGGTCACGATCTCGAGGTTTGTGGGTTTGAGCCCCGCATCAGGCTCTGTGCTGACAGCTCAGAGCCTGGAGCCTGTTTCAGATTCTGTGTCTCCCTCTCTCTCTGCCCCCCCACCACCACTCTCTCTCTCCTTCAAAAATAAATAAACATTAAAAAAAATTTTTTAATACTCTCTATGGCTTTGCAAGTAATTCCCTTGGTTTGGTTTCACCGTATAGTAAAATGAACCAATAACATCTGTAACCAATGACATGTAAGATACGATTTTTAGCAAGATGTGCAATGTTGACTTGCATTAATAAAGGAAGTATACATTCTCCTACTGGCCCATAAGGAATCATCAAAACATGAAGCAACCAAAGAATTAAATCACACACTGAGCAAGTAAGCTAAAAATTCACGAGGTTTTTCCTAGCTCCCACTTAAAAATTCACTTAGGTAAAACTTAAAATTTGAATTATAAATGAGAGTTATTTTATGATCTCAAGGGATGAAATTCTGGTGAAATGAGTGAACTGGTCTCTTTTTTGGAAAAGTGTGTTAGAAGTCCTATCATACCTAAAATTCCATATGAGTGAAAATCTTGGCAAGAAGCATCTAATTGTGCTCAGTATTTTTGGCACCTTTCACCTCTAGAATACTCTACGTGGGACAGATCCAGGGAATAGGACAGTCTGTTAATAAGAGGATTTCACAAGGCATTTTCTATGGATTCAAGGAAAATTGGTCTAGGATCTCTTCCCAAAGAGATCATCTCTTGTTTTCAGGTTAGCCATGTGTACCTAGAAACCATTAGTAAGTCCTTTTAAAAGGTTTCTCTAGCTTTTTGTTCCACATGAGCTCTTCATCTATTTCTGTTCCTCTCTCCTGACACTTTGTCTTCTACTTCAACTCCTGGAAATGTGAGAACTCAAGATGGACAGAAAACATTTTGCATCTGTGGCAAAGGAACCTATTTGAAAGTGTCTCGCTGTCCTTCACCTTGACACTGAGATAGTGCACCCTGCTCCTTTGGAGGCCCCTCCAGATCACCATGCAAAGTTGGACCCTTTGTGGTATCCGTAGACAAACATTTTAAGCCTAAAGTTCAATAGAAAAGACAACAAGGGGCAATTATGAAGGTCTCTGCCTTAATTATTTAAAGGAGTGAATCAAAAAAGCATCCTAAAATGTTCAGTTCCTTACAAATTAAGGAGATGCTTATATACTCCTCCCAACTTAGGTCGATTTACAAAAAAATCTCAAGTAGGCATTGGCCTTCAAGAATTCCCAGTGCTTCTTGGAATGGAAAACTGTGGAGGCCAGTGTGTGTGTGTGTGTGTGTGTGTGTGTGTGTGTGTGTGTGTGTGCGCGCGCGCGCACAAGTCTATGATGTTTACACAACAGAGTACACAGGGTAGTTGGGTCCAGGACTTATTCCTTAAAGGGGCCATATATTATGTTAGCCCATCAATAACGACGAATCTGCCACCTGGAAAATAGGCTTTAAAACTAATGAGAATGTTGTATTAGTTTCCACCTGCAATCATAATGAATGACCTCAACTTTTAGTGGCTTAAAACAAATTTATTATCTTACAATTCTGCAGTCAAAAGTCTCACTGGGCCTAATGTGTCATCAGGTCTGAATTTTTCCCGGACAACAGTAAGGTTTTATTGACTCAATTATGTCCCCCCACCGGCCCCGAATTTCCTATGGTGAAGCCCCTAACCCTTACCCATGCTGCTGTATTTGGAGATACTAACTTTAAAGAGGTAATTAAGGTCAAGTGAGGTCACAGAGGTGTGGCTCTAATATGATGAGATTGTGACTGTATAAAAAGAGGAAGAGACACCAAAGAACTTTCTCTCACCAAGCACACACACAGCAATAATGAGAAACCTTCTGTCCCGAGGCCAGGAAGAGAGACTTCATCAGAAGCCAACCCTGATAGTACCTTGACCTTGAACTTCTAACCTCCAAAACTATAAGGAAATAAATTTCTATTGTTGGGGTGCCTGTGTGACTCATTTGGTTGAGTGTCCGACTTCAGCTCAGGTCATGATCTCACGGTTTGTGAGCTGGAGCCCCACATTGGGCTCTGTGCTGACAGCTCAGAGCCTGCAGCCTGCTTGGGATTCTGTGTCTCCCTCCCTTCCCCTCCCCCACTCATGCCCAGTGTCTCTCAAAAATAAAAACATCAAGAAAACCTAAACTTTCTGTGGTTTAAGCCACCAGCCTGTGGTAATTTGTTACGGCAGCCTGAGGACACTAATACAAGGGGAAAATCTATCTCCTTCTATTTTCCAACTTTTAGAAGGCTGCCTGCATTTCTTGTCCCATGGCCATTATCCCCAAAGCCAATATCACAGCATCTTCCAATAGCTCTGATTCTGACACTCATGCCTCTAAGAACCCTTGTGATTCCGTTGAGCCCACCTAGAGAATCCAGAATCATCTACCCATTTCAAGATCCTTCATTTAATCATAACTGCAAAGTCTTTTGCCATGTAAGATTAAATATTCACAGGTGTAGGAGATTAGCATAAAGACATCTTTGGGGATTCATGATTTTTGCCTACCATTATGTTGAAATACACAAAACCACCAACTCTGCAAACTACAAGTCTTTCTGGTGCAGATCCCTGACTATAAAAGCAAGCCAGGCTCTGAAGCTGTTTACAGAGAATACAATGACTTTAAATCCAAAGCCAGTTCACTTCAGGCCAAGTTTGAGGATGGGATCAAGATAAAATTCTTTAGGATATAAACTGAAAAAGCCCCAAGCTTTGTCCATCCCTGAGAAAACTAGGTTGTGGCCACAGTGGGTCCGTCCATCCATGGGCTTGCTGAAGTGAAAGAGTGGCCTCTCATAAAAAGATCTTCTATGTACACAGGACCTTCAATATTAAGAATAAAGTAAGTTAGTATGTACAGAATCCTTAGGCCTTAGACTAGAACCCAGTCTTAGTACATGACAAATGACTGTTTCCTTTCAAAAACGTCTTGGTGGTGGTATGTTTGAAGGTTAAATACGGTTCTCCTATAGTTTAATTGTTTATTTAAGTAATCTCTACACCGAACATGGGGCTCAAACTCAAGACCCTGAGGTCAAGAGTCACATGATCTTCCAACTGAGTCAGCCAGGTTCCCCTCAGTTCTCCTGCAGTGGAGATAATTGTATTTTCTTTACTGTTTCTCCTTAGGTTCTATCTTCCAACTTAAGTTTCTTATTTTCTCCTTTGAGCCACCATCTCTCTCCATCTCTTTTCATTATAAATTGCACAAAATGGGAACCATAATATTGTCAGTCTCCTCCTGAAATTCAGTGTGTATTTTCTTCATCAGAGGGACAGATTTGCCATCACTCACCACATTGAGGCCCCCTTTTTTCTACAAAAATCTACATATTTGCTCACTAGAGCCAGAGATGAATTTAATGGCCAAGGCATAAAGACATAGCAAGGCTGCACTGTTACTCTGACACTCTTGCAAAATGCCCCACCCTTCTGTATCACAGTTAGGTAGGGTTAACTTCCAACTAGGCAAAATCTATAGCTTTTCATGAATTCCACCATTACCACCATCCATATAAGCAGATAAAGAGTTGAGGCTCTTTGAGAAGGAACTAGTCTCGATACACAGGACTTGAAAGATCATCTGAACAACTTTTAAGAAGTTCTATTCTATGGAAAAGCTTCCAGCACATATTTAGAACAAAACATGTGCCGTAGGCATATGCACCAAGTAAAAAGCCTTGCAACAGTTAATAAAAACTCAAAACAGATTTCTTCTTTGATCTGTTTCAATTATCTAGTTTCCTTCATTCCTGTGTTCTGCTAGAAAATTATGTTTCTAGTTTTCTTAAAATACCTCAAATGTGAATTTTAAAGTATTTCAGATACATTACCTCACAGTTTCCTCATAATTCGTGTGTTTGTGTAACATCTGCAATGAGATATAACCTACCCTACAATTCATAACCTACAGTACGCCCTACAATTCATTTATTTAAAAGTATAACTTGGGGGCCACCTGGGTGACTCAGTTGTTAAGCGTCTGATTCTTGGTTTTGGCTCCAGTCGTGATCTCACGGTTTCATTAGTTCAAGCCCCACATCGCGCTGTGTGCTGATTGCATGGAGCCTGTTTCAGATTCTCTGTTTCCCTCTCTTTAAAAAATAAACATTTAAAATATACATAATACAACTCAGGGTGCCTGGGTGGCTCATTCAGTTGAGCATCTGACTCCTGATTTCAGCTCAGGTCATGACCCAGGGCTGTGGGATTGAGACCCACTCAGTGTGGAGCCTGCTTAAGATTTTCTCTCTCTGCCTCCCTCCCTTTCTCTCCTTATGCCCCACCCCCAGCCCATGACTTGCACCCTCTCTCTCAAAATAAATAAATAAAAGTGCAACTCAGTGGTTTAAATATAGTCACAAAATTGTGCAGCCATCACCACAACTTTAGATCTCACCACCCAAAAAGGAAACTTCTTATTTATTAGCAATGACTCTCCATTTCTCCCTAATCTCTCAAGTCCTAGACAACCACTAATCTATTTTCTGTCTATAGATTTGACTGTTATAGACATTCTATATAAATGCAATCATACAATATGTGATTTTTTTTTGTCACTGGCTTCTTTCATTTAGCATATTGTGTTCAAGGCTCATCAGTGTTGTATTACAGATTAGTATTTTATCCCTTTTTATTGCCAAATAAAATCCCATTGTACATACACTTATTAAGAGATGGATAGTATTTTTAACATTTCATATTATTTTATTTTTTAAAGTTTATTTATTTATTTTTAGAGAGAGAGAGAGAGGGGCACCTGGGTGGCTTAGTCGGTTAAGTGTCCGACTTCAGCTTGGGTCATGATCTCCTGGTTCATGAGTTCAAGTTCTGCATGGGGCTCTGTGCTGACAGCTCAGAGCCTGGAATCTGCTTCAGATTCTTTATCTCCATCCTGTTCTTCCCTTCCCCTGCTCATGCTATCTTTCTCTGTCAAAAATAAATAAATGTTAAAAAAAATTTTTAGATGGGAATGCAAGCTGGTCAGCCACTCTGGAAAACAGTATGGAGGTTCGTCAAAAAACTAAAAATAGAACTATGCTACAACCCAGCAATTGCACTACTAGGCATTTATCAAGGGATACAGGTGTGCTGTTTCAAAGGGATGCATGCACCCCCATGTTTATAGCAGCACTATCAACAATAGCCAAAATATGGAAAGAGCCCAAATGTCCATGGATGGATGAATGGATAAAGAAGATGTGGTATATACATACAATGGAGTATTACTCGGCAATCAAAAAGAATGAAATCTTGCCATTTGCAACTACGTGGATGGAACTGGAGGGTATTATGCTAAGTGAAATTAGTCATAGAAAGACAAAAATCATATGACTTCACTCCTATGAGGACTTTAAGAGACAAAAGAGATGAACATAAGGGAAGGGAAACAAAAATAATATAAAAATAGGGAGGGGGACAAAACAGAAGAGACTCATAAATATGGAAAACAAACTGAGGGTTACTGGAGGGGTTGTGGGAGGGGGGATGGGCTAAATGGGTAAGGGGCTCTAAGGAGTCTACTCCTGAAATCATTGTTGTACTATATACTAATTTGGATATAAACTTAAAAAAAATAATTAAATTAAAAAATAAATAAAATAAAATAAATGAAAAATTTAAAAATAAGATCAGAATTGAATGAAAAATTAGTTAATCATATTGTTTTAATTTGAAATCTGTGTAATGATCAACTAATGCATTAAATGTGACATTTTGGTACCTCAACAAGTGCGAAATTACTCTCCCATATCTGTAATTTTAAATATAAAACTTTCAGGTTTTGGTTAAAAAAATTTTTAAAAAGAGGTTAGAGTGGGAGAGAGACAAAGCATAAGGACTCTTAAAAACTGAAAACAAACTGAGGTTTGATGGGGGGTGAGAAGGAGGGGAGGGTAGGTGATGGGTATTGAAGAGGGCATCTTTTGGGATGAGCACTGGGTATTGTATGGAAACCAATTCGACAATAAATTTCATATATTAAAAAATAAAAAAATAATAAAAAAATTTAGTGAGCAAGAAAGCACACATGTCCGCACATGAGCAGGGAAGGGGCAAAGAGAGAGGGTGACAGAGAATCCCAAGCAGTCTCCATACTGACAGCAGCAAGCCTGATGCAGGGCTCCAACTCTAAAAACCCCGAGATTGTGGCTGGAGCAGAAACCAAGGGTTGGATGCTTAACTGATTGAGCCACCCAGGTGCCCATCCTTTCATTTCATTTTATTTATTTATTTTTATTTTAGAGAGAGGAAGTGCATAAGAGGCGGCAAAGGGAGAGAGAACCTCAAGCAGGCTCCACACTTACCACAGAACCCAACCCAGGACTTGATCCCATCACCTGGGGTCATGACCTGAGCCAAATCAAGAGTTGGATGATCAACCAACTGAGCCACCCAGGCGTCCCAGTAGAGGGACATTTTTCAAAATGTCTACTTTTAAGCTATTATGAATAATGCTTCCATGAATATTCATGATCAAGTTTTTATGTGGCCATGTTTCCATTTTAAAGGGTATATAACAACTAAGAGTGAAATTGCTGGGTCATATATTAACTTTATGTTTCACATTGTGATGAGCTGTCAGATTCTCTTCCAAATCATCTACACCACTGTATATTCCCATCAGTGGTATACAGAGGTTCTACTTTCTCATCAACACTACTATCTGTCTTTTTGATTACAGCCATCCTGGTGGATGTCAAGTAGTATCTCACTGTGGTTCTGATTCACATTTCCCGAATGCCTACTGGTGTACATTTTGCTGATGTGCTTACTGACCATATCTATTCAGCTCCTTTGCCCATTTTTAACTAGGTTATTTGTCTTGTTATTGTCATAAGATTTTTTGTATATTCTAGATACAAATCCCCTCTTAGGTATATAATTTGCAAGTATTTTCTACAATTCTGTGGGTTGTTCTTTCACTTTTCTGACAGTGTCCTTTGAAGCACAAAACTTCCATTATGATGAAATCAAATTTATTGATTTTTCTTTTGTTCTTATGCTTTTGGTGTCACATCTCAGAAACCATTGCCTAATCCAAGGTCATAAAGATACAAGTCCATAGTTTCTTCTAAGATTTTTATAGTTTTAACCATTATCTCTGGTATTTTATTTATTTATTTATTTTCAATTTTTATGTTTAGCATGAGGTAGGGGTCCAACATCATCCTTTTACGTGTAAATATCCACATATCCTTGCACCATTTGTTGAAAAACCTATTCTTCCCAATTTGGTCTTGGCACCCTCCTTAAAAATCAAGAGAAGGTAAACATAAGAGTTGATTTCTTGACTCAGTTCTGTTCCTTCGATATGTCAGTTTATCCTTATGCCATAATGTATACTAAAAAGGATCTCTTTCAAAGAAATTATAGTGCAAGTCAACCGTTAAGTATTTTAAACTAACACTATCACCAATCAGCGAAATAAAATACAATATCCACCTCGAGTGTTTGCCACAATTCCTACTTGACAGAATAGTAAACGGGTTGAAATTTTTAACTGACTGCCTGTATACTGAGAACAGTAAAACCAAAGCCAGAAATAGACTTAGTAATCGCTACGTCTAGGCTACATGGTCTACAGATAATGAACTGTTGCCCATATGTTGAGTTATTTTTTACCCACTCATCATAGCCAATTGCTCTTAGTCAATCAGTAAATTAGGTAGAAATATTAAAACAAACACAAAATCTAAATTCAAATATACAGGGAAGAGTAAAAACTCAAGAGCATATTATATTCAAAGGATCAAGATAACAAGCATTTATTATGAACCAAACCCTCTACCTGCAGTGCTGCATTTAATCATAATAATCTCATGATCTGGGCAAAGGGAGCTGTCCAATTTACAGGAGATAAAAGTAAAGGTAAAGTTCATTTCTCAACATCATAGATGTAGTTGTGGACTGGGTGGGATTTGAGCCTGGATTAGTCAAAACTCAAGAGAATTGATAACAACTACACTTCTTTATCAACTCTACATGCCCCAGGGCTCCATAATTGTTCAATCCCATGTTGAACCTCCATGAGACAGTGACAAGTAAATTTCTACTTTATTTTAATCCAACAGTCCTATCCAATTGTCATTAATTATGGTGTATAGCTTATTAGCTAGGAAGATTACAGCCAATTTCAAGCCTAGGTTCAGCCAAGATTTATGGAACTTCTGCACTGCTAGCTAGCTGATAGTCCACTTAATCCAGGTGTCGTTTCACACACACCCGAACTGATTCTCAGAGGGATTAAATGACTCATTCAAAAGCTCAACATGCTCCTGGTGAATCCCAGCACAGATTTCAAATATCGCATTTTTGAAAACTCGACTCCACTGTGCTAAGTAAGCATCTGTTATCAATTACTATTTGATATAATTCTGAGTCACATGCTTTAGGATCTAAAACCTTCAGTCTGTTCTTGCTCTCGAACTTCACAGCAACTGCCACAGACATTGATGAGAACACTCACTGACCGCACCCCTGCTTTGGATGACTATTTCCATCCAACCTCCTCAGCCATAAAGTTCTGGTCTTGACCCTTCAGTGAGGCAGCTTCTTTCTATTTTTTCCAAACTACCATTCCAACCCACCCTATTTTATGTGGCTTTCATGCTCAATAGGTGCTTGGCCTCTTCTCTTTCACTGACTTACCCTTCAGTCCAAACACAAAAGAAAATGCCCTGTAATGAAGGGTGGCTCACTAAGTTGCCATCATACTTCATATATTCAAAGTGATATATATGTCATCTCCCCCTGCCTTGAGCTCTGAAAGCCAAAGCTACTTTTTAAGCTTTATTTTAATCAATGTTAGAATCGCCACTTTAACAAAGTTCTTTGCCTTCTGGAGTCATTTTTTCCTATTGAGTTTTTGATGGACAAGAAAAAATGTCTGGCTTAAGCATCTAGGTTTTTGTGCCTATGTATGACAGAAATTTAGAATTAAAAAAAAAGACTGTAAAATATACTTGACAGCATTTCTTTATTGACATAGATTAGAGAAATGACTCAACTCTGACATTTCTGCCTCTCGTCAACAAAAGAGTTAAGTTATATTTTTTAATCATTAACTTTCGTATGGAGATATTATTTTAATTAAGTCACATTTGCATTAGAATAGAAACACAGGACATAAAAACTAGCTGTTAATTTAGATTTGCAGTCACCTTTCCACCATTTTCCAGTTCATTCTAAAATCTTCTGCATTACAGGTAATACCACTTTAAAAGAAGCAAGCATTTCACTGAAGTGAGATTCCTACACATGGGGAACAACATGGTAAGCTGTGATCTGAGACGACAGTTGGTTTACTCTTACCATTTGATCACAAAATTTCTATGCCATCTGTGGGAAGCCACACAGGCAAATGTGTCATCACATCTAATAATGAAAAGAAAAAACAGACAGAACGTGCTGGAGAAACAGACTGCTTTAATTACCCCCTCACAATGCTCCTTGAGAATTTGGAAAAAAGCATTGTGCAGACAAGCTCTTTATATAAAGAAGTAGCCAGTGCTAAAAACTTTTTTTTTCAAAAAATCAGGATTAATGCCCTCATTCTAGCATGTCCAGTTGAGAGCAGAAACCAATGTATGGTTAAGATTGAGGGGAAATCTTGGAAACCGACTTGCCAGGAAAATAAACAGTACGATTACCATCTATAGTCCACTATTTATATGCTAAAGTTTCAAAATTATATTCTTTAAATTAGAAAGTATCTTTACCAAAGTTCTACAGCACAAGTACAGGAGAAAGTTGGAATATAAAGACAGCTCTAAGACACAGGGATGTGACCTGCCCAACATCTAATGGTGACATTCGTTAACCTCCAACAACCACCCTCTCTTCTTTCAAGCCTAGACCAGTGAGTGACCCGTGTTCCAGGGGTTTTCTTCATCTTCCTATCATAGGTATCCTCACAAACAGAGGAGAGCATAGGGTGTTTTCCTTTCTTCAAGAACAATAGGAATTGTGTCCTAAGCTGGTAAAAAAAAAAAAATAATAATAAAGATGGGAAAGACACAGTGACACAGGACTTGACCCTCATCAGTGTAACTACTACAACTCAAGACAATTACAATCACTCTCCTTTCTTCAATCTGAAATTGGTACAAGTTATAGACATTCCCTAACAAAAAAAGAACCATTTCATTTCTGCTCACTTTCTATTCAATTTATGTTCATTTTCCATTTTATTTCTGTTCGTGTTTACCTCAGTTGTCTTTATATTTCCACTAACCGTCACTCCTAACTCTCACCAGTCCAGTAATTTCTATCCTCAGCAAGAGACAAATCCTCTCAAGACCACATTTCCAACTGACATTGGGACTGGAGCATTGAAATGAACAGAGAGGAGTTAACAGTAGACCGGGGACGTGATGAATGAGTCGTCTCTAGACACAGTGACAGAAACAGTGAGACACTTGTGTCTGTGTGTCCTGGGAATTCATTCTCATACTAATTCATGCTGCCCCACCTCTGAAACTTTCATCATATATTTATTAACTATTTTTGAGCATCAACAATGAGCCAAGTTCTAGCAGCTCTAGGGAAACAAAGAAAAAAGATGTTATGAATAAGTACTGTTAACCATGAGAACTCAGTCTAGGTAAAGAGAAACATGACAACACATACTTAGGAATTCCTGTTTTCCCATTTCTTACACTTTGAAGGCAGTATAGAACCCTACAAACTTCCACAAAGATAATATGAAAATATGTGTAAATATTAAAGATGGCAAGTGACAGACAATGGTGTTTGAGTAGAAAATGTTTCCTGCTAGATCAATACATGTTTTAAAAATATTAGGAAGTTATCTTACAGCTTTTTTTTTTTTCAAAATACTTACTGAGAACCTGCTCAGGGCCACACACTGTTCTAGGAGGCACCACAGATACAAGAGTGCACATGACAGAGAAGATCCCTGTCCTCTTAGATCTGATATTCTGGTCATCAAGATAGCTAATAAAGGATTTTTTTCCAAGTAAAATGTATAATATGTAAGAGCATAAAAAGTGTTAAGGAGAAACTAAACCATGGGAGGAAGACTGGGGGAGGATGGTAGGGAACATCTTACAATTTAAATGTGAGGGTCCAGGAAAGGCCTCACTGTAAATGTGACTTTTGAGTAAAAACCTGGAGTAAATGACAAGGAATCAAGTATCGATCTGGAGGAAAAGCATTAGTGACATTCAAACTAAGTACAGATAAATTTTGAATTGTTTTCCATTTAACACATGGTACAAGTGTTTCATTTTACTTTAAATTTCCTAAGAAAAAACATAATCTGTCAACACATACATTTAATTATGACAAGTTTGGTTTGAGAATGAAATATATATTAAAATGTAATATAAAATGTAAGTACATGTTAAACACTATTTAAGAAGGCAAAACTGTTTTCAGCATCTTAAACTCAGTAGTTTTGCAGTTTGTGCCTTAAAAAAAAAAATCAACAGGTTTCAGACTCTTATTTGTGAGTACGTTTCTGTAAATAACATATTGTGAGTGGGGATAGTCTTAATTCCAATAAATAAAAAAACAAATTGGAAATAGTCATCATTATAGCTTCTCCTTTTTAAATTGGGTTATGAAATATTGCTTTTTGCTGAAAGTTCAACATAAAACACTTGATCAGAGGAGTGTGATTAATGGCTCTTATGAAGTTCATGTTAAGGCAAATTTGTAGATGTCACATCATTTTTATCTCCCTATTAACTTACTGGATTTCAAAACCAGGTTTCTTTGTAGTCCATAGAACTTATCAAGCCTGTTATGGATTTAAATTAACAATATATGGCCTATAGTAACAAAAGCACCCAATTTAGAGTTGTATAAAGGTCTTTACCACAAGATGGGGAGTAGGGTTTGGCTGAATTATAAAACATGTGAATTGGTCATGGTTACTGATCTTCAGTAACTGCCTGTCTTGATCATCAATCCTTGGAAACTCTCTAATGAATCAGTTTTAAAGCAAAGAAAAAGCTTAGATAATTATTTTACTGCTTGACAGCTTAAATAATTATTTTATTGCTGAATGGACACCATTATTCTCTTGAACACTCTGAACTGCCTGTTGTATTTTGAGAAAACTTAAGTTGGGAAATACTGCAATTCAGCACTTGGTCTCAAAGAAAGAGCTATAGTGGAAGGGAATGCTGAGCCCACTGGGGGCACAGATGAAGGACCCACACTCATCAAAGCCTTCTAAGAATTCCCCTGAACGGTAAGTAGCAAATAGGCAGTGGAAGAAGAGCAAAGAACTTCCACACGAAGACACAAAGACATAAAGTGGCTCAGTTTATGGACAGCTGGTGGTTAATATGATGAGGCCAGATGTGAATGAGAGGAAGAAGTTGACAGAAGATGGCAGACTATGAAGGGCCTCGTACAACATGCAAAGAAGTTTGGACCTTATCCTGAGTGTGTGTACTGGAGATAAAGTACTCTACTTGTCATGATGGAAAGATCACTGGGGGAGGGTAAGGATTAGATGCCAACAACACCTTGTTTGCATTGTGCTATCTATGCTAGGGGAATTACAAAATTTAAGAAAAATCAAGAGAAACTTTGCTTAAGGAATACCTTCTTCCTTTTCCTCCACCCTCTGGTATATTCCAGTTAGAGGAAAGCATTGTTCTTATGCATTCTTGGTTGAAAATCACTAAACTACCAAATCATTAAATTACCAACATGGGACAATAAGAGTTCTTTGTCTTCAATGTTTCATGGATAATTTTTTCTTAAAGAGAAGCCAGTGAAGTTGAGGTGAGAGACAGTTTTCGGAGGCTTGGTGGTGAGTAGCCCATCCCAGGTAAATAATCAGTCTTTTGAAGTCAGGAGAAAACAGGTGGTCTAGAATTTCTAGAGGTACTAGAATGAGAAAAAAAGATACAAGGCAAGAAATGGAGCAAGGTGGGAAGTTAGCGCTGGGACATGGGAAAGTAGAAAGAATACAGGCCTAAGAGTTTAGAGCCCCGAGTTTTAGTTTTGGCTGCCAGTGAATGGCTGCAATTGTGAAGGCCCTGAGATTTTACCCTATGGGCAAGCTACCAAGTTAACCTCCCACTGTTTCAAGGGTGTTGGCAGAAGACATGAGACTCCTAGATCAGAGACAAAGGACAATATTTCACTAACAGCAACATCTCAAGTATCATCATTGTTTTGCCCCAGTTCCTTGACCTCCAGTTCCTGTAAGGCAACACAAAAAGGGCCAAGGATACGTACATGTGCAGTGGATTGATCTATGGGAGAGGAACCCTGGGTTAGCAAACTCATCTTTTAAAATGGGCAGCAAATTGTCCCATCTTTTCTCTGGAGGGAGACATTGTCTGCCTGCCATTATAGTTCACTATACAGCATCTTTGAAAGATGGTCCAGAAGACTCTGTCTACAACACATGTAAAAATGCTAAATCCATGAAGAACTGTCTCCCAACAGTGAGTGTACCCCTAAGTTCTTGGTCAGGTTATTTGACTTTACTGTGCTTGTTTCCTTATCAACAAAATGGAGAGATCATTAATTCATGGGGAGTCTGAAATAAAATATTCTTTCAAAGTCACAAAGAACCAAAATGGTGAGTACATAACTTTGTTATATTGTAGCATTTTCCAATAGCCCTGCTGAAAATTTAATTCTCTTATTACTATATATTGTACTAACAATCCCCAACTAACGAAAACACAAGAAATCTCAATCTAGTAAGACTAAAGGGTAATGTCTAAAATCAGAAAAATGTGGAAAGTTAACTAATGGTTTATCTAATTTAGCAACTGTGCTTGCACATTCTTTTTCTGTCTTCACAAATCCCTTTTCCTAAAATAATCTATGAGCTTGCTCTTTTGTCTTCCTACTGGTTGCCTCAGTAGGGAATTATTTAAAAATTTTATCAATGCTAACATATAGGTTTGTTTTAAAAGTCTTTAAATTTCTTTCGGGGGTTAAATATCAATAACTGTCTGAAGGTATCCAGAGCATACCAGGCATTCAATAAATATTAGGCCTTTCCTATTATAGTTCTAACATTCTAGGATTAACTTTAATCATACCAACTTTATTATTTTGTAATTAAAATCACAAAGCCATATTGTTTCCCAATAGCTTTAAAATAATGGCCATTTTTGCTGCTTGCCATATACTTTCAGAATCAATGTAATTTTGATTGCAACTACTCATGAAAAATGGCATTTAAACGCCTCCATTAGCTAAAACACATTTGTAACTGGAGCATTACTTTTAATTATCTCCCATTTGGTGTTCCTTTTCAGTCAGCTGGTTTCTCTCTCCCCCAAATCAGTCTATCACTTTAGTTTCAGAAATGGAGGGAGAGAGGACATAATTCTGGAAGAGGGTGGATACTATTTAGGGAATTAGCCCACCCAGGCCAAAAGAGGAAGGTAAAAATGTCTGCCCATCCCCACCAGTTTTAAGTAGGAAGAAAAAGAGCAACGTAGTTACGAGTAGGAGGCAGTCAGACACATACATGGCTATCTGCAGTGTAAGGCTGGAAACCCAGGCCTGAGGACATGAGTTACCCTGATTAAGGGAAACATGGAGAGCAGAGGAGCTTTGTTCCAGTTCCCTCTTTGGTGGAAGACTTGGAACAAAGGGCTCTGAGCTTATCTCAGCTGGCTTCAACATCCCCAACTGGTCATGACCAGAAAAACTCAGAAGACTGAGGTTGCTTATAGTTTTTTTTTTAAATTTCTTGGGTGGTATGGGCATCAAGGCAAAAGGCAGGGAGTCTCTTCTGGACCCCACCATGGGCAGGGCAAGATAAACCCACAGCCGAGGCTTTGGGGTGGTCAGCATGATCCAGGGGCCAAATGATGGATGTGGCAGGGACTCAAAGGAGTCTTCAAAACTGATGAAGCTCAACAGGAGGCTGGGTCATGAGAGAGATTTCTCAAGTCCTGAGACTCTGAAAAACCATATATTGTGCATGTATACACCAAAGACATTGCTAATAGATATCAACAGGTTACCTAGGATCAGGCCTGGCTGAGTAGAACCACAAGGATGCTAAGTTCACATCAGTTATCACACCCATCCACCTCTCCCTGGTCTTCCACAGTCTTGTGGTCCCTGCCTTGCACTCTTGGATGCCATTTTGGAAAACAGCAAGGAGAATATAGGGGAATCTCCAACACTGAAGAGCTATCCTAAAAATCTTTAAACCTAAGGAAACGGACGAAATTATTTTGACTTACTTGTTTTAGATCAGACTATTTTGTTTTCGCCTCTACCCAACAGATAGCCACTTGATGAGAAAGATCAGTGTGAGTACATTTGTAACCCCACTACATATTTTTTTGCGCTGTTCAAACACTTTCCATTATTACTGGGGGTGGAAGCAGTTAGAGAAGTCTCACAGCAACAGAGGAGCAGTCTTGAGTTTTGCTTTTTTTAGGATGTCAAACTCCAGTATTGTGGTATTTTTTCATACAACATCAACTATAATAGCTTTACAGTGCAAAGTTATAACATTAAATAAAAAGGACTAGGAGTAGCTGTACAAATTGCTCATTAGAGTTGATCACTTTTTTTTTATGCCAGCAAAGCTCTGTAGACGAGAAAATAACAGCTGAAAATCCACAAATGATGTCATCCAAGGCATGAAAAGACTGGTACATACAGCCTTCAGCCTGTCAGCTAATAGCATCAACCTCATCCAAATCAGGTAAATAAAAACTGCGTCTGACTTATGGGTAATACAAAGCATGGCTCTTGGGAAGACGGAAAGCTTTGTAGTGATTTAGAGCCTGGTCATTTGAAAATTTGATTGTAAGGTAAAATATGCAGAGGTTCTAAGAAAGATATAAAAATGCCATACAAATAGGGGAGCAGTCAGGGAAGAGCTGAGATCAAATAAAATTTTCCCATAAGGTGTGCCACTTTATTTTCATGCACTGAGAGACTATGCTGTGACAGGGAAGGGCACAGGTCTGGAAGCCAGCCTGCCTGGTCTGGAGTCCTGCTTCACTCCTTACTGACCTTCAAACAGTCACTCAACCTCACAGTGTGTGGGTTTGCTCACTCCTAAATGGGGACAAGAGTCCTGGCTTCGCCTGTTGCTGAGGAATGTTAATGCGTGTCAAGTGCTCCTACGAGTGCCTAGGACTAGCCAGCTATGTGAGTCTTAGCTGTCCTTATCCTTGTTATTAGCAACATTACCACAAGGACACCACAGTAGTGGGTGGGGCATAGGGAGCAGGACCCCTGCCCCCTCAGAGTTTGCAGTCTTACAACTGGCATAGATTAGATTACACTGAACAGCCTTAGAGGTTTTCCAGTTAAGAGATCAATAGGTCCAGTGAAGAGATCAACATAAATATGAGTTGCACTTTAAATGTAAAAGTGAAACGTGTTGAGAACACTGAAAATTACTAGTAAGTGGTTTTCAAGTGGTCTTCCGAGAAGCCATGGGGTTTGAGTACTGATGCTTAGAAGGAAAGAGAGACAAGAGGGAGAGAAAGAGGAGAGGAGACGATGAAGCTTTACGGTATCTTTTTAAAGTTCAGTGTCTTTACACAGATCGGCAATCAACAAATGAGGTATGTGAATAAACAAACTCTAAGGGACCTGTACCTGTGCCTAGAAGTGCTTCGAACATTGAAAGTCTTACTCAGCTTTAGAATTTTCCTTCCGGTCTTACTATTAACACAATTAACAAACCATTTAGATCTCAAAAATAGTAACAAGTTCCAACTGACTCGTCTATGACTACAAATTCCTGAGGTCACATTTTATTCTATGTGATACAACAGCAATGGCTCCCCAACACATCTTTTGAGAGGTAGATGGTGGTAGATCTTGCCAAAAAAGAAAAAAAAAATCCAGTAACGGTGGTGATTCAAATCTGTAACAAACTTGTGTATAGAAATCTCTCATTTAAGGTTTTTTTTCCATCTGTTTTCTTGAGTGGTCGGTGCCTATTACTGATAAAATAATAGAATTAATAAATAAGCAGTGAATCGAAGTTAATGAAAAGCCTGGTAGCTGATTGGGCTTGGCTCGTGTTCCTAGACACCAGGGCTAGGATTTGGTAGAGCAAATATGTAACATTGTTCTTTTTCCTCCCCAGGACACTGGCAGAATTGCTCATGTGGGTACGTGCCAGAGCCCCCATGACCGCTCACTCTCAGGAGGTCATGCATCTAAGGGAGACTCGAAACCACCACAGTATATGGTCTTAGAGCTTTTAATACAATCTAACAGAGGACCTAAGTTTTCACACCCAAGAGCTTTCGTGCCAAATCTGCAGGATATTTGAGAAGTTGTTAAGCAACCATTAACATCAGCTGTGCTATTGGTGATCCGTGGCCGCTCCCCCATGGGGAACAGGACTCTGAGAACACGGTATCCAGAATATTGCCTCCTTAGTCTCTAAATGAACAGCAGTTGGACTTCAAAGCACGCTGGAAGAATCTGGAAAAGCATTTTGTAGCTTTAATTCTACGGAGCCTGTCCACCTCCCCAACACCCTTTTCACTATCAGCAAGACTGGACCGAGTTGTAGGATAGATCACGTGGCACATGGCACCTCAGGAGAGACGGCTTGCATCCCCAGTCTCCATTGTGACCTTGGGGAAATTAGAGACCAGATTCAGTCAAGTGTCAGGGGAGTTGATAAGGATGCACTTCTCAAACACACTGGAGAGGAAGTGGGGGAAGAAGGAGGAAATTTTATCTATCCTAAAAATACCCAGTTTCAGCAACCCCTAACAACAAAATAAGGTTTTACTTCCTCATTTCCAGAAATTTGCCCACCTCAAAGACTTCCTGCAGCTTTCTGGAGCATCTGCCAGGGAATTTTCCTCTTGTGTGCCCAGGAACCTGCCCCTCAAAGCTCTTCAATTCCGCTGTCTCTTGCTGGTGGTGACCTACAAGATACCACCTTCCACACTGCAAGGCTGCTGGTTTGGAATGACCTGGAAACAGAAGCCAGAACAGGTTACAGCTTTTACCAGGAATTTCGTATCGTCAGGGAATCATTTAAAAGTGTGAGACCTGGCTACTCAAACAGCCTGCAAAACCAAATTGGCCTCGGGTGCTGTTTGGATCCCACTCATCGGTTTCCACTTCGGGCTTCTCACAACTGTTTCCTTTCTTCTCCTCAACTAGGGGTTAATGAGGGCCTCTTAAAGTGCCAATCTGTAACTTTTTCTCCAGCTTCCAGAAACTGGAAACCTTGAATGTCTGCACCAGGAAGTCAAACTAAGTGGGATGCGTTATTTATAAATGCATTTTGAAGTATGAGAGAGAAAAAGAGAGAGAGAGAGAGTATTATAGGCCAGTACCTATTTCTAAACAGTGTAACATACATGTTTTGAACAGCTAGGAAACCTAAGAGACAATCCACAATCCTGCTCGGTCTTCTCACAAATTTCTGATCAACAAAGATCACAGCTGTGTAAATGTAGATTCTACAGTCCAGGGTTACCTGCACCTCAAACTCAAGGCCAAATTATAATAAACAAGATCTGCAGATTGAGTTTCAGAAAATGATACAGGAAGGGGAGCCTGGGTGGCTCAGTCGCTTACGTGTCCAATTCTTGATCTCGGTTCAGGTCATGATCTCACGGTTCATGAGTTTGAGCCCCACATCGGGCTCTGTGCTGATGGTGTGGGGCCTGCTTGGGATTCTATACTTTCTTCTGTCTGCCCTCATCCACTTATGCTCGCTCTCTCTCTCTCTCTCTCTGCCTCTCTCTCAAAATAAATAAACATTAAAAATTTTTTAAAATGATATGGGAAAAAAGGAAAGATTTCTAATGTGTGGGATTCATCCACAACACTTTCACATTTTAGAAAAGTTAACATTTTTCTTGTTTATTGCCTGTCTCACTCCCATTAGACTCAGTTCTTAGAAAAAAGAAAATACCACTATTTTGCTTATTAATGTATAGCCAGAAATTAGGTCTACCACATAGTTGGCACTCAAAAAAAAAAAAATTACCGAAATGACGGACTGAAATCTGGGAAGAAGTGAATGGAAAGAAAAATGAGTCCACCTGGTTACTAGGAGGGAGCTGAATAGCGAGCGGGTTGGTGGGTGGGCGAGTGCAAGGGTAGGTCCCCATTCTCTGACCAGTCCGCTCAAGAAGGTAATGCCAGAGAGCAGAGAGACAGCTTGGGCATGAGGAATTGAGACTAGAAACTAACAGAATGTTCTAGTCGAAAGGGATAGGAGATGAGCTTAGCGGCTTTTCGGTGCTGGCAAAACCACCAGGTATCCTAACTCCTGGTTTTAAGTGCCATATTGTCTCCAGCAGCGGCTGCAAACGGGAGGGATGCACATGTCAGAACATTCTGGAGCTACTGGCAATGGACTCTCTGGGCTTCTATTACCTCCTATAGATAGATACAGTGGCCTCCTGTTCCAAAGACTCAGTATAAAGGGTTGAGAAGAGGCAACGTTTGCAGAGTGGATCCCTGAGCTGACCAAAGGCAAGAGGGGTTTGAGGGGAGATAGTGGCAGGGAGGTGGGGGGCTGGAGAAGAGGCAGTGTACCCCGGGGTGCAGGCGGTGGGTTGGCAGGGAAGGTGGTGGGGGAAGGTTCTGGGCTTTGAGGAGCAGCACACACAGAGGGAGTACTGTGCTGTGTTGTTACAGTGGCAGCTGGCAAGTGTGGGAGGGTGTAAAGAGATCACAGAGGGGGAGCTGTGGGAATCACGGCGGCATGGAGAAGCCACCGTCCTCCATCTTCAAGCCCAGTGGGGGGCTGGGTCTCCAGGCACTGGGACCCCTCCCCTCCCCCAGCCAGAATCTGGTCAACGGTCCCTGGCACCTGAGACTGCACCCGTGTGTTAGGGCCAAGTGGCTATTTCTGCTTCTCCCGTGTCAGAAGCTGGTCCTCTCTGGGGCCCTTCACCCCAAATTCTCAGAAGTCGAACTCAGACATCTGTTCACGATACTGAATTTCTAACTCCACAAGTTTAAAGGCTTCTTCACACCCACTGCTGCTTCTAGTCTAACACTTGCTGCTTAACCTGAAGCCAGACAACTCTGCAGTGACAAGTACAGACATTCCCTTCTGTTTAAGAAAAAGAAAACACTGGACACAAAGTCTGTAGAATGCCACGGTGAGCGAAGGGGACATTTCCACCGCCTTAGCTTCTGCTGGCTTTGTGACGCCTGGTCCTGCTGATCTAACCTTGAAGCCACAATTTCAACTTGCAAAGTGATTTTTTACCACCTTTGCAAACCTGCCGGTGGCCGCTTGGAAATGCAGCTGGATTCTGTGGTTACAAATAAGCTGTTTTTGTGCACGTGGCTCTGTCCTTGGACACTGGCTCTATTTTGTAATCTGTGCTAGTCCGATCTGTGAACAGCACCTTGGGTTTATCTGGCAGTACTCTTCAGATATACCTCAGGATGCTCTTCACAAATGTCATTGCTTTATTCTTTTAGGACTTTCATTGAAAAGATTCTTAGAGGCAGGCGTGAAATAAGAAAACCATTCTTTCCTTCAAGAGAGCTCTATTAAGCGTTTCCTATTCCACAATCACACATATTCTTCTTACCTCTCATGTTTGTGATTTTTCTCTTCAGTCTTGTACCTGCACCCACTGCGGAGCTTATCTTCTCTTAGGAGTGTCACTTTTTTTGGCCCCCTGGATTGCACGGTCACTACGCCCTTACCATGTTCCCAGTTTTTTTTGGAGAGAGAGAGAGAACAGGTGAGTAGGGGAGGGGCAGAGAGAGAAGGAGAGAGAGAGAGAGAGAGAGAGAGAGAGAGAGAGAGTCCCAAGCAGGCTCCACGCTGTCAGCACAGAGCCTGAGGCAAGGCTCAAACTCACGAATGGTGAGATCATGCCCAGAGCTAAAGTCAAGAGTAGGTTGCTTAACCGACTGAGCCACTCAGGCGTCCCTCCATTCTTTTCCTTTTCCTGAACAACATCAGGTGGTGAAGATTTCATCACAGATTCTTTCCTCTGGGTCGTGTGTGTGTGTGTGTGTGTGTGTGTGTGTGTGTGTTTGCCTTCACTTTCTGAAAACCAAATTCTGAAGATGTAATTCCAAAGTGAACTTCTGGACTAATTTTCAAAGCCAGTCACTGAGAGTCAGCTGGTTCAACATTTAAACATATTACCTTGTTTCAGAAAAGCAAGCATCACTTCAGCAGGGACGGCGCATAGCTGCTTAGCATAATTTTAAAAATCAGACTTAAAACTGTTTGATGAGTCATATGTTGTGCTACAGGGATTAATGTTCTTTTCTTTCTTTTTTGTGCTCATCTTCAAATTCTTAGTGAGAATCATGCTCTGTGTAGTCAACAACCTAGTTAATAACAGGTTTGGGGGAATTTCCTGGTTACAAAGTGTTTACAATCTAGTCAGCTATATCCAACCTCTGGGAAAGTACTACCACTTTCTTCCTCCTCCTCCTCCTCCCCTCCCCCTTCTCCTCTACCCCCTCCCTTCTTCACCTCCTCCCTCCTCTCCCTCTCCCTCCCCTCTCCCTTTCCCCTCTCCCCTCGTCCCTCTCCCCTCCCTACTTTGCCCTCCCCCTCCTTTCTTTCTTTCTTTCTTTCTTTCTTTCTTTCTTTCTTTCTTTCTTTCTTTTCTTTCTTTCTTTCTTTCTTTCTTTCTTTCTTGTTTCGCCTTTGTGTGCAGTCTTTATTACAAATATTTGTTGTAACCTCAGAACAAAAGCAAAGATCACTCCCTGCAGAAACTTAGGAACTATGTACAGAACTTTATAGAACAGAGGACAATACTTTGGCTGAAGCCTGACTGCTGACCAGAGAATGGAGTTCTGAATGGGCTCAATGAAGAACAGGAAATCAGGAAGGGAAGGTGCCCTTCTGAATGGAACTTCAACTTCTATCAGGGCAAGTCTTGTGATGGCCAAAGATTGGAGGCTGTTGTTGGCAGCTTCAAGTACAGCACAGGGGGTTCCATGTGTCTGTTTGGCTACACTGGCTTGCTTGCTTGCTTGCTTCCTTTTCTTTCTTTTCTTTCTTTCAGAGGGAGAGAGAGAATCTTAAACAGGGTCCACGCCCAGGGCAGAGCCTGATGTGGGGCTTGACCCCATAACTGTGAGATCATGACCTGAGCCAAAAATCAAGAGTCAGATGCTTAATTGACTGAGCCACCCAGGCACCCCTATCACTTTTTTCTTAATAAACACATGCATCCATTCTTTGTGTTTATGTGACAAAAGAACATTTGTTAGCACCCGCTGTATTCAAGGACAGTGCTAAAGTCTGGTAATATGATGTTAAAGCCAGTCTTACTGATTCCTCATGGGGGACTAATCTACTAGTCACACTTTTATTTTACTTTTTTAAACATTTTATTTATTTTTTTAATGTTTATTTTTGAGAGAGAGAGAGTACACACAAGCGGGGGAGGGGCAGAGAGAGAGGGAAACACAGAATCCAAGCAGGCTCTAGGCTCTGAGCTGTCAGCACAGGGCACAATGTGGGGCTCGAACCACAGACTGAGAGATCATGACTTGAGCCAAAGTCAGACACTTAACCAACTGAGCCACCCAGACGCCCCTCCTAGTCAAAGTTTTAAATCTGCAACTGCAAACTGAGAGAAGCACTCAAAAGGCAAGAGACAGGGCTCACTCTATGAGATCATAGAATAAGGGGGCAAGACCTAAAATAGGAGCAGGTGGGAATCAGACAGTGTCACCAAGGAGTAACACTCAACTATGACCCATATGCTGTGCATTCAATCTCTAGAACTTATTCATGTTCTAGTTGACGTCTGTGCCCTTGGACAACATCTCTTCAGTTCCCCCATGCCCCAGCCCTGGTAATCACCTTTCTATTTTTTTTTTTCTTTTTTGGTTCCACATATAGGTGATAACACATGATATTTATCTTTCTCTGTGTGGTTTATCTCACTAAGCAAAATACCATCAAGTTCCATCCATTTCCTTGCAAATGGCAGGAGGTCGTCCTTTCTTACAGCTGAATGTTATTCCATTGTATACATATACCACATTTTTATCCAATCACCTTTTGGCAGACACAGGTTATTTCCATATCTTGGCTATTGTGACTCATGCTGCAATAAATGTGGGAGTGCACATATCTTTTTGGTATCCTGTTTGCAGTTCCTTTGGTTACATACCCAGGGGTGGGATTGCTGGATCCTATGGCAGTTGTATTTTTATTTTTTTGAAGAACCTCCATACTGTTTTCCCTGGTGGCTGAATCAAGTTACATTCCTACCAATGGACACTGGCATTCCTTTTCTCCACATCCTTACCAACACATGTTATCTCTTGTCTTCTTGATGAAATCCATTCCAACAGGAATGGGATGATACCTCATTGTGGTTTTGATCTGCATTTCCCTGATGATTAGCGATATTGAGCATCTTTTCATATACCCGTTGGCCATTTGGATGTCTTCTCTGGAAAAATGTCTATTCGTGATTTCTAAGAGACTGGAATTTAAGTGTTCTCACCACAAAAAAAGAAATGATAATTATGTGATGTGATAAAGGCGTTAGCTAAAGCTATAGTGGTAATCATATTGCAATATATAAAAGTATCAAATCAACATGCTGTACACTTTAAACTTACAGGATGTTATATGTAAATTATAGCAGTAAAAAAAAGGAAGAATAGCATTTGACTCGACATTTGTCAGAATGGGAAGGGGTTAAATAGGAGAGCGTAAGGGAGGAAAAACCAGTCCGATAGAATGACTTGCATTTAAGTCCATGGTGTTAAGGGAAGTACTCTAACATTTTGAGAAAAAAAAAAAAGGCAGCATACATAGACATGGAGAGTTAAGATGATCAAGCCTGAAGGGCCAATCCACAGAAGCCATGGAGAAGTTTTTTCTTCAGTTGTTGTGGGTTTGGGGTTTATTTTTGTTGATAGGGTCAGGTTTTTAATTGGTGGGGTCAGTTTTTTTATTTTGGAAACACCTTGGATGCAGTGTAGAGAAAATAGTCAAGGTGGTCCAGAGTAGATCAGTTGGGATCTGTTAGAAATCTGCTGGGAATCTAGGAAAATAAAGAAAGTAACATCATCAGGATGATTGTAGTTGAGCTACAAAGTTTTGGATTACTTTCAGAAATGAGTAGAAGACAAATTTGAAAGATTAGTAATGGATTGGACTGGAGAGTTAGAGAGAAGGAACCATCAAGGATAGTAGATGAGTCTTGAGCTTTCACAATAAACAACTGGTACCAGACTAGGGAAATGGGAATATCACATCTTTTAATTTGAAGATCCTGAATTTTTGTATTTTTGAGACAACTGAAAGGAAATATAGAATTGGCATTGGATGAAAGGAACTAGAGTTCAAACAGGTCTGGGATGGAGATAGAAATTTGGAAGTCATTAGTATATAGGTATGACTGAAGCTTAGCCCTTACTGAAATTCCCCAGGAGACAGTACTTAGGGAGAATAAAAGACAAACTATGACAAAACTTTGAGAAAATACATTTAAAAATAGAGAAGAAATCTTAAAAAATACTGGAAAGTACCATGTGGAGGGTCAAGAGGAAATGAGAAGGATGAGGTTTCTTGAAAGCCAGGGTAAGAGACTTTTTCAAGAATAATGGCATCCCCTACTTTATATCATGTATAAGAATTAACTCAGAAAATGTCTAAGACCTAAATATCAGAGATAAAATTATAAACCTTTTAGAAGAAAACATAGGAGGGGGGTTCCGGAAGATGGCGGCGTAGGAGGATGCGGGGCTCACAGCGCGTCCTGCCGATCACTTAGATTCCACCTACACCTGCCTAAAGAACCCAGAAAACCGCCAGAGGATTAGCAGAAGGGAGTCTCCGGAGTCAAGCGCAGACCAGAGGCCCACGGAAGAGGGTAGGAAGGGCGGCGAGGCGGTGCGCGCTCCACGGACTGGCGGGAGGGAGCCGGGGTGGAGGGGCGGCTCGCCGGCCAAGCAGAGCCCCCGAGTCTGGCTGGCAAAAGCGGAGGGGCCGGACGGACTGTGTTCCGACAGCAAGCGCGACTTAGCGTCTGGGAGGTCAGAAGTTAACAGCTCTGCTCGGAAAGCGGGAAGGCTGGAGGACAAAGGGAGGGAGAGCTGCTGAGCCCCCGGACGGCAGAGCTCAGCTTGGCGGGGAACAAAGGCGCTCGCCAGCGCCATCTCCCTCGCCCATCCCCCAGCCAAAATCCCAAAGGGAACCAGTTCCTGCCAGAGAACTTGCTCGCTCCGCGCAAACACCCAACTCTGTGCTTCTGCGGAGCCAAACCTCCGGCAGCGGATCTGACTCCCTCCCGCTGCCACAGGGCTCCTCCTGAAGTGGATCACCTAAGGAGAAGCGAGCTAAGCCTGCCCCTCCAGCCCCCGTGCACCTTGCCTACCCACCCCAGCTAATACGCCAGATCCCCAGCAACACAAGCCTGGCAGTGTGCAAGTAGCCCAGACGGGACACGCCACCCCACAGTGAATCCCGCCCCTAGGAGAGGGGAAGAGAAGGCACACACCAGTCTGACTGTGGCCCCAGCAGTGGGCTGGGGGCAGACATCGGGTCGGACTGCGGCCCCGCCCACTAACTCCAGTTATACACCACAGCACAGGGGAAGTGCACTGCAGGTCCTCACCACGCCAGGGACTCTCCAAAATTACCAAACGGAAGAATTCCCCTCAGAAGAATCTCCAGGAAATAACAACAGCTAACGAACTGATCAAAAAGGATTTAAATAATATAACAGAAAGTGAATTTAGAATAATAGTCATAAAATTAATCGCTGGGCTTGAAAACAGTATACAGGACAGCAGAGAATCTCTTGCCACAAAGATCGAGGGACTAAGGAACAGTCACGAGGAGTTGAAAAACGCTTTAAACGAATTGCAAAACAAAATGGAATCCACGATGGCTCGTCTTGAAGAGGCAGAGGAGAGAATAGGTGAACTAGAAGATAAAGTTATGGAGAAAGAGGAAGCTGAAAGAAAGAGAGATAAAAAAATCCAGGAGTATGAGGGGAAAATTAGAGAACTAAGTGATACACTAAAAAAAAATAATATACGCATAATTGGTATCCCAGAGGAGGAAGAGAGAGGGAAGGGTGCTGAAGGGGTACTTGAACAAATTATAGCTGAGAACTTCCCTGAACTGGGGAAGGAAAAAGGCATTGAAATCCAAGAGGCACAGAGAACTCCCTTCAGACGTAACTTGAATCGATCTTCTGCACGACATATCATAGTGAAACTGGCAAAATACAAGGATAAAGAGAAAATTCTGAAAGCAGCAAGGGATAAACGTGCCCTCACATATAAAGGGAGACCTATAAGACTCGTGACTGATCTCTCCTTTGAAACTTGGCAGGCCAGAAAGGCTTGGCACGATATCTACAGTGTGCTAAACAGAAAAAATATGCAGCCGAGAATCCTTTATCCAGCAAGTCTGTCATTTAGAATAGAAGGAGAGATAAAGGTCTTCCCAAACAAACAAAAACTGAAGGAATTTGTCACCACGAAACCAGCCCTACAAGAGATCCTAAGGGGGATCCTGTGAGACAAAGTACCAGAGACATCACTACAAGCATAAAACATACAGACATCACAATGACTCTAAACCCATATCTTTCTATAATAACACTGAATGTAAATGGATTAAATGCGCCAACTAAAAGACATAGGGTATCAGAATGGATAAAAAAACAAGACCCATCTATTTGCTGTCTTCAAGAGACTCATTTTAGATCTGAGGACACCTTTAGATTGAGAGTGAGGGGATGGAGAACTATTTATCATGCTACTGGAAGCCAAAAGAAAGCTGGAGTAGCCATACTTATATCAGACAAACTAGACTTTAAATTAAAGGCTGTAACAAGAGATGAAGAAGGGCATTATATAATAATCACAGGGTCTATCCACCAGGAAGAGCTAACTATTATAAATGTCTATGCGCCAAATACCCGAGCCCCCAGATATATAAAACAATTACTCATAAACATAAGCAACCTTATTGATAAGAATGTGGTCATTGCAGGGGACTTTAACACCCCACTTACAGAAATGGATAGATCATCTAGACACACAGTCAATAAAGAAACAAGGGCCCTGAATGATACATTGGATCAGATGGACTTGACAGATATATTTAGAACTCTGCATCCCAAAGCAACAGAATATACTTTCTTCTCGAGTGCACATGGAACATTCTCCAAGATAGATCATATACTGGGGCACAAAACAGCCCTTCATAAGTTTACAAGAATTGAAATTATACCATGCATACTTTCAGACCACAATGCTATGAAGCTTGAAATCAACCACAGGAAAAAGTCTGGAAAACCTCCAAAAGCATGGAGGTTAAAGAACACCCTACTAACGAATGAGTGGGTCAACCAGGCAATTAGAGAAGAAATTAAAACATATATGGAAACAAACGAAAATGAAAATACAACAATCCAAACGCTTTGGGATGCAGCGAAGGCAGTCCTGAGAGGAAAATACATTGCAATCCAGGCCTATCTCAAGAAACAAGAAAAATCCCAAATACAAAATCTAACAGCACACCTAAAGGAAATAGAAGCAGAACAGCAAAGGCAGCCTAAACCCAGCAGAAGAAGAGAAATCATAAAGATCAGGGCAGAAATAAACAATATAGAATCTAAAAAAACTGTAGAGCAGATCAACGAAACCAAGAGTTGGTTTTTTGAAAAAATAAACAAAATTGACAAACCTCTAGCCAGGCTTCTCAAAAAGAAAAGGGAGATGACCCAAATAGATAAAATCATGAATGAAAATGGAATGATTACAACCAATCCCTCAGAGATACAAACAATTATCAGGGAATACTATGAAAAATTATATGCCAGCAAATTGGACAACCTGGAAGAAATGGACAAATTTCTAAACACCCACACTCTTCCAAAACTCAATCAGGAGGAAATAGAAAGCTTGAACAGACCCATAACCAGCGAAGAAATTGAATCGGTTATCAAAAATCTCCCAACAAATAAGAGTCCAGGACCAGATGGCTTCCCAGGGGAGTTCTACCAGACATTTAAAGCAGAGATAATACCTATCCTTCTCAAGCTATTCCAAGAAATAGAAAGGGAAGGAAAACTTCCAGACTCATTCTATGAAGCCAGTATTACTTTGATTCCTAAACCAGACAGAGACCCAGTAAAAAAAGAGAACTACAGGCCAATATCCCTGATGAATATGGATGCAAAAATTCTTAATAAGATACTAGCAAATCGAATTCAACAGCATATAAAAAGAATTATTCACCATGATCAAGTGGGATTCATTCCTGGGATGCAGGGCTGGTTCAACATTCGCAAATCGATCAACGTGATACATCACATTAACAAAAAAAAAGAGAAGAACCATATGATCCTGTCAATCGATGCAGAAAAGGCCTTTGACAAAATCCAGCACCCTTTCTTAATAAAAACCCTTGAGAAAGTCGGGATAGAAGGAACATACTTAAAGATCATAAAGGCCATTTATGAAAAGCCCACAGCTAACATCATCCTCAACGGGGAAAAACTGAGAGCTTTTTCCCTGAGATCAGGAACACGACAGGGATGCCCACTGTCACCGCTGCTGTTTAATATAGTGCTGGAAGTTCTAGCATCAGCAATCAGACAACAAAAGGAAATCAAAGGCATCAAAATTGGCAAAGATGAAGTCAAGCTTTCGCTTTTTGCAGATGACATGATATTATACATGGAAAATCCGATAGACTCCACCAAAAGTCTGCTAGAACTGATACATGAATTCAGCAAAGTTGCAGGATACAAAATCAATGTGCAGAAATCAGTTGCATTCTTATACACTAACAATGAAGCAACAGAAAGACAAATGAAGAAACTGATCCCATTCACAATTGCACCAAGAAGCATAAAATACCTAGGAATCAATCTAACCAAAGATGTAAAAGATCTGTATGCTGAAAACTATAGAAAGCTTATGCAGGTAATTGAAGAAGATATAAAGAAATGGAAAGACATTCCCTGCTCATGGATTGGAAGAATAAATATTGTCAAAATGTCAATACTACCCAAAGCTATCTACACATTCAATGCAATCCCAATCAAAATTGCACCAGCATTCTTCTCGAAACTAGAACAAGCAATCCTAAAATTCATATGGAACCACAAAAGGCCCCGAATAGCCAAAGTAATTTTGAAGAAGAAGACCAAAGCAGGAGGCATCACAATCCCAGACTTTAGCCTCTACTACAAAGCTGTCATCATCAAGACAGCATGGTATTGGCATAAAAACAGACACATAGACCAATGGAATAGAATAGAAACCCCAGAACTAGACCCACAAACGTATGGCCAACTCATCTTTGACAAAGCAGGAAAGAACATCCAATGGAAAAAAGACAGTCTCTTTTTTTTTTTTTTTTTTTTTTTTTTTTTTTTTGGACAGAGAGAGACAGAGCATGAACGGGGGAGGGGCAGAGAGAGAGGGAGACACAGAATCGGAAACAGGCTCCAGGCTCCGAGCCATCAGCCCAGAGCCTGACGCGGGGCTCGAACTCACGGACCGCGAGATCGTGACCTGGCTGAAGTCGGACGCTTAACCGACTGCGCCACCCAGGCGCCCCTAGACAGTCTCTTTAACAAATGGTGCTGGGAGAACTGGACAGCAACATGCAGAAGGTTGAAACTAGACCACTTTCTCACACCATTCACAAAAATAAACTCAAAATGGATAAAGGACCTGAATGTGAGACAGGAAACCATCGAAACCTTAGAGGAGAAAGCAGGAAAAGACCTCTCTGACCTCAGCCGTAGCAATCTCTTACTCGGCACATCCCCAAAGGCAAAGGAATTAAAAGCAAAAGTGAATTACTGGGACCTTATGAAGATAAAAAGCTTCTGCACAGCAAAGGAAACAACCAACAAAACTAAAAGGCAACCAACGGAATGGGAAAAGATATTTGCAAATGACACATCGGACAAAGGGCTAGTATCCAAAATCTATAAAGAGCTCATCAAACTCCACACCCGAAAAACAAATAACCCAGTGAAGAAATGGGCAGAAAACATGAATAGACACTTCTCTAAAGAAGACATCCGGATGGCCAACAGGCACATGAAAAGATGTTCAACGTCGCTCCTTATCAGGGAAATACAAATCAAAACCACACTCAGATACCACCTCACGCCAGTCAGAGTGGCCAAAATGAAGAAATCAGGAGACTATAGATGCTGGAGAGGATGTGGAGAAACAGGAACCCTCTTGCACTGTTGGTGGGAATGCAAATTGGTGCAGCCGCTCTGGAAAGCAGTGTGGAGGTTCCTCAGAAAATTAAAAATAGACCTACCCTATGACCCAGCAATAGCACTGCTAGGAATTTATCCAAGGGATACAGGAGTACTGATGCATAGGGGCACCTGTACCCCAATGTTTATAGCGGCACTCTCAACAATAGCCAAATTATGGAAAGAGCCTAAATGTCCATCAACTGATGAATGGATAAAGAAATTGTGGTTTATATACACAATGGAATACTACGTGGCAATGAGAAAAAATGAAATATGGCCTTTTGTAGCAACATGGATGGAACTGGAGAGTGTGATGCTAAGTGAAATAAGCCATACAGAGAAAGACAGATACCATATGGTTTCACTCTTATGTGGATCCTGAGAAACATAACAGAAACCCATGGGGGAGGGGAAGGAAAAAAAAAAAAAAAAAAAAAAGAGGTTAGAGTGGGAGAGAGCCAAAGCATTAGAGACTGTTAAAAACTGAGAACAAACTGAGGGTTGATGGGGGGTGGGAGGGAGGGCAGGGTGGGAGGGAGGGCAGGGTGGGTGATGGGTATTGAGGAGGGCACCTTTTGGGATGAGCACTGGGTGTTGTATGGAAACCAATTTGACAGTAAATTTCATATATTAAAAAAAAATAAAATAAAATAAAAAAAAAAAAAGAAGAAAACATAGGAGTCAATCTTCATGACCTTGGATTAGGCTATATTTTCTAGATAAGATAGAAAACCTAACCAACAACAACAACAAAATAGATACATTGGACATTAACAAAATTAAAAATTTGCATCAAAGGACACCACCCACAAAGTCAACCCGTAGAATGTAAGAAATTTTCTGTACATCATACATTTGATAGGGAACTTACATTCAGAATATATAAAGAATTTCTATAATTCAATAAAAAAACCAAAATAATCTAATTTAAAAGTGGCAAATAATTTGTAGCAACATGGATGGAACTGGAGGGTATTATGCTAAGTGAAATAAGTCAGGCAGAGAAATACAGATACCATATGTTTTCACTCATATGTGGATCCTGAGAAACTTAACAGAAAACTATGGAGGAGGGGAAGGAGGGAAAAAAGTTACAGAGAGGAAGGGAGGCAAACCATAAGAGACCCTTAAATACTGAGAACAAACTGAGGGTTGATGGGGGGTGGGGGAGAGGGGAAAGTGGTTGATGGGCACTGAGGAGGGCACCTGTTGGGATGAGCACTGGGTGTTGTATGGAAACCAATTTGACAATAAGTTATATTTAATATAAAACATAAAATAAATAAAATTTTTAAAAAGTGGCAAATAATCTGAATAGATTTTCTGCAGAGTTTTACAAATGACCAATAAGCACATAAAAGAGTCCCAGCATTAGACATTGGGGAAATGCAAATCAAAACTGAAATGACAGGGCACCTCCCAGGATGGATCTACTCCAATCCTAGCTGTCCCAACAAGGCAGCCTTAGCATGCATGCCCTGAGATTTCTCCCAGCCTTGGTTCATTCCAGCTGCCCTGGTAAGGCAGCCATGGCACAGTGTGCCCCAGCCTCCCCCTGCTTATGCCTGCTCCAGCTCTTGCCATCCCACCAAGGCAGTCCCAACATGGTGCACCCTGGAACCCCACTGCCCATGCACACCACAGATCCAGCCAGCCTGCCAAATCTACCAGGTAAACCCAGTCTATAATATTCTGAATGCACATAGATGCAAAAATCCTCAATAAAATATTATCAAACCAAAGTCAACAATACATTAAAAAGATCATATACCACAATCAAGTTGGATTTATTTCAGGAATGCAAGGATGATTCAACATCTGTAAATCAATTAAACAGCATTAACTAAATGAAGGGTAGAAATCATGATCATCTCAATAGATGCAGAAAAAGCATTTGGCAAAATTCAAGGTTCACTTTGATTAAAACTCTCAACATAGTGAGAATAAAAGAATGGACTTCAACATAATAAAGTCCATACATAACCATCCCATAGCTAACACCATACTCAGTGTTGATAAGCTGAAAGTTTTTCTTCTAAGAACATTAAGACAAGAATGCCCACTCATGTCACTTTTATTCAACATAGGATTAGAAGTTCTAGCCACAGCAATTAGGCAAGAAAAAGAAATAAAAGGCATCCCAGGGCACTGCATGGCTCAATTGGTTGAGCATCTGACTCTTGATTTGGTCTGAGGTTATGATCCCAAGGTTTTGGAATCCAGCCCCGCACTGGGCTCTGTACTGAGTGTGGAGTCTGCTTGAGATTCTCTCTCTCTCTCTCTCTCTCTCTCTTTCCCTCCCTCCCTCCCTCCACCCCTCTCCCACACTGGCGCTCTCTCTCTCAAAAAATAAAAAAAATTAATTTACAACAAGAAATAAAAGGCATCCAAATTCAAAAGAAGTAAAACTGTAATTATTTGCAGATGACAGGACACTATATATAGCAAATTCTAAGGACTCTACAAAAGACTTTAGACCTAAATAACTGAATTTGGTAAAGTTGCAGGATACAAAATTAACACACAAAAATTGGTTGGATTTCTCTGCAGTAATAACAAGCTATTGGAAAGAAAAAATAGGAAAATAGTCCCATTCATAAGTGCTTACAAAAAAGTAAAATACCTAGGAATAAATTCAACTTAGGAGGTGAAAAGCTTGTACTCTGAAAATTGTAAGACACTGATGAAGCATTGGAAGATTAAATATTGTTAAAATGTCCATACTACATAAAGCTATCTACAGAGTCAATCCAATCCTCATCAAAATACCAATGGCATTTTTCACAGAACTAGAACAAAGAAAGTTCCCACTGGGGCAAGTGGGATTACATCAAACTGGTAAATTTTTGCACAGAGAAGGAAATCATCAGCAAGGAGAAAGGACAGTTACTGACCATGCATCTCATGAGGGGTTAATATCCAAAATGTGTGAAGAACTTACACAGCTTACTATCAAACAGAAAATCCAATTTTAAAATGGGCAGAGGATCTGAATGGACATTTTTCCAGTGAGGAAATATAGACCAAAGCCACAGCAACATATCACCTCACACTTGCCACACTGGCTATTATCAGTGAGACAAAAGATAACGAGAGTGGCAAGGCTGTAGAGATGAGGGGACCCTTGACACTGTTGGTTGGAGTGGAAATTGGTACAGCCACTCTGGAGGGTAATGTGGAGTTTCCTCAAAAAAAAAAAAGTGGAAATAGAGCTACCATATAATCCAGAAGTTCCTCTTTTGGGTGTTTATCCATAGAAAATGAAAACACCAATTTGAAGAGGTATAAGCACCCCTATGTTCATTGCAGCATTGTTTATGATGGCTAGGTATGGAGGTAACCTAAGTGTCCATTGATAGATGGATGGATAAAGAAGATTAGATATAGATAGATATAGATACAGATATAGATAGATAGATGATAGATAGATAGATAGATAGATAGATAGATATAGACATATAGATACATAGATATGTATGCATATATGCAGTGGAATATTACTTAGCTACGGAAAGGAATGAAATCTTGCCATTTGCGACAACATAGATGGGCGTGGAGGGTATTATGCTGGGTGAAATGGGCCAAAGACAAATACCATGTGATTTCACTTATATGTGGAATCTAAAAAACAAAACAAGTGAACAAACAAAACAAAATAGAAGCAGGCTCCTAGATATGGGAAGCAATCTGTTGGCTGCCAGAGTAGGGAGAGGTTGGAGAATGGGAAAAGGGAATTAGGAGGTACAAACTTCCAGTTATAAAAGAGATAAGTCAGGTGCCTGGGTGGCTGAGTCGGTTAAGTGTCCGACTTGGGCTCAGGTCATGATCTCACGGTTCGTGGGTTTGAGCCCCGCGTCAGACTCTGTGCTGACAGCTTGGAGCCTGGAGCCTGCTTCAGATTCTGTGTCTCCCTCTCTCTCTGTCCCTCCCCTGCTCATGCTCTGTCTCTCTCTGTCTCTCAAAAATAAATAAGTGTAAAAAAAAATAAAAAAAATAAAAAAGATAAGTCATGGGGATGTAATGTACAGCATGGGAGAATATTGTCAATAATAGTATACTAACTTTGTAAAGTGAATGATGGTAACTAGACTTACCGTGGTAATCATTTCATAATGTACGAAAATGTCAAATTGCTATGATGTACACCTGTAAGTAGGATACAGCATTCCAAATATGCTTCAATTAAAGATTTTTTTTTAATTTTAAACTTAAATGAGATACCACTACACATCTTAAGGATGGCTAGAATAAAAAAACTCAGGTAATAATGCATATGGGCAAGGATGTGGAAAAATCGGAACCCTTATGCATTGTTGGTGGGGATGTTAAATGGTGTAGCCTCTTTGGAAAACCTTCTGCAATTCCTCTAATAGTTAAACATAGAGTTACCATATGGCTCAACAATTCCATTCCTAGATATAAACTCAAGAGAAATAAAAACATATGTCTACACAAAACTTGTTCACAAATGTTTATAGCAGAATTATTCATAATAGCCAAAAAGCGGAAACAAGCCAAATATTCATCAACTGATGAACAGACAAATAAAATGTGGTCTATCCTGGCAATGGAGTATTATTCAACAATAAAAAGGATTGAAGCATTGATCTATGCTGCAATATGGATGAACCTTGAAAACATTATACTAAGGGGAAGCAAGTCACAAAGGACCACATATAGGATGATTCCATTTACACGAAGTGTCCATAATAGGCAAATCCAAAGACAGAAAGTAGGTTGGTGGTTGCCTAGGGCTGGCAGTTTGGGGATAAGTGGGGGTGACTGCTAAAGGGCATGTTCTAAAATTATTTTAGAACAATGTTCTAAACAGAAAACTGTCTAAAACTGTAGTGATGTTTGCAAAATCTTTTGAATATGCAAAAAAACACTGAACTTTATACTTTAAATGAGTGAATTATATGGTATATGAATTATCTCTAAATGAAGGTTTTCATTAATAAAAGAATAATGAAGTCATCAGGAAAGCTAAAGATTGCTGAGAAGGCCAGTAGATAAACATTACAATCTGCCCATTGAATCTTGTGCACAGGCATCAGTGATGACCTTACTGAGAGCTATTTTGGTTGCTAAATTGGTGTGGGTGTGGGGATCCAGATTGGAGTGAGTAGGATTACAGAGTGGAAGGTGAAAAATTGAATGCAACAAATACAAAAAGTGTTCATTCACGAAGTTTGGCTGTTAAAAAGAAACAGTGTTGCATGAGATGAGATGTCAATAAGAACGATGGAAGAGATGTGGGCATGTTTAATGTTGATGGGCATGACTTTGTTGAGAAGGAAGAGCTGATTAAGTGAGGTACAGAAGGGATAGTTGCATTGTCACTTTCCTAAGAAGGCAGTATAGTGTTGTTATTACCAGACTGCCAGGAATTAAAACCTGCCTCTCTACCAGTTACCAGCTGGGTTACCTTGGACAAGTTACATAATCACTCTATGCCCTAGTTTCCTCATCTGGAGTGTGGGAACACTTATAGGATCTACCCCTAGGATTGTTGAGAGGATTATGAGTAAAGTACGTTGAGCAGAAGCTGGCATATGGGAAGCACATACTGTTCACATGATCATGATTAGGAGCCGAAGCAGAAGTGGACATATATGTCTTGGAAAGGAAGGACATCCCTTCCAAGGCAACTGGGATAAAGAAGGAAAAGAAGAGGGCACGTGTCAAAGGTGTGCATGATTAACTGCAGAAAATTAGATGATTTTTTAACTGATGATTTCAATTTTTCCCGAGGAGGAGAAGAAGCCATCGGATAAAAACGAAAAGCAAGTGTGTTAATGAATTAGGATGGTGGGGCATACAGAGGATGAGACTGAGGCTGGGGAAAGGTACAAAGTTCAAAATGATTATTCTGGATTGAGGGATCGAGTAGATCAAATAAATGTAATGGGGTATTAAGCAGTGTGTGGGATATGTTTTAACAATTATGAATATTAATGATACTTACCTGCCATTTGTTGCAACCTTCTCCATCAAGTCTCAGTTGGTCATGTACAGATGAAGGAAAAATAGCAAGACCTTTACAAGTAAGTAGTACCAAAAGGAAATCAAGAGGCTTATTTACAAGATTGTTACTGAAAGGCTAGATATAAGAATCTCTGGTCAGGAGGGTAAGAAAGAAAATAATAGCACAAGAGTGACAAAGTGTAAAGGTCTCTCTGCTGATTGGGCATTCCAATGAGACTGAAGAGTAATCATGGTGAAAGTAATCTAACAAGCAGGCTGGAAGAGGAGGAGACAGATGTCCAAAAGTAGGAGGTTTAATTTAATGGCAGTAGAGGTGGGGCAGTTTCTGATGACACAGTACATAGTGTGACCGCAGGGATGAGTGACCGCATAAAAGAAAGAGCCTGGGAAATGACAATGTCCTGGAACTGAGAGACCAGGATGTCAGAAGGATCATGCACATGTTGGAGTCCTGCAGGATGGCTGTGGGTCTTGGGATGAAGAAGATTGTAAACCAACTGCTCATAGTCTGGTGAATGACAGTAAGCACTAAAGCGGCAGGATTTTTTCTCTTCCTTTATTTCCTTCCTTTCCTCCCTCTTTTGTTTTCCTTTGCTTTCTTTTTCTTTTTCAAAGAGAGTCAGATAGAAGGAAGCAGGAAGAAATTCAATCCACTGCCAGAATTTAGAACTCCAGCCAACCTTAAAGATGTTAGAAACAACCCGGTGGAGATTGGGGAAATTATCTTCCTGCCTTCACCTGAAGGTATAGTGAGTGCAGCTGGTGAATTGGGTTCCAATATCCACCTATCATTGCCACATTGCCTCTTTACATATGCAAATTTGTTATGTCTTTTCTTGTCCCCCTTTCATTTTTGCAACTCAATTCCAATAGTAATTACAACAGTAGTGTAAAGAGAGTTAATCGGTATTTTGGTTTTCTTGTGTGTACTGTACGGATATTACATCTAGGAATGGATCTTATGTCCTGAATAATGGTCAACTAGATCTAGAAATCAAAGTCTGGACTCTTAGCCAAGACTAACGTGGATTTTGGGACACCTGGGTGGCTCAGTCAGTTGACAATACAACTCCTGATTTTGGCTCAGGTCATGATTCCAGGGTCATGGGATAGAGTCTGGAGTCAGGCTCTGTGCTGACAGTGTGAAGCCTGCTTGGGATTCTCTCTCTCTCTCCCTCTTCCCTTCTCCTCAACTCTCTCTCTCTCTCTCTCTCTCTCTCTCTCAATTAATTAATTAATTAACTCACTTGGATTTATATGGTACTTTTCAACAAAAGAATTATCAGAATAAAGATCATTGGTTTAATGTTTTATGTGCAAATAAATCATTATCATTTACTTGCTTATGTCCAATGTTTATTATTCGGCTCCACTACCAGAAAATAAACTTTACAAAGGCAGGATTCTTTGTCCACTTTCTTCATAGATATATTACAAGCAATAATAAAAATGGGTAACCCATAGTAGTCACATAATAAATATTTGCTAAATAAGCAAAAAAGTTCTGCTATTAGCAATCAATTGTTGAGTCTCTGCCATTAGCAATGCACTGAAACTGTCATGGGTAAACTTATGGTCTAACTGGGGAGACAGAACTTACACACATAGAAGAATATTAGAAAGTTCACAAAACAACAAGGCAATCTACTTGAGCTTCACTCTGTAAGGGTATAACACAACCTGCCAGAGAAAGCAAGAAAAAGAGAAGGATGGAATTTAGTCCACTCATCTTTTGCCCAAGAGAGCAAAAATAAAGACAGAAGTTATGGAGCAGGTGCATGTAGGTATAACGCATGGTGTAGTATAGCAGTTCCAAAAATGCCATATTTCAATATTAAATCTTTTGAGAACCATGGTCAATGAAGTGAATCAATGAAATGGTATTAATGGGATTTCAGGTTTCCTCCAGGAAAACCTAGTGATAGGAAGTTGTAACAACATGGGAGTAAGAAGAAACATGCTACATAGGATCCTTGGGGAACTAAAGAGATTTCAGCAAAATGGCAGCCTTCCATGTCCACCCCACCACCATGCATTTTCAGCTTAGCTCAAACTTCCCTTCGTTCATGAGTTTTCTCTCATTTCCCTACGGTTAGGAATGCACTGTCTAGTTAAGGATGATATGATACACTTATGCCTAACTATACAACAATGCCCTTTGTAACAGTCTCAAATCTGATTACTATACAGACCTCAAATTACAAGACGAAAATTTTACTTAAGTTCCACAAGAAGACAGCACACCCTTGCAGGTGCAGTTAGATACATGTTGATTTAGAAAACTAAGTTCTTAGGAGTGACAACAGGAAGATGGTGAAATAGGGGTTTTCAGCTGTCATCCCACACAAAATCATCAATTTTGACAACCATCCACAGATAAGAGCACCTTTGTGGGATCCTGGGAGTCTAGTGGAGAAGCCCCAGGACCGTGTTAGGGCAAAAAATCTGAGAATAGACACGTTGAAAAGAGTAAGAATAACAGTTTCATATTACCTGCATCACCCTGCCCCCAAGGCAGCACAGCTCAGGGCCAGGAGAGACCTCTTCAGACTCTGATTTCTCCCACATGGAAAAGTGAGAAAATGTGAGTGAGTACCTGATTTCCCCAGTGGTGTAGGACTCTGCTCAACGTGCCTGCTTTTTTTTTCTGGAGGATACCCACTCTTGACATTTCTATTCAACACAATACTGGAAGTCTCATTTAGGCAGAAGGAAAGGAGGGAGAGAAAAGGAAGGAAGGAAGGAAGGAAGGAAGGAAGGAAGGAAAAGAAAGCAGGGAGGGAGAGAGGGAAGGAGGAAGGGAGGAAAGAAGAAATAAAAGACATCCAAATCAGAAAGTCAGTAAAATTTTCTTTGCAGATAATCTGATCTTACAAATAGAAAATCCCACACACTCCATTAAAAAAACTGTTACAATTAATAAATGGTTTCAGGAAAGTTTCAGGATATGAAATTAACATATAGTCATTTATCATTTTATTGAGCTTCACTTTATCGCACTTCACAGATATTATGGTTTTTACAAACTGATGTTTTGTAGTAACCCTGTGTCATTCGAGTCTATCGGCACTATTTTTCCAACAGCATTTGTTCACTTCATGTCTCTGTCACTTTTGGTAATTCTTGCAATATTTCAAACTTTTTCATTATTCCATTTGAATTGCTGCCATCTCACGATAAAACTTTAGCAGATGATGAGTTACTTCTAATGAATGAGCAAACAAAGTGATGGGATGAAATCTTGAGATGGAATGTACTGTTGAAAGTGCCATGAGGACTGCTGAAATGACAACAAATGATTTAAAATATTACATTAACTTAGTTGAGAGAAGTTCTACTGTGGGTAAAATGCTATCAAACAGCATAGCATGTGACAGAGAAATCATTGGTGAAAGGATATGTCAATGTGGCAAACTTCACTGTTGTCTTATTTTTTTTTTTCCAAATTTTTTTAAATATTTATTTTTGAGAGAGAGAGAGAGAAAGAGAGAGAGCACAAGCAGGGGAGGCGTAGAGAGAGAGGGACACAAAGAATCTGAAGCAGGCTCCAGGCTCTGAGCTGTCAGCACAGAGCCCGATGGGGGGTGGGGGGGTGGGGCGGTCTCGAACTCACAAGCTGTGAGATCATGACCTGAGCGGAAGTCGGACCCCTAAACAACTCAGCCACCCAGGCGCCCCCACTGTTGTCTTATTTTAAGAAATTGCTACAGCCATCCCAATCTTTAGCAACCACCAGCCTGATCAGTCAGTATCCATGGACATCAAGGCAAGGCCATCCTCTTAAAAAAGATTATAACTCACTAAAGGCTTGAAGATGGTTAGCATTTTTTAGCAATAAAATATTTTTTTAATTGAGGTATGTAAATTTTTTAAAACATATGTTCTTGTGTACAAAGCACAAATAATATACTACAAAATAGTATAACTTTTATATACACTGTAAAACCAAAAAATTCATTTGACTTGCTTTATTGCGATATTTGCTTTACTATAGTTGTGTGAAACCAAACCCACAATACCTTCAAGGTAAGCCTATACAAACATCAGTTCTGCAGCTTTTCCAACACCATTTTTGAAGAGACTGTTCTTTCCCCCACTGTATATTCTCATTGCATTTGTCGTAGGTTAATTGAGCATATAAGTGGGCTTGTTTCGGGGCTCTTAATTCTGTTCCATTACTATGTGTGTCTGTATTTTTCTGCCAGTATCATACTTTTGTGATTACAGTGTTTGTGATGTAGTTTGAAATCTGGCTTTGATATCTCTAGCTTTTATTTTTTCTCCAAGAATGCTTTGACTATTCTGAGTCTTTTGTGGTTCCATTCAAATTTTAGGACTTTTTTTGTTTTGGTTCTGTGAAAAATGTTTTTGGTATTTTTATAGTGATTTTACTGAATCTGTTGAATGCTTTGGGTAGTATGGACATTTTAACATTAATTCTTCCAATCTATGAGCACAAAGCGTCTCCATTTATTTGTGTCATCTTCAATTTCTTTCATCCATGTCTTATAGTTTTTGGGTATAGGTCTTTCACCTCCTTGGTTAAATGTACCCTTAGGTATTTTAGTCTTTTTGATGCAATTGTAAATAGAATTGTTTTCTCATTTTATCTTTCTGTCATTAGTGTACAGAAATTCAACAGATTTCTGTATATTGATTTTGTATCCTGCAACTTTACTGAATTCATTTATTAGTTCTAGTAGTTTTTTGGTGGAGTCTTTAGGGTTTTCTATATGTAGTATCATGTCATCTGCAAATAGTGGCAGTTTTGCTTTTTACCAGTTTAGATGCTTTATATTTCTTTTTCTTATCTGATTGCTGAGGCTAGAACTTCCAGTACTATGGTGAATAAAAGTAGTTAGAGAGGACATCCTTGTCTTGTTTCCAATCTTTTAGTTTTGCCCCAGTAAGTGGGATGTTAGCTGTGTGTTTGTCATTTATGGCTTTATTATGTTGCAATAGGTTCCTTATATTGTATTGTTGAGATATATTCCTTGTATTCCTTGTGTTGTTTTTATCATAAATGAATCTTGAATTCTGTGAAATGTTTTTTCTCCATCTCATGAGATAATCATAACTATCTTTTAGTTAATGTGATGGATATCACTGATTCATTTGTGTACATTGAACAGTGCTTGCATCCCTGGAATATATCCCTCTTGACTGTGGACAGCTACATGCAAAAGAATGAAACTGGATCACTTTCTTACACCATACACAAAAGTAAACTCAAAACTGATTACAGACATAATGTAAAACATGAAACCATAAATCTCGTTAAAGAAAACATAGGCAGTAATATCATGGATATCAGCCTTAGCAATATTTTTCTGGCCATGTCTCCCTAGGCAAGGGAAACAAAAGCAAAAATAAATAATCAGGAGTACATCAAACTAAAAAGCTTTTGCACAATGAAGGAAACCATCAACAAAACAAAAAGGCAATCTAGTAGATGGGGATATACATTTGCAAATGATATATCTGATAAGGAGTTAATATTCAAAATATATAAAGAATCCATGACTTAATAGCAATAATAATAATAATAATAATAATAATAATAAAATCTGATTACAAAATGGGCAAGGGCCTGAATAGACATTTTTCCAAACAAGACATACAGATGGCCAATTGGCACATGAAAGGATGCTCAATATCACCAATAATCAGGGAAATGCAGATCCAGAACCATGGTAAAGTATCACCTCACAGCTGTCTGAATGACCAGTACCAAAAGACAAGAAATAACAACTATTGGCAAGGATGTGGAGAACGGAACCCTTGTGCACTATTGGTGGGAATGCAAACTGGTGCAGCCAATGTGCAAAACAGTATGAAGCTTCATCAAAAAACTAAAAAGAGAAATGCCATATGATCCGGCAATTATACTTCTGGGTATTTAGCCAAAGAAAATGAAGACACTGATTTGAAAAGTTTTCTGAACCCCATTGTTCATTGCAGCATTATTTCCCATACCCAACATATGGAAGCAGCCTAAGTTTCCAACTATAGTTAAATGGATAAAGAAGTTGTGGTATATTTACATGACGAAATATTAATACTCAGCCATCAAAAAGAATGAAGTCTTGCCATTCTCAACAACATGGATGGACATAGAGGGTATTATGCTACGTGAAATAAGTCAGACAGAGAAAGACACACACCATATTATTTCATTTCTATCTGGAATCTAAAGACCAAACAAACAGCAACAACAAAATAGAAAAAGACTCCTAAATATAAAGAAGTGGTGATTGCCAGAGGGGAAGAGGGTGGAGGGATAGGCAAAACAGGTAAAGGGGATTAAGAAGTACAAACTCCCACTTATACAATAAGTCACGGGGATGTACTGTACAGCACAGGGAAGATATTTTATGATCAGGACACTGCCCTGATTTTTCTGGACTTAAATATGCGAATATATATTGTCTGTGAATTTCATGGCAAGACAATAAAGGAGATGCTATAAATAATTACTACAGAAAGAACATTGGGTCTGATATGGAGGAGGTGGAAAGAGCATAAGCTTTGAAGTCATATCTGGGTTCTAGAATGGTCTCTGCCACTTACCAGTTTTTGGAATTCAGAGATATTACTTCTTTATGTCACCTGTTCCTCATCCTCAAAATAACAGATAATATAGCCACTGTGATTTATCTAAGTTGTTATATACCAACAAAACATGACCAAAAAATGAAGAAAACAATCCCATTTACAAAAGCACCAAAAGAATAAAAGCCCTAGGAATAGATTTAACCAAGGAGTTCAGCCATCTGGATTACAATCACCTAGGTGATTCTCCCTGCTAGTGTCACCTGAGGTTGCTCATGGGACTACAGTCACCGGGCAGCACATGAGTAGATAAAGCTGGTTGGTCTAAGAACTTCCTTTATGCATCTGGTAATTGGTTCTGGCTGTTGGCTGGGAGCTTCCATTCTCTTCCACGCGGTCCTTCCTTCTCCTTTCAATAGGCCAGACCAGACTTCCTTATATTGAATCATCAGGCAACATTCCACAAGAGTAAGAATGGGGATTGCACCACTTTTTAAAGCCTAGATTCTGGGACTCGTAGGGCATCACTCCTGCCACATTCTCTTGGTGGAAGCAATTCCAATGCCCAGAGGCAGGGAGAGGGGAAATAAACTGTACCCTTTTTGGGAAGAGCAGCAAAGTCATAGAGCAAAGAGCGCCACGTACAGACACGGAGGATTATTGCATCCTTCTTGGCAAGCAATCTATCAGAGGTGTGCGAACTTCACCGGCAGACTGCTGAGTTGGATCTACAATTACTACCCTGTGAGGTCTAGGGCTGGTCCATGTTGGTTCACTATCTTTCTCAGAGAGCCCTGTTCCTTTTCTTCTGAGTTCTTTTCTCAGTTGGAAAATTATCGACTGGTAAGTGTGATGACGAGAGTAGTATCTCTCCACCCTGGGAACAGAGGCTAGTTGTTTGGGTTTTTTTACGCACTCTTTTATCACCGGCACTTACACTGTTCATATAACATAATGGCCACTGAATAAATTCTGTCGAATGACTGAATAAATAAATGAATGAATGTCAAAGTTATGACAGTGGTAATATGTAAGCTGTATTGTGAAGGATTGTTTTGATTGCATTGGTCAGAGAAGGGCCAGATGAGTATACTAATTCACATGAAAGAAGCAATGTGCCTAACACTAAATGGCTCAGAATTCAACATGAATTCCATTCAAAATCTTTTAAAAATGATAATTGGGTACAATTATTTTAATACTTTAATAAAATATACTAGAACTAACAGAAAGTTATTATAGCAGACAAAATTAAATAACCTGTTACAATAGAAAATTACGAAGCATTAATAATGGCCTATATAAGATATTAATAATATACATAATACAATATATAACATACGAAATGAAAAAGCTGAAATATACATTTTAAACTATGAGCATATATCCAAAAGGGAATCTATCATATAAATAAAAAGGAATAAAATCATTCTATTAAAATATGTACCATGGAAAATATCTTTAGGAAATGCACACTGATCAGCACAAATTAGACCATTACATATCAATGTCTTTGTAACAGCTATGTAAAAATCATAAGTGCTAGCAACTAGCCCGACAGGAACTTTATTTCATAATTAGGTTGTATGTAATATGCAAACACTGAGAAAATAGCCCAGGGTACGTTATATAGAAGAAAAAAAATGCACATATCTCTCTCTTAAAGAAATTCTTACAAAGATTCTACCCAAAGAAATTCAAACAGAAAATCCCAGTAATATTAAGGATATCTTTAGCCACAAAATAATCATCATGCTGGAACCTAAGAATAGGAGATCCTTTCATCCTCTGGGGGAAATATGCTATACAAAGGAAAAATAGATGTGACAATTTTATTGAAATGTGGAATCCTATTTGCAACCTAATGGAAAATAAAAGTTTTGATTAATGGTACAGAAAGAAATAATACTCTCATAGATAGCTAAAAAATTATTTTTGATTCCTTTTTGCTAGAATAAATAAGATCACAGAAATACCGTATGCAGCATCTTTAAAATAACTACATACACACCTGTATGTGCTCTAACTTAATTAGAAGGGAAGAACCAGAAGCAGAACCATCTTTAACATTTGTGGGACCCAGGGCAAACTGAAAAATGGAGGCCCATATTGCACATGGGAATATTTGGAAGTTACAAATCATGGAAACAAACCATTAAAGAAGTTATTTCTACCCATTTACCTTTACAAATTTTCCATTTGGATTCTGGGATTCCTCAGAACTCCACAGCAGAATATGATCTACCTATGACCTGCACCCTTGACCTTGTACTTACTGCCCGATCTATGGGACACCACAGGTACCTCAAGTACATGCATGTCAATGCCCTAGCTCAAATGTCCCATCCGTTCCATTCATACTCTCTCCAAGTACTATTTCTCAGCCACCCTTTGAGCCTAAAAGCATGAATTCCAACAATAGGACAGACCTGGGAAAGACACCTGCATAGTTCCTGGAATCAGACACAGGGGAGACCAAGCAGATAACATGGACAAGAAAGGGCTGTGCAGGCTCAAAGTGAACATCTGTCCCCAGTCCCCACACCAGCTCCATGGACTCTTCACACAATAGGGCCAGAGTAGGGCATCGTCTTCCCCAGTCTGATATGGAACTAAGCAAAAGAAAGGTTGGGTCATCACAAACACTCTGGAGTCATGCAAAGAATGTCCTTGATCCTCACTATGCTCCATTTTTCACTTGTGTTTTTGCATAAACTTAAAGTCTTAGGATTTCTGATGTTTAAAGTTTTTAATAGGAAAATATCTGATAATCCAATCCCATTCAAAAATATTTATCAAGGCCTATTGAGAGCGGAAGATTGTGCTAGTTGCCCAGGATATAGAAGTGAATAAACATTACTCCTGCTTCAAGGGTGAGTAATTTGGCACAGACTGTCACATACCTTCAATTCACTATAATTAAATGTGGTAAGAGCAACAGAATTCATGTGAAATAGTGAAACTACATGACATCCCACCACTTGGATGTGCCCTCTACTACACCAGAGAATGTTTCATTTGTTCACTGGTTTATATACACAGCTAAACTAATGCCTGCCCAAAGTATGTGGTCAATAAATATTTGTTGACTGAGTGAAAGAAAGGGAAAGAGTAAATACTGGGCATCAATACATATCAGGAACTTAGATAAATCACAGTGGCTATATTATCTGTTATTTTGAGGATGAGGAACAGGTGACATAAAGAAGTAATATCTCTGAATTCCAAAAACTGGTAAGTGGCAGAGACCATTCTAGAACCCAGATATGACTTCAAAGCTTATGCTCTTTCCACCTCCTCCATATCAGACCCAATGTTCTCTTTCTGTAGTAATTATTTATAGCATCTCCTTTATTGTCTTGCCATGAAATTCACAGACAATATATATTCGCATATTTAAGTCCAGAAAAATCAGGGCAGTGTCCTGATCGTAAAATAAAGAAGGAATAAAAATGATGGGGTTTAAGAGGGTGGAGGGGGTTCGGAGATGACAGCTGAGAAAGAATTCTTGAAGACATCTTTGGTACAAAAAGGTGATTTTATCAAAGCACGAGGACAGGACTGGTGAGTAGAAAGAGCTGCACTAGGGTTGTGAAGAGTGACTGGTTATATACTGTGGAGATGGGGGAGGTAAAGTCAAAAGGGAAGCTTCCAGAAGGACATTGATATGCTAAAGAGGATTCCTAAAATGCCTTGCTATTGTCAAGCTAAGGTCATTTTTCCTCTAGTAAGGCATTAACATTAGGACAGTGGGGGGTTCCTGGAGAAATGTTATACTCTGTATTTGCCTCAAGTATTTGTCGATGGGCTGCAGGTTATAAGGAAATGTAATTCTGCCTGCCATTTTCTTCTTGCCTTTGTTCTCACATCACTATGGAGGTGAGAGTGATATTAGGGGCTCTAGGAAACTGAGTCTCCAGTTTCTGGAAATGAGGCTACTGATAAAATTGCTTTTTTATTATAATTGACTAAGATATTTATAAACTGATGGAGACTCATGTCCTGCATGACTGAACTCTATCAGTTAACCATTGGTTTTCTGTCCTTTCCTTTGTTCTTGGGCAGCCAGGAGTGCCTGAGGAACATCACACATATCCCACCTGGGGGTAGGGGGTGTGCTAGCTTGTTCTTGGTCCTTGGCTTGCCTTATGCTCCCTCATCAAAAGGAATGTAAGTTATGATAAAATAAAATAGACATAATAAAACAGACATAATAAAACAGATGCTCGTCCCTTTTCCCAGGTTTTCCACCACTGAAAAAATTACATGGACGGAATGAGAGAGGTGACAGATATTGGCAGGTCAAATATCACAACTGGCACTGCCACTGACTCGGTAACATTACAAACAAAACAATGTGCAGTCTTCTCTCAATTTAGATGGCAGCTGAACTCTTGGAAGATTCACTGTACCTTGTTGAGGTTTTGGGGGGTGATAGTTCTGTTCGTGGGGTCAGGAACCCATGGCCAAGAAAGAATTCTTGAAGACGTCTTTGGCCCAAAAAGGTGATTTTATTAAAGCACAGGGGACAGGACTGGTGGGCAGGAAGAGCTGCTCCAGGACCATGAGGAGAGACTAGTTATATGCTAGGAGTTGGGGGAGATAAAGTCCAGGGGAAGTTTCCAATGAGATTTTCATATGCTAAAGAAGACTCCCAGGATTCTGGAGGCCCAGCTATTGTCAAGCTAAGGTTGTTTTTCCCTCTAGCACAGCATTAGCATTAAGACAGTAAGGAGTTCCTGGAGAAATGTTTTACTCTGCCAGCCTCAAGTATTTGTCAAAGGGCTGCAGGTTATAAGGAAATTTAATTTTATCTGCCATTTCCTTCTGCCTTTGTTCCCCACATCATACCTTACAATTATGCAGATACTGGACACAGAATACTTCTTTATTGTATGAAGCCAGTTCCCACCCACTGAATGCCAACAATGCCTGCTATCATACAACAAAAACCTCTCAAAGATTTCCAAAATGCTCTATACAGAGCAGCACCACTTCCCAGGGAACCATTGCTTCGCTGGTCCTTCTCTAAAGAGCTATGAGAACCCAAGGAAAGAGACTTTGACTCTGCCTTGCCCAGTCTGGGCTTTGGAGGTCGACAAATATTTCACAGCAAAGGCAAAATGTAAGCTGGGGCTTCTCGTCTGAGGGCTTCTCCATGCTAAGGCCCTGGGAGAACTCTCCAGAAGAAAACCTTCAAGAAAGTCTCCGGCAGATTTCCCACACACCCCCACACTGTTGATCAGAAATAGAATACAGTACAAAGCTCCAGGCTATTGTCAAGTTTGTGTGGGGAAAATGTAATTGTTAACTGGAATAAATTTTAATGACCTCAGCAGGAACTAGGGAAATCACATTCTTACCCCAGAGCAGTACAAGGGTATTAGCAAGTATATTCCATATAAACTGGGGGGCGAGGGGGGGGGAGTGTTTTTTCAAGTCTTCTTTATAAACCTATTCAGTGATATAGTTCCTCAGTAACATTATGAGCACCAAGCTTACTAAGCTACAGATCTAGAAGGAGAAGCGTGGCTGACTCTCTGTGTGGAGTGTGTTTTTTCTCTCTGAGCTGGATTCTGTGCCTCTCATGTTTCTGGAACACAGTTTCGGTTCTTTGACACCTTGGGCATATCTTAATCATGATGCTATGCCTAATAAATGTCTCTGTTTGATTTGAAGTCTCATCTACTGTATTGAATCAACATAGCCCTGCATTTGTGCCTGCATGTGTTGGAGATGCTGTTCAAGCATCTGTCCAAATTAGCGCACTTAGCTTCATTTCCTTCCTTGGGGGAATCCTGTAATTTTTCTTACTCTAGAGTTTTTTAAGAGGCCCTAATTGTTTATATTTCTTGTTGTGAATGAGTCCCTTGGAGCTGCTAACAAATGACTCATAATAAGTTGGACTAGATGATCTCTGAAATTCCCTCCTGGTTCCAACATTCTATGATTTTATAAGTGGCCCATTAATTTCCCTAATTTCTCGAGAACTCAAATGTCACAGGCAGATATGGGGAATATAAAGTGATTTTTGGTGAACTGTCACATACTTGCACACTGTGACTACAAGGCACACTGGGAAGGGTGTTAAGGGACAACAGGACTGCTTCAGATTATTAGACCTGGATAGTGTTTGAAAAGATTTCAGAGCAGGATTATCTTTTAAATGTCTGGAGCAGGGAAGACCATCAGCAAAGAGGCTTAAGGAAGTTCTACTAGAAAAGCAGAATGATCTAAAAGAGAAGAAGAAAGCACAAAACAGAGATGTTTGAGAGGTGAAGTTATAGATTTATGTGGCGGACATTGGCAGTTGAACTCCAAAAGTAACTTTGTTTTGGTCCCAGTGATTTACATGTCAACAAATAAAGAAAACAAAAGAAAACTTTAGATTGCTTCCAACTCCCCCTCAATGACTAGCTGCTAATAAATGCATCAAAGACCCTGTCACTGTCATCTTAGGAAGATTTGTTCTATAGAAGAAGACGCCCATGTTTGGGGAGAGGCACCATTTTTTACAATTTTGCCATTTTTCTATTTTCATGAAACATATATACTAATCTAAGTTACTTTTATTTTTATTCTTGTTATTGGAAAATAGAACTGTTGCACTTGTTTTTGCCTTTATACATATATGCCAGATATATAGATATAGATATCTAGATAGGTAGATAATTTGTTGGTTTCACAGAGCTATTCTACCCTCATTTCTGAGCTTCATTTTTACCAGATGCTTCATTCCAAAGTAAATAAATACTGAAAATTTACATTTATTCTTTTGATTAGGGCATGACTTTCCAGTCCATTTGACTGATCTTCATTGGATTGCTATATTTCTTCATTTCAGTTGCATTTCCAATTTCCTTTTTACTATGTTCATCTTTTGTCCTGTATATTTCTGAGATTTCCTTAAATGAACATTGGCTTATTCTGTTTCATATTTTGTCATTCACCTAAAACATTCTTCTTTTCCATTTCTTCATTATTTTCATAAGAATTTCATTGGGGGGGGGTGGTGTCATGTTGGCTATTCCATTGGCTCTCTATTTCAGGATCAGCCCACATCTTTCTCTGTCCTTCTGTGCCACTATTTTACTCATGGAGTTTTTTATCCCATTTGGATTTATGCTGTTGTTTCCTTTTCAATACCCCATTACTGGTATCTTTCCACCTTCACTAATTCTCGCTCTCTCTCTCCACACACACACACACACACACACACACACACACACACCACTGCTGCCACCACCTGCATGTTCCCCTCTGCCATTCACTTTGTGACTCAGATCCATTTACTACTCCAACATCCAATGTGTAAATCCTTCCTTCTTAATCCAGTTCCGCAATTTAACTCTCATCTCTCCTTCTATCCTCTAACCCAACCCCACATCCTCACCTCTTCCTCCTGTCAAGGGATCATTTCAGTAGTGTTTATAAGAACAGACATTTTATTTACCACTTCAGTGAAAACAAAACCCCCCAAACCATGATTCGGATAGCAAGACACAAAATGGAGTAGAATGTACTCCTTCATTTAACAAGTATGTGCTGAGTACAGCAATGATGTAGTTCTGGCTCCGGGACAGAGAATCATCAGAGGTGACATCTACCCTCAAGGAACTCTCTGCTTTCTTAGAAATCACAAAATCACAAACTAAATATGATTGCTCTAAAATGTCTGAAATTGGGGAGATTGAGGTCTGAGCTTCCTGTCTAATATGTCTTACGAATGTTAAAATATTTGAGACTGAGGAGACTTCCCTTGGCAAGTGGGAGTTTTCATTAAAGATGCAAATTGGTATTATGGATCTCTGAATGAAGTCACTGCAGACTGAAAAGGAATGAAGTGAAATGTATCCAAGTAGGATGGTATGAAGAAATAACACAGCTTTTAGGGAAACACTAAAACTCAAACCATAACAGAGTATTGTTGAAGATAAAGCAACATACCCAGAACGTACTGATGAAAAACAAAAGAGAAGGCTTGGTAATTATAGATGAAGAGGCTCTGAGAACCCTATTTACTGAAACCAGAGCAGCCAGCCAGCCTCCTTCAATGTCGCCCCTCGTCAGTCTTCAGAGGCTCTGCCAAGGAGAAAGTGTGCTCAGTGTGACCTATCAGAACTGCCGGTAACTTCCCATTACTATCTGCCCTTCTTCCTACATGATCTCAACCCACAGGCAAACTGAAGTCTTCTTAGTGAACTAGTTTCTGGAGAAGGAGGTGTGATCATTGTTCAAGTTAATAACTACAAGGTAGTTACTTGAGAGAATCTAGACATGATTTCCAAGGTCTGTGGAGGTGGAACCCCATGATATATGAACGAGAACTCTGACCTGATCACAGATTAATAGGGTGTCTTGGAAGATAAAACACTTCCTGTCAAGGAGAGGTTTCAAACACGTGTGAAATGACTGCTCAACAGGGATGCTCTAAAGGGCATTCAGGCCTTGCCCAAGAGGTTACATTAAACGACTGTCAGGGGAATTTGTAGAATTCTATTCATTTCATGGAAAGCTCAGTTTTTCTGCCCTTTATAGGATGAATCTAGGTAAATGAGTTTATTAGATACTGGTTCTCTCATCGTCTTGAAAACTCATTTTGCTTGTTTGTGAAATGGCATTATACTTATGTCACAGGCTGTTACATGGATTAATGAGAAAAGTGCTTACTATAGAGTCAGTCGTAGTCAATAGTTAACATTTTCCTGGACTCTGATGTTTGCATCGTGATGATTTTAACATATATGAAATAAAGGATTATTCATAGAGTAAAACTGTGCTTCCAAAGGATTTTCAATAGGACTCATCTGGTAGAACACAGCTATATTTTATAACTGGCACAGGCAAAACTGAAAACTGGCTATCCAAAGAAGGTTTCTAGTAAAACACAAATCAAATCTTACAGGAACTAAGTTTTCTTTCCCAGAATTCTCATGGCTCTGGGCTTCTATGTGTTTTTTTGTTGCTGCTACTAAAAATTTGTTTCAATAAACTGTCAATCATAAGATCTTACAGGAAGATTCTCACAGTAAAAAGAAATCTGTGAATAGAAGTACTGTATGCTCTGTTAATATTCTTCCACTGAGAGTGAGAAAATAGAAAAAAATGGAATCCATGAAAAGAATCTGCAATATCAAAATATTAGAACATTGCACTGCAATATCAAAATATTAGATGAAAAGAAAAAAGTCCATCTGAAAGATTTACGACAGAAAATGGAAGCAAACTGCTCGTCATGTGTCCCTTGAAGGAAAAAAAAAAAAAGCAATGGTTATCAAATAAGAGATGAGATATGCCATGATGAGATAACTTAGTAACAAGGATGGGGAAGAAATGGTTATGAAGCCGATAGAAATAAGAAAGAAGCAGAATGAGACAAGGAAAAATGTGATGTGAGGGACAAGCTTGAGTCACTAGACTAGAATGCAGCCTAAAAGAACATTACATTCTCTCTGATTGAATCAACATCACACTTTTAATTATTGCAACTTTAGAACAAGATTTAATATCTGGCTCGGTTATTCATCTTTCCATCTTCCTTTATAACACTTAAAAATATTTTCATATGTTCTTCCTTTTGATAAAATTTTTCAAGATCTAAGAAATAAAAACACCAAATTTTAATGCAAACAAAATACATGTAAGTTTGAGGAAAACTTATATTTTTACTTGCATACAGTCCATTAGGTTAAGTGTCTCCATTTATAAGTCTTATTTTATTATTATTTAATATTATTTTGTTATTAAAGTATTATTATTTTTATTAAATATATAATATATAAATAATACATATTATTTATTATAATATGAAATTAATAATAATATTATTATTAATACTATTAAACATTATTATTAAGTCTTCATCCATTGACTAAGTGGTATGCCTTTTTTCATGTAAGTGCAACATATTCTATTTAATTTATGCCTATGTAGTATAATTGTTTACCTAAATAAGGACCCTAAAACAACACACTCATAATGGTGAAACACTGGGATTATTCATGCTAATGTCAGAATGGCTTCATCACCTTTATAGTGAATACCATTTTGGAAATTTTATCCAATAAACTAAGACTTCCAAAAAGCAGTGTGAATATAAATATTTAAAATAAACTTATAACGAGCAGATTCATGGAATCCTACTTTTAGGAAAATCAACTGAAACCTACTATAACTAATATAAGAGTTTTGTAAGATAGCAAATTGCTATAGGATTAAATGAAATTATAGATGTAAAGTACTTGGAACAGGTATCAATGTTCAATCTTTGAACATTTCCTTTAGCTAGTAGAAAGTATGTTTACCTGCTAAAAAAAAAGTACATATTTGCCCCAATGCCTCAGTGCCTCAATATGGCTAAAATGGGAATTCATGGGCCCATAGATCAGGCATGTTTTCAACCTGACTGGATATTGCCCAATGGCTTACCAGTTTACACTCCTGCTAGTAGTTTTTCATGTATTTTAATGTTTATTTGTTTTTGAGAGAGTGACAGAGCACGAGCAGGGGAGGGGCAGAGAGAGAGAGAGAGAGAGAGACGCAGACTCTGAAACAGGGTCCAGGTTCTGAGTTGTCAGCACAGAGCATGAGGCTCAACCCACAAACTTCAACATCATTATCTGAGCTGAAGTTGGATGCTTAACTGATCCAGCCAGCCAGGTGCCCCTCTTCATGATTTTAAATAAATCAAGTTACACACTAATTTTTAAGATCGTATTACTTCCGGAAGAGAGACATACCATTCTGCTATGCTAGCAGTTGAAAACACTTTAATAGAATTCTCTATTTAAACATAATATTTTAACAGAGAAAGTTATACTCTTTTCTATCAAAGATGAAAATTTATCCATGTCCAGTGTGACTCAATTGAAGAAGAATAACTTAAAAATACTAAAAATCATACATTTGTCTTCTGAGTCTATCCCAATTCATTAATATTAGAACATATTTTCTTCTATATGTTATATATAAAATTCCATATATAAGACTCTATAGTCTTTTCTCATTTTTATGTACTTTGTTCATTTATTAGCTCAGTAAAAATTGAAGATTAAAGTTCAGAAGTGCCTAACAATTGTGTGGGGAGAGAAAATATAGGAACAAATAGTAGGGTATAACTTAAGAGGTAATCAAGAAGGGAGAATATCACTCCCATCAATATTTTATTGAAGAAACCAGAAATACTACAAAAGCAATATAGAAATACAACACAGAAAATTCTAATCTAGAAGTTGATTAAAATGTTGGCTAATAAGCCCCAAAATTTGTACACAATTTAAGTAAAATAATAGTCCACTCATCTAAAGCATGACAAGTGGCAATTCAGGCTCTTTTCTGAAAATGGAAGAAAGTTTATCTCAGTGTCTTCCACATGAACTCTGGGTTTTACTACACAGCATCTTGGGATTACAACTGATTAATGTGAAACTATGCCTGTGACCTGCGGTAGTTATGTAGACTTTGTAGGCTGGAAATTTCCCACACTTGAGTAATGTTTTTCTGTGCACTTGAAGCAAGTAGTGTGGTAGTCTAGTGGGAAGCATGGGTGGCCAATAGGGAAGAGCAGAGCCTGGGAACCTATAGTTAAGCCTGGGAACCTACAGTTAAGGTGAGTAAATCATGTTTGGAATAAAGTGTAAAAAGCTGAATGTGGGCACAGCAGAGATCCTCTGTTAAATTAGAAGCACAGCCCAGGTCAGAACCTGTGTCCCCAATTGCCATTGCAATGCTTTTTTAGCTCCATGTTTGAAGTGAGGCTTAGTGAATGGCTGGATATGGAGTCTGGGAAGAAGGAAGAATCAAAGACGACTCTGAGATTTGAGATGCGAAGAACCATACTACTACTGTCATATAATTATGAATATCAGGAGGTAGTCCTTGCTATGGTTCCTTGGTGAGAAGGGTTAGCTGTCACTGGGGAGTAAGCAGGCTCAGATCTTAGAGAAGGGATTTGTCTGTGCCTGGGGCAAGGTATTCTTAGAAGGCCAAGCTGGCTTAAAAGTTTAGAAATCAGAGTGTAGGGATTGCTGGAATGTTGGTGACTGAGCCCTTGCAGGTAGTGGTAAGCCCACAATAGAAGAAATACATAGGAATGATTCGACTGCTCTGTAAGAAGCAGTCTGTGAAAAAAATCAGAGTGAAAAGTGCTGCTGAAAACACGATGGTATGTGTATAATATTTAATAAGAATGGTTATGTATAATTTCTGGGCCATAAAGAAGTAATTTAGGGGTTTTTTTGTCCCAGTAAATAAATGTACTGCTATTAAAATATACTGCTGGATCATTAGCAAAATTCAATTATTACCTTGGCACAATTACCAGGGTGAGAACAAGTTAAAATTAACAGGTAGAATGTGATCCCATAAGAGCAAGCAGATAAGAACTGAAGTGGTTTCAACACATATGAGGCTCTCTCCTATCATTACTGAGAAATAGCTTCCAAATTGCTTAAACCTATCCAGCAAGAATGGTTCAAAGTGTAATTGACAAGGGGAGGCCATGGGAGGGGAGGGACAAGGTAGTTAATTATAGGAAAGTAATTAGAAGGTAGTTTTGGGGAGTAATGATTTGAGGTATATTCAGGTATCTAAATCAGATGTGTGGTTAAAACCCAGAAAGGGTCCTTCAGATATCTCTGCATAATTCAAAAACTCAGAAAGCAGAAAAGTCCCCTAGACTGTAAGGATTCAATGAAGTTGTCAGCAGCAAGTACACATGTCGGGTGTCTATGGTCAGATCATGTTGGGTTGTCTCAGGGCTGAAAGACATGAACAAAATGCATCTATTGCCCTCTGGTCAGTGTCTGGCCCTATCTGTGAAGTTATGCTGACTTCTGTAAGGAGAAACACAGCATTGAACAGAACTGCATACTCACTTAGGAACATGATCAGGAGTATATATGGAAATTAGTAACAAAGGCTTCTGGAATCTTTCAAAATTTAGGAGGACTGCAGAGGATCAGCTTTGTGAATGATTAGAAACACCTATGAATCTAGTTATCCATGACAAATCCAAAGGCAAAATTAAATAATGATACTTAATAGTTTGAAAATTAAATTAGACCCCAGAAAAGTGGGGGAAATGAAATGTTTGATCTTTTCAGGGAAAATGAATATAATAAAAATGGATTTTCCCTGGAATTTAATGTCTATCTCATAAAAGTGTTAGAAAAATAGCATTCATTTCAAGAGAAAATAATAAACCCAGGACGGAAGGAATAAAAACAAATGGAAACTTATTAAACATTTCAATTGATTTTAAAATGCTATAACTTTTCAATTCAGAAAAGCTATCATAATAGATCATAAATCAGATTAAAAGAGCCCTAACTTGTGTCTGCATAGGGGAAGAACTCACAAAATGAAGCCACATACATTTGCTTATAGAAGAACATTCTGGAAAATTTCATCCATGAACTACTTGAGCTCTTAACCAGATAGCACACATGTCAGCAATTATTCTGTGTGATATTGCTTTGAATCTTCTTTAAATTAATATCACTCTGACATATTTCAGGGAATGGAAAATCTTTACATCCAATAAAACTGATAGGAATTTTAGAAATCATGGTATATTTTCCTTATGCACCCTTCAAAAAAGACATATTACAATATCTGGTTCCAGTGATTGGAATCTGTGACCAAAAAAATAAATAAATAAACAAAATAATAACATAAGTCAACAAACAAAAATTTCATAAATGCGTTCCCTTGACTTTGAAATTAGCCACTTCCCAACATGCAGAGTGTGAATCACGGGTCCTGTAGAAAGGGTGCTTGAGACAATATTTTGTAGTAGGCGTTTTAAAGATAGAAACCTGCATAAGCACTTCCACTTAAGGATATAAGAAAAAGCATGATTTCAACAGTGGCAGAACCTTACTAAACTATTCTGAACATAGTCATTCACCAACCTAGACCACATGATTTTCTTCAAGAGGTCAAAACACTGGTCATTTCTGTGCCTTTGGTAATCAAAATAGTATATAAAAGAATTTAGCTGATTGGGTCTTTTGCAAGTTATGGTAAAAAATGAATATGGTTCAAATGAAACAGTTTGATGGGCAAGGGCTATGTGGAAACAGCCATTAGGGTGGTGAAAATGAGATTCAAAATTAGTTCAATTCAGCAAATGTTTGTTAGCTTTATACATAAGGCTAGAGAGGTGTTCTAAATCGGAAAGATATGGAGATGAGTAAGACAAGTTGCTTTCTCTCAAAGTCTTCACAGCTTAGAAATGAAGCCAGCTATGTAAACTCTGTAACAGAGTACAAACCATAGTGCTATAATAGACTTACAGTCCTCAGAAGAAATTTCCTCTTGACTAGGAGACCTCTAGGGAGAAGTAGAAGACCTCCAGGGGCAGTAAAATTTGAAGAAGTCCTTCAGTGGAAAGAGATGAGAGATAAAGCAAAGAGAAAAGAAAAGTGCATGTGTTTTCTTGAAATGGCAGGTATTCAAATGGGATGGACACAGAGGGGTGGCAGAGGTGGAATATAAGTCTGACCAGAGTGTCTAGGGATAATTGTGTAGGACTATTAAGCTCTAAGCTTAAGGCTGGTACTTTGTTCTGCAGGCAACAAGGAGACATCATAGTCTTTTGAGCAGAGAAGCAGTGTGATTAGATCTATAATTCAGGCCAAGCATTCACATAGCCATATGTGGAGTGGATGGCAGCCAGGAGTGACTGTCTCGGGAGGCCAGTTCCAGAGATTGTTACAAGATTCTAGGTAAGAGGATATGAGAGCAGCAGGAACAGTAAGTGGAGTATGGCCAGAGGGAAATGAAATGAGGCAATGGGTACAAAGTTAGATGACAAACTGAAACAATAGGACCTGTAACCCTATTAGCTTATAGGGAGGGATAACCGGAAGGGGTAGAAGTAAAGATGCCTGATATTACTGCCTTTACTTCTTATTTGGAAGTGAGTTCAGGCTTATAAAAATATATAAAAATTAATATAAAGAGTTTTTACGGCTCTTCACCCAGATTGCCCAAATGTTAAATTTTATCATTCTTCCTTTTTCTCTTCCTCTTTCTTCCTCACACACATCACTATATTTATTTTTCTTAAAAAAAAATCCTTGACTTCTAAATACTGAACATATTTGAACCTCTGAGCTTTGAGGTACTAGAAAATTTGTGACAACAGTAATTTAGAATATGAATATGAAAGAAGAAGAGAAGGATGGGTTGTGGACTATACAATGCAAAAATCTAGGAAACACCACAAAAATGCCCTACAAACACTTTTTCCTAATGTTTACCTCAACAGTGGGTATTCCTCCTCTGTCTAGAAAGCTTAACCTTTTCTAGCAAATGTACAACTCTGAAAAGATTACAGTCAGAGCAGTGACTGAGATGGAAGGGCACTCACCTTGGCAGATAGTTTAGGTAAGTGGAAGCTGGTGACCAGATATTGCAACAGATCAAATTAGACATTATACTAGACATCAGTCTTCCTCCCAACTCTAAATCATTCATTTATTTAGTCACTCAACAAATAGTTATTAAGGGCTTAATATGTCAACCACTTTTCTACATACTGGAAATTCAGCAGTGAACAAAACAAAAATCCTTTGCTCTAATAAAACTTACAAGCCTAGTGGGAAGAAAGAGACAATAAACAAAGAGATATGCATCATGAGATAATAAGGGCTATGAAGAATAATTGAGCTGGATTAAAAGACAATAATAATCCAGGTTCAGGCAGCCACCTTTATTAGGAGGTCAGGAAGGGCTTCTCTGATAAAGTGGTATTTAAGCAGAGACGAAATGAAATCAGAGAGTGAATCATGTAGATATCCTCATAAGGGCAGAGAAGCTCTCAGACATGGCACTGAACTGGACTCATGTTTAACACATCTGGGAAACATGAGGAAGAATTCTATTGAATTGATTATTGCTTAAAGCAACCATCAAAACAACAAAATGAAGAATTACAGTTCATAAACTGACAGAGATTAAATTAAACCATGACAAAAACAATCCCAAAGAAAGCAGAATAAGAGGAAAAGGGAAATGAAGAGCAAATGGCACAAATAGAAAACAAATAGTAAGATGATAAGCTCAAACATAATCACATTAATAATTACATTAAACATAAATGGTCTAAACACTCAAGTAAAAGGTTCAGATTGTTGGGAGGCAGGATCAAGATAGTACAATAACAACTTTCCGAGCTCACCCCCTCCCACAGATACACCAAAACTACAACTACATATAGAACAACTATGAGGACAAATTGAAGACTAGCAGAACAAATTTTATACAACTAAGGATATACAAGCAAACCTCAAAGATATTGTAGGTTCTGTTCCAGACCACTGCAATTAAGCAAATATTGCAATGAATTGATTCAAATGAAGCTTTTGTTTCCCAATGCATGTAAAAGTTATGTGTATGCTATATTGTAGTCTATTAAGAGTACAACAATATTATATCTAACAAAATAATGTATATACCTTAATTAAAAAATACTTTATTGTTAAAAATTTCTAGCCATTATCTGAGCTTCCAGAAAATTATAATCACTGATCATAGACCACCATAACAAATATAATAATAATCACAAATATTAAAGTACTGCAAGAATTACCCAAATGTGGGGCACCTGAGTGGCTCAGTTGGTTGGGCATCCGACTTCAGCTCAGGTCATGATCTCACGGTTCGTGAGTTCGAGCCCCACGTTGGGCTCTGTGCTGACAGCTCGGAGCCTGGAGCCTGCTTCCAATTCTCTCTCCATCTCTCTCTGACCCTCCCCTGCTCATGCTCTGTCCCTCTCTCTCAAATATAAATAAAAACATTTAAAAAAAAAAGAATTACCCAAATGTGACATAGAGACACAAAGTGAGCAAATGTTGGGAGACAATTATACCAACAGACTTGCTCAATGCAGAGTTTCCACAAGCCTTCAATTTATAAAAAAACAGTATCTGTAAAGTAAAGCAGAGTAAAGTGAGGTATGCCTATGAAGGAAAAGTCACATCAAGATAGATAAGATGGATGGAGATTCAGTTTAGTTAGAATTCACAACATGAGCATGGGGTGACCAATAAGCAGGAAAAATACCACAACCATAGACACACTCACGTGGGAAAAAGTGGTCAGAGCCCCACATTGGGCTTCCCAGCCCAGGAACACAAGCACCCACAATGTCTAGCTTTGGAAACCAGCAAGGCTGTGTCTGGAAGAGCCAGAGGGGAACAGGAAAATAAGACTTTGCTCTTAAAGGGTGCACACAAATCTCACTCACACTGAGTGAGACAGCAGTTTGAAAAGTACCTGGGTTACAAGTGAAATAAATTCGTTGACTAATTTTAGGGCACATGCCAGAGGGGCAGAGATCTGTTGGAATGTTCTCCAGAGATGGAAGTGCTGTCAGGCACCTTTTTTTCCCCACTCCCCTCTACCTGGTGGGCCTAAGTGCTGGTGGAAACCATTTCTGACATTCTTCATCTAATGCCTCACCCTGTCTCAGCATTCCCTTGCAGATTCCCCAAACCAACCTGCCAGCCTTGGCCAACATCCCTCCTAGGCAACCTGCTCATCCCACCATACTCAGCAAGTGGCCTCAGCTGGTACCTCATAAGTACCCCACAAGTGGCTCCCTGCACACTAGCATTCTTTCAACAGCTGAGTCTCTCAGCCAGACAGCTGGGGGCCAACCCTTCTCACCAGTGCACCCATACCAGGTGTGGATGGGCTCACAGACAACCACACCAGGGGGCAGCCTTGCACATCAGTGAGCCCACACCAGTCACAGTCGAGCCACAATAGGAGGACACATGCAGCTCACACAGGGGACACCCCTGGAAAGTCTGGCTTGGCTGACCAAAGTGGGGGATCTCTACTGGGCCCCACAGGACAACTTCTATACAAAGCCACTACTTCAAAACCAGGAGATATAACTGACCTAACACATAGAAACAGACACAGACAGGAAAAATGCAGAGACAGGGGAATATGTTCCAAGTGAAAAAATAAGACAAACCTTAAAAAAATATCTAAAAGAAATAGAGATAAATTACCACATAAAGAGTTCATATGGCACTCATCAGACTTGACAGAAGAGTAGATGAACTCAGTGAGAATTTCAACAAAGAGATAGAAAATATTTAAAAAGAACCAATCGGAGGTGAAGAATACAGTAACTGCAATGAAAACTACACTATAGGAATCAAGAGAAGATTAGGTAATGCAGAAGAATGGATCAGGAATCTGGAAGACAAGGTAGTAGAAATCACTTGGGTGGAACAGGAAAGAAAAAACAATTTAAATAAATGGAACAGTTTATGGGAGCTCTGAGACAACACCAAGGGTACTAACATCTGCATCATAGGGGTCCTATAAAGAGAAGAACTAGAGAAAGGGACATAAAATCTATTTGAAGAAATAATATACAAAAACTTCCTTAACCCAGCAAAGGAAATGGATATCCAAGTCCAGGAAGCACAGAATCCCAAATAAAAAAAATCAAGGAGAGCTACACCAAGATACATTATAATCAAAATATTGACATTAAAGATAAAGAATCTCAAAAGCAGCAAGAAAAAAAACAACTATTTATATATAAGAGAACTTTCATAAGGTTATTGGCTGATTTTTCAGCAGAAATTTTGCAGGTCAGAGAGAGCAGCAGGATCTATTCAAAGAGGAAAAGACTTACAACCAAGAGTAGTCCACCCAGAAAGGTTATCACTCCAAATCAAGAGAGAGATTAGTTCATCACCATCAAATCAGTCTTGCAAGAAAAGTTAAAGGGAATTCTTTAAATGGAAAAAAGACCATAACTAAAAAAAAGAAAATTATGAAAGGAAAAATCTCATTGGTAAAGGTAAACATACAGTAAAGGTAGTGGATCAACCATCTACATAGCTAGTCTGAAGGTAAAAAGACAAATGTAGTAAAATAATATAGACCTACAATTATTAGTCAAGGGATACACAAATAATAATACATAAAATTTGATACCAAAAACACAAAAAGTGGAAGGGAAGAAAAAAAATGTACTACTTTTAGAAGACATTTGAACTTAAACAACCATCAACTTAAAAAGGACTGCTATGCATGTAGCATGTTATATAAAACCTCTTGGTGAACACAAACCAAATATTTACACAGATGCACACAAAAAAGAAAGAAAAAACAATATCAGCATAACACTAAGGAGAGTCACCAAATCTCAAGGGAAGAAAGCAAGAGAATAAAGGAACAGAAAAGAACTGTAAAAAAAACAACAAGAAATAATCAACAAAATGGTATATCTATATGTCATATATACAAAAGTACATATATATCAATAATTAATTTAAATTTAAATGGATTAAATGCTCCAATCAAAAGACACAGGGTGGCCAAATGAATAAAAATGCAAGACCCATCTACATGCTGCCTACAAGAGACTCACTTCAGTTCTAATGACACATACAAACTGAAAGTGAAGAGATAGACAAAGATACTCCGTGCAAATGCAAAGAAGTATGAGGTAGAAATATTCACATCAGTTAAAATAGACTTTAAACAAAGACTGTAACAAGAAACAAAGAAAGGCATTACATAATGGTGAAGGAATCACTCCAAAAGGAGGATGTAAACCTTATTAATATCTAGGCACACAACACAGGGGCCTAAACACATAAAGGAAATATTAACACACATAAAAGGAGAAATGGAAAGGAATAAAGTAATGCTGAGGGACTTTGACATCCCACTGTATCAAAAGATAGATCATCCATACAGAAAAACACTAAGACTACTTGGCTTTAAATGACACATTAGATCAGATGGACTTAATTGAAATATACTGAGCATTCCATCCCTAAACAGCAGAATGCAAATTCTTTTCAAGTGCCCATGGAACATTCTTCAGGATAGATTACATGTTTAACCAAAAAGCAATTCTCAGTAAACTTAAGAAGATTGAAATCATATAAAGCATCTTTTCTGAATGCAAAAGTATGAAACTAAAACTCAATTACAAGAAAACTGGGGGAAAAAAACTAACCGTGGAGGCTAAACAACATGGTACTAAACAACGAAAGGATCAGTGAAGATATCAAAGAGGAATTATAAAAATACTTTGAAGGGTGCCTGGGTGGCTCAGTTGGTTGAGTACCGACTTCTGCTCAGGTCATGATCTTACAGTTCATGGGATGGAGTCCCACATCGGGCTCTGTGCTGACAGCTTGAAGCCTGGAACCTGCTTTGGATTCTGTGTCTTCCTCTCTCTCTCTCTGCCCCCCCACCCCACTCAGGCTCTGTCTCTCTCTGTTTCTCAAAAATAAATAAACGTTAAAACAACATTTTTAAAAAATACCTTGAGACAAATCAAAATGGAAACAACAAATGGAAGTTTATAGCAATATAGGCTTACCTCAGGAAACCAGAAAAATCTCAAATAAGCAATCTAACTTTGTACCTAAAGGAGCTAGAAAAAGCACAAAGATCAAAGTTAGTAAAAAAAAAAAAAGGAAATAACAAAGATCAGAGTAGAAATAAATGAAATAGAGACAAAAAATAGAAAAGATCAATGAAACGAAAAGCTTGTTCTTTGAAAAGATAAACAAAATTGATAAGCCTTTATCCAGAACTCCTTAAGAAAAAAAGAGGGATCAAATGAATAAAATCTGAAATGAAAGAAGAAAAGTTACAACTAATACCACAGAAATACAAACGATTATAAGAGACTACTACTATGAGTAATTAAATTCCAACAAATGCCTCAACCTAGAAGAAGTGGATAAATTCCTAGAAATGTACAATCTTCCAAGAATTAATAAAGAACAATTGGAAATCTGAACAGACTGATTACTAACAATGAAATTGAATCAGTCATCAAAAAACCTTCAAGAAACAAAAGACCAGAATCAGATGATCTCACAGGTAAATTCACCAAACATTTAAAAAATGTTAGTACCTATCCTTCTCAAAATATTCGGAAAAACTGAAGAGAAATAAATACTTCCAAACATTTTATGAGGCCAGCATTACCCTGATACCAAACCAGACAAAAGCAACACACACGCGCGCACACACACACACACACACACACACACACATACACACACACAATTACAGGCTAATATTCCTAATGAACCGAGATCCTCAACAAAATATTAGTAATCCAAACCAAAAAATACATTAAAAGGCTCATACAGCATAATCAAGTGGGATTTTTTTCTGGAAATGCAAGGACGGTTCAATATCCATAAATCAATCAATGTGATACACCATATGAACACAAAGAAGGGTAAAAATCATATGATCATCTCAATAGACATAGAAAAATAATTTGATAGAATTCAACATACATTTATGGTAAAAACTCAATAAAGTAGGTATAGAGGGAATGTACCTCAATATAATAAAGGCTATATGTGACAAGCCCAGAGACAAGATCATACTTAATGATGAAAAGCTAAAAGCTTTTTCTCTAAGATATGGAGCAAGAAGGATGCCCAGTCTTACCACTTTTCTTCAACATTGTATTGGAAGTCCTAACCCCAGCCGTCAGACGAGAAATAAAAGGCATCCAAATTGGGGCGCCTGGGTGGCTCAGTCGGTTGAGCGTCCGACTTCGGCTCAGGTCACGATCTCGCGGTCCGTGAGTTCAAGCCCCGCGTCAGGCTCTGTGCCGAGTGCTCAGAGCCTGGAGCCTGTTTCAGATTCTGTGTCTCCCTCTCTCTCTGACCCTCCCCCGTTCATGCTCTGTCTCTCTCTGTCTCAAACATAAATAAATGTTAAAAAAAAAAATTTAAAAGACATCCAAATTGGAAAGTAAGAAGTAAAACTTTCACTATTTTCAGGTGACATGATGCTATATATAGAAAACCCTAAAGTCTCTACCTAAAAATATTAAGACTGATAAATAAATTCAGCAAAGTTGCAGGATACAAAATTAATATATATAAATCTTGTATTTCTATACACTAATAATGAACATCAGAAAGAGAAGTATAGAAGAAAATCTTTATACAAGTGCATTAAAAAGATTATCTAGGGGGTCACCTGGGTGACTCAGTCAGTTGAGCATCTAATTCTTCATTTCAGGTCAGGTCAAGATCCCAGGATTGTAGGATTGAGCCCCGTATCCAGCTCTATGCTGAGAATGGAGCCTGCTTGGGATTCTCTCTCTCTCTCTCTCTCTCTCTCTCTCTCTCTTTATCTGTCTCTCAAATTAAAAAACAATATCCAGGATAAGTTTAACCAAGGAGGTGAAATACTTGTACTTTGAAAATCATAAGACACTGATGAAAGATATTGAAGATGACACAAATAAATGGGGAGATGTCCTAAACTTATGGATTGGAATAATATTGTTAAAATGGCCATACCACCCAAAGCAAACTACAGATTCAATGCAATCCCTATCAAAATAGCAATGGCACTTTTCACAGAATTAGAACAAAGAATCCTAACATTTATGTGGAACCACAAAACACCAAAAAGCCAAAGCAATCTTGAGAAAGAACAAAGCCAGTCATGTCACACGCCCTGATTTCAAACCCTAAACAAAGCCACAGTAATCAAAACAGTATGGCACTGGCACAGAAACAGACACATAGATCACTGGAACAGAATATAGAGTCCAGAAATAAACCATCACTTACATGGTCAATTAATTTTCAGCAAATAAGGTAAGAACATACAATGGGGAAAAGACAATCTCTTCAATACACAATGCTGGGGAAACTGGACAACTACACACAAAAGAATGAAACTGGACACTTTCATACACCGTTCAGACAAATAAACTCAAAGTGAATTAAAGACTTAAATGTAAGACCAGAAACTATAAAACCCTCAGAAGAAAACATAGGGAATTAAGTGCTTTCACATGGATCACAGCAATATTTTTTGGACCTGTGTCCTCAGGCAAGGACAATTATAGCAAAAATAAACAAATGGAACTACATGAAACTAAAAGGCTTTTTGAAGAAAACCATCAACAAAATGAAAAGCCAACCTACTGAATGGGAGAAGATTTTTGCAAATGATATAACCAATAAGAGGTTGGTATCTAAAATATATAAACTCATAGTATTTAGTATCAAAAAAAAATCCAACAATCCAATTTTAAAAAATGGGCAAAGGATCTAAATAGACATTCTTCCAAAGAAGACATCCAGATGGCCAAAAGACACATGAAAACATGCTCAACATCACTCATCATCAGGGAAATGCAAATCAAAACCACAATAAGACAGAACTTCACACCTGCCAGTATTACTATTGATCAAAAAGGTAAGAAATAACAAGTGTTGTCAAAGATGTGGAGAAAAGGCAACCCTCATGTGCTGTTTGCAGGAATGCAAAATGGTGCAGCCACTGTGGAAAACAGAATGAAGTTACATCAAAAAATTAAAATACAAATAAAATCCAGCAATTCCACTTCCAGGTATTTATTCAAAGAAAATGAAACCATTAATTTGTAAAGATATATGCACCCCTATGTTTATGGCAGCATTATTTCATTATTTACAATAGCCACGATATGGAAGACACCTAAGGGTCCATCAACAGATATGTGGATAAAGATGTGAGTTGTTAGAAAGGTAAGTAGGTAAGTAGGTAGGTAGGTAGGTAGGTAGATAGACAGACAGACAGACAGACAGACAGATATGATGTGCATACACACATACACACACTAAAAAGAAAGATGGAGTGGCTACATGAATATCAGCCAAGGTAAATTCCAGAATAAAACTCATTTTGTGGGAAAAAGAGGGTCGTTTCATCAAGAGTAAAGGGTAAGGGATCATTTTGTTAAAAAGACATAGTAATCTTAAATGTTTAGTCCTCTAACCACAGCTTCAAAAACGATGAAGTAAAAACTGATAGAACTGCAGGAAGAAATTGAAAAATTCACCAGGGAATCAGATATTTCAATACCTCTCTCTCAATAAATGTTTCAACAAGTACTATATTGAACAAGAACACAGATTTGACCACCACCGACTAACTTGATTTAATTGACATTTAAAGAGCGCTCTACGTGGGGGCGCCTGGGTGGCTCAATTGGTTAAGCATTCAGCTTCAGCTCAGGTCATGATCTCACAGCTTTTGGGTTCAAGCCCTCCATTGGGTTCTGTGCTGACAGCAGAGAGCCCACTTCAGATCCTCTGTCCCCCTCTCTCTGCCCCTCCCTCTCTCTTTCTCCCCTCCCCCACTCTCTCAAAAATAAATAAACATTAAAAAAAAAAAAGCATGCTCTAGGCAGAATACACATTCTTCTTGAATGCACACAGAACATTCACTGAAACTGGATACATACCTCATTTGCATAACTCAAGGCAAGAGCATTCAACGATTACATGATACCCTCCCTACTCTGGCTCACAGGGAGCCACGTATTTTCTGATGTCTTTTTTTTTTTTAATAGACAAAAACAAATACAATCACAAAGTTCTTTAAACAGTTATAATCACAAAGTGCCTACTCTGCTAGGAAAATCTGTGCTCCAGACCAAAATTATAGATCAATCCACACATTGTATTCTCTTAGTCTGCTTTGTTTGGTTAGCCAACAAAACCAAACTCACTGTCTTTCACTCTAAGGTGTGATGTTCACTCTTAAATCATTAAATCCCTCTAAATTAAACTCTGAGTTTGCCCTTCATTGTTTGGTTTGAGGAATTTCCAGCATTCGCTATTAATGGAGTTGCAGTAGACACCATCCATATGAAATAATCCCATTTAACACCGTCAAATTAGTGAAAATGCCATCTAGAATAGTGTGCTAAATTTAGCAAATAAGAATACAGAACAGACGCCCAGTTACATTTGCATTTCAGATAAACAACAAGTAATTTCTTAGTATAGATACGGTCCAAATATTGCACGGGGCCTACGTATCTTAGATGATCACCCGGAAACTGCAGTTGAGGACCACGTAGTAAATTCTTATGGTGAAGGATTAGAAGGCCACAATGCCTACATGTGGCAGGAAAATGAGTCACTAAAGGGATCTAAAACAAAACCAGCCAACAGGACAGAGGGATGATCACACGCACAGAATCAGAGCCACGTATGTGTGACATGGAAATAACCTCGGTGACTTTCCCCAAGAGGTGTCCATTTGGCCCCAGCATGAACACTGGTACGATTAGCCAGAGTGCAGCTCTTAAAGCCTACAAACTACAGTGCTGTATTTGTCTTGAATCCTTCTTATGCTTCCTACATGCAGTAATTAAAGTAATGCTGCTACTGCTATTTTTATGGATGTATATGGCTCTGACTTCCAAAATGAAAGCTTTAATCTATAATCGCACACCAAGGCTCTTGAGCAAAGGATACAGTCTTTATTCATAAAACCATTCCCTCAAGTAACCACCCTGCATGGGTTAGATTAAGGGAGAGAGGAAAAAGGAGGGGGACAAAGGAGGAGGAAGCAAGTGAGGAAATATGAATAAAACTGCTTTTGCTAATAATGAACTCATAGTTATAGGAGGCAAGGAAAATGGACATGCTTTAAGAATTCCTCGGGGCTAAAGCAATTGTTATTTTTACATTTTCAACCTCTAATTTGAGATCTTTCTTATAAAAAGAATAAAGCCGTGAAGTCTTAGAATAGTAGTAGGCTTATATAGCATTGAGCACACTACATTGACTGTAATAACCAAACCTATTGAAAACAGAGACATCAAAACACCATTTGGTCCCCTATCTTCAGACAGGGCTGTTCCGATATCTCTCAGGCCAAAGAGAATTGATTCTAATTTGCGGGGAGGGACAGGAAAAACTCTTAGGGGAACAAGACTGAACACCTTCTTTGCTAAATTATTTTAGTCTTTCCTGCCAAAACAGGCAGGAAGTTCTTTCTCATAACTCACCCCAATAACTCCTATTGTAGTTCAGATTGACATCCTTTGAGATTTATTAATATATTCCATGGAGAGAAAGAACAGCTAGTTACTATCTTCTGGACAGTCCTCCTTCAGGCACTGAAAATTCCTGACCAAATAATTCCATCAGCCTTCTCGCAGATTTAATTATTTCAGGTCTTGTAACCTTTGTTAATAAGTCCTATTTTTCAAGCCTTTGTTCATTTTTAATCATTAGTTATACCGTTGCATGAAGATCAGTGCATAAACCTTTTGAAAAAGTGAAAAACTCAAATAATTCATTCCAACAAATGAAATGCTAATGCTGTTGCTATGCAGCAACGCTAGGTTCATTAGATGCCTTTGCTCGGCATACCATCTGCAGATCTCCTTCTTTTATCCCACCAGCCTTGGAACATTTCAAAGGGTGGAATGTGTCATAACCCATTTATTTTGACTAAATACCAAATCACATCTCTGTTTTCTATAAGACAAAAATGAAGCTTGTCACACTTGGACTAATAGTTCTTAATGAGAATTATGTTCTTTATCGTTATGTTTTAACATTCCCCTAAAAGAGACATTTTCAATTTGAGTAATTGTTTAATTAATGACTATAAAGCAATTTGATGCAACACCAATAGCACGTAGCATGAATTCTGAACAACCATGATTGTTAGTTTGAGCCAAATGGACTGAGTTTTCATTGCATGAGGCATGTCAATAAAATAATTTCTTGTGAGCCTCAACGAGACTCTGGACAAACTTGTGAAATAAAGCAAGTAAATGTGTCCTCTTAAATTCTTATTATTTACCAATGTGTTCTTTCCTCACCTTCTAAACTGTGCCTTCCAACCCATAATAGGCACTCAAAGCTGTCCTGCCCCTTCTGAAAAAACTCCTTCAACTGCACATTCTATCACTACCCTGGGTCAGTGACCCAGATATTTGCCAGATCTATCCCTCCTATAATCTATTTGCCAAAGACTCTGCTGAATTTTGAATAACTAGTCCAATCAATTCAACTGCTCTAGTGATACAAATTCTCTAAAAGAGAAAAATTACAAACTGAGAGAGTAATGTTTTTGATGAGGGGAGCATCCATTAACCAATAGAAATATGTGGGGGCCACGATTGTTAACTCATGAATCCACAAATGTATCTGTATTTCCATCTTTTCCCATTGCTTCAGCATACACTCCAGATACTACTTTAGCATTTTTTCCAGAGTGGACTTACATCAAGACAGGAAAGTGTCTTCCTCCTTTTGCTGGAGGTACTCTATTGTTGATTCATTAACACTGAACGCACAGCCAACACACTAACTCATGCCTGAGCAAAGCAGATCTAACACACATTTTTCCTTGTAAGGTACATCGTAACTTCCTTACACTTAGAAGCACTAGACAGAACTTCAACATTATGCTTAGTGTCCATTTTAAACAGCAAAATCGCCAGAAAGCACAAGCATGAAAAGCAAAAATTGTAGAAATAATTGCCACTAAACATACCATGAAAAAGACACATGTTTACGGTATGAATGCTGAAACAGGAAGGTAGAGTGTTGCCTTGCTCAGCCTCAGCTGGCAGGGAATGGGCACAGGAGGCAACTCACATTATTTGCAGCTCTGTGGTCTCAAAACAGGCACTGATTTGGGGGTAATATGAATCAAAAAGAATAAAATATTTAGGCATAAGTTAACCAGGAAGGTAAAAGATCTGTATACTAAAAACTATAAAACAGTGATAAAAGAAATTAAAGGAGACACAAATATATGGAAAGATACCCAGTGCTCATGGGTTAAAAGACTTAATATTGTTAAAATGTCCATACTACCAAAAGGGATCTACAGATTCAATACAATCTCTATCTAAATCCCAATGGCATTTTTCACAGAAACAGAAAAAACAATACTAAAGCAATCTTAAACGAAAAGAACAAAACTTCATTTCAAATTATATCACAAAGCTAAAGCAATCAAAACAATATGCTACTGGCATACAGACATATAGACAGATGAAAGAGAATAGAAAGCCCAGAAATAAACAGATGCATACGTGGTCAACTAATTTTTGACCAGAGTGCCAAGAACACACAATGGAGAAAAGATAGTCTTCTCAACAAATACTGTTGGGGAAAGTGGATTCCAGATGCAAAAGAATGAAATTGGACTTTTACACCATGGACAAAAATCAGTTCAAAATGGATCAAAGACAAAAGAGAGAGGGAAACAAACCGTAACAGACTTTTAATGATAGAGAACAAACTAAGGGTTGATGGAGGGAAGTTGGTGGGGGATGAGCTAGATGGGTGATAGTTATTAAGGAGGGCACTTGTTATGATGAGCACTGGCTGTTGTATGTAAGCGATGAATCACTGAATTCTACTCCTGAAACCAATATTGCACTGTATGTTAATTAACTAGAATTTAAATAAAGTAAAAAAAAGTGGATCGAACACTTGAACTCAAGACCTGAAACCATAAAACTCCTAGATGAAGAACATAGGAGGAAATCTCCTTGACAGTGGTCTTGGCAATAATTTTTTGGATATGGCACCAAAGCACAGAAGACAAAAGCAAAACCAAGCAAGTTGGACTACATCAAATTAAAAAGCATCCGCATATGAAAAGAAACAATCAACAAAATGGAAAGGCAACCTGCAGAATGGGGGAAAATATTTGCAAACCGCATGTCTGATGGGGGGTTAGTATCCAAAAACTAAGGCCAATAAGTACATGAAAAGATATTCAACATCAGTAATCATCAGAGAACTATAAATCAAAATCACAATGAGATTTTACCTTACTCTAATTAAGATGGCCATTATTAAAAGAGAGAGAGAGGTAACAAGTGGTAGCAAGGATGTAGAGAAAAGGAAATTCCCAGACGCTGTTGATAGAAATGTATATTGGTACATTCATTATGGAAAACACTGAAAAAATTGAAAATAGAACAACTATATGAACTAGTAACCCCACTTCTGGGTATATATGCAAAGGAAGTGAAATCAGCATTCTAAGAGATATCTGTAGTGCCATGTTTATGGAAGCATTATTTATAACAGCCAAGATATAGAAGCAGCCTAAGTGTCCATCAAAAGATGAATGGATAAAGAAATTGTGGTATGATGGGATATTATTAAGCCTTGAAAAGGAATGAAATTATGCCATTTCCAACAACATGAATGGACCTGGAGGGCATTATATTTCGTGAAATAAGACAGACAGGCAAATACTGCATAATCTCATTTTAATATAGAATCCAAAATTGACACTCATAGAAGAGAGTGGAATGATGGGTGCCAGGGGCTGGGGAAATGAGGAGGTGATGGAGGAAAGGCAGAAGCTTTCAGTTATACAAGATAAGTAAGATCTGGAGATCTACTGTATACCACAGTGCTGATAGCTAACAATGCTGTATTGTATACTTAAAATTGCTAAGAATGCATATCTTATGTTAGGTATTCGTGCATTCAAATAACAGAAACAATAACAATAATGAGGTTAGGGAGAAACTTTGGGAAGTAATGGATATGTTTATGTCCCAGATAGTGGAAATGGTTTCACAGGTGTATATTTATCTCCCAACTCCAGATGTATGCATTAAATATCAACTGCTTTTAATGCATTAATCATACCATTAGTTGTATATTAATCATTGACTGTATTATCCTCATTGTAGAGATGAGGAAACAGGTAAATGGGGTAAATAATTTGCTTAAGGTTATCTAGCTAGGAAAATAAGTGGAAGTCTACCTTTAATACTTTCTGGATCCAAATCCTATATATAAGCTATTATGCCACAATGCTTTCCATATTGGTTTCATCATTATTACACTGTCCTATTGCATGACATCCTTTGTCTTCTCTTGGTGAAAAGTGAAAACAAGCATCGGATATCCCCAACCTGTATACATCCCAAAATGCTAATATTGTTACTTAGAGATATTCTAGGCCCTGTCTTCTCGGTGACAGAGGAAACCTGTCTTCTGATGCATTTACATTCCTGATGGTACGTTCAGAGCTGGCACTGCAATCAAGTAAGGGTTTTGGAACCATAAATTTGCTAGTTACCCCAGCTTTTCTCTACACTAGTTGTGTGACCCTAAAGATCTCATGTATCCTCAACACAGGAATTGTCATGCTAATTTCATAGGATTATCCTGAAGATTAAATCAGATAGCTAGTGCAAGGGCCCTAACTCATAGTAAGTGCTTGGAAATAAGCATGTAGTGCTCTTCAGAATTTGTTCTTCGGGGGGGGGGGGGAGGCGGGCAGAACCTATGCAACAAAGCGACTTTTCATCCGTTGGTTTCTCCATACAGGCTCTTAAAAATCAAAAGTAAAAACAACCGTCACTTCGCCACGACTGTGATAATAGCAGCTACATTGCTCTGCAACCCTCTACAGCTCAGCTCTAGCTATGCCCCCCTCTTTGTCAAGGGCAATATAGACGTGTGATACATATATAGTAGCTCCAGGGTGGAGATCCCAATATTCCATCATCAAACGTGGCTTGAAAACAAACCTTAACCCCCTTAGAATTAAAGCTAAGTCTGCCATGAACAGTTGTTTCTAAACTTCCACCTCTTTAAAAAGCACTGTGTTTTGATTTTCAATCCTAGTGCAGAAATCACTCCATCTGGCCTGGCCAATCAGGATGCACAAGAAGCACCGGATTTAGTTTATTTTATTTATATATATAATACCAGAGGATGTGTTAATGTAAAAATGAAACCAGGTTTGCAATAATGCTGGGGAAAAGATGGAAAGATTTCAGGAACATTTCTCCAAACCCAATGGGTTTGGTTAAGATGGGAGACTCGGGTGGTTTCACCAGAAAGACCACAATAGCTTCTTAAGGAGAGGACTAAACAAAGTTTTAATTCATGGCGGGCAAGGTTAAAAATAAAAATGACAACGCTGTTTTAAAGGATGAACCAACCACACAGGGTACCTATGTTATCTGCGTTTTCCACATATTCTGAATAATGGAAAGCTCATGTTTCGGATTTGAACTGCCACTCTTTTACTTCCTTTGTGACCTGTGCAAGTTACTTGATCCCACTGAGCCAAACGTTCTGTTTACAAAAATGGTGGGAATAATATCAGACTCCCAGCATTGTTGCAAGCACTGAAATTAGGAGATACGTATGAAATTTCCTGCAACAGAGGTCTTAAGAAATCTTAATTTTGTTCTTTAAAGATGAAGAATTATTGACTGGCAATATAGATGTAAGATGAATTTTTTTTTCTTCAAAATATTTCAATCATTTATTCAACTTGCACTGATCATTTTCTGTGGGCCAGATACCATGCTAAATCTTCCAAGTCAGAAATCCTTGCTGTGTGTGGGGGTGGGGGTGTGTGGGGGGGTGTTGATAGAGAAGGAGCATGATACTATCCGTGGATGTCTCTTCAGAGATGTATAAATCTTACCCTTTTATGTACCGCGAATTTGACATATTAGCAAAGACTCTACTCTTGTAACAATCCCAAAAGGGAATTAAATGTTACTTCTTCCATTAAATTTTTTCCCTCAACATTCCGAACAGAAGCAATCACCTTAACCTCTAAGTTCTTACTACATCTCTCACTTATTCATTTAACAAGAATTAATGTATCACTTTTCCATTTAATAAGTACTTACTGGACTCGTACTGTAGGTAAGCCATGAAGCTGTAAAAGGGGAAAAGATCTCCTTTCAGCAGGATCAAAGGAGACTTCTTGGAGGATGGGCTTTAAAGGACGGATGGCATTTTGACCAAGAGCACAAAGTAAGACAGGAAAACACAAGTTCTGTTGGTTTTAGGAGAGTTAGGTATGGCCTTGTGTTGTTCATCGTCTATTCATTTTCACATCTTATCTCCCCATCTACTTGACAGCCATAGAGACTGTGTTTAATCTCCTGTTACTCGCACATCAAATGACACACAAGGTCATATGTACGTGCATCAAATGGCTGGATTCGAAATCCAGATTGGACTAGATTAATTCAGAGAATACATGCAGGTAAGATCTACTCCACCTTCCAGTATTCAAGGAAAGAAACCCTACAGCACCCTCAAAGTCAAAGTGTTTCCATTGGGGTCCTACAGCTACCTCCAAATCCCAAAGGATTTAGTTACCGGTCATGACCTGTCGGCATGCTAGTACCAGAATATGTTCATGCAAACATGTGACATGTGCCTCTGCTCATTTTCTGTGTTCTTTGTGGCCTTTTCTTTCTCCAGTGTGACAAGACACTTCAAAGGAATGTTGCCCATCCCTGGCCAGGAGATGGAGTCCTGGGCTTTGATACAGGCAGCACCACTTACCTTCCTTGCTAGAATGTTCTCCGAGGGTCTAATTCAAACCCTGTATCAGGACTTACTTCATTTCTAAGGCAGTACCAAGTCATAAAGTTACTACAGCACTGAATTAGCATATGCTGTTGCAATTTTTTGGCATGAATGCAGTTTTTATGTAGTTAGAAAAGGTTATTACTATGGTTTTTGGAAAGTAAAAATAAATGGTTGGGGAAATAGTTATGATATCATTTTTTTTCAAAAAATAGACATGTTCCAAATTCTCAGCACCTATCTCAGCACAGAAAACATGGCCCTGAATTTCAATGCATGTTGGACAAGGGCCCCAGCTTTCTGTGTATCAGCAGTCTTAATGTCACATCATCTAATTCATAGATGATGTGTTAAGAGAATTGGAAAATACTTTTCACTCCTGGAGATGCTCTAGGATTGTTTTTGTTTTATTATTTTCACACTATCACATTGCTTTTTTGGTTCCTACTGGGGAGTCTAGAGATGAGAACTGATTCCTAAGCCTTGGAAATCTTTTATTAAGGAGGAAAAACCAGTCAAACTATTATTTGAATGGCATATTCTGGTCTTAAGCAAAGTTAACAATCTCACTGAATACATGCAAATCAAGTTTCTAGCAAAACTTGGCTTTGCTTCTACATCAGTAAGTAGGTGGCATAGGAAAACCTGATAGGTCAGAGTCCATGTAACCACTACTTTTGGTCCCATAAGTATACCACCATAACTCCTGGCTTGTGTCATTAGTCGTATTGGAAGACATTGGCAAACATGGCTCGTAAGTTTTGAAACTTTTTGCCGAAATCTTAAGTAAATAACAGAAATTCTGGTCCTCTTTCAAAGTACTAGAATTTAAAATGCTACTTTAATCTATTAGAATAATCACTATAGGGGTTCCTGGGTGACTCAGTTGGTTGAGCCTCCAACTTCAGCTCAGGTCATGATCTCATGGTTCATGGGTTTGAGCCCGGTGTTGGTCTCTGTGCTGACAGCTCAGAGCCTGAAGCCTACTTCAGATTCTGTGTCTCCCTCTTTCTCTCTCTGCCCCTCCTGCACTCGTACTCTCTCTCTCTCTTTCTCAAAAATCAATAAACATTAAAAATTTGTTAAAAATAAAATAAAATAAGACAATCACTATCTGTCAGAGTTAGGAGAAAATCCAGAGCTGGGCTGGTACAATTCTTGCTTTCTCAAGGGGTCATGGCTGGTTGGAGATGCAATAGCTCTCAGAATCCATACTTTCTAAATTAAAGTTCCTGACAATCAGCTAGCCTGAAGCTTAGTAGAGTATCCTAGATGATCCAGGTGAGCTAGTGTGACCATAAGTGTCTTTATAAATATAAGGAGGAGGCATGAGAGTCAGTGATGCTATGTGAGAAAGGCTAAACTGTCTATTGCTGGGTTTGAAGATGGAAAGGGGACATGGACGAAGGGATGTGGCACTTTTTAGAGGCTGGAAAAGGCAGGGAAATAGTTTTTCCCTTAGAATTCTCAAAGGAATGCAGCCATGCTAACATATTAATTTTATCCCACTGAGACCCATTTTGGATTTTTGACTTCCAGAACTGTAAGATAATAAATTTGTGTTGTTTTAAGTCACTGAAGTTTGTCACAACAGTAATAGGAAACTAACACACTGTCTAAGGATGTATTCAGTTCAATTTCCTCTTTAGTGTATAGGAAGGCACTAAATTTGCTTCCTCCTGCTAGGCACAGAGGAGAAAAACTCCCATCAATTATTTCCCCCAGCAAATACTCGACAGCTCAACAAAATCGGTATTTAGGATTTAAGACCCATCTAGCTCCATCAGTCACTCAGTGTTTCTGTACCCACCCTAAGCAGCATAGCACCCAAATAAAAGGTACAAACCACCTTGTATTAGTCAGGGGGTGTAGCAGGGAACAGATGGTTCATTTAAAAAGACTAATTGAAGAGAGCTTATTAAAATGACTATTTGCAAAAGGATAGGCAGAGTTAGAAATAGTACTAAAGAAGGGATGATAAAGTACCCAGGGACGAGCAATAGAGAGAAATTAAGCCTAGGATTAAAAGGACAAGGCATGGAGGCCATTCCCAAAACTCAGGGAGACCTGATGTTGTAGAGAGGATGGTCTGGCAAGAGCTATAGGCTCTGAGAGACAAATAGAGCTCGAGCCAACCACAGACCATGGAGAGAGGATGCCAGAGGAATAAATACCTTGACCTTTCTCTCTTCCTACACTCTGGTTTCCTACTAGTTCCTCCCATTGGCTGAAACCTAATGGAAGTCAGAAGGCAGCAAGAGTAGTTGATGTAGTCAACAAAGGTCAACCTTCCAGGGCACAGATCTGGGAGAGAAGGGAGATGCATGAATCTGGAAGACCAAACAGAGAAATACAATATCCTCTTTTCAACTCACTAGACCCTTCTCCCCTTTTCCATGATATGAGAGGTCAAATGGAATTGCTATTAACTTATATAGTGGAAAGATAACATGTTATGGGAAAATGAAAAATATTTCAGAAGCATTTGGATAAGGCTCTTTCTACTACTATCAATGCATAAAATGGTTTCAGAAAACATAGATGGTAACAAAACTTCCTTAAAGTTAAGAATATTTTGGCACATTTGAGATTAGTTTAATAAAAGGGCACTACCCTGCATTCTCCTCAAAAAATGTTGGTCAGAACCACCAATGCCAAAGATAAGATGATGGCTGGATGTACCATTAGTCTGACCCAGCATGCCGTTTCTTATAGTGCTATGATTTATGGGATTATAATTTTTTGGCCAAGAAATAACAAAAATTTTACTGAAATTTGTTTCCTGGGCCTTCTAATGTTGCAGTAGGACAAATTTTTATGAACTTTTCTGTTATACCTACAGAAAATAAAAGATAGACAATGAAATCACCTAAGGACCAAGAATGAATGAATCCAAGGTAGTAAATTTAATACACTTACTAGCATTAAACTGACTAGAAGACATTTACCCTTCCTAACAAAAAACAAATACTTTGACAGCTCTTAGTCAAAAGTGCCATTGATCTAAAGAGATGCTACAACTTCTGACCAACTTCTGTCACATCCACCCTTGGTGTATACTAGGCCACAGTATACAGAATCACTAAACTTGGAATCATCTCAGACTTCTACCCCCACTATATATGCTGAATCCCTTTAGCATTATTGACCTGTACAAAAAGAAGCTCCAGGGGTAGAAATATGAAATCAGTGTGCACAACACTATCACGCTGAAACATAAACCCTGGAATGTAGTCGTTCCACCTCAGCTACTGGATGAAAGCAAGAAGTTCTGCTGCCTTAATCCTCCAATTCATTCCTTCCTAAATGTTAATAAGCACAATAGAGAAGCAGCACTAAGATTAGCATGAACCCTGAAGTCTTGGAGATCCTTCATCATCCTGTGGCCATGGTGATGAGTGAAGCCATGTCTCATAATGTGTGAACAGCCCCCTGTGGGTTGTAACCAGTGGAAAAGGGCCATAGGTTTAGAGCCCTTGCAAAGTACCCTCCAGTTTTCCAGCAGTTATTAATTTCCTTGGTGTTAGAGGTTGGACATAGCCTTAGGTATATTTATACATAGTAATAAAGGACCCAGTTCTGATGATGAGAATTGTGTAGGGGGTCACTGAGGACAGAATTTGGCTTGGTATCAAACACATACAAAAAGCCAAGTTTACCCATATTCAGTTTCCTAATTATCATTTGTTTCCAAATTGGCTATATTATTTTCATTCTGCCGTTCCAAATAGAAGAATCAACAATATTTATTATCATATAAATGCTAGTTCTAACATTACTAAATTTTCTTTAAACTTTGATTTGACAATTCTACAAGATGTTAAATAATATCTAGTGCTTTGTAGAATGCCTGCATTTCCCATTGCCAAAATATTTGGAGATGATATTCACCATCCAAATATACAACAGAGTAAATAAGCCAGAAAAGAATGTTTTTGTATTTAATACATAAGGTGATATTAACATTAATATGTTCTGAAGGCGTTTGGACCTTCACTTTCTCCCACACACATTGGCATAATTTCAGATACAAAAACTTTTGACATTTAATCTACTTAGCAAAAATCCTAATTTCCTACTAAAGCCTTGGTAGTCATTAGTGCTATTCACATATATTTATAGTTTTCTTCATCCTGGGTACATGGCAAGCTACATGTCCCCCTGAAGTCAGATAAAACCATCTGACTTACTTTAGCTACTGAAGAGTGAGTAGAACTAATATGTATCAATTCTGGGCTGAAGCTGCTGTATGCATGATCTGCTTTGTTCCCAACTCCCTGCCACAGGTACCAGTGATATTCTAGAGGTTGGGTCACCCTCAGCCTGGGACCAGAGTGAGGACAATATGCTAATCTGAAATGAACATGCAGAATGAGTAAGAACCACACTACATGCACTCAGCTTACCTTCTCTGCTCTCTCTGGGAATGACTAAACCTTCCTAAGAATCACACACATACACACAAATGCCCACACGGCCCTAAGGTCTAAACACCCTTTCACAGCTGTGCTATATTTCACAGACCACACTGGCATTTAAGATACTTGAGATTACTGGGGTTATTACCAAGTACAGCCACACCTCTCCTGATGGATAAAAGACAACTTTAAACTTCTCACAATTTACATCTCTCACAACAAAGGGTCAACTGAATGAAGTAGAGACAGTGTATTTGAATGAAGGAAGCATGAGTTTCATAGTCACCTTGATCTGGTTGCAGTAGAGGGTTCATCAGCTATTGTTTATACAATCTTACAAAACTACTTAGATAGTTTGAACAATTTACTTTTCTCATCCATGAAACAAGATAATACTATGTATTTTACAGGATGCTATGAAAGATAAAAGAGATAACTAATTTCAAGTATCTAGCCCAGGATTTGTAGTAACCATCAGTGTCTATTTGTTTCTCCTACTCTGATCCCTTCTGATAACGAAGTATTACTAGAAGTGACAAGATCGGGGTGAACAAATTACAGCCAACAAGCCAAATATGGCCCACTGTGTGGTTTTTGTAAATAAAGTTTTATTGGCTCACTACCCCATTCACGCATTTATGAATTGTCTATGGTTTCTTTCACACTAAAATGCAGAGCTGAGGAGCTGCAACAGAGACTGTATGGCCTACAAACCCTAAAAATATTACTTTTTGGATTTTTTCAGAAAAAGCATGTTGACCTCTGAACTAGATTCATTTATAACGTGGACAACGGAATTTCTCATACAAATCTCGTCCCGGACTTATTTTCCTAGAACAGGTCAATATTGTATTGTGTACCAGTGGTAGGTTATGGAAGCTTGAGATCCAATGATCACGGCCTGGTGTGTGACATGACCCAAGATTTTACAGTGAATCATGAAGCATACTAATGGACAGTCAAAAAGGTTGCTCTAAGTCTACTACTTGAATGTCCTAAATAAGCACTTATGTTTTCACTTAGTAATTCATCTCACAAGTATGTGTCTAAATACCAGCTATACGTCAATGAACTGTGCTAGGCACTAAGAACATGAAGACAAACAGTGCTGCACTCAGAAGTTCGTGGTCTAGCAGAGTGGGAAAATATGCAAAGAAATAAATAATTACAATTCAGTGAGTTAACAGCTAATGAATATATAAGCGTACACACATAAGCAAACTGTAGCAAGGAGACGAAAGGTGGTATCTGAGCAGAACAGACTGGATTCCTTGACATAAAGCATCCCAGAGTGAAAGCCTCTGCATATGGACGTATAGAAACAAAAACAAAGGTACTAAGCAGACCCCAGGGTGGGCAGAGTGTACATTTTCCCTGCTCTTGTTGGAGATCTCCAACAAGTATCTTGATCTGGATCCTATTTGGTTCCCGGCTTTCGCTTCTTGGGAATGTCTTGTGACATTTCTCTTGACCTCAGGGTTGGAGCCTCAATACCATCACAACTTATTCTTTGTTAGACCTGACTTGGTTCTTCTCTTTCAGTTCTGGACTTCCCTAGAGCCATGCTGACTTTTCCATTTAGTTCAGAACCCTCACCCCAAGCTTTAGATCTTCTCTTATCTGATTCTAATATGCTCACCTCCTTACTTCTGACCTATAGGTGCCAACGACTTGTACCTTTGTCCTATTGTTGCAATCCAAATTTGATACTGTTGAATGGAGTGTTATGGAAAAGAAAGATTTTTCCAAGGAACAAATGCAGACAGTTATTACAGTTGCATGGAATGTAATGTTTGAAGTTGCAAAGGTGTGAAAAAGTAAGGTGGGTTTAGTTCCCCCAAATAAATTTGATATGGATCGTGTATATACTACAGAGCAAAGAATGGCAGAAGATTAAACTAAAAACTAGTAAAGAGCAAGATTGTGGAGGAGCTTGAAAATCATGTAAAGGAACATGTACTTCATTCGGTGGCTAGTCAAGAACTATTGTCAAATTTTAAACAGAGAGGCATATGATCATCTTTGAATTTCCAAATATTTCTCTGGAAGCAATATGGTACATGATTGGAAGAACACAGAAGCTTAAGGAGAAAGAAAGCAGTTACCTAACCATTGTCATATACCAGGTAAACAATGAGAGCCTAAACTGAACGAAGAGAAGAGAATGAATTTGAGATATATTTGGGATGGGATCGCAGAATTGATGTCTGCATGGATAGATAGTGAGGGCAGAGAAGCAGTCTAGAACAGTGCTTCTCAAACTGTCTCAGTGAAGTCCAGTTTAGAGAATTCATAAACACTGTGGAGTAATACCTTTGTAAAACAAAACAAAAGAAAATGATCATGTGCTTGGATGTTGCAGAAATGTCAAATCCCTCTAAGAGTTTCTAATGCGTACTTTCAATTTGTGTGTTTATCTCGTGACAGTGGTAATCTGTGGTCCAACACTTATCTGTAGACCACACCTTGAGTAGTCCTGCACTACTAGGCCCCCAGGGTTTCTGGTTTGGATGACTAGATGGGTGGAGAGGACTTTAGCCAAGTTAAGGAACAGAGGGCAAGTGGATTTAGAGGATGAAGGATGAGTTTCATTTTAGATATGTTATTCTTGATGTCCCAATGAAACATGGATGGAGAAATCCATTCAGCTTGTATGTGCTTCATTTGCAGAGAATGTCTCATATGTGGTAGGTATTTAGTAAGGTTTAAAAAAAAACTTTTTTAATGTTTTATTTATTTTTGAGAGAGAGACAGAGCATGAGCACAGGAGAGGGGCAGAGAGTGAGGGAGACACAGAATTCGAAGCAGACTCCAGGCTTTGAGCTGGAGCTCAGGCTTTGAGCTCTCCAGCACAGAGCCTGACACGGGGCTTGAACCCACAAACTGTAAGATCATGACCTAAGCCAAAGTCAGACACTTAACTGACTGAGCCACCCAAGTGGCCCTAGTAAGGTTTTTTTCAATGCATAGATGGAAGCAAACTTCCTATTTAATTGTCTCCAAAGTAAACACACTATTGGAACAAGCAAGGCAGGATATTGGGATAAAAACCTAATGACACAATTCTACTACCAGACTTCTGCAATTACACCACAACCTGAAAATCTGAATAACGAGACTGTTAAAACAGGGCAGGACATGAAAGGTTGACTTTTTGCACGAAGGAAAAATGGTAAAAGGCAGTCAGTTCTTCTCTCTACTTCATGTATTCATTTCTCAGTCACACAGTTCATGTGTCTGCTGCGTGATAGTTAACTGGATCCAAGTTTACTGAGGAATCACAGAAATCAGCCAGGTTGTTTTGGTAGAAGGTACAAATCTGCATACAACTCAAGTGCACAAAGCATGTAATGTTTTGTATATGTCATATTACTTTCTATTTATAACCCATATTCTACCAGGGGAAGAAAAATTAATCTGCCTTTCACCCAAAGTTGCATCTAGATAACTGGAATCTTACAGAGTGCTGCCATGGTATGAGCTGTCTGACTACTGGGGGCCAACCCTGTCTGATTTCTCCCTGCCCTACACTCATTTACTTCAATGACCCCCATTCCCTTGGTCCCCATCATTAATCCACAGCATTGGCCACTGTCACACCCTTTGTTCTGACCTCACAATCTCTCAGTTCAACCCTCAGCCATTTCTTAGCCCTCCTCCATGCCTCGCTGGTCAGGGAACATCATGGGACTAAGACCTGCCACTACAATTGTGCTTTTATGTGCTTGAGCAATCATTCCAGTGCTTCCTACACTATACTTTGAAGAATTCATTCAACCATCTCTGCCAGCAAGTATCTTCTGAGCACCTATTATGTTCTGAGCCCTTTTCTAGACTCCTGGGAAACTTCAGTGAGCAAAACTAACTAAAGCCTCTGACGTCATGAAGCATGCATTCTTGGATGAGGGAATAAGTGATAAATAATAAGCATAATACATAAGTCTAACAACACAGTATGCTTGAAGTTGGTAAGTGCTATGGAGTAAAGCAGAGGAGGGCAAAGGAGATTTGGGAGTGCAGCCTAGGGATGGTGGTTTGAAATTTTAAACAGGTTTGTCCAGAATAGAGTTCACTAAGAAGGCAATATGTGGGCAGATGAGAGAAGTGAAGAGGTTCTTCAAGTGGGGGCGTTGGGAAAAGGACTTTGCAGGCACAGGGAACAGCAGGTGCAGAGGCCTGGGGATAGGAGTGAGTCTACTCAAGGAATAGCAGGAAAGTCACTGTGGCACAGTGAGCAAGGGTGAGAAAAGCAAGAGACACATTCAGAAAGGCAATTGGGTTTGGTTTTACTCTGAGTGAAATGGGGACTTCAGGGAGAATTCTGAGCAGAAGAGTGACCACGCTAGTATGTTGAGATCACACTATGAGAGGAAGGTTGAAGCAAGGAGACTCATTTCAGTAGCAGTAGAGGTGGAGAGAAGTTTTTGGATTCTGGATGAATTTTGAAAGCAGAACCAAAAGAATCTCTTGTTGGATTGGACACAGAGTACGAGAAAAAGAGGAGTCAAAGATGATGTCAAGATTTGTATCCCGAGCACTGGAGGAGTGAATTACCATCAGCCTGACAGGGCAAACTATGGGCAAAGAGTTTTGTTGAGCAACATTAGATCCTACACTTTTGCTCTTATCCCGGGTTTCTACACACTGGTATTCCCATTCCCAGATACAGTGCGCACCACCAGGTAGGCAGAAAATACACGCTGAGTGAGCAAATGAGTGAATGGATAATTAAATACAATCCCTACAGGGCAGACAACCTGAGGTCTTGCTGCTTGCTGTCAGAAAGCACAAGGCAAAATTAGTGTCTGCTTGCAGATTCCCAAACCATCTGAAGTTCTTTTGCCCTGTTTCACTCCCATCCAGGGATTGCCAGTCTAGTATGGGGGAGAGTACTAGCTCTATTCTCTGAGACACATATCTCAGCTCCCTGGCTTCCATTCCAGCTATCCTTTTCCATCCACCAGTCCAGACAACTTTTGTCTATTTCCAGGGGGGAAAAAAAGCCTAATTGTATAGTCTTTCAAATCCAAAGATTTTATGCTTGTTTTTCAGCTTTGAAAATATGAGAGTTAAAAATCATACTCTCAGGGCACCTGTCTGACTCAGCTGGTAGAGCCTATGACTCTTGATCTCAGGGTCATGAGTTTGAGCCCCACATCGGGGGAAGAGATTATTTAACAATAAACTTTTAAAAAAACAACAAGGAATCATACTTTTATTCTCTGAGTTTAAATCCATTGATCCAAATATGGCAGGATAATATTTTAATGTATTAACCCGTGGCATGCCAGTGACCAAACTGGGGAAAGGCAAGTGGTTCAAGAGAATGCCAGGAATGAAATACACCAGTTAACGTATCAAATATTATGTTGTTACTTTTTGATCATTTAGATGAAACAGATTTGCCCCTGGAATAGGCTCTATCTGCACAATCATCTTGTAATTGTTATCAGTTTGCCTATTGATCCAGAGTAAATTAGTGTGATGGTATTTAAGTAAAACAGATACTGTCCACGAAATTATGCAAAACCTAACAATGTTGACACTGGTCACACTGCGCAAGCTAATAATTAGACGTCGTGTATGTCATTTTCTGAACTTTCCGAGAGAACATTAAACAGCAAGGCATTTGCTAATGGTAGAACATTTCCAGGGGAAAATGGCTGGCAGGAGAATTGAGGGGCAGGGATCAACAGTGTGCAGTAAGGAGAATGAAATGTGAAGGGGGCTGAGGAAAGAGAGAAATAGATACTTCAATAACAGGGCAGAGCATCCCCTAGCTTCAAATCCTGCCTGTGTTACCATCCTACCTAATTAATTATTTTTATAGGTTAATCTCTACCTCCTGTTTATAAAGTTGCCAACTCCTTGTGTGCTTATTAAACAACAGCAGATTCTTTAACTCATGAGGGAGAGTTCCTGAAACCCTTGGAAATTGCAAATTCATAAAGACCATCATGGTATACCATTTTCTCTATGCAATGTAGTTTCATATAACTGCAAAAGTATATGTAAATGATCCAACTCTCTTGATGATCAGCTTATGTCCTGGCTGCAAACACTTACTAAATCCATTTCACAAATCTTGCTTTTTGTATTTTCATAAAGAACATATGGCTGGCTTGTTTCTATCATAGCTTCTAGTCACCAAGGAATTTAACATTTCACTCTTTATCCAAAAGTCTATTTTCTGGCAAAGAACTAATACCTTTTTAGTCTCCTTCACCTACCTTATCATTCTAGAAGTTTTCTTTATTTCAGTCAACATTTATATATTACCTTTCAGAAGAAAAATCTTTTCCTACACACACAAGATCGTAAGTTGAACCCACCCCATCACCAAACACGCACATCCTGGGTTGCATACTGGCTTCTGGCCACATTAGTCTCTAAGAGAGTGAGTCCTTTTCACCAACTTCTAGGATTCAAATTAATCTCTCAGCAAAATTGCAAATTATCTCATGTCATGAACTTATGCATTACCTGCAAAGAGACTACCACAAATGTTAAATTCATGAAGACAAAGGTTTTAGTCTTGTTTCTTTTGAAAATAGAGCAATTTATTTGAAGTGAGCTTACACAAAATCATTGCACAGGCTAAATTTGAAGAGCTCTTCATTCATAGAATCAAAATCCAAGCTAATCTCCTAGGTACTCTGAATCATGCAGAGATGATTCTCTTATGGCCCCTGTCCCCAAAGAGCATATTGTCTGCCTTGAAATTTAACTATGCATTTAACAAATGGTTGTTGAGTAGCCACTATGTGCGAACCACTCTCATAGGTACTGGGCATATAGCAGTGAACAAGATAGGCAGTGCTCTGGGGTGCCTGGGTGGCTCAGTCGGTTGAGCGTCCGACTTAAGCTCAGGTCATGATCTCATGACTCTGTGAGTTCGAGCCCCACGTCAGGCCCTGTGCTGACAGCCCTGAGCCTTGAGGCTGCTTCAGATTCTGTGTCTCCCTCTCTCTCTGCCCCTCCCCTGCTCGTGCTCGCTCGCTCTCTGTCAAAAATAAATAAACATTAAAAAAAAAAAAGATAAGCAATGCTCCTGCTCTACTGCAGGAAGATAAACAATTAATAAACAAATAAAATAGTAGGTAGTAATGAGAGCTACGGTAAAAACATAGTAAGACATTGTGATCAAGAATGACGAGAGACACTTCTTTAAATTAAATCCGAGATCAGGCACACGACGGTCTGTGCTGAATAATGCCTGCCATCTTTTTTCTGTATGGCCCATGCACTAACAACAGTTTTTACAATTTTTAATGCAAAAAAGATCACTGGTTTTCCATGAGAACAGTTGCTCAAAGCATTGAAGACATTGCCTCTTGGCCCGCAAAGCCTAACTGCTTCACTATCTAGCTCTTACCAGAAACGCTTGCAGACCCCTAAATCAGGTGACAGGATAGGACTTTCTGTGGAGGAGATGATCAAACTGAGAACTGAATAGCAAAAGAAGAGTCAGCCATGGAGAGATGTAGGGAGAAAAATTGCTAATAAAAAGAACTCACAGTGGAAATGGGAATGACATATTCCAAGAAAAAAAAAGAAAGCTAATGTAGCTAGAGGGTAGTCAGTGGAAGAATTCAGAGATAAAGGAGGGGGGTGGATCTACACAGTACAAATCAGGCCTGAGAGAGTTAAGATAACTCAATTTAAAATACACAAGGCGACAAAATGGCAATCCTTGATGACTGCACAATACCTTCACCATGATGGTTCCTAATTTATTTTAACTCTTTTCAGTGGGTGGTACTTCAGCTATTTCCAGATTTTCTAGTTTACAGGCAAAGCTTCTGTAATAGATGTAAGTATGTTGACAAACTTTTGGAAGTAAATTATTAAGGTAAATTCTTAGCAGTGGGTCAAGCACTATAGGCATTTTAAAATTTGACAGCAAAGTGGATATCATGGATAAGAGTGAGAGAAGGGAAAGAAGGGGGCATTTGTAATAAAAATGATTTGAGCAAAGGCTCAGAGTGGGAACCTCAATGACATGCCTAAGATTGAGTGCCAACACCGAGTGGGCTGGAGCAAAGTAAGTGTGTAATTTAACTGGGAGAATGGTAATGTAGGTTTATAGAACATAGAAAAGGTCATGATATCCATGGATCCAGATAGAGTAGGGTGAAAGACCATAACACTTACACGTTCCCTGCTTCTGTGACTGATGTGAGATTAAGAGAGAAGAAAAAGTCATTGTTCTTTTGGGTCTCCTGATGCTATTCTTGAGTTGTCTTATCTTCAGAAGACGTGGACTGATGGCAGTGTGGGGAAATGGAAACTCACCAAGGGGAAAGTGCTTAGAGTGGTTATGTAAATGTAAATGATGACCTTCCTTGACTCTTATCTTCCTCAACTTCAATAGTTTAACACACATTTGCTGAGCTTCTGTTGTGATGTGGAACTGAGTGTTCCAAAGATAGGTGAGTAAATAAACTGAGCTGCTACTCTCAAGGAGCTTCTAATAGAGGTGATTTCCCCAGGAAGAGTTAGTGGCCTCCTTCTTGGTGGGGTCTCAGCCCATCTATACCCTTCTATCATAGCACTTCTCACATACACTGTATAACTAATTGTTTAGAAGATCACCCACTCTGTGAGCATCTAGAGGGTAGTAACTCCATCTTATATATGTTGTATCCCCAGTAGCATTCCCAGTTGTTGCTATCCACAAGGTGGAAGATACATATTGATTGAATAAATGGACAAGCCAATGGTTAAATATAATCCCATGGTCATTCTATAGAGGTTGTAGAGGAGACACACACACCTACTCACTCATTTCCTATCCATCTCTGGCTTTCAGGTGACAATAAAACAACTGTCGACTCAGTTAATGCTATAGGGGCCACGGTTGGGGAGTAGGGATCAGTTCATTAAACTTGTCAAAGTTGATCAATCTCTCCATTTAAACTGCGATTGTAGTTTCACCAGAAGATAAATCTCTCTGCGCTCCAGAATCTCAGCCCGAGAAGCCACACGAGCAGTTGGAATAGCAGACATTTGGGAGCCACTCGGCCAGGACTCCGAATGCCAGGACTCCGAATTCCAGCCCACCATTACTTCAGGCAGCTTTCTCTGTACCTCAGTTCTTAAGTAAAAGGAGAATCAAAACATCAGCTTCACAGAACAGTGGTCTGGAATAAAAGAGTATATGATTAACTCAGAACAGAACATAGGATATGTTGAGTATATATTTAGTGCATGTATTTTCATACTCAACATGTATGCCCTTCTCTATTTTTTTTTTTTAAATTTTTTTTTTTCAACGTTTTTTATTTATTTTTGGGACAGAGAGAGACAGAGCATGAACGGGGGAGGGGCAGAGAGAGAGGGAGACACAGAACCGGAAACAGGCTCCAGGCTCCGAGCCATCAGCCCGGAGCCTGACGCGGGGCTCGAACTCACGGACCGCGAGATCGTGACCTGGCTGAAGTCGGACGCTTAACCGACTGCGCCACCCAGGCGCCCCAGCCCTTCTCTATTTCTTAACTGGACTGGAAGATCCTTGAAGGCAGAGCCCATGTATTACAATTCTGTACCCTGTCTTGAGTCATAGAACAGGGAAGATGGTAGAGACTCAGTAAATATTTGCTGAATGGGTTTTTGTTTTGTTTTTGTTTGTTTTAGTTTTAGTTTTAGTTTTGTTTTTTTCTTAAGGAAGAGGGAGAACAGGGAAGGGGCAGAAGGAGAGGGAGAGGGACAGAGAATCTTAAGCAGGCTCCATGCCCAGAGCAGAGCCTGATGCGGGGCTCAAACTCACAACCCTGGGGTCATGGGTTGAAATCAAGAGTTGGACGTTCCACTGACTGAGCCATCTAGGCACCCCTTTGCCGAATGAGTTAAAGAAAGGATTTCAGTAAGCTAAAGAGTTACTTGTACATTTCTTTTAGATCATGTAATTTACCATCATCTAATCATAAAACTAATATATGATCATTGTAGATAATTTTTAAAATACAGAAAAGTATACAGAATTAAAATCACTCATTATTTCAAATCAAGAAACAGAAATAATATCTAAATATGTTTTGGTCTATTTACTTCTAGTCTTGTTTTTTTTTTCCCTATGCATTTTTTATGTGCATTTTTTTAAGAAAATAGACTCATAATGCTGCTGTTGACTTGTAACCTGTTTTTATTTCTCTGCTTTGCATTGTACAACAAGTTTCTTCAAATGGCTGTTTTTGAAAAACATGATTTTTAATGGGGTAATAATATTCTCTTGTACCATAAATCATTTGCCATTTTCAACTGTCGGACATTTATGAGATTTCTAATTTTTCACGACTTGAAGTAATGCTAAGATGACTAACCCTGTACATAAATATTTAACCACATCTCTGATTATTCTGTGACTTTTATGCATTCCTGGGAGGCCATCTAGCATAGCAGTAAGAGAAAAATTCCAGATTCTGAAGACACCCCATCCTAGGTTAAAAGTTGAGCTTTGCTACTAACTATAGCTATGTGTCCTGAGGAAGTTACTTAACTTTTTTGAGCCTCAGAAATGTATAAAAGGAGAAGACATTTCTATATATGCTTATTTGTGGGTACAAGTTTACAATTGTGTGATATAATTAGTAAAGAGTGAATAGATCATGTCTACATAGATTATGCCTACACACACACCCTACCAGCCCTTGCTTTAAATACCAGGCCACATATTCTTAGTGCAGTTGAAACATTAGTAGGTACACATTCTAGGGCTTTAGACACTTTCTTCAATGTGACTATTGTTTGTGTGTTCAAACAGATGAGTAAAGGTGAGAAACAAGTGGTGTATTTCACTGAGTGCTGTTAATTGAATGATTTTGCTAATTAATATACTACATCCTAACTGTGACTAGACAGAGATGTTAATTGTCTTCTCTGTTACAAAGATGGAGTTAATGCCAAGGATTTGAGACGAATAGCACTTAACCCCCTGAACTCTGGATGAAGAGGGAGATGGATGTTTGCTTTTGATCATTCCAGTCTTTCCATGATCTGAATCAATAAGTACTCCTTATAGCTTTGAGTCATGGTTCTAATTAGTGGTTCTCCTGGTCCTGGTTTACAAAGTAAAATATAAATCAAAAGATTATTTGTAAATTCCAACAAGCTTTCTGGGCTCATGCCATCTTCATAAAATAGTTTAAATGCCACCCTCTTGTTAAAAATGCTTTCCCTATGCCAAAATATTTATACTAGTGAATTCAAATTGCATTTGAAAGGAATGGGTATTTTAAAGCTATGGATGTATGATGTAATGCTATCACAAATAATGGAGGATAGGATAAATAAGTTCATACCTAAATGGAGAAAATGTATTCATACACATTAAGAACTTCAAAGTAAAAATTAATAGGAGAGTGTGATGATTAGGGAAGGATAGTGTAGGTGGCATGTCTCATCCAGAAAAAAATATTCAGAGGAATTTTCACCCACAAAAATCCCTTGCTTTGCCAAGGCACAGAAATCAAAACATAGCAAAGTGAACATTGGCCCTGAGTTTTGCCCAAATCTCTAACATTAAAAAAAAAGTTACAGGGAACATTTTATTCTAAAATTGTGAACTCCTTTATAGGAGATGGAGGAGGTCTATCCAAAAGGTAGGATTACATAGGAATCCTTCCTTTGCTTGTGAAATGTGGGTGAGATACTTGAAGTGTAGATGACCAGTTCAGTTTAAGAATTGCCAATTCCCCATTCCAGGTATAACCACAGTGCCTACCCCACGTGTTGTTCAAATGAGTCATACACATCTTTAGTGGGCTACATGGTGTGTTGTCAAGATTGCCCCAGCCTCACTAGACCTCGTGGGGGCAGGGATCGGTCATCTACCTCACCTTGGTAGCTTCAGCATGTGGAGCTGAGTGGGTTCTCAGTGCATATATGTTGCATGAATGAATAAATGCATGAATGAGTTGGTGTGTGTCTTTATTTCACTCTCTCTCCTGTTTAAGTCAGTGAGAAGATGACTTCTATTTCCTGTCTCTTGGAAGTTACAAATTTAGATTCCTATTTTCTGAAATTGCCTCCTGTGTTTGCCCTAGTACTACCCCATTTTGTAATGGACCTGCAATCTGCTTCTGAATAGAAGTCATGGAAGGGATCAAAATAATTGCTCAGCAGAGACAAAGTTTAAAAAGTATATATTAGTGTAGCACCCTGTATTTGTAGTACCTGCTATGAATATCACAATATTATATGTAAGTACACGTAATAGTAATTGAACACCTACAATCTAACAACTCAGTATAAACTATTAGTATCTTACATCTTTCTGGTATCCAAAGTGAAGATTCTAGGTTTCTATGAGATCTTCAATTCCTACAAGTTACTGAGTTCTGCCCCCTCCCCAGATGAGTGATCTTCTCATGAGCAGGCAGTACATACTCACTCCTGCCTGATGTGTGGCTCTGGAGGCTCAGGAGGCATGAATTGCACAGATGTCTAAGTCAGGAACATTGAATGAGCTGGCTGCATGGAATCCCTAGATTTGCACAATGCCAGGAGGGAAACTCCAGGCTCCTCTTTAAAAAAATCAAGCCACTACCACTTTAGCAGCATCATATTTGCTTCACATTCTTCATAGTCTTTAACCTTCTTACACTGAGCATGCACAATAATTAATGTGAACCCTAGCACAGTAAAAAGCATGGGCAGGTAAGCGTGGCATTTCGTTTCTCCCATTCTCTTGCGTCATAGAGAGCCACTTATGTTATGATTGTTTTGATATGTTTCTGAATGTACTTTCATGGTCCCAAACAGTTATACACAAGTATACCCCTGATTTATTTATTTATTTACTTTTTTAACTTTATCAGTTAGCAAAGAGCTGGTGATATCACATTAGTTTGAAGTAAGGACCTGATAGGAATCCTCAGCTTCAGCAGGCGGAACAATGGTTTCTTGGACTCACAGTGGTAGGGAACGTTATCGGGTTGCTTCTTATTTCTCATTTTAGCCTTCACCATGAGATAGTATATTGCAAAATCATTGCATTCCTTTGTCTTTCAGTCTCACTATCTCTTAAATTAAAATTAGAGTATTCCCCCTTGTGTCACGAGGACTCTGGGGAGACTTAGAGTTAGAGTTAGAAGACTTAGAAGACTTACGAGCTTCTGGAAGAGTTTCTCAAAAGACTACTTTGTGCCTCCAAAAGGCACACCATAGCTTCACAGCCAGCAAAGGTGCAGGAATAAACAGTACAGCAAATGAAAGTTTTTTTCAACTGTCCCAACTCCCACCCTTCACCTTCTCTCCAGTTTCATAAATCTTTGGCTCAGTTGGCTCTGTCTGATTCTAATTCTTAAGCTCTCAATTTCATTTCATTATAGAGGGGGCTATGTAGGTTAGGCTTCAGAGTTATCCAACCCATGTTCTAATCCCTATTCCTGAACACTTAGCTCATGGTGTGACTAGACAAATAACCAATCAAAACCCCGGTTTCCTCATCTGCTAAATGAGGCACACACCTAGAGGAGCGAAGTGATATGCAGTAAATGATAACAATATTCACATTCCTTCTAAATACTATTAGACTAAGGAGGGGTAAATTAAGGACATTTTTCTTACTACCTAGGCACATATATATATATATATATATATACATATATACATATATATATATACATATATATATATATGTATATATGTATATATATATATATATATATATGTGAAAACAAGTCCCAAGTGAGTGAAAGCAATTACATCAGTCTAAGTTAAGGTCAACAACAATGGAACAATTAAAACGTATAACTGCAACCTATAATTGAAAGTAAAGGTCCTATTTTTTTTTCTCCTCTACTTTTTAAATAGTCTAGACCATCATCAGCTTCATGTTGAATATCTATACTATATCCTGCTGCCATGGTAACTATAATGGAGAAATACAAAATTGTATAAGGGAGTTTCCCAAAACATAAGATAGGCTGATACACATCAAATAATTAGGGGAAAAAATAACATTTATAATAAGGTGCTTTAGAACAAATTATACTAGTTGGAAAGGACTTTTGGGTTTAAACTTGACCACAAATGGGGTCAGAGGGCTTGAACAAAAAAGGAGGAAGAGTATCCTTAGCAAAAAGAACATTATGACCATAGATTTGGAGAGAAACAGCAACTTGAACCATTTGGGGACATAGGTTGGTAGGGGGAGAGGGGTGCTGACTGTATACGGATTAAAGGTATGCTACAAGGTTGTGGGGACCACGCTTAAATATGTAGGCTAGGGCAGCACCATGGATAGCACTGAATGACCGCACCTGATGCATAGGGAGCAAGAGAATAAGCAAATGTTTAAAAAATTACCCATATGCAGAATGGGGTAGTAGCAGAAGAGGCAGAAAGTGGGAAGAGTCCATTGTGGGGCTTCACTTTTCAAACTCCTATCATAACTCTTTTATGCAGAGAAAGTGTACCCCTAAATTTGGTCTTTAACTCAGCCTTTTTATACTGGCACAGCTATCCGTGGAGCAAAGATAAACTAAATGTCGAGTCTGGTTTAAAACACAGTTCTATCTAACCATCTACACAGTCCTTACATCTCTCGCTGAATATCTCTCGGACAATGGCACTCAGCCTCTAAGATTATTTCCATCTCCCCTTCTTTTCTAAGATGTTGTTCAGGTGTATGGAGGGAGGAGGGTGATTTCTGTGTCCCTGTGGAATTGGGGAGGAGGGGAAGAGCTTTGTGTTGGTCCTGGAGTGGGCACTGGCCTGCATCCACTGACTTAAGGGCCAGTCTTTTTCCTAATATGGTACTTCCCCAGCTTGACTTGCCTCTGCAACCTGCCTTTTATGCACCTTGTAACTTGATCTCTCTCAGTGTGCTTAGAACCTGGGAAGACACCCCAGCTCACCTGGCCTCATTTTTTTACTTACTCCAGCCACAAACAGTGTCAGTCAACCATCTACCAGTCTACCTGCCCACTGATCTGTCCCTAACCTCTGCTGCCAGCCCCTCTTCCTACCATGCAGTGCCCAGTGGCAGCCATGGCTTTCTGATCAGAGTTTAACCAGGCCAAAGCTGAGAATGGCTCTGGACAGACTATGGAAAGCATGAGGACACTGACTCTCAGATCCTCCCTCTGTCTAATATGTCATGCGACCTAGTTTAGTGTGCTGTGGACACAGTCCACGTTGACATAAGGCAGCTCTGCCTGCTTTGTCAGAACCTACACTAGACTAGAAAGAATTTGGACTTTAGTTATTTTTGTAATGGGGAAACATAAAACTTTATTGAGTGACATTAAAGATGACCAGATAAATGGCATAATATACCATATTCATGGATTTGGCGACAATACCATAAAGATATTACTGCCAAACTGTTTTATACCTACAATTCAATCAAAATCCAAACACAGAAATTATCCTGTGAAACTTAGCAGGCTAATTCTCAAATGAAACCATCAATGAGTTATTACCCCAATCAACAAATTAGCTAAAAGTAAGTTGTCTGACAGTAATAAATATCAGAGAAGGTATGGAGGAATGCAGTCTCTCAAATACCATGGTGGCAGTGTTCATTGGCACAACCATTTTGGAAAATATTTTGGCATTATCTACTAATAGTAGATAAATACATATTATGGGTTGAATTGTGTACCCTAAAAAGTTATGTTCAAATCCTAACCTTGGGTACTTGTGAGCGTGAGGTTATTCAGAAATAGTGTCTTTGCAAACGTAATTAAGTTGAGGTCATACAGGATTAGAATGGCCCTAATTCAATGACTGATATCTATGTAAGAGTAAGGAGAGAGGGGCTAGAGAAGGGGCAGGGACACAGGCACACAGGGAAGGTCATGTGAAAATGGAAACAGAATGTTATGCTGCCACAAGCCAAAGGTTTCTGACTACCACCAGAAGCTAGAAGGGGCAAGAAAGGATCCTTCTGTAGAGCCTTTAGGGGGAGCACGGCCTTGCTAACATCTTGATTTCAGATTTCTAGCCTCCAGACTGTGAAAGAATAAATTTCTGTTGCCTTAAATTACCTAATGTGTTGTACTTTGTTATGGCAACCACAGGAAACTAATATAATATGCATACCCTATGACTCAGCAATAAATGCATACCCAATGTCTCTTAGGATATATTGTATAGAATGTATATCTATATCTATATCTATATCTATATCTATATCTATATCTATATCTATATCATCTATATCTATATCTATATCTTTCTATATTATCTATCTACCATGTGTTATACATGTGTGTCATGTGTAAAATGATTTTAGCGCATTGTTTTTAACAGCATTAAGCTGGAAATGACCCAAATGTTCATCAATACTACATGGATAAATTTTATTCATTCAACACTATGCATGGATTGCTTCCTATGCACTAAGCACTGTTGTAGTGCTTTGTAGAATTTACATTCCAATTGGAGAAGACAGATCATAAAAAATATACAGGCATAGATCAAGTTATATACCCTGATAGAAACTGATCAGAACTCTGGAAATAAAAATGTACAATGCAATGGGAATTGGAAGTACCAGGTTGGCGTAAATTTCAATATTACATCTGGTGGTCAGGTGTTGTGGACTGAATTGTGTCATCTCAAGATTCATATGTTGAAACTCTAACACCTAATACCTTAGAATGTGATTATATTTGGAGATAGAGCCTTTAGATAAAAAATTTTAAATGAGGTCCTTAAGGTAGACCCTAATCCAATCTGATTGGTATCCTTATAAGATGGGAAGATTAGGACACACAGAGAGACACCAGGGAAGTGCATGTGCAGAGAAAAGACCACATGAGGACACAGTAAAAAGTGGCCATCTATAAGCCAAGAAGAAATGAAACCTGCTGACATCTTGATCTTGGATTTCCAGTCTCCAGAACTGAGAGAAAATAGTTCTGTTGTTGAAACCACTCGGCCTGTGGTATCTTGTTATGGCAGCCCAAGCAAACAAATACATCAGGTCAGACCTCACTAAGAAGACGAGATTTGCACAGATATTTATAGGAGAATCTGGGGGAGGAATGTTTGAAATAGAGGAAACAGCCACAATAAAGAATCCTGAATCAGTAGCTTGCCTTATATATTTGAGGAGTAGCAAGGAAATGAGTTGTCTGAAGGAAAATTAGAGTATGAAGTGGGTTGAGGGAAGTTAGATAGAGTTGAAGAAACAGAGTAATAAGAAACAGTAAGTAGGACTTAGAATATTATAATGAGGACTTTGGCTTTCTCTCTGAATGGGACAGGAAGCATTTTAGGAGGCTGTGGAGAAATTAGATGCCTCATAAACTGGTAAAGGCAATGCAAACTGTATACCCATTTTAGTCAGAATTGGATTTTAAAAGAATCATTCTTGGGGTGCCTGAGTGGCTCAGTTGGTTGAGCCTCTGTCTTTGGCTCAGGTCACGATCACACAGCTTGTGAGTTTGAGCCCCACATCAGGCTCTATGATGACAACTCAGAACCTGGAGCCTGCTTCAGATTCTGTGTCTCCCTCTCTCTCTCTGCACCCCCCGCCGCCCGCTCACACTCTGTTGTGTGTGTGTGTCTCTCTCTCAAATATAAATAAACATTTTAAAAAAGAATCATTCTTTTCTTCTTCTTTCCCTCTCTTCCTAAACATTTAGTCCAAAGTCATCAGGTAGCACAAAGCAAGGTAGGCATTTATGCCAGCTGAATAGAGGGATAGGGTCATGATGACCCAGAATGGGTGTCAGAGACCAAGTGAAGTGCAAAAGGCAACCACATAGGAAGCCTGCCCAGCACAGGATGTCAGAGATCAAGCATTGTAGGGAGGGCATCTATGTGGAGAACTGGCACAGGGTACTGGGGTCCAAGCGGGATAAGGAGAACCACCACATGGGAGACCCAGTATGAAGGATCAGTGTCTGAGGGTCTGTAGAAGGCACTTCTACAGGGAGGTGGTCTGCTGTGGGAACCAGAGCATCTGTGTGTGGGAGGCGTGGGGTGCAGCCCAGAAAGTGCTGTTACAGCCCAAGTTGGGTGAGGAGGGTGTCTACGCAAGGGAGCGGATGGTGGTGCAGATGGAATAGTGGTTACAAATAGCGAAATATATTAGAAATAATGGATCCAAGTTTCTCATGGTTATAGAAGGGAGTTATAAATATGAGGGGGAGAAAGATTAGAGTAAACCCTGTGGTGTTGGCAGGTAATTGGTCAAAAAAATACAACTCTTGCTTATATATATATACACACATATATATATATATAAACATATATATGTATATTTTATATATGGTATATTATGTGTATATATGTATATACGTGGCCATATAAACTCATGAAAATAATCTAGATGTGGCTATATGTGTATATACACACTTACATACACACACACACTCCCTAACTCTGTTCATTGAGAGCACTGGGAACAATGATACCCCAATAGCAATGAGCACTGTTAGCATTAGGATCATGGCCTCTAAATGCTGTATTTCACTATAAGGGCTCCTTGGAAAAGTAGCTGATTCCAACCCCAGAGCAAGCAATACACATGCTGAGTCTGGATATCTCCTTGTACTAGAAATCACAAAAGGTATTAAAAGAATATGTTAAAACAACACCGAAATTAGCTTGAAAGGGTTTCCATATTTGTAGGGGCCAGATATGTGGTAATGTGAGTATGATAATATAACTCATTAAATAAAATAGGGAATCTTAAATCCATCCATATTAAATGAATAACTATAAAGTTTGATGATAAATGAAATATTTACACAGTTTCACAGCACCTCTTCTTTGCAAAATTCTTGATAATTAGAAATAGGACAAGAGTACTCACTACCAGCAATCAAAATCATGTAGCAGCTGAGAAGATACAGCACCATTTCTATGTAATCCTTGACTAAGATGTATAATCTGAATCTGATCATGAGGAAACACCAGACCCTCCAAACTGAGCGACTTCCTAGGAAATGATCTTCAAAAGTTTTATATGAAAGACAAAGGAACAATTTCAGACTAAAGACTCTGAAAAAGGCATGACAACAAAACACTGCACATGATTCTGCACTGAATCCTTTTGCCATAAAGGACATTATTAAGACAACTGGCAAAATGTGAGTGAGGTCTGAGGACATTATGGTAGTAATATATCAATCCCAGTGGTTGTGTTATGGTTACTTAGGAGAATATCCTTGTTCGTAGGAAATATTTGCTAAGGTATTAGAAGAAGTTGGGGCATAAGGACAGCAACATACTTTTAAATGATTCAGGAAAATAAATAGTTTTTTGTACTGTTCTTAAACATTTCTGTAAGTTTGTACTTGTTTCAAAATTTTAAAACAGGTAAAAAGAGGCACTCAAACCAATACTTGTATACAAACACTCATAGCAGCAATATTCACAGTAGACAAATGCCGGATACAAACCAAACGTCCATCATTGGACGAAGAGATAAATAAAATGTGATGTGTACAATGAGGTATTATTCAACTATAAAAAGAAATGAGGTGTTGATACATGCTACACCTGGTTGAAACTTGTAAACAGTATAAGTGAAAAAAGTCACAAAAGGTCACCTATCATAGGATTCCTTTCATATAAAATATCCAGAACAGGTAAAACCATAGAGACAGAAAGCAACTGGTGGTCGGCAAGGGGGTAGGAAGAACAGGGATTGGAGAGTAACTACTTAATGGGTGTGGGGTTTTCTGGGGAGATGACAGAAATGTTTTAACTTAATAAAGGTGGTAGTTACAGAACATCGTGAATGTACCAAATGGCACTGACTTTTACACATTAAAATGGTTAGTTTATGTTAGCTTCATCCAAATAAAAAAATATGAATCTCATTCCTTAAAAAAAAAAAAGACCATTCCAACTGCTGTGTTGAAAAAATTCTGTGTAGTGGTGTGTAAATATGAACTTCAGTTAGCACCCTAAGGCAGAAACCCGGGAGTAATAGCAATGGAGATTGTAAGAAGTAGTTGGATTATTCTGAGTGTATTTTGAAGGTAGAGCCAACAGGAAGTCCTTAGAGATTAGATGTGAGATGTGAAATAGAGTTAGGAAGCTCTCATAATCCCAAGGATTGTGGATTTAGCAAGTGAAAGAATACACTTGCCTTCAATTAATAGGAAGGTTGAATAATTAGAGTTTAGTTTTGGCCAAGTTGAGTTTAAGGCGATTACAACTTGAGTAGAGATTCGAATAGGCATTTGGATGTACAAATCTAGAATTTGAGAGAGAAATTTGGGCTGTAGATATAATATTTGGTAGTTGTTAGTGTAGTGATATTTGAAACTGTTACAGAGGATGAGAACATCAATGAAGACCCAGAAAAGAAGAGGAATATGGACTGAACCCTAAGACATGTCTACATGCAGGAATATGAGAGAAGAGATGTTGACGAAAAGGTACTGAAGAATTATTAATGAGTAAGCAGTATTAACCTCTGAAAAACCATGAGAATGTGTGTTCTGGAAGCTATGTGAAGAAGCTAACAGGGAGGAATGTGTGATCATTCATGTCAAATGCTACTGATCTCTCTCATAAGACAGCAGAGATTTTTAAAGCTACATTATTAGATGCAAACTCATTTAAGGTTTTTATTGGTTTTTTAATGACACTACCCTTTTATCATTTTGAAATGTCCTTCTTGACTTCCAATAAGGCTCCTTGTCTTGAATTCTATTGTCTGATATTAATGTAGCCATATCAGCTTTTTTATAGTGTTTGAATAGTACAACTTTTTAAATCATTTTACTTTCTTTTTTTAAAACTATATTTATTTATTTTGAGTTGGGGAGGGCAGAGAGAGAAGGAGAGAGAGAGAATCCCAAGCAGCCTCCACACTGTCCGCACGGAACCCGATGCGGGGCTCAAACTCGCAAACTGTGAGCCGAAATCACAACCTAAGCCGAAATCAAGGGTCAGACACTTAACCAACTGAGCCACCCAGGCATCCCTAAACCATTTTACTTTCAACCTCTCAGTGTCCTTATACTTAAAGTGTGTCTCTTATAAGCAGGACATGGTTGGATCTTGTTTTATTATTCAGACTAACAGAAACTGACAACAGAGTAATCATTCCTTTTGCACCTAATGCAATTGCTGATACGATGACGTAAGTCTATGATCTTGCGATTTTCTAGTTGACCCTCTGTTCTTTGTTCCTTTGTTCAAACTTCTCTGCCTTCCTTTAAATAAAAATTTTAGTTTTTCCTTTTAGTTTTCTTTTTAACTATATGCTTCTGCATTTTACTCACTGCTTACTCTTAACATTATATGTATATGACATTGTAAGTTTACCTTGAGTTACTCTATCGTTTCATTTAAGGAAACTTACAAATATAATTTCACTAAACCCTCCTATCCTTTGTGCTACTTCTATCATGTATTTTCCTTTTACATATGCAATAAAGTACATCAGTACAAAATATTCAAAATCCTTTAAAATTACTTCTTATAGGGCACCTGGGTGGCTTGGTCAGTTAAGCATCCAACTTCAGCTCAGATCATGATCTCGCGGTCTGTGAGTTTGAGTCCCGCACTGGGCTCTATGCTGACAGCTCAGAGCCTGGAGCCTGCTTTAGATTCTCTGTCTCCCTCTCTCTCTGCCCCTTCCCTGCTCTCTCTGTCTCTGTCTCTCTCTCTCAAAAATAAATAAATTTTTTTAAATTTATAGTTGCCTGGCAACTAGTGTGAGTAACTGATTTCTTTGATCCAAAAAGGAACAACACTGGTTTGAAGCTGAGTTTCTCCATTAGTTAGTTTTGATTCACCTCTGGTTTCAAATGTTTTGAAGGCAAGATCTTCTCTGTGTGTATTGATCTCTCTCTGCCTCCTAGCTCCACCTTTAGCTTCTCATAACAATTTGTGCTCAACAAAATGCTAGAAAGATGTAGAAAAGTAAGCAGGAATTTCAGGTAGCTCCACATTCCAATCTGTCCCCAGATGGTTTAAAGTTGTGCTGGCCTCTCTTTACCCCAGAAAGTTCCTCTGCCTATAGCAGACCCTGCTATATATAATTGTCCTGCCCATATTCAGACATGACAATTTGCCCCTGAGATGGAATTGGCTTTATTCACTTGGGAAAGGTTTGCCATTTTCTGTAACGTATTTCCTTTAGATTTCTTTGCATCCATAGCTCTCTGCTAGCTTTAAAATGTAGGGCTTTTTTTTTTTCCCATGATTTCCCGGTTGTTTTTTTTTTTCAATATATGAAATTTATTGTCAAGTTGGTTTCCATACAACACCCAGTGCTCATCCCAAAAGGTGCCCTCCTCAATACCCATCCCCCACCCTCCCCTCCCTCCCACCCCCCATCAACCCTCAGTTTGTTCTCAGTTTTTAAGAGTCTCTTATGCTTTGGCTCTCTCCCACTCTAACCTCTTTTTTTTTCCTTCCCCTCCCCCATGGGTTTCTGTTAAGTTTCTCAGGATCCACATAAGAGTGAAACCATATGGTATCTGTCTTTCCCTGTATGGCTTATTTCACTTAGCATCACACTCTCCAGTTCCATCCATGTTGCTACAAAGGGCCATATTTCGTTCTTTCTCATTGCCATGTAGTACTCCATTGTGTATATAAACCACAATTTCTTTACCCATAAAATGTAGAGCTTTTATAGTTACTTATTCTATTATGGCAGGAGTAATAGTCTGTCATGTACTTTTTAAAAATGTTTATTTATTTATTTTGAGAGACAGAGAGAGAGCAAGAGCAAGAGAGGGACAGAGAGAGAGGAGAGAGAGAATTCCAAGCAGGCTCAATGCTGGAAGTGCAGAGCCTGATGTAGGGCTCAAATTCACAAACCATGAGATCATGACCTGAGCTGAAATCAAGAGTCAGATGCTTAACTAACTGAACCACCAAGGTGCCCCCTCATATACTTTTCATCTTAGCTAGAAGATGAGTTTTTGATCTTTATCTTCTTATTTAACTTTCCTCCTTTTCTCTCCCAATTTCCTTCCCACATTCCAGGAAACAGAAGTGTTTTTATATACATCTTTCTTTCTAATTCCAAGTGCCTGCCCAAGCATTAATCACAAATATTGGTATTTTCTATATATTTTCAGGGTATTCTGTGACCTGAATCCCTGGTTTAGCAATTTATATGCCAAAATGTAGGGGGATTAGTGCCAAAAGAATTGATTAAATTCCTTTTTAACTAAATAGATAGGCTTACAAGATAATTATCTTGGCTGTAAAGACATATTTTGAATGTCAAAAGCTGACATTATTTCTATACCTGTAACAAATCCTAATCCCCAGCTCCCACAACCAGGAGATGGCTATCCCAGGCCAATTAGAGTCAAATTTTTATACCTGAAACAAAAATTGGATTACACATTTAAAAATATTAGTTTTATACACTAGAACCTTATGTAGGGTGGTAAGAACGGAATAAAAAGAGAGAGAGAGTGTGTGGGCAAATACAAAATACAAAAGACTGCTTTAAAGGCAGATTATTTAGGAAAGTGCAAACTTCCTTTATTTCCTCTTTTTTCAAAAATGAATTTTTATTTAGAGCTGTACCTGGCTGAACTGTGTCCCCCCTCCAAAATTCATGTCTACCAAGAAGCTCAGAATGTGACCTTATTTGGAAATAGATTCTTTGTAGATGTCACCAAGTTAAAATGAGGTCATCCTAGATTAGGGTGGGCTCCAAATCCAATGACTAGTGTCCTTAGAAGGAGAGGGAAATTTGAAGATGCACAGAGACACAGAGGAGACACACAGGAAAGAAGGCCATGTAAAGGAGAAAGCAGCGACTGGAGTGATACAGATACAAGCCAGGGATGGCAAAGATTGTCATCAATCACCAGAAGCTAGAAAAGAGACATGGAATAGAATCTCCTTCAGAGCCCTCAGAAGGAAGAAACCCTGTCAACTCCTTGACATTGGACTTCTAGACTCTAGAATTCTGAGAGAATAAGTTTCTGGGTTTTTTTTAAGCCACCCGGCTTAGGGTAATTTGTTAAGGTAGCCCTGGGAAACTAATATAGTAGTTAATTCCTTTAAAACAACACAGAGGAGAAAAAAGCAAGAAAATTCTCTGGTTTCGTTTTTCTTCTGTTTTTCTGTCTGATAATTGTTAATAATTTATAGTATGAGGGAAGGATCATTTGTATATCTGTTTATCAGAGGTATCAGTAAAGAAGAATTAAATTTCTAACTATGAAAACAAAAATAAATAAATAATAGAGAGTCCAAGGTGATGCCAAGGTACGTGGCTGAAAGACTGGTGACAATAAGAAAATGTTCCAAAAATATTAGGTGAAAGAGACTGTCTGACAAATTAGCAGGTTGATGAATGTGTCAGGCCTGAGAGGGCAACATGAAGTCAAGTGAAGAAATTGCACATGGAGTTAGAAACAACACAAACCCGAATCACTACTAATTACAATGATACCATCTATTGAGAACTACCCCGCACCCTGCTAATTGCTTTACATCATCTAATTGGAGAAAACCCTATGCAGTAGATATTATGATCCCAATATTCAAATCAGAAAAGCTGAAGCTCTAAAAGTTTAAACTATCAAATTGAAACATGCATGTCACTGTGGCAAGTGGCAACCCCAGGTTTTGAATTTCAAGTCCGTAGGATTACAAAATCTTTGCTCCAAATCTAGGCTTCTGTGTTCTACTGTCTCATTTCAAGGGAGGCAGAGGGGTGAGAGGAAAGTCCTAGAGTCTTGGTTTAGATGGAAGTTTAGGATACTTCTGAGTTTCTTTGGAGATTATAAATGGTTTATATGATCCTTTCGTAAATCTTTCCTGAAGCAATATTTGACTTGATATTTGCTTTTTATTTTCTAATTCTCTTACAGAAATAGAAACCTCTACTTATTATGGGGCATACCAGATTGCTTAATGGATCCATTCTTAAAAATAATTAGGCTGAGTGAAGCTTCTCTGGGTAAGTTGAGTCTGACAAATGGATATAATCAAGCCTTTGTGACTATGCCTTTTTATCAGCGAAACATTTTGCAAGAAAAAGCTACAATATTTGAAGGCAAGGAACGACTTTAATCAAAACTCAGTTGCAAAGCAGCAATTCCAAATAATCTGTTAGTTTGGAAATCAGATTTTCTCACTAGTCGATTCTCTTATTTGGCTTGAAAAGGCAAAATATGGAGGCAGAAGAAGGGCTTACTTTGGATTCCTTTAAATATTCTCAACATTTTCAAAGGAGAAATATCCTTTCAAGTTGTACAAATTACAAAATGCAATTTGTGTCTTTTGACCCAGTGTGAGACCTTCTTAAGCCTGCTGAGGATTTCCCCCAGATGGCTACCATGACTGATTGTCAGTCACTAGCCCCGCCTGTACTGATTCAATGCCTCAATTGACCAGACATTGAAACCTGCCACCCTCCAGCCCTGACAAAGGAAAACAAATAGCTGAGTGCGGTCAGTGAGCTGATGATTCCATTGCCAACAACATTTCCTCATTTCCTGCGTGATATCATAGCACATTTTAACCGGAGAGATGGCTGGAAATGGATCCCCTGCGCACTCACTGAGATAGAACCCTCTAGATCAGAAATACCATTGCCAACTGTTATAATGTCCAATTATCTGTGGTGCTTTCTCCAGAGTTTTTACTTCCGTGATACCTAAACGATGAAGCAATTCTATGGGTGCAGAATTCTACCATCCTTCTCGAGCTTAAATAGATGACAGAATTGATTGTCTGAGGTCACACGTAAGGTCAGTACTCAACAATCACCACACAAATACTCGATGGTGTTTGGGATAAAGTCAAGGAGGAACAAATTGCAGTGTACAAATCTCTGTCTCATGCTTTGCTTAGACTTTGAGACAGACTGCTACTGCAACCCTTCTTCCTGGAAGCATACAACGAGAAATACAATTCTAGACAATTAAAATAATAGTCAATCTAGAGTTATTTAAAAATTAAAAATTAAATTTAAGAAGATAATATGAAGGCCCCCCCCTTTTTTTTTTGCCATTGCTTGCTATATTGCTGTTCTGGTCATTTGAAGATGCAAATCAATACTATATTTCACTTTTTGAATTCTTATCTGTTCATTTGACATTTATTGCTGTTGATGTTGAAGATGTTTGAACAATAGCACATGGTTGGTCTGTTTTATAATTATTTATAAGAAATCACTATACTGTAAGAGCAAAGAATGGCCATATAAAATGTGAAGTCAAAATGATTTGGCTGATGATTAATTGACTATTAATTCCTATTACATTCATTTTAACGGGTCCATGAATTAGTTAATGACTTTAGGTGAAAGGTTTAGGATTAAGAACACATTTTTAAAAGGCCATCTTTTGCTGAGTTTCATTTAAAATAAAATTCCTTCTATACTGGTCATTGAGGACACTTTCAGCTGCATTAAACAAAATGCAACTCAGAATAGCATAAACAATAAGGATACTCATCACAATCATTAAAGTCCAGAAGTAGGTCTTTTGCATAGTTGACTAACTTGGTGGTTAGATGATAGCAGCAAAGACCTAATCTTGTCTTTTCTGAGGTGATAAACTTGTCCCAGTTTGCCTGGGACATTCCTGGTTTTAGTTCAAAGTCCTGGAAACATCCTCAGTCCTGGACAAATGGGATGGTTGGTCACCCTATTAACCTCTCTATCCTTCAAGCGTTAGCTTTAGTCCTCAGACTATGTTCCTGTTCCTAAAGATGATTACATCAGCTCTAATTTTTTTCATTCTAATGCATTCAGAGACAGAAAAAATAAAGTCTCTTTCTACACCTGTATATAAGACCAAATGTCTCTTTCTATGCCTCTATATAACAGCAAATGGAATCTGTCCAAAAGACTCCCCCAACATCCCATCAGTCAAAGTGTATAACATCCCCTTTCCTCAACCAGTTATTGGCAAAGGAAATGGCAGTGGCCTCCTGGGCTTAACCTAATCAAGATTCAGCCTGCTGGGGCTGGGAAGTCATCTTCTCAATGCACAGTAATGAGGAGAACAATGAAGAAAGGTACAGGGTGCTGAAGGATTTGGGTGGTGTCTGTGCAGCAGACTGCGGGATGCCTGTGGATTTTATTGTTTAATTTATGCCTGCCTCTCCACCCCTATAGATTCCTTGGGGGTAAGGAGGTCCCTTTCCCATCCACATTTTAGGAAAATGGCGGGGGGGGGGGGTGTAGAGGAAAGGAGTGGGACCTCCCTACGTGATTCTAAGACTCCTCCACTCCTCTACATCGTAACTAGAAGCCATAGCAATACAAGCTGGACCTCCATGACTTCAGGCAAGCCTTGCTAGTCTTTTTAAAGTTGCTGCACTCCAGGAAAATCAGACTCTAGCTTGAAAGACTATTATAAATAAACGAATGCTTGTTTCTTTATATTTCACCCCCATATTTTCATAGTCAGTAGCATCCCTGGCCCTATCTAGCATCAAAAGGTTGAAATGTCACATTTAATACGGTATCAGAGGCAGAGAGGTCATGTGGAGTGGGTGTGGGACAGGCATCTTATACCTGATGTAGTGTTTCTATGAGAAGCTACCTTAATGTTTGTATAATAGAAGGCTAGTCAATAAAAGGCTCACTAGTAGAACCATCAATTTATGTATAAAATATCCCTCAGTTGGGGGAGGGAATGTTCTGCCTTTTCTTCCAGAGCCAGCAACGCTCATTTAGAATTCATCCTCAATCTTTTTTCCCAGATTCTCCATAGCCAAAACATTGGATTTAAGCCTCAATGCTTTTTAGCTGTAGCATTTCAAAAAGATAGACTGAAGACGCGTCTAAGTTACAGGTTAAAAAAAAATTTTTTTTAAACCAAAGGTGTCAAACATTAAAGTAAGTCATTTTTCTGCCTAAACTGGTAGATACCTTTGTGAGATTTAAAAATGACTAAAGTAACACCTCCAATATTTTCAATGAACTGTAATACGATGACCCTGTTCGTTGCTTCTTCAGAACGTCTGTGCTGAGGATTTCTGGCTACACTGAATTCTCCCTCCACCGAGGACCTTAGATGCCACATCTGCCATATCACATCAACAGTAGCAAATGTCCTTTGCAAATGCAAATATTTGTAAAATATTCTCAGAGTAGGTGGGGACAGGGTTTGCGGATAGTTTCAAATAATTAAAGGGGCTCCATGTGCAAATGTCAACACAGAAAAAAAATTAACAGACAACGGAGCAAAGTGACAATACAAATGGCCAGATCTCCCTATTATCACTTGCTGTACATCTCACAAGACAGCTGATTCCCTGCTCTGTACGGGTTCCAGCATTCAGTGATTTATTGGGTAATTCAGCATTTGCCAGTATGTCTGCTGCTAATTAAATGCATCGCACTCTATTCAGAAATGTCACAATTGATTTGTCTTCTGCAAGCACTGACTTTATTTCAATCTTCTGAAAAAGATTTTATGAGCCCCGGATAACTTATCCTGGCACATTCATCTCCCAGGGTAGCTTCTGTGTGTGAGGGCAGTAAGAGAGGAAACCCTCAGTGAACATTCAATACAAATACCTTCGCAGACATCTTATTTATCTGTTATGTGCCATATATCTGAGAAATGGCATAGGTATCGTAGAATTACAAACCGCCCCATTAGCCTATAAAAGCATTTAAACATGACAGGAGTTAATGTAAAATGATATTGGCAGATCTTATTGGATGATGTAAGATCAATCCAAAAAAACACACGCTTTGAAAGTGTGTTATTTATTACGAGGTGTTTACTTATTCACAAATTGATTTTGACTGAACTCAGCTATTAACTAACTTGCATACAAGAGGAAATCACATAATGTCATTTCAGGGGCAAGGGGAGAGAAAAGGAGAAAATGCAATGTGGTGGAGGTTTTTAGGAGATGTAACGCATCTCACCCTCATGTAGAAAAGCAAAGGTGGACGATTGACTAGTAGCCCTTATTTAATTCCAGGTAGGTTTCCCCACTGCCCTCCACCTTCTGAACTTGGATACAGCCTCCATGTTCATTATCTTCATTAAGGATGAACCACAGTAAAAATACACACCTTAGTCCGAGGGAAATAAAAATCCAGTCCCAGTCACTGCTTGTGAATTGATAGTCTGTGCCGCAGAAAAAGAAAGACCATATATGTCCTATTGGAAAAGAACAATCGTTGTATCTATGTGACAAGGAAAAGATTACTCAAAGAGAAGACACTACCCCACCTTTAGCAAGGAAATTTTAGAGGGGATTTTTCTGGAAATGAGTAACTCACTAGCTTGTATTATTCCATTTTGCTCCTTGTTTATATTAACATTTGAGTTTGGGTGCAAAAATGCATCACTGAATAGTAAAAATACCAACTTTCAGAGTTCATTTGCTCTTCTAGTAAAGACAGTCTCTGTTTTTGAAACTAAATGGAATGCTAATCATAAGGGCTGAGCTCTTTATGGGGTTCAAGTAGATGTTCTATTGAAATGTCCAGTGCCTTTTAGCTTCTATTTTAGGGAAAGTTAAGTCTATGTGAGACTGATTAATTTATTCAGAGGTCTTCGGAATTAGCCATTTTACCCTGCTTGTAAATTGCAGTCAAATATTTGTAAAGTCACTCCATGGGATTGGGTTTGTAAATAACTAAAATAAATCTGCAAATGACTATAGAAAGTTATTTAGCAAAACACAAAAGGAATGTAAAAGGTAACAGTTCACCAACTAACTTCTTATGCTTTTAAACTTTAAGATATATAGTTAACCCCAGAGCAACAGGAGTTAAGGGCACCCACCTCCCACACAGTCAAAAATCCATGTATAATTTTTGACTCCCCCAAAACTTAAACTAATAGCCTACTGTTGGCCAGAAACCTTATCAAAAAAATAAAGTTGGTAGACACAAATTTTGTATATATTATATATACATAAAAATATATGCATATTTTATATATATTATATACCGTATTCTTACAATAAAGTAAGCTAGAGAAAAGAAAATGTTATTAAGGGGTGCCTGCATGGCTTAGTCGGTTAAGCGTCTGACTCTTGGTTTGGGCTCAGGCCATGGTCTCGTGTTTCGTGAGTTTGAGTCCTGCATCGGGCTTTGTGCTGACAGGGCAGAGCCTGCTTGGGACTCTCTCTCTCTCCCTCTCTCTCTGCTCCTCCCCGACTTGCTCTCTCTGTCTCTCTCCAAATGAATAAATGAACTTAAAAAATTTTAATAAAGAAAAAAAAGAAAATGTGATTAAGAAAATAAAAAAGAAGAAAAGTTACATTTACAGTACTGAACTGTGTTTATCGAAAAAGATCTGCATAGAAGTGGACCTACACATTCTAACTTATGTCGTTCAAGATTCAACTATAATATGCTTTTCATTGAACACAATAGGAAACTGAGAGGCAGATTCCTTGTGTGACCCTACGTATAAGTATACAAAAAGCTGCAAAATGGCAGAACCTAAACTCAAACAACAGCCTTCCACCTTCAAATTCCACCTCCTTCTGTCATAGCACATCATAGCACAGTTGAATCTGTGTTGCAGGGCACTATATAAACAAAACAAAAACATTATCAAGGAAGGTGGATGGACTGACCCAATTATAAATCAGTTGGTTTAATATTATACATAGTTTTAAGTTTACTTATTTATTTTGAGAGAGACAGAGACAGCGCATGGGGGTGAGGGGGAGGACAGAGAGAGGGAGAGAGAGAGAGAGAGTCCCCAAAAGGCTCCCTGCTGTCAGCGCAGAGCCCATTGTGGGCTCGAACGCATGATACCATGAGATCATGACCTGACCTGAAACTGAGAGTCAGACACTTAGCCAACTGAGCCACCCAGGTGCCCCAATATTATATTTTCTTAAACACAGAAGCACAGAGGATACTGTGGTATGTTATCCAGGTCTTATTCAAGGACTGAGGAGGCCTTGATTCCCCAAATTCTGGAAGTATTGGTGACTGCATTATTAGGTCAGTCCCTCTCTAAGAACTACCATTAGTCCAAGGTCACATGTCCTTCCAGAGAGCAGCCCATATCCAAAGACTGACTCAGAAATGAGTTATAAAGTCAACCACTTGGGGTGCCTGGGCTGCTCAATTGGTTAAGTGTGGAGTCTTGATTTTGGCTCAGGTCATGATTTTAAAGGTTCATGAGATAGAGCCCTGAGTCAGACTCTACACTGACAGTATGGAACCTGCTTGGGATTCTCTCTCTCTCCCTATTTCTCTGCCCCTATTCCACATGCTTTCTCTCTCTCTCTCTCTCTAAAAATAAATTTTAAAACTTTGAAGAAAAATAAATAAATAAAGTTAACCACTTGCCTCAAGGTGAGAAGACTCCATTTCAGTTGTAGAAGTCCCTGTGGAAATCATTGAAGTCTCAGAAATGACATGAACAAATGGAAAGATATTCCATGCTCAGGGATTAAAAGAATATTGTTAAAATGTTCATACTACCCAAAGCAATCTACAGGTTCAATGCAATGTTTATCAAAACACCAGTAGCATTTTTCACAGACTAGAAAAAAAGAATCTGAAAACTTGTATGGAACTACAAAAACCCTGAAGGGCCAAAGCAATCTAGAGAAACAACAAAACTAAAATTATTACAATCCCCTATTTCAAGATATAGTACAAAGCTATAACAGTCAAAACACTATGGGATGGGCAGAAAAATAGATACATAGATCAAGAGAACAAGATAGAGAGCCCATAAATAAAACCATGTTTATATAATCAATCTACAACTAAGGAAGCAAGACTAAACAATGATGAAAAGACAACCTTTTCAATAAATGGTGCTTGGGAAAAAGGACAGCTAGATACAAAAGAATGAATCTGGACCACTTTATTACACCATACACAAAAATAAACTCAAAATGGATTGAAGACCCAAATGTAAAACATTAAGCCATAAAGCTCTTAGAAGAAAACATAGGTAGCAATCTCTTTGACATCAGCCATAGCAACATTTTTCTCATTGTGTCTCTTCAGGAGAAGGGAACAAAAGGAAAAATAAAAAATTAGGACTGTACCAAAATAAAAGGCTTTTTCACAGTGAGGGAAGCCACCAAGAAAACAAAAAAGTAATCTAGTGAATGAAAGAAGCTATTTGTTTTTAAATTTTTTTAACGTTTATTTTTGAGAAGAGAGAGACAGAGCACGAATGGGAGAGGAGAGAGAAAGAGGGAGACACAGAATCTGAAACAGGCTCCAGGCTCTGAGCTGTCAGCATAGAGCCTGACGCGGGGCTTGAACTCACGAACAGTGAGGTCATGACCTGAGCCAAAGTTGGACACTTAACCGACTGAGCCATCCAGGTGCCCCTGGAAGAAGCTATTTGTCAATGATATATGCAACAAGGGGTTAATATCCACATACATCAAGAACTTATATAACTCAACACCAAAAAACAATTCAATTAAAAAATGGGCATAGGATCTGAGTAGACATTTCTCCAAAGAAGGCATACAGATGGTCAACAAACACATGAAAAGATACTCAATATCACTCATCATCAGGGAAATGCAAATAAAAACTACAATGAGGTACCTCCTCACACCTGTCAGAATGGCTATTATCAAAAACTTCCTCAAAAGAAATATCAAGTGTTGGCCAGGAGGTGGAGAAAAAGGAAAGCTCATGCACTGTTGGTGGGAATGTAAATTGGTACAGCCACTGTGGAAAACAGTATGGAATTTCCTTAAAAGTTAAAAATAGAAATACCATATGATCCAGTAACTCCACTACTAGGTATATACTCAAAGAAAGCAAAAATACTAATTTGAAAAGATATATGCATCCCTATGTTTATTGCAGCATTATTTACAATAGCCAAGATATGGAAGCAATTTAAGCACCCATAGATAGATACACAGATAAAGAAGATACGGTTATTATTATTTACAATAGCCAAGATATGGAAAGTTACTCAACCATAAAAAAGAATGAGATCTTGTCATTTGCAACAACATGGATGGACCTAGTGGGTACCATGCTAAGTGAAATAAGTCAGAGAAAGATAAATACTGTATGATTTCATTTATGTGTGGCATCTAAAAAACAAAACAAACAGCATAGGCAAAAACAGGTCCATAAACACAGAGAATAAACTGGGGATTACCAGAGAGGAGGAAGGGTAAGGGGATAATCAAAAAAGAGGTGAAATTATGGAATGAATAAGTCACAGGAATGAAAGGTACAGCATAGGGAATCCAGTCAATGGTATTATATCAAAAGTGTTGCATAATGACAGATGGTAGCTACAATTGTGGGAAGCATAGCATAATTATAAATACTTATCACATAATTATATTGTACACCTGAAACTAATGTAAGATTGTAGGTCAACTATACTTCAATAATACAAGAAAAGAAAAACACCGAGGTCTCTGTCGTAACCGCATTGCAGTTGGACTTCTCCATTGATCCAGTTTGGTTTCCCTCACTCCTTTGCAGATAAGATTATTAATAAACTTCCTGCAATCTAATCTCCATTTCAAGGCCTGTTTACAAGGGAATGTAACCAATGACATAAGTATCCAATTGATCCCAAAAGTCATCAACAATTTTGCATTTTGAGTGTATAAGAACTATGTAGATATAAAATCATTTTTACATATTATTATCTCCCTACTTTCAGTCACATATAGTTCACACTTATTTTGTTAGCTTTATTTATTCTAAAATTAGGTACAGGGGCACCTGGGTGGCTCATTCCGTTGAACATCTGACTCTTGGTTTTGGCTTAGATCATGATCTCATGGTTTCCTGAGTTTGAGCTTTGCGTCAGGCTCTGTGCTGGCAGCACAAAGACTTCTTGGGATTCTCTCTCTCTCTCTTCCCATCCCCCACTCATGCTGTCTCTCTCTCTCTCTCTCTCTCTCTCTCTCTCAAAATAAATAAACTTTAAAAATAAAATAAAACAAAATAAAATTAGTACAATCATTATTTGAGTTGTAGGTTCACAGGAAATAAAACAACTCATGCAGATTGTAGCAGATTAAAAATGTAAGTAGGTTTGAGAGTATAAATATATGTTTTAGGGTATTTCCCATAAAAAGTGCAAGTGGCTTTAATCAGCTTATAAGAATTATAAAATGTGAATTGAATAAACATACTTTTTTTTTGTTTTTACTCATAATACTAAGATAAGGGTTTTCCAGAGGTTTGGGAGAAATACACAAATAAATTTAAGAAAGCATCAGACTAAGCTATCCAAGTGACAGTAGAGACAGAAAATAAAAGCAAGTTCTTTAAAAATTAATGAGTCTGCAAATAACAAATTTATAAAAAGTAACAGAAATATAATCACCTAAATAGTTCCAAAAAAGCACATGTGAAAATGTAGTACTTATTTAAGACAACAAAGAAACATATAAAAAGTGAACATAGAAGTGACTTATCTAACCTGATAAAGAATGTTTCTCCCAAATCCATATTTAATTATGAAATATTCAAGTTTTTCTCAAATTGAAATAAAGACAAGGATGCCTGTTAATATTTCTACTTAAAATTATATAGTTCTAGGGGTGCCTGGGTGGCTCAGTCGGTTAAGTGTCTGACTTCGGCTCAGGTCATGATCTCGCGGTCCGTGAGTTCGAGCCCCGGGTCAGGCTCTGTGCTGACAGCTCAGAGCCTGGAGCCCACTTCGGATTCTGTGTCTCCCTCTCTCTCTGTCCCTCCCCCATCATGCTCTGTCTCTCTCTCTCTCTCTGTGTCAAAAATAAATAAACATTTAAAAAAAATTATATAGTTCTAGCCAGTGTGATAAGGCAAGAAAAAAAAAGCCTAAGAATTAGAAAGCAAGAAATAAGTGTTCATTATTTATAATTAACACGATTTTTGCACATAAAAATGCAAAAGAAAATAAAGCTATTAGAATTAGTCAGTAAATTCAGTAAAGTTGCTGGTTCCAAGGTCACTATTTTTTTAAAAGATTTCTAAAGACTAGCACCAAAAAATCGAATTTTATAAATTATACCATTTACAACAGCATCACCAAACACAAAATAAGTTGGGGTTAAATGTATGCAAGGATATGCAAGATTTCTACTCTGAAGACTTTGAGACATTACAGAGAGAAATTAAACAAGAATTAAATAAATGGATAAAATATTCCATTTATGAATTATAAAAGCAATATTAAAAAGATGTCAGATAGTAAAGCTGAACATCTATCTACCCTATGATCTCACAACTCCACTCTCAGGTATTTACTCAAGAGAAATGAAAATATCCACAAAGACATCCACCTATGTTCATAACATCTTTATTCATAATAGCCAAAAATTAGAAATAACTCAAATTTCCACTGATAGCAGAATGGATAAACAAATTGTGATATGCTTAGATATTAAAATATTGCTTAGCTGTTGATAATACCCAAAGCAATCTACATACTCAATGGAATCCCTATCAAAATAACACCAGTGGAGTGCCTGGATGGCTCAGTCAGTTGAGCACCCAACTTCAGCTCAGGTCATGATCTCACAGCTTGTGGGTTTGAGACCCACATCAGACTCTGGGCTGACAGCTTAGAGGCTGCAGCCTGCTTGGGATTCTGTGTCTCCCTCTCTCTCTGCCCCACCCCCACTTGCACTCTGTCTCTCAAAAATGAATGTTAAAAAAGTGTTTTTAAAAAATAACACCAGAATTCTTCACAGAGCTAGAACAAACAATCCTGAAATTTGTATGGAACCAGAAAAGACCCCAAATAGCCAAAGAAATCTTGAAAAAGTAAACCAAAGCTGGAGGCATCACAATCCCAGACTTCAAGATGTATTACAAAGCTGTAATCATCAAGACAGTATGGTACTGGCACAAAAAGAGACACTCAGATCAATGAAATAGCATAGAGAACCCAGAAATGGACCCACAAATGTATGGCCAACTAATCTTTGACAAAGCAGGAAAGACTATCCAATGGAATAAAGACCGTCTCTTCAGCAAATGGTGCTGGGAAAACTGGACAGCGACATGCAGAAGAACGAACCTGGACCACTTTCTTACACCGTACACAAAAATAAACTCAAAATGGATGAAAGACCTAAACATAAGACAGGAAGCCATCAAAATCCTTGAGAAGAAAGCAGGCAAAACCTCTTTGATCTTGCCCACAGCAACTTCTTACTCAACATGTCTCTGGAGGCAAGGGAAACAAAAGCAAAAATGAGCTATGGGGACCTCATCAAAATAAAAATCTTCTGCACAGCAAAGGAAATAATCAGCAAAACTAAAAGGCAACCGATGGAATGGGAGAAGATATTTGCAAATGGACATATCAGATAAAGGATTAGTATCCAAAATCTATCAAGAACTTATCAAACTCAACACCCAAAAAAACAAATAATCCAGTGAAGAAATGGGCAAAAGACATGAATAGACACTTCTCCAAAGAAGCCATCCAGATGGCCAACCGACACATGAAAAAATGCTCCACATCACTCATCATCAGGGAAATACAAATCAAAACCACAATGAGATACCACCTTACTCCAGTCAGAATGGCTAACATTAACAACTCAGGCAATGACAGATGTAGGTGAGGATGCAGAGAAAGAGGGTCTCTTTTGTACTGCTGGTGGGAGTGCAAACTGGTGCAGCCACTCTGGAAAACAGTATGGAGGTTCCTCAAAAAATTAAAAATAGAACTACCCTACGACCTAGCAATTGCACTACTAGGTATTTATCCAAGGGATATAGGTATGTTATTTCAAAGGGGCACATGCACCCCCATGTTTATAGCAGCACCATCAACAATAGCCAAAGTATGGAAAGAGCCCAAATGTCCATCGATGGATGAATAGATAAAGAAGATGTGGTATATATATATACAATGGAGTATTACTTGGCGATCAAAAAGAATGAAATCTTACCATTTGCAACTATGTGGATGGAACTAGAGGGTATTATGCTAAGCAAAATTAGTCAGAGAAAGACAAGTATCATATGACCTCACTCGTATGAGGAATTTAAGATACAAAACAGATGAACATAAGAGAAGGGGGGCAAAAAGAATATAAAAACAAGGGGGGGACAAAACATTAGATTCTTAAATACAGAGAACAAACTGAGGGTTGCTGGAGGGCTTGTGGGTAGATGAATGGGCAAAATGGGTAAGGGGCATTAGGGAGTACATTTGTTGGCATGAGCACTGAGGGTTATACATAGGGGATGAATCACTGGATTCACTAATTTGGATATAAATTAAAAATAAAAATAAAATAAAAATAAAATAAAATATTACTTAGCAATAAAAAGAGAACAAACCACTGACAGACACAAAAACATGGATGCCTCCTGAAAGCATTTTGCGTGGAAAAACAGACATGAGATTATATCCTGTTTATTTCCATTTATATAAAATTCTTGAAGGCAAACTAATCTTTAGTGACAAAAGGTAGATCAGCTTTTGCCTGGAGTTGGAGTAGAGAAGAAATAAACTGGAAAGGGACACAGAGAACTTTCTGGTGTGACTGAAATGTTCTTTAACTTAATCGTTGGGGTAATTATACAGGTAGATACTTTTCTCAAAACTCAAACTGTATGCTTAAAATGGGTACAATAAATTTTATTTCAAAAGTCAAAATTTTTTAAAAAAATCACTAGCTACAAGCATATGCAGAAAGAGAACTCATTCTAAATAAACTCAGTGTAAATGATACATAGCAATGGGCTATCTCCTGGAACAAAGAGATTCTGTAAATTTTAGATGGATATTTTGAACTCCATATCAGGAGTCCAGCAAATGATGTGACACACTCAAATTAGACAATATTCGGGCATTTTAATAAGAGAATTTATTATTAAATAAAATAACTTATTTGCAAGACATGAGCAGAATATAGAGAAAAAAAAAAACTGCAAGGGAAAGTACAGTAACCCAGAGGGTTATCACCTTAAGACCAAAGCGACCAAGAATGGAGTGGTTTTCAGGACATCAAAGAGACTTTTTTTTTTTTTAATGTTTATTTATTTTTGAAAGAGAGAGAGAGAGAGAGAGAGCCCAGAAGGGGCAGAGAGGGAGGCACAGCATCAGAAGCAGGCTCCAGGCTCTGAGCTGTCAGCACAGAGCCCAACGCGGGGCTCGAACTCACAAACTGCGAGATCACGACCTGAGCCGAAGTCGGTCGCTTAACCAACTGAGCCACCCAGGAGCCCCAAAAAACACTGAATATTTATGATGCATGTTTCCTGGGTATCTGAAGAAACCAACACTACAGGCAAAAGGCATTTCAAGGACTATTAGAAAATTCAAGTATGGAAGCTGGGTATTGGAAACATAGAATTAGGCTCCTTCTTCTCTGAGAGAAGGAGCATACCCTCTGGGAGTTAAGGAGCTTGCGATTCAGGTCCTTACCCTTGACACTTCCTGGAGAGCAGCCCTGAAGATCACAAGAAACATGAGAAATCAGCAAAGTCAAGCTATTCAACAGTTGAAGAGATAAGATGATACAGTCATCAGATAGTCATGGGCAGGGATGTCATCCCAGAAAGGCAGCAGCTGTTGGGTGTATGGAATCAGTTTTGCTCAGTCATCCTTTACTTATTTTTGCCGGGGGAAGCGGGGTGTCTAGGAATAACTAAGAGGAGTCAACTCACTTCCCCGAGTATTTCAACTGCTCCCTTCTTCAATCTGAGACTTTCCATAGAATGAGAGAGGCCAAGAAGGGGGAGAGAAGGAAGGGCACTTGCTCTCAGGTGCTAGGCAGAAAAGTTCGAGACTTTTCCCTAATGGCAAGTCACACGGTCTGCACTTAAGGACTCTCCAGATTAATTTCACTGACAAAATAGAGTAAGGTGAGAAAAAGTCAGCAAAATCCAACATCAGCACAGACGCAGTCACATTTTCACAGATGTATTTTTTTGGTAGTACCGAAAACTCTGTTTAAAGTATTCAACAGGAAAAAAACAGAACTGAAATTATAACATAAATTCTGTAAAGAATGCACTTTGAATTTATTTTTATCTTGAATTCACGTAATAACAGTATGATGCATACCTCATATGAGGAGACAGTTACTAATGCATCTACAATGCCTCCTTTTTCATTTAAATACCACAGTAAGTAGATGCATAACGTTCTTGTATAAGAATAGTCCATAAATATGTTCATCACCAAAATGACACAAACTGTAAGCATGATTTTAGGTAAAATGACATTTTGTAAATGTTTCTAATTTTCCCCACAATAAGACATCAATTCTTTTAGAAGAGGGGTATTATTAATTCCATGCTGTAATTTCTCTAGATCTGGGTTTGACACACTTCTACTAGGAAAGGATCTGTTTCCATGGACAAAGGCTGGGAAATAAGGAGGGGTAGCTATAGAAATTTCTAAGATCAAGGAGCTTGACTATGGAAGCACAATTAAGTGACGTAGAGGGGCGCATGAGTCAGCTTCTACGGCAGTGCAGAGGAAGCGATTTTTGTCATGTGTCCATAAGGGTCAGGTCTAGAAGTCATCTCTAGAGCTCAGAAAGGGAGTGAAATTTACCATTTCCCTGTGGATGCTCTGCTTTGTTTCAGGCGAGACCTACCCTAACATTTGCAGGATGGGGAAGAAGGTAACACATGGAGACATCTATTTGTCTACATATTTACATATTAAAAAATCAGGTTAATAACGAGGAAATAAAATAGGTTCTCCCACCTTAAGAAATACACGTGCATAGTAATAAAATGGAAAATGCATATAAAGCGCTGGCTTTGATGACACTGAAAATCAGTAAAATAGCAAATGACTAAATTTATTTCTGTATATGTCAGGATATTTTGTTGATGCACCAGTTGGTAATAAGACGAAAACAAATTACATATAAATTATAAATAATTGCATAAAATTTTTCTTATATTCCTTTCTACAAAATCAATAATTATGTGGGTTGCCTGGGTGGCTCAGTCGGTTGAGCATCCAACTTCGGCTCAGGTCATGATCTCACGATCTGTGAGTTCAAGCCCTGTGTGGGGCTCTGTGCTGACAGCTCAGAGCCTGGAGCCTGCTTCAGATGCTGTGTCTCCCTCTCTCCCTGCCCTTCCCCTGTTCATGCTGTCTCTCTCTGTCTCTCTCTCTCTATCAAAAATAAATAAACATTAAAAAAATCAATAATTATGTGGCTATAATGAAGATATTGATCTAATTTTTGTTTGTCTAATCACCTTAAGAATTGTTTACTGTAGTGATTTTCAGTGACACAATTTGAATACATTTTCATCTGAAATGCAAATTAATGTAAATGTAAAATATCCAAAAGCATTGTTTGTATATTTTAAAATATATTTTTCTCTAACAGATTAATTAAAATAGAGGGAAAATATAAAATACATTTAATGCACAGCAACATTTTTAATTAGATCAATTTAACTGAAATGTTTAAGCAAAATTCAATATTTATTTATTTTTTGAAAAATGTAAATCTCATTAAATATATTTATAAAAAACAAAACTACTTATAATCTAGGGCTCACTGTTCATCTAATTGCCATTGTAAAGAACTGCTATCATGCTTTGCACACATAGACTTACATAGATACAAATTTAAGAGTGGCAGGAACTATTTAACATCACAAAATATTCCTCTGCCAACACCTGTAACTACTGCGAATATTATAAAACTTTGTGAGTATATCCAAAACTGTGGATTAGGAAGGAAAGCTGAAAACTGCACTGAAGGTTCTACAGGGAAATTACATTTATGTGAGAATCTATTAAATTCATGCCATCGTAGAAGAAAAATTTGGTAACAATTAATTTGTCTTTCCCTTAATGTAACCTTTCTATTCAAAACCCAGCCCAGCTGCCAGCCCTTTCTGCAACCCAGCATTCCAAAGTCAGCAAACCCACAAAACCCTGAGGGCACTCAAGTGCAATCACCTTTTGTTTTAAGGTCCAAGAATATGAAAAATGGATAAACTTTCTCTGGAATCTGAAGGGTGGTAGTCACTGCAGCAGATGTTCAGGATTATGGAGGTAGCTGTACTGGGTGCTGAGCACCAGCATTTATTTGTGGTAGGTATTTGGGATTACACGGGGTCCCCTAAAGTTCAGGGCTAGAATTTAACTACATCCTCACTACAGCCCTACCCATGTACACACCAAAAAAGTTTAAACTAATTGGGTTCACTAAATACACAACCTGTTTTTGTATTAAGGAGAAAGGATTGGAGAAATATGGGAAGAAGGAGAAGGGTAACACAGTAGCAATGGTGGAGCCTGTAACCAACCAGGAAGATCATTCCTATCTAAAGGCATTCAACTGCAAACATTTTAGTGTAAATTCTATGTGTTCTCAGCACACACACACACACACACACAAATGGTAACTATGTGAGGGGATGGATATGTAATTAACTTGACTGTGGTAAGCGTTTCACAATGTACACATTTATGAAATCATCAAATCATATACATTTAAAAAGACACTTGAGGAGCCCCTGGGTGGCTTAGTTGGTTGAGCACCTGACTCTTGATTTCGGCTCAGGACATGATCTCATGGCTGCTCTGATGGCACGCTTAGAGCCTACCTGGGAGTCTCAGTCTCCCTCTCTCTTTACCCCTCACTTGCTTGCATACACACACACTCTGTCTCTTTCTCTCTCTCAAAAATAAATAATAAATAAACAAATAAACATTTAAAAAAACTACTTGGTACGACCTAAATATATACAATTTTTGTCAATCATACCTCGATAAAGCTGAAAAAACAAATTACCTGGCCAAATTGGGCTGTTGGCTGAAACAACTGTGACCCATCCTGTGAGATTGTTATTGGATCATACAAAATAATTTTCTTTACAATAACAATGGTGTATGTTGCATGTTTAATGTATGATGTAATGCTTATAGGTGGAACTCAGGAAATAACTCCCCAGGTTCCCGTCTCAACTGAAACAACACAATTCAACCAATATATACATTTCCAGAAAAAAACAGTGAATGTTTTTAATCACTCCATATATTTGAGTTTTCAAGGATATTACCCAGAAGCCATTACTTTTCATTGTCATTACCCCTGAAATTCAGTAATGTTACTCTCAGGTGGGTGATAATGCCCAGCTTGTGACACCATGTTCCAAACAGCTCAACAAAGCTAATATAAGATCTTTTTGAATATCAACTCTCCTACAATGAAGCTTATGTGGAAGGCACTATCTGATATGATTTATTATTCAGCTAAGATTTAAATAAATTTAAAAATATCCTTTAGGATTATTATCAATTTCTGCTTATATTGACCCTGCTTATATTTCCAGACTTAGGAAACCATTCCTTCATTTACTCCAAAACTTCTTTATTCAAGGCTAATCGGTATTTAGCTTAGGTTAAGCTTAACTTAGGGTCAAAGAAAACTGCTAATTCCTGGGTAGTCAGGACTGAATTTTATCTATTACTGTCTTCCCCTGAAGGTGGGAAGATCTTGAGTCATATCTTTTGACTCCTAATAAGCATTGTAAACAATCAAGAGACTTTTATCTAGATTTTAAACATAAACAAAAGCAGAGCATGAATAATAACCCTCCCTCAAAGAAAATATTTAGTAATGCTGTGTGTCAAGCTCTATTCATTTATTCTCAGAACCATCTTATAAAGTGTTATTATCACCTTCATTTCACAGGCAAGAAGGACAGAGTAGCTGCTTTTCTTGCCCAAAGTCACATAGCTAGTAAGTGACTTAAATGAGATGCCTGACTATGCGAGATTTCAGAGCTCATTCTGATCTGTCACTTTTGGCTTGCAGGACATACCTGTGTCTTTGATGTCGCACTCGAAGAGCTTCCCTCCATTAACTCCATTTCTATTTCAATTGTTTACCCATTCAAATTATTATTTTTGTAATTTTTAACGTGAGTACAGTGTGCCAACCTATTTATCAAAACCAATCTAGCTTCATCTGATATAGAGTGCCTTTAAAAAAGAGAGAGAGAGAAACTTTTTTTCTGTATCCTCACATTTGAAGCATATTTCAATAGAAATTAACAAGGAATTTAAAGAGATATAAACATATTTCTCCACAGAGAAGAACTCATAACAATAGTTAATATCTCCTAAGATCAAGGAATGACTTGGAAATTAATGGAATTAACTTTAAAAAGTGATGAAATTTTCATTAAGTGGAGATTCTCATAAGGTATAAAACAAACTGAAGTATGATTCGATGAATTATTAGAAGCAAAACTTCGGGGTTATTTGAAACTACCCTTAGTCCAAAGAATCCTTCGGCAAAGAAGTAGGAAGGTACATTCAAAGAAAATATTTATTGAGGGGTGCAACAGTCAAGGACCGCTTTAAAGCCATTTTTACTACACGGCTCATCCATTTTTTGACCTGTACACTACTTTCTGTAACTAGACTCCACCAGTGATGTAACCCAGACCAAATGGTTGACCTTTACATGAAAAGTAAATAATAATTTACAGAAGTTCCCGGTTCAGAAGTGACTCACTGTTGACTGCTGTCCATGAGCACTGTCCCGTATGGATGGACATCTGCTTCATGATTAACCTCTGCTATGGGTTCAGTGGACTTGGAGACTGAGCAAATGATTAACGAGTCAAGAATTTTTTCTTCCTCTGCGACTTATACTGTCAGCACCAAGGGAGAATGCTATAGCAACCAGAATACAGAGATGTGGCAGGATGTGGCTGAGTGATTACAAAAGCATTTTGCAGGAAGTACTGAGGCTATGGGAAAATGAGTACCACATAGAATTTAAGTCTTAGGAAGGCAACAATAAAGGTAAAATCCAAGGAGAGAAAAGAACTCAAGAAAGCTGGGCCTTCAGGAGAAAGAATAAAATTTTACGGACATTAAACAAAATGAGAGAAATTTCTGGATAACACAGAATAAGTCATAGGAATGACATCCACAATTTAAAGAGTTTTGAGGCCATCAACTAAAATTAGGTATTTTTTCAATCATATTTGAACAGGTGTGATTTGCTAACCGAATGTCATAAACCATCACCATCATCTTCCGGAAGCATCTAGTAAATGTCAGTTTAGCATGGCTGGCGAGGTATTGGGTTTTTTCCAAGAAAATTTCATATTCTTAGTTTTTACCTAACATGTCACTTTGGTACACATTAAATGCACAATAGTTTGCTAGCTGTTTTGTTAGACTGACAAAGATTATCATGTGTAGGAATATAGAATAAGAAAAAAAAAATAACCAGAAATGGCCCAAAATATATCACTGAATAGTTACTCAAATGACGCATCTTGGAAACATAAATGAAGGCATAAGTAATCAGGACAGCATCAGGCAAGGTAGCCACTGAGTTTAACACGCTCGCTGTGAGGGGAAATGGTGAACTCTATGTTTATCTCTGGGAGGCCTGATGAGAGGAAGAAATGCAAGGGCATTTTAGTGATTGGGTGAAAGAGAAACAACATCGTTTCCTGGGGGAGTGGAGAGCTCAAGACAGGGCTTCAGCCAACTGAAGTAGGTGTGTTAATGACAGACCTGACCCTCCATGCAGCTGCCTGAGGTAAGTGGCGGCCGTTGCTGGGGCATGAGAAGATGGAGGTAACACTACCTCAACTGCAATATCCACATGGGAGGACGGGCTTTGGCACTGCGGCTTAGAATCTTCCCGAATGTGATGCTCTTCTTCTCTGCTGACAATCTTATTTTCTTGTGGCATGGAAATCCCCGCATTTGAAAAAAAGCATTTGAATTTAGGGGTCAGCATAATTGGGACTATTTTAGGCTAGCCTGGCCCACAATGAAGTTGGAATATCTAAACAGAAAAGAATAGCAACCAAGGCACATGCAACCTATGACCCTCAAGGACATCTGGCTTAAGCCCAAAGACTTTAATAGTAATCTTCAAGTCCTTCTCCAATTGGCTGTATGACCAGTCAGGGCAAGTCACTGACTTTTTCCTCAGGGCCTCGAACAAAACACAGCCTGGAACAGCATACATGGAACGGCAGAGAAGCTAACCAAGCATCAAGTCTGTGTATCCACCAAAGCTCTCATTAGCAGCCTAAGGATCCATCCAGAAATCACCAAAGACTGAGTAGGAGCTCCCAGAGGGCCATGGTAGTCAAATCCACAATGGACTTTCTGGCAGAACAGGGCTGACTAAGTACTATCTGCAAAGATGGGGGTGAGGTTCCTCAAGTCCAGAATGGTCCTCAGGAATGGCTAGTTCTCTCTGGCAGAATCTCAGCCAGAACTGAGGAGGGAGGGAATGTGGTCTCCAGCTGGGCTGATGTCTGGTAATTGGTCTCTAAGAAGCAACAATTACTTTTCAGGTGTCCTGTCAATGAAGACCGGCATACATTCTGTACTCGAAAAATTTCCCAACTATTTGTTATCTGCAAATCCATTAGTTGAAAATAGCCTATAGCTTTTGGCCCTAAAACATGGAGATTCACCTCCTTCCTGCTAAATATCTAAAAAGGGAGGAAAAGGACAATGGAGCAGAATATGACTAACCCATCAGTCAGGTCACTTCTGAGACTATTTCTGCAGACCCTTTGTCCCCTCTCAGTCAGTATTAACTACACAGTCCAATTAAACCTAGTGCTGGTTGTCCACAGGGATTCCTTTCATACAAAAATGCAATTCTCTCCAAGATTCTCGGCATTACCTAATGGGCTGCATAGAGTCAGTTTGATGGCCTCCGGCTGGTTCCCGGGCGACAAATTGATCACCATGGCAATAATCAGAGGCTCTCACCCTATCCGGGGGCAAGGTAAAATCCACATGGCCGTAGAGGAAGCTTATCTGATTATCTCAGAAGGGCTGTCTCTTTAGAGGGGCTGCTGTTGCCCATTAGGCTGCTCTACACACACATGCGGGGCCCGTGCCAGAGTGTGGAACGAGGCATATGGTTGGAGACCCAGTAGGGAAAACGTGCCAGCTTCTGAGCATGCCTCTGCTCAGGTGGTCTGGGTGAGGATTCTGTGAGTAAGACCTACTCAGTCCCAGGAAAGGGGACCGATGGGTACCTGCAGAAACACCACGGGACTGAAATCAGTAAACCACTTCGCTAGCAATACAAGAGGGGGACAATCCAGGAAACATGAGCCCATGAAACTGGTAGAGAAACTAATGCGAGCCTACCTGTAATGGTAAACTGTTAGATTTTATAATCCTTTTGTCGAGACTCTAAGTACTAACGGAGGAACTCTAAGTACTTTTTCTTCTACGTTGCCCCAAAATAGGTTTGGGACTTTTCTCTAGGACATCCTCTGAAAAGAATTAGAATTATAGAAATAATAGATGAGGAGAGGAAACACACAAGAAAATATATTTCTGGGGGTGCCTGGGTGGCTCAGTTGGTTAAGTGTCCGACTTCGGCTCTGGTCGTGATCTCCCGGTTTGTGAGCTCGAGCCCCGCATCGGGCTCTGTGCTGACAGCTCAAAGCTGAGAACCTGCTTCAGATTTTGTGTCTCCCTCTCTCTCTCTGCCCCTCCCCTGCTCTCACTGTCTCCATGTCTCTCTCAAAAATAAATTAAACATCAAAAATCTTTTAATAAAAAAAAGAACATATATTTCTGCATTGTATAATCTCTGTCGCATGATAAATGCCCAACGTGCCCAACAAGACCAAAAATCTAGTTTTCCACTCATGTGTGAAGTTGGTGCGCTCACGCTGTACAAAGCTGGGATAAAATTGTTCTCGGCAGAAGTTAATGTATGCGTTGTAAGGCACATACATACTTCTCTTTATTACTCTGCACATTCAAAGGCCTCCAAAGCAAGTACTCACAAGCGTGACTTTTAGTGTTGAGAATAATCTAGGGACAGTTCTCTATAGACAATCATGGGGGAAATATATTTTCTAAGCCCTCGTGGACAGGTCCCACCCTTCTAAGGTCAGAGGCTTGACGTGTAGCCCCATATGACAGAAAGACGTGGACAAGCAGTCAGACTGTTTCTTGGGGGGCCGGGGGGAGCTGCGTGCAATCAGTTCTGGGCAGAGAGATGGTCCCTCACAGGACTTTAATGAGCTTACTGCAAATCACACTGAACCCGAACACCAAATGATTTCACAATTAGAATGGTCTGTTCTCTTACTTTTCTGTCACATTTTTTGTACCGGGTGTTAATAGGTCCTTCAAACTCTTTTTAGCCAACCCCTTAAATAGACTGCAATTAAAGAATTTCAACCATGCTCTACCATATAGGATAAATCATATCCCTTTTCTGTGAAAATAAAATTCATCATTTTTTTTCCTTTTCAGAAAACCACTATCTTATGTTAAATTAATTTGCATTAAAACAAGTGTGGGTTTGATATGGCGTTTTGTAGAAATTATCTTTATTTTAAACTGCTGCCATTTAAAATAAAGAGCAGCCTCTTCTTTCCTGGGATAGTAGTATGGATTTTAACCTATTAATCTCTGATTCTGTTTTCCCAATCATCGAAGAAACTGAGATTTGTGTGTTTATCCCATGGGTTCACAGTAAGGGTTCCATGCTCAGCGCGTAATGGTTTCTCAAAAAATATGAGTTACCGCTCTTTCCTAGTCACTAACAATCTTTTTGTCCCAACTTGATATTAAGTGTCCTTAAATAATACAATTCCATTTTAGTTCTTTCTGTTATTTCATGAATACAACGTACAAAAGAAATCGTTTTTAAATCCTTGGACCCATAATGTGGTGAATCTTTGGGAATTCACCAAATTCACTTTGGGACGGAAGCAGAACATACCCGTCTCTAAACCTCATCACAGACAAAGCTTTCTTCCAGAACGACCACATGTCCTTTCTCCCTCCAAATTTCTTTCATCCTTCTTTATCTTCAATTGAGGGTGTACAGGGACATCCTAAAACAAGTTGCTACCAAAACCAACAGCAACTGAGACCCATGGGCACCTTTCGTGTGAAGAGGCCTGTTGTTACGTGGGGGCCACGACCTCCGGAGTGAGGCAGATCTGGGTTCAAATCCCCGTTCTCCTGTATTTGGCTGTGTGGTCTCTGGCGAGGTGTTCAAACTAGCGGAGTCTCAGTGTCCATAACGGTGCCATCGATTATACACATCTGTCCTTTAGCATTGTCAGAGACCCAGGTGGCTGTGCAGTGGAGCTGAGGAAGCTTCATCTTCAGAGCTGCTCCCTGGCATGCATGTCTCCCAGGCCCTGTACCTCTTACTGTATTTGCACGTGTTCTTCCTTCCCTTAAACAGAGCTTCTCAACCTCAGGCCCCACAAATCTTGGATCTATCCTTGTACAATGATTAAACAGGAGAATAAAAAAAATAAATAAATAGCCCATAGCAACGGTCCAATAAATGGTATCATTTTCGTCAGACTCACGGGCCATATGCTTGGATCTAGCATTAAGTAAATGCAGAGAAGGCTCCTACGTAATGGTGTTGCTGGCAGGTTATACAGAGGTCAACCCTTCTTACAATATGCCATGCTGAAGCCTGGTGAGATGCGTGCACCAACCTCTAGCAACACATTTGGCTACAACCTTAATATTAAATGTGTAACCAGATTTGGTATATTAGAAAGTTAGGCCCTAAGCAAATGCATCGCAGGATGGGTCAACTTCAATGTCAAAGAACGAGTGTGAAAGTCAAGAGCAAAGGATGCCATCTGCAAGCATCCCAAGGGGAGGGCTCTTGGAGGGTTTGGGGGAGATAAAGAACAAGATTCAAGAATGCCACTCTCCAGGGACTCAGTAGGACACTGTCCAAATTTGGCTTGCCATCCATCTACAGTAGAACCACCTCAGGAGCCTCAGTGAAAGCACAATTTCCTCCACCTTATGCCAGCCCACTAAATCAGGGCATCTGGAGGTAGCACCCAGGATTCTGTTTTATAAATAAGCTACCCCACCCAGGTGATTAGTTTAGGAACCCCTGCTTACAACTGAACAGGGAGGAAGTGATGGGGTATTTCTCAGGATTCCACCTATGTTCCTGCCTGGCTCAGAAGTGGACCGATTCTCTATAATCCTTCCCTTCCACAGTTAGAGGTGAGTATCTGATTTGTGCATTTTTGTACTTGATAGGTCTACTATAATTATAGATAAAGAGCATGCTATTCAGACACAGATATCACTTTTATTGCGATTTCATCAAGATAAGATATCTCTTTACACACCTGGGGATAAGGTAGTTTAACACTAGCTAAAATGTGGATCTACTGTACAGAGGGATACAATCCTCCCAGAGAAGGTGGATTAGCTCCTGAAAGCTTAAAACAAAGCTTCCAGTGACAAAAATGTTTGCTCTCTGGCTCTGTCCTGGTCAACCTTGTCATTGTTAACTTGGATGGAAACCTAGGAAGCATGCTTACAAATATGCAGATTATACAAAACATGGAAGGAATAAAAATGCCCAGAAAAGGATAACAGTCAAGCAACAAAGTAATGCCAACAGGTTGGAATGAGAATCAAGGACAAAAAGGATCATGGAGTCTATGGAAGCATGTGTGAAAAGAAAAACATCAGAACTGTTTCCACAAGATATCATTGGTACAAGTTTTGTTTGAACCAACAATAAAATTCTGTTTAATACTGTTACTGCTACTCATGTGTACATTTTTTTTCAATTCTTGGAGGACAATAGTTCTACTCTATTCTGTGCTGGTCAAACCATATATATTCTGAGCATGACATTTTAAGAGAAGAAATCCTCAAACTACCATGCAGCCAAAAAAGGGATATATAGCTATTATGGTGAGGTGTCTACAAACTAACATATACTTCCTATGATAGTTTGGAGGGCGGTGGGGAAAGGACCTTTCTTTAGATAACGGGTTATCTGTAGACTTACATTGTTGGAACTGGGCAAAACGCTGAGTATGTGAAAGTTGTAATAAGGCATAATTAGTTAACTATAAGACAAGGAACAGTTAAATAGCTCCAAAAATGCAATGGAGAATTGAGAATGAAAGTGAGCTCCCCATTGTAAAGGTAATCAAACACTAAGTAACGACTCAGTCCCAATTGCTACAAAATAGGTTCTTTCTACTGAAATTGTTTGGAGAGCAGAGTGATAAATCTGAAATGCTTTCAACTCCAAAGAAAAGTTTCTGTGATTTGTTCTATCTCAGCTAGCTCAGGGTTCTAGCAGCAAACTGAAGCAGAAGAATGTGCAGAGAGCAACTAGGAGCAGAAGGGAAAAACAAAAAGGATTTACAGACACTCATTGAAAGCATATGAAGCACATACTCAGTGCCAAACTCTTCTAGGTGCTGGAAATGTGGCAGGGGAAGAAAACCAACCCCAACCTCTGCCCTCACAGAGCTTATATTAATAGAAGTGTACTATTAGAAGACATGAGAGGAGTTTTGGCAATTTCCTCTTGCTATGAGAACAGAGGAAAAAGTGAAAGAAACCATGAGGGGTGAAAAGGAAGCCTAATTGTGCCAAGAAGGACTTATTTGAATGAACACTTTTCAGTCGAAACAAACCCGAAGATTGCTTATCAATGGAGTCTATTTCATATTAAGCTTTCACCGACTTCTCCAAAGCATCGCAATCTGTCCATTTAGACGGCACGTTTTCTGGTCCCATCCTCCTTTTAAACATCCCCAAGTGACCATCTAAGTCTATCAATATTGACTTCTTCACAGAGGTCACCACCTATCAGATGTTACATCCATCACCGCAAACAAGTTCCCCTTGACATATTGATTATTTCATTTTTCTTGTCTTTTGGTCAGAATCTCCTTTCCAATTAATTTATGGTTGGTGCTATCAGCACGTACGTCTTTGATGTTCCTGAGACCATACTGTCCACCTGAACCACACATTCAGCTGCTTAAGTCATACAGGTGCTATTTCCTATCTCTGACAAAATGATCTTCTTGAACACTGGCTCTGTTTACCTCGCTTTAGAAAAACTTCAAAGAACTTGCCAAATCTCAATTCCAGTTTACATTTGTATCTTCTAAGGTAGACTATCTCTTCATTGCCCACAGGCATCTGGCTTTAGCTCTGAGAGTCATACATCATCAGATCAACTCCCTACTTTCTCTCTGCTTTTATTTCTGGTTTCTGTTCGTTTCTGTTCACCTACAGGAACAGAGTTGGGCTCCGGAGGTCAACTGGGAGGGTGTTTGAGTTAATAACCTCGGCAAGCCACTATGCATTGATCTCTAGTCTCCTCGTGCACTCATATTTCTCTCCCTGCAATTAGATGCTCAGCTATCTGCCAGGGGACCTCTTCCCAGACAGTCTCTGATTTGAACTATCTAAGGGCTCCCCATCAAGCTGTTATGGGAGACTAACAACCCACATAGCTCATGCTGTGTACTCCACTTTTGGTGAAGGGTGCTGCATTCTTGCCAAGTAATCAAACCAGTGCCTCAGTCATACGAGATTAATGTCCCTTTGCTTATATCCTTGAAGCAGAGAAATGGCTAATGTGATTCTCTCCTTCATAAAGGCTTCTATGCAGTAAGTGGCCAGGATTAAATTATACAATCATGTCATCTATCTGTTCGAAAGGCTGTCACTCTAATGCTGCATTTGCCAACTTGTCCCTTTAGCGGAGGGGCTCAGCACTGTAAGAAGTGGAAAAGGGAGCATTATGATGCCGGGTAATATAATTCTAAATACCATCAAGGCCATAAAACGGGAAGTAAGTGATAAATAATTTATATTTATCAGAATGACTGAATCTTATTAAAAGTGCAGCAATATGAGATCTTCTCATACAGCACAGACATGCATGGGGAAAGAGATCAGAATTTCAATGGTTTGCTAGAGTTGGTTTGAATTCCTGTTTAAAGTCCTATAAACCTGGTGCGAACCTCATGATATTGTTTTCACCTATCCCTGGAAAAGACCATGCTAGTCTCCTAAGAAGGGAGTAAGCAAAAGGAAAAAAGAAATCCAATCCAACAAGACAATTTGGAAAAGATAATATGGCAATAAGCAGTAGGGCTAAAATGCTACCATCATTGATGTTCTTTTCTCCATTTCAACTCTACTAGTATATACCATTCACTCACTCCTTTTTTAAAAAAAGATTTTATTTTTAAGTAATCTCTACACCCAACGTGGGGCTCCAACTCACCACCCCGGGATCAAGAGTTGCATGCTCCACCGACTGAGTCAGCCAGTCTCCCCCTCCTTCATCTATTCTTAATTTATTTCTTCATTCATTCATTTACTGTCAAATATCTTCAGTGTATAAGATACTGTACTAGGAACTGTGAAAGATAAACCATGAAGAATAGGATTCTCACCTTCAAGTAGTATACACTCAAATACAGTATCCCGGAACTTTGTTAAACTCTGGGGACCATAACTCCATCTTTATAAAAGGAAAAGTGAGCATATGTCCAAACTAAACACTGATAAATTATATTTTGCTTCGTCTGTTTTCATGGTATATGCCTAAATCAGAGCTGTGCCCACTTGAAAATGTTTTCCTGGGACCAGGTCCCTGGTTGGAAATGCAAAAATTCAAATCCACTTTCATTTCTTAAATAGCATCATCAGCAAAAAGTCATTTCCCAAATGATCAATTAGACTTTAACTCACTTTTTATCATGGATGCAGAAATACCCAATGAGCAGAGAGGCATACATTTCTGAAAACAAAATTATCTCCACACACATGACCAAAACTTTAGATTGCCTTTTTATGGCAGGATGTATCTCACATGAGCACAGTGTCAGGTATACAGTTATTTTTTAGTAAATACCTGATAATGTCCTCAATTAATAACATTAACCCCTTTTTCACCTTTTCTGCTTAAGTGTCCGAGATCTGCTGTAAGCAAAGTAATAGTTCAGCGTGTGAACACTCTCCTGACACCTGGCTATCTTTTGTTTTCAAGTAGGGCTCCAAGAGTGTAGTTTGGTCCGAAAGAGTTTACTCGGTAACTTGGGCCTAGAATACACTTTCTGTAACATTTCTCTCCATCCCTGCTGCTACAAGCTGCCCTTGAGAGAGGACCAAGTCGGGAAGATGAAGGGTCACAGTATAGCCTCCAGCTACTGAATTTCAGCCATCTTTTGTTTTCAAGTAGGGCTCCAAGAGTTTAGTTTGGTCCGAAAGAGTTTACTCGGTAACTTGGGCCTAGAATACACTTTCTGTAACATTTCTCTCCATCCCTGCTGCTACAAGCTGCCCTTGAGAGAGGACCAAGTCGGGAAGATGAAGGGTCACAGTATAGCCTCCAGCTACTGAATTTCAGCAACAATGAGCAGAGGTGCTGGGTTGGTCCCCTTTTGCAGCTGTGACATTGAGGGCTTCCGGGCATGTGAGAGAAGGCATTCTTGCTTTATCACCACAATAGTCTGTAAATGTATCCCCTGCTCCGCCACACACATCCTACCTCATTCTTTCTCCATAGCGCTGCTTGCATAGAACCTTGATGGTGAATTAGCCAGTCAGTTGGCAAATCTCCCCCAACAGCCCAGACATACCAAGCTCTTTGTTCCTCAGGTCTGTGTTTGCACTGCTCACTTGACCTGGAATGGCCTTTCCTTCCCCAACCCTCTCCTGCCTCCAGAACACTAAAGTGATCTTTCAAAAGCCAGGGCAGGAACCACCTCCCCAGGATCCTTTCTGTGTCCGACCCCACGTCAGAGGAATGAACCCTTGCCCCAGTTAACTTCCCATTGCAGCTGTAACAAATTACCATACATTTAGTGACTTATGACAACCTGAAAGGGCGGACCTAGGCTGGCTGACTCCATCTTGTTCTGTGTCCTCCACCTTGAGTAACTTCCCAATCAAAACACGCCCGGCGACATGTATAACAGGACTCCGACCCTTCCCCAGCCAATCGGCTGAGGCCACAGCCATTACCTCACCAACTGCCCCTAGGCCCCAATAAAACCTTTGTCCTTTGGAATCTCTCTCTCTCTCCCCGGTATCTCACTGCTGCGTCGGTGCAGGTAGGGGATTGAGCTTGAGCTAGCTCGAATAAAGGCTCTTTTGCTTTTGCATCGGACTCGGCTCCCTGGTCGTCTTTGGGGATCACAAATTCTGGGCAAAACAAGCCCAAACACCATCTTACCATTCTGAGGTCAGAAGTCCTAAAATCAAGGTACCAGTAGGACTGTGTTCCTTCTGGAGGCCACAGGGGACACTTGGTTTCCTTGCTTTTTCCATTTATCTGGAGGCTGCCTGCATTTCCTGGCTCATGACCTCTCCCTCAAATCACTGTGACCTCTGCTTCCCTCTTCTTCACAGACCCACCCCCCCCCCGCCTCCCTCTTTCCGTCTTCAGGGCCTTTCTGATGACATTGGCTCCACCTGGTAATCCCAAGTAAGCTCCCTATCCCAAGAGCCTTAAATTAATCGTATCTGCAAAGTCCCTTTTGCATGTAAGGTAACATATTCCCAGTTCTGGGGATCAGGACTTAGACTGCTTTGGTCAGGGATGTGTTATTCTGTCAACCACACCTCCTTTTGAAGTCCCACCCTCCTTTGTCAAATGTCCACGCTAGCTGCATCACACTCAGGTGTATTTTGTATATGACAGTCACCTTAACAGGCTATTGTCTCCCAGAAGAAGATACTTTTGGGTCTCTAAGTTATTTCTCCAATGCCAAGAATTTTGCTTATTACTCTGCAGCTGTTCAAGAAATCGGATGGAATGTTTGTGGGAAAGAAACTCAGGAAAAAAAAACCAAAAAACCAGCAAAGATGATTTAACTTTAAGGTTATTATTTGACAATAAAATACAGTAAATGAAGTTTTGCATCTACATGGATGCCAAAACAAATGGTTGGGAAAACAATCAAAATCAGCATTTTGACATAACGTTTCATAGATAATCGCAGAACAATGACATCCAACTGGTCTAGATCAGGGGTTAGCAAACTACAGCCTGTGGCCCCCAGTTTTTGTAAATAAAACTTCATCAGCACACAGTCGTATCCCTGTGTTTACATATTGGTTGTATCTGTCTTTGTGTTTCAGTGGCACAGCTGAATAGTCGGAACAGAGACTATATGCCCCGCAAGCCTAAAATATTTCCTATTTGGCTCTTTACATAAAACGTTTGCTGACTCCTGGTCTAGAAAATGAAAATGATTAAATCAGAATTTTGCTCCAGACAGGTTGGACCAACCATTCTGAAAGAGGAATTCACACATTCACCCATCATGGCAGTTGAACGCCCAACTGTCTAGCTGGGCTCCCTCTTACTTATTAGATGAGTAGGCTGATATTCGAATCCAGTTATGAAACAATAAAGCTGGTCAGCTGACTTATTTTGAATGTCTGAGAACTGAGATATGACAGTGGTGTACCCAATCTTTTATGCAATTATCAAATTTCAAATTTCCCGGGGCGACTGGGTGGCTCAGGCAGGGAAGTGTCCGACCCTTGATTTTGGCTCAGGTCGTGATCCCAGGGTCGTGAGATAAGAGCCCTGAGTCGGGCTCTGTGCTGACAATGTGAAGCCTGCTTAAGGTTCTCTCCTTTCCTCTCCCTCTGCCCCTCTCCCGCTTGCACGTGCTGTCTCTCTCTCAAAAAAAAAAAAAAAAACAAATTGAAAAAAATTAAATTTAAAATTTCCTGACTCCTTCCTTATGAACGTGGACTGAGTCGTCTTGTCACTGCTTAACATAGGTAGCATCCCTAGAAAATTATGTCGGCAGCTAAGATGCCTCATTTTTACTTTTGGCTTGCCTCTCTGAATGCGTTCACAGACACTAGAGAGAAATAGCCTTTCGATTCTCCTAGTAGAAACTGACCTATTTGTAAGAGAAAATAAAATGAGGAAGAGAAGAAGAGTCAGGAAGTAAAAAAAAAAAACAAAACCCTGAAATATTGCCTTTTACCAAAGATAGCTTTAAGTTAAAAAAAATCAAAAATCAAAAATAAAAAACAGGAAAAAAAAGCCACTATTTTGGTATTTGCATGAACTCAGAACGTTTAGTATGTTTGGTCCAGGAGAAAATAATTCTTGGTCAAATCAGTTTAGCCACGTCATTTTAAACAATGTCCCTTTAATTTAAAAAAAAATGGAAACCACTATTATGAAACCACTTACATTTAACTTGTCTTCTAATTCCCAGGAATGGCAATTAAGAGCCTCAGGTCTCAATTCCAGTTTTGCCACTGAACTTGCTAGGTGAGCTACAAGTCACATACATTTCTGTGGCCTCGATTTCCCCATATGTGAAATTATTATTACAATATCTTCCTTGCCTAATTCATAGTGCTGCTGTTATGATAAAATGTGGCAATGTTTGTGAATTTGTGCAGGCGCTATACCAGTGAAAGATATTATGATTTTCTGATTGTCGCCTTAACATCTTCCCAAATTGTCTCCGGTATTAAAAATGTTACGGTCATAAACATCCATAATAATGCTCCACAGTTGACTATGAAATTCTCCTTTGTGAATTCCATGGTTTGGATTTTATTTTGATGTAATAAACGAGCATAATTAACTTTTATTGCGTGCATTATTTGTGGGAATGTTTGAACACGTTAAGTAGGACCATCTATCTCAGCATTACACAAGGCTTACCAAACAGAGAAGTGCTATCTTTAAAAATGGGATGATTTCATTTGGAGATCGGAGTTCGGTTTTATTGCTGAAATTAATAAAATGTTTCTGTTTAAAATGAAACTGTTTTCTTTCCAGCACTTCATATTTTTGCTTGGTTAAAGAAACAGCAATAACATGATTAGATGTCAGTAATTAAATATCTTTTTGGAACGGTATCTTAATAGCATATATTTAGAACACAGCCATACCCAAAACATTCAATTACATAGATTCAGCTTTAATATTTAACAGCTTGTTTCTTAACTACCATCCTTCTGGTGAACCGATGTTGACTATGTATAAAGGCAAGCAAGCAGCTTAGTGTCAAATTAAGAGAAGTAGAATATATTATAATGGTACTTTTTATGTTTTGCTATTCTCACATTCAGCCAAGTATAATGTTTTTATTTAATACGTTTAACTATCAATTCATCTCTCTTATTTTTAGCAACAGGAGCCTTTAATTTTCTCTAAGCAAAATGAAGGTTTAACCAGGGACCAAAGACGGGGGGAAAAAAAAGTCACTCCACTTAAGCATCATAGGAAAACAAGCATATGTAAGACGCAAGAGACAGAAACCCGGGGCTACTCCCACCCTCCACCGCAAAATCCCAGAAAGTAAAATGTGGAAGCCACCGCAAGGCATGTCGGGAAGTGGAGAAGAAAGCTACCTCATTCTCTCAAGAGACGGGACTGGCAAGGAAGCCAGGCTCCAGTCAGGAGCCCCTGTGTTCTGCTTTTACTTAATGTTAAGTATGAGTCCGTAAATGAATGGAATCATCCCTAATTTCTTCCTGGTGCACTTTGTTTTTGAAAAGAGCTCACCATTTTCCTAAAATTTTAATTTAATTCCAGTTCCGTGACTCCTTACTGTGAGTCAGGGCTCAGCTCTTTTTACTAAGAAAACGATTACCTGTTCAGTATTGTTTAAGTAGCATGACCTTCAACACTCAGGGAGGGTAGGGATGTGGCTCATACCATTTCCAGGTCCCCGTAGTGATAAGGACCAGGATGGTGCTGAGAGCAAGATGTCCACCAAGTACCGGTTCATTGCTCTGGTGGTGGTGGAAGAAGAAAGCCAGTCTGTCTGCGGTTGTGTAGACACAACCGAGTCTGAAGTTCACCCACAGGGCTTCCGAGTTTGGTGCGTCCACTTCCTCCCTGTGTGATCCTGGGCACATGGTTGACCATCCAAATCAAAGTCTCTTACCCATGAAATGAAAGCTAATAAAAGTATTTCCTTTGTCAACATGTCATAATGCTGAAGCCTCGTATGCAACTGGCGCTTACTAAATAGACGAAGAAAGGTAAGACATTGCTAGAGAAAACTGAAGCCAAGGGACAATGTTCTACGGAGAGAGCTCGCCTGTTTGGACTGGAGCCAATCTTTGGGGATGAGGTGGGTAGGAGGGAGTTGGTACGCAGAAGAACAATGGAGAAAACCTCGCTAACAGGTCTGGCTCCCTCCTATCAGCTTTGGTTCACGGGGTCACCTGGAAATGAAAAGTTTTCTCACTTCAGCGCGATGTACCTCCTCTTGATCTCGGAGCCTTACAATATTTCTCACCCCGTCTGGCCTTTTGAGCTTAATTACAACGGCAGCGATGGCGGGTGTAGACCTGGAGCAAACCACATCCTTCGCACGTGAACAGTTGGGCACCACCTTCGTTACTCTGCTTATTAGTGAGGGCTTGATCAACGTTTACTGAAGGGCTAGCTCATCTTCCTGACAATCCTGTAGCTAATCCGCGCCCTCATCTGTGGCGTGTCAAGCACCTGCCAGAGCGATGGAGGAGGCCAGAGGGGCCTCATCTGGTGGATGAGGACCCGGAGGCCCCCGGTGAGATGCCACCGGGTGACTTTGCTCCGTGAAGGCACCAGCGTGTCAGAGGGAAGACGAGCAGGGCAGCCCAGAACGGCCCTCTCCACCCTGCTGCATTCTCTACCCCAGATCAGAACCGATATCCTTTAGCATTGAATGGCTATCAGTGGCTGAAAAGGAAAACAAAACGCAACTTTATTTCTGTTTCATCTTTCAAGAACTCCAGAGGAGGGGATTTTGATAAGGAAGAGGGGCAAACATGCTCCGCGCCGTGGAGCTGAGTGAGGACAAACACTGCTTTCCTTCAATCTGTTAGGATGGGGAGCTAATGCTCTCCCGAAGAAGCAATATTTCTGCGAAATCCTCCCTGATCATTTCCACCAGGGTCTGCCCGGCTTAAAAGCCACACTATTTAAAAAGAAATAAGAGCGGGTGTTGCTATGAATAATGTGAACGTGTGAAGGGAAAAGCACGGGAGAATAAGTCAGAGAGATAGCATTAAAATGCCTTTTCATATTCGACACAGAAGAAGCCTTATCTTCAAAAAAAAAAAAAAGCCTGATGAATATATGAGCCGCTAATACTCTTCTATATCTGAGATTCCATCTTGGAGGGAAAAGGAATGATTTCATTGTGGTGTTTTGAAAGGAAACCCACAGAGGATGAAAAGGATAAGTCTGGCGAGCGTGATACCAGGTTCTGAGAAGTTGTCTCCTGTCACCAGCCAAAACAGCATCCCAGGTTCTATAGGATTCGACACAAACAGAAGAGGGGATGCCAAGAAGCACTGTTTTACTTCTGCTTTAAAAACAACGGAGAGGGTGGAGGTGTTCCGTCCATCACAGACAAAGCTGAGTGCTCTTTGTAAGTGAGGCGTTACTTCAAAGTCATCGGGGTCAAAGGACATCGAGCGAAGATAGATTACCCAAGACTTTCCGTCTGTAGCGGAACAGCGAATCGGCTGTCATCCCGTCAGAAGTGAACAAGCTGAAAATCACTTCATTCATTTTGAGATCATTGAAATGCAACCCCCCTGAACGTAATGAAGTGAAAACACGTGGCCCTGCAAAGAAAGATCAGTGTGGTGCAATGCACCATATTGAGGCAATATTCTCCCCCTCTGATACCTTCAGCTCACCCTGGCCTGGGCTTTCTAGCTATTGACATTTGGAGCCGGATCATTTTTTGTCGGCGGCAGAGGGTGCTGTCCTGTGCATTGTAGCAGGTTTGGCTGCACCCTGGCCTCTAACCCCTAGATGCTGGTATCACCACCTCCGCGTCGTGACAACCAAAAACGTCTCTAAGACATTGTCAAATGGTCCCAGGTGGGGGAGGGCTGAATGAAAATCACCCCCAGTAGAGAAGCGCTGCCCTAAACCCTGCTCGGCTTTTCATTGATCCAGAGTCTGCTGTCCACTCAGATACCGGATAAGGCTCATCTGACACCGGGGCAACTGGGTGGCTCAGTCAGTTAAGCGTCTGACTTTGGCTCAGGTCGTGATCTCACAGTTGGACGAGTTAGAGCCTCTCGTCGGACTCTGTGCTGACACCTTGGGTGGAGCCTGGAGCCTGCTTCGGATTCTGTCTCTCTCTCTCTCTCTCTCTCTCTCTGCCCCTGCCCCACGCGCACTCTCTCGAAAACAAATAAACATGAAAAATTAAAAGAAAAAAAAAAGACTCTTGTGACATCATCACCAACTTCTCACGTATCTCAGGCCTCACCTCTAAATGTGTTAATTCATTCCATCCTTAGCGACTGACCCTTTATTTCCCGTAGATGGTCCCTACGCAGACCACTTCGCTTTCTTAGGGACTGGGCGGATAACTCCACCAAACCGATTTGAGGTCTTTCCCTAGAGACTGTGGCCTCAAAAGGGAGAAAGAGGACTCCTTGCAGTTTGCTGGCCCTGGGTTCAAATCCTGCCTCTGCCACTTGGCAGCTGTGAGGTCCACTCTACAGCAAAGGTGCTGATTAACTATTGTATGGAGAGCCCCTGTCAGCGTCTGGAGGTTCTTGTTTCAGAGTAGCTTGGAAAGTTAGAAACACATTGCTTAGGCACCGAAGAAACGATCTGAGGGTAACGACAGGAGGTCAGTGGGAACTGAAATGGTAGTTGATCAACTAGGATAAGAATCAAAGTCAGCAGTACTGGGAAGGACGGGGCGGTCAGGAGAAATAGGGAGGAATCAGATTACCCTGGGCATTTGCAACAGGTTAGTGGTCAGGGCCAGGAAAACACCAAATTTCGGCAAACAAAGACGGGAATAAAAATAGCTGGTGTTGGGGCGCCTGGGTGGCGCAGTCGGTTAAGCGTCCGACTTCAGCCAGGTCACGATCTCGCGGTCCGTGAGTTCGAGCCCCGCGTCAGGCTCTGGGCTGATGGCTCGGAGCCTGGAGCCTGTTTCCGATTCTGTGTCTCCCTCTCTCTCTGCCCCTCCCCCGTTCATGCTCTGTCTCTCTCTGTCCCAAAAATAAAAAAAAAAAAAAAAAAAAAAAAATAGCTGGTGTTGAGAGAGAACACTGACCTGTGCCTACATTTGACACAAATACCCCAAAGGGCAGATCGGTGATCAATCCATTTTGTTTGTGCGTTTGTTTCATTGTATTTCACTCCCCAGCTACTTCTCTCACATTGGTTGTCTTGCTAATTTTGAAATGGTCCCCTGTTTCTAAAAGAACTCCCGATTTCCTTGAGATTAATTTATACCCGCTCAGTGTTTCTCCAAGTGGTTCCTCACCTCAAAAGCAAAACATGCTACTGATGAAATATGACATTTGTATAGCACCTACTTTTGCAATTCATGCAAAAAAAAAAGTGCCTGAAAATGTCACAGTCCCACGTAAAGTCACTCCAGTGTAGATTTTAAAAGGGAAAGCAAGTATTAAATACCCAACAAGAATGAGATTTCAGAAACATAATACAAAGTGCATTGCATTATTAAATCCATTTCTAAAATGGATTGATTTCTTTATGTTTAGAATAGTACACTAATGATAATTAGGTCAGTTTGGAAGATAAATGCTTTTCCAATCTTCCCTTTAAGTCCGGTATTAGTATAAAATTTCACCGTTGCTTAATTAGGAGCTGAGAGAGCAGGCCCATATATCCTTTTCTGGAGCACCAGCCCTGAGAGAAATTATTGCATACCATCAAAATAATAAAGCAGGTCGCTGACAACTGTGTTTTCCTAGCAGAGGCATCCCTAATAGTGCTATACAATCACTATTAGACCAAGCCTCAGAGAGGAGTGTCAGGAAAATTAAAACGGACAGGCACCTCTTTAAGCCACTTGGTGCAATTTAGTTGGGCTTAATAGGGTCTTTCTTTGGGAGTCTGAATAGAAGCATAAGCAATTCCACCCAGATTTTCAGATCTTAACTTGTGTTAGAAATGTCAGCTGCTTTTGATCATGTTAATGATGGGGTCCTCTAATTGGACTTGTATATAAGGCTGGGCTCCTACAAGATATTGTCTTCCTTCTTTACGCACTTAACTGTCTCTCTGCTTTCATTTCAGTGTAAACAAATGTGCATCTGGTAACAAGCCACCGAATGATGAGATTCCTCAAGTCGCTATTCCGTGCACATCTTTTCAGCCATGCGTTTTCAGTTGCTCTGAATGTCTCCACATCCATTTTTAGGCATCATGTATGTCAGCCCTGTTGTATCCAGTTTTGTCACTCTATTTTCGAACAACTACAAAAGAGACCTTGCCTTTATAAAAATTATGAATGGAAAAACTTATTTTCCATCTTAATAGAAGAGCAAACTTTTGAATTTTATCATCAGATGCCGCCTCTGTTTTAAATGCTTCGGCCAACAATGAGTTTCACTTTTATTGCATTGTCTATTCCATTTTTGAAGACAGTTTAGGGTGCATATCCAGACTGTGAAGCTTTCCATAGCAACAAGATACAAGAAAGGATGTGGCTTTCTTTTGCATTTTCTAGGATAAACGCCTATGAGCTACTTTGATTTTTGCCTTTTAAATGCATTTCCATCGCATTCGCAGAGAGAACAAATCCCAAAATTTATTGCACGTCTCTCAAAACGAACTGAGTAAATTCTATTTTGTAACTACAACTTTAATTGTGACCTCTGCTAGATGCCGAATTTCAGGGAAGCAAAATTCTTGCACTGTGCACTTACATGACATACGAAATGATTTACTTCATGTATAATCCGGGGAATTGAGAAGTTAGACATGCTTAAGGAAGCCGATCTCTCTCCTTTGCCCTTGCCCTCTCCTTCTGTCTACCCCCCAACACACACAGCTGTGTGATCTCCAGGATCTGAATCATGGCTGGGATTTAGTGAAGGAGGGAGCGAGGTAGAGTGTGTTTGTCTGTTGGGGAACAGGGTGGTCATTGTTGGTGGTGTTTAGCCTTGGGAGAAAGTTCACAAGTTCTAAAATCTTGGACCTCGCTGTTTTGTTTTCCCTACCTCACTAGGCATTTTATCTCCTATGAGCCGGGAAGCCTGGCCAACTGCAGTGAAGGTGCCTGATGACTAATTTAACATTTTCCAAAGCTGCAAAATCACTGATCTACCAGTGGGAGACTCCTGGGCTCAACAGTGTGGCCAAGAAATCCAGCCTCAACATCCACGTAACCTGGTGTTCTTTTGGAGAATAGTTCCTGCAGAGCAGTGCCTGGATAATGATATTTAAAAAACGAATCATTGCATTTGTGACCAAGGGGATGGGGAAGAATAAGGCATAATTTTTAATATTTGTGAATAAAAGAACTTTTGCTATTCAAATGGAAGGAGCTAATAATAGTGGTACAGGATGATGACTTGGAAACCTGGCACCAAATTTCTCTGTTTGCAGAAATGCATGCCTTACACACTCCCTGTTTATACAGTTCTAGTTTACTTTAGCAAAGGTACCTGTTACATATTTGTTGATGTTCTCTTACCTTGTGTTGTTGATACTGTTTTGTTTTTACATTAAGAACTCCCGAGGTACAGGGTTCTGTTTCATGTTTCTCATGAAATGCCTATTTACTTAAATATGAAAGTCTGTGAAGAAAGAAAGAAATGGCATGGAAACACACACAATAGAGGAGGAAAATTTGCCATGTATCAAAATATTATATGTTCCTGACTGGTTTTTAATTGTTTTCATGAAAAACTGATTGGATACAAAGGAATAATTGTGACATGTGTATAAGGCATGATGAATTACACTAAAATTGAGGACCATGAAACCACCACCCAGGATAAGGAATAGAGTGCCCCCCCCATGCCCACCCCTTTGAGGGGGCCTATGTGCCGCTCCATAATGTTGTGGGGCTTCTCCCTGGAGAAAACCGCTACTCTGAATTTTGGTTTATCATCCCCTTGTTTTGCTTTGTAGTCTGGCATATATGTTGATATCTTCAAACAATGCATAGTTTAGTCTTGAATGTGTTGAGTTGATATAAATGGAATTGCTGAATTCTGAAACTTGATTTTTTTTTCACTCAGTATTATTTCCCGAGATGTATCCAACGTGATGTGTATTTTATTCTTTTTCACTGCTGTATGGTAATTTTACATCATTTATTTTTAAAGAAAATGTAAGGAGGAAAGTTGGCTATAAGCATACATCTTCAGTATTTGTTGTTTAAGAGAACTTCTATCTTCATTTCCATTTTAGTGTTTGGTTCAGCTTTATACTTCCCCTAGAGAAGAAGAATGATATACTGGGTTTTAAATTTTTTTCTAATGTTTTTCATTTATTTTGAGGGGCAGGGAGGGGCAGAGAGAAGGAGAGAGAATACCAAGTAGGCTCCATGCTCTCAGCACAGAGCCCAAGGCAGGGCTTGATCTCACCAACTGTGAGACCATAACCTGAGTGGAAATCGAGTCAGACACTTAACTAACTGAGCCACCCAGGTGCCCCAGAATGATACATTGTTTGTTAGCGCTCAAAGGAAACTAGAGATTCTTTTGCTCAACCTTACATAAGGTACCTGAAACTGCCCCCCGACCCCACTCCCGGTAAACAAAGGGATCCATCTAAGGTTACAGAACAGTCAGGTCTTTGGGCATCTAGCTCTCACCTCCTCAAAAGAAAGAAGGGTTCACCCTCTTGCCCTTCTCTTGTACCTTCTCTTTTCTTCAGGAATAATTCATCAAGATACTAAAAAAGAGACTGTGTCCAGACTCACTTCAAAGTGACCACAGGTCTTGATTTTTAGAAAAAAAATACAAGGACTTGATTTTATAATGTATGTGGATACTCTTAAGTACTTGTTCTGTTTTCTGTCATCTAGAAAACAAGCTCTTGGTGGACTGCAAAATTTTCTCTTCCCATTTTAGCAAAAGAAACTATTGAGAAAAGTAAGTTAAAAAAAAAAAAACTTTGTAGCTCTCAAACTTTAGTATGTGCAAGAATCTTCTAGAAATTTAAATTCTGAGGCCACACTCAGAAACACTGATACAGAAGGACTACAGAAGGGTCCAGGAATCTTTGCTTTAACAAGCACCCAGATGATCAACACAGTCATCTAGTAACCTTGAGAAAATATACAAAGAAAGTGAGGTTGTGCGCTGTATTGGATGAGTTTACCAAGAATACTCTTGGTTCCCATGAACAGAATTAAAAAAAAAAATACAGAGGAGGAAAAGTGGAAATAATAGGAGCAATTAGAAGCTGGATTTCAGGAAATTTATGCAGGGAGGATGGAGAAGAGCAAGAGTGTAAAATCTATTATTTTCTTTTCTTGAATTGAGGTATAATTGACATAAACATCACATTAGTTTCGTGCATACTATGTAACGATTCGATATTTGTATACAGTATGAAATAATCACCACAATAATTCGAGTGAACACTCATAACCACACACGGTTAGGAAATTTTTTCCTGTGATAAGAAATTTTGAGATCTACTCTCTTAGCAACTTTCAAGTTATGCAATAGAGTATTATTAATTATAGTACACATGCTGTACATGACATCCCCACAACTTATTTATTTTAGAAGTGGAAATCTGGCTTTTTTGACCACCTTCACCCATGTTGCCCACCCCCCACACCACTGCCTCTAGCAACCACCAATCTAAACTTACGAGCTCATTTTATTTTTTTGGTTCCACATATAAGGGAGATCATGTGGTATTTGTCTATCTTGTTTCACTGAGCTTAATGACCTCAAATTCCAGCCATGTCTTTGCAAATGGCCAGATTTCCTTCTTTTGTGCAGCTGAGTAACATTTCATTTTATACATACCACATTTTCTTTATCCATTTATCTGTTGGTGGTGGACACTTAGGCTATTTCCGTGTCTTGGTTCTTATAAAGAATGCTCCAGGGTGGGAGGGGGGGGTGGGGGGAAACTCCTGCAAGTCAGCAGCGTAGGAAGACCCTGAACTCACGGCCTTCTACGGACTCACCAAATCTATAGCTACAGCTCTGAAAAGGATCTGAAAACTAGATGAATTGCTTCTCCACAACAAAGGATAAAAAGACCATGTCCAGATGGGTAGGAGAGGCAGAGAGACATGGTCTCATCAACACCCCGGCCCCAGAGTGGCAACCCACAACAGCAAAGGATCTCATCAGGCACCCCCACCCCTGGGATCTACATTGGAGACATGAGCGCCCAAAATGTCTGGCTTGGAGAACCAATGGGACTAATGTCCAAAGGACCCAAAATGTAGTAGAAAACGAAGATTCCCCTTTCACTTTTTAATTTTTTTTTTAAGTTTCTTTATTTTGAGAGAGAGAGAGAGGCAGGAGGGGCGGGTGGGCAGAAAGAGAGGGAGAGAGAGTCCCAGCTAGGCTCCTCACTGTCAATATGGAGCCCGATTTGGGCCTGGGACTTACAACAGTGAGATCATGACCTGAGCTGAATTCAAGAGGTAATGCTTAACCAACTGAGCCACCCAGGCATCCCTAAGATTCACCCTTTAAAGGGCTCAAGTGACATCTCACTTACCTTGAGACCCAGTGAAAAAACAGCAGGTGGAAAAGCACCTAGACTATACGTAGAAGGCATTGGATGGATTGATGATGTACTGATATGGGGACGTGTTTTGTTTTGTCATGTTTTTCTAAGTAGAATAGCTTGCTTTCTTAGAACTTACCCTTAAAAACAAATTGAATTATAATAATAGTAACTTTATCTGCTTATTTTTTTCTGTTATAAAATGCTTTCACATTATTACAAACTATGAAACTTACTCTATGCCCAGTCTACATTCTCTTTTACAGAGGAGCAAATTGAGACTCAGTGGAGTTCATCAGAGCTTTCAGTTAGTTAAATACTATACATTTTTTAAATTTATATTTAAAATTAAAAATTTTTTAAGCTACACTTTTAGAAATTAAGCATTGTCTCTAATCTGCTTTTACGAGTAATGTTTGAAATCTCTGAGCAATGCTTTTTAAAAACTTTTTTAAGTTTATTTATTTTTTTTGAGAGAGAGAGAGAGAGAGCTAGCCAGGGAGGGGCAGAGAGAGAGAAGGAGAGAGAAATCCCAAGCAGGTTCAGTGCTGTCAGCACAGACCTGGACGTGGGGTTCGAAGTCACAAAATGTGAGATCATGACCTGAGCCGAAACCAAGAGTCAGATGCTTAACTGACTGAGCCACTCAGGTGCCCCTATGCAATATTTTTTAAAAATTGTGTTAAAGCTAAAAAAAAAATGTACACAGATCTACCTTTTTCATTGTTTTAGGACAAACATTAAGATTCTAATGTGTGTTTTTTTTTCTCTAATTCCTGCGTTTTTAATTTGTTTTAGCTTTGGTTTAGTTTTGGAAAATAATACCTTCCCCTGTATATTCTCAAATGATGGTTTGATGGACAAAACTACCTTTTTTCAGTAAATTATTAGAGCATTATTTTCTTTATGAAGCAGGACACACTACTTACTTTTACACAAGAAATTATACATCCTAGTTTCAACTGATAGCATTTACGCTTTTATTTTTTTAATGGTTATTTATTTTGAGAGAGAGAGAGAGAGTGAGAGAGCATGTGAGTGGGGCAGGGCCAGACAGAGAAGGAGAGAGAATCCCTAGCAAGCTCCACACTCAGCTCAGAGCCCCATGTGGGGCTCGAACTTACAACTGTGAGATCACGACCTGAGCCGAAATCAAGAGTCAGACACTTAACTGACTGAGCCACCCAGGCGCCCCACATTTATGCTTCTATTCATGTTCCTCTTTCCAACCTCTTTCCAGACTAATTTACAGAGGAATAAAATTCCTGATGACCTCTCCAAGAAGGCTCATATTCACCAGGTGACACTAACCCCCAAGGTCAAGAGGAGGTGCACAGTCCAGACTGGGTCGCTGATGGACTGGTCAAAAAGATCCTAAGTGAAAAGTGGCACTGCCACTGCTAGGTCAGAAGCACTGAGAAAGATGTGATGTCCTGCATGGGGCCCTTCTGTTCTGTCCCCAAACAATGCAGAGAAACTGCCCTCAATCAAAGCAAGTGGTTTCGGAGGCCAGCAGGTTTGACCAGCTCAGCTTTGAAATGGCAACTTGATCCCATCAGAAGCAACCATGGCACCCCCCACCCAGCTTTCCAACAGTGGGGACTCTCAGCCAGGAAAATGTGGTCTGCCTCATTTTTCTACAGTACAGCCACCATCGCTGGTCCTGCAGGATTCGATCTGGGGGTGTTTACATGCTCGAGGCAACAACCCTGGACATCACAGACCCCCTTTTCCACGTGAAGAGAAATGGGTGAAACTTGGCAAGAGGAAACAAGGTAAGGCCTTTGTCTGTAGGCAGAAAATAGACGCTTTCTTTGTCTAAATACACACTCCTCTTCCTAAATGGGCTGCTGAAGAGAACTTTAAGTACAGTGATGATGTCAATAACAGGTGAATGATTTGTCTACATAAACGTAAAACCGGAACTGATCACATAGTAAACTGGATAAGAAAGCCAAATACTCAGAGGCAGAGGAGACAGCTGTGTGGATAGAGTGATGTTAGAAGAAGTGAAAGACTGAACTGACTGGGTGATCCAGTCTTTTAAGCATCCGGCTCAGGTCATGATCTGACCGTTCCTGAGTTTGAGCCCTGCTATCAACACAGAGCCCACTTTGGATCCTCTGTCCGCCTCTCTGCCCCAACCCTGCTCGTTTTGTCTCTTTCTCTCTCTCTCAAATAAATCAATAAAAACTTTTTAAAAAGAGAGAGAAATTGAAAGAAAATCTAATTCCAAAATGCTTACTCAAGGTGCCACCGCGGTATCTGAAATTCACACCAACAGACAAATCACAACTTTGTAATAATGAAGTATATCTCTAAGTGTGTTCTCCAGGGAGCATTAATAGTCGTTATACTAAGAAAAAAAATGCACACAGACAGATATTTTCACTAATGTTCATAAATGTGGGGAAATCCCAAGTTTAAACGAACAGCTGTCTTTACTGTAGAACTTACCCGGGCTTGGAAAAACTACAAAGTCTTATGAATCTCCAATAACGGGCATAAATGGGTAGTTTTTCCAAATGTGATTGGCCATAGGACACCCTTTTTAAAAAAAAAAAAAAACAAAAACAATGTACCTTATTAAACTTTCAGGTTTTTCTAAGACGAGAAAATGCATCTTTCCCAGATGATCCATAAGAGTATGCAAATGTCCCAGCAAGATGGACAACTCATGAACTCATTATCATTCATGAATACTTGAGCATGGCTCCCTACCTCCCCGCCCCCAACCACATCCAACTCAGGAGCTCCAGAGAACAGAAACTTGCAGCAACAAGGGATTTATGTTTGGGCGTGAAGGAAAGAGAATGAGTGTTACCTAGAGGGGGCTGGCAGGGGTGAGGGCTAGTGTCTGGCAGGTGGACTTAGGTGCAGCACACTAAGAGTAACTACTACCCCTCTCCCAGTGAGGCCAGGGTGCACGATGTGGAGTCCAGACAAGGTGGGAGAATCTCCAAACAGACCAGAATGGAAGCGAACAGGGAAAATGGAGAGAGACATTACAGCGACATTTTGTTCGTGGAAATCCTTTGGTTCGGACTACCTTTACCAAGAGAAAAAGGTCACGATTTCAATTTTCAGTGGCAGCCAGCCATGATAGCCGCCCCTGTTTCAAAGTCTTCCAAATGGAATTCTTTCTGCACTCAAACATAAGGGGCACAGTGGCACTGTGCAAAACGGCGGAGGCCTCCAGCAACACAAAGTTAATGCCCAACATGCAATAATATACCGTGACCCTCCAACACTGCGAACGCCAGACGCATTTGAACGCCTCCTTTCTTTTACGGAAAATGGGTTCATGTCACTCTCTTGTTAAGTTTATTTATTTATTTATTTTGGGAGAGAGAGTGCGTGAGAGGGGAAGGGGGAGAGGGAGAGGGAGAGGGAGAGGGAGAGAGAGAGAGAGAGAGAGAGAGAGAGAGAGAGAGAGAATCCCAAGCAGGCTCTGAGCAGGGCTCGATCTGAGGAATCATGAGGTCATGCACGACCTGAGCGGAAATCAAGAGTCTGACCCTCAACTGACAGAGCCTCCCGGGCATCCCCCCATTTCATGTTTTGAAAAATCATTGCTCAAAATCACACACTGTTTGTACGGTTTCACTCATATGTAGAATTTAAGAAACAAAATAAAGGAACAAAGCGGGGAGAAAAGGAGACAAATCAGGAAACAGACGCTTAACTAGAGAGAACACACTGATGGTTACCAGAGGGGAGGTGGGTGGGGGGATGGGTGAAGTAGGTGAGGTACCTAAGTACCTAAGGAGTACATCCGCAACCAGCAACCTGATGGTGTATGGAAGTGTTGAATCACTATATTGTACACCTGAGACAAATACAACACTGTATCCTAACTACACTGGAATTAAATTTTTTAAAAAGAGATATAGAAAAAACAAAAAAACAAAAAAACAAGGGCATTGGTTAAAAGTGTGTATCTGGAATAGTTAGGGAAAAAAAAAACCCAATTTTTAATTCTGTATTTTGTATGTATTCTTGTGCTGAGAGTTTTAGATTCAGCTCCTAGGGATGTTACTTTCTACTACAGGAGATATTGATTTCTACTGAAAAGTGAAGTTTCAGTCAAGGCTTTTGAATTCATACATAAACACCATTCTTATTTTAAAATTAAAGTGCTCAAACATTTCAAATGATTGGGGATTCGACTGAACCTAAGAGCAACTTTTGTGCGTTGCCTCTCATTAGAGCTGAATATAGTTCGAAGGTGGTGACAGGCGCTCTATTTTGGGAGATGAGCATATCATGTCAGGACCATAATTCAAGGAAGACATGATACATGGGTGGACTGTTACTTTGAACGGTATCGTTTTCCAGCTGAAGGAAAAAGGTGTCTTGCCATAGCAAGAGGGTTTTATCTCCTCCTTCCCACTTAAAGTCATGTTTTCCACCTTAATCCTCACATTCAATGAAATATTTTTTAAGTGATTTTATTTATTTTGAGAGAGAGAGAGAGAGAGTGTGTGTGTGTGTGTGTGTGTGTGTCTGTGTGTCTGTGAGGGGGAGGGGCAGGGAGAGAGGGAGAGAGAGAATCCAAGCTGTCAGCACAGAACGCCACGAGGGGCTTGATCCCACGAACTGTAAGACGGTGACCTGAGTCAAAATCAAGAGTCAGACACTTAACCGACTGAGCCACTCACACGCCCCCTCAATGTAATATTTCCTTGTGAGGTTTCTGCTGCCCGTCAAAGGGCACAATCTGCCTATTATGTGATGTGCTAAGATGTTTGTACTTTATCAACTGTTAATTAGAGTGACAGCCTAGCAAGCTTTTTCTTTTTTTAAATGTAGCACAGCTCTTGGTGTCTAGGCTTAGGTTAAAAGTGCAGCCTGACATAACCACTCTCCTTTTACACTTACCCCACGTTCCCCGAATGCTGACAGAAATATTTTCTGTGCTGATAAGTCAGACTGTCCTGTTATCTGAAAGAGGAAAGAAGGCAAGCAAAAAAAATTTAGGGAAATAAACATTCCCATGACTTTCACCCACGCCAGAAGGAAAGTAATAATCCCACCTCTGAGGAGTCTAAGTGATATTTTATTCCTACAGGATTTATTTTAAAATACTGAATTTGCCCCATGTTAAAAAATATGATGTTGTTTTCTATTGCCATAATCAGTGACGTAACAGTAGCTTGTCCTTTTAAATAAATCCCTGATTAATTTCAAAACCTGTATTTTCCACCTTTTTTCCTCTTTACTTTTCTGTCTATCCCCAACCTATTACAAAGTCACCTTCATGTAAGGCTGGTTTAGAATCATGAATCTGAGCCACAGGAATGACTCAGGGCGGGTACATCTGCAAAGTCAGGTGTGAGCAATGAAGACCCAGAATAGGTTTTCATGCAATTCGCAGGCAAGAAACAAATCCCGGATGAGGCAAAGGGACTTCTATCCATTCTGCTGATCAAATGGAGGAATTGTACGGCACATTCTCAATAGCACACAGCTGCTTTTTTACATAATTTTTTTTTACATTTATTTATTTTTTGAGAGACACAGAGAGACAGAGCTCAAGCTGGGGAGGGGCAGAGAGAGAAGGAGACACAGAATCCGAAGCAGGCTTCAGGCTCCGAGCTGTCAGCACAGAGCCCGACGCAGAGCTCGAATCCACGAACTATGAGATCATGACCTGAGCTAAAGTCGGACGCTTAACAGACTGAACCCCCTTTTTTTCATTGGCCCCAGGGCTCTTAGTTAGTTATCAAGTTTCTTTCTGTTTAATGACTGGGTCTAGTAGGGAGAGGCTGAGCAGAAGGGAGATGGAACCCATCCCATCGTGGGACACCATGGAGTTGACCAAGGTCCAGCATGACCTATGACCTGCCTTGGAACTGAGTCCTTCTGGGTGCCTGTCCAAGCTCGGGCTCTCCGGATCTGCCCGTCCTACTTCTAGCAGGGAAGCCAGTGAGGCCAGAATGGCTGCCATCAACTTAGCATCCTCCCCACATAACGACCTCACCCCGCACCACACCGATAAAAAGGGGGTCTTTGTGAGAAGTGTCACAGTGTGTTACCAGGAAAAGCTTCAGATCTTTAAGAAGAGGAGTGAGCCTCTTCACCCCAAATCTGCCGAGTACAGAACCGTCTTTCTCACAAATACAGAATTTGCATGTTTTGAACATTATAGGATTTTGAGTATTAATGTTAAAATAGCCTTCTCAATATATACCTAGTGTGGACATTATTCCTTGGGGAATTATAATCCTTTATTACAAGGCTGAGGCCAAGTCAAGTTTACTCATGTGTTGTGGAATTTAACTAGCATCCTGTGTGCTTAATTCTATTGTGAAAGAACTTTTATAAGTCACTTCTACCTTATCTGCTATGTCTCGGAGAAGGAGTGTCATTAGTTAATTTTCAAGACAAGCTAAATTTGGCAAACCTGTGTTAAGAAATATGGCGTTTGCTGTCAGTTTGCAACCCTGATTTATAACAGTAATACTTTCCCTACTCTTTGGAATTCTGCATCCAGGCTACGGTGTGGTGAAGGTACCTGAAATATTGAAATATTGGATGCCTAGGTATAGAAGAGTGGCTGCCCCTGGGGCGGGGGGAGTGGGGGTGAAAGCAGAGGGTAATTGAGACCAGAGAGGAGTACGCACTGGGCATCTATGGTATTGGTAATGTTGAGTGGTGGGTTCATAGATGTTTATTACAAGGCTTTATAACTTCCATAAGGTTTATTGAATATGTTCTTCTCTATCAATTAAAAATGCCATGTGCCTGATATTCTAACAGGACTCTTAAAGCTTCCACACATTTATGCACCTTAGGTTAAAAAAGATAGTTCTGTATTAAAACGACCACATCATCCTCACATCCTATTACCATGTAAACATCAGAATAATGAAATGCTCTATTTTAAGGGAATTTAAGAAAAAGAATGCCAAGATCAAATATAGATGTTTTCCTATTACATCTGTTACTATTAACACATTCTAACCTTAATCTCACACATATGCTATGATTGTAGAGTGCTTTCTGACTCACTCACTCTGTTTCTCTGAAGTTAAAACCTTTCTCTGGGACTTTAGATTGTTTGAGTTAAAAGCCCTTTCGAGTTTGCTTATTTCTCTGCGGTCGGTGACTTTTTAAAATCCCAGTGAATGTCCTTTGCCTCTTTCCGAGAGAAGAGAGTTGGATACTAGATTGTTTTTAAGATCTTCTTCTGGCTCTAAAAATCTGATCCTGTGACAATCCAGGAACGTGTTAGGTTGCCTTTCCAGCTTCCCTGTTCTCAGAGCATCTGGTTCCTTCTTAGGACAATTAAAGAAAAAGAAGCATGGAATTAGGAATTATTTTGCTCCCTGACTTCACTTCACACACATACACACACACACACACACACATACACACACACACACACACACAGAATATGTATGGGGAGCCTGGCCTCACAGTCTTTAGCTCCAGTCTAATGTTGCTTTTGCTGATGTGTGCCACAGACTCCTTCCCTTGTCCAGGTAACAACAGCTAACATTTCTTGATCCCTTTGCTATGTCCTGTGCTAAGCACTTAACTTGGATTACTGGGTCGTTAGTTCTTAGCATTTGGGTTTTGGGGTCAGCTAGTCCTAGATTGACATCTCAGGCCAGCCCTTTATCAGCTATGAGACCTTGAGCAAAAAGAATTCACATGTGTTAGCCTCAGTTTCCACATCTGTAAAATGGGGATTACGTAAATATAAAATCTTAAAAGTGTTTACAAAGGGCTACGAGAATAGAGAGGCTGGCACACGGACCGCCATAAATGTCGACGTTGTTTTTGCTATTTTTGTTATCGTTAGTGTTATTTTTGTTACTATTAACATTATTGCCAGTGAAAAATACTGCCAGACCACTACTCCTGAACCCTTGCTCCTAGGCTCCTCACTGGTGACTCTGACGCTTGATTTTCTTACGTCCAGCCTGGGTGTCAGATCCCTTCTGACCTGTTGGACCCTGGGCTTCTCACATGGGGGATTCCCCAGAGGGCTGTACCCTGAGGCCCATCTACACTTTCACACTGTTTCCTTTGTTCCATTTGCTGTGTCTGACTTCTCTGTACTTAAAGCCTCCTTATGCCACCTGCCTAGCAAAGCCCCCCAATATTGTTCTCGAGACTCCAGATAAGACACTCTCATAGCCCTAATGCTTATGGGGACTTCATACAAACCTATGGAGGTACAGGATCTCTGCCATCCTCAACACGCAGATTCCATCTCTGGTCCCAAGATTGCCCCTACAGCTCCCATCATCTCCCAGCCAGATAAGGCGCATATCAAACCCGCAAAGTCACCTGGCCGTGGCCAGCCACAAGAAAGGCTGCAAAGCGTACCTCTAACAGGGTGGCCATGGGGGCGCTGGGTGACTTCGGGGTTTCGGCTCAGGTCACGATCTCACGGTTCACGCACCGGCAGTGTGGAGCCTGCTTGGGATTTTCTCTCTCCCCCTCTCCCCCACTTGCACTGTCTCTGTCTCTCTCAAAATAAAGAAATAAAGTTAAACAAAAACGAAAACAGGGTGGCCACGAACGCTGCTGAATTATTAGGGTGAAAGAAAGTCAGAACGGATCTTTAGGACAGCCAGCAAGCTGCCAGAGAGAGGTATTAGGATTTTCGTTTTATAGAGGGCACCACGACTAAGGGAAATTAAGAGGTCGCAGAGTAAGAAAGACAAGGAGCCAGGAACTGAAGTCAGGCCTTTCAGACTCTGGAGCTACGTCTGAAGGTACTTGTCACTGGTGCCTCCCCACCACACTGTTCACTGAGAGCATAGCTGCTTCCAGCACTCTCTGACAGGCGATTTGTCCCCGATTTCCCGCCATATTCTACCTGGAAGATTGAAGCAAACTCTTCTCTTCAGTTATTTTAGGGTAGTTATATGCCCTACTGTGTTTTCAGACATCCCAGTATATTGTCACTTCTGTCAATATTTACTAAGTGACACAATCTGGCCAACAACTCACACAGAAGAATTCAAGGACTAAAGTTGCAAAGGTTGTCTTCCCATAGTACAAAATATATCAAACCATGATTTCAACAAAGCTTCTGAATAGCAATTTAAACTAATTCCATAGAAAAAAAAAATCGCACAATCAAAAAAGATCCTGAAATGAAAACAAAGAAATTCTTCATCTTATGTAAAGGGGAAAAAAAGTCGAATTATTTGAATCATAAATTCAAGCCATCCCTTTAACATTTGCTTCAAGTCCACATTGTTTTGTTTTTCAAGACTGAGACAACTACTATTTGGTATTCTTCACAGACACGCATGCCTGGACTTACAGTTAATGAATAGCTTCCTGCTGGGTTTTTTGGATTTAATTTCATTCTGTTCAACTTAGCTCTCAACACCGTATTTATTAGAGATCAATAATCACATTATTGTGTGCTAACAGATGCCTCTAACACTTAAATAATTCTCTCAAGGATTTGGGAAGCCATAATGGAAGCCATCTAATATTAGTCATTAATACTAGCTGGCTAAGGGATAGTGGTTTTTTAATTTGCATACAGAACCGCCCAATTCTCTTACCGGGACAAACACTATATTAATCAGGGTCGACTATCTTCTGTAACAAATGATCCCCACATCTCCATGGCTTAGTACACTTTTCACTGGAGAAAGAATGGAGGATGCCGGGTGGGTGGGGGTTTTTTCCAGGGGCTGCTTCTGGTTGCCACTTCCACTACATCCCATTGGCTGGCACCCAGTGGCAAGACCTCCCCTAACCGCAAAGGAGGCTGGGAAATGTAGTATAGCTACCTGCCCAGGAGAAGGAGGACATGACTTTAGTGAGCACCTAGCCACTGAAAAAAATTGAGTCTGTCATAAACACCAAAAGAAATTGTTAGGTAAGAGGAAAAAAAAACAAAAGGAAATTCAATTTAAAAGGTTTTTTTTTTTTTTTTTTTTGTAGTGGGGGGGAGTACCTCTGTGGCCCAGTCAGTTAGGCATTGACTTCGGCTTAGGTCATGGTCTCATGGTTTGTAAGTTCGAGGCCTGTGTCAGGCTCTGTGCTGACAGCTCAGAGCCTGGAGCCTGCTTCGGATTCTGTGTCTCCCTCTCTCCCTGCCCCTCCCCTACTGACGCTCTGTGTGTGTCTCTAAATAAATAAATAAATAAATAAATAAATAAATAAATAAATGATTTTTTTGAAATTAATGACGATAAAATTGAACCTTATGACCTTTTATTTATAGTAGCAAATCTAGTGAGAGTAACAGGTGTTCTAAATTCACGTCATCTTTTTACAAGTTACTTACAAACAGCTGTCTCAGGGTCAAAATTTTTTATTATGGGAAAATACTCACAACGTGAAATTTAACATCTTTAAGTGTGCGGTTCAACAGCATTAAGTAGGCTCACACTGTTGGTCTACTGTCACCACGCTCCACCTCCATTTTTTTCAGCTTCCCAAACCGAAACTCTGTACCCATTAAACACGAACTCCTCCTTGCCCCTCCCTCCAGCCTCGGAGAACCACCATTCTACATTCTGTCTTCATGAATTTGACCGCTGGAAGTGAAAGCAACCAATATTTGTCCTTTAGCGTCTGACTTATTTCACTTAGCATAACGTCTTCAACGTTCCACTGGATGCACAGAGCACATTTTGTTTATGCATTCATCCACCAATGGACACTTGGGTCGAATCGCCACCTTTTGACTATTGTGAATAATAGTGTTACCAGCATGGGTGTGCAAATACCTGTTCACGTCCCTGCTTTCACCTTTTTTGGATATACACCCAGACGTGGAGTTGCTGGATCGTTTGTTAATTCCATGCTTAATAATTTTTGAGGAACTGTTCTACTGTGTTTCACAGTGGCTGTAAAGTCGTAACAGTTCCAAAGACCAACTTATCATTGGCTTCTACAAAAGGTTGTAAAGGCTGATTTGTAAAGGGAGAGTCTCCATTAAAAAGTCTCTGGAATTGGGGGATTATGTGTTTTCAATTTAGCTCTTTAAGAACTAGAAAAGTTTTGATTTCATTCTTCCTTTGCCTCTAAATGAAGTACCAAAATATACTGAGTAATTACTTGTGTTCTCTGGGAGGTATAAAGAATAGGAATTTGATAGAAAAATGTGTGATGAAAGTTCTGTCCTAGCCCTCTTGTGACATGGTATCTAATAGATCTCCTGGAAACGATGGGACTAGTTTATCACACCATGACTAAAAATTAAACCAAGAAAATCTCTGTAGCACTGTCAACTTGAACTTCCAATTAACAGTTAAAACCCGACAGCCACACCATTTACAAACTGATATCATTGGCTGTGCTTTTTTTTTCTGCTGCTCATCCGATAATTATCTGGCTTACTTTATATTTACCTCTTTGGGTTTTTTTTTTTTCTTTTTCCCTTTGGACAATTTTTGTGTAAATATTTAAAACAACTAACTAAGGTGACGAAAACCTGAGTGCTTTCCAGAAGTTTAATCCAACCAGCGAGGGGTTTGGATGTTTGGTTTTGATTTCATTCTCTCTGCCAATTTAGGGTTTCTGAGTACAAGTACTACCAAACTTCAAAGATACCATGAAAATGAAAAGCAGGTACTGTGGATATGAGAGCACGTTTGAACTAAACCCTTCTCTGACAGATTGATTTGGAAACCTTAGGTTCCTTAATAATATGATTTTTAACTCAGCTATTTCATCACAAGCTATGGCAGTACATTGATGTTCTAGGTTTCAAAAACTATCTCCAAGTTAAGCTTTTCCAGGAGGAAAGGCTGAAAAATGAAGTTGGGCACACGGCTTGATAACATTATCATTTTGGACAGCATAACACCATACAGGACCCCTTTCATCCATTCTTGCCTGCCTGTCCTCAGGGCTAGCGGATTTGGGGGGCCACACGGGACAATTTTAATTATTTTTCAGTAAGACAGCATTTGCTGCTTCACCACCAGTACTGCTTAAATCACCTATGATGTGAAATGGAATCGTACAGTATATACTCAAATAGTGGATGACATCAACGTTTTTCACTGTTGCACACTGGATTGCTGTGGATTTCTCTCCCTTTGTTCGAACAGATGTGTTCACAATAGTTGGATAAAATTCCCAATATAAGACTTCCACGTATTAATTGGAAGCTTCCTTGAAGCGATTTCTTTCAAAGAGAAATAAAATCTACACTACTTTCTCTTTAACACCGTCTTTAGGGAGTAAAGCCATACAAGTGAGAGCCTGCATGTGAAATCCGTCACAAACCTTGTACAATGGGTGCAATGTGGGTGGTGCAGGATTTAGCAACTTCCATAAAGAAAAGCTGACGTCATTTTTTAACATGAATCTTGTGTATAATTTCACTTCTGGCAGCATAGACTAGTAAGATGCAAAGCATTATAAATGATGGACTCTTAGTCCTCTCTTTAACAGCCATTGTCAGGTACACATTTATATGGCTTCATGGTTGCAGCACGGGCAATCAAAGGGGTAGCCAGCACTGAAATCTCTCTAGAAGCTTCCCTCCATCCATCTATTCACTATACAATCTCCGTGTGAGCCCCAGTCATCCCTAGTGATATTGAACTCTCTCAATACTCTTTCCTCTGGAGTTCTTAACCTCTACATTTATTCTTATCTCTCTCACTCTTGGGCCCTATTTTTATTCCCTTCCCTGTTCCTAGGATTTAAGCAGCCACCTCCTTAAGGAACATTGCTCTCCTTCAGTCTTGTCCCCCTGCCTGTCCTTTACCAACCAACTTATAGTTTTACCCTCCTTAAAACACAGACACACACACACACACACACACACACACGCACACACACACACACACACCTTCATTTCCTTTTCTCTTCTTTTTCTGACTGAAATATATCAGTTTAGTACCTAGCGTCTTACCAAAGTGCCCTGTTCTCTACCAGGAAGGTGTGGTGTAGTGACATCGACCAAAGCACGTTCTAGCCCTGGCCTGGGACAAGGGACTTCTCTTTCGGGATCTGTTTTCTTATCCGTAATTGGAAGAGAAAACGATTCCACCACATGTAGGCTGTTCTAAAAAATTAAGCAAGATAACCTACACACAGTACCTAGAGGAGGAGAATTGGCTTCAGGAAGTATCATCATCATCATTATTATCGTTAATTATTAAATGTTTACCTTCCTTCCAAACGACACCTGGACATTCTTGCCATCTGAGTACTCATCCTTTTTTCCCCAGAATTCAGGACAAAATTAATTGAATACAGTGTAATACCTAAGGGTATCGTCCTGTATCGCCGCGACTGTTCCCAGCACTAGGTTTGGTCGACAGGTGCACTCACTTTCCCTAAGCCAGTTGACACTGAAGCGTAGGGCCACTTCAAGCGTCCAGACTCTGCTGGTAAGGATGAGAAACCTCAGGTCCAGGGACATGAAACAATGGACAAATCAACCCAAAGTCGCTTTGCGTTCGGAATGATTATCCAAATCCTGTTCAAGATACCAAACTGCCAGTGCAGCCCCTCTGATCCGTTATCCTTGGAGGAAGCTACAATAGCTACTAAAGCCTCCATGTTCCAGGCTTTTCTACAGAGACCTGGGGTCTGGGGAAAATGCAGCTGCTTCCTTTCCCCTTGGGGGATCTAGCCCCTAATTCTTTCGACTCAGCTGAACTCGAGGGAGACAAGAAACCTCTCCTTCCAGGATATTTGGGGGGGGGGGGGGGTATCTACAATAGACTCTCACGCAGAGAAAGTAGGCTTCCAGTGCGGCAGCTGAACGGATCCTGCAGCTACCAGCCTACTGCCCGCTTCAAGGTTAGGACAGGCAGCCGACAGGAGAGAACCCGGACTTGGACGGGCGGCGGGCGGGGCGGGTCCTGGGCCCGCGGGGCGTGACCTAGGGCCGGGTAGGGCGTGGCAAGAGCCACAGGGCGTGCCCTAGGGCCGAGTGGGGCGTGGCCGGGACCCGCGGAACCCTGCCCTGGGACCTGGGGGCGGGGAGAAGACTAGCCCCGAGCGTGAAGCGGGAGGGGAGTGGGGAGACCTTAAAGGCCCTGCACGCTGGCCCCGCCGAGGGTCCCGGGGGCGAAGGCGGCGCGCAGCGAGCGGAGGGAAGGTGCGCGGGAGCCGGGGCGGGGGCGTGGGGGCTGTGAGCCGGGTAGCAAGGGTGGGGTGAGCAGGGGAGCCTTTCGTGTTCATCCCTGCGGGGAGTCCCGGCGATGGTCCCCCTGGGGGAGAGAGGTTGAAAGCAATCCGCGCTTTGGCGAGCTGCTGCCTTTCTCCAGATGCGCTGCAAAGACGCGCGGATCGTGAGGCTGCGCGAGGCCTAGGAGGCTGGTCTGTGTTGGAAGTGGGTGGTTGGTTACCCCAAAGTCTAAAGTGCAGCGAAGCCTGGCTTGAAACCCGAAGCCGAGAGTCCCACGAGGAGCGAGGCCCCGGGGGGCCCCGCGTGGCTCCAGCCCAGTGTTGCTGGACAGAAATGCTGCAGGAGTTGTCGTCGGGCCGTTGGGCTGGGGGGGTGGGGGTGCGGAGGGGTGGGGGCTTCTCTAACATGCTGGTTCTCCTTTCCTGAGCTTTGAAATCATACCTCTAAGCCTTGAGCCTCAGCCTTGCCCTTTATTTTACCGTCTCATGGTTCTTCTGTTGTAAAGATATTCCAAACACACATGGGTGCGCCTCCCCTACAGATAAGAGCGCGGTGTTTACAGGCGCGACGTTGTGATATTTGTGGAGGCGCCTCGGGTTGCAGGGACACCTCCGAACCTCCGAGAGGGACACATTTACAGAGGAGAGCTTCCGCCTTGTGTAAAAACGTGTCCATTCGCCCTCAAATCACTGCCACACTGGAGGAAAACGACAAGCGTTTGCTCCTATCCTAAAGGACCTTCGCAGTCATTGTCAAATAGAATGAGCGTCAGTGAGAGAAGCGAGCTAACACTTCTGACACCGACTTGGCCAGTTGCGTCTTGTTTTGCATAGACAGCAGGGGTGTTCAGCAGTTATCCTAAAGGCCTGATGTAATTCCGGAAATAATGAACTCCTTTTTAAAAAGAAATCTCAGCACGCTGCAAAGAAAAAGGGATCGGACAACTTGCCGTGGAGAGCAAGGCAGCAACTTAATTTCAGAAAACAGGAGAATTGGAACACAAAATTCACAGCGCGCTGCTCTATGAAATTAGGTTTTCCATGTGTGGAGGCTGGATGTTGCTTTATTCTTATGGAAGTTACAAAAATGTATGTAGTATAGATTGGGGCATGCATTTTTATTGCAAAATGCAAATGCATGCAAAATGCATTTTATTCCCATTCCTGGATCTTAGAATCGGAAGAGGAATGCCCACGCCTATGTTTTTCAACATTAGTGAAAGCTAATCACCAGGGGTCTTCTTCGAGCTCTGTGCCCTAGAAGTTCACACTTTACACTGCTCCTTGAGGTGTTCTCGTGATACTGAAGAGGAAGTTAAGGCATAGGGGTGAGGCCACACTGCTGGAAAGTTTAGGGGGAAAAAACCCATGTCTTCCTAACTCAAAACCTGTGCTCCTACCACTGAGCCCCCGTGTACTTTGTTTTTCACAAGTATGCCCCCTGTCCAACAGGAACTAAAGATACGCGGGTAGAGGGGGCTATAAGACAAGTTGTTGGTTTAACGTACTCAGGACCCGTGAGTGGAATCTCATTCTATTTCCGATTCCAGCTCTGTGACTTTGCACAAGTTACTTATCTTTTCTAGGCACATGAAAGTAATTGATCTCTAGGTCTCTGCTAGATCGAAAAACCTATAGATTTGTGAAAATAATATTCTGCTTTTGCCACTTAATGATATTTTTGGTCACACTGGGTGTTGGAATTACAGGGCGGTCAGGAAGGGTTGGTTTATTCATTCAATAAATGTGCGTTGTGTAGCTGGACACGTACTGGGGCTGCTGCAATACAGAACAGGACAGATGAGGATTCTAGCCTCCAGGGGTATATATTCTGGTTAGAGGCAGGGAGACCTGAGCAAACAAAGAAGGAACTAACAAACAAATTAATTAACCAACAGCTACAAGTTGTGAACAGAGGGCTGTGATAAAGGAAAATGGAGCAGAGAGGTGGGTGGGGCACTTTAGATGTGGTGGTGAAAAGGAGTCCTCACCAAGGCCTGCTGGTTTGGAAGGATGCGAAGGACCTAGTGAAGTTCCTTCCTTGCAGTGGGACCTGCTTGGGCAAAGGAGCCATGAAAGGACTTGGCATGTTCTGGAAATGACCAGAACGTCTTTGTGATGGTGATTGGTTCAAGATGAAGTCGGAGAGACAGGGTGGGACCAGGTCATGCAGGGCTTTGTGCAGCCTGGTAAGGTCTCTAGATGTTCATCTCACAGCAACGGGAAGCCACTGAAGGGTTGTGGGCAGGGGAGTGATGTGAAGGTGGCTATGATGCAGCCCAAGTGAAAGGCAGAGGTAGCTCAGGCTGGGGTGGCAGTAAGAGTATTTATTGATTTTGAGAGAGAGAGAGAGAGGGAGGAGGAGGAGGAGGAGGAGGAGGAGGAGGAGGAGGAGGAGGAGAAACAGAGGGAGAGAGAGAATCCCAAGCAGTCTTCATGCTGTCGGTGCAGAGCCCCACACGGGGCTCGATCTCATGAATTTCAAGATCATGACCTGAACCGAAATCAAGAGTTGGACGCTTAACCAACTGAGCCACCCAGCTGCCCCCTGACAAGCATATTTAAAATCACATGCTGGGGCGCCTGGGTGGCGCAGTCGGTTAAGGGTCCGACTTCAGCCAGGTCACGATCTTGCGGTCCGTGAGTTCGAGCCCCGCGTCAGGCTCTGGGCTGATGGCTCGGAGCCTGGAGCCTGTTTCCGATTCTGTGTCTCCCTCTCTCTCTGCCCCTCCCCCATTCATGCTCTGTCTCTCTCTGTCCCAAAAATAAATAAAAAACGTTAAAAAAAAAAAAAAAAACCTTTTTAAAATCACATGCTAACACCCCTCGAACACCCTGGCATTCCCATCCTCCTGTTCCCTTTAGTTTTCCCGCATACAACTTAATCCCATATGACATATTACACATTTTGTTTATAAATTATTTACTCCTTCCTATAAGAATGTCAACCACTTGAGGGCAGGGTGTGCATGTTTTATTTATGGCTGTTTCTCTAGCACCTGATGCTGTGCCTTGTGCAAAGTGGGCCCTTGATCCATTTGTTGTAAGAATGGATGTGATAAATGCTTTGGATTTTGATTCTGTAGAGCTTGCTGATGAATGGGATATGATAGCGAAAGATAAGGAGAAACGAAGGATGAGTCTCAAGATGCTGGCTCAGAAACTGGGCAGATGTGGATGTTAATTAATAAGGAGAAGGCTAGAGAAAGAACAAATTGGGAATTGGGGGAGGGGAGATGGAAAGTTCCATTTGGTACATATTAAATCTGTGGTGTGTGGATTAGTTACCTATTACTACATCTAAAAAATTACCCTAAAATTCAGCAGAGCAAAACAACAGACATTCATTGCCTCAGGTTCTGTGGGTCGGAAATTTGCACACAGCATAGTTGGGGAGGTTCCGGCTCAGGGTCTTTCATAACGTTCCAGTCAATCTTTCAGCCAGGGCTGTGGTCATGTCAAGGTTTGACTGGAGCTGTGAGATATGCTTCTTAGCTTCTTCCATGGCTGTTGACAGATTTCAGTTGGCTGTTGGCCAGAGAGTTCAGTTCCTTGCCACATGGACCTCTCCATAGGGCTACTCATGATGTGGCTTCCCCCAGAGCAAACGTTCGAAGAGGGAAAGAGAACCCAAGATGGAAGCCAGTCTTCTTTTAGAACCTGATCTCAGAAGTAGCATACCATCACTTCTGCTGTGTGCTGTTGATCACACAGATCAACTCTGGTGCAGTGTCAGGGGTGGGGGTGGCGGGGACAACACAGGGGTGCGAATACTAAGAGGGGTGGGGTTGTTGGGTGTCATTGTAGTATCTGCCTTCTACAGGGTCTATCAGCTGTCTAAGGGGAAATGTCATATAGGCTGGTGGGTATATTATGCTGTAGCTCACAGGGGAGATCTGGGCCACAGATAATTATTGGGGAATCATTGGAAATGTGTCACAGGATCCAGGGAGAGAATAAAGGTAGAGAAGGGAAGAGGATCTTAGACCCAGTGTCGAAGAGCCCAATGCTTAATGGTTAGTGGAGTAGCAGCCAGCAAAGGAGAATGGCCAGCACAGCGTGTATTCTGGGGGTGACTTAAGGGAAAGATAGGTTTCACTGGACAAGTTTCCCCTTCCCTGTGAAGGGCAGAAAATAGTTTGAATATGGCGGAAATGAAAAGAATTTCTGAAACAGTGCAACTTAATACAGTTGAAATGTGAGTAGTTAAACGTTGACCCACATAGAAACAGAGAAAAGAACATTTGTTTATTTTAAAGTTTATTTATGTAACTTTGCGGGTGAAGGGCACACCGAGAGAGAATCTCAAGCAGACTCTGCACTCAGCACAGAGCTTGACGAGGGGCTTGAACCCATGAACCGTGAGATCGTGACCTGTGCTGAAATCGAGTCGGCCGTTTAACCGATCAAACCACCCAAGCGCCCTCGGATGGAATATTTAGAGTTTTGAGAAATCTATGGTTGCATCCTCAGTGCCCTGGCTGGGATTATAGTTGGTAGAGAGCCCCTGTGTAAAGATTTTAGAGGTTGAAGAGAAAAGAGTGAGGGCATAGGTGGGGCTACTGGCCCTGGAAAAGGCCTACCCTTACTTCCATATGTTCTACAGCATTACTGTATCAGGAGTCTTTCTCCTCAAATGTCTTAGATACCCCAGTGAGCCATACAGTGACAATGGGAAAATTAATTCCTGATTCAGTGGTGTCCTGCTCACAGCCCTATGAACTTCACTGTTAATAGAAGGACCGAAGATGGTTGTTGTACATGTTTTTCACACACCAAATGTGGCCTCGTGCTTCTCTTTTCTTTAGCTGCTCTTTAGGGTGTATTTTCAGTAATCCATGTTTTTCTAAAAAGACTTTCATTAAAAAAAAAAAACAACCTCTCATTCATAGACATCCTCCCTCACTTCAAAATAATAAATAAATAAATAAATAAATAAATAAATAAATAAATAAAATAAAGAAGATGGAGAAAAATAAAATACCTGCTCCCACCTGGCCACCTGGCATAAGCTGGCTCTGTGGTTCTGTCTGTTCACGAAGGCAGTATCTGCCTGAATACAGATGCCTCTGCCTCATGGCAGTCGTTGAGTGTTATCCATTTCTCTGTCCCCTTCCAGTGAGGTATGGCCATGTGACTTGCTTTGGCCAATGCAATGTGAGTGGAGGGAAATGTCACTTCCAGGTAGACGCTTTAAGAGCCAGCGAGAAGTCTGTCACCCTTTCTTTCCCTCTGCCGGAGTGACCACCAATTTTCTAGATAGTGGCTGTTCTGTCAGCTTGGCTCATGAAATGAGGGCAGTGAGCAGAGCCCCCCGTCAACCTCTGTTAGCCATAGAGAGAGCTAGAAGTAAGCTTTTGTTGTGTTTAGGCCTCAAGATTTGGAGGTGTGTTTGTTACCACAGCATAACCTTGCCTATCCTGACTAATGTCCTCGGGTAAGGTCTGATCCATGTGCCTCCAGGAATTACTGATTTCCAGTTTACCAGATACAGTGGGAGCCTAAGAGAGAAGGCACCCTGGAAGCCTTGCTGTTGTGACTCATGTTCCCCTTACTGTTGGTAAACAGCAGTTTACCATAACGCTCAATTCAGCTTGTTTCCATGTGGAAACGCTTGTTTCCATAACGCTCAACTCAGCTTCGAGATTTTAATCAAAGGGGGCAAAATGGCATTTAGGTGTTCAATCATACCCTGTAAGGGCAGCTATTGTTAAAGTATAAAGTACATAAAGGCTCAATGTCCAGAGGAATTAAGGCTCTCATTTTTATTTTGAAAAACACTACACACACACACACACACACACACACACACATATACATATTATTTTTTTTAATTGTCAGCTCACTTCCAAGTTTTCCAACACAGAGAAATGTTCATAGGTTCAATGTTAAGAGATAATTCTTCCCAAGTGTCGGTATCCGCGGATGCATTTCAAAAATGATTTTGTCACCACAGGACATTGGAAATGCCTCATCCATAAGCGTTTTTTAAGGCAGCTTCGATGAATATTTAAGTATGGTTTCCTGGGTATCTTACTTTTGCACTAAAAGCATCAGACCTGGGTTTTGCTCTCACTGTCCTGGAGGCAGTGTGTTCGCACTTTTACTCTGAGTTAAGCAGAAGTGAATCAGGGAGCGTTTTGCTTTGGGCAGAGCCATGCGGTGCTCCTAGGGATGTTGGCTATAAATCCATTCTCCCTAGAGGTTAACAATCAAAGTTCTCCCCCTCTCTTACTCAGACGAGTGATATGATGATGATAAATTGCTTGGACATGACTGCCCCAAGCACTAGTGTGATGAATTATGTTGTTGAGGGCATGACCACAGATTCTCCATTGTCAGTATGCCACATTGAATATTGGCAGTATTCATAAATAGCCTCCTGCCGATTTTGGTCACCGCTTTGCATATTAAATTTGCTGTTTTCACAGGTCATGGTTCTTCGTTCTTAATCAACTCTGTCTTTCCCTGAATTCACTTAACTAATCAACCTTTTGTTTTTCTGTTCTCTACTCGCTAAACCGATGGGGCGTTCTCAGAGTTGTGTTCAGTAAACATCGAGTCTTTGTTCACAGAAACTGTTAAAATAGTAATTGTTAGTCCTTTTCACTAAATCTAGAGTAATAACAGCTTATCTTGCAGTGGCTTAATTGGGTCATTATTTAGTGTTTGAAAAGCACTTTGAGGAGAATATTGGTAAATACTGTTGTTAATTTGATGTTTCCTTGTAAATTAATGTTTCCTTGTAAATTCGGGTGAAAGTCCACTGCACCCGAAAAGTCCTCGGTATTACTATGTACCAACAAGGATTTCTTAGTACTGCTTACTGTTTTCAACATTATATATCTACTGATTTTTGAAAAATTTTAAATATTGTCATAAATTCCTAAAGTTATCATGTTTACACTGTCCCATTTCTACGTGTGTCATCTACTATATTCATTACACATCTGAAAAGTGAAATGTTATGAGTCGTGCTCTCTAAAGTTTGGAGGAAATAGAAAGCCCAACCCCCAGTGCAGAGGTATGTCACGTGCTATCTTCTACATAATCTGTGTGTAGTATCTGATTAACTTTTCAGCAAGCTGACCTATTATACCCTGACAAATAACTGAGGTAAATAACGCTGAGTCCATATACTGAGCTATCACCTGATTGTCATTAAACTTTGTCGAAAAGGGTTAGATTGAATCACACGTGCCCGGCCAGCCCTTTGAACAAATTTTCTGCTCACTCTAGCCCCAGATTCCCCGGGTGTAGCTAAAGGCCACTCTGTAGCTTGGATCAGGCAACCTCAATACTGACGGTATTACTTTGCTAGGGTTGTGATAGCTAAGTAGCACCAGCTGGGTGACCTAGACAACAGATATTTACTTGCCGGCAATTCCGGAAGCTACAAGCCCAAGATCAAGGTGTTGGTAGATTTGGTCTCTTATGAGGCATCTCTTGGCTTGTAGATGGCCACCTGTCCCTATGTCCTCCCTTGGTCTTCTCTTTGTTTATGTTGTCTGTGTCCTAATTTCTGCTCGTAAGTATATAAAATGGTCATGTTGAATTAGGACCCACCCCCAAAACCCCATTTTAATGTAATTACCTCCATAAAGGCCCTATGTCCAAATCCAGTTACATTCTGAGGTTAAGACTCCAACATATAAAGGTGGGCGGAGGGGGGGGCGGGGCGGCACTATTCAGCCCATACTCCTGAACTATAATAATGATCTGTGGAAACTACCAGTTTTGGAGTTATTTTCGTTGCTTATCAAATCTGAGCAGACAGCTGATGACTACAAGCGTTTGGAGGTCTACTCAGTATAGGAACTTCTTCATGTTACTTGGAGGAGGGCTTTATGCTTGTGACTAAAACAATGAAGTAATTTGATAAACATTGTAGCAACATTAAGTGAGTTCTGTATACTTTATTAAGATGCTAACCTTAAAGTGTACATAATTAAGTATACCTTGCCATCTGAACTACCACCGGCCAAATATTTGTTATAACAACTCGCCAATATTTTTACCCAGAATTTCCTCTCTGAACCAAAAACTTGGCTATGATTAGTCCACATTCTTGTATCATCAAAAAGGGCAACAGGATGTAGAGAACACGGTGGTCCCAGCTCAGATCTCCCCCTAGAGGGGAACATCTTGCCCTCATGTTGTTAAACGTGTCGAGCATTTTTGCCTTCATGTTATCGGCTGAAAACATCTAAGAAAGCAGGAGAGTTTCTAAGGAGAGATGATGAGCCTAAGAAGCTAGAAAAGCTCTTACATTTGAAAAAAAATATTGGGAACGTGAAAGCATCAAATACCTCAATCTGACTGTTACCTGCCTGCCTCTAGTATGGGTACTATGGTTGTTTCTGGAAAGCTTTACAATGTTCCTTCAGAATAGAATAATAGTGTTTTTGTAATCCCAAAAAATGTCTTTTGTAGTTAATTAATAGCCAGAAATCCTTAGAGGATTGTTATATAGAGCTCTAAGAGTATGTTAGTAATATTTGGGATAATTGGTTGGTAGTTTTGAATGAGCTGCGGAACATTAATTTTCCCCTTAAAAACTGTTTTCATTAGAATTTATTGTTGAAGCTGGGTGATGGATACCTAGAGGTCCATTATACTGTTCTCTCCACATTTGCAAGCTTTTGAAAATGCTCGTATTAAAAAGTTGAACTGAAATGATTTTTTTCTTAAAAAAAGACATGAATGAAATATATAGCCTCCTGCAATGCACCCATCATGGGCTCAGGGACAAATTACATTTGAATAATGAAGTATGAGTGCATATGTAAGGCACTACATGTGTGAGTAGAAGGGGTTTTTTTTACTACCGATCTTTCCATAGAAAAGTATTGTTGAGACCCTTATCTAGGAAAGGCTGTGAGAGTGTCTTTCTTAGTTGTGACCTAGATTATTTGACACATGTTTTTATTTATCACTCCCTGGAGTATGGCATATCTGTCATTTCATGAGTCAATGCCTTTCTACCAGTCATGGAGCTGCCCCGGCCGCATTTTCTCCCAGTTGAGTCTTTTAGCTTCAGACACTTTCCACCTGTAGCTATACAAATCCATTTAACACGGGAATTCAAGAAGAGGGTGCTAGCTTCCAATGTCCCATGCCTGGCGAATACCTTTTGCCCAATACTTTCTATAAAAATGTCCTCTACTCCTGCAAGACGGGTGTTCACAGATTGCCGCTAGGCAAGAAAAGATCTCTGCTGAATGTACTTTGAGGAAAGTTACTCCAAAGCCCCGTCTCCAGCCTGTTGCTGCCACTGCCCATCCAAGTCCCCCCAGCTTCCACAGGGAGGATTAGGGACTGTCCCGGACCTCTCTTGTGAGTCTCACATTCCTGCATAAGTCGAAGGCCCAACATTGCTTTGAATTTGCCCCATTCTCATTCAGAGAAGTTCATCTTCAAGGTGTTCCTCTTTGTCTTGTGTAAATATTTTGAAGCAGCTTAGTGTATAAGAAGTAAAGAACCTGCTGTTTTGAGCACTTGCATTACTGAGCCTTTGACCTTACAGACATATTTGATCTGGTGGGTGTGCGGGGAGAGGAGGGGTCCTGCAAACCAGTGCTCCCTTTGGACATAATTCATTCCTCCCAGGCCTTATTATTATTATTATTATTGTTACTTTTGCTTTCTGTTTATGAGTGGATTTCAGTAGAAAGCTCAAAATATTTCAAGCTAAGAGAGCCACGTTTAAAATGATCCCTGTGAAGATTTTACATAGTTCTCTATATTGTCTATTGAATTTCATTTAATTGTTAGATTTAAAATATATAAAAGAACATATACAGCTTCTAGCATTAGAGATACTTCATGGACCTTTGCTACTCCTTATTCCTGCCACAGTAAAGTCAAAAGGATTAGTTTCTAAATTCCGTTGCTTTTTGATAGACCAAATCAGAATTGTAAAAGGTTTTTTTATATAGAATTTTCACAATGCATTATGTAGGGATGGTTTAGTTTCTTGTGAACCTGTCTTCACTTCTTTATGTTTATCTCTGCATTAGTAATACCTTGGCTAAAATAAATATTCATTAACTATTCTTATTTAATGTAATGATTTTATACCATTAGCAGAAAGGAACGTTTCTTTATATGTTGTTTCTATATAAAGAACAATGTATTAAATTTCAGAGTTTTCTCTACTAAAATTGGAAAGCTTACTCAGTAGCTACACCATGTCTGAGCCATAATGCCCCAATTTATATTTTTGACACCATGTATCATATTTATATTTTTAAATCAACCTCATTTAAAATAATGTCAACAATTATAGGACCAAGAAAAAGGTCTAAGAGTGAAAAGTGGATGATAGCTTTCCCTGCCTAATTAGAAGTCATGATTGGGGCACCAGAATAGCTCAGTGGGTTGGGCTTCTCACTCTCGATTTCAGTTCAGGTCATGATCTCATGATTCATGGGATCAATTCCCACATCAGGCTCTGCACTGACAGATCAGAGCCTGCTTGGGATTGTTTGTCACCCTCTCTCTCTCTCTGCCCCTCCCCAGCTCACCTGTGCATGTTCTCTCTCACTCTTTCTCTCAAAATTAAATAAATGAACAGAGAAAAAAGTCACGATGATATTTCTGATGAATTAGGAGGATGTTACCCCCAGAACAGAAGTTAGTTCTTTGATAGGCCCAAGAAAAGAAATGTGTTACAAGACACTGTAGAGATATATGCCTTTTAATTTTCACAAACTCAGCATAATATTCATCAGAATGAATGAATTCATCATTCATTAATATTTATCAAGTTTGTCAAATTTGATTCATTCTCCTATCATTTTTAAAGCATGTTTGCTATGCCCAGGTACTACGTTTTCTAATTACTTAATATATTTTTTTAAAGTAACCCACTTTTTTGCTTTACCCTTATCCGAAACAATAATCTCCATAAAGTCAGAGGCTTGCAACATTAATTCTTTTTTCTAAAACACATTAAAATAAACAAATAATGTGTTTAAAACATTGTTTTAATTTTTTTTAATGTCTTATTTATTTTTGAGAAAGAGAGACAGAGTGCAAGCAGGGGAGGGCCAGAAAGACAGGGAGGTACAGAATCTAAAGCAGGATCCAGGCTCCGAGCTGTCAGCACAGAGCCCAATGTGGGGCTCAAACCCATGAACCATGAGATCAAGACCTGAGCCGAAGTCAGACACTTAACCAACTGAGCCACCAGGCACCCTTCTAAAACACATCAAAATAAACAAATATGGGGGCGCCTGGGTGGCTCAGTCGGTTAAGTGGCCGACTTCGGCTCAGGTCATGATCTCGCGATCAGTAGGTTCGAGCCCCGCGTCGGGCTCTGTGCTGACAGCTCAGAGCCTGGAGCCTGTTTCGGATTCTGTGTCTCCCTCTCTCTGACCCTCCCCCATTCATGCTCTGTCTCTCTCTGTCTCAAAAATAAATAAACGTTAAAAAAAAATTAAAAAAAATAAACAAATATGTGTTTAAAAGACCTTAAATGCCCATATATCACCTAAAATTGGTTTGAACCACCAGTGGGATATATATCACACCTTCTGAAAACATTGACAAAACCAAGCAGATTATTGACTTTTTTACTTATCTCGCTGTCCATGAGGAAATAAAATAATCATTGGCTGTGAAGTTGGCACAAAACAATTTTCAGAATAGTCTCCGTACTTGTATTGTGATAATTAGAAAATGTGCACACTGTATATGTATGTGTGTATATGTGTGTGTGTGTGTGTGTGTGTGTATATATATATATATATATAAATGCACATATATACACATGTACATAGGTAGATAATGGATCATTTTAGCTGTTATTTGGGAAATAGCCAAGAGTTTTCAAGTGCTTAGATACTGAGCATCATTTATTTGAGGCTAACAGAGCCAGCATTATTTGATCCTGGCGTCTCTATTGTACTGTTAGTCATAAGCATTATAAAGAGTGATAATTTAAAAAGTAATAATCTGACTTGTGAGGTATGTTTATTTCATTCTTCTGTCCATAATAATCTGAAGTTTATAGTAAAGTAAATGCTGTAATGTGGTAAGAGGGTGGTTCAGAAAAAGAATTAGAAAGATATCAATAGGTTCCTCATTTGTCGTATAGAAATGTTCTGCCTGATTTTCGACTATATAAATATCCCCATTTATCTAATGTCTAAACAAGGTGAAGTCATGGGGAGCCACTGCACAAGTTCTTTACAGGTCATTTACTGCCTTTTTGCCTAGAATCGTGGAATTTGTGTCCGGAAGGAACTTTGGAGATCATCTTGTTTAACTCCTTTGTTTTATCTGGGAGAAAACTGAGGCTCACGTGCTACATTCGCCCAAAGACACACGTTGATCCTATCAACTTTTTGAAACATCTGTGTGCTTCGTCAAGCTCTAGCATTTCTTCCTATTGAGGAGATAGTGATACGTTCATAAGAGCGTTCTGTTGCATTCTTACATTTCTGAAATATAGCAGCGGAGCATTAATATTTGGTGGTACTCTAGATATTTAATAGCTACTGACTATTGCTTGTGTCAAATAAAAGATGAACTCTATTGAACATTATCAGGAATGTTTTCTGTTGCCTTTAATACATTTGAGTGAGAAAGGAAAATGACGACATTTTCCTAAACAGTGTCAAGATATCTTTTACAAAATAAGTAAGATTTGTGTTCTTAAGGGGAGTACCTTCGGATTCAAACATCCCATTCTTGATTCTTGATTTTTACTCTGTATGTCTAATAACCAAGCAAATAATAAGAAAAACTGGTAATCGGGTAATAAAAGTAAATTCTGATATGAATTCATAATGGCAGATGTTCCTGGGAAGAATGAGCCAGAAGAGTTTAATTATGTAGGATGCCTAACCAAGAGCCCAAGGAAGAATCGGGTTAGCAGGTGCCCGTAGACTTTACCTATGAAAATTAAAAATAACTTCTGAAGGAAGGACAGCTAATTTTGTTTATGTAATACGTTTATATTGCTCTACAGCTTGTTGGTAAAAGTAGTTTTGAGCACTCAGAGAGCAATCTTTCCCCTCGTCGTCTTCCAATTAAAAAAGCAGTATTACTTCTTTTCGGATACTGAGCCAGTGAGTAGCTCCAAGATCTCCCAGGCCCACACAATTTAAGAAAAGGGAAATTAGCAACCCTTCCCCCTCAGAATGCTGTGATCTACCAGAACAAGAAGGCAAAGCAGGTCTTTAATAATACAAGAGACATTGCCAGTTGTTAATTCCTCCGCTGTTAATGCCATGGGAGCGCACGTATTCCCAATCTGCTGCCCATGTGCTCAGACCCACAGCACAGTGTGTTCCTTCCAGCCGTGTTAATTTACGCATCTGTCCATCCTCAGCGCTTATCGGATGCCTGCTCTGGGCCAGTCAGGGTGCCGAATGCTGGCTGTGACGTTGTTCTCACTCACACACCGAGCGGAGAGGATTCCTTGAGACTTACGATCATCTGTTTGCAATTCTCCTGTGGTGTCCCCAGACAGTACCAGATGATTAGAAGCCCCTCAAGTGAACACAATAGGCTGCCAGTCTTGTAGCGTGTGCCATTCGTCACTGACACAACCTAGTCATTTAGCCCTGTGGCTTCAACCCAAGGAGAGTAGTAGGGGCTGGGCAGTGCTTTTCCGAGTAGGAGTTTCCTTTTGCTGGCCCTTGGTCTGATGCTTCGGAGACCGTCTCTGCTTATTCTCTTAGCATTAAAGAACAAGGTCCAGCTTCCATTCTGTCCACCCAGTGGGGGAGATGTGTGCAGAGGAGACGCTTCCTGTCCGAAACCTGTTCCCGCTTCCTCTGGCCAGGAAGCCGTGGCTCTGGCCGTGGCCGCTACTGGTGTCTTCAGTGGCCTGCCTTCTCCGCAGGCTTAGTGAATGCAGAATGAAGATGCCAGCCTGACTCTTAGGAGCCCTGATAACGTGCACTCCATTTCTGTCACGCAGCCCTCATGTTCAGTCTGTTTAACCCTTTATAATTATCAACCGTTTCCCTTGAGGAACACCTTGTGTGGTTTGTTCTCACCGTCTACTTAAATGCCGGTTACCAGAGTACTTTGTTTATTTGGAGCCTATGAATTGCATTGAGCTCTATGCTCTATAGAACTTGTTGCGAACCTGATTAAACAGTAAACTCCTTGAAGACAGGGACTAGGGCTGTTTCTTTCTGTATCACAGAGAGGGACTGACCCAACTGATTACCACTGTTTGAGTCCTGAACAAACAAACACAAAGAAAACCCAAACAAAACCCGTCCATGGTGTGCGAGGGCGTCTGTTCAATTCAGGGTTGTGTTGCAAACCTCAGTGCAAAATGCACGCACTTTATTGCTGAGCATTGCCTTTTTTTTTTTTAAGCTTTCCTACCACAATTAATCTTATATGGTAATGCAGTGACAATGAGATGATTTCTCCGGAGAATCTATGCTAATACTATTAAAATGCTCTTACCATGTCAAAATGATTGCAGTGGAAGGCACGTGGGGACCGTGCTTATGTGATTATGATATTATAGCGATGGGCGATTACCATAGGAAACTACTAATTCAACCCTGCAGGGACTTGCATTATGAAGCCATTATAACATGAGATTATAATGACACAATAACTCGGATGCACACTCGTGATGTGAAACCTAAAAGCTAATTTGAATGCGAGTAGTATTTCCATTAAATTGTAATTAAACACCGAAAGCCATGCTTGTTTAAATTTAAGACGGAGACCTCCAATCCAGAAAAGGAAACTGTGGGTAAAGGACGCACGCCAGGCACGAGCTGACGATGGTGAGAAACCCTTCCCAATTCTGCCCTTTACTTAGTGGGTATGGAAACTCACAACAAAGTGGCCTCCCCAGACTTCTTCTGTCTGTGCTGGCTCCCATTACCCGAAACCGAAAATGATTAGAAGCCCCTAATCATTACCCTAAGAGGACTTAGCCTCTCTGGGTAATTTCTTTCAGGTTATTCTCTATGCAAAGTATATACATTTTCTTCTAGAAAAAAAAACTGTATTATGCAATGCTTTTAAAACCTACTTCTTAATTCTTCCTATCCCTCTCAGAGTCCAGGAGAATCCAGTTGCCAAACTTTTGTCTGTCTTTTAAAGGTCAGCTCAAGATGGATGATTTTACATGTCAGGAAACTTATATTTGACTATTAGGGAATAGTAGTTGGTGGGGTTTATGCCATGCCATCTATCAGGTACAGGGTGATTCGGTAGTAAAATTTTCTGATTCTGTTAGAAACACTAGGTAGTCTGTGAACACTTCTCTCTGTTAGGGAAGACTGGTGCATTTCAGAAGCCAAACATTTCTCGTTTATTCTCCACTGATAATCACTATCTGGCTTAGGTCAACATAAAGATAGATTATAAAAAGTAAGAGCTACTGCACTTGTTAGATATACACCTGCATTAGCGTGTTCAGATGTTATAAGGACGCACAACAGCTAATATATACTCCCTCCTAATTATGACTAAAAGTGGTTATTACTCCTTGGTTTAAATATAGTGAAGATGATTTTTTGTTAATAAGCATTTCTTTTGCACTTAGATATGCTGTATGCTTTAGAGTTATTTTTATTACTACTTATTGCAACAGCCAATTTAAGCAGGGAAGTCAAAATTACTCGAGTCCTTATTTTTATAATTAGGAAGAGGAAAGTGCAGTGCAATTAAATGGCCTGCTTGATGGTATCCAGTCAGCAGTGGGGTTGGGATAGGATTTTCTGGTCCCAGATAATTGTAGCTTCTTCCTTGGGCCATTGAGTGATGTTACCTCTGAATAGTACTCCCACGTTAATGGATACCAGGATAACTTAATGTGATGTTTATAGCAAATATCTCCATGGTTAAAGGAAAGAAACACTTGCCTGTCAATTTGGGGAACTGGGTTCTATCTGGGGCTGTCTGGCCTTCAGGAGATGGAGCAGTCAGTGTTTGCACCTAAAAATGAAGTCATTGAATTAAATGATCTGCATGGTCCCTTTCTGCTCAAAAATTCTGAGATCAAATAGCATTGAACAGTCACTGAAATTTACATATGTTAATTATTTTTAAATATTATTATTTTAAATAATATTTAATAAAATATTGATTTCACTTATTTTAAAACTATTAACCTAAATTCAAAACCATACCTTATTTAGATGCATTTCATAATTCAATGTGTTTTAGCAGATCTATAATTTGATTTAAAACTGCCTTTTTTATTTAGGGAATTTATTATATTTAGTAAAGCTACAGATGTAAGTCTATCCAAGGAGAAGATTAAAATTATAGTCCTTTGGTACACTGGCAATATTGGTAAAATATGTCAGAACTACAGTGAAATGAAATGTATAAGTATATAAATATATAAATGCTTTGTGGGAATTCTTAGGAAGCAGGTAATAGTGATGAGTAAGATTCCAAATTAAAATATAGTGCTGGGGCGCCTGGGTGGCTCAGTCACTTGAGCGTCTGACCTCAGCTCAGGTCATGAACTCACAGTTTGTGGGTTCAAGCCCCACATCAGGCTCTGTGCTGACAGCTTAGAGCCTAGGGCCTGCTTCAGATTCTCTGTCTCCTTCTCTTTCTGCCCCTCTCCCACTCCCTCTCTCTCTCTCTCTCTCTCTCTCAAAAATAAATAAACATTAAAAAATAAAGTAAAATAAAAATAAAATACATTATTGGCTAGACAAACCTTCCTAAATCTTTTAGGGTACCTTATTTTTATGGGGAAAAATACATAAGCAATTACATTCCCTTTATATTTCAATACATATATGTGACTAAGGATTGGTTATTTAAAAATTTGTTGTTTGCCTATAGAAAATTTTCCTAATTTAGTGAATCTTTTTTATCTAGAGAATTCCATTAGAGCATTTTTTCCCCTGCCATCTCAAAGATTGGAAAAGAGAAATTATTGCTGTATGACCCATGAAGCTATTAGATTTGCCCTTGATCCCATTGTAGTAAATCGGCTTTCAGGAGTAGAGATAAGCTGTTTGTTATTTTTAGTGCATCAAATACTAGTCTTCCCCAAAAAAGAGGTTTCTGTGTCAGGTGCCACACTGTTTTAGAACTAGGCAAAATTTGTCATCTTGCCTTCTTCCCTAGTTCCACTAATAAAGACTGTCTTTTGGAGACAATTTTCCTCAAACTTGAGGCTCCACAAGTTGTCATCAAAATTTTTGAATTTACATTCTCATTTTTATGATAAACCAAACAATTTTAAGCATAGTCTGGATCAATATAACCATCTTTCAACCAAATAGTGCCATAGGATTTCATTATTCATATCTTTGTTTGTTTTTAACACTTCGGTGATATGAAATTATTGCCTAAAACAATAACATTTATCTTTTTTCACGATTTTTTTTCCAAACTCGGATGTTTTCCTGGGCGACATGACTGCATTTTCTGGGACATCAGGAGGTGGTTAGATTGACACAGTGGCGTCGAGGTCTGGCAAAGTGGTCTGGGCCCTTTCATTTCCTTTATTAGAAGTGGAGTTGTTTTATAAACAGGAGCCTCTAAGATTACTGCATGCATGTTTGTTTTTCACCATCTGACTTTGGAATCTGTACCGCTATCCGAAGGGTAGAACCGTGAGTCAAGACTTGTCCAGTTTTCTACTCCTCAACATTTTTTCTAGCCCTGCAATTTGTACTGTCTTCAACCTAACCAGTTCTATTCCCTGATCTCCAACAGACCGGTGCCCGCTCTTCTCTCTGGTGTTGTGGGGGGGAAGCTTGGGGATAAGAGTCTATGGAAAGAACTAGCCGAACTTCTGGCCAACCAGTCGATCAAGGCTAAAACACTGTACATCATGATAAATTGGGATTCTTGTCCTGTGGTTTTTTTGTTTTGTTTTGTTTTTGTTTTTGTTTTTGCAAAAGATGGATAATGTATATTCTCTTGGTGCACATTTTAGGTGTTTATTCATAAATGTTGGTCGGCTCTCAAAGGAGTAACCTCAGGGGTCATGGTGTTTGTACAATTTTTAAAGGTCTCCCAGGAAATGCTTACAGAGCCTATGGCATTGTATTTTGCCTTCAGTGAAAATAGAAGATAGCTCATCATCCTCCTCTGAATAATAACCCCATTTCCTCATTGGTGAAATGGGAACAATAATAATCAAAAGTGGGTTTCATCTAAAAGTATGTCCTATGGTCCAGTCTTCTAGCTGGATACTTTCCGATGACTCACCTTCTGCTGATCCCTTGCCAACTTTGCAAGGACATTAGGAGATTTAATTAAAGTGTGTACAGTGCCTTAAGCTCTTCAAAGAAACACACAGCATTATTGTTGTAGATAATACTTTTGAAATTCCATAATCTCGTGAAGGTAATGAAACCAACCATACAGAAAGTGGGGGCTTCAATGCAGTTTTATGAAGAACTTCCTACGACGTCATGTTAATAGTGGCCATCGTGGGGCACCTGGGTGGCTCAGTCGGTTAAGCGTCCGACTTCAGCTCTGGTCACGATCTCGCAGTCCGCGAGTTCGAGCCCCGCGTCGGGCTCTGGGCTGATGGCTTAGAGCCTGGAGCTTGCTTCTGATTCTGTGTCTCCCTCTCTCTCTGCCCCTCCCCCGTTCATGCTGTGTCTCTCTCTGTCTCAAAAATAAATAAACGTTAAAAAAATTAAAAAAAAAAATAGTGGCCATCGTGTGGCTTTGAGAATGCAGACTTCAATGACTGTGAACTTTTTAATTGTAAATATTTTGATTTAATGTTTTCCCATCAATAACTAACACATTTGAGAGGTCAATAAGTATTCAAGTCATGATGTTCCTGGCCCACTTTTAAGGCTTTACAAATTTTTTTTTTTTTTTTACTTTTTTTACTTCTTGGTTTAAAGTATGATTAAAAGGAGTACTTTACACTACTCCCAGCATGATATTTTGTAAGTTAGAGAAGGGTGAAAAAGAGAGTGCTCTTCGGGGCTTCTTCTGCCCTGACATGTAGTTCTCCTGCTCTTTTTTTTTTTTTTTAAATTTTTTTTTAACGTTTATTTATTTTTTGAGACAGAGAGAGACAGAGCATGAACGGGGGAGGGGCAGAGAGAGAGGGAGACACAGAATAGGAAGCAGGCTCCAGGCTCTGGGCCATCAGCCCAGAGCCCGACGGGGGGCTCGAACTCACGGACCGTGAGATCGTGACCTGAGCTGAAGTTGGACGCTTAACCGACTGAGCCACCCAGGCGCCTCTAGTTCTCCTGCTCTTAAAATCCCCCAGGAACAATGAAAATTGCTTTAGTTTCCTAACTCATCCCCTGTCTCCAGCATTCAGTCTATACGCACGCTGCCCATTTAATTACCATCCTAACACAGGTCGCTTCCTCTGGATCCGGTGCCTGTGTCAGTGTCTTGACTGTGGACCTGCCATGCATCATGTGTTTGAGCCTCAGCGGGCTGCTTACAAATCCCAAAACATGCCTTTCGTTGCTCATGCCCCCAGGATGCCTCCTTGTAAAAACTCTTTGTGCAGCCTTGCCTAAATGCCACCCTCCTCCAGAGAGCCCTCCCAAACCCTCCAGCACTGATGAATCTTAGCCAGACACATCTTCCCAGAACATCTGCTTGGGACCTCTTTTCCAACGTTACTGCATTCACTTGAACATCGCAGGTGTCCCGCTAATATATAAAAAATATCAATCCCCCATTGAATGCTCACCATGTGCCAGGTACCATGCTGGGGGCTCTTTAGCCTCTTACAGTAAGATTATTCCTTTTTCATCTTTGTCTCTCGTAGTATCCTCCTTTGGACGCACTAGATCCTTAGCAAACATTTGCCACATTGAATTGAAATGTACCCGGGTGAAATTTTCAGGTGCCCAGAAAGCAAACGTCTTTATGTTACCTTCCTGTGTTCTGTGAATTTAAAGTCCAAGCTATCCCTCAACTCTGTAAACCAAAGCAACTTCTCTTACTATTTCAAGGAGAGTAACAATAGCTGGTCCCAAGCCTGCGAAGAGGCTGTGATGTTCATGAAAATATCCAATTGCTTTTGGCTAACCTTGCCTCCCATCAGTGTGAAATTGAAGGTGGATAGAACGAAAAGTGTTCATTGGATGAACAGACACCCACTGAGCATTTACTTCTTGCCAGTGGCTCTTGTAGCCCAGGGCTGGTACCTCCTTCTCCATGTGTGGGGATGGAACTAGAGAGATTATCAGAACAGAAGCTAGTTCTAGAGATGACTCTCCTTTGCATCAGGCATGGCATGGCATTTCTCATACAGCGGACCATGTTTTGGAAGCCACTAGAACAAGACAAGATGGGCCAGAACCAGGCTGGGAGAGCTTCTCGCTCTCCTTGCAGTGGCTCTCAGACCTTTTTTTCTGCATGACTATCCTTTTTAACACCAAACAGGAGAAGCCTGACAATGTGAAAGCCCATTCATGGACTGATTCTTCGTAACTTGGAATTAGCTAAGCAGGGTAGCGGAAGTCAAGACTTTTCTAAGAAAATCTACTGTATGGTCTTCAGAATAAAGGACCTGAGATGATTTTGTAGGAAATAGATTTTTTTTTTAAATATTTATTTATTTTTGAGACAGAGAGAGAGCATGAACGGGGGAGGGTCAGAGAGAGGGAGACACAGAATCTGAAACAGGCTCCAGGCTCTGAGCTGTCAGCACAGAGCCCGACACGGGGCTTGAACTCGTGGACCGCGAGATCATTACCTGAGCCAAAGTCGGACGCTTAACCGACTGAGCCACCCAGGCGCCCCAGGGAAATAGCTTTTAGATACACATTTGTTCATGCAACTGAAGGGCTCTCTGTAATTCGAGGAAGAGTGCTTTAAAATTAAACTACCTTAAAAAGAAATTAATGTGGATGGTCTATACATTTTAAAAATTAGCCTTACGAGTCGTTATCCAGTTTTACTCCTTGTAAAGGATGAGCTACTGTCATGAACCACCTGCACTAATTTAGATAGAAAATGTGCTTGAAGATGAAGTCACTTGCTGTTGGTTATTTCTGTGCTCAAGAATCTTGCCCTGGGGTGCTTGGCTGGCTCAGTCAGGGAAGTGTATGACTCGATCTCAGGGTTGTAAATTTGAGTCCCATATTGCATGCACAGATTACTTAAAAATTAAAAAAAAAATCTGGGGCACCTGGGTGGCTCAGTTGGTTAAGCAACCAATTTCAGCTCAGGTCACGATCTCACGGTTTGTGGGTTTGAGCCCTGCACTGGGCTCTCTGCTGACAGCTCAGAGCCTGGAACCTGCTTCAGATTCTGTGTCTCCCTCTCTCACTACCCCTCCCCTGCTCACGCTCTGTCTCTCAAAAGTAAATATATCTTTAAAGAAAGTTAAAAGGGCGCCTGGGTGTCTTAGTCGGTTAAGCGTCCAACTTCAGCTCAGGTCATGATCTCACAATCTGTGAGTTCAAGCCCCGCGTCAGGCTCTGTGCTGACAGCTCAGAGCCTTGGATTCTGTGTGTGCCTCTCTCTCTGCCCCTCCCCTGCTCATGCTCTGTCTCTCTCTCTCTCTCAAAAATAAATAAAAACATTAAAGTTTTAAAAAATCTTACAAAATTAAAAATTAAAAAAAAATTTGCCCTTATTACTAAGGGAAAGTTATAAAAAAAAAAAACTTACATACTACCATGCTGGGTGCAAAAGAATAAGCTTAAATGGCATGTTCACTATCTTCTGAGAGCTTGAAATGCAAAAAAAAAAAAAAAAGGGGGGGGAGGTAAGTTGTAAAAACAAACATGGCTTCAAAATCCCAAGCCCCCAAACTTTTGGGAATCCATTTTCCATGCTTTTTAATAATACTTTTAGCTGTTTTGATTTAGGGAAATAATATGAACTGCTGGAAAAGGGGTGTGCTATGATCTCAGAATTATCTGTTGTCAGAAATGTGTTACATAAATATTCCAGGACAACTTTTTTAGCCCTTTGCCAACAACTGTTAACTTGCTCTTCCTTCTTGGTCCTTCTTCTACTTCCGTGTATAATTTCCACGCTCCTACTTTAATATTTTTTTCTTCGCTTTATGTGTCTTTTGTGCAAGTTACCTCCAGTCCTTCGTGGAAGAAGCCTGGCTCAAAACAAGCAAGCGTATGCATGTTAATCAAGTACTGACTCTGTGCCAGGCACTGCGGGTGGCTGACGACTCGCGACTGACCGAGACACGGACTCTGCCCTCAAGGAGGTCAGAGTCTGGAGGGAGAGACATTAACCATTAACTTAAGAAGTGAGTTTCAAGGTAAAGGTCCAAGGGCTAGGAGAGAACTTAGAATCGGCATGTTTCCCCGACTGCCTGAGCCACAAGGCGGAACATCAGGAAAAGCTTCTGATGATGCCAAAAGCCCTGTCCTCGATGCCTAGCAGAAGTGAGCTAGTAGAGAAAAAGGGTGGAGGGGGCTGGGTTTGTGTAAGCTGAGGAAGAAAGAGGCAGAGAAGCGTGAACAGTCTGAACCCAGAGAAGGGCAGGCAGTTGAACAGAGTGGCAGGAGCAGAGTGGGTTCAGGGGGCACCACCAGGCTCTAGGTATAGATTTGTCTCTTAAGGTTAGCAGGACGACACCCGGGGGAGACCTATCTGAGTCTGTGTTTTAGGGAGAGCACTCTGTAGGCTCGCTGAAAGCGGACCACAATGGCAGGGAAACCGGGTTAGAAGCTCCTGGCAGTAATCCACCTGAGAGAGGGGGATGGTGGCTGCACTGTAGCCGTGGCTGTGACGATACAGAGGGAAAGAGTGAAGGAGAGATTAAAATGGTGGTGTTTGTGGCATTTAGAAACTCCCTGTGGGTGAGGTGGGAGTCTGGGGTGACACTGGGTTATTTTTTTTTTTTTTTTAACCTAGGCGGCTGATTGAATGGAGCGTCGGAGAGAATTCAGACAATGCACATCTCTAAATTCTGTCTGAGGACTAAATGTGCTTGGCAGGTAGTAATCATCCAATAAGGTTGCTATCGTTGTAACCGTAGGCTAACCTCATCTGGTTAGTTCTAACGGAACTCTCTAGAAAGTGCTGCTCGTGATCGACATGTGCGTTCTCTGAGCAGACTCTGGATCAGATGGCAACTTTCGAGACTCTTAAGTTTCTTCCATTTTCTTGGCCTGTTTCCTCTTATAATATCAACCAGGCAACGAACGTTTCAGTAAGAACTTGAGATAAGAGATATAAAGTCCTTTGTGTGGCACCGTATGCATAATGGAAGCTCAGTAAATGACAGCTTCATACACGAATGGAAGGCGTCATTGTTGGTTCTCAGCCTCCAGGGGCTGGGGGGCATTCTCTCTCATGGATCTTTGTAACTCTCACAGGCCCTGCCTACCCAGCACAGGGCCTTACACTTAATGCTGGCCAGTAAATATTTATTGAAACTAGAATAACTGCTACTTCATCTTTTCTTGTCTTTCTGCCAAAGGTGGTTAACCCTCTTTTAAAAAGATTCTTTTTATGGTTTTGTCTTCGCATGGTTTATCTTTACTTAAACTTTATTTCATTTGGGCCCTCTTTTTTCCTTCTAAATGATGACCCACATTTCATAATTTCTGACGTTCTCCTATAAAATGTCTCCTTGACAATCCCCCATCTGAACTCCTTTTTTTTTTTATTAAATTTTTTTTAATGTTAATTTATTTTTGAGAGAGAGAGAGAGACCGCGGGCGGCCCGAGCCAGAGCGCACACGTGAATGGGGCAGGGGCAGAGAGAAGGGGACACAGAATCTGAAGCAGGCTCCAGGCTCTGAGCTGTCAGCACAGAGCCCGACGTGGGGCTCAAACCCACAAACTGTGAGATCATGACCTGAGCCGAAGTTGGACACTTTGGCTGAGCCACCCAGTCACCAACCCCCTGACCGCCCCCCCCTGCCCCCCCCCCCCCCAGCCATCTGCACTCCTGCCCTCTCACAGGACGGTGTTTGATAGTGGGATCTTGGTTCTTATGTGACTTGACTGTGATAATTACTTAGAGTGCTAAACCTTTCCTAAAATTCTTACTGGGCTCCAGGATTTCCACTAGAGCCAAGATCAGTCCATTAAGGACTTGGTAAAACAGCTTGAATTTAATCACAGTGAACCATACTCACTGCAGAGACATGTAATTTGATCAGAAATATTTGCACACAAACATACCAAGTCTCAGGCATGGCTGGCAATTAGCGACTCTGTGATAATAAAGAAGAATTTGAGATAGCTCTTGAGCTCACGAATCTTTGCCTGTCTGTGTGTTTTCGTTGGGGAATTCAAAACATATATTCGGTTATTTTACATGTGGCACTGGTATAAGCATCGGGTAGGTTTATACTGGTATCATTGGTCTTTTCCCATTTTACTCCCTTTTCCTGGTTATAAATGAAATAGATAAATATAAAAAATAAAAAACAGAAACTTGGAAATACATTAACCTGGGAAATACATTAAACTGTAATGAAGAACAAAATGCCACCCAAACATACACATGACATTTTTGTGTTTCTAATTAAGCTCTACATGTATGTAGATACATATACTCTCCATAAATTTATAGCACTTAAAATACAGTTTTGTATTTGCTTTTTCACAAGTTATAATAAGAGCATTTTCCTGTGTCATTAAATAGTCTTTGAAAGTATAACTTGAACGTTTGCATAATGTTCTATCATACGTGTAAACATTCCCATACTGTGAGATATTTTGGTCGCTATTCTAAATAATGCCATAATGAAATCTTTGTGCGTAAATATTTTTTACGTGTCTCTAAATATTTCCTGAAGACAGATTCCCCAGCAGCAGAGTAACATTTTGAGACTCTAGATACATATTGCTAAACTGCTTTTCAGAAAAGTTGGGCAAATTTGCACTGTGGCCAAGGCTGTGTGTGTGGGAGGGCCACCGTATCACCACTCACTGTGATCTGTCTTATCTTTCACGAACCACACAGTGAACCTGTGGGTCAGATTTGTTTTAACTGCCTCCCAATGGTGCTTTCTGTCCTAACCCCATAATGTGATTTCTGTACACTTTTAGGACTAGCTTGCCATTTAAAGGGGAAAGCTTTTTTCCTGAAGTGTGAAGCTAGATTTCTATTCATGAAAAATTTCAAATGGTTATTTAATGTTTCCAGTGTGGCAAGTTAAGTTCCTTAAATGGGGCATCCATTTTAAATGTTTTTGTCATTTACCACTGTTCACCCAAAACTAAAATCAAGCAAGCATCCCTCTTCCCCTTGTCATGGTTAGGGGCTTATCTAGCAGCAGTAATTCCAAATAAATATCCTAGTTAGTTGAGATTTGGACATTTGGACAGCTATTTGAAATTTGGGCGGTTTTCCATTATGCTGAATCCTCTGGAAATTATTTTTGAAAAATACATCATGCTTTATTTAGTTTTGGTTTGTAGGCATGAGAATTTTATGTATGTAGCCACTGCTTTCTTCATTTGTCCCTAAAAATGCCTATTTTAAACTAGATTGTCACATTTGTTTGTATATAAAAGAAGATGTAACTATCGTAGGGTATTCTAATCCAGTGGGATTTCGGGTTCTACATTTGACATGCCCTTTCCACTTGCAAACTTCAACCAAAAAAAAATTTTTTTTAATTCTTATTCGCAATTTAGAGCTATAGCAAATTTACTTGATTTATTTATTTATTTATTTATTTATTTATTTATTTTTAAGTAAGCTTCACACCCAGCGTGGAGCCCAGTGTGGGGCTTGATCTCACGACCCCGAGATCAAGCCCTGAGCTGAGATCAAGAGTGGGACACTTACCCGACTGAGTCACCCAGGCGCCGCTACTTTATTCATTTTAGAATGAAACTTTTGACTCTTTCAACCTCGTTCTTACATAAGGCATAAGCTCATTACTTTCTTTCTGTCCATTCTGTTCAGTTCAGGTTCACAGATGCAAACCAAATGCTAGATACTATGTAAAGACAAGGGACACACACGTACGTAAAGACACACAGAGCACATCGTCAGACACAAATCCCTTACCAGATCGATTCAGTACAATGTGACACGTCCTGGAGCACACTGTTGGTCCCCTTATATGATGTACTCACTTACAAGTGCCCCTTCCCCCAGTTAACAGGTTGCTCACATAAGCCAATTCTATGGTCTACCCAACTGACCATTCAACAACCAGGTTCCGTTCAAGCATTCCTATTTTCCCCTGTGTAGATTTCTGTGCCTGCCTAGCACCCCAGCATCTTTTTTTTTTTTTTTCATCTCTGGCCGATTGTTGTAAATATTGATAAATTTCAAGAAATATGATGCAAGTAGATTGCAAACTGAAACTGAAAGCCTTAAAGAAAAGAAGATGCAGTTGTGGTGAGGTCGATGACAGTGATATTGGAAGAGAACTGTATTACATACAAAGCCCAATGTGGAATAAGTTGCATCACAACTGCATAATAAAAGACCTTGGTAGGGGCTCCTGGGTGGCTCAGTTGGGTAAGGGTCTGACTCAGGCTCAGGTCATGATCTCACATTTCGTGGGTTTGAGCCCCAAGTCAGGCTCTGTGTTAGCAGTTCAGAGCCTGCTTGGGATTCCCTCTCTCCCTCTCTTTCTCTCTCTCTGCCCCTTCCCAGCCTTCTCTCTCTCTCTCTCTCTCTCTCTCTCTCTCTCTTGCAATAAATAAGTAAACTTAAAAAAAAAATAGAGGGCCTTGGTAAAAAATAAAGCCTTCAGAGATACTTCAGCAAAGATAGCTTTTTTCATCACTGGGTGCAAAAGTCAAGTAATGATGTCATTTCACATCATTTTGTCACCCCCAAATCTAACATTCAATTACTTCCTTGTTCTATAATTAGGACATGTTTATAATTATGACTTATTTTTATCATATTTATTTTATTTTCCCATTTGAAATATTGATCAAGTCTTTTTTTTAATTAAAAAAATTTTTTTTAACGTTTATTTATTTTTGAGGCAGAGAGAGACAGAGCATGAACGGGGGAGGGTCAGAGAGAGGGAGACACAGAATGTGAAACAGGCTCCAGACTCTGAGCAGTCAGCACAGATCCCGACGCGGGGCTCGAACTCACGGACCGCGAGATCATGACCTGAGCCGAAGTCGGACGCTTAACCGACTGAGCCACCCAGGCGCCCCGATCAAGTCTTAATATAACTTATTATTCAGTGTTGGTGTCTGTATTTTCTGGTTACCTACTGCTGTGTGACAACCCCAAACCACAGGTTTCAACGACCATTTTATTATCTCTCATAATTCTGTGGGTCGGCTATATTCTTCTCGATTGGCCATAGCTGGGCTCGCAGTCATGTGGAATCATGGCTGGGTTAAAATGTTCAAGATGACTCATTCATTCATCTGGTGCCTTCTCAGGGACAGCCTGGATTCTGGGGTGCCTGCCTCCCCATGTAGTCTGAGGACCTCTCCTTCTCCACATTAGGGGTAGCTAGACTTACATGGCAGTGCAGGTTTCCCCAAAGCACAAAAGCAGAAACTACTTCCGAAGATTTGGGTCCCAAACACATCGCATCATTCCTGCCACATGCTATTGGTTAAAGCGAGTCACAGGGAAGCTCAGGTTCCACGTGGAAGGGAGCAGCACACAGATGTGAATACGAGAAGGCCTGGTTCACCGGAAGCCATCTGTGACCTCCTATAGCTGTAATCGCTTTGGTGGGTCATTTCCAAAAGCCTAATGAGCTGTGATGTCAATCGCAACAGTCAATCTGCTTTTAAGAATCACAGGCCTCTGATTGATTCGTAAACTTCAGACCCTTACTGTTCGTTTTTTGAAAGAACAGGTTTGGGTTTATTTGCCTAAGGATACTCAGCAAATGTTTGGAAAATAATTCACAGTTTGATGTATATAATAAGAATTTGGAGCATTTGTGTGTGCCTCATAAATTAGGTAGTGCTTTTAGGTGTTACCTTATTTGCTTTTCATTTCAAATCTTGCAATAAGGCAGGTATTCCAGTTTTCAAGGGAGGAAACTAACTCATGGTAAGCTGTTCAGTTTTTCACAGTTACACAGATAGGAAACATTGGAGCCAGAACTCCAAGTTTAGGATTCTTTCAAACCAGCCATCCCTCCTAGGGTTCTTTTAAACTTAGAAGGATCTCAAACTAAAACCGATTCTTTCTCTCTCCATGTACATGTGTGTATGTATTCACACATATATAAATTATACATTAAAAACACTCAATAGGCACATCCTCCATTGATAGTTAATGAATGAAATTGATAGGTAGTGAATGCAATTCGCCCATTCTGTTATTATATACATATATGTGTGTGTACACACATGCACACACACACGCACACATGTTTATAAACTGGACATTTTAAAAATCAGTAAGTACAGCCTTACTGATAGGGAATGAATAAAATTGAAAGGTAATGAATGAAATTCATTCTCATTACATATATAGAGATGTATATATATATATATATGTGCACATGTATATAAAATATACATTTTAAAAACCATTCTTAAAATACACCTTCATTGATAGATGAAGATTCTTCACTGAATGATCTATGGAAGGTCATTAATATCCATTTCAAGCTAAAGGATATTACAGAAGCATGAATGTCATCTCGAAGTCATCTGGTCCAACCCATTTATTTCATAGATGGGACAACAGGCTCCGAGTGGTTCAGTTAGTTGCCCCAAATCACACAACTATTTAGTGAAAGAGCCAAGACCTGTTGACTCTGAACCTATTGTTCTTCCAACTAAATCAAGCCACTGAAGACAGCTTCGGCTCAGGTCGTGATCTTGTGGTTCTTGAGTTTCAGCCCCGCGTGGGGCTCTGTGCTGACAGCTTGGAGCCTGGAGCCTGCCTTGGATTCTATGACTCCCTCTCTCCCTGCCCCTCCCCTGCTTGTGCTCTGTGTCTCTCTCTCTCAAAAATAAATAAACATAAAAAAATAAAAAAATAAAACATTAACATGTGATTCTCCTGGATTTAAAGGAAATGCAAATTGGGGGCGCCTGGGTGGCTCAGTCAGTCGAGCGTCCGGCTTCGGCTCAGGTCATGATCTCACAGTTCGTGAGTTCGAGCCCCGGGTCGGGCTCTGTGCTGACAGCTCGGAGCCTGGAGCCTGCTTCCAATTCTGTGTCTCCCTCTCTCTCTGTTCCTCCCCTGCTCACACGCTGTCTCTCTCTCAAAAATAAATAAAGATTTTTAAAAAATAATTAAATAAATAAATAAAAGTAATGCAAATCGTAAACTCTTTAAGTGACTAAATACAGTTAGGGACCAGCTGTGCAATTTGCTGAAAATATTGTTGTTTCTGCGAGAAAACCTAGTGCTAAGAACCCATGGAAGAGGAAATTTGCTCTGGGAAAAGCTGAGAACTAACTTCAGGGTTGAGTTCTTTATGAAGAAAAAGAAGTTATCGTCGTTGTATCCAGTAACTTGTTACGTGTTTTACTCCTAGGATTATGCTCGTAGCAAAATCAAGGAATTTACATCAAACATTCTCACAGAAGTGAGTGTAGAAACTTTCTCTGAGAATGAGGGGTTGAGATGAGCTAAATCTCATTTTTTTTCCAAATGAAGGAAAACATAAAGGTCAGTTCTGTAGATAGCATTCTGACAATATCACACTTGTCCCAGCTCTGATGTTACTATGACAAGTAGTGAGTAATGTTGCATTTTGACCTGAATACAAGGCTTTTCTGCCGTCCTCCTTTCCTCCTTCCACCTCCCCTCTTTTTATCAAGGAGGAAATGTTTTCAATTTGTTGACTAAACAGGTAAAGTCAAGAAGCCAATAGTAATTTGCCAAAGTCATAGTGTATGTGACCAGCTGGCACCTGTTTGAGTAAAGAGCCCATTAAAAAATGGGCAGAGAAGGGAGCCTGGGTGGCTCCAGTGGTCAAGCCTCTGACTCTTGATTTCAGCTCAGGTCATGATCTCACAGTTCATGAGATTGAGCCCCTCCTCTGGCTCTGTGCTGACAGTGCAGAGCCTGCTTGGGATTCTCTCTCTCTCCCTCTCTCTCTGTGCCCCTTTCCTGCTCATGCTTTCTCCATCTCTCTCTCAAAATAAATAAATAAACTTTGGAAAAAAAATGGGCAGAGGACCTGAATAGAAATGTTTCCAAAGAAGACATACAGGTGACCAAAAGACACATGAAGAGATGATCAGTGTCACTAATCATCAAGAAAGAGCAAACTGAAACTATAATGAGATCCCCTTATACCAGCCACAATGGCTAGTATGAAAATGGCAAGAAATGACAAGTGCGGGTGAGGATGTGGGACAAAGGGAACCCTTGTTCACTGTGGGTGGGAATATAAGTTGACGCAGCTACTGTGAAAAAGTTCTGGAGGTTCCTCAGACGGAAAATAGATATAGCATATGATCCAGCTATTACACTTCTGGGTGTTTGCTGAAGAAAACAAAAACACTAATTCAAAAAGACACATGCACCCCTATGTTTACCACAGCATTATTTACAACAGCCGAGTTAGAGAAGCTGCCCTAAGTGTCCATTGATAGATGAATGGATAAAGAAGATGTGGTATCCATTGGAATATTACTGGGCCATGAAAAAGAGTGAGATCTTTCCATTTGCAAATAGATGGACCCAGAGGGCATTATGCTAAGTAAATAAGTTGGACAAAGACAAATACCATATTTCACTTCTATCCAGAATCTAAAAAACAAACCAACAAAACCAGAAACAGACTCATAATACAGAGAACAAATTGGTGGTTGCCAGAGGCAAGGTGGTGGTGGGGGGGGGTGGGGATGAGTAAAATGGATGAAAGAGATTAAGAGGTACAAGCTTCCAGTTATAAGTCACAGGGATGAAAAATACAGCATAAGGGACATAGTGATATTGTAATAACTGTATGGTGACAGAAGGTAACTATACTTATGGCAAGCATTTCATAATGTATATAATTGTTGAATCACTAGATTGCACACCTAAAACTAATATAATATTGTAGGTCAGCTATAATTCAGTTAAAAATAAAAATTTTAGGGGCACCTGGGCGGCTCAGTTGGTGAAGTGTCAGACTTTGGCTCACGTCATGATCTATCTCACAGTTCATGGGTTCGAGCCCCCATCGGGCTCTGCGCTGACAGCTCAGAGCCTGGAGCCTGCTTCCGATTCTGTGTCTCCCTCTTTCTCTGCCCCTCCCCACTCATGCTCTCTCTCAAAAATACAGTTTAAAAAAAGTTCTTTAATAAAAATTTTAAAAAGAGAGTCAATTAAGCCACAGGCCGCATCCTGTCAGTTGAGCAGCCCAAAGTGATTTCTGGCTTTAATAATTACTGGACTGAACTATCATTTTTTAATGTTTCATTTATTTATTTTTGAAAGACAGCAGGGGAGGGAGGGGCAGAGTGAGAGGGAGAGAGAGAATCCCAAGCAGGCTCTGCACTGTCAGTGCAGAGCCAGACAAGGGGCTCGATCTCACGAACCGTGAGATCATGACCTGAGCCGAATCTAAGAGTCAGACATTTAATCAGCTGAGCCACCCAGGTGCCCCTGAACTGACGTCTCATTTTAGATGAACTGTTGCTCAGGCCCAGGAAGGCCTGTGCTGATCCAGGGGAGGGAATCTTTCCCAGGCACACCCATCTGTGAGTGGCTTTTTCCAGGAGTGTCACCTCTTGGGTATATCTCCATCACCATCTTCATATGTGGGATTTGGGATTTGGAGATATCCTCAGATCAGCTCCCCAACTTCCTTAAATAGGGCAAAAAAGGAAAAGAAAAAAAAAAAGCTTGGGAATGAAACCCACCGTTTTCCTCTGAATGCAAAATTCAAGGCTGTTCATTTGTATCTGCGAGTGGTTCTGTTTTATTTATGTCACAGTCTGAAGAACTCGCTGGGTCCCATTTTTCCTCTGTGTACTGAAGTGGTTGGATTTCTTTCCCTTTACGCAGGTAGAGTTATTGATGTTTTGACAATGCTTAATATGAAAAGTTATAAGCCTCCATGCAATAGGGCCACACAGTCATATAGATGTGGGCAAGCAGACAGGTACTGTGCATGGGGAGGAAATCCTGTGTCACCACGGCTCAGCCACCAGACCGATATTGTTTGCGAGAAGACAGGTCACAGGCTTTAAACTGCACTTGATGAAGTATTCAAACGAGCTTTAAGAAATATTATGTGGTTTAAAACATACATATTTCGATGACAAATCAAATGTCAGCCCTAAGTGCAATGTTTGTAGGGTGCTGCGGGTCTGTGCCACACAAACCATAAAAAAATAGAAGCACCTGCATATTTGCACCAGACGGCACTTTTTTCTGAGGAGCCCATTATTTGGAGGATACTCTTACAGCATCAGCAAGTCCGGTTAGAAATTTCCAGCACCTCCTGCTGCTTCTGCTTTCCCACCATCTCCACTGCTGTCCTCTCAGACAGCCACTACCTGATTTTTTTTCCAGGTTCTAGCAATGCCCCGTGGGTCTCAGCAGGCACACTGGCTCCCCTTCGTCCATTCTCCACAGGGCTGCCTGTATTCAGTTCATATCTTCTCCTGCATAAAGCTTGGAAATGCTTTCCCATTTTTTTTTTAATCAGGGGGAGTTTGATCAGGGAATAAAGATTTATTATAGAGATCGGAAGTTGCACAGTTGTTGGGGAAGTGAGCTGAGAATCAGTGCAGCAAACATCACTTGCCAATTTAACCAATGCGTCTAAACTTGCAGGGCAGGAACCTTCAGCCGGGTCTAGGACCAGTGACAGCAGGGGCCCCGAAAGGGCATGAGTCTCTGAGATCTACAGGAAGCTCATTCATATGTGAAATTCTCAGGAAGCCCTACCCTCTGAAATGTGGAATGTAACTGAAATGAGCATTCAACTCCAGGAGACAGAAAAATCAAAATGAAGTATAACGATCAGGGTGAAATAGGTGTAGCAAAATCTTGGGGAAAACAAACTAAAATCGCCCTCAAACTACCCACCCACCACCAAATCTCCAACAATTTGGCAAATCTGCTCTGTATTTTATAAAAGTTAATTCATGTATGTGTTTTCAAAAATGACACATCCTACACACTGTCTCTGATTTCCAGTTCAGCACTATAGCACGGATCCCCTGCTCTTGTCTTTTTCTTTCTCTTTTTTTCCTTTAAAGCTTGCGTTCTTATCCGATTCTGTACCTGTGGGAATGAGAAGGCTCATTTCCTTTGACCCGGCTGTGACAGGATTTGCAGAGGAGTCGCGTCAGTGTCTCTGCTCAGATTTCACTTCCGAAGCACAACAAAGCTTTTGGCAAATGTTACAGCTCCTCTGTCTCTTTTCCCACTACCGTCTGTTGCAGGTGTGTGCAATGCCGAAGCTTCCCATGGATGCCCTGCAAAATGCCTGAAGCCTGCTTTTTTTTGGTGGGGGTCCCTCCAGTCTGTACAGTTGGGAGCTGGCAGTTCTCATTGCCCAGAACCTTCCTCCTTAATCTGTGAACTCTTCTCTCTATGGCGGAAGGCCAGTGGTAGCCCCTTGTCTCTACCTTGAGAAGAGAACGACTTTCAGGCTGAATGTTCGTAGGAGAGGGCTTTCTAGCCTCATGGGAATCATGACTGCCACATACGTATTTTATCCCACTAAAAGACACATTCCAGCCTAGAGCAGTGGCAGCTCTGGTTTGTTCTTTAGTCATTTCTTATCCTTTAAGCATGGGTTACATTGTGATCATAGGAAGCACCAACTAGTTCTGCCTGAGGAATTTCCCACGAGAGATGACATTTCTTAAGTGATTTTTTTTTTTTCACAGATTCACAGGTTGCGAGCTTGAAACTTACTAACGTTGCTCTTTCAAATCCGTATCAATTAACCATGCTGTGTGGTACTTTTCTAGTAGAAGTGATAGTGGTTTCTCCCCCTCCCCATGTTTTTAAAAAAACCGAAGTATAGTTGACACACAAAGACAGTGACGGTGTTTTATCAGTTTATCCAAGTTTCTGGCCTCCGACCGTCAGAAGAAAGGAAAGAACAAATTAAGCCTTATGGAAAATGAAATCGATCATTAGTGGAACTGTGATTTTGTCAACAGAAAGAACTAGCTATGTATTCCTTGCATTCGGTAACAGGGAATAAGGCATTGAACAGTGGGGTCCTAGACATCATCGATGAAAATGATTGCCCTGTGCAGTGACTGGCAGCTAGCTTCTGTCACCGTGTGAATTATTTAGAGGTTAGAAGTTTGGCTTGCAGAAGAGTGCTACCTAACGAAAACGAATGGCCATGCTAGCCACACATCCTATAGTTCTCTGCCAAACACTCGAAATCAATTATTTACACATTATAGGCCAATATATATCAAACCCCTCAGCTCCAATGGCTTGATATAAAGCTGCCTTTAGCTCGCTGCTCCCTCTTCTCCCACGCTGGTCTCTTTTCACCGTGTCTCTTGAACGTACTACACCCACTGCGAATTGTCCTCTACCCATTGTTCCCCCAAATGATCTCCTCTCTAACCAAAGACTTGGAAAAAAAGAACCTAGGGACTACCTAATAGTTCCTAGAACCAGCATCGCAAAGCCACTGCTTGTTGGCCACGTGCTGTGCCAACCATGTCTACAGGTCTTTTTTAACCTGTGGTATCTCATTTCATCGAATCCTTAGGATAGCCTAGGAAATGTGCATTGATTTCCTAATTTATAGATAAGAAAAGTGATAAATTTATAGATAATTCTAATTTATAGATAAGAAAAGTGATAAAGGGGCAGGGATGTGGAGGGTGGGGGGAAATGATTTCAGAATGTCTTTTAAAGAAACAGCTTGAGAGCTTCAAAGGCATTTTCTTTTACCTGGTTCCCAGTCCATTTGTCACCATCCTCCAAATGTGTGTGGCTGGCGGTCTGTGTAGACCACTGTTTCTGGCAGGGGTTTCGCTCTTGGCCATGGAGGTGTTTGTCTTCACACTTTCAGTCGTGCCTTCTTCTTTCCAAGAGAATCCCTTCATTTAGGGAACATACGGAACTGTGGTTTTTGCTGTCAGTGATGGAAACTTGGTGAATCCTTAGTATGTGTTACAAATGAAAGTAAATAGGATAAGTGGAGAGGTATTTACTCTTTTGGGGGATGGCAAATTTCAGCTTCAATAAATTATAGTTGCTTTCATTATAACAAAGGATTTTTGCTTTTAATGATTTTTGAAATGTTTCTATGTGCCCTAGACACAATAAAACTTCTAGAGCGAAGAGGTTTTTATTCTTGTTTTTTTTTATTATTGAACCTAGGTGTTTTCCCCCCAGTTTTTTTTTTTTTTTTTTTGCGGCGGTGGGGGGGAGTCTGTGAAATCATCAAGGTCAGAGAGTTTTGTCTTATGCATATTTGTATATCCAATTTCTGGCACGTGATGGACCATCAACAGGAGTCTGATAGTAGATTCATGTGGATAGTGAATGAATACTAATGGCTAGTGATGATCAGTAGCCTCAGTATATATTTAATTTATCTGAAAAAAATGACAAAAAGTTCGGAGACAAGGCTGGTTTGGATAAAACTTACTGGTTATGAGTTTTTTTAGATGGAGATTACTGTTGAATTGACCAAGAGTGTGTACCTGTGACTAATGAGATGAAATTAAGCAAAAGGAAAATGTGAGCTGAACACCAAGAAATATTTTCAATAGATGAGGATGGGATTAAATCAGGCAGAGGAGTCCCAGTGGAAGTGGCCGGGGGACATTTAACACCATGCATGTCACTTAAGGCTGCAGTGAACTTACACAATTTACTAGAGACTGACTCTGGCTTTGGCAGGGTGATAAATGGGACCATATCTCTAGTCTCATTGATTCTTTTTCTTACACGGGTATACATTCACAGCCTCCCATCCCCTATGGACAGAATTTATGTGTGTGTTAAATTTTCTGATTATGGTTTTCTTTTTTTTCCAGAAAACACTCTTTTCAGAGCATCTCCTGGTATCATCAGAAATGTCCTCCTTAAGTGGGAAAGTCCAAACTGTTTTGGGCCTGGTAGAGCCAGACAAACTGGGCTGCACTCTGACCCACGAACATTTGACAATGACCTTTGACTGCTGTTACTACCCACCTCCTCCACGTTACAAAGCTACCTCCGAAGAACCTATTATGATGAAAAATTTATTTTGGATTCAAAAGAACCCTTATTCCCATAAGGAGAATCTTCAGCTGAATCAGGAGACGGAAGCCATCAGGGAAGAACTGTTGTATTTTAAAGCCAACGGTGGAGGGGCTTTGGTCGAGAACACTACTGTTGGCATCAGCCGAGACGTGAAGACTTTGAAGTGGCTTGCCGAAGAGACCGGCGTCCATATCATATCTGGAGCTGGATTTTATGTGGACGCAACTCACTCTCCAGACACCAGAGCCATGTCAGTGGAACAGGTAAGAAGCCCCAAGTTGTTCAGCAATGTTTGCACGTAAACTCAGAAAAGCCAGAACTCCAGACGTCGGATTACCCCTGTGTGTCACCTACATTTGGAGAATGTCACTGACTCAGAGGTAGCTGGGCATGCTACAGAAGTTTGCTAGCTAGCAAAGGCATCTGCCAGTTGGGACCCAAATTAGGAACATTTCATTTCGTGAAGAAAAAAAGTGTGAAGGAAGGAGCTCTTAACCCACTGGTCACTGGAAAACCCAAAGTGTGAACGCTTAGATTTGTATGTATTGTGTCTGTGCTCAGTGGTGGTGCCACAGTCTGTTTGTAAACCTCATTTTTCCATTATAAACTTCAGTTATGTAACCTCGATTTTCTTGTTGGATTTTATAATAACCAGCAATAAAAATTCACTGCAGGGTGAAACTTGGCAGGCAGAGACTTGGCGCATTTGCGAATATGTTTCCTTCTTTTACAAAACAGGAGGGGTGGTGGAAGAAAATCCATTCCTGTTTTTGTTATCATATGATCTGAGGCAAGAATGGGCAGAAGGAAGTAAATCTTTCAGAGATAAAAAGAAAGAATTAACCACAAGTCTTTTTTGCATATACATGTGCTCTCTTTCTGTGATAGTAACTTAATGTGTTTATACATACTGTATTCATTTGTACGTGTCTTCCATTATCTGCTTGATAGGCAAGAAATGTCACCCATAGTGTTTGCAAAGAATCAGTCAATTATTAAAATCTTCATATTTCAAAGCTTTATTTGCATTATTTTCCAATCAGCCCTTTACCTTTTTATATGTCTATTATTTGAAGACTATTCAGAAGTCAGCTATCATACATTCTTCCAACCACTCTTAGTAGTAAATATACATATGAACCAAAAAATATGATATTAATATCATGTGCTGTGAATTTCCTATGCTGTATGGGACCAAGGGCTGCATAAATAAGGGAGGACTAAAGAATCAGTTAATACAGTGGACGTATGTTCAAGGGCAGTCTTTTTCCGCTCTAGATGTTCCTCAGGTTAAATTACAGTTTGTTTTTTTTTTTTCTCATCTGAATGTACTTGCATGAAGTCACATCTTTTTCCCTATAGCTTTCTAAAGCCCCAAATTTCTTGTGAAATAATCACAGTAAGATATTATTGAGTCTTTGATTTAGAATGACTTGTGGAATTTGAGACTTGGCCTTTCTCATTGGCCAGTATTCGCTGAATGGATGTCAAGCAGATTTTTTAAAGCACGAATGACGAAATGATTAAATTTCATTCCCACACTGTGGTGACTATGGGCTGATAAATTCCACAATCTGTAAAGTATCTTCTTTCCCACTCTTCCTTAGCTTACTGATGTCCTCATTAATGAAATTCTCCATGGAGCTGATGGAACTAGCATCAAGTGTGGGGTCATTGGAGAAATTGGTTGCTCCTGGCCTCTGGCAGAGAGTGAGAAGAAGGTTCTTCAGGCAACAGCTCATGCTCAGGCTCAGCTCGGCTGTCCTGTTATTATTCATCCTGGAAGGAATCCAAGCGCACCATTTCAGATTATCCGAGTGTTGCAAGAAGCAGGTGTAGACGTCTCCAAAACGGTTATGTCCCACATTGATAGGTAAGCAGACTATCTCCAAATAAGTCCCAAGGCACCAGATGATTATGGATGATCAAATAAATAGTATCGTCAGATTAATGAAATACTAATCACCTAGAGAAAACCACTAACTACCTGGATGATAGTATTTATAATGTTTTACAACAGACACCAATAAAAGTCGTTGCTGCCATTTTTGTGTCCCGACTCTGGGTCTGTTAGTGTCCTAGGTATTTTGTGTAAATAATTCCTTTTAATTTACTGAGTCCTCCCCAGCTCTTCATAATAACTGTCTCTATGCACGTTGTCTCTGATATTACAGTAGGTGCCAATTGTACATGCTCAGTATTTGTCAGCTGGGGGATAAATTTCTCTGCAAATATAGAAGGAAGGGAAAGTGAATGGTTTCACCCTGAGACAAAAACCATAAATGTAAACATTCAAGTTTGCTGTTGTGACTGGTGGTTTGAATCCTCTGAATTTTGCAAATGCAATTAGAAAACGTGATAGTAATAGGTATAATGAATTGTTTGGCAGTATTCTTAGTTTCCTACAGCTGCTATCACAAATTAGAAGACACTGGGTGACTTAAAATACAGAAATTTCTTTCTCACAGTTCTGGGGGCCAGACTCTGAGATGAAGGTGCTGGTGGGACTGTACTTGTTCAAAGCCTCCAGGGCTTTCCCTGGAGGGGAAAAATTTCCTCCAGGAGAAAAATCTACCTTCCTTCTTCCTTCCATTGTCGGGTTGTTCCAGACATTCTTGGCTTGCGGCCGTATAACTTCAGTTTCTGCCTCTTTCTTCACATGGCTTCCTCCTATCTGTCTGTGTCTTCTCTTCATTTCTTAGAAGGACACATCGTTAGATTTAGTGTCTACCAAGATAATCCGGAATGATCTCATCCCGAGACCCTTCGCTTCATCACAACGGCAAAGACTCTTTTCCCAAAGAGGATCATTTTCAGAGGTGCAGGGGTTAAAACATGGACAGATCTTTTTGGAGTCCACCCCTCAACCCCCAACACATTATATTAGATGTGTAGGAGCAAGCAGAATAAATGACTATCTGAACAGGTGTTGACTACAGTTTGTTTTATGAAAAGGCCTGACAGTGTTGCAAAGGCTAGACATTAGCCTTTGATTAACGAATTAAATTGATTAAGGAATTAACACAGTACAAATGGGACTAATAATACATTACAATTACTTCTATCTTGTATATTGGAATAAAGCCATATCAACAGACTGGTAAATTCTCATAATCACACCTGGCATTCAGCTATTTAATAAACTCACAGTCCTACAGAATGTACTGAAACAATGCTTCTACTTAATAGAAATATTATAAAAGCCTGTGCTGAGAAAAGTAAGTTATAGCTGTGGCAGAATAGAGAAGCCAATATTAATGACTGAGAACATCAAGGTAAAGGCAATTTTCCTGGCAACTGGGTTAGTATCAAGAACAGTACATACATGGCTATTTTCTCTTTTTTTAAATTTTTTTTAATTTAAAAAAAATTTTTTTTTTAACGTTTATTTATTTTTGAGACAGAGAGAGACAAAGCATGAACGGGGGAGGGGCAGAGAGAGAGGGAGACACAGAATCGGAAGCAGGCTCCAGGCTCTGAGCCATCAGCCCAGAGCCCGACGCAGGGCTCGAACTTACGGACCGCGAGATCGTGACCTGAGCTAAGTCGGACGCTTAACTGACTGAGCCACCCAGGCGCCCCTATACGTGGCTATTTTCAAACTCTTCTGGTCATACTGATAAAATACAGGGATGCTTCTAGATCCCCGTCGCAGACATAGTGCACCATAGTATGAAGAAGAGACTCTTTGGACCCAGAGACACCTGCTTTTGAATCTTCACTCTACCATGTGCCATGAGATCTAGGGTAGGTTCATGCGAATTTAAAATAATGTATTTGATCATGTTACCTTGGATGATACAGAACATATGTAGTGTCTCTAATCAAGAAAGATGATTCTTTAATACTCATTAAACAATGTGAAGTATGTCATGCAAACAAGCAAGATAAATTTTAAATTTCATAAATATTTCTTAGGTTCTTGAAAACATTTGTATCATGCTACGATTATGCTCTCTATAGGTCCATTAGACTACAGTTATTAAATTAACTATGTTCAAATATTGTATATTCCTACTGATTTTGTGACTGCCCAACTGATTGATTACAAAAAGCAGTATGTTAAAATCTATTACAGTGGATTTTTAGCTTCTGATTGCGTGTGTGTGCGCGCGTGTGTGTGTGTGTGTGTGTGTGTATTTTGAAGCTATGCTGTCACAAGTTTTTTTACCTTCCTGGTGAATTGAAATTTATTTCAATGTATATTGAATTGCTTTATCTCTAGTAATTTGAGTAACGCTTTTTGTTTGAAAGGCTGTTTTATCTGATGCTAGTGCGACTATACTGATCTTTCTGTATTAGTTTTATAATTTAGATGTGTTTTACATAAGGGGCATGTGGCTGGGTTTGGGATTTTACCCAGTCTCTTCTTTTATATGAAAAATTCAGTTTACATACATTGACCATGTTTACTAAAATGTTTACCCCACCTTTTCTTTTTGTCATAGTTAATGTCATTCTTCCTTGATTTCTTTTACTGATTTTTTTCACCTCCGTATTTTATCTTTCCCCTTTAATACTTTGGAAGGTATATATACTATTTCTATCCTATCAGTGGTTATGATAGAAAATGTAACATGTATCAAATGTAACATATCAAATTTTAAATATAATAAATTTCTTACCAACCTTCCTGGTAAGACAAAGACCCTAGAACCCTTCAATTTCAATCATCTACCATCTAAGTTTTATACTGTTTTTTTTTTCCAGAATGTGTGTCTATTTTCTTTTTCTAATCCCAGTGATTAGGCATGATTTTACTATCATAAAGACATATTGATGGTCACTGTATATTTAGATTTGCCTTTCTGTTGGCAATTTTTTTGCTCACCATTTGCTCTTACATCTCAGGTCTTTATCCTTGAATTTCCTAAGGTAAATCATTTGAAGATCCTTTGATGTGTATCTGTTTTGGTAATAAAAACTTAGCATATAGGTATCTGAGAATGCCTTCATTCCTTCATTCATAAGAGGTAATCAAATAGAAAAGGCAATTTATCATAATTAATTAAAATATACAATTCTAATTACAAGTTAGTTTTTCTAAGTCCTTTAAAGATATTCCATTTTCAACTGAAATATGGTACTGCCGTTCATAAGTCGGCTGAATCTAATTATGCTTCCTTTGAAGTAACGTGCCTTTTTCTTTCTGTTTTTAACCTGTCTCTGGTAGTCTGTATTTGCACTATGATCTATCTCAGTGTGAAATTCTTTTTATGGCGTATGCTTGGGATTCCTGGATATGAAAATGTAGTTTTCATTGTTTCTGGAAAACTTTAGCCATTGTCTCTTTGAATATCACTCTATCTGTATCTTCTTGGTTATTTGCATCATAAACTCCAATTTGATATATGTAGGATCTTATTACCTGTTCTGCAGGTCTCTTAACATCTCCTTCATATTTCCATCCATTTGCATATTTGAACTATTTTTCTTAAAGTTCTATCTTCCTATTTACTACTTCCCTCTCCAGCAAAATCAATCTGTTGCCTAGCCTATCAATTTGGTTTACAGTATTAAGAATAGGGGTACCTGGGTGGCTCACTCGGTTAAGGGTCTCACCCTTGATCTTGGCTCAGATCATGATCTCACGATTCATGAGTTCGAGCCCCACATCAGGCTCTACACTGACAGTGCAGAGCCCGCTTGGGATTCTGTCTCTCCCTCTCTCTGCCCCTTCCCAGCTTGTTCTCTCTCTCTCTCTCTCAAAATAAATAAATAAACTTAAAAAAAATAAGAACATAAAACTTAAAACCGTAGTCTTTTCAAAAAAAATTCTGTAAGTTCTATTTGTTTACTTTTTACATCTGCTTGGTTAATTCTGATAATTTCTTTTTCCTTCAATATGTTTACAATTAAATCTTTAAAAAATATTAAACATATGGGGCGCCTGGGTGGCTCAGTCAGTTAACTGTCCGACTTCAGCTCAGGTCATGATCTCACAGCTCGTGAGTTCGAGCCCCGCATCGGGCTCTGTGCTGACAGTTCAGAGACTGGAGCCTGCTTCGGATTCTGTGTCTCCCTCTCTCTCTGCCCCTAACCCACTCGCATTCTTTCTTTGTCTCTCTCAAAAATAAAAATAAACATTAAAAAAATTAAAAAAATATTAAACATACCATATTTAGCTTGTAATCAATAAATCTAATTTCTAAGGCCTGATTTTATAGTTTGTTGGTTCTTCTGGCTTTTATTCATGTGAGGTTATTTTCTCATATTAAAAATATGTTATTGTGATCTTGGATTCCTTGGAAATTATTATGAGTCCTAGGTTAGAAGGTTTTTTTTCCCATTTGTTTGTTTGTTTGCTTTATTCGTTTCTTATAGGCAGTTAGGGGGCATTGCCAATCCCGTTCTACTTTAGACTCAATTTTTGTAAATAAAAAAAATGTTTATTTATGGCAACATGCTCATAGTATAAAATTTACCATTGTACCCATTTTGAGGTATAAAGTTCAACGGTGTTGTGCAACCAATCTCCAGAACTCTTTTCATCTTGCAAAACTGAAACTCTGTACCCATTGAACAACAACTCCCCACTGGCCATGGCACCTACCATTCTATGAATCTGATGACTCCAGGTACCTCATTCAAGTCATACAGTATTTTTTGTATGTGTGTGACTGCTTAAACTTTTGACTTGAAGAGTTTCGAACCACACAGGTTCTATGAATTCTGTCCCCTAAACTCAGTGAGTGTGGGCTTGTGGTTATGGATTCTCACTGGAGACATTTTTTCTCACTCTGCTTCCCTTTCACCAGAAGACAATACTGAGAAAGGCATATCACCAAAGACTCCCTCTGTGAACCAGGTTTTTACCTATTCTGCCCACATGGGTAGTGTCTGGGGTGAGGGAGCCCTCCCTTTATGTACCGATGGGAACTGTGTTCTCCAATTTACTTCCTGCCTTATCCAGGCTGGGCTCTGTCTCCCTTTGGTCCATTAACCTACCCCTCTCCCCCACCTGCCAGGCAAATGAACACTCTAGGTCTCCCCTTACCTCTCAGTTTCTTTGCTCCCTTGTTGTTCCTGCACCATGAGAAAGTCCTTTACTTCCCCACCAGCCTAATCAAGCATTTAAAAATATGATTATTTTTCCCCTTTCATTATATTCAGTATTTTACATGCACGATGCTGGAGAGGCTTTCTCTGAACATTTAGTCCGCCATACTATTTGAACTGCCTTATGGTGATTCGTAAAGAAGAATCTTTCTAATTCTCTCTATAGTTAGATATGTAGGTAAGTTAGAAAATTATGCTTGGCCCTAGTAGAAAGTTAGCTTTTGTTGGAAATTGTGAAATAAATCTTAACTCCTAGGACAGTAGGATAATTTTGCTCATAAAATCAAACAACATATATATGTACATATGTATATATGTATATACATATATGTCTGTATTTTTTTAACTAACAAAGGTACATTATCTGATTTTCAGGGGTTGCCATCCCAGTGCCTCCCTCTAGAATAGCTCAGGATGGAACTGAGAGGTTGGCCTGGCATCAGACAGATTCAGAGCATCCTAGAAAATCCTGAGACCATTTCTCAAACAGCCACCCATTCTGTACCTATATTAGGGACTATGCAGGGTTCCAGTGCCTGAAATACATACAAGTAAGAACATTTCAGTGAGAGTCAACTGGGCAAAATGGCTTCAGAAAAAGTAGTGCATTTAGAAAAACAAACGGAATAAAGTAACAGAAAAAAAAATAATCAGGGAGGCAGATGCCGGCAACTTTAGCTTTCTGATGTGGGTGTTCACAGCAAGACAGTTGCCAGGCTGACGTTTGACTAGGTCAGCCTTTCACAGACTCTCTGAGGTCTGCTGGGCTGTGCACGCAATCTGATCTGTACTGAAAGGGCAGCTTTCATAATGGGGACAAATCACAAAAGAGCATGTATTTCCTGCAACAAAATGCACGGACAACATACAAAAAAAGAAGAGCATTCTGAAAACAAGGCCTCCCAGGAAAACAAAACGGAACAAAACACAGAATCATTCCTTTCTCCCACCATGCCGTTTTAGGCATAAAAGAGACGGTTCTGAACCCACCAGCTGTTCTGATTGCCAGGTAACCAGTAAAGGCACTGGCTCTGCCCTGTGGCTGCTTTTAGAACACGGGGGTCTCCCCCAGGACTGGCGCTCAGCCTTGACCACGCGTAAAATTGGTGCATTTATCCCCTTAGAGGTAAGACTTCTATCATTTCAGAATACAAAATAAAATATTCCAGCATGGACACAATCACGTTAAAGCAGTGAAATATTTGGAAGGGATATAAATCTTCACTAGCATTCATGCATAAGGCATTTTATCTTAAAATGTATGTTTACACACACACACACACACACACACACACACACACACACACAATACAACACAACACAACAACAATAGCAAAACTGTTATCTACCTATCCAAAAGGAGCAGTTGGGACCCTGAGAGGGAAGAGTTAATGAATGGCAGACACCTCAGGACACCTCTGAACCACATTGTTGTCATGTGACCATTTGTGACCTGCTTACGGTCATTTACCTGGAGATAACAACCTGACAAGATAAATCTGCTTCGGTGTCTAGGCCCTCCCCTAACCATCTGTTCTCTTTAAGAAATATGGGTCTGTGGATGCGCCTATGGACTGTTGTGAATTTAGCCCTAGGGAACACTGCAGGGGGCTGTCCTTGACAGTTATAGTCACCCAAAGTCAACAGTTACTGGAAAATAACACCAGCACCTAAGTGTTCCTGTTTGGGTTGTTAATCCACAAAGGCTTTATGCCTTTTAATAATTTAGTATAATTTTACTCCCTGTTGAAACTCTATCTACATTTCCAGTTGGCATGTAATCACAGCCCTGTGTCTGCCCCTGGTCTAATATTTGGTGTATGTGATTAAAGAGGATACCCCATGGATAGTCTCTCTGCAATTCATCTCCAAGGAAATTTTATCCTTAATGTACTATAGAGTAGCTGTAGGTATTTTTGTGACAACACCATTCTTTCATTACCAGTGAAAGTTGGGTAAAGCAATATGGCTGGAAGGCATTTGGGTACTAACTATTTACTGATTAAAGTTTGAGTCCCGGGGAGGGCAAAAGACAGGTGCTATGCCTCCATCATTTTTCTACTTGGTTATCTATCTAACAAACCACAGAACTTTGATGGAAATCCAGGGCCCAGAGTTTGATTAGGGGCACAATAATAATCAAGTGTAGGAAAATAGCCCACCTCTCTCTTTGAAAATTGCTCCCTGTGGAAGGTAGAAGAATTTGACCCCAGGGTTCTGAAAGAAAAGGGAGAGCTCAGGGAATGGGCTAATAACACATTTTATTCTTCGTACCTCTGATTATTCATGCCAGATTCACCTCTTTATAGGTTACAATTTTGATATATTTTTTCATGCACTTAATTAGATGAAGTAAGAGGGTAGAATATTACTGCATTCATTCATTTATTCACTCGGTCAACAAATACTTATTGAGCGCCTCATTACCATGTACCAGACAGTGGAAAGTAGCAGGGAACAACATATTCTCTGCCTTCAAAACGATTACTGAATTATGGGGCACCTGGGTGGCTCAGTCGGTTAAGCGTCCGACTTCAGCTCAGGTCACGATCTCGTGGTTTGTGAGTTCGAGCCCCACATCGGGCTCTGTGCTGACAGCTCAGAGCCTGGAGCCTGTTTCAGATTCTGTGTCTCCCTCTCTCTCTGCCCCTCCCATGCTCATGCTCTGTCTCTCTCTGTCTCTCAATAATAACAAATAAACATTAAAAAAATGATTACTGAATTATAATTATGGTGACTTTTAACCTTAAGGTTGCCTTTGAAAAGCCACAAAAAAATTATCTGGGATTCTTGGAACTGTACACTTTTAATTCCTAGGAATCCTAGTGAATTAACGTGAAACCATTCAAAAACAATTCCAGGCAAATGTTTTGCAAACTTAAATTGAGCAAAACATCCTTATATACTTAAATAGTACGGCATTTTAAAGAAAGAACAATTGGAATGCTATGCACATGAAATGGTTTATAACATTTAGAATCCTGCGTGTACAATGCTGTATTTCTTAACAGTTTATTATTAGCATTATGCATATGCATGCATTATGTGCATAAGTAGAGCATGCCTGAGAGGAATGAGTACACACATTGGATAGTATATACATTGTGCACATTATTTATAGTAAAGAGAACTTATTTAGTCATATTGGCTCAGATCCTACCATGGAGTGAAAAATTAAAGGAAACAGTTCAGGCCACAAAGTAGAGGCCTGACAAGCAAGTGACAGTTTTTTTAAAAAGGAAATATTTACTAATAACACACCCCTTTTTAAAATTTGCTAATGTCCTCTGATATTTCTTCTGCTATCTCTGTGGCAGATGACAGGAAAGAAAAGCTAGAAAAAAGAAAAAAAAATAGATGCTTTGAAAGCATGTCATTATGGCCACATGTACATAACTTGTATGGTTGGGGCTGAATTTTATATAAAAGTCTACACTGGTTTGTAGGGAGCACTCACTGACACAGAAACACAAACACCGAACAGATATCAGGTTACCATTGTGTGAGGATATCGGCAAGTAACTACATCATCAGTGTGTGTGTATCTATTTTCTTCTATATTCTATGCATGGGACAATGGAGAAATGGGGTACGGGCATCATGTGACTTAATTTCTAGTTCTGACAACAGCACTTATTTGCTTGGTCTTGAGAAAGTCACTGAAGCCTTCAAGTCCTTCTCATCTGTCAAAGGGGGTTAAGAAAAACTACTTCTAACCCTTAATGCATTATGTGCATTCCTCCCCTGTTATTGTTTACCATGGATTTCTTTTCATTGCAGGACCTATTCAATAAGAAAAAAACAAAGTGCAGACAAATGTTTGACAGATTGAAATGTAGCAGAACTTCTTTTTTTTTTAATACAAAATTTATTGTCAAATCAGTCCCCATACAACACCCAGGGCTCATCCCAACAGGTGCCCTCCTCAGTGCCCATCACCCACCCTCCCCGCCCTCCCACCCCCTGTCAACCCTCAGTTTATTCTCAGTTTCTGAGAGTCTCTTATGGTTTGGCTCTCTCCCTCTCTAACTTTTTCTTTTTTCCTTCCCCTCCCCCATGGTAGAACTTCTTAATATACACGAGTAATGCCAAATAAAATGCAATTAAGTAATGCTGGTAATTGGTATTTGTGGAGTATCCCAAATTGTACTCTTTACAGACATTTGGGCAGATCAGCCCACGTCAGGGCCAAAGAAGGCATTGGTCAGATATCCTCTCCAGTACATTATACCCACCCAAAGCTTCTACCAGTAATTTTTTTTTTCTAAAGTAATTTCTCATGACTCTGACACCATTCCCATGAAATGTGACATTTTAACAAATAGGATTGCCATGTCTATGAGATTTATCTTTACTTTTCTCAATACCATCATTCCCTGAACTGTGGACCGCCTTACATGAAAATGCAACCTCTTTTGTGCTAGGTGGCAGCTGGAAAGTTCATATGGTAAAAAGCTCTTCCTAGGGTATATAAACTGTGAAATGTATTTTAAAATAAAGTTTTAATTACATTTCGCAATTCAGAGCCAACTTCTGGTGTTAGTCTAATTTAAACAAGGGTTTTTCTCTCTTGCAGCCATCTGTTCCTTTTGCGTAAGCCTACCCTTAAGTCATAATATTGAAAGTGTGACGTCATTCCTTCTATGATGTCATTTAATATCTCTGCATGGTGTGGAACCAGGCAGGAGGAAGATGCTCGTTCAGATGTAGGTGATGGGGAATACAATTAATACATAACAATCTGAACTGTTTTTCTATTGCTTTTCATTCCCAGTGGTTTTCTAACATTGAAAAGACTGTGCTATAAAAGTAATGCCTTAAAACACAAAAAGATAAGTGATCTTTAAAATTCATATACGGAATAAACAAGTGTGTTCATGTGAATGCACCCTAATAATTGACGGTTTTGAGTTTGTGTGAAACCAAAGTTTCTGGGAAATATTTAACTGAAATAACAAATTATACTTGCTAACCGCAGGCAATTCTTAATCACACATTAAGAATCTGCCTTAGTCAGTAGGAGGCTTGCCTGGTCCCACAAATACAACTCGATAATACAGCAGCATAAATAACCCAGAAAATGACCCAAAGACTACCAGAACGAACTCTACCCTTAAAGGTAGAGAAGAGACCACATCAGAGAGGGTATGAAGGATGGAGGCATGGTGTGGAACAAAAGGGACTCGCTGTCCTGAGGGGATGGGGGAGGCATCAGCGTGGAGAGGGGAGAGAAACAGACAACGACGATGTTGGGGAGGGTGGGGAGAGCCTGTACAGGGAAGACAAAAATCTCTGCAACACTTGACTTTGAAATCAAGAGGGGCCAACTTTTGTAAGCTCTTACAACCAGAGGGATTTAAAGCCTGGAATTTTAAAAATCAGAGGACTCAGTTCTGGGACAACCAAAGGGAGATAGGAAGCTGACTCCTTGTCCTTAAAGAGACAGCACAACAAGCAGCCCATCGAGATAGAGCCTGGAAGTGGCAGTTTGAAAAATGCCTGGAGCAAATGGGAAGGGAGCGCTATTTACCCATCTCAGAGCACGTCAGAGGGGCAGGGATCACCAGGAAGACCCCTTCAGGAACAAAGGGGCTGTCAGGTTCCATTTCCCACCCTGCCGCCCAGAATAAACACACAACCACCTGTGGGAACAAGCGTGACACTGCCATTGGCCACCTCACTCGCTTACACCAAGCCATGCCCACCTGTTCTTCAGTGGATCTGCTCTTCCCAGTCCTGCTTGCTTTAGTCCCAGTGCTGGGGTCTCCTCCCCCAGAAGAGCATTGCAAGCCTTGCCAACACCATGTCTCCTGACGGGTACATGTTGTGGGGCCTTGGTCCTGGCATCAGCGGCAGCAGGGGCAGCGGCCTGAAGGGAGGCCCTGCAGAAGCCCGAGCCATACTTTGTTAAAACAGTGTGCCCTGTCCATGCAGCCACGGTTCCCGGTGTGCACCTTGTTAAAACTGCATGCCTCACGCCAGCCAGGGGCCAAACACTGCCCACAAGAGGCAAAGAGAGCCTCTGCAGACAGCTGACCTGAGAGAGAGAGCAGCCAGGGCACAACAGCAGGGCACATGCAACGCATATAGGAGACACCTCCTGAAACGCCGGGCTCCGGGCAACACGGGACACTACAAGCCCTTTCAAAAGGCCGTTACTTTCAAGGACAGGGGATATAGTTGACTTTCCCAAGACACAGAAACAGATACAGAGAGTGAAACAAAAGGAAGAGACGGAGGAATATGTTCCAAATGAAAAAGACAGGACAACACTACAGCAAGAGATCTGAGCAAAACGGAGATAAATAATATACCTGATAGAGAATTTAAAGTAATGATCATAAAGATACTCGCTGGACTTAGAAAAGAGTGGCGGACCTCAGCGAGATCCTTAACAAAGAGATAAAAGAGAATGAATCAGAGATGAAGAACACAATAAATAAAATTTAAAAATATATACTAGTTGGAATAAACAGCGGGCTATAGGAATCAGAGGAATGAATTAGTGACCTAGAAGACAGAGTAATGGAAAGTAATCAAGATGAACAGATAAGAGAAAAAAATTTTGCAAAATGAGAATAGACTTAGGGAACCCAGTGACTCCATCAAGCGTAATAATATTTACATAATAGGGGTCCCAAAAGAAGGAGAGAGGAAAGGAGGCAGAACATGTATTTGAAGAAATAATAGCTGAAAACTTCCCCAACCTAGGGAGGGAAACAGATATCCTGGTCTAGGAGGCACAGAAAATGCCTCACAAAATCAACACGAGGAGGTCCACACTGAGACACATAGTAATTGAAATGGTAAAAAGTACTGATAAAAAAAATCTTAAAAGCAACAACAAAAAAGACAGTTACATATAAGGGAAACCCCATAAGGCTATCAGCAGTTTTTTCAACAGAAACTTTGCAATCCAGAAAGGAGTGGCACGATGTATTCAAAGTGCTGACAGGAGAAAAATCTGCAGCTAAGAATACTCTATCTAGCAAAGCTATTATTCAGAATAGAAGGAGAGATAAAGAGTTTCTCAGACAAACAAAAGGTAAGGAGTTTATGACCACTAATCCAGCCCTACAAGAAATGTTAAAGGGGACTCTTTGAGTAGAAAAGAAAGACCATAAGCAAAAGTAGGAAAAGTGAGAAACATAAAATCAGTAAAAATAAGTACATCTGTAAAAATCAGTCAAGGGATTCACAAAATAAAAGGATGTAAAATATGATACTATATCCCTAAAACATGAGATAGAGGGAAAGGAACAAAAAAATGGGTTAAAACTTAAGCAACCATCAACTTAATGTAGACTGCTATATGCTGAAGATGTTATAAACAAACCTAAGAGTAACCACAAATCAAAAACCAGTAATAGATACGCAAAGATAAAGATAAAGGAATCCAAGTATATCACTAAGGAAAGACAGCAAACCGTGAGAGAAAGCAAGAGAAGAAAGGATCAGAGAAAATCTACAGAAACAACCACAAAACAAGTAACAAAATGGCAATAAAAATATATATATCAATAATTACTTTGTATTTAATGAACTAAATGCTCTAATCAAAAGACATAGGGTGGCAGAAGGGATTAAATAAAACAGAAACAACAACAACAAAAAAACAAGACCCATCTATATGCTGCCTGCAAGAGACTCATTTTAGACCTAAAGAAATCTGCAGATTCAAAGTGAGGGAATGGAGAAACATCTTGCAAATGCATGTCAAAAGAAACTTGGGGTAGCGATACTTATATTGGACAAAATGGACTTTAAAACAAAGACTCCAACAAGAGACAAAGAAGAACACCGAATAATAGCAAAGAGGACAATCTTTGTCCTTCCTGACAAGAAGATATATCAAATGTAAGTACTCATGCACTACACCTGGGAGCACCCAAATATATTTAGCCGCTATTGACAAAAATAAAGGAAATAATCAATAGGAATACAATAATAGTAGGGGATGTTAACCTCCCACTTACATCAATGGACAGATCATCCAAACAGAAAATCAATAAGAAAACAGTGGTTTTGAATGACACACTGGACCAGATGGGCCTAATAGATATGGACATAGCATTCCATTCTAAAACAGCAGAATGCACATTCTTTTCAAGTGTACATGGAACATTCTCCAGAAGAGATCACATATTGGGCCACAAAACAAGTCTCAATAAATTAAAAAATACTGAAGTTATACCATGCATCTTTTCGGACTGCAATGCTATGAAACTAGATCAACCACAAGAAAATACCTGGAAAGCGCACAAATATATGCATGTTAAATTCCATGCTACTAAACAATGGATGGGTCAACCAAGAAATCAAAGGAATCAAAAATCACATGGAAACAAAAGGAAAATGAAAATGAAGACATAATGGGCCAAAATCTTTGAAATGCAGAAAAAGCTGTTCTAAGTGGGACATTTATAGCACTACTGCCTACCCCCAAAAGCAAGAAAAATCTCAAATACACAACCTAACCTTAAAGCTAAAGGATCTAGAAAAAGAACAAAAAAACCTGAAACCAGCAGAAGGAAGGATAATACAGATAAGAGCAGAGATGAATGGGATAGAAACTAAAAAAACAAAACAAAACCACAGAACAGATCAATGAAACCAGGAGCTGGTTCTTTGAAAAGGTCAACAAAATTGATTAACCTCTAGCCAGACTCATCAGAGAGAGAGAGGGAGAGAGAGAGAGAACTCAAATAAGCAAAATCAGAAATGACAGAAGAGAAATAACAACCAACACCACAGAATATAAATGATTATAAGAGAATGTTATGAAAAATCATATGCCAAACTTTGGATAACCTGTAAGAAATGGGTAAATTCCTAGAAACATATAACCTACCAAAACTCAAGCAGGAAGAAACAGAAAACTTCAACCAATTACCAGCATTGAAACTGAATCATTAATCAAAAAACTCCCAACAAACAAAAGTTCAGGATTGGATGGCCTCACAGGTGAATTCAACCAAACAGTCAAAGTTAGAACCTATTCTTCTCAAACTATTCCAAAAAAATAGAAGAGGAAGGAACACTCCCAAATTCTACTCTATGAGGCCTACATTAACCGTAAGGCAAATAAAGATACCACAAAAAAAGAGAACCACAGATCAGTATCTCTGATGACATAGATGCAAAAATACTCAGAAAAATATTAGAAAACCAAGTCCAGCAATATATTTTAAAAAATCATTCACCATGATCAGCGTGGGATTTATTCTCGGGAGGCAAGGGTAGTTCAATATTTCCAAATGAATCAGTTTGATATATCACATCAAGAAGAAAAAGGTTAAAAACCATATGATCATTTCAACAGATGCAGAAAAAAGCATTTGACAAAGCACAACCTCCATTTATGATAAAAAACCCTCAACAAAGTAGGGTGAGAGAGAACATACCTCAACATAGTAAAGGTCTTATACGAAAACCCCACATCATACTAACATCATACTCACTGGGGAAAAACTGAGAGCTTTTCCCTTAAGGTAAGAAACAAGACAAAAATGTCCACTCTCCCCACTTCTATTCCACATAGTACTAGAAGTCCTAGCCACAGCAATCAGACAACAACAAAAAAATAAAAGGCATCCAAATAAATAAGGAAGAAGTAAAACTATCATTGTTTGCAAATGACAAAATACTATATCTAGAAACCCCTAAAGACTCCACCATAAGGCTGGTAAAACTACTGATAAATTAATTCAATAAGGTTGCAGGATACAAAATAATACACAGAAATCCATAGCATTTCTATACACTAATAATGAAGCAGCAGAAAGACAAACTAAGAAAACAATTCCATTTATAATTGTACCAAAAATAATAAAAAACCTAGGAATAAACTTAACCAAAGTGGTGAAAGACCTATACTCTGAAAATTATAAAACTCTGATAGAAGCTGGAGACAACACAGATGGAAGATTCCAGGCTCACGGACTAGAAGAACAAATATTGTTAAAATGTTCATACTACGTAAAGCAATCTACAGATTTAGTGCAATCCCTATAAAAATAACAACAGCATTTTACACAGAATTAGAAAAAACAATTCTAAAATTTGTATGAAACCAAAAAAACCCTAAATAGCCAAAGCAATCTTGAAAAAGAAAAACAAAACTGGAACTAGCATAATTCCAGACTTCAAGTTATATTACGAAGCTGTAGTAATCAAAACAGCATGGTACTGGAACAAAAATACACACATAGATCAATGGAATAGAACAGAAAGCCCAGAAATAAACTTAAAATTTTATGATCAATTAACCTCTGACAAAGGATAAAAGAGTATGCCATGGGGGAAAAAAACAAATGATGCTGGGAAAACTGGACAGCTACATGAAAAAGAATGAAACTGGGTCATTACAGCACACATAAAAATCTCAAAGTGGGTCAAGGAATTAAATGTGAGATGTGAAACCCATAAAAATCCCAGAAGAGAGCACAAGCATCAGTGATTTCTCTGACACTGGTCATAGCAACATCTTTCTAGATATGTCTCCTGAGGCAAGGGAAACAAAAGCAAAAATAAAGCATTGAGACTACATAAAAATAAAAAGCTCCTACACAGCAAAGGTAACAACCAGCAAAACTAAAAGACAACCTACTGAATGGGAATAGATATTTGCAAATGAAATATCCAGTAAAAAAGAGTTCACATGCAAAATATATAAAGAACCTATACAACTTAACACACACAAAACACTGCAATTAAAAAATGGGCAGAAATATCTGAAAAGATATTTCTCCAAAGAAGTCATCCAGATGGCTATCAGGCGCATGAAAAGATGCTCAACATCACTCATCATCAGGGAAATGCAAATCAAAACCACAATGAGGTATTACCTCACAACTGTCAGAACGGCTAAAATACAGAAAGTCAGAAACAAGTGTTGGCGAGGATTGGAGAAAAAGGAACTCTCATGCATTGTTGGTGGCAATGCAAACTGGTCCAGCCACTGTGAAAGACAGTATGGAGTTTCCTCAACAAATTAAAAATAGAACCACCCTACTGGGCATTTACCCAAAGAATACGAAAACACTAATTCAAAGGGATAGCTGCATCCCTATGTTGATTGCAGCATTATGTATGGACAATAGCCAAGCTATAGAAGCCACCCAAGTGTCCAATGGATAAAGAAGAAGTGGTGTGTGTGTGTGTGTGTGTGTGTGTGTGTGTGTGTATAAATTTCCATTGATGATATCTTGCCCATTTGCAACAACATGGATGGATCTAGAGAGTAAAATGCCAAGTGAAATAAGCCAGTCAGAAAACGACAAATACCATATGATTTCACTCATATGTGGGATTTAAGACACAAGACAAACAAACACTGGGGGAAAAAAGAATAGCAAACAAACCAAAAAACCAGACTCTTAACTAGGTAACAAACATGGCTGCCAGGGGCAGGGGTTGAAACAGGTGAAGGGGGTTAAGAGTACACTTACCATGATGAGCACTAAGTAGCATATGGAACTGTTGAAACACTATATTGCACATAGTATATTGTATATATAACACTGTATGTTAACTACACTGGAGCTAAAAAAAAAACCCAACTTATTCTATTTAGTTTCTATTTTGGCATTAAAAATAAACGAAAATTATCAATTAAGAATTTCTCAGATTTATTAGGTGCAAGTGCCATTAGCAATATATGAACATATATGAATAGTGTCTTAGAATTATATTAATATTGAACTTATTAGATTATAGTAATTTATATATTAATTTCTTCGACACATTACATTCTATTTAAACATACATAAGTTATTATATTGATAGTTCTCAGTGAGCTTAGTAATTCTCTTAAGGAGTTGTTGAAAAACTCTTATAAAATAATAAAGAATCCCACATAACATTATCTGTACAAATATCCACTGGTTTTTAAATTGAGGAATTCAGTGGGGACAGAGATTAAAAGGTTATTTTGGGAATTACTTTGGTGATAACTAATTTTTATAATAATCAGTCACTAAAATTCAACATTGTTTTTTAAAACTTTTAAAACATATTTTATTTATTTTTGAGAGAGAGAGAGAGAGACACAGTTCAAGTGGGAAGGGGCAGAGAGAGAGGGAGACACAGAATCGGAAGCAGGCTCCAGGCTCCGAGCTGTCAGCACAGAGCCTGACGCGGGGCTTGAACTCAAGAACCATGAGATCACGACCTGAGCCCAAGTCGGACGCTCAACTGGCTGAGCCACCTAGGCACCCCAACATTGTTTTTCGTAAATAAGTTGTGTATACACACCCACTTATTATTGTATTTCTGTGCCAATTCTAAAAAATTACTTGGTCAAGTTCATTACTTTTAGCATTGAGTGTATTCTGTGTTTCTCTTGGAATCAGGCCGTGAGCTGGTCTGATCTCAAATTAGCGCTGCCCTCATGGTACTAAGTCTCTAGGCCCAGGAATTCACAGATGGGACTGGCTGACAGATTACAACACGGTCAACAATGCAGTGTAATGGAAAGTGAAACGCAATTGGGGTAGGGATACTTGATCACTCAAAAGATCCAAGCTTTAGTTTCCTCTTCTATATAGTAATGATAATATGTAGTAAAATGATTTCACCAGTTGATTGTGAGTTTCAGAACCTGCTCCTCCCATGCTCTTGGCGTCATTTAACGACACCAATATCTAATCGACTGCCCAAGACAGGCCCTCGATTCTCCTTCTCCACCGCTGTCACTATGGGGACAGTGACTCGTGGCTTCCTCTTCCTGCTGTGTGCCCTATTCTGGTCGAACACAGCATTATTCACCCAGGTGTTAAATTCCTCCCTTCCCTGCACCCCCACATGATGAAACCTGTCTACTTTACGAAGATCTCCGAATACAACCCCTCCTATGCATTCCTTCCTTGTTGACTTAATTCAGGCCCTCATCTGCCCTCTGAACTACTGTAATCATCTTCAAACAGGAATCATTCCCTTCGCCTCACCCACGTGGCCACCAATTTTGATCTTTCCAGTGCAAACTGGATTACATTCCACCCTGAGTCACAGCTCTTTAGTGACCCCTTCGCCTTCAGTACAAAATCCAGATATCTTGGTCATCTGGCCTCTACCCATCCTTTCACCTCATCTCCCATAAACTCCAGTACACACACCAAATTTGGACCAAGGCCACCCTGACTGTGACCCTGAGTGCCCCGTGCTGATCATTCTTACATGCTTCTCACACAAGCTAGTCCCTTTGCTATGAATACTCCATTCTCCCTTATCTACTCGGCAGAGTCTGTTTGCAAACACAGTAAGTTCAACAGAGGTTTTCTTCTTAAGAAAGCTTTTCCTGAAGGAGCCAAGAAGGGTTTGTTATCTCCTTCTCTGTGCCAGCCCCGTTCCTAGCAGTACTTTTATTATGACTTGGTAGGTCTGGAAAACAATCGTTTGCATGTCTCTTTTTTCCTAATAGACACTGAACTTCTTGAAGGATGGGACAGTGTGCTGTCTTTGTTTAGCCAACTAATATCTCATCCTGTAAGTTGATGATCAGTAGTTTCTTGGGGTGCCTGGGTGGGGCAGTCAGTTAAGCGCCTGAGTTGACCTTGGCTCAGGTCATGATCTCAAGGTCTGTTAAGTCCGAGCCCCATGTGGAGCTCTGCCCTGGCAGCGCAGAGCCTGCTTGGGATTCTGTCTGTCCTTCTCTCTCATCTCCCCCACTTGGGCTCTCTCTCTCAAAATAAATAAATAAACTTTACATTTTTTAAGTAATAATTTCTTTTTTTTTTAATATTTATTTTTGAGAGAGACAGAGAGCGAGCAAGAGTGTGTGTGTGTGTGTGTGTGTGTGTGTGTGTGTGTGTGTGTGAGGGGGAAGGACAGAGAAAGAGGGAGACAGTATCTGAAGCTGGCTCCAGGCTCTGAGTCATCAGCACAAAGCCTGATGCAGGGCTTGAACCCACGAACCATGAGATCATGACCTGAGCCAAAGTCGGACACCTAACCGACTGAGCCACCCAGATGCCCCAAAAGTAATAATTTCTTATTGGTGGATGGATGGGTGGCTGGATGGATAGATGGATGGTTGCCTCTTCCCTCATGGACTTTATTATTTTTTTTTAAGTTTATTTATTTATTTTTGAGAGCGAGAGAAAGAGCGAGAGAAAGAGAGCGAGAGCACATGTGTGAGCAGGGGAGGAGCAGAGACAGGAGGAGAGCGAGGGAATCCCAAGCAGGCTCCGTGCTGTCAGTGCAGAGCCCTATGTGGGGCTTAAACTAAGGAACCATGAGCTCATGACCTGAGCTGAAATCAAGAGCTGGATTCTTAACCAACTGCACCACCCAAGCCCTCCCGTCATGCACTTTGGCTCTGATAATTACAGCTTTATCATCAGGAACAGCAAGATTCTTTTTCTTTTTTCTTCTTGTGCCTCTCAACAGGTGTACTTCATTATCATCCATCCAGCAACACCTGAACCCCACCAACCTTTATCTGAATCATCTTCTATTCAATAGACTCCACCCAAATGAGTTATTCTTTTCATTTTTCTTTCACAACACTTTGTATTCATTTGTACTAAAAAAAAACCTTTCAACACATTTAATTGTAATTATTAGTCTAAATTCCTATCTCCTTCCCTTTGGCTTTACATTCGTTAAGACAGCAGCTTAAATATCTCCCTCATATCTGTATTCCCAGCGGAGGCTAGCACAAGGTAGGTGATGGTACAAGATAGTAGATGCTTGCTGAATTAATTCATGAAGGTGTGCTTGAATGTATGAAATGAAAGAAGGCATTTGAGAGTTCTTTGAAACTGGAAAGCCCAAGACAAATGTTAGATACTGTTATCATCTTGATCACACCCACGAATCATATTCTTTGCTGCTTGGTTCTTTCGACCCTTGTCTAAACTATCACTTCACACAGACTTCCTTGCTCCCACTCAGAATGCATTTTGACATTAAACTAAACCCCTCAGCACTCGGATAAGATCTAGAGTATAAAGAAGTTTGACAAACAGAATCAACTGTCATCCGATTTAGTACCAGCCTTAAAACACTAGTGAATGATAACCATATTCTGAAACTGAAGATAGCCAAATCGCTTCAGGTACCACTTTGTGGCTGATGGCAATATGTCTGTCGTAAATTTATGCCTGTTCCTGATATAGAGAGAATTTGTTTATTAGTTAGGGAGCATAAACATAAAACATGCAACAGGAGAAAGAGTATATATAATATGAATGACAGGAACAAATACTTGATACAAAAATTTCAGCTTCTTCCTGGGAAATCCCAGGATATTTTACAACGACATTGTAACCACTTCATCCACCTTGAACAAGGAACTTTCTCCAGTGTGAAATGCGGGAGCCCTTCTGTATCTCAAAATCACCCCTCTGACTGCTTAGGGCAAGAGGTGAAAAATAATCACCTTAAAGGCTGGCGAAGATTGGAATAAGAAAGAATATCATTTTCATGGATCTAGAATATGGAATGAGCAGAATTAGAGTTGACACCTTGTATGAGAAGCCCTACGAGATCCCTGACGACCGGGAGGACCAGGACCTCTTTAATCCTCATCTGAAAGACGTCAAGCAGAGTACATTTTCCCAAGGTACCATTCTGACATTTGGGGTCAATCCTTTCTCCAAGTGAAAAAAAAAAAAAAGTCACTTGCATAAATGTGACTTCAGTAGCACCTTGACAGTCCCTGGAAGTCATCCAACGGAATGTCAGTTGAATGTGGCTGAGTCACCTTGTTAGACATTCATGGTGCAGGGTTACTAGTTTGTGATGGGGTGCACTTCGCCACAGTTGAGTCTCAGCGCCGGCGAGTGGATGGATGTGGGTGCTTCTCCCAACACAGAAGGGGCTACATGGCCTAAGAACATGGATTTGGAGACAAACACAGTCTAGGTTTATTCTCAGTCCCTCAGTCTGGAAGTTGAGTTCCTTAACTTTTCTGAGTCTCAAGTTTCCCTGTCTATGAAATGGGGATGATCAGACCTTCTTCATACAGTTTTTGTAAGGATTAAATGAGATAGGGCTGTTTTAAATACCTGATGATTATTATGTGTTGACTGTCTTGGTTTACCTACTATCCCCCATTAATAGCTTATACCAAATTCTGGGATTTTTTTCAGGATTTTCCTTGAACATTGTGCATGATCACTGACACTATTTTCTCCCCGTAGATTTTGGGCAACAGTAAGGAGAATTAAGGTGAATTCATTTCTTAGTCACCTTCACCCTAATGTTCAGTTATCCAGAGGGTGTTATATTACCAAATGTCTGTAAAAATAACAATATGTAATACATAATACGTGATATATGATGTATGATTTCATCTATCTATCTCCTGACATTTTCATGAGAGCACATTTTTCAGCTTCGTTTTTAACTGCATTTTCCTAATGTCCAAAATATCAGCTTTTGTTCCTCTTCTGAAGAAATCTTCTCTCCATGTGACTATGAGATTTTTAAGAGTATTTTATAGGAGGACCATTTGCCCCTTAATCATACTCCTTTCTATGTGCTGTCCTACAGAATAATTCCCACGGATTTACTTCTGAAACTTACATGTGTAGATGAATCTTACTAAACCTGTTAGCCTTCCTCTGGAAAGATATCTTCACCCAAAGCGACGTTCTTCAGATAACATATATAATGTAGGTAGCACCTATATGTAATTGACATCTGGAGAAACAGATTCCTACCTTCCCCATTCCTCTCTTAGATGAGGCGGTTACAAGACCACATCAAAGAGATCAATCATGGCCTCATGGGCCACTGCGAGGCCTTGGCTTTGTCTCTGAGGGACATGGGAAGCCACTGGTGAGTTGTGAGCACTTGAGAGACCTGGTCTGACTTAGTTGTGGTGATAGCACTTTGGTTGCTACATGTGAATAGAAAGTACTAGACCAAAGGCAGAAAAGCAAAGAGAGCAGCTGCGAAAGAGATGGTGGTGATTTGGACCAGGAGGGTAGAGGGAGAGTTGGTGACACGTCCAGATTCCGGACACATTTTGAAAGTTGAACCAAAAAGCTGTCCCGGCAGGCTAGATGTGTAGTGTGAGATGAAGCCTGTCAAGGACGATAGCAAGGTTCTTGGCCTGAGCAAACGAATGGATGGAGTTGCTGTCAGAAGAGAGAGGGAAGGGTGTTGGGACAGCTGGTTTATGGTGGTCGAGGAGGGGTTTAGTCTGCTATCTATTAGACATCTCAGTGAGGATGGCAAACGGGCCATTAGACATGCAGTTCTGGACTTCAGGAGTCCAGCCTGGGATAGGAGACTCTTAATATGTGCCCCTTAATATTTGTAAGAGGCTCAGGGCAATGTCAGGCTCCTGGTAAGAAAGTAAGCAATGGTCATAATTAATATAGTTCCTTCTCCTTCTTTGACCATGTCAATGAAATTGTCTAATAGAACTATAATGGTCAAATACTGCCTACTGTATATATCTACCCTTTGAGCTAGCAAACAAAGAACTCTTCAAAGTAATCCTTTCTTACTTTTCAGGTTTATCATGGCCCAGCCCCCACACTACCCTTTGACGGAAATTCTCCATTTTTTTCTTTTCTTTTTTTTTTTAAAGTTTATTTATTTATTTTTGAGAGGCAGAGAGAGTGTGTGAGAGTAGGGGAGGGGCAGAGAGAGAGAGGGAGACAGAGAATCCCAAGCAGGTTCTGTGCTGTTAGCACAAGCCCAACATGGGGCCCCATATCACAAACCATGAGCTCATGACCTGAGCCAGAAATTGAGAGTCACATGCTTAACCGACTGAGCCACCCAGGTGCCCCATATTCCCCATTTTTCGAGTGCATTTTGTGGGAGGGAATTAAATTTCAAAATAAAGATTTAAAAAACCCTTTGTGTGCTACAGTCAGTGTAATTCTGGAAAACGTCCTTTGAGCACAAAATGTTTAGCAGAAGTCATATAGATTGAGGATGAAGATAGGTGATTCTAGCACTGAAATGAATTTATATTTCAACACATCACCTTGAATAAGCCTCTAATCTCTCACATCCCAGTTTCCTCATCTGTAAAATTGAGACCAGTGGGATTACGGAGAATATGAAATGGGGTAACAAATATAAAGTGCTTTAGCACGATGCCAGACACATGGTAAGTTCTTATAATTTTTAGCTATCATGATGATAAGCAATTTTATTTTTTCATTTTCAGTTGGAACTAAGATGAAAAAGTTTCCTACGGCTTTTCATTTACTACAGGCTTCTCATTGAATATCTATCTTGGTATGTCATTCAAAATCTAGAAAACTTAGTCTAAAGACATTAGGCCACAGAAAGAATAAAGACATTAGAAGCAGAAAAGAGTCTGATCCAACGTGTTACTGGCCCCTACATCCCTGGTTTGTCTCCCCCCACCGCCCACCTACCCAGTAATTAACACACTGAAGGAACTGACTCAAAAGAAACACACTAAACTTATCTTTTCCTTCTTATGTTATTTTAATTGTGCATATTTTGTTTTTAAGCATGGTTCTTTGGGGGAAAACAGAATGTGTCTACTATAGAAAAACACATATTCTTTTAGGCAAGTAATTTTGGAAGCAAAAGATGGTCCCCGGGGTAAGAAGATGGAAAAGGAATAGTATTAGAAGACAGCACGGAACTAATGCACATCTTATAGTATAAAAGAAAGATATTTTAGCCTCCCTGCCTAAAACAACATCGTGAACTCTAAGTTATGCTGAATTGTTGAATAGAATAAAAAGGAAGCAGCTACAATATGACTGCTCAAAGTGAAAGTCAATAGTCAGCTCCTAGGGAGCATCCCAAGACAGCAGAAAACTCTTGCACTCATGACACACAGAGGCTTAATTGGTCCTCCCATGGTTTGGAAGAAAGGCCTTAAAAATACTTGTGACCTCTTAGAAGCAGATTTATAGACATATGATAGTGCTTTAATCCTTGCATCCTGGAATAGCCAAGGTAATAGAATATCAGTGGAGAAAAGCCTAGTAAGACAATGATCATCTGATAAATCCCACTCTGCACCAGGCCAATTTGGGATCTCAATCACTTCCATAATCTACACCCTTACCACCCTTCACACAATGTCTAATGGGGTGCACTTTTCCCCTCACATTTTTTCTATATTGTCTCCTGAAGAATCAATCCTTCCTCCCTTCCCTCCCTTCCCTCCTCCCTCCCTCCCTCCCTCCCTCCCTCCCTCCCTCCCTTCCTTCCTTCCTTCCTTCTTTCCTTCCTTCCTTCCTTCCTTCCTTCCTTCCTTCCTTCCTTCCTTCCTATTTTTCCATGTGTTTGAATCTCTACCATGGTATTTTGGGGGTTGACCTAATGCGTCCCTTTTTACTTATTATAATCTAAATTTCTCGAGATAATCTACTCTTGCTCTGGACTCTGCTCCCCTGTCTGTAGCCTGTGTTTATCTCACATACCTCTCCTTTCCCATTCATTTACACAGTCTTACATCATAAGATAGTGTTATTCTTACTATGATCGCTAAAGAAATGAGAAGATATCCATAAAGATTATCACAAAATAATAAATTCTATTTAAAAATAGGTACACCAGAACACAAATAAATATCTGTAGGAATTTTGCCCCCCTTTTTAAAAAGAAGCAATGACATTCACAAAGGCCTTGGAATTAATTTTGGAACCACCTTATGATCTTCATAAGAAAATCTCCTTACCTTAGCTTCATGTTTTACGCAGATTAGTATTACTCACCTAGTTCACCAGGCTGATGCCAAGTTCCCTTCGATAGTTTCCAGAGCTCACAGCTGTTCCGCTGCTATGAAGGATTTCCAAAAGAATACGGAACATATCCTGAAGACAGTTCTGAAGGAGAATTGCAAGATTGTTTTTGAGTAATGGCAACATAATTAAAATGTCTATAGTTCCCAAGCACTTTAGAAGGGAAACTCCCTTTTAGATATGGTAAATTCCCTTATTTCTGGTAACAAGTTGAACTTACTATTTTACAGTCACATCCTAAGAGCGGACTCAAACTTCTGTTATTTTAATTATGTTCCAGTACATGGTGTACTTAAAACTTTTAATCTGTATATGTGGAAAATATGCTCTTGATAATTACACTGTGTCCGTCTTATTGTCTCTAGGACTATACTTGATAAAAAGGAACTCCTGGAGTTTGCTCAACTTGGCTGTTACTTGGAATATGATCTCTTTGGGACTGAACTCCTTCATTACCAATTCAACCCGGATATCGACATGCCCAATGATAATAAAAGAATTAGGAGGTAAATATGATGAAATCCCTGATAGTGTTCCCTTTTACCAGTCCTTTTTGATTCATATCTGGGTAGGTATTAGCAAAGATTCGGAAAACAGTGAGCAGGCAGAAGCAGAGACTTGCAGAAAAAAATGTATCAATGCTGTTTTGGGGAGAGAAATCTCTATATATTATTTCAAGAAGCAAATGAGTCATCCTAAGTAGGCAAAAGCTTAGCAGAGCCTTAGGAGTTCAGTGCAGATGGGCAGCTGACAAGAAACAGATAATACTTAACCCCTGCCATGACAAAAAGAGAACAAAGATGCTTTCATCTTTCTATCCCTAATGAAGTAAGTGGTTTCTTTCCCATGTTGACCACATTGAAGTCCTAACCTCCTACAACGTGTGTGTGAAATGCTTTATCAAAAAGATTCACTATGGAGATGACTGAAACTTAAATGCTGTAAGTAGAATGTCTAAAGACCAAACATCATATAGAATTTGACCCCTCAAAATTGTCGAAGCAACAAATTGTCCGAGTCATTCTCTGTAACCAAGTGGAAAGTTTCTGGAGTCAAGGATGGATGGATGGTTACCTGGTTTGTCCTGGTTACACAATGATGTGAACATTGGATGCACCAAGTTAGGGAATCTGGGAGGAGAAACAGATTTGGGATTGACAAGGATGACTTTGGTTTGGGAATAATCTAAGAGTAGCTATCCAGCGGGGCTGTGGATAAGGCTGTGAGGCTCAGGGCAGAGATCTGGACTCAGACATAAATCTAGGCATCTTTGGTTTGTATGTCATGGTTGGCAGCGTGGGAATGAATGAGATCACTCAGAGGAGAGAATGAGGACAGAACTCTGGGGAACACTGATATTTAAGGAATGGACTCAGGAAGAGTCACTCAAGGACAGATCGAAAAGTTTTCAAAGTGAGAAGAGAATCAGGGAAATATGTTGTTGTGCAAGTAGGTGCAGGAGACTGTTTGGAGCAGAAGGGCTTGGGCAACTGACAGGTGGCAGGCATCAGTGAGGTAAAGGCTGGAGATTCTCACTGTGCAGTCAGTGAGGTCTCCGTAGAAAAGCCTTGAAGAATGAGTAGGGGGTAAGGAAGAGGAGAGAGAAGGTGGGGTTACTCTTTCAAGAAGCTTGGTGGTCAGGGGAAGCAGGGGCATAGGGTCAAAGTGAGAAGACAAGATAGGATCAAGGGAAGGTTTTGTCAAGGGTCCAGCAATGTTTGGGGCACCTGGGTGGCTCAGTCAGTTGAACATCCGACTCTTGATTTCGGCTCAGGTCATGATCCCAGGATCATGGCTGGGCTCTACTCTGAGTGTGGAGCCTGCTTAAGAGACTTTCTCTCTCTCCCTCTGCCCTTTTTCCCCATTCACTCTTTCTCTCTCTCTCTCAAACTAACGAAGGGTTAAGCAATGTTTATGTGGCTGAGAGCAAAAGCAGAGACACAAAGAGAACAAATCGCAGGAAGAAGTACCTCTTCTATAGGGTTATGGAATTTATATGAAATAAAGCATGAAGAGTTTTTTCCTGAATGTCTGGTGCAGAATATGAAAATAGTCGATCGACACTAACTTAAAACAATCTGGAGAGAGGAGATATAGAGCAAGCTTTCCAAGGAGACAAACAGATGGCAGCTGGGAAGCAAACAGAAAGTTGGTTGAAAGGTGTAAGGCGAGTAATGGGGTGAATGCAGATAGATGTGGTGAGAATGGGAACCCGAGGACATATGACCACCTGTGTTCTGTAGGGTCCCTGTGAAGTCAACATGGTTATCTTCTGCGAAGGAGGGAACAGATTCAGGGCAGGACCTTGTAGAAGAGGAGGAAGGCTGGGAATGGACACTGAGTGTATGAGACAGATACTGATAGGACAGTGTGTGTGAGACCCCGGTGAGGCTCAAGATCATGTCTGCACGACGGAACATGGGCACCAGTGCACATGACTTGGTGATTATTCCGCCCCCCCCCAAAAGTTTTGTATTTTGATAATAAGACCAAAGAAGCTTTGAGGAGAAGCAGAAAACGTGAACAGTTAGAGAGACTGAGGGTTGGGATTCTGTCTGAAAAATGTGGTCGACAGGGGATCTGGGGTGGGGTTGAGTGAGGGTCCTGAGGTCCAAGACGAACAGAAGAAGGTATAGAGAAAAGTAAGAAGAGGTGGGAATAACATAGCAGCGGCAACCAATCAGAAGCTTGAGTGAGGGGGAATGTACCCAGAAGACGGTGAGGGAAAAAGAGAAATGTGACTCGTGGTCGGGGTGGGAGAGTGAAGATTGGGATTTTTAGAGAGGAAGTAGTCTTCTGGGACGGAGACGGGCCAGAATGTGGTTAAGGGTGTAGAAAACTGTGTGGGCTACGAGTAAAGACACCAGACCTACAGAAGTGATGTCCAGAAACGGAGGCTAAAGCAGCAACGGTAGGACATACACCCACACTGGAATTGAGGGGAAGATCTGTGGCCACAGTCGGGGACAGCCCTCAGCTCTTAGCGTGGGTGGCCAACCTTTACACCTGTGTGCCTTCTGCCCGTCCCTGCATATGGGTACTCCTCCTGCATGACCTCATTAACAGTAAAATAGGCTTCAAGTTCAATATCATCAGGGAGAGCTAGCTGATCCATGTAATGCTTGCTATGTAAATATGGAGATGCTCAGCTGTACAGGAGCAAACTGACCTGACCAATGAAGCTAGGACTTAAAACACATTTTTTTTAAACCACTGAAATCAGTTCTCTAATACACCAATTTATTGTTCCGTTTTGTTGTTGTTAATTTTGCGTCAAGATTTTACCTAACTTTCTTAGGAGCACCATTCGGTACAGGCAGACAAGTTACCCCAGGGCCCTACGAGCCTGGGCCAGGCTGCGAGATGAATATTCTTTGGAATTTAAAGTGGGGGAGTAGGGTAGGGCTTTCTCATCTTTCATGATCTCCAAACCCTGTTTCCGGATGAATGCCCTCAACATACGTTTTACGATTCATCTTGGAAATGGGAAGTTTGCTTCTAAGACCCACTTCCTTTTCCTAAGCCCCTTTGTGGCAGCGAGCTGCATCTTTTATATCTTCTGAAGCAACCCTACGCCACCCATGCGGCTCCCAGACCTTGACTAAGAGAGAGGGGATCGGCAGAGGGGGTCTGAAGGATATATGGGGGGAGGATGACCAGCACCTCTCCTCACATTCCTCCTTGATAACTTCTGGCTATTAATTCAAGAACAAGAATTTAATTTTGGCCAGCTTTCATTGAGCCAAATGTAAACATTCTAGATGTCTGGAAATACATCAAAATATATATGCGATATATGCGTGTTCATGTATATGTATGCAAGCTTTATCTTCCCTAAATTAAAATCATGCATAAGGTCACTTGGCTCAAGCACAATTCACGGTAATTACCGAATGACCTTTAGGCAGGGGGTGTGTTCCAGCACCCCCCTCGTCTGCCATCTCTTGGGCACTTGATTTTCATCATCCATTGGCAGTCCCTTTCTGAGCCTTAGTCATCTTACATCTCTGAACTGCAAGAACATAGAAGCACGCTTCTGCCTACCTCTGGTTTTCAGCACCAGAAATTCTGTGTCTGACACCTGTTTTCAATCTTACGCTCCATTTCTCAAATCTTATTATATCTCTGCCTTTTCACACTTTGTAGTCTCTCTCTAATATTTGTTTGCAAAACACTAACTCATTTGTATTTCTATAATTACTGTCATTTTTGTCTTCTCATCTACAGTGGTTCCTTCCTTCTGGCAGCGTCTCGGAACTACTGTTCTTCCACACAATGGCACAGCATGAGAGAGGAGCTTTTATTTTAAGACTGGCCAAGTCATATCTTGATTTGATAGTCAGGAGAGAACTGTTTTGTAGAGTCATAGCAGTGTCTTTGTCGTGAGGTAACTAGTCTCTACGTTCTTGACTTAAATCAGTTCTAAGGATTCTCAGTTTTAAGCGAGTGTCTTAGCCATTATACTCTTTCCTTACTCCTTCACAATTGAGTAGCAGTGTTGCAGGAACAACAACAAGAATCCGCTGTTCCATACGATATGCCTCTGACGTAATACGATATCGCTTTTTTTTCCTCAGACAAGGGAAAGAGACAAAAACTTCTGGGAAATGCTCAGAGACGATAAGGAGGAAGGCATACCCTAAAATTTCCCATAACGTGACACTCCTTCTCAGTTGTGGATTAAGGGTTGCCACACTCAGTTTCAGCGTGGGCATGCATTCTGTCAAGTCTTTCTCTCTTCTCATAAATGACCCTAGAACTTTCTAGGGAATTGCCTCAAAGAGAGTTCCAAAAGTAACTTCAGGTCAGAGCTTTTGGACATTGTACAGATTTACGAGGTAAATATCCATGGTGGCTCAAACAGCATCCAAGTACTTACAGGACATGCGTATGAATGACACGAATACAGATTTCTAGACAAAAATGCTCGACGTGGCTCTTGTTAGGCACGACCTAGGAACACAATGTCTCACCTTCAATTATTATTTTATTTTAAAATGTATGTTCTCAGAGGGCAGAGCTCTGTGTCTGAGGTTTCTGTGCAGTGGCCCAATTTTGCTTACTTTTAGTAGTTACTAAATATGACTCACGCGCCAGGATGCCAAGAAATGTCACAGACACAAAAAGGATATCTTTTGAATAATTAGCCCTTGGAGGAAGGTGCTGTCTGACCATCTAGATTCATTTGGGAATCCAGAGACTGACATGACCATGAAGAGAATGCCAGGGAAGAGCCATTGTCTCCACTTTGCACCTTCTGCCAGTAGAATCCCGTGGAAGTCATGACAGACACTGCCCAGAGTCCAGACACACACAGATGGTGGCTGTCAGGAGGTGACTCACACTATAGATTACAGCATTTAACAAAGCAAAGAGGATTAGATGTTTAGACAGTAGTTGGAAAGCCCTTCTCCAGTCAACTGGCTATAAATTTAAAGGAACGGCTTGGTATTTACAGCAATCTTGTTGAGATAGAAGGAAGACAGAGTAAATTTGTACTGGTTGATTTAATACAGTGCTCCAAGACTACTACTACTAAGTCAGAATTCTCGTAGACTTCAAAGGAACAGATGCTCAAAATACAGAAGTACCCTTCCTGATCTTTTGAAAATGACCATTTCGCTTATCGTATGCCCCTTCCTTTCAAATCAACTGATCTGACTCTCAGAATGTTTTACCTTTGCGAAGGTTCCTTTTGCTTCTCTGTTTTAATCAGAAATTGCCATTGATTTTATTTGCTAGAAAATAAGAGAGAGAGAGAGAGAGAGAGAGAGAGACACGGGGTGGGAGGAGAGTGAGGTCTGGAAAATGGGACCACCGAGGGAGGTATTTTAGAGTGGAGAGCTGGATACAAACCTAGAACGAAGTTATTTCGTGAAATGCCCAAGCAGCCATTCACTCAGATTGGCACATCCTATTAGAACTATTTTTAATGCCGTATTGTAGGCACTGTCATAAATATCACAGGCTGGAAGTTTCTGTGTGCATGGAATAAGGATCATGTTCCTGCTACGATGCAATATTACCTTTATCATCACCACGCAATCTTTATTAAGGGTCTCCCAGTACACATGCCATAGAAGAAGGCAGTATCTCTACAGCAAGCACAATAGATTTATGAGTAAAAAGTTGAAAGCACCCTGATCATTTTAAATGTGAGACAAATGCCATATAATGAGTTGACATTTTTCACAGAGTGCGTCTTCTGGTGGATGAAGGCTACGAAGATCGAATTCTGATGGCACACGACATACATACGAAGCATCGGCTGATGAAGTATGGAGGTCACGGCTACTCTCATATACTTACCAACATTGTTCCTAAAATGTTGCTTAGAGGGATCACTGAGAATGCACTTGATAAGATACTAATAGAGAACCCTAAGCAATGGCTAACTTTCAAGTAGGATGGTTGTTTACAGACTCACACCTTGAGTAGAAAGCTCGCAGAGAACATTTTTCAGTGATTTCAAACCCACAGTGAGATATTAATCAGGGCTATGTAGGACGAATGACGGATCATTTCCTATTTATGAGAATTAGAAATTTTGCCTTCTCAGAAACCAGCTGGTACATCGGTACCTTTAGGAAGTTACTGACCTAACGGAGCCCTCTTGTTCTGCCTTTAACAAAATAAATACAGAAGCACCTATTTCCAAACAGTGATTTACATTCTGTATCCCCTCTAGCAAAGTTTTGCTTTGTTTTGTTTTCTTAATCTATCAGCTGCACTACTTGAGGAAATTTAAAGTGTTTCTAGTTAAATTACCCTCTTCTGGAGCAATCTAATGTTTCTTGTAATATTGATGATCCTACTAATTATCCTGCTGTTCTTTAATTAATGCTTAATGAATAATATGGCACTTGAAAATAGCTTCTGCAGCAAGGGAAGTTAAAGTTTGAGGCTTTTTCCCCCCCAAAGGACACTGTAATACAATCACCAACTCACAATGATAAAAATATTGTCGAAGCTTGATTATATTCATTATATATTGTAGAAGTTGTCTACCTATCTATATTGACTGGTAATAAATCAGTTTTGTTGCCTGTGGCTTCCTGGTATCCATTTTTGCTGTAAAGCTTTGTTAGTTTAAACATTTGTATAAGGGGGCATGAACACATAATACTGAATTATAAAAATTCAATGGTAAAAGTCAAAATATATTACATAATATAGTTTAATGAATCATTACATTTATAATAACAAAGGCCACAGTTTAATTAATAATATATATGCAAAAAAAGAGAAATGTTTGCCATATATATATATTCCCTTTATTTCCCTTACCTTTTATTTGTTTTTCCTTGGGCCTAAACAGAGAAAATGATGCTTAGTTATCTGAAGAAAAGGTCAGATCTATTAGAAATGGCATTCTGACTCGAGCCTACTCTTCAAAAGGTACCCACCCCAGATGTTTTGTGTAAATAAAGCCTTTTTAAAACTCTTAGTTGATGTGCACTGCTGTTTATACATTAATCTTTTGGTTGATTCCTCATTATGCTATTTGTTACAAACAAAAACAAAAACAAAAAAAACCCAAAAACTCCAAACCCCAGCTACCAATTCCTCTTTGATAAATATATATCGTTCAATAGAAGTAAATTCGTTGAAACCCCATTATCGGTTATCTAACATATTAGAAAGGCCAAATAGAATTAGTCATTATTCCTGATGAATGGGCTAAGCATTTTTGATCATAGACATCATGACAGTGACTCCGACCAAGGCATTTAAACTAAGCAAACAGCACCTTCAGATGGGAACATCATGCATAACTCTTTTGGAAAGTCGAGGTTTACGAAACACAAGATATTTCTGTGGCTCAAAGACGATCACGCTTTCTGTGTATTAGAACATAAAGTACCCAAGAGGAACGAGCCAGGGGAACAAACTAATTCCTTTAAATGAAAAAATGCAAATGTCCTTCACCAGTAAAACAAGCAGATTTTTAAATCCCTGTTTTTGAAATCTACTTGTCAGAGTCTTCAAAGGCAACCGAGGAGGTGGGGGGGGGGGGAGGGAGGGGTGGGGACAGATTTTTCATTGTAACAGTGGAAGTTGTCCGATAGGGAGGATATATCAACATGCATTTTTAATCTTTTTCTTAGATTAAAGAGATGGCTTTTGGCAGTGTATTTTAACCAGAGAGAAATGATTTGCACTACTCTCAGAATCTACTTTACTGTCAGCTTTAATCCACCTGAGAAAAAAGAAAAAAGTGATCATTCAAATGCATATAATTCATAGACATTGCAAAAAAGAGCCACCCGTTTCTGCAGTCCTAATATTAACAGTCTGACACAGAATGCGGTGGGAATATTGATTGGCATATGGTAATAAAGAAGCCGTAGGCTTAATTTACAGACATGTGACGTATAGGGCATTTTAACCTAATAAACTTTACGTTTCTGGGTAGCTCGTAAAAGAGAAGCCATTTCAATTGTTTTGCTATTCCATACACTTTTGTAATCCAAAATATATTTCGATCCAAAATAAGTCAAATAATTTTTGCGTGTTTGTGTGTATATATACACATACTTTTTTTAATTAAGTTTTCGAGGCTATACAGCCACTGTGCCTATGGTCTGAAGCCATATATATATTATATTTCCTCTAACATATGTGTGTGTGTGCGTGTACACACAAATACATGTATTTGTAGCAGATACTGGTATAAAATATATACACTTTGTTGTCATATTGGTTATACGTGAAATTATTCATTTTGAAATAACCTCAGGCCAGGACTTGTAGTAACTATTTGAAGGCCTTACTTAGTGTCCCCTTGGTGACCCATGCAGTAGCTCAAATTAAACCTTTGTGCATTGGGTTTATGAATAATCTTTTGTTCCAAAGAAAGCAAAAGCCTCAGTCTGATTTAACACCAAAGAATAAATTTCTCTGACTTTCTAAGTAAATCTAAACGCATTCTATTGACAAAATGGACACACAGGGGATTTTCTAAATACCACACATAATTACACGTTTGCACACTTAGAGGGTAATCCTATGATACAATTTCGATCTCCATTTTTAAAAGATAATCACCAGAAAGGAGAGAAAAGAAAATTCACAAGAAAAAGGAAATGTGAAAATGATCATAGGCTTGGGAATTCCCTCAAATCCAGAAAATTCCAGGTTAAGGCTTGAAGTTGAATCATTCCCAGGACTAGCTCTAAAGTTAACAAAAGTACAAGGCAAACAATTTCTTTGGGGACAAGCAGCATTATTTCAATTAGACCTTCTCCTGCAGGGTAAGATCATTCTCCCCACACTATGAATGGACTCCAAGTATCATCAGAAGCAGGTAAACTCACAAGAACCAAAGCTGATATATGGATCAAAGCAGCAGGGTCACAGAACACCAAAGTATCATAGATATTGGAGAGATAATTCAGTGTCTTAGATTTTTCTATAAAAATTTGTGATCTATATAGGACTTCATTCACATGGACACTAACAATAAGGAGGAGAATTTGCTTTGGCGGTAATGGATAACACATCTGCTTATCTTGCTTTTAATTTTTTTTTTTTTTTTTTTTTTTACAGAATGTTTCTGAGTATACAGATGTGAGTCAGGTAGCATTTGAATTCCCCACATATACACAACTGAGGTGCCCCGCAACTGGCATCCCCTGGGATCCTTGATTCAGTGACGTCAGCCATACGAATCCAGTGTCCAAACTCAGAATAATAAGCTTAGTTTCTGCATTATCAGTCCGCATAAATAATAAATCCAGAAAATGTGCTGTATTTGTTGTTATTTCCTCCGTGTGCTTTCCCGCCATCTAGTTTGATGTAGACTTCATCTCCTGGCTCCAAATGGAGAACCACACTGTTACTGGCATAATCATAATTCTGATCGGCGTCTTGGGCAATGGCACTGGCACGCACCTATGTGAAACAAACAAGAATTAGAATGCGTGGAAGAAATTTCTCCAGTATTCTCTCTCTCTCTGTCTCTCTCTCTGTCTCTCTCTTTTTTCATCCATTCACAGCACCGTAAGCAGACTTGCTGCCATAGCACAGAATTTAGCATGAGAGAGTCCACCTGGGCCTTGGAGCTCTTTGAGGAGATCTTTGCAACAGTTCGAGCTCTATCACTGGAAAGGAGGAACAGAAAGAAGAAAATGGTGCTTTCCTGAGGGTCACGGCAGCCGTCTTTTCCTACCTTACATGGTAAACAATGCACACCAACCTATTCTCTTCCTAAATCAGCACTTTTTCTAATTCCTTGAACCTCTACGCCCAATCACTTCTTGGAATGGAAATAAGGGTAATTTTTTTGCATTTCAATTCAGACCAATTAGCAATAATCTAAACCAGCTGTTTATGAGTACAGAGGTTTAATCCAAACTTCAGCGGGTCCCCAGGATTTTCAGAAAATCGAGATCCACAGGCAGTTGAGATTCAGAGAAATAAAACAACTCCAGCTCTACTACATAGGGGAAAAAAATGAAGAAAGCCTTTTCATGTGAGGTTTTCGAAATCTAATTCAAGTAAAGCCTTTTTTTTTTTTTTTTTTTTTTGCCAGAAATCTAACTCACTTAAACGTCACCCAAGTTTGCAGAGTTCATTTTTCTATTTGTGGCTTTTTATTACTTCATTGTGCTGTGTGCACTTCAATAAATTATTTAATTGCCACATATCTAAAAGTTGTAGAAGGAAATAAGATTTGAGGCCTCTAAAATTTCTAAAACTTTTTAATGATCTGATTGAATACCCTTTTATATTTAGGTGATTCTAAAATGTGTGGTTTGCTTTGAGGATAGAAGCTGCCTATAATCCTCTCATGTTCAGCCTGTGACATAGACATCCTATCACATTCTCAACTCCGATTAGGCTTCATATTCATTTAGCCATATTTTGATTCTGCCTTGGAAAAAAAATTTTCCATAGGCAGACTTATATTTGACTTATTTCAGTAAGACATCTTCTACTCTGTGCCTTGTTTCTATTCCATTATAATGGTGCTTCCCTTAATAACAGAGCAAACGATTTAGTGGTTTTGTAAACCTGTGTTATGTAATAATACCTGACTTGGGGTACCGTGTGCTGGCAAAATGAGGGAAACGAGGCACACATCAAGAATTTCCAGGTGTTTCTTTCAAAATTTAAGTGATAGGTTTTCAAATTAAATTTTCATGGGCCATGTTCTCACATTAATGCTGAAATGTTAAAAAAGGAGAAGGCTCTTTGACACTGCTGAACTTGTGAAGTAATTTGAGTAATATTTTAAAAATTTCTTTCTCTGGATATCGTATAGCAAAAGGAGAAAGGGGCTTAAAGGATTTAGAATTGCTTAACCCTGGGCTAACTGACACTAATACAGTGAAAGCAATGTACCACGCAATTATGCTCAGAAACACTGACTCAAATGTATACACCGATTCAGCTAGACGATCTGTGTTGACCATTAAGTAATAATACAACGTAACGTCACAATATTTCCTAGGAATTAATTGTAGGTTTGTAGGAGTTGAATGTTTTGATTCATTAATTTCACCTAGTTATAAATTCCCTAGGGGGGTGGAATCTACGAGGAGGATAGTGCTGTTATGACCTGATGTTTTTCTTAACGTGTGAATTTTTAATGGGTTAGAGAAATTAAAAGACAAATTAGTAACTGGCCATATCAGTAATATATTAATGAATTCACAATCCATAAATATACTATTCAGCTATTATTGATAACCAGACATATTTAGTGCTTTAGGTATTTAATATATGCTCTATGGGTGTTGTGCTTTAACACTGTTCTCTATAGAAAGGCATCTGGAAACCAGGACTCATTAAAATCCCTTGATTTAGAGACAATAGTCTTAAATGTAGTTTTTATTCGATAGGGTATAAGCACAGAACCATATAAATGTGACCATTTTTATTCTGTAGGTACAACCACGGACACCTGCAAATGCATTAGTGTGATCCCACAGACTAGAAGGTTACCCTTATGGTTTTTCACTTCCTTTGTCATGTGACTGCTTTTTAATAAAAGTGATTCTCTTAAGGTATTAAGCTATACTGTAGACCGCAAGACTTTCCCAATTAAATAACTGCCATACTCCAGCACGCTTTGGACAATTTCAGAATGTCTGCTCACCTGATCACGCTCGGAAGGTACAATGGCACTTGAAATTTCAAGCTCTAGTAACCAGCTCGGCGACTTCGAACAATTCTTCCTTTAAGCCATCAAACTACTGAGCAAGGTAATGCATCCACCTTGGAGGCTATTTTCAGGTTCCCAAATGTACACCGATTTCAGCATTTTCTCCGGGAATATGATGCATCCTTTCCTCAGCCCTACGTACCCATTTCTGCCTAAAGGTCCTCTAAAATCTTTTCATATCACAAGTTAACTATTTAGATTCCGCTTCATCTGTAGTGCGGGTTTCACAGCTTTTTAAAATGATGGTATTAATTTGGCATTTCATTAATCTTGCTAATAAATGAATATCAACTCACAGACTGTTGTTTCCAATATATCTCATGTTCCTCGATGCTGTAATTCACACATTCTTAGAATAAAAATTGGTCCTGAGTTATTTTATGGTTCTAATCTGGGGCCAGCTTCAGTGGTTAATACAGTGGCTTGTTACAGGGACATTACAGTGACTGTGCTCACACAGCAATTTTTCAATTCAGGTTTGGCTGCTAAAAGTGTACAAACACATTACAATTATGTTTCCTGTCTCTTTATAAAGCCATTTGAGTCCAACTTTTACCTTTCATGTCAACAAACGGTGTGATTAGATTTTAGGTTGATGGTTTCAACGGGGAATATGAGAACTGTAATCCCTTTAGTGGCATATTTGTGAGAATGAAGCAGCCTGTGTGGCTTTAGCATTATCTTATTAGTGAGGGTTTATCATCGGAGACGATATTTATGGTAACATTTGCTAATTTAATTAATTGCTACTGATGCTCCCATAATTTCATTTTCATTGTACTTCTGTGGGATCATAAACAAAAGGTTAAGTGGTGCATCAGGTTAATTTACCGGCCTTTGATGTTTCCATCTGTGATCCTGCATTCAACACAAAGCATAAATAAAATGCTTCCCATATAGTTACGGTCCAGAGGCACTCCTCTATCCTAGAGTGAACTGCATTTTTAGTTTAATTTTTGTGCTTCTCAAATCCACTTAATCCATGGCACATTACACTGACATAGATCTCTGAGTTTCTGTTTTATGAAAACAAATTAGGTCTGCTCGGGGGGAGACTGCCATGCTAAGAAGTGATCGGACAAGAACGTAACTGAAAACCAAGGCTAAACTATTTGTTTCATAGTAATAAAATAAATTTCACAAAAGAGTTCTCATTTGCAACTCTCTGCAAATCAGACTTTACAAAATAGTCCTGTTCTAGGGATAAAATTCCTTAATGGTAATATTTTAATAGCCATTTTCCAAAAGAGTCCACGTCGAAGTCGAAAATACATTGTGTGGTGCTACATATAATATATTTTTTAATTACTTGTTGCACACCTTTTGAAGAAGTCACAGCTTAATAATGCCAATGAAGAGTTTGCTACATGATAAGGTCAGCTGGTTTGCCTTATTTTTTTTTTTTCCTGATCCTCACAGAATGTGCCTGCTAGGACGATACAAAGGAGCATTCGACTCTCCAAACAATGAAATAATTTTAAAAACAAAATGCAGGTAGCGCATGTATAAGAAATGGTTTTCTTGGAATCAGTACAATATACCTGAGCTCAGCAGTTGAGATAAGAACACTTAAACTAATTAATATGTATCGTTCCCTGATTAGTCATGCAATTGCCATTTCTGGATACTTAAAGATGTGTTTTTATTCAGTGGCTGATAAAACTTGGTATTGTTCCATTTTAATTAATACCTCTAAAAACAATCCTTCAGCCCGACAGTAATTTCCAGACCTAACCTTTGAGTCAGAAGAGAGCCAATTTGAAAAGAAATGGGTGCCTCATCACTGTCTGCCAAGGGGCTGGTCATAAACCATTTCGTAAAGGCGACAGAATACCTCTATTTGGGTACAGTGAGTCATGCCCTTTTTAGCCATTTACCTATACCTGGCTCACTGCTCTATAAATGATTTTTATTTATCTTAATATTATTTTTGTGCATAATAACTATAATAAACAACCCTGTCAGTGCCGCCTGGTGGCCATTTTCCCTTTTCTTTTGTTGTTGTTTGTTTGTTTTGTTTTGTTTTGTTTTGTTTTGTTTTGTTTTGTTTTACCTGTCCTGTGGGTTCCTTGAGCTTTTTTAATTCCTTTAGAAGTGACGGGTGGGAGGAAGGGGGAGGGCAGGATTTTGTGCCCTTCCTTATACATTTAGAGTATTTGTCTTCCACTTTTGAAAAAACTCTGATACTGAATTAGGCCTTTGGAATAAATCCTGCCTTAATGCTGCTTAATAGAGACCTGGGTTAGAACGGAAAAGGTCTGATTTCGAGGGGGCGGGTGACCTGAAGCCCAATGAGCCCTTGTTAAATCTAAGTTGGCCACAGCGGGGTTCCCTGGGCCACCCAATAAGCAAAATTAAAGCCAGAGAACCCAGCCCAGACTTCAGGCTGCAGGTTGCAAGGCCTTGCCTGAGTGCGGCTGCTGATTCAGCGCGCGAGCCTCAGGTCTGATTACACTTTTAGGCAGTTACAAATACTATTGTCCTCTTCTGACTGAGAAATTAGACACACTTTGTTTTTGCACTGACCGCGAATTTCTCAAGCAAACGGTAAAGTGGCCCCGGCATAAAAGTGCCACCCGTGGCCCTTGTGGCAGAGCCGACCAGCTCAGGAGACTAAGTCCCAGGGGCCCGCGCGCTGCTCTGAGGCTGGTTCACAGTCAAGGCCAAGGCCACTGCCTCTCGAGAGAAGGCGGGGTTGGAAAGACTACCCAGCCGGCGGCCCGGGCCTCCCTGGCGGTGAGGCCCATCGGCCCAGGGCCGGCTCGGCCTCCTGCCCTCCTTGCCCCCTGCCCGTGCGGCCTCCTACCCCAGCCGGTGGAGTTAAGGACTCTGCGTTTGGGTGCGCGTTTTACGGAGTACACTCACGAGTCTCAACTTTTTTCTTTTGTCATCAACACTCTTTACTTCTCCCCCTTCTTCTGCTGGGGCTGCAATCTAAACAGGAGTTTGCGTCTTGCATTTGACTATATGCTTGTTTCCGAGGTCTGGGACGCCGCGAGGGCCCTGGCGACCGCAAGTCCCCGGTCCCTCTTCGGCTCGGGACGCCCCACACTTGGACTCGCTCTTTCGGGTCCCTTCTTTCTCCAGAGGGCCCATTTCTCCCCCGTTTGCCACCCTGGCACGCCCACTTCGGGGTTCCCCGCTAGCCGTCCTATTCCAGGCAAAGCCTGAGAGCGACCCTAAGCTGCAGAAGATCCCCCGGCCGAGGGTAGCGTCCCGCTCCCGGCCTCCCGGGGCACAGGCTGCACAGGGGACCGAGCTCCCAGCTCCCCTGCCCTCGAGGGTCGCTCTCGCACTCGCGCGCACAGAGAGCGCGGGTCCTAGCTTGGGAACCGCCCTCTCCAGGCCTCCGGGCGCCCTCTTAGGCCCGCGACCCCCGCCTCTCCAGGGAGTAACAGCGTCCCCTCGGCTCCACTCCCTGGAGCCCGGCTGCCGCGCCCTTCCTCCGCGGGCTCCCACCCCCATTTCCGGGGTCTCCTCCCTCTTGCCTGCACCTTCCCGCGCTCCCTCCCCGCCCACCCCGCTGCCTGCCGGCACTCACCTGGTTGTTCTTGCAGAGATCAGCCCACATGCTGGTGCCGTCCCCTCCGCGCATCAGGACGTGGTAGGTGAAGAAGTAGATGCCCGGGATAGAGCAGGTGAACTTGCCCGTGGTGGGATCGTAGTGGTTACCGAGGTTGGTGACCACGTCGTCGAACTTGAGCACCTCGTAGCCTTCGTGCTGCCGCTTGAGGCCGGCGTAGAAGGCGATCTTGGGCACCGTGCTGTAGGTGGCGGCGCTGATGGCCCCGGCCGCGTTCAGGCCGGGCGCCCCGGGCGGGCCCGGCAGGCCTTGGCGGCCGGGCTCGCCCTTCTCGCCCGGAGGGCCCACGGGACCCGGCGGCCCGGGCTCACCGGGGGGCCCGCGCGGGCCCGCCTTCCCCGGCCTGCCGGCCTCGCCTTTGGGGCCCTGGATGAAGGTGGGCAGGGACTGCATGAGGCCGCGGTCGGGCGTGGCGGCCGTGCTGGGCGCCTTGGTGCCCCCGTAGGGGTCGCAGACCATGCGGCAGGTGCCCAGCATCTCGTAGTGCGCCGACGTGCCGGCCGAGCTCACCAGCACCGGGATGAGGATAACCAGCAGCAGCACCATCACCACCCCCAGCGCCCCGGCGGCGATCAGGCGCCTCCTGCTGCCCACCAGCCGGCTCAGCGCGGGGCGATCCTCTTGTCTGCTTTTGGACAAAATTTTGAAGGTTGGGCGGGGACCTCCTCAGAGCCGAAAACAACCCCCTGCGAACCCCAACTCCCCTGGGCGGGCGCGCGCCGGCCGCTCCCCGCCTGCTCCTGCTCCTGCTCCCGCTCCCCCTGCTGAGGCTGCGGCTGGGGAGGGAGCTCGGACGCCAGAAGACTTGAGCTGAAGTCCCGGGCTGGGGGGTGGGGGCTGGGGGAGGGGCGCGCAGGGCGCCCTCTCGCCTCCCGCGAGCCCCTTGGCACCTGTGGCTGCGCCTCGGGCGCCGGCGCGGCCACCCGGAGGGCAGAGCCAGCCGCCGCCTCTCGCGCCGCCCGGGGCCGCTCACACTTTTATGCGGCCGCTGCCTGCGATCGACTTTTCCGTTTTTGCCGACTGCGCCAGTTCGCACCAACTTTCCGTCTGAAGTTGCCTTTTTCTGCCTCCTCCTCGGCTTCTCTCGCTGGCTCGGTTCGCCCTTCCGCTGCCTGTCTCCCCCTCCTTCGCCACCGCCACGGCAGCCCTAAGAGAGGCGCACCCCCCCCGCCCCCCGCGAGCTCGGGCCGGCCGCCCCCCGGGTGCGCGGAGCGGCGACGGCGGCGGCGGCGGGCACGGTCAGCGCGGCGAGGCTCGGGGCTGGAGCGGAGGAGCCAGTGAGCAGCGGCGAGCGCCTGGCGGCCGGGAGCGGAGCGCGAGAGAGACTGAACGCAGAATCCTGCCCGGGTACCACCTGCCAGGAGAAGAGGAGGCTGACAAACGCGCGCCGGAGCAATTTATAGGCACCCAAGGCACAGAGGAAGGGGAGCCGCTCTGGCATCTCACTGCAGCATCTGCTCCGCGCATCCCACTCAGAGAGAGTTTGGCATTACTCTGACAATGTGGGATTTTTTTTTTCTCAGCCTCTCTCTCTCTCTCTCTCTCTCTCTCTCTTTTCCCCCTCTGCACATGGATGAACAGTGAGATCGTGAACACTCCCTTGCCGAGCCCAGGTGATGGCAGCTCTCTCGTTGGACACACCTGGCGGGGGGAGGGGGAGGGAGACAGATGTGCAATGGCCTCGGGGACTCGAAGGTCACACCTAAGCCCCCTGTGTCCCCGCGGGGAGCTGCGCCACTTGGAGGGTGGAGGTGAGGGTTGAAAAGAGGATGGCTCCGTTGACAGTATTTCTCTGCTGGCTCACCCACAATCAGCCGGTGCTTCAGGTGTTTTTCAAAATGCCACTTTTAACATAAGAAGGGCCCTTTAGAATTTTCCAGATGGTTTTCTTTTGTAACCTTATGGTTTCCCTCGCCAGTCTTCTAAAATGAAACAAGATGCCACCCAGAGAACAGGAAGGTGTGTTGAAAAGCCCAAGGGCTGTTTTGAATGATTATGAATGAATAGGCCCACCACACAATGGGGTGGGGGTGGGGGTGGGTTCTTTTAACAAATGCGCGGACCCCGTGTCCTCTGCTTACAGGATTGCAGTTCTAGCTACCTTTCAGGAGATCCTGCCATTGGATCTGAAGTTGCATGTACTTGCACTACATGCACGAGAGATAATGACTTGTCGGATGTCTTTAAAGGTCTTAAAGCAAGCAGCCTTTACAAAAGTGCTGGGCAAGATCTTTTGCTGAGATATGGAAAGTGTCCTGTAAGCTCCAGGCACAGTTCCTGCATGTACACTGAGGCATGGGGAAAAGAGGTAACATGGGAGAGCAGAAGGAAAAGCCTGGATTTGTAATATTAATGTAAAACCCCCAGAGTAGGTATTAGGCAAGTTATCCCACTAACAAATACAGAAGGCACACGAGAACGGCCTTAAATAAACAAGCAGAATTGATTTGTAAATCATACTTTTGCATTCAGGACCCATGGATGTCAATCAAACGTGGATGGCATTTGCTTGTCAATACGGGGATGATGGCTGGGAAGATGGTGACTTATTACATCAGGGTGAGAATCTGAAATGAGCAAGAACAAACAACACCACAGCAAGCGAACAGTAACCTCCCGGTGGCCTGGGATCCTGTCTGCGGCTACCATAGCCCCGAGCGTCTCCTTTTCTGTTCCTTCCGCCTACCTTCCACAGAACCCCGGTTTAGTTCTTTCTTTCTTTCTTCTCGGTTTCAAAACAAAGTAAGGTCAAATGAGCAGGCGGAAGACAACACCGATTCATTGATTCTTTTAAGAGAAATGTCAGGAGCTCCTTCAGGCCTTTCCTGGGAGAATCAACAGCGAGGCGCAGGCCCGCCGGGCCCAGCCCAGCCTAGGTCTCCAGGTTTTCTCTCCCTCTGGCTGCTGAGGGGGCCGCTGCTCTTGCTACTGGACAAGAGTCCTTCCCACTCCTCAAACCTTTAACTTTTATTTTCAGGTAGTGGTTTTAGAAACGTGTGTCTATGTCTGGGGCATAATTATACATGTATTTCAGAATACTTTTATTCACACGAGGAACCTTATTTTCATATATTTGAGCAGCGGACACATAGCAAATTCTCCACTGACCACAATGCCTATTTTCCTAACACACGATCTGGGTTGCTTCTCAAAAGTCACCTTTCTTTTAGGGGACGAGATAGTAAAGGGTGGTAACAGCGATGAAGGTTAATGCATTAATCAAACTCTTTTCCAATGCACCAAGTTATCAACATTCAGAAGACTTCTTTATTGCTAAAGAGAGTCCAGGTGGGGGACAGAGGGGGGAGTTTTTAAAAGGTAGAGTTGAATAAATAAATTCTCATTGAAAATCTCAAGATACATGGCATTTTCCGCTGGAGACTGCCCACCTTACAGAGGAACCCAGTGAGGATGCCATGAAATGGTAGGGTTGGAATGAATGCGGGCAAGCGAGTCCACACCAGCTCACTTTTGCTGATGTTGTAAGGGCGGGACACAGCTGGGAGCAGAATCGGGGCCGTCCAGTGTGCGTGCTGGTACCCTTTCCTCTACATTGCACTGACGGACCTATGGTACCGTTCTGTTCATGGAGGCTCTTCTCCTTCTCCTTCCTTTAATGCCAAAGCGCAGCTTGGCTTCGTGAGCGAGGGCACTGGCATCTTAAAGTTCCACTGAGGTTTGGAAAGGTGCTCTGTAGTCCTCCTTCATGAAGAAGGCAACGTTGGCCAGGCCACATGGCTGAGCCATTTTCCTGTTGAGTGCACAAACCCGGGTGGCCCACGGACATTTGGCTTTTCAGCGAAGTAAGTTTAAATTATTGGTCTCCTTCCTTTTCTCTAGAAGCGTCCCACCATGTGCTTTGGGAGAAGCTTCTTGTTGTTGTTCAGGGATGACTGGGTAGTAGGTGAACTAATGGCAGCTTGCAGCCACTTTCCACCACTTGAATTTCTGAGAAGGTTCTCTGGAAAGTTACTCACGCTTCAGCCCTTATTCTGACAGTTTGAATAAGCCATCTGATATGGCATATTACTCATCATCTCTATATGTATATAATAATAGAAAATGTGTCAATTAAAAAAAAATATTTGGTTCTCTTCAGTCATCATCAGAGAAGCAAGTTATCGCTCAGAGTTGATGTTAATCTTGGAGATGAGCCCTGGGAATCTAATTTTCCCAGTCATTTCTCAAGGAAACACAAGGCTCCATATTCCCGTTCCTTCTACACCTGGGACTTTGTGACCATTCGGATTAGAAAGTTAAATGCAGAAACCCAAGATCCAACCTGGATCTTCTGCTGTGATTTTCATCTTCCCCACATCATCTCTGTCTCTTTCGGAGAACCCAGCAGATCCTGAGCACGCGACTCCCACACAGATGTGCAGGGACATCATTAATCTTTATTGAGCGCCCACTGGCAGCACAGCCCTACACTGGGCTCTTACAAGGCAAACAAATCTTTAGTCATGAGAATGATTTCCAAATGCAGCCACACTTAAACAGAAATAGCATTTATAAGGAGAAAATAAAAGGAGTTAGCAAACCCAAGGACTATCTACAGAAATAGAGATTTTAAAAGTCTGAAAAAAAATCAGACTGGGATCAGCTATTTACCTTTGATTTCTGGGGCTCCAAATTGTAATTCAGGACATATACTCCTTTGGCTGAGGAATTCGAGATTTCTAGAAAGGGTCTGCTTGGAGTAATGGAAGGAAGTAGTAGTATATCCTTATGGCTTTGGAATCAGATGAGTCTTAATTTGGATCCAGTTTCTTCATTTACTAGCTATGAAAGTTACTTAATCTCCCTGAGGCTTAATTCCCTTTTCTCTAAAATGGGAATAACACTAACACCTAAATTGTAGGGTTGTGGTGAAGACGCAAGTTCCTGCATCAATTACAGTGCTACCCAACTCATGACCAGGGCCCAGTAAATGTCAGTTTTCATGTTTATCTGTTGTAGGACTGCTGAGTAGAACATGTGCATACGGGCTGGACGGTAGGACACAGGTTTCGTAAAGGAAGCTAAAGGGTCAGACTTAAGACAAATGCCATCAAATGGATACTAAGTATCACAGACTTGGACAAAACTAGATAGAACACACAAGTTTTCCAGGAGAGGTGCCTGTGTGTCATATTATATAATATGAAATGAAGTAAGACGAAACTCAAAACAACGCTCACCTTCACCTTTCTCCAAAATAAGAAAAAAAAAAAAACTTTCATAGCAAGATAATTTGAATTCACTGCAGTTTCACAGACCAAGATGTTGGATTTAAAACCTACTAGGAAGCGTTAAAACGTGCCCCCCCCCCGTTCCTGGAAAGTTCCCCAAATCAACAGGTTGCAAATGTATACAAAAATCATTGAGATAGTTACTCAGGAACTGTTCCCGTGGATGACGATTCTTGAAAAAGTTAACATATATCAGAGAGGGCTGCTTTGTATAGTTAGCCAGAAGAGTAATCACTCTGAAGGAAATAAGTCATAACCACATGCAGTAGGGAATTTTCAACAAAAAACTCTCCATGGAGGATAGTGAGTTGGAAAGCTGGCTTGACAGGTCTATTGCCAGAAAACTATTGAATAGCCAGCTGGAAAATTATTGAATAGCACATTACATAAGACTTGGTATAATGCATGGCTTCAAGTTGGTCTCAAATTCTTGTCATATCAATCAATGCAAGGATGAAATCTCTAGTATGGATATGCTATTTTATACTTGCTTTCCACGGGTGGAATGTTCAGGCCCTAAGACCCTATTTGATGTAGAACTGAAGGGAAAGTTACCAACAATGAAATCTCAGGGGTCAGCAAGTCCTCCCAAGTGATGGTCATGATAACTCAGCCATACGAGGAAGATGGGCGAGTTCCAGAAACTACTGCCATTAGACTATAGGGAATTTCAAGCAGAAGATATATCATAGAAACACAGCTGTGAAGGCTTCTAGCAGACAAGGTCAATTGGTCAGGTCAGATTGGTTAATCGGGCAGGTAGCGATAAGAACTGTGGTAGTCTTATTGTTTTAAAAATCAAAAGCATCATGAATCCTGGCAGAGGTTACAGAGAACCACCAACAGAGCCAGACCCTGCCAAGAGCAGCTGCTATTCTAGAATCTGACTCTAAGAGAAATTGGGCTGGGGTCGACAGAAACATCAGATGAAGGTACATTCAGCCCCACTGCTATATGAGAGTACCCCCAGAGAAACTCACTTTCAAATGTGAACAATCTGTCCTGTGGAAAAAAAATACTGCATTCCTTGGGTATTTGTAGATGAATAGACATATCAGCTTTTCCCTAATTCGGGCAACCTCTTGGGAATAGTCTTGAACTATATAAAAATAGATACAGTTTAAAACCATAATCCTAAGAATAAATTGTAATTTAGATCTGTAATAAGCTGGAGGGGAAAAAATTAACTATCGTAGGGAGTTGTATGTTCAATATAAGTAGTTGTATATTTCAGTGTTTCCCATTGAAAGTAGTTGCAACAATTCATAATTTAATTACTTTATATTTGGCTCTGGAAAGTGGAAAATGTAGTAAAAGGTGGTGCTACTTAGATGAGGGTTTGATGTTTTTCTTTTGCCTGGACAGTCCAAGATACAAGAGGTAATCTTTCCACTCATCAATATCCACAAAGGTCTATGGTTTCGCTCAGGCCTTCTAAGACTCATCAGCACATAAAAATATTCCGAGTGTGAGCTGCTCCACAGATGGTAATCATTCTGGGTATTTTAGCCTTTTATTGTCTGCTGCTGCCTTGTTTGGACCATTCTAGCAAGCTAGCAAATTCACCGGGGCAGGAAACAGAAGCAAAATGATTCATTTTATTACCAATGGCTGCTTTCATAAAAGAAAGTTCAAAACTATTTGCTAAATTGAGGATTACTCGAGCATGTCTATTATCCAATAGTTGCCATCATGCATTTATATGTGTGTGTGTATTTGCAATCATATGTATAGTTTTATACATATGATTTATACATATACATATTTATACATATACATTTATACATATACATTTACTCTTAAGGGTTTGTTAAACCTTAGTAGTTGGATAATGAGAGCCAGATGTGGTCTACCCATGATGGCTTCTCTTAGTTAAAGCCCCATAACGTGATTTCGGCACCCCGGAAAGTACGAACATTTGTTCTAGCATTACACAGACCACTGGTTGGCCCTCTTTGCCCATTTCCCTGAGGGCTAAGGGTGACATGGTCCTTTTTACAAAAGGCCTTGAGTAGAAAAAAGAAAAAAAAAATTAGGATTTAATTAAAAGGAATTTTAGACATGTGGTTCTCAGATATAATCACGCATCAGGTCTAAGCTACATAATTAACTTTTCCTTCAGAAATTCAGAACAAGCACAGAAGGCCCAAATCTAATGTTTTATCCAGTTTTGACTCTACTAGTTAGAATGAATTTGTTAGATAAGTCACTTCTATTATCTTCTCATTAACGTGTTCCATTTAATTCAACTGAACTGAGTTAAAACCTGCAAGAAAAGAACTGGGCTTTGCTACACATCTGCTCCTCCTGAAGCCTCTCCCAGGACCGGACCCCTCTCACGCTCCCATTTGCAAAGACCTGCCTCCAGCACCTGCTCAGGGTGGTTCACCATTCTGCCCAGAAATAGCAACACCCTTAGTGTCCGCATGGCCAGAAAGTCCAGGTACTTAACCTTGGAATGCTGGGCTCTTCAGAAATTGCCCCAAGGCCTCTTTACCTGGCCAGCCTTGATTTTCATACCCAGCTCCCTCTTTATCCATTTTCTGGTTTTCAGTTAATCATGCCAGAAGTGGTCTTGTCATTGCCTTCTCCTCTACTCTGGCAACCAATCTCCTCCCTCTTCTCTTTCCTCCTTCTGCTATTATCCCTCTTTCAGCCCCACCCCACCCATCTGCTAAAACCACCTCCTTCATCCCTTCTCCTACTGGCTCCCTCCCTGCACCCCCTTGCCACTCCCTGCCTCCTTGGTTCTTCCAGAGCCTGTGGCTTGTCCTGGTTCACAGCACTTCCCTCCCACTGCTTTGTTGGTGGTGGTGCCCTCTGTCCCCCTTCTGTTACTGTCAGAAATACTAGCAGTTTTCATCTTCCAGCCCTACGCCACCCCCAAGCACCAAAGACATGTTGATTAGGGGCCAAATGCGTTGTTTGTTGATTGGAATTGTTAAATCACGACTGGACAGTATAGTTTTCAAAAGAAATTGTTAAGGTTTAAGAAATCTGGATGTGGTCGGGCCCCTGGGTGGCTCAGACGGTTAAGCATCTGACTTCGGCTTAGGTGATGATCTCACGTTTCATGGGTTCGAGGCCTGTGCCCCGCGTCCAGCTCTGTGCTGGCAGCTCAGAGTCTGGATCCTGCTTCCAATTCTGTGTACCTCTCTCTCTCTCTCTGCCCCCTCCCGCTTGTACTCTATCTCTCTCTCTCAAAAATAAATAAACATAAAAAAAAAAAAAAAGAAATCTGGATGTAGTGAACATGCCTGGACTGGAAATTAGATATTTCCAAGGACTAGACTTCCCTAAAAAACTGGAAACCCTTCACCTGCCAAAAGTGTTAGTTTAAGAAGCAGATTAGTATCAGATCTTTATAAAATCAGCAAAATTAGGAGCTGAGAAATATCCTGTACAAGATCAGAGGTAGAGATGTATGAGGGCCTTAGATGTCAGACCTAGTATGTGTTTACCTCGCAAGGAGAGATGTGTGCAGGGTTGGCTATGATAGTGGAAAACGATGATTAAATTTGTTTAACGACTGTATTTTCCAAATGCCTCATAGTGTGTGCATGGTGGGGAGCAAAAATTCAACTGTGATTACTGAAAGAGAATATGAATTTCTCAGGGATTTTGGCCCAAGAGGATGGCCATACGAAGCACCTAAACTACATGCCCCACTGGGTCTCCTATGGGTTTCTCCGCCCATTTCTTTAAGATTCATGCCAAGGTATTCTGCCTATAGTCTATCTGCTGTTAAGAACTAGAGGCAAGATATTTCTTCTAAAATACAGAATGATAGGGGCGCCTGGGTGGCTCAGTTGGTTAAGCGTCTGACTCTTGACTTTGGTTCAGGTCGTGATCTCACAGTTCACGAGTTTGAGCCCTGCATTGGGCTTTGCACTGACAGTGCAGAGCCTGCTTGGGATTCTGTTTTCCTCTCTCTCTGCCCTTCCCCGACCTGCTCTCTCTCTCTCTCTCTCTCTCTCTCTCAAAATAAATAAAAAGTAAACTTAAAAAAAATAAAATAAAGTAACATACAGAATGATCATATTAATTCTTCTAAACTTCACCTAGTTCCAAAGAAGTATTGAAGTTTCTAAAGAGAAAAACACAAAGACATGTAAAACAGCTCCCAAAAATCAAAATAAGAGAACTATAGCTAGGTGACTGAAAGAAAGGCTGGGGACAAGGGAGAAAGATTTGCCACAGAAGTGTTACATCAAGGGTGGTGGCTGCTGTATAGAAAATACTTCTGGGTTCCCCAGTAGCCAAGGCAAAAAGGAAAACGTTGCAGATTATCTTCATCTTGTGATTTATGAAAAAAAACATTCCAACATTCAGGAGAAAGAGATTATTCTTATTATAAAATTCTAAGAATTTAGTGAGAAGTATGGAACTGTATCATGAATAACAGTCAAAAGCAGCTTCACAGAAAATGAAGAAATGTTCCCCAGTGGCAAACTAAAGAAGCCCAAATCTAATGCAGCTTACCAACCCTAGTACATCTGGAGATTCATTCAAAGAAAGCTGACAAGCTCAACAAGAGGCAAACAAGACTCCCCGAAAACACACAATTAGCAAGAACAGAATGATATGGGATCAAGGGCAGAGGGTGCGGTTTAAACCCGAATGGGCCACGGCTCATTTTCAAATAAAAATCAGAAGTGTGGTAAATGCTATCATCGGAGTGACGAAGCTCGGCGGAAACAAATGCAAATAAATTCCACATTTCTGTTTCTTTTTAGTATGTAATTTGAAAAGATCAGTCAAATGTGACTAGCTACAGAAAAAAGAAAAGTTAAACCATTTGGCAGATTTGTTCCCAAGTCATGCCTACAATATTTGCACCCGTGCATTACTACAGATAGAAAAGCGTTACTACTCACATTATAAAAACACAATGTTGGGCAGATAGGAAGTGAAATAAATCACACCTAATTCTCCAGTTTTGAAACCAAAATGAATGCATATCCTGCCTGATGACAATATTCATAAACACCAGGAACTATTCATATAAGAGATTACTGACCCCATGCGCCCCTGTGATGTAACAGCAAGCTACTTACGGCAGGTACAAAAATCACTTTTCTCTCTTCACATTCAACTGGTTACTTACAATTAAGACTCTTTATTTCAACCCTAGTAACACCTTAATTAAGTCTATACTAAGTCATTGGATATTTAGTCACAGACGAGTGTACATAAGGTGAAAACATCCCAATACTCCTGAGGCAGCTGATGAATTTTCTGAAGATTGTAGAGCATGCAGAATAGTAGGAATTTTAATGGTTTTCAGCTCCTCTTAGATCTACATGCAAATATAGAAATATGTATTGTGAAATGCAAATGAACTTGAAATGGGTTCAGTGGATGGTAATGCCATCCCCATGATGGGCACATTCATACTCAGGACCAGAAACCACTCAACAGGTAACAGTTTCCCATCAGCAAAAGATAAAAGGCAAACTGCTCTTACAAAGCGATAAACAGTACATAATACAAAGGGGAAAAATAAATACTCTTTCATGACACAAAAGGGAACGGAGCCAGGGAGATAAAAATGCAAGAATAAATATAGGTGGTTTAAACTAGTAAAGGAGAATCTGAATGAGAGAGAAAAAGGACGTGCTGCTTTTCTTTCTTTGAGGATGTTACATCCAAGCTTTCTCTGAATAACTCAAGTTTCAAACATGGCAGCACTTTTTAGTTCAGCGTTTACGTTTCATCGCGGACAAGGACAGATTTTGAAGCACCGTGAGTGTTTCTAAAGAATTGGAATCCCTTTGAAATGACAATTACACTATTTATCGGTGCAATTGGAAATAAGCAATAGGGAGGAAGGAGAGGAACAGTGAAGATTCACCATATAGGTGACTGCCATTCCCTCTGACCAACTCAAAATCGACTGACATCCTTACTCGGTGCTCTGATGGCATGGTAAACCGTGGTCCTTCATAGTCATCAGGACTTGATGGATGTGCACTATGGATGGAGAGCTGGGAGCAGAGCAACTCCAAATTAAAATCTTCACTGTTTTGTTGGCCTGGAGATTCATTTTTGCTGTCATCCCCTCAATACACGCCTCCTTTTGTTTTCTGATTATTAATTTTGGAATCATTAGTGATTTAATTTTTTAACCACAAATGCAATCATTTTAATGATTCATTTGAGTAACATTTTTTAATTGGAAGCAGGAGAGAGTTAAATCTAAACTGAGTTCTCTGAAATGAAGTGGCCTCTTTATGGAAGCTAGCATATTTTAAAAGGATTTGAAGTCTTTGCGTGGAATTTAACTGCAATCATAGAACTCAGTGTTATGGGATGGTTAGTGCACACGTACACCGACTTACATAAAATGTACAAGATTCAAGTTGGAAAACTCTTTCAGGGTGAACTATTCACGAAAGTGGAAAATTACAGGGTTTCCCTCACTAACAAAACTGTTGGTTTCACCAAGATGTCATTATAGCTGATCCTGGTGACCATACCTGGTTAAAGTAAACGAGGTAGTTGCTTTGGAAGGGAGGGCCTTGGGTTTGAGAGTTTCTTGTTTACTGTGTGTAATTTTTCATAGTGATGAAGCAGCAAAAGAATAAAAATATTTATAAAGGTTGGGCAACTATGGGGCAAAGAATCCAGCGAAACTCTCAGTTCCCAAATTACTCAGTTTTGTATAAAACGAGTTTCTATTAGGGGACTAGGTATATTTTTAACTGAACATATCTTATCCCCTTTTATATGTCCCATAGTCTCTATACCAGCACCTGTGCACCAAGGAAGCCCTCAATAAATGTTTGTCAAAATAGGTAAAGAGAACGAACATGTTTGCTGCGTGCACCGTACAAAAAATAAAGATCAGAGCATACACAACACTTACTACGCAATGGAAGGTTCTAGATCAACCACTAAAGAGCTACCATATTTATCTTAGTTAACAGTGCCCTGATTGAGAGGGCAACTCCACTCACAGCGACTCCTTGCTCTTTGGTGTCGTGGGAAAGACACTGGGGTGGACATCACATGTCCATTCTTTTGTCCTTCAGCACCCTGTTGCTGTCTCTTTGTCAGCCTCATTTGGCCGAGTAGACTTTTTTTTTTTAATTTACTTATTTATTTTGAGAAAGACAGAGATAGAACAAGTGGAGGGGCAGGGAGAGAGGGAGAGAGAGAATCCCAAACAGGCTCCGCAGTGTCAGCACAGAGCCCGACGTGGGGCTCAAATTCACAAAACCGTTGAGATCATGACCTGAGCCAAAACCAAGAGCTGGATGCTTCACCGACTGAGCCACCCAGGCGCCCAATCTGAGTAGATTCTTGTCTGAAAATGGGCCACTCAGTTTCTCTTTCCTGATTTTTGAGTAGAAAGAGGTGGAAACTGACAGCTCCGTAGAGGAAAGGCCTGCAAAAGCGTCACTGCCCCAGTGTTTGGAGTGGCCTTTGGTTCTCCAACTGTCCTTCTGATCCTGTAGGATATTTGCTATTTCCCAGGAAGACCCACCACCACCTTCCCATCCCATTTTTTTTTTAATTTTTTTTTTTTAACGTTTATTCATTTTTGAGACAGAGAGAGACAGAGCATGAACAGGGGAGGAGCAGAGAGAGAGGGAGACACAGAATCTGAAACAGGCTCCAGGCTCTGAGCTGTCAGCACAGAGCCCGACGTGGGGCTCAAACTCATGGACCGTGAGATCATGACCTGAGCCGAAGTCGGATGCTTAACCGACCAAGCCACCCAGGCACCCCAACCCATCCCATTTTTTTAAAACTTATTCTACCAACAGTGGATTTCTGTTGCTTATGCCGGAGAGAACCTTACTAAACACAACAGGTTGGCCTTTAAGGAAGGGTTAAGCGTTCTTCTATACCAGCACTGTCCACTACGATGTTCTGTGATAACGGAGATGTTCTATGTGGTACTAGGTGGTCACTCGTCACATGTGGCTATTGAGCACTTGAACTGTGGCTAGTGCTAGAGAAACTGAATTTTTTAATTTTATTTAATTTTAATTGAGTTAAGTTTAAATAAGCACAGGTGATGCGTGGCTAGGTGTTGGATGGGGCAGCACGATGAGGGTGATTGGAATCCTTTTTCTTCGTTTACGGAGAGAACAAGAGGAATGGACTTCAGCTGAAGCAAGAAGGCTAAGCATTGGCTGTGAGCAAACCGTGAGAAAAAGATGAGTTTTTGGAGCTCTCTGGCATGCTCAGAAGCCACCAGCAGAATGGAATGGGGCATTAGGGTGCTAGGCTGCTGTAACAAAGTACCACAGCCTGGGGGTCTTAAACAACAGAAACTTTTTTGTCTTACTGTTCTGGAGGCTGAAGTCCAAGATCAAAGTGTCTATAGGATTGTTTCTTCTGAGGCCTCTCTTTTTGGCTTATGGATGGCCATCTTCTTGCTGTGTCCACACATGGTCTTCCCTCCCACACGTGTCTGCTTCCTCATCTCTTCCTCATAAGGACACCAGTCATATTGGTTTAGGATCCACCCCAATGACCTCATTTTACCTTAATTACCTCTTTAAACACCCTGTCTTCAAATACCAGCATATTCTGAGGTAGTTGGGAGTTAGGACTTCAGTGTATGAGTTTTGGGGGGACACAATCCTGCCCATAACTAATGGTCTAGGGGTGGACATACCTGAGAGACAAAGGCATGATGGACATCCCAACCTCTGGCATGGCCAAGAACTAGCCATCCCTTGAGCCTGGAGGCCTGCTCAGTATTTCCAGTCCAAGTTTGACTGCCTTTTCTGCATTTTAGTTGCAGCACGAGATGAACTACAGATATGGGCACAGCTCTACTCCAGGTAACCATTTCCAGGGAGTTTACAGAGTGTGACTTATTTCACATAACTAAGAGATTTGAACGCTGATTTTGAGTCACTGGATTCTTCCTCTACAATTATCTCTAATTTTGAGTTTTTCTTCCTCCAAGTGCTATCTGACCAACTCTTTAGGACCACACGCCAGGACCCTCCTAAATAGCTTTCTGCATGATCCCCTGGCCTCAATCCAGCCTGTCCCAGTCCTCATTCATTCTACTTAACTAAGTTTAGAGTCTTCTTCCCAAGAGACCATGTTCATTGTTCTTCTCATTTCCTGGAATCTTCCAAGGACTCTCAGCCTAGTGGTCTTAAGCAAAATCCCGAATTCCTAACCTCAAGCTAAGTGTAATTTATTACCTCACTAAACCTTACAGATGACTCTAATTTCTACTGCTACCGAGAAAAAAAAACAAAAACAAAACAACGACAACAACAAAACTCCTCTGAGTCCCCCTTGATTTCCTCACTTCCCGCTGATATAGCTAATATACACTCCATGCCCAAGCCCTCTGTTACCTTATTTGGAATGTCTTCAAAGGCCTTACTATTCATTAAATTAGAACTTTGATTCAAATTTTACTTCTTCAGAAATGTCTTCCCTGCCTAAAATAGTGTTCCCTCCATCCACCAAAAGTCTGTAACCCTGCTTTGATTTTCCTTATGGTGCTGTTAGGGGCTGAACTGTGTGTCTTCCCACCCCAAGTTTATACATTGAAGTCTTAACCCCCCCAAGACTGCAGGTCATTACTGTATTTAGCATAGGATGGGGTGGGCTCTACGCCAATGTGACTGATATCCTTATAAGAGGAGATTAAGACAGAGGGAAGATGCAGTAAAAACAGGGAGAAGTCGGCCATCTGCAAGACAAGAGGAGAGGGCTGGGATCGGTCCTCCCCTCATGACTCTCAAATGAAACCAACTCTACCAACACCTTGATCTCAGATTGCCAGCCTCCAGAAACTGTCAGAAAATTCATTTCTGTTTTTGAAGCCACTCAGTGTGTGGTACTTTGTAATAGTAGGCCTAGCAGACTAATAAAGGTGTGTATATCACAACATTTTTGTTTTTGTTGTCTATTTCTCCCCCACTAGGAAGTCAAGTCCGTAAGGGCAGAAACTTAATTTTGTTCATGGCTATCTCCCCATATGTAGAGCAGTGCCTGGTGCATAGTAGGTGTTCAATACGTCGAGTCTGGAATACCAGTCTGTAAGCATGGCTCCCCCCATCTCTGCCTAATTTTGTGGCTTAGCAAAGGAAACCCATTTAACTGCAGATAACATCTACATTCCTCCATCCAGCCTTCACGGGTAGTAAAGGCAGCACTCTGCAGGCTTTCTGTTGTTTCTCAGTGGGTTTCAAACTTGGACAAGGAGGGGGCAGCTAGCTACTTGTAGCCTCACTCCCTGAGGACCTGAAGTATCTTGCAAATGGCAGGTACTGGACAAATATTTCACCCAAAGATGCCCTATCTGCATGTTGCCCGACAGTTGCCATCCATGCATATTTTCGTTCCGAGCTTCTAGAGGGCAGAGGTTGTCTTCGGTGGTGCCTGCAAGTCTGTCCCTCTGCTTTAGTGGCTCCATAAGTCATGGTGAACGGATGACCGTTATGCACATTCTGTGGAGCCCTGGGGGAACATCAGTGCGGCTCCCAACGACTCCCCTTCCCTGAGGTTTTTCTCACTTCCCCACCCTTCATCTCGCTCCCACGACGGACAGAACACAGAGATGAAAGTTGTGAGTGTGCACTGTGAGCCTCTCTCCTCTTCCCCTTGGCCACAGGTACTGGACCAGACACAGATACCGTGCCGCTAAAATGACTTCAGCCAGGAATGCGGATTGAGACGGAGACTCATGACAGCCTCTGCTGACTGTAACACTTAAGCGTTTTGTGTACTTGGGTGATGGAAGGAAGCTGATGGGTGTTCACTTTGTGGCACAGAAGAGGAAAGGCAGTTCACGGAGGAAGCGATGGGAGTCTGCAGTCAGGCAGAGAGGAGCAGTGACAGGAAGCCCTGAGAGCTTTCCAGGAGCGTCCTAAAGCCACCTTCCACTTCTGCCCTTCACTTCCATGGCACCCCTGCGTCCCAACATCAATTCCCTCTTGTTTGCCTAAGATAGTTTGAGTTTGTTTCTCTTGTTTGCAAAACAAAACAAAGAGAAAACAAAACAAAACAAATAAAACCCCCAACCCATTAACTCATTCACCCCTGTGATGATTTTTGGAAAATAAAAAAGGAGGGCGTCATTCCCTACAGGAAAAGAGACATAAAATTCCCTGGCCCCCTCCCCTACCTCTCAAATCTCCCATTAAAACCCATTTCCTTTGGGGAAAGAGAAGAGCCCTTGCCATGCATCAGCTAATGTACAGCGTTGGACAGCATTCTTTGCAATTCTTTCCAAATGGAAGAAAGTACACCTGTGCTCCAAAATCTACCAGGAACACTCAAATGTTTTTAAATCTATCTTTTTCTAAATTGCCTCATAAATCCGCACTGTTCTCAGGATCACCTTTCTCCACTACGCCAGCTGAGATCAACTCAGGTGGTCACCCTAACAGTTCCAAGATGTTAAAACTTAAATGCTAAACAAAGCTCTTCACGGGAAGAAGGCGTTCTTTTTTCTTGTCCTTGTGTTTACATGTCCTTGTGTTTACAACCACACCGTTCAAGAGAAAATCTTAGCGGGGGTGGGGTGGGGGGGGGAGCGGGTAAACACTTGTGTATGAAAATTAAATCCACATGGGGCCGAAAGGACCCAATTGTTGGAATCATCTTCAAGGACCCCCACTCATCTTCGTTTGTATCTTATCGATAACCAGCTAGGAGGCGGCTGCGGTTGATCAGGTCAGAAGGTGGCTTGGACCAGGTGGCCTCAGAGGAAAATGGTGGTAAGTGGTCAGTGAGGGCTCACTGAGAACAAGAACCCCGGGGGGTTCCGCAGAAAAGAAACAAACAGATCACAGACAGAGAAATAAAACGTAACACGCAAGGATACATTCTGTGAAGAAAATAAAAAGCAGGGGGATGGGACAGTGCCCTGTGGGTTACCTTGGGTGAGTAGTCAGGAAGGACCTCCCTGAGGAGGTGATCTGTAAACTGAGAGCTGCAAAACCAGGTAAGGAAAAAGAAGAACCCAGACTGGGGAAACAATAAGCAAAAGACCCTCAATTATGAACAAGACTGACAGGCTCCAGAACCACAAGGGAGGTCGGTGTGGCTGGAAGACAGTGAAGCTAGGGGCAGAGGTGTTCAGAGACACAGAAAGGGGGCAGGCCTTCGAGGTCTCTGGTAATGTGCAGCCAGTTGAGGGGTCTTTTTAAGTTGTATTTATTTTTATTTTATTTTATTTTATTTTATTTTATTTTATTTTATTTTATTTTATTTTATTTTATTTTATGTTTGTTATTTATTTATTTTTATTTTTAAAATGTTTTTGTTTATTTTTGAGAGACAGAGACAGCGTGAGCAGGGGAGGGGCAGAGAGAGAGGGAGACACAGAATCCGCAGCAGGCTCCGGGCTCCGAGCTGTCAGCACAGAGCCCGACGCGGGGGTCGAACTCACGAACTGTGAGAGCACGACCAGAGGCCGAAGTCGGACGCTCATCTGACAGAGCCACCCAGGAGCCCCTTGAGGGGTCTTTTTAAAAATGTTTATGTAGGATGTGTCCTTAAAAAACCACCAGGTGTTTTTTTTTTTTAAATTTTAAGAGCAGTTTTAGGTTTACCGAAACATAAAACAGAGAGTTCCTAAGTAGCCCCCTCCCTGCCACATACAGTTTCTCCTATTATTAACATTTGCTGCAACCAATGAACCAATGCTGACTATTAACTAAAGTCCCCAGTTTACATTAGGGTTCAGTCTTTCATTCAAGGGGTCTTAACCTAGGCAGGGGGTGAAGTCGAATTCACAACTCTGGAAGAGTCAGGCTCACAGCTTTGGTGGAATTTCTTCTTGGCCCCAAATTCCTATGAAGTCCTCACTCCTCGTGCCTCAGAATGTGACTGTATTGGGAGAAAGGGTCTTTAAAGAGGCAACTAAAGTAGGCCACCAGGTGGCCCAGTCGGTTGAGCATCCGACCTCAGCTCAGGTCATGATCTCGTGGTTCGTGAGTTCGAGCCCCGCCTCGGGCTCTCTGCTGTCAGCCTGACAGAGGGGAGCACGCTTCGGATCCTCTGCCCCGCTCTCTCTCTCTCTCTTTTTCTCTGCCCCTCCCCTGCTTATGCTTTAAAAAAAAAATTAAAAACAATAAAAGAAAGAGGCAATTAAAGTAAAGTGAGGTCACTGGGCTGGGTGCTAATGCAATATAACTACCGTAGTGTCCTTGTAAGAAGAGGAGCTTAGGACATGGGCACACACAGGGGGACGACCACGAGAGGACACGGGGAGAAGACGGCCATCCGCAAGCCGAGAGAGGCCTCCAAAGAAACAACCCTGTCCACACCTTGTGCTTGGACTTCCGGCCTCCAGAACCGGGAGACAGTAGACTTCCGCCGCGCAAGCCCCCCAGATCTGCGGCACTTTCTTAAGGCAGCCCCAGCAAACTAATACGGCTGTGAAGACCCCCAGTGGAAAAACCTACTGGGTTTCATCCAACCACGTATTTTCCAACGTTTTAAACCAGAGCACTGGCCACTGACGCTCCACACACTGGCATTTTGGAGGTCACACTTTGGGGCACACTGAACCAGAATATAAACTTCGTGAGGGAGAGGACTTTGTTCTCAACCCTGCTGGGTCCCCAGCGCCTGAAATCGTGTCTGGAATTCAGCACATGCTTGTGGAATAAACGCACTCAGCGTGTGACTTTCTGCTGTTCCATGTGTGTATATCGCTTGTCCAGGTTCTACTCTTGACAAAGCTTGACAGCACGTGCCCTCAGGTTAAAGCTGAGCATGACTTCAGAGCTTTCCTCTGAAGTTCCTACAGGGAACACCGTATCAACCCAGTCCCATATTAGTGCCTGTATCTTCCAAAGGACTGAAGAATGCCACACACTCCCTGATGCTTCCTTTTCATCGAAAACTTTATCATCTTGATTTTTTCTCTAATGCTAAACAGCATTAAACACACACGATACACACACACACACACACACACACACACACACACACACCCCTAAGTAAAAGGAACAGCCATAAGCAAACAGGAGTTTTTCTTCACCATTCTGACCAGAGAAGTCTCTAGGGACACCTGGTTTCTAGGTGTCCAAAACCCAAACCAGCTTAACTGTATTCTCTGGAGGTCTGCTGAATGCTGGTCCAGCAGAAATACTCTATTCCTAGAAATCAAGTCTACATAGTATCAAATGAAAATTAAAGCTGGTCATCTTTGTTTAAGATGTAGATCTATGAAATATTGAAGCATAACAACCATAGCTGTTCTGGGGATTAAATGAGGTTATTTATAGTAGTCTATGGTAGTCGCAACTATAGCGGTCCTGTGGTACTAGGATTATTATTTTTTTAATGTTTATTTTTGAGAGAGAGAGAGAGAGAGAGAGAGAATCTCAAGCAGACTCTGCACTGTCAGCACAGAGCCCAAGGTGGGGCTTGAGCTCATGAAACTGTGAGATCATGACTTGGGCCGAAGTCAGATATTTACCTAACTGAGCCACCCAGGCACCCCTAGGATTACTGTGAAAGAAGGAACAGAGGTTCATTTTAGCAGCTGAAGTAAAATGGTGTGTACCATAAAGACATATACAAACCACTGAAAAGTAAGATCTCCTCAAAGACTGGCTTATTTTCTAGTGTCTATGTTCTCTCTTAAGCATCCACTCTTGTTTTCCTGATGTTTTTCTGTGAGTGGGCTCCATTCTCCTCTGTGTCCTAGATGATCCTTCTCAGATTATGTGTTCTCAGATTCTGGAGGGACCGAGTCTTTTTGCTTGACTACAGTCACTTTGGGCAGAGTCCCTTGTAGGACACCACCTCAAGTCATTAAACGGACTCATGGACAGGCTGCCCAAGACCATCTCTCAGGGCTCAGGAGGTTTTGCACAGCGATTCTGGGGCTGCCCATGGGCCAGATTCTGCTTTTTCAGAAGGAGCTACACTTGGAATGTCCGTGACCATGATGGACTTGTCCACACTGCCTTACTTTCGTAACCCATTCACTTGAATCCTGGTTGCCACCGAAGCTCTATTTCAAGGCTCGCCATCTGAAATGGTTTATAAGCGCTGGATAGAAGCTTAAGACCACAATGATAGTCTCTTCGCTGGTTGCTTTCGTATCTATGAACTTTAATTTACTTTGCAAATTGTATTTCATTTGCGCATAGCTAGTATATGCAAAACCCAATCTTGTTTAAAAACTTCAAACGCATCTTAACATGGATGTAACATCTTGAGAGTCATTTTTCAATATGTATCTTAACTTGTAAACAGAAGCTTGGTAGCAAATATAAAATGTGACAGGGAATACATGGTTAAAACACTGCCAGGTAAATAATGTTTTAAGAAGCTGACGATGAAAACTGACGTGTCTGTTTCTCTTGCCACATAAGCGAGGACATGACACAGTTTCCAGCAACAGTGAGCATAACTCTGCCCCTCCACGGCCCTTGTGACTGAAAAAGGACACGCTGTCGTTATACCTCAGACAAATGCCCCCGTCCCAGTCCCTTGGCTTTATTTGAAGGTAGGTAAGGGATGAAAGAGTGTCTCCTGAAAATCAAATTCTAAAGGCTCCAAACACCATCTCAAAGAACCTAATTTATTTTCCAGCAACCTCTCGTAAACCCTGGGGGGCTACATGGATCTCAGTGAAAAAGAAAGTTACTGTACAAGCCAAAGCTTTGTAAAATTATAAAGACATTTAGTCACTTAGTCATTAAAAAACATTAGATAGTACTTTATAGATACATAAATATCTTCCATGAAATCTTCTTGGTTATTGGAAAGGAAAGAAGCGCCAAACCTGAAAATGGCAGCTTCCCCCAAATGCGTGAACGGGGAGAAAAGCGGATGTGTTTCTCACAGCCTTTGTGGATCCTGTTTTCACTGGGAAAAGGCTGTCCTGTTTCTTCTTTCACTACACACTGAGCAGCACTGCAGCCAGATTTCTTTCAGACGATTGAGGGAGACTGGTGAGAAGCAAAGTATGCGTTTTCCAGCCATTTGGTTGGCACCCTGCTTTTAAAAAATGGGTTAGATCACTTCATATTTCCCCGGAACCCCAAATCATCTAGTTAAAAAGAAACGGCGACAAAGACAGAAATCAAGCGTGGCTTTTCCCCCCGCAAAAGGGTACCAATCCCAAGTAGCTGTTTTACATTTTAACTTGATCTTTGATGGTTGAACTTTGATCTTAGACATGTTTTAATTTTCTAACACATAGTTCATATAGACTCAGGAGTCATGTTTTTGCCTCTTTCTTCCTTCCTTCCCTCCCCTTCCTTCCCTCCTTCCCACCTTCCTTCCTTCCTTCCTTCCTTCCTTCCTTCCTTCCTTCCTTCCTTCCTTCTGTGCTTCCTTTTCTTTCCATTCTTTCCTTTCTTTCCTGTTCACCCTGGTAAGCATTCTTCTATTTTCCCTGGCTTGAGTGACAACATGTGCCAGCCACAGTGTTTCCTCCATGCTTCCTGGTTGTCCAAAGCCACGCTGCTGGTCCACTGCGTTTTCCAACGTCCATGTGCTGCTAAGGGAAAGGGGTGCTGATGGCAAATAGTAAGCTCCCTCTGCCGGCTGTGGGCTGCCTCTGCAGAAATAGATGTCTGAATATCCATTAAGAGCTTGGACCCTTCCTCTGGCCCGGCTATGAAAGCCTTTCTCACAATGGAGGTGAAGACCGTCAGTGAATGAGGGGCCTTGGAGAGCGCAACAGGAAAATGCCGGAGCAGGTTCCTCTGACGATTCTCTCCGAGGTCCTCTATGGAAAACCTGGGATGGTGGACCGAGTTAAATGATTAGCTTTTAACTCTGAAAGGGACAGATGGCAGAGCCACCCTGCAATAGCTTTTCCGGAAGAGTAACACATGGTAAATCGCATTAATTGTAATGATCGCTTTTTATGCCTTGATGAAAACTGGCAAAGACCTTCAAAGGTCTTCTAATCATGGCAACTCAGCACAGCTCCGCCTTGCAGTGAAAGAGCTAGAGGACCACGGTTTGGTTTCTGCTCGGAGGCTGCGGGGTTGACCGGAGCATAGGAACCAGTGGCTCAGGAAAGAGATGGGCAGGTGAGACCCTGGATATACATACACAAGCTAGAGAACAATCTCGTGCCATGTGGGGCCAGGTGGTTGGTACTTCCTGCAGGCACGTATGTGGTTAATTTCACAGTCGTGGCACGTGAGGATTTGGAGAGACTCCTGCCTTTGCAAAATACTGAAAGAGAGGGTTACGCTGGGGCTGCCGTCCTCCCTCAAACTCAGCACAAGAGGGGAGGGCAGTGGACGGCAAGATTTCCTACAGCGCGTCTGTGTTTTTCACCTGTTATTTAACTCACCACGTAACTCCAGGAGAATTTCTATTATTTCGTAAAAGCTTCCAGTTTCCTCTTTCCCATTTCTTCCACAAAGACTTTTATGTCTTTGCTTTATTGCCCCTCTGTAAGGAAGCTGAGTCAAACTTCTGCTTTGTGCGTGGAATTAGTCGACAACTTCAGGAATTTTCTGTTATTTTTTTTTCTTCCAGGAGTACCTGTGTCTTTTTTTTTTTTTTAATTTTTTTTTTATTATTATTCATTCATTCCTTGCAAATGCAAGAAACCTTTATGGAGAATATACTAGATTTCAGGAGTCTACCGGTGCGGGCCACGTTATGAGCCTGTGGGATACAAGGGTTACCTGCAGCTAAGATTTTGTGTTCCATGTGTCATGTGAACCTTTTATCAATATCTTGTTTAATCCTTGTTGCAACCCCGTGAGGTTATGCTTATCATCCCTGTTTTGCCAGAGCGAAATCCAAGGCCCAGAGAGATGAAGCGGTTTTCTCAAAGTCACACAGCTCATAAAGTGGCAGAGCTACAGCTTGAAACCAGGCTGTCCACCTGCAGAGCCCCTGTTCTTCGTGATCTACACCTTGAATGACTCACATCATAGTGGTATGAGTGGGCAAACTGGTAAATGAGCAGGACCATTTTCACCCAAGATGTCAAGAGCCCTACTCTACATATGCAAGTGTTTTTAGGGCAGGGGTCAGCAAACTTCCTGTCACGGGTTAGATAATGAACATGTAGGCTTTGCAACCCATACCGTCCCTGTTGCAACAACTCAAGTCTACTGTAGCGGCAAGAAAGCAGCGGTAGACAATATGCAAACGAATGAGGTGGCCGTGTTCCGATAAAACTTCACGAAAACAGTGACGGGCTGGGGCACCTCCGTGGCTCAGTCGGTTAAGCATCAGACTCTTGATTTCGGCTCAGGTCATGGTCACACGGGTTCGTCAGTCGGAGTCCCCTGTCGGGCTCTCCGTGGAGTGGAATCTGCTTGGGATTCTCTCTCTCCTCTCTCTGTGCCCTTCCCCTGCTCACACTCACTCGCCCTCTCAAAATAAATGAACAACAGTAAAAAAAACATAAAACAAAAACAACAACAAAAGAGGGACAGGCTGGATTTGACCCACAAGAGTGTAGTTTGCCAACTTCTGTGCTCTGTGTGAGGGGATTCCGAGGAATCAAGTACCAATGCTGCCTACAGGTGACGGGGAGACATTTGAATCAAGTCTTGGCTGTCAGGCAATAAAGGAGAAAGGCACACCCAACAGAGAGACACATGTTGGAGAATGGGGGACAGTGGATAGAAAATGGATAGTTTGGGAGCACCTGGGTGGCTCAGTCAGTTAAGCGTCTGACTCTTGGTTTCAGCTCAGGTCATGATCTCACAGTTTATGAGATCAAGCCTTCCGTCGGGCTCTGCACTGACAGTTTGGATCTGCTCAGGACCATCTCTCTCTCCGTCTTTCCCTTTCTCTCTTCCTCTCTGTCTCTCTCTCTCAAAATAAATAGATAAACACTAAAAAAAAAATAATTCACAGTTAAACACTGTGAGGTTTAAAGAAAATGGATAACTGGGAAAGACGGGAAATTGTAAGTGGTAAGGGACGTATGAGACAACGACAGAGAACAAGTTTGGAGAGCGGGATTTGAGCCTATGTTAACCAACAGTTTATTGTCAAATAACAGGTTTCCAGGTGTGGTTTATTTTACAGTTCTTGTGGGCTGCTTTTTTGTTTTACTGTGTGAGCAACTTGTTTCCCTTTCCCTGATACCACCTGGATATTTTCCTTTTCACTTGCAGCATGGACAATGTCTTCATGTGCAATTTTATCAGCAAAAGAGGAGGAAGGAAAATCATAGAGGGTCTCCCAGCTACACAAAGATTAAACACATGGTCCAAGAAACATGGTGTCCCAGAGACGCAGGACTGAAACATTCTAGGAGACACTCACATAGAAGATGAGGACGCATTTTTGTCTTTTGTCAAACCTTATGGGTATAATTTTGCCATTAGTCAAGATGGATGTTTCAGTGTCGAGACATGAGAAATCTTTGAGACACCAATGGCATAACAAGAATGCTGCAAGGGAAAGAAAGTTGATTCCATCCTTTTTCTTGAGCTGGAAGTCAGCTAAAGTTGCTTATGACAGCTTGCTGATGAAACATGATTTATAATGTTCACAGACACTTGTCCAACTTATTAAGTTTATTAGAATTACTGCATAGGTCTGAAAGCTGTTGAGCATGGTGTTGGATTCTAGTCTCTAAAATCAAATGATCTTCCTGGGAGTATATCTGGGACAGCTTCTCCCAGCAGCTGAGACTCTCTGTGGGAGAAAAAGTGGGGGCTGGGAGATAGATCGGTTTCCCTTGAAATGTGGGTATGTCCTCTCTACGCAATCAGGGGATTCCCTTGATTTTAAGATTCCCCATCTGGAAGAAATAAAGTTTCAACTGAAGCACTGAGTTAATTAGATGACATTCCTAAGTCAGGGGCCAGGCCAAGAGGCAAGTTTTTCCAAAAGAAAAAAACCCCGCAAAGTATTACATGATTTTTAAGCCCTTACCCAAAATCTAAGGAATAAAAGGGTATAAAAGAGCCCTATTAGGGTACTTTAAGCCTCAGTTCACCACACCCACCCAGGGGAGCAGGGTGGAGGGGTTGTGTCCTGCACTTCAAGACTAGTGGGGCTTCATCACCACTAGAATGATATACAATGGGGCCCAGTTTACTGGCATCTGGCTCCTACTCCTAAAAATGGGAAACAGGCTGTTTTGCTGAAAGAAGGGGGCTGAGCTGGTAATCACCATGCCTCTGAGTCTGTCAGGAAGATCCACCAGTGTCTCCTAGAAGAAGAAGGCTGGAAATGGGTTGTGTAGGAGAGAGCTGACAGCTGATAGTCTTAATCCAGTCTAAGATGGCCACATAGCAGGAGAAGGGACTTGAGGGGAAAGAGGGTTGAGGTGAATCCAGATTCACAGAGGGTGAGAAAAGAGCCTCAGAGATCAGGGTGAAGAAAGATTCATTCTCCCTCACTAAGGGAGTATGGGTGGGACAGCCCTGAAGACGCCTCCAAAGAACCCCAGAAGCACCCACAAGGTAGTAAGTGTTCAACATCTGCCAGGCCCAGAAGGCATGAACTCAGCTGTTGTAGTCCCAAATAAGAAATTTTCTGCCCACCTTCCCTCCCCCTCACTTTGTGGCTCCTCCCTCTCCTCTACCCCAGTGGGTATTGGAATGTGCACATAGCAACAGAAGGGAGAGGAGAAGAGCAAAGTAAGGTGACAGAGCAGAAGCCAATCACACCTTCTTCCCCGAGGGAAGCTTCCAGACTCCACTGGTCCTGAGTTGGGAGAAGGCAGCCAAATATCAACTTTGATCGACTATAGTATTGACTCTTATTTGAAAGTGGACATTGGCATCACTAAATTGACTTCGTGTGTTATGTCCTGAGAGTGTTGAGAAGTCATGAGGTCTGCTAACATTTTCATCCAAGGTAAGCAATTAAGGAGACTCACTAAGGACATTTAAGCAAATGGCAAATAAAGTTGCTTTGATTTTTGCATTTGTGCTGGTCCCAGGCGTGGTTGCCCCCAGATCCATTTTTTTTTACCCCCACCTTCCACTTTGTCCACTATCTCCGAATTCTAAGATGGCCCTTGAGTCTCCAATCATTGGTATACATGCTCTCTACCATCTCCTCCTCGTGAGTGGGAGTGAATTGGGTCCTGTTGTAGGAGGTTCTGCCTTAGCAGATGGGAAGGAGACTCTCCTGCCGGCTTGCAAGAAGGAAGCTACCATGCTGAGAGAGCCAGATGGCTGGGGCCTGAGTGCAACTTCGAGGGGCCTTTTTAAACTCCATAGCTGGTGAAAAAAACTCAGTCCTACAACCACAGGAGATTAATTCTGCCAACAACCTGAATGAGTGTGGAAGAGGACAGGAGCACATGTAAGACCACAGCCCTGGCCATCACCATGCTTTCAACAGATGAAACCCTGAGCAGAAGACCCAGCTGACCCTGCCTGGACTCTTACCCAGGGAAAGTATGACAAATACATATGTGTTCTTTTAAGCTCCTAAGTTTGTGGTGACATCTTACACATACAGAAAATTAACATAAGAGAGGCAATTCTGGGAAGCAGGTTGTCTAGGCTCCCATGTCATCTAGGCTCCTCACTCAATGAGAAGGGCTACAGACAGACGGAGGTGCTGGAGGGCAAGAAACCAGAGTGTTTTCCCTGCCTCCCTTCCACGGATGAGCGCTGGGGTAGTCACTGTGTTTCTTTAGTGGCTCCAGCTGCCCTCAGGTGACCAGATAAGATTATCTTCACCCACCCACAGCACCCCTCTTTCTTTTCCTTTCTAATGTCAGACACATTAGAAACTTCTATCAGCAAGATCTATCTATCTATCTACCTACATATCCATCCAACCATCCATCCATCCATCCATCCACCCATCCATCCATGTATATAGGTATATATACACCCATATATACCTTTATGTGCACACATATATAAATATATATGCATATATGTGAACTTTTTTTGTAGAAGAATGAGCCAAAGCAGATTCAAAGGACTACCACCAGATGCTTTCAGGTTGGTAATAAACTTCAAAAAGAATACACTTGTTTGCATTTAGTAAAATAACATGTTGAAGGCTTTCACAAACGGTTCTTTCATCTAATTGGGAATGCCCAGTCTAGTCTTACCAACTAGTCTATGACATCACAAACCTTTGGGCACCCTCAGTCTTCTGTGCTAGAAGCTGAGCCAATTCCCAGGACTCTGAAGAAATATTCTACCCTTCCTCAACCATCTTCTCATGCCTTCAGTATGAACTTGCATCACTGGCCTCAGGTGACAAAGCTCAGAATTTGCAAGCACTGGAACCAAGGACACCCAGGGTACCCCGGCCATTCAGCAATGTATCTCATATAAAGTAAAATAAGATGTTTCCAAAACCTACTTGTTTGGTTATACTGGGAAATTTTGTGATAAAGTGGAGACACTTCCTCAAAGGGGCGAATTCTTAGACCATTATTAAAATTTCAGCTTTCTTGTCCCTTTATGGCATGCCATTTCTGGCTTAAATTGATAACAACAAAACAACAAGTAAAGAGGAAGGGACCCTCAGACACAAAGACTCAATGACCAAACAAGTGAAGCGGCCACACCATCCGGTCAGTTAACACCTGCACATGTACCGAAAGGTCCATTGGTGGCCTGGACTGTGGATTAGGGCTCCACGTTGGCTCTCTGGTTCTCAGAGGGCAAACTTTTACGTGGATGCTCAGTAACTAGACCTACTCAGATGTCTCGCCAATCAATGGCCCAAAGGGAGCATTAGACAGAAAAGGAAAGGATGATTTATGCGCTCTAACTCCTAACAGAGGATCAGCGTAGCCACCTCCTGATAGGCACGTTTCATTTTACGCAGGCTGGCCTACCCAGCGTTGCTAGGGAGAATCATCAACTTCAGTGTGTAAATCAGTTTTGCCCTAACTCACCTTGGGCCATGAAGAGATGCCCTCAGGAATGTTGGGTTACAAATCGCCAGGCAGGGCAGAGCATTTGCCTTTCTGACCTTTGACTGGGAACGCACAACGATGCTGTGGACAGGTAAACCAACAACAATGGGTTCCAACAGGAGCCTATTGTTTCTACAGAATGCTTTTGTTGACTTTTGACGAATTCTTGTATCTGGAGCCAAGCTGTGGCTGCAAATGATACATGGGCATCGTGCTAACATGAATGTTGGTTGATATTTTCGTTTATGTTAATGAGTAAGAGGAAAATGAAACAACAGAGAAGATATACGTTGGGATTTCATTCATTTGTCAATGACATGAGTGGCTTCTTCGCAGAATCAGGTAATAATTCTTGAATCCTAGAATGCTGCCTCGATTTTTTGTGCTACTCACAAGGGAGTAGTTACACATACCACAAATGTTTAAGTTTTAATCCTCAGGGTTAACTTTTTCTGCATCACTTAATCTGTAGTCTAGAAAAACAACAAAACAATAAATCTAACTCACATCTGTAGTGCTTATCGATTTCTGTGGTGTAAATCTTAGTACATCACCCTCAAGTGTTAATCTCTATACTGGAAGCCTGATGAGGGCAAGACACATCCTGTCTCCTGTGCTTCATGCTGTGTCCCCAGGTCTTTGTACAGTTCATGCCACATGGCAGATGCTGAAAAGATACTCATTGAAAGAATGAGTAAGTCCTCCCTTTCTTCCTTATTATGAAATAAAGAGAAATCAGAAGCTCCTCATGCTTTATTTTATTAAAATTCCTTGTTTCAAGCAGGTTATGGTTAGTCATGTTCCCGATTTGTGACAGATCTGGCAATCCCGACAGAGGCTCCAGGGTGCCTTTTAATGCCTTTCCCTTCCTTGGTCAAGAACAGGGATGGTTGAAGGAAAGAAGTGAATCTGAAAACCCAACTCACAATTCTGCTTTGTTCACTATAAATCACTTACTGGTTGAATGTAGATTGTGTAATGAGCAAGAGATTAGTGATCCATTCTCAACTTGCCGCCTTCTTCTTCTCCTTCCTCCCCCTCCCCCTCCTCCTCCTCCTCCTCCTCCTCCTTCTTCTTTCCTCCTCCTCCTCCTCCTCCTCCTCCTCCTCCTCCTCCTCCTTCTTCTTCTTCTTCTCCCTCTCCTCCTCCTCCTCTTCCTCCTCCTCCTCCTCTTCCTCCTCCTCCTCCTCTTCTTCTTCTTCTTCTTCTTCTTCTTCTTCTTCTTCTTCTTCTTCTTCTTCTTCTTCTTCTTCTTCTTCTTCTTCTTCTCCCTCTCCTCCTCCTCCTCCTCTTCCTCCCCCTCCTCCTCTTCCTCCTCCTCCTCCTCCCCTTCTTCTTCTTCTTCTTCTTCTTCTTCTTCTTCTTCTTCTTCTTCTTCTTCTTCTCCCTCTCCTCCTCCTCCTCTTCCTCCTCCTCCTCCTCCTCCTCCTCCTCCTCCTCCTCCTCCTCCTCCTCCTCTTCTTCTTCTTCTTCTTCTTCTTCTTCTTCTTCTTCTTCTTCTTCTCCCTCTCCTCCTCCTCCTCCTCCTCTTCCTCCTCCTCCTCCTCTTCCTCCTCCTCCTCCTTCTCCTTCTTCTTCCTATCCACTATAGTTTTTCTTTCCCATTACTATCTCCATTCTCATCCTAACTGAATATTGCCTCCTTCAGGTCTGGTCTTGTCTTGTCTTTTTTCTTTTCTTTTCAGTTCTTTTCTTTATTAAACCACTAAATTTTGTTGTAGTTACTTAGTCATAGGTACTTGTAAATTTTTGTTAATGTTTATTTACTTTTGAGAGAGAGAGAACCTGAAGCAGGCTCCAGGCTCCAAGCTGTCAGCACAGAGCCCAACATGGGGCTTGAACCCACGACCTGTAAGATCATGACCTGAGCTGAAGTCGGATGCTTAACTGACTGAGTCACCCAGGCGTCCCTCAGGTGTTTTCTGAAATACCACTCTGCTACTAAAGTCTAGTAATAATTATATATATATTTCTTCACCAAAGTACTCTGCATACTATGTATGTTTACTTCCTCATTTTCTGCCTTCCCCTGCCCACCACCAAAATGTAAGTTCCATGAAGACTGGGATTTAAAAAAAGTGTTGGTCTGTTTTACTTATCACTATATCTCCCACTTCTTGGACAATGTTTGTTAAATAAATGAACAACTATATCAAGCACCTATTTTGAGCTATAAACTGTGCTAGGAGATATGTCACTAATATCATAAGACAGATATGATTCTTACCCTTAAAATTTATATTGTCTAGGAAGGCTATTAAACAAAAATCGCACAACGAATCCGTTAATTATAATTTTATGTAATTTAAAGGAAAAGAACAGGGGTATTACCTAATGTTCAAGTTATGGAAGGCTTCACTTAAAAGACACTGATATTTAGGGTAGGGCCACTTGATCAGGCAATAGTCAAGAAGAAGAGTGTCCCACAAGCTATGACCAAGCATGCAAGAACCTGGGGAGCAGAGTGCCAGAGCTATTCTTGAACAAAGTTGCTTTCTGGCAAGATCCAGCTAGTCATGAATTAATAAAAATTAAACCTTTAGAAAATAGAAAAGATACAGTGGGAGAACTAGCCACGAGCACTGAATGTATTTTGATAAAGGGCTAAGAACAGATATAAATATACTGGGAATTAGGGTTATGACCACAAAGAAAATGTTATAAGCCTTGACAATATAAAAACAGCGATATAACCATAAAAACAGGGAGAGGAGGAGAAATCACAGGAGGAAGTACAAGTGATAATTCCCTCATATTTTGTAACAAATAGGAAGCAGATTCTGTTAAAATCAAAATAGGTAGTTAACAAAAATCGTAACGGGTTGTTTGTATTCTTGAGTTTTGAGAGATCTCTGTATATCCTGAATACAACTCTTTTGTCAGTTACGTGCTTTGCAAACACCTTGTCGTAATCTGTGGCTTGGATTCTCATTCTTTGTTAACAAGGTCTTTTGAAGAGCATAATTTGTACATCTTAATAAAACTGTTTATCACTGTAACAGCCTCAAGCTGGGGGGGAACCCCCCCCCCCACCAAAGTGTCCATCAGGAGGTAGTGATAAGCAAATTGTAGTATATACATACAATGGGATACTATGTAGCAATAAAAGGAAATAGACTATCGATGTATCCAGCAATATAGATGAATCTCAGAGTAATTATGCTGAGTGAAAGAGGGCAGACAAAAGAAAGTACAGATAATTGTCTCACTTAAAGAAAACTCTAGAACATTCAAACCCATGGACGTGATAGAAACAGATTCCTTTGAGGAAGGGAGGCAGAGAGGGTGAAGGGAAGAGATTTGCAAAGGGGTGCACAGAAACTACAGGGGTGAAGGGTGTGTTCACTATCTTGAGTAGGGTCACGCTTTCCTGGGTGTGTATACATGTACAGTTTACCAAGTTGTACATTTTAAGTATGTACAGATTATTATAGGTCAGTTATACCTCAATAAAGCTGTTACAAAGCAATGATTCCATTATTATTTTGTGTTTTTATTACCTTTAGAGGGCTTTTCTAGGAAGTAATATTTGTTATGGTGAAAAACCTTTATCCGAAATTCAGCTTTTCTTTCAGTTTCCTTTTGGTTTTTATTTTTATAAATTCAAACAAATGTAAAACTTAAAAACAAAGATTTTATTTTATTATTATTTTTAAGTAATCTCTACGCCCAAGGTGGGGCTTGAACTTACAACCCTGAGATCAAGTGTCAAATGCTTCACCGATAGAGCCAACAGGTGCTCCCAAATGTAAAAGTTTCAATTTAAAATGCTATGTATAATATAATCTGATTTTAATAAAGTTTTAAGAATCTATCCTGTCATGCATGTAAAAATACACATGAAGTACATTTTTTTTTGAGAGAGAGCATGTATGTGCGTGAGTGGGGGAAGGGCAGAGGGAGGGAGGGAGGGAGAGGGAGAGGGAGAGAGAGAGAGAGAGAGAGAGAGAGAGAGAGAGGATCCCAAGCAGGCTCCACACTCAGCAAGGAGCCTGACATAGCACTTGACCTCACAACTCTGAGATCACGACCTGAGCTGAAATCCAAAGTTGGATGCTTAACTGACTGAGCCACCCAGGTGCCCCCTCATGAAGTACATTTTACTTACATGGCACATGAATTGTATTATGTCTAATATATATTGATAGGTGTATGTGTGCATATATACATATAAAATACACATATATATTTGTATGTGTGTGTTTATACATAAACAAGGTCAGAAATAAGGTTAAATGTAAATGATAGTTATATCCTAGCGGTGAGTTACTTTTTAAAACTTGTATTTTGGACTGCACCATATTGCTGGAGTTTCTTTCAGGCATGTGTACTTTTTTGTAAACAAACACGGTTATCATGAAGAGGTAAGGGGGTGAGGAGTGGGGTAGGAAGAGGGTCAAGAGGAGAAGCATTTGATGCAATGAGAGAACTCCGGGGAAATAGCCAGGTTGGTGCGAAAACAAACACATACAAAATGGAGCATGAAGGTGTGGCCAGAGGCAAGATGAGGGCAGAGAGAGATCCTGATGACCTAGGACCTTGAAGGCCGCTTCAAGGACTGAGGACTTCATGCAAGTTTGAAGCAGGAAAGAATGATGAGATTTGTGAAATGAAAGGATCCCTCCTTTACAAACCCACCGAGGTGGCTGCTGTTTACAGAGGATTAGTAATGGAATATATTCATCGCTGGCAAACTTTAAAAGAAAAAAAAAAGCCAGAATATACCAGGAGTTTCACCTGAAATGACATGACTTTTTTTCAGCCCTGCTGGACTCGTCTATGCAGCCAGCGTTTCCACCCTGACTGGCTTCTGTGGCTCTGAAGTGGGTTCTGGTTTTTGCTTTTGGTTCTGCCGCCATTAGGAGATTACACAGACATAATCTCATCTGTGTTTTCCCGGCACAGCAGAAAAATGGAGCTGTGATTAGTTATAAAAGGTAGTTCCTCGCTGAAGACGGACAGAGAGGGGAAAGGGAGGGGGTCCAGGGGAGGGAGAGCGAGGAGAAGTAAAGGAGAAAGACAGAACTGCAAAACTAAGTACAGTTGGTGGAGGCACATAACGGAGCTGAAGGCAGAAAACAAAAAAAGAAAAAAGAAAAAAGAAAACAAAAGAAGGAAGGGAGGGAGGGTGGAAAAAGAAAAGAAAGGAAAGAAAATGGAAAGAATCAATACCAGCAGATGTGGGTTGATCCCTTCAGGCCCCAGCCTTGCTGTAATTATTTAGCTCAATGGGTTTGGGCACCAGAAGGTGAACCCCAAAGGGCTTGAATCAGACCCATCACTGTGATCAATTAGTTTCACTGCATTCCTGGCTATGCCTCAGCCACTTTTGTTCACCTCGGGTCATGTACTTCACTTTCTCACACCTCAGATTATTTTTCCATAAAATGGGAGCAGCAATATTTTTTTCTACCTCACAGGACTGCTTTAAAAATTTTGCATAACTTATTTGAAGGAAGCCAGAATGTCAATATTTAAAACAGAATTCTCGATTGAGAGCTAATGTTTTTGCTTTTCTCAGTTTGTCAATAAACAGAGAGTCACTAAGGGACTACTTTTGTGTTTAAAACACTCTATTCGAAATTCAAAGCTGTGGGGGAGACAAGCGTAGGTGTTAAAAAGAGTCCCTTTTTATCAAAATTCACAACTTCTGGTCTTCCAATGACAATGTTAAGAACATGAAAAAGCAAGCCACAGACTGCAGGAAATATTTGTCAAATATATATAATGTGTATACACACATACACACACACACACACACACACACACACACAGATGACAAAGGACTACACCCAAAAATATACATAATGAATTTTATAAGATGAACAACCTAATTTTAAAAAGTGAGCTAAAGATATAAATAGACCTTCACAAGAAAAGATATATGCATGGCCAGTAAGCACATGAAATGATGCTCAACATCAGTAGCCATCACTCACAATTAAATATCACTATATACCCATTATAATGACCAGAACTAACAAGACCTGACAATAACAAGTATTGGCAGGTATATGGAACAACTGGTGGTAGGGATATTAAATCGTTCAGCCCTTTTGAGAACAGTTTGACAGTTTCTTAGGAAGTTAAATATGCACTTGTTATGCATCCTACCACATTACTACTGCATTTTTTAAGATGTAAAGCTTTGTTTATTTGTAGATGACATGATCTCCAATACAGGAAATCCTAGAGTCGACAAAAAAGTCACTAGAACTAATAAGTGAGTGTAACTACTACTGCATATTTGCCCGAAAGAAATAAAAACATACGTTCACACAAAAACGTACTCATGAATGTATAAAGCAGTTTCATTTATGATAAGCAAAATGTAGAAACCAGCTAAATGTTCATCATCGAGTGAATGGAGAGTGGATACACATATGTGCTACCTTCACATAATGGAATACTAACATAAACAAACAAGAAAGGAATGAATTACTGATACGTGCGACAATGTGCATGAATTTCAACAGCATTATGCTGAGTGAAAGAAGTCAGATGCAAAGTACCACACTCTGTAAGATTCAATCTCTATAAAACTCTAGAAAAGACAAATCTAATCTATAGTGACAGAAAACAGTTTAGCAGTTGCCTAGGGCTGAGGAGGAGGAGAAGTGACTGGGAGGAGACAAAGAATTTTGGGGTGATGAAAATGTCCTATATCTTGACTGTGGCAGTGGTTATATCAGTATACAGATTTGTCAAAACTTACTGTTTTGTTTAAGAATACAAATGTATTCTTAAAATGGGTGCATCACACACACACACACACACAAATATATATATATATATATACATCTCAAAAATTGATTAACTTTCTAAAAACAAAAAACAATCCTTACACCAAAGGGCTTGCAGTCTAAGAAGCACCGTATATCTTTAGGGTACTTTATTCCAAATTCTATCAATTTGAGGAGGGGGAGAATTTTCTACTAAGGGATCTTAAAGCCTGTTCTAATATTAACATACTTTCTATATTAATGTTACCATCAATCATATCTCAATCTATAAACTGACAAAGATGCTAAGTAAATCAAACAGCATACCAACTCCCTCTACTGACATCCTGACTATCCTTTATAATGTCATCTGCCTTCAAACAAATCGAATTTTGTCCTAAGAGGTACTATTCATAATATTTGTGCCATCAGTTTTACATTGACTGCTCATGCTGGCTAATAACAAGGTTTTTTAAGCTTAAGAGACTTAAGTGACATTTGAAAAATATCTGAGATGAAAAATATAGTAGATGAAGAATTTCCTTAATCGGTGTAATCTCCAAAGAATTGATTATCACCATTTATAACTGGTTCATGGGAAAAATTTAAAAGTCTTGGACTATTGTCAAAATAAATGCGTTACCACCGATCATTTATATTATGAAAAGAGAATTAATAATCAAAAGCTACTTTTTCATATCGCTTTTACTCCAATTATTTCCGATTACTGTCACTCATTCTTTTGTGGAACTTCTTGCCATTACCCTTCCATGACAAGTTGGAGCTCTGGTGGATCCGGTGGATCCACGGGGAGCAAGGATTTTCGTGCCACTGCAGAGAGCGCCGGTTATAGCAAAAATAACGGACTTTGGCTACCCAAGAATGACAATATTTCCTTGCTGCCTTAATCCTCGCAGAGTGTTCCTTTTCTGGTTCAACCTAAAGGTGCTGATCAGAACCGTGTCAACCAACATGTGATGAAATGGTCCCCTTTTGTGCCAATTTACAGTGGCTCTCAGTGTGGGGGGATGCAGGGACCTCACTTTCTCCTTGATTTGCAGCCATTAGGGAAACCGAATGCTAAGGATAAACTGAAAGTCTCCTAGAGTTAACCAATATGGAAACCCTACCTGATGTGGAAAATAGGATTTTTGGTCTGGCATCCACCTCTGGTATCTCTTTTTATGTCATACTCAGTAATGGACTTCATTCTTGATTGAGCCAAATTTATCACTACCTTAAAATGAACCAACAGGTGCCCCTGGTTCGTAAGGTGCTGGAGAAAGGGTTTTAATTTAATCCTCTGAACCTCTCTACAAAGTAGGGTTATCTGTTATTTTTTTCCATTTTGCACAAAGGAAAACTGAGACTCAGAGTGGTTATATAATTTCCTCCAAGGACACACAGCTAATAATTAGAAGAGGTAGGAATCAAATGTAATCTGTCTGATTCCCAAGTCACTAAGGCCCGAGACTTTCTTATCAGGAAACTTGGTGGCGACTTATTCCGACATCAAGGACAGTCCAACCACATTCAATGCGAGAGAGATTTTGCACAGAGAATATGAATAGATTCACACTAAATCTAAAAGTCAATCTGAGATATAGTTTTGACCTTGCAATATACTGAAAAGAAATTAGAATAAGAATAGTAGTTACATATATTCATCCTCTACTGAAACTCTACTAATTTATAAGGTTGATAAAACAAATTCATTATTTTAAGACCTAATCAATAAATATTTTGGAGGTTAGATTGGCAGCATCCAACAAAGTTTAGAGTATTTTTTTTGACTCAGTATTTCTAATTCTAGGATCTGTCTTACGGTAAAACTTACACAAGTATTGAAATATACATACATATATATACATATATATATATATATACACATATACGAAAACATATATGTATATATATACATATATATATATATATGTATATATATACACATAAAAAACATTCTTTGCAAAGTTGTTTATAGGAGCAAAAACTGAAATAGTCCAAGAAGGCATCACTGGGGACTGGTTTAAAACATTTTGCTGCATTTATTCAATTGCATTACCATGTAGGTTTAAAAGAAAGAGGTAGATTTACATGCTGTAGGAGGTTATCCAAAATATATTAGGTAGAAACATATGTTGCATAACAATATGTATACTATTTTTGTAAAAGTAAAAGATATCTATTTGTATGGGTAGAAAAATCTGGAAGGATAGATGCTAATTGTTAACAGTGGTTATCCCTGTGAGAAAATATTGATAAGAAGGGAGGGGAATCTTTTGTCACCTTAGGAGCTCCGAGATGTTTGCAGTGCTAGTGTATGTGTGTGTTTAAATAGAGGGATTTGAATTTACAGTGCTCTTTGCTTTTTATAACATGTTCATATATATATTCATTAAAATAACTGAAGAGATCAAAATGCTAACAATGGTTATCTCTGGATGGTGGGGGCTAAGATTTACTTTTAATCTTGTGCTCTCCATATTTTTATACTTTAACATTTTCTTTAAGGAATATGCATTAATTTTATAATCATAATAAATTGTTGGGGAAACAGCCTTCTCTCTGGAATTTGGCTTTATCAGCCACCCCAAAATGGGTTAGCTCGAAGGAGTAGGATGTCCTTTACCTCTTGAGGCAAAACAATGCATTGTCAACATTTAGCCTGACAAAGCGGACTGCTGTAGTAAACTGAGCATATATAGACATTCTCTTATGTCTCAGGTGGCCTGGCAGTGTTTGTTTGAGACTACGATCATTCAGTCACTCAACACAGACTTCTTAAGCATTTGTTGCACTCAGTAGGCAAGGTACTCTAAACGAATGCAAGAATGAGACACAATACTCATCTTTAAGGGGAAGAGCAGGATCTAACTGAGCAGAGAAATACCCATACGAGAAATAGCAGGCAATCTCCAACACATAATCTGAAGGTTTAAACGGTGTAACAGAGGTCAACAAGCATTACAGCCATCAGGGGGAGTCAGAAGAGATGCCAGTGTCCATGGCATGGCAGCGCATTTTCTTCGTTTGACATGTGAGATGCATCAGCCTTAGGGAGCTAACTGGTGTTACTTAGCAGAGCTCAGATTGACTTCTGTTTCTTGTGCCCCTTCCGCTAGGCTGGGTTTTCTCAATCTTGGTGCTATTGACATTTGGGGCCCCTTATTCTTTGTTGTGAGAGGCTGTCCTGTGCATTGCAGGTGCGAGTCAAACTCTACTGCCTAGCTGTAACAATCAAAAATGTCATTGCCGTAAACTACCCCCGGTTAGGAACGCTGTACTAGACCAGGCTGATTTTTGATAGATTATGAGAAAAGAGGAAGCATTTAAGATAGGGGATGAGATGGTCAAATATGCTATCCATTTTGGGGGCATGTGCAGGAAATGAGTCTGAGTCAGGTGTATTCAGTACTACACCAACATATATTAGCGAATGGTAGAAAATACAGTTACATGGGCAAAGTAGGATAAGACTCTGGAAATACAGATGTACCTAGACCTAAAAGGAAATGTAAGGTCTTTGTGAAGTTTGAATAGGGAATTGTCATGATGAAATAACATTTAAGGGAGGCTGGCTTGTGTGCAACATGAGGATAGATTTTATGGGGAACAGACTGGATTTGGGGAAACAAGTTGTGAACAAATAACAATATCCCTGACAGCTAAGGGAGTGCGACTGGGTGGTGGCAATGGTGACAGGAAGGGAGGGCAACAGATTAAATATATTTTAAGGGAACGTGAACTGGGCTTGGCTTGATATGTAAGAAGAGGAATTAATCAAAGATGACAAAGTTTCTGATACCGCGTGACCACAAGAATAAGGCAAAAAGGGACAGTTACGGGAAAAGTCAAGAAAGGAAGCCAGCTTTCATTCATCAGTAATCATGAGTGTCTCCATTATTCGAAGAATTTGAAGTTATGAGGAGACATCCAAATGGAAGTGACCACTAGACAACTGGAGATACAGGCCAGTGTGAAGGTATGTAGTCCACACTTACCAGTCCCAAATGTGGAGATGTGATCTCAAAATGGTGAGACCAATGTTGTGGATGGCTTATGGGCTTGCAAATCTCTTTTTTGCAAATGCGAGTGACACAAAATACAAAGACCTGAACTCACAAACTTAAAGAAAACAAAACAAAAAAACTACCCATGAGGCCCAGACCACAGGTACAAAATGTTTCCAATCCTATTCATTTCTCACTCTGCCATTCCCTCCTGAAGAACATATAGGGTACAGGCTGAGAAGACAAGATTATTTCTCTGAGGAGTTCATTTTATGTTTTTAGGTATCATCCACAGAGATTTATTTACTGCCAAATTAAACTGGAGCTATATCAGCTACTGTACAAAGACAACACAGATGTGGTCCCTGGCTTCTAGACTTACTTTTACAGATAGATAAAGTATTCACAGAGAGAATACAAAATTCTAAACAACGCAGAAATAGGAAATATGCACATGGGGTATAAGTTGAAAGCATTGGAGAGGAGAGTGGGATTGGGGAGAGGATACCACAATCATACAAAATGGTACCCAAAGGCAATGCAATATAAAAATGAGGGGGCAGGGGTCCCCCACCACCTGAATAATGGATCTACTCCATGATCTTAAGCAAATAAGTTCAATTCTCTCTGCTCAATGCTACTGATACTATCTGTTTGAGAACACACTCATCCATTTGCTTCTTTAACAAACACTGATTTAATTTTACCTCCATATGCTGGTCCCTGTGGGTAGGGAAATGTAAAAATGATAGCAACATAACCCTTACCTTCACAGGAAGTTGGTAAAATAACATAAAATAGGAGGGGATTCTATCAGTTAGGATGCTCTTGACTACAAGCAACAAAAGGTCCAACAAAGTGTAGCTTGAATAGTAAAGATACTATCTATCTCAGATTAAAAAAAAAAAAAAACACGCCTCAAAATAGAAGATTCTAAGGTTGGTTAATTCAGTCAACCAGTGTCATCAAGAAGGACCCAGGTATTTTTTTGCCTTTGCACTCTGACATCCTCACAATGATGGCTTCAGTATGTAGGCTTGTCTCTATTCATGGATAAAAATGGCTGCCCACAGTTCCAGGCATCACGTCCTGAGGCAACTGAGATTGAAACTGTTAAGTCTAAGAGAAGCAATGCATATATAAAGCATGGATCCTGATGCATAGAAATTACTCAACGGATGTTGGCTATTATTATTTTTGGAATTATGTTACACTATTTAGCGCCAGAGAAAATGCCTGTATTAGTTTGCTACGGCTGACACAACAAAGTATCACATTGGGTAGCTTAAATAACAGAAATTTATTGTATCATTGTTCTGGAGGCTAGAAGTTTGAAATCAACCTGTCAGGTGGATTGGTTCCTTGTGAAGGAAGGATCTGTTCTAACCTCTTTCCTTAGCGTGCGGATGTCTACTTCTCTCTTGGTCTCTGCACTTTATCTCATTTCTTTGTGTCTTTCTCTTCAATGGCATTCTTTTTGTAGGGACACCAATCATATTGGATTTCCAATTTCCAAGTAAGTTCCATTTGGAGATACAGGAGGTTAGGACTTAAACATGGAATTTGGGGGAGAACATATCGATCCATATTACTGTCCATCAATGTGCTTTAGTTTAGGTGGCTTTATTTACTAGTGCTTTAGGGGCACCTGGGTGGCCCAGGCAGTCAAGCATCTGACTTTTGGTTTCAGCTCAGGTCATGAATTCATGATTTGTGAGCTCAAGCCCAATGTTGGGCTCTGCACTGACAGCAAGGGGCCTACTTGGGATTCTCTCCCTCTCTCCATCTGCCCCTCCCCTGCTCATATTCTCTCTCTCTCTCTCTCTTTCTCTCTCCAAATGAATAAATGAACTTAAAAAAAAAAAACAAAGACCTGTTTTTTTTTTTAAAGAGAGGAAATTAAAAAAGAGAGAGAGGAAATAAGTGGGGAAACAGGAATCTGGCCAAGTGTTCTATGTATCAGATCTTCCTTCCAGTTAGCAAATTCTCTTTCTCTAGCAGTGGGTTTATCATACACTGGGAGATGAAAGCAATTACAGGATATTTCCCAGTAACTGAGCTCTTTTTAAAAAGAATTATATTATCTTTCCCTGGTTTTATTTCCTTTACTCTTTTCATCTCCAACTTCATCTCATTTATTTCCTGTTCTTTTTAAGAAAAAAAAAATCTGGGCGCCTGGGTGGCTCAGTTGGTTAAGCACCTGACTCTTGATTGCAGTTCAGGTCATGTTCTCACAGTTCATGAGTTCAAGCCCCGCACTGGGCTCTGTGCTGACAGTGTGGAACCTACTTTGGATTCTCTATCTCCCCCTCTCTCTGCCTCTCCTCTACTAGCGCTCTCTCTCTCTCTCTCTCTAAAGATAAATAAATAAACTTAAAAAAAAAAGAAAGAAAAAACTTCTGCTTTATTCATTTGCAGACTTCCCAACATGGGGGAAAAACCCAATGGCCAAGAGACAGTGAGCACATTCTTGTTTGTTGCCATCCTTTCCTCTCTAAGAGACTGTGTCTGGAATTCAGCCATGGTTGATGCCAACCACAGACTAAAACAATGCATAATACTTTTTACCAACTTATACATTCTCCTGGGTGCCGGAGGAATTTGTAAGCTATTAAAAGTTGAGTGAGTGTTCTCAGCTGCTCGAGGGAAACACCGAGACCATCTGCATGGTCTGTCCTTTTTTCATCTGGGGCCATAGCAACTCTGTCCTTGGCCTGGAGGGAAGATGGATAGAGAAGAGCCCCGGGTTTCATTTCTGGAAAGGGAGAAAAGCTGAGTGGGCACCTAATAGGGATTCTCCCTCCTGCTCCTCAGCAGGACCGCAGGCTTCCTCATTACACCAAGCTGAGAAGCAGTCTGGTCTCAGCTCCTTCTCCTAGCCCATCCTCCTGTCTCCCTCCCTCTTCCTTCCCCTTTCTTTTCCACCAGACCTACTAGTGTTTGGGAACCAGGGTTTTTAATTTTGTAAATCTGAGCCATCCAACCCAGAGGCACTTCTACTCGCACATTCTCTGCATCCTCTTGGTGAAATGAAGGACTGGGCGTTTGCCCGGCTCCTCAATTAAAACGATCGGGTTCGCTAATTGTGATTACTCGCAGATGCCCTATTCACACTTCCAGGTACAATTTTTAATTTCAAACTAAGCTTCTGAAAACCAAATTAAATACTTTTCCTTTCTTTTTTAATGCTTACCATTAATATTTTCTGAGAAGAAACGAAAAAAAGTTTTAGCATCTCCAACAGTGTGTTCCATGAGTTTCCTGGTGGGAGGTGATAAAGGCATTTTTTTTAAACTGACTAAAAATGGTTAGCCACAGCACCATGAAAATATCTCAGAATGTTTTAAAATGAAAAAAAAATTCTGTGACATGGAAATAGCAATTTAGAGGGGGGTCCAGGGTTTGTTGGCAGCTTTGAATGGCTGATTTTAGTCTTCTCTGGACCTCCCTCATGATTTCCACACCAATTTCCATCTACATCAAAAAAGCAAGCCTCCTGAGGTACAGAGGGGGGGAAAAGTATGGGACCATTTGTTATTTTGGACACAGATGATTCCAACCGAGGGAGGACATTAAAATGTTTCAAGAAACACAGCCTTTGAAATACAGCAATAGATTCACATCTATAACAGACTCTTCTGTAATATAAACCCCCTCAATGGAGTGTGGAACCCTTTTGTGACTCTCTATGCTTCAGATCCCACCCCCTAGGCACCTTTTTAAGTCCTGGAATTTAGCTTTAGCCTTTACTGATGGTTAACAACCACTTGTGCCACACGCAGATCTAGGCATAAAATTATGGCAGACGACATCATTCTAAAAACTTCTACCATTTTAAACTTTCTGGAAATCCATTGCCTTGCTATATATTCCCAGGGGAGGAGGAACACTGCACTTGTAAAGTGCTTTGCATCCTTTAACAGGAGGATTGTGGTTGATGTGGCTGGAAACCAAAAATAATTTAACCTAATTTGCATGTCCAGAATGGAGGTGTGATGGAGGCTCCATTAGTATTTACTGTTACTTCAAATAATACTGAATGAAAACTCCCATGATCCCAGGTGTTAATTCCCCAAATAATTTTATTAACATGCAGATTTTTCATGACCATTTCTCTGCCACCCCTGTCTCTCTCCTCAATGTTATTCTAGTAGTGCTAGGCTTCCGATGCCCACAAACCAGCCTACTCAACAGTTTCCACTCGAACATCTTTCTAGATGCTTATTCATTCTGGTCATTCCTTCTTTTTCATTTACTCAGGCTCCCCCTTAGTTCGGAAGAGCTGCTTAGGGCTGGGAACCTTCTCCTGGAGGAGAAGGAGGATGCCAAGGGTGGCAAGAGAGAGCAGGGGAGACGGAACTACAATTACAATGTTTCTGCGCATCTCGCAGAATGTTTTGGCCATCCTGCAACAGTGAGAAAGAGCACCGAGCGGAGATATGCAAACCTATCATTTAGCACTACCATGTTATGCTGGGATTACTTAAACTTCCACGAGACAGCACACAAAGATCCAGGCACCTGGGAAAATGGGAGATAGTTCCCTTTGGCCTCCACCTCTTTGTTACTTCGGGAAGGAAAGAAATCCAGTCCCGACACGAACAGGTTGGTCTACAGAGATTCACTGACAGTGTGTGTCTCTGTTATGGTGGATTAGAATTTTACTCAAATACAGTCCTCTGCTTTAGGAAGACTTCAAAATGTGTATGAGACTGCCAGTTTCATTTCACTAGCCCTTGAATGTACTGGATCTTTCTCTAAGTTTTCCTAACCAACCAGGCTCGTCTTTGGAAGAGTTTGGTCTATTTTTCTCGGATAACTATTGAAGGGGGTTTGTCTTTGCTTTTGGGGGTTGTTTCTGCCCATCCCCAAACAAATCTCTGGGATTATCCAAATACACACCTTGTTACATCACATTCCGGATATGGGGGCTTTTGCCACATGGGTCTTGAGCCAGCTGTGATTTGACCTGGGAAGTTTGCCTCCATGGGTGGTGTTAGCACTGAGTTTAGCAGGATGACAGAATAACTGTAATGTCATGTTCTTGGGCTACTGATGATTTGCCTTTGGTAACTCTAAACTTTGCCCAGACATCAGAGTTCTACATCACTCTGTCACTGTCACTCTTTGGAAGAGGAGTGAGGCGCACTTATGTACGGTGACTATGCAAGTCTTGTGGACCCACCACATGAGCACGCCTTCTGTCAGTTTGTGTCTGGTCTTCTCTTCTAGCATTTTATTTCCCGATCCCTGACTTGTGCCTGGACATCCAGATTCTTGTCTTGATGTGTTAGCTAATTTGCTTTCAAGAAGACTTAAATTTCTGGGGTCAACTGACCTCTCTGAGTTTCAGTTTTTCCCTCCTGTCAAGTGCAGGGATTGGACAAGATGGCTTCCAAAAACCTTGCCTGAACAAGTCTTCCAAGGTTCTCTGACATCCTGTTTTCATGCTAGGATCTTTTTTATTTAAGGCGGGGGGCGGTGGTGATGCATATAGGACGGCAGTATTTCATTTCCCAAAGCTTTGATCAAACTAAGTTGTCTGAGTACAGAACTGGTATCTCCACTCTCGTCTCCATATAAAATGGCATAAGTTGCTAACTATATGCAAGGAAGCATTTCTTGAGAAAATGTGAAAAATGTCAATGTGGTTAGAACTCTTTTACGATGCATACATTTGATCTCTACTTTACAAAGTTGGTGATCTCTGTTCTCTTGCGGCCAGAAATCAACAAGAAAAAAAATCAGTGAGCAGCTAGGGGGGCTGTGTTGCTGCCCTTTGAAGAGTAAAATGGCAAACTAAAAGTTATAAAAGAAACATCATTAATTGACTGAGGGTGATGATTTGGTGCCTAGTATTGTTCTGGTGTCATTATATAGCCCTGAGTTTATGACGGTTTGCTAAATGATGGTGCAATGGGAAACTTAATTTGTGTTAGCTGCTCTTCATGGTGGAATTAAGTTTACTAGGTTATTTAAAAGCAGTGGTCAAGGGGTGCCTGCGTGGCTACGATGGTTGAGCATCCGATTTTGGCTCAGGACATGATCTCATGGTTCGTGGGCTCAAGCCTCGCATTGGGCTCTCTGCTGTCAGCGCAGAGCTTGCTTTGGATCCTCTGTCCCTCCCTCTCTCTGCACCTTCTTGGCTCATGCTCTGTCACTCAAAAATAAATAAACACTAAAAAAAAAAAAAAGTTAGTGGTCAGAACAATCAGATTAAATATCACCATCTCAGCTTTTGGTTTCCCACGAAGACTTTTTCAGAATGGACAAACCACTACTGTGGAACAGAATGGCCATCATTTTGAAAATGCCAGAAAAATAAATGGTGGAATTGTTAACCTTTGGTATCCACACAGCAAAGTGGCCTGACAAACCTTATCACCCAGGTACTACTGTGCCAAAGCACAGTACATCTATTTTCTGCTTCCTCAAAGTGGCCTTCTAAATATCTACATCAGATCATATGAATCCTCTATTTCAAGTCCTTCTGTGTATTCCTTTGGCACTCATGATGAACTACACATTCCATAAGATGGCTGAAAAATCCCTATGTTTATTTACTCCATGTTTCCAGTGCTGGGACAGAGCAAGTCATGTAGTCTGCATCTGATGAACTTTTGCTGAATTAATGAAAATCCTGTGTCATTGTTCTGCACAAGGCTACAACTTGAACCCCTTTTCTCTGTCTGGTTAAATTCTGCCTTCTTCCAGACAAAACATCATTCTCTCAGGTTTTCAGGGATGCTGTAATCACGTCCTTTGTATTGTTCTTTCTTATAGCACCAAATTCTTCTATTTCAGAGGATTATCAAATTTCTTTTTATTTTTTTAATGTTTATTTATGTTTGAGAGAGAGAGAGATGCAGGTGAGTAGGGGAGGGGCAGGGAGAGAGGAAGACACAGAATCCGAAGCAGGATCCAGGCTCTGAGTTGTCAGCACAGAGCCTGACGTGGGGCTCGAACTCACAAACCACGAGATCATGACCTGAGCCAAAGTCGGATGCTTAACTGACTGAGCCACCAAGGAGCCCCAAGATGATCAAATTTCTAATTACATAATTACTTATTTGAATATTAGTTTATAATTTCTCCCATTAGGCTACACGATCAATTTCCACGGGGGCAGAGATTGTGCCTACTTCAAAACTGTATATTCTGTAAATAATACAGTCTAGTGCATGCTCAATAAATATTGATTCAAAAAATTATTTCAGAGGAACCACTGGCATGTTAAAATTAAATTTTTATTTACTTATCCTAAATATGTAATATACATAGACAGTTTTTTTTTAAAAAGAGGAGACAGTGAAAAGCAAGTCCCCCAGTTTCTAGCCCCAGAAGTGACTTCTCCTATGATATATGTATCTATATATATGTATCTCCTTCCAGAGATAATCTGTGAGAATAAGCACATATTCATATCCACATTTATATCCAGTTCTCTGAGGAATGAATTAGTAAATCACTTCTATTTTCACAAACCCATTATGAAAGTTTTTAGGGGTTACCTGGATGAGAGCTTTTCATTTTGTGCATAAAACTATATAAAATAAGCCTCACCTAGGCAACAAAGAAAAAAAATAATTTAGCCAGCTCAGAAAAACAAGAAAACCTTGTCATATTGATTCTTTTTGTCCTTGTTTATAGCTCTGGATTAGAAAATAAGCATGAATACAGAATGTCACCCAACACCTGTAAAGAAATGAGATTTCTTTAATGAGGTGACCAAAAAAGTTTTTCATTCCTCAAAAGAGAAAATGACATTTTTAGCATGTCCCCCCCCCCCACCCCACCCCCCGTAGTAGAAACTTCCTGATGAAAGAGAAACCATTCGGGTTCTTAACTGAGGAACCGGAGGCACAGCCAGGAATGAGGTACAGCATCTCCACATAGCACTCCTGGGACCCACAGTCCAAGCTAGATCCTAGGATGTTGGCCACACACAGTTCTGGCTCAGCCAACAACAGAATAAAAACCACATACATCTCTGGTTTGCTCTGGTTTCTCCAATCCCACCAGAGGAGCAATAATTGCCAGCCTCACATTGTTCTGTGGTCCTCACTGGCCTCTTTGTTCCGAGAAGGTCTGTTCTGAGCTGGTTCCCAATGCCTAGATACATTTCCTAAAGCTGCTGTCGCAAAATACCACCAGCTTGGTGGCTTCAACCAACAGAAATGCACTGTCCCATAGTTCTGGAGGTAAGAGGTCCAAAATCAAGGTGTCAGCAGGCCACGTGCCCTCTGAAGACTCTACGGAATGTTCTTTGTCCAGTTTTTGATGTCGCCAACAATCCTTGGCATCTCTTGCCATACAGCTGGATCACTCCATCCTCTGCCTCCATTGTCACATGGCCTTTGCCCCACGGTCCCCCCCAGTGTCATTACATGGCCTTCCTGTAAGGATACCAGTCATTGGACTTAGGGCACACCTAATCTAGTATGACTTCATTTTAACTTAATTATATCTGCAAAGACTGCATTTCCAAATATCATCACATTCTAAAGTTCCAGGTGAGCATGAATCTTTGGGGGACACTATACAACTCAACCTAGTACCCAAGGCTGATGACCTGTGACGGAGGGAAGTGGATGTCAGCGCCCAAACGAACGTCTCCATAAACGCAAACATGGCGGCTCCCGCCGACTGCAGCTTCTTCCCAGCCCACAGAACCCAAGTTTCTTCACACGTGTCCCCCACGCACCTACAATTAACACCACCACATTCTCACACTGCTTATTTTTAGGTCGAGGATGACTTGCATTGCCTTTCACAAAAATCTTTTTCACTGCTGGTCCTCGCAAGGCAGCAACAACAAAGCTCCACCCTACACTGGAGTTTTCAATGGCTGAACAATCTTGGAGCTAAGACCTCGCCTCCAGGCAGGGCCTTCCCTGATGGAAACATTGGTCTCGCGCTGCGTTGTGATTTAAGAAGTGGCTCTTTGTTAAGATCCCGGTTATACAAGTGAAAAATACACCACCCACACAAGCAGCGAGACTGTCCGCCTGGTGTGACGGGGATATTTTGGGTGGTACTCTGGGGGAGTTATGAATGGGTTGGGCTGCGTTCCCTATTTTCAACTGTTAGCCAGTGGAAGCTGCTTTCCTCCTGGGGCAGGAACGAACCTGTTTGGCTGACGACACCTGTGCACAGAAGATACCACTTGCAGAGCCCGCCGGGCAGTGTAAACATCGAAAAGACGACACCTCCAGAGACAGATAAAGTTGGCCCACAGTGAATGTGGACACTGGGATGATTTCTGAGGTGGTGAAGCAGAATCCTTGACCTCAAGGAACTGTGTGCGTGGTCAGCTGGATAATCAACAGCCTGTTCCGTTCTTACACGAGGAACCCAACATGTTCTCTTAGTAGCGGTAAAGACCCATTTCCCTGATTAGGCGCCTTTCCTGATGACACCACCACATTCTTATCCAACCCCGTTTCCTCCGTTCACCTCCAATTCCTGGCCCTGCAAACTTATTAGAGGTGTCGCCTGATTCTTCAGCAAGTCTCTAAGTATCCCAATAGGAGACACGACCTCACCATTTATAAAATTAGTATAAACGCTCAGATAAAATAGTAACAAGATGTTTGCACTATCCTGTGGAAACAGCATTCATTCATCCACCGATATTGGAATGTCCAAAATGCTCTAGGAAATCTGCTAGGTACGAGGGCAACAGAGCGAATAAGGTGGGGTCTCTCCTCAGTCTCTGAGCTGCTACAAACAAAGTCACAGGTGGTCTGATCATGTCAGGCCAAAACTACTTGAAAAGAAAACCCAAAGAAACTTGCTTCCTATTTCGGGAGGGAATGTTCCTTGGGTGGGTCACGTGAGAGAATCCCCTTTGGAGTAAAATAGTTCCTCGTGGAGGAACTATTTCTGCTGCATTTCTGAACGAGATAAAAAAGGCCAGAGCTGTTCTCAGGAGTGAGGCTTTACCTGCTTTGGTCAATACATCACTTGGCCATCAGAGAGATGCTGTCACCTTACCAAGCACGGAGAAGAGAGAGAGTAGAAGCCAGAAGTCAGCATTTAGAGAAGCGGGATAATGCTTCACTAACCCTGCTGTCATCACGTACTCACTCGAATGTGTTAATAAAATGAACACTTCAGGAAACCAAAAGCAGCAACTCCAATTTAAGAGATGATGTGAAGGGAAACTGTTGCCTTTTACAGAGACTACAGGAGTCTTGCTTGACAGAAGAGCGGTAATGTCAGATGGAGAAAAGGACGTCTGCTCTAGGAATCAGAAGATTCTTCTCCTACATCCTGCCTCCACCACTCACTAGCTTTGGGCCCTTGGGAAAGCTCTCTCGTTTCTCCGGGGTTAAATTTCCTAGGGAATGACAATGTCCGTACCAACATACTGTGCCCGAGACATGAAAGTCCCTCAGGAAATAAGTTATATGGGTCCTATGAAATAAATTCAGGAGGAAACGAGGCAATGGCAAATTACCACATTCTATTATGTATGAAATGAGTATGAGGTGAGAGGCAATACCACAAAATATTTATATGTGGTACTAATAGAAACTTGACATTTCTAAAGACCACAGGGATCTCCTCGTCTCCTATTATTATTTATGGAAAGACGAATGACACGTAGCCACATACTTGTGGATGTATATATGTATATATACTTGTGTGTGTGTGTATATATATGTATATATATGTATGTATATGTATATATATATACACACACACATACATACACAGAGAGAGAACATGCAATGACTTACACACATTACACTATATGTACACATATATAATCAAAAATATACATGAATGACGAATGCCTAATTTGAGGTCACAGAGGGTCCAGGGTAACAACAGAGACCAGAAGTACTTGGGTTGCTGGTTCTTCTGTCTTTAAACGTCACATTCCAGACAAGTGTATTTTGGGGAACATCCACAGGTTCTTCTGAAATTGACTCACACTGGACTCTAGAGCACATGGATTTAAAATTTTTTTTTTAATGTTTATTATGTTTTGAGAGAAAGAGAGACAGAGACAGCATGAGTGGGCAGGGGCAGAGAGGGAGGGAGACACAGAATCCGAAGCAGGCTCCAGGCTCTGAGCTGTCAGCACAGAGCCTGATGCGGGGGTTGAACTCATAAACCGCGTGAGCATTACTGAGCCATAGCCAGACGCTTAGCCAACTGAGCCACCCCAGGTGCCCTTAGAGCACATGGAGTTTGCTTTGGGACCCTTCCTCTAGATGTCTTAACAGGCAAATTAAATGTAAAGTCGTAATAGGGGTATAAGGCCCTTCCAGTTCAAGCTGCTACAGGAGAAATCAATGGTTATTTGAAGACGTTAAATAACCAAGTATGAAACAGTTTGGTCATTGCAAGAGAAACCAAAAATTCAGGTAAAAGTTTGAGTTTTTCCAGGGTTGAATAAAGTCTCACCTATAGTATTCAGAGGTTATTTTTCTCTTGTGCAAATTTGAAAAAAATAAATAAAATGGACACAAACCATGCAACAGAAAAGTCTACAGGTATGCCTAAGAATGTCCCTTTCTTTCTTCCTTAGTATTAGCTTTGTATTATCCAAATGGCAGTAGTATTGAATTCAATTAAACAAACATTTATGGAGCTCTTAATGTGTACCAGGCATCAGTCTAAGTGCCGGGGACATAATGGAATGGAATAATCGGGTGACTTTTTTGGTGAAGGGCTAAAGAGTAAATACGTTTGGCTTTTGGGTCATACTCTGTCATAAGTACCCGGCCCTGCTGTAGTGGCACCAAAGCGGCCTCATGGAGACTCTATTCTAAGGATGACACAACCAACATTCTGGGGTTAGAGACAGGCAACAAACAAAATAAGTGCAATTTATTTTTTAAAAAATTTTTAAGTTTATTTTCAGAAAGAGTGCGGGGGTGTGCAAGCAGGGGAGGGGCAGAGAGAGAGGGAGAGAACGTCAAGCAGGCTCTGAGCTGTCAGCACAGAGCCCAATGCTGGGTTCGATCCAACGAACCACGAGATCACGACCTGAGCCAAAATCAAGAGTCAGCTGCGTAACCGACTGAGCCACCCAGGCGCCCCCGAATAAACTGCAATTTAAAACAGGGTGATCCAGGTAGGCCTTATTGAGAATGTGACTTCGTAACAAAGATTTGAAGTTGGTGAGAGAGTTATATTTGGGAGAACATTTTAGGAAAAGGACTGAAGGCACAAAAGCACTAACATGGGAAGAACCTGGAGGCCAGTGAGGCTGGAATAAAAGCAAGTGAGAAAAGAAGAGGAAAAGGCAGATAGATCACGTGAGGTCTTGCAAACCATGTCACTGGAAGACACCGATGGAAGATTCTGAGAAGTGTGCTCTGACGTCTGTGTTGAAATGATCACTGCTGACCGGAGATTGTAAGAGAGCAGGAGCGAAAACAGGAAGAGATTCTGGAAGAGATTCTAATAATCCAGGTGAGAAGTCAGAGTGCCTGGACCAGGGTGGAAGAAATGTTATGAAGTCTGCAGTCCTGGTTATATTTTGAGGGAAGAGCCCAAAAGAACTTCTGAAGGGTACATGGCGGGTATTATGACTGTAGAGTTTTCTTGGAAACTGCTAAAAACTTAACTTGCAATTGAATATAACACCCAAGTTATTTAGCACATCATGGATAAGTAAAAGTAAAAACAGAGAAAGTTAGGGTCAACTTCTGTTCTGTATTTCTAGCAATTGACACTGACACCATGACTAAGAAAACCCAATTCCTTTTAGATTCAGAAAACTTTCATTCTGTATCTACTCCAAATTATCATCATGAGGATTCACCTATGTTAAGTGGTTTCTAAGCAGTTTCTATCCGACAGAGTAAATCTGATGAGGCTCTAGGCCAGTTGCTTGATCCTACAGACAATATATCCCAATACGAGTTCCAGCAATTATAAGTGTGGCATCATGCTTAGTGAAAAAGCAGTTCTGTGTCAAATGTTCCTGAATACCTTAGCTCCTTCTCAGAGATTCAAAACACACAGTAAGATGGGAAAGACTCTGTAACCCTGCAGGAAAAAGAGTTTCTTTACCCACAAATCTATTTAACCCTAGCCTTTTTCTCTTGCTTCCACCTTTTCTACTTGCTCCTATCCTGCCTGGGAAAAAAAAAAATTCCATGGACTCAAGATAAATAGAACATTTAACTTCTAGCCGAGAAAGAGAAACGCTTCTCTTCTAGATCTAAGAAGCATTACACAACTTATTCCCAAATAATCTTGTCCTGCTTATTTCACAAAGTAGTTGCAAATGTAACTACGTACACACAAGTATTCTGCACACTGTCTAAGGTATCCAGCACATGGGCAAAGTAAGTGTTTTACACAAAGAAGAGAAGTCCAAGGAAAGATGCTTCAAACCAGGAACAAACAAAAATAGTCTGGGTTCCCACACAGGCTTAGAACACTGGAATAAAGGCAACCTTGAGACCGCAAAGCATTCCCAGTGACAAATACTCTCATCATTGTGCTGAAAAGGTCAGGTTATTTTTGTTAAAAAGCTACTCTTTGGAGAGAGTGACATTACCAAGATGGCAACATAGACTGTCCCTGACACTGTTCCCCTTCACAAGAACAACAAATGTTCCTGTAAGAGACACCACTGAGAAAACCCTAGAGTAGACAAAATTGACTTTAAACCAAAAACAGTAAAAGAAGAAAAGTTCATCATAAAATTATAAAGGGGTCAATCCATCACAAAGATTTAACAAATGTAAGCGTTTATGCACTCAAGAATGGAGCACCTAAATATATAAAGCAAAAGCTAACAGAGCTAAAAGGAAAAAGAAACAGCAATACAATAATATTTGGGGGTTTTAATACTACACTCTTTAATGGTGGATAGATAACCCAGACAGCATCAATAAGGTAATAGCACATACGAACACTACTATAAACCAAATGGACCTAACAGACATATATAGAACATTTTATCAGTCAACAACAGAGTACACATAATTACCAAGTGCACATGGAACATTTTCTAGGGGAGAACATGTGTTAGGCAACCAAAACAGTCTTAAGTCTTAGCAAATACAAGAAAACTAAAATCGTGTCAACTATCTTCTCTGACCATAATGGTATAAAACTAGAAATAACAGGAGGAAAACTAGAAAACGCATACATAAATGGAAATTAAACAACACTCTCCTGAACAACTGATGGGTCAAAGGGGAAATAAATTATTATTAGACAAATGAAAATGGAAACAACATACCAAAATTTATGAGATACAGCAAAAACAGATCCAAGAGGAAGGTACATAACAATAAATACCCATCTTGAAAAAAATCTCAAAGAAAGCACCCAACTCTATACCTCAGGGAACTAGAAAAACAAGAACTGAGCCCAAATTTAGCAGAAGGAAGTAAATAATATCAGAGCAGAAATAAATGAAACATAGAGCAGGAGTGCAATTGAAACGATTGACAAACTTACAGTTAAAAAACAAACCAGAGTTGATGCTGTGAAAAGATAAATTTGGCAAACCGTTAGCTAGACCAAGGAAAAAAACAAAGGACCCAAATCAGCAAAATTGTAAATGAAAGAGACATTACAACTGATACCACAGAAATACAAAAGGTCATAAGGAATTACTATGAACTATATGCCAACCAATTAGACAACTTAGAAGAAATGGAAAAATTCTCAGAAAAATGCAACCTACCAAGACTGAATCAGGAAGAAATAGAAAATCTAAACAGGCCAATTACTAGCAAGGAGATTGAATCAATAATCAACAATTTCCCAAAGAGAAGTCCAATACCATACTGCTTTGCTGATGAATTTTACCAAACACTTAAACAAGAATTAACATCAAGCCTTCTTAAACTCTTCCAAAAACTCAGAGAGGAGTGAGCACTCTTGAACTCATTTTATTAGGCCAGCATTACCCTGAATGATAACAAAGCCAGAAGGGATACTACGAGAAAACGACAAGTCATTATTTCTAATGAATATGGATAAAAAAATTCTCAATAAAATGCTAGCAAACTAAATTCAATAGCACATTAAAAGGTAACTGAGATTTTAGTATATGTGCTGCCGAAGCAAGCACAATGATCAACTGAGATTTATCCTTGGGATGCAAGGATGGTTCAGTATACACAAATCAATAAATATGGTAAATCATGTTAATACAACAAGAGAGAAAAACATATAATCGTCTCAAAAGACACAGAAATAACTTTTGACAAGATTCAACATCCATTCATGATAAAAAAAAAAAAACAACACTAAACAAATTAGGTATTAGGTATAGAAAGAACATACTAACAGAATAAAGGGCATATTTTCATGAAAAGCCTACAGGAAGTCCTAGCCAGGGCAATCAGGCAAAATAAATAAAAGACATCAATACTGAAAAGGAAGAAGTAAAACTGACTTTCTTTGTAGATGACATGATTTTATATATACAAACTCATGAAGACTCAACCAAAATACTGTTAGACCTTATCAATAAATTCAGTAAAGTTGCAGTATATGAAATTAACACCCAAAATCAGTAGTATTTCTACACACTAACAACAAATTTTCTGAAAAAAAATAAAGAAATCGATCTCATTTATAATAGCATCAAAAACAATAAAATACTTAGGAATAAATTTAACTAAGGAGATGAAAATTGTCTACTCTAAAAACTGCAAAACAGTGAAGAAAGAAATCAAAGAAGACACAAATAAATGTAAAGGTATCCCATGTTCATGGACTGAAAGAATTTTTATTGTTAAAATGTCCAACCACCTAGAGCCATCTATGTAGATTCAATGTAATCCCCATCAGGATTCCAATGGCATTTTTTACAAAGGTAGAAAAAACAATTGTAAAATATATATAGAATCAGAAAAGACCCCAATAGCCAAAACAATCCTGAGAAAGAACAAAGTGGGAGGCATCACACATCCTGATTTCAAGCTGTATTATAAAGCTACAGTAATTACATAAAACTATAGTAATCAAAACAGTATGGTACTGATATAAAAATAGATACGTAGGTCAATGGAAAAGAATCAACAGCCCAGAAATAAACCCATGCATGTACAGTTAATGGATATTTGACAAGGGAGCCAAGAACACCCAGTAGAGAAGAGATGTTGTCTTCAGTAAATGGTGCCGGGAAATTGGATATCCACATGTTAAAGAATAAAACTAGACCCCTGACATTAGTCAAAAAGGATTAAAGACTTAAATGTAAGACAAGAAACTCCCAGAAGGAAACATAGGAAAAAGGGTTCTTGACATGGGCAAAGATTTTTTGGATGGGACACCCCAAGTACAAGCGACAAAATTAAAAATACACGAGCGTAACTACATCAAACCAAAACACTTCTGCACAGCATAAACAACAATCAACAAAATGAAAAGACAACAACATACAGAATGGGAAAAAAATATTGGCAAACTATATATCTGCTAAGAGGTTAATATCCAAAATATATGAAGAACTTATACAACTCAAAAGCAAAAAAATCAAATAGTCCAATTAAAAAATGGGTTCTTCTATTCAAGAGCTTGAATAGACAATTTTCCAAAGAAGATATACAAATGGCCAACAGATGAAAAGGTGCTCAACATCACTAACCACTAACCAGAGAAATACAAATTGCAATCACAGTTAGATGACATCTCACACCTGTTAAGAATGGATATCAATGAAAAAGGTAGGAGATAACAAACACTGGCCGGATGTGGAGAAAAGGGAAGCCTCATGCACTGCTGGTGGGAATGTAAGTTGGTGCAGCTCCTATGGAAGACAGTATGGAGGTTCCTGAAAAAAATTAAAAATAGAACTACTATATATTCATCAATTCTGCTTCTGCGAATATATCCAAGGAAAAAGAAAACACTACGTTGAAGAGACATCTACATCCCCTTGGTCACAGCAGCGCTATTTTTACAGTGGCCAAGGCAGGGAAGCAAGCTAAGTGTCCAGTGATAGACAAACGAATAGAGAAGATGTGGGGTATATACACAACAGAATATTATTCAGCCATAAAAAAAGAAAATCCTGCAATTTGCAACATGAATGGACCCCAAGGGTGAAATTAGAGAAATATAAACGCTGTGTGATCTCATTTATTTGTGAAATCTAAAAAACGAAAACAAACCAAACCATAGAAAAAGAGGTCATTTGAGGTTACCATGGGATGGGGAATTGGATGAGAATACTCAAAAGGTACAAACTTCCAGCTATACGATCACTGAAGTCCTGGGGGTGTAATGTATAACAGAAGGACTTCAGTTAACATTGCTGTATGGTCTATTTGAAAGTTAAGAGAGTAAGTCTTGAACACTCATCACAAGGAGAAAACCTTTTTTTTAATCGATATGAAATGATGGACGTTAAATTATGGTGGTAATCATTTCACAATACGTGCAAGTCAAATCATGACGTTGTGCACTTTAAACTTACACAGTGCTGCATATCAATTATATCTAAATAAAACTGGTAATAAAAACTACCTTGTAAGCTGTGGATAAAATGTTAATTAGGGTATCAAGTAACCAAAAAGAGTGTGTGGAAAAACGTGAAAACCCACGTTAGTGACAAGGCAAAAAAAAAACACCCTGAGATTTTATACTATGCTTGAATTCAAATATATGTTATTTTCTGGACTGCTTAAGATATGCATTTCATCTTGAAAACAAATATTTAATATTTTTTGATTACAAAAGTATACATTATCACTATAGAAAATTAAAGTACAGAGTATTTAAAATTAAAAAAAATAATAGATGATGGGGACTAAAGAGTACAGTTAACATGATGAGCACTGAGCAACATATCGAATTGTTGGGTCACTCACCTGAAACATAACACTGTATGTTAACTGTACTGGAATTAAAATTAAAAAACTGAATAAAAATAAAAAAAAATTTAAAAACATTTGAGAGAGTGCATGTGAGAGTGAAGAGGGGAGGGGTGGAGAGAGACAGGGAGAGGGAGAATCCCAAGCAGGCTCTGAACTGTCAGCACAGAGCCCCAGTGTGGGGCTTGATCCCATGAACAGTGAAATCATGACCTGAGCTGAAATCAAGAGTTGGATGCTTAGCTGACTGAGCCACCCAGGTACCCCAAAATACAAAAATGTTTAAAAATAAAATTAAAAAACAATCTTAACCCACCACAGAGAGATAATTGATCAACCATAAAATCCTGGTCCATTTCCATTTAATTTTTCTACATGTACGTATTACAAGCACAATTTCCTTTTTATACAACGAGGACCACGTAATTTTTTAATTTTACTTTTTTTTACTGAACTGGATAGGACATCTCCCTTTGCCCTTAGATATTGTTCCGTAAGTTTAATGTCTTCAGAAAAGTTTGTCATGTGGATGGATACATGGGGGGTGGGGGTAGGTATTCTTCCATGAGGGGTGGGGCAATGGCTTTACCCCTCATGTCCACTGTGTAAAGAGTTGAAAGGGCGATTTTCAAACACAGCTCTCTGCGCACATCTCTGACAGGGTCCTTAGGATAAATTGCCGGAAATAAAAATTCTGGGTCCGAGCACACAATTTTGAGGTTTTGCTACATGCTATCAAAATGCTAGCACCTTTCTGGAGAGAAATTTATATTCCCAACAGCAGGTGCCTAAGAACGTTTAGCTCATGTTACTCCCCACCACTAACTACGGCCTTGAAAAAATATTTGCACATTTCTCATTGTTACACATTTTTATTTTTGGTTTGATTTGTATTTTTTTGATTACCAGTGAGCTTGGACGTTTTTTCATGCTCCTTAGAGAGATTTCCGCTCTGTGAATTTATGTGTACTGCCTACATTTCTACTGAGAGTGTTCATCTTTTAAAGAAATTATTCGTAAGAGTATATTGTGATATTTTTACTAATGCCTTGTTGCCACTTCACTTTTAGACAAAAGTCTTTCCAATCCACAACACAGGCATTGTCTTTCCTCCAGCATTATGAGCTAAAAAATCAAATTAAACAATTCAGGCCGCGGCAAAGATTGCACCTAGAAAACTTCAGTCAGTCTTAACCCCAAACAGGTGAGGACACCTGGGGATTCCTTAGCCCACAGGAATGTTCTATCAAGGCCTTTTCCAGAAACAGTGCCTGTGATCCACGGTCTTTCTGATTTAAATGCCACGTCCAACTCCTAAGTAATTCAGGATTCGTTGTTGTCGTGTTTTGATTCTGGCTTTTCCTACTTCCTGGCAGTCCTGGTCTTGGGGGTTCCGCTGTGAAAGTGAAGGGAGGGGATACAGAGGTAGAGATGCCCCGATCTGACAGTGTTATGCCTTCAGACTCCTTTTGTTCCAAGGCACTGGTGTTGGCAGGCCTCGTTAGCACAAGGGTCCTGTGCCTGGGTTTATTTTCACTTACATCCACATGACTGTTGGTAAGAACACAGCTGCCTATCACAGATGCTAAACAATCGGTTGTTTAATGACCCTGCTGCTGCGGTTTCTACCCCACAAGTGGGGTGGGGGGAGAGCGTGCCCGTTTACACAACCTCGCTGGCACCATCGAAGCCACGCGGAAGAATGCTCTGATGTGAGATTTTCTGCAGTGATGAGAAACATACTTGAGTTTTTCTCCCTCCGTTTCACAACTTTTGTCTACCAGCCACTGGCAGAAGTCACCATTTCTTCAGCTAAGAAATGCTGCTTTCCAAAATCCTTTGGCAGAGTCTCCCAGAGATTTGTTTTTCTGCTCCTTCCTAATTTAGAAACAGTCTTCAAAGGAAACACACACACACACACACACACACACCCCAACTAACCAACCTAACAAATCCATGTGAGAAGACACCAACTCTGATGTAATTTTGTATTTCTTTCCCACAAAGTTTCAGAGTTTATCATCTACAACAATCTGGACGGCATAGTTTGAAGGGAGAAGGTAAACAAAAATGTGTATACCCCCAGATCATTCTCTATTCAAGGAGCATCATGTGATACAAATTCAAGATTTTATTAAAAATTACTTGTAAGTTAACACAATACCTTGATGGTTAAGGAAAGCTTTTCACAAAGCAAAGTAATGAGTTCTGTGAATAAACAGAAGAGCGAACAGTGTTAGTGGTGACATTTAAGTGATCGCATGATTTTTTAATTATTCTTTTGAGAACACGCACCTTAGTGAACATCTATTCAAGGAGCTGCGGTCTGTGCCTCCTCTGGAATTTGCAGTTGAATTAGAGCTTTGTTTCCTGCCTTTGGCAGTGGTAAGGAAACAAATGGAAATGATTTTGAGAACTTATAAAAATCTACCACCTACCAAAAGCATGTTAAGAGGTGAAGTGGTAAGTGCTAGAAGGAAAGAGTGGAAAAGCGACACATGCATTGTATTTATTGGTGACATACAGTAACAGGGAACAGAAGTAATAACAAGGAAGAGGAGTAACGAGAAGTCCAGCCCATGCCAACCCTTTATTTGTTTTTGGCTGTCAGGGGTTTCCGGCTGATCTTTTTCGATTTGTCATTATTTTTCTTCGGCGGTTCTGGGTTCGCCTGCATGTGTCTGCCGTAGAGGCTGAAAAGAGAGAGGAAGAAACGTGAGATCCACCTTGCTAACACTGGAAAAGCTTTTACTGGTAGGGCTTTGGAGAACAGATTATTATTATCCAGGAATATTCAGGAAGCCAGAGAAGACTAAAAGATGCCTTCTGCTGTCTCCGGCTCATACCTTTTATTTAGGAATTTGAAATTCTCTTCCACACGTGCGCACACACGCGCAGGGCATGATGAGGTCAATTCTGGACAAGTGTCCCGGAATTTCACGTTCACTGGGCAGAGTGTGACAACACCAAAGGCAGAAGAGATCTGGGGCTGTGAGAACCGGTAATGCTCAGCCCAGCTGTTCCGGAATGAAGCTCTAACGGCTGTGAGCGTTTAAGTCGACAATGACAAAAACTGGGTCGAACTGAAGAGACAGAGTGTCCATTTAGTGAAAAGTGAGCATCACGCCTGGCCGGAAAGCCCAGGGGCTGGATAATGTGACAGAGAGCAATGGTGTCCGAGCCTGCTCAGGCTGCTCACACGTGATTGATGGCAGTGGGACGGCGACCACACATCAATGCCGCGTTAATAAGTACCGTTGATTAAATGTTGACAAAGTACCCGACAATTACAGCGGGTGGCATTCATCCCAGAGCGATGCTAGCCTGTGGCGGCGAGGATTGAACCAAACGGCAGATAATAATTAATCGATAATTTATGAGTGCTTCTGATTAAACAAAATTAAAAGCCACCCTAAAATAAATACGGCTCAATCTTAACCCCCCTTATTGATATAATTGTGTCCGAGAGAGAGCCTGGCGTGTGTCTCAGTTCCTCCGGGGAAAGGCAATGCCTGATCTGCCTGTTGTGATGGTCTTGTGCCAACTGAATGGGACGGGATGACACAAGGACTGACCTCCCGGTACAAGGTGTCCCTCGTTCTAAAGTCCACTCAAGGCATCGACACCTCTCTTGATGCTCGCACCCTGCCAGGCAAACTGGTGGCATCTACCAATGCTCTTGAGGACGTGGACAGCGTGGCTGGCAGGCCAAGGGATGGACCTAGCACACAGAGCTGGCCAACTGATGGAGCAGTTAGGGCGGGTTGACAGGTGATAGTGTGGTCTATCTTCTCCAGAGGCTTCCGAATGTCTCCCTAGAAGTGCTCCGAGCAGGTCCCACCGGCAGTGGCCATGAAAATAGGTCTCTGCTCCCAAAGAGTTCAGAATGCAGGGTCTGGAGCTGGCAGCACGGACCTATGAGCCGGGGGACATATGTGCAGCCAGGTCCTGGGAATGTTCTCCAGGTGAAGTGGAGGGGGGGGGGTGTTGTTAACCACATGCCTGACAGGTAACATTAGAAACTGCAAGCTCGCTTTCAACTTCTGTAGAAATGAGCTTTAGAGACTCTTGCTCCTCTCATGGAGAGGCCCAGTCCTGCTCAGCCTGAGAGCGTGTCCCTACAGGAGAAACATCTCCTTCCCCAGGACAGCTTGTCCTCCGGGAAAATGGATCTTTTTGAAATCCACATGAGCCCTCCTCCAATGCTCCTCACTTTAAAAAGGGCCAGGGATGCCCCTGAAGTCTATGTCATGGACATTTAGACGTCCTGGAGCCCAGGAAAGGAACCACTGGTTTCAGCAGAGAGGAAGTTTCTGCCCAGCTGTCCTGCTGTTGCTGCCCCGACCCCATTGATGTCCCTGTCCCAGTTCCTGGGACTTGTGACTACCGACTTACACAGGCAAAGGGGCTCTGTGGAAGCAATTAAGCATCTCGGCGATGGCAAGCTTGTCCTCTATTATCTGGGGACCCCCCCCTTCCTTCAGTCCTGCAGCATCTCTCCCACCACATGCATCAAACAGGTTAAAGAAACAGCCACGGTAGACTCATCTATTATATCCCTCAGCTTTAGCAACACATGCCCTGAAACATACTTTTTCCTCTAAGAGCCCCGGCCTAACCCCTCATCCCAGGATGCGGCTTTCTTTGCGTTAACACAGCAGTGTGGTGTGGGGTGTGCCCGGGAGGCCTCTGCTGTCCAAGCTCCCCTCACCCGGCATATGGCAAAGGTCTGATTCTGGTCTGTGCATTCATAGGTTCCCTCCAGCCTCAAGGATCTCTCCTCTAGTTTGCAAACCCCTACCCCCATAAGGGGGAACAGTATGCATGTTCTTGCTCACAGATAGCATTTAACTTTGAGGCTTACAAAAATCTGCAGAAATAGTTTATGAACTGGGAAACCCGGCAACAGCGACACAAATAAGAGGTCAGAGGAGGGAAAAGAGAATAAAGATCTGATAAGGGCCCCAGGTATCAATCACATCCTGAATGAGTAAGAGCCGAGGTGGGCACAGAAGGGTTCCCAGAAGAGGTCGGGGTTTCGCTGGGCCTGACGGTGGTAATCCAGCAAAGTCATTTTAGAAGGGGGTGCAAAAGCTGTCTGGAACTCAGCAAGGCTCCCCTTGTTAGGAAGGAACCGGAATGTTCCAATGTTTCAATGTCTGCCTTTTTATATTCAGACACCACTGTGCCTGGATCTCCTGGGGCGACACAGCAAGTCCCTACAGAGGGCCAGGTCAGAGACAGCATTCCTGAACTTGACGTTGAAATCCTCCTTTTGCAAGTTATTAGCTGCTGACTCTGGGCAAATGATTAGCATCCCCCCCCCCTCCCGATTCCCTCACTGTGCCTCAGTTTCTTAATCTGTAAAAACAAAACAAAACAAAACAAAAAACAAAACAAAACAAAAAACGATGCTGCTTTCCTAGCAAGGAGGCTGCACTAGTGAAATAAGCCCAGTACCTGGTATGTCTACCAGAAGCGGTCAGTGGATGCTTCCTGAGACACAGGACTGATGTGGAGTTAGAGTCGGAGGGATTAAAGAAAGACAATTAAATGATTACTTCCTTAGGACTTTTTGCTCTGAAAAAAATGACATGGTATTTTCTATAAGTGCCAAACCCACGTGTCTCTAGGAGAAAGGTTTTATTCCTCTCTGAAGAGAGCAACTAAGGCAGAACTAAATGCATCCCCGCCCCCCACCACCCACCACCCACTTCCTCGGTGAGTCACTGCCAGAGCCGGGATGATGCCGTGTCCTCCCGGTGATCCCTTATTCCTCCAGCTGAGTGGGCAGAGGAGAGTGGTGATTTACTAAGTGGCCATTCCCACATGGAGACATCACTGGGGCAGAGCGGTAATGACCAGCATTTTAGGGTCCTAGGTCTGGGGTTCCATTCCTGGCTCTACCAGTGATTAGCCATGGGGCTTCCATTGTGTAAGTGTGGTAGGCAGAATAACGGCCCCCCAAAACAGGGACATTCTGATCCCTGAAACCTGTATCATAAAGGGACTCTGTGGAAAAGGTTAATTAAGGATCTAGAGCTGGAAGATTACCCTGCATTTTCTTGGTGGGCTCAGTGTCATCACCAGGGTCTTTAGAAGAGGGAGGCTGGAAGGTCTGAGTCAGAGAGATCTGAACATGGTACACTGATGGCTTTCAAGGAGGAGGGAAAGGGCTACCAGCAAGAAATGCAGGTAGCTTCTAGAAACTAGAAAGGCGAGGAAATGCATTCTCCCCTGGAGCCTCCAGAAGGAAGCCACCCTGAGGACACCCTGATTTCAGACTTCTGACCTCCACAACCATAGGAAGATATATTTGTTTTATTTTCAGCCACCAAGTTCACGGTACTTTGTTACCACAACAGGGACCTAATACAGGAAATGAACCTCTCTGGGCCTGACAGGGCAGCCTGGAAGTGAGAAGTCTGCTTACCTTCAGCAGAGGAGGAACGGGAGACTTCTGGGGTAGCAGCTCATTGAAAAGAATGACAAGTTAAAAAACTGTTTCAAAAAGGACAAAGGATGCCCCAAAGGGGGCAGGGGAAAGGGTGCTGTTTCTATCAGAAGAAAAGGGAACAAGTGGAAAAACTGTCCTCTCTGTACTACAGAAGGATCGGACGCTCCCTGCCCCCTCTGTTGTCTGAAGCTAATGCCTTGGCCCATGTTTTGAATGGACCCAGATTTAACTTCTAGAGGTGAACGAGTGAGATGTGGAGAGGTCAATGCCTTTGAACGAAGCTTCTCAAGGGGAGGGTGCACGCCACACCACACAAGGCCGCGAGGGGAAGTACCAGGGTCCATTAGGAGGGAGAAGGAACAAAGCAGGAAGCAGAATCCAAGTACTTCAAGGTGGTTTCATGGGAAGGAAAGGACGGGGTTGAGTGGATTTAGGATTGCAGAGTTTGAATAGTTCCCAGGGGCTCAAGGCTGTCACGGTGGTCTCCAGGTGTAGGGGACCTGGTCCTGGGGTGATTTAGGGCAGGGGAAATACTGGCTTGGAGTGTGAGTTTGATACAGGAGGTGGTCAGGTGTTGGCTTTGGATCGGTTGGTTTGCGTATCAAAGGCAAAGTAGCAGATAAGTTGGTCGCTATCTCTAGGAATTAAGCTAGCCCTGGAAAGGGCAATGTCTCTCCAGCCAGTAAGACCTCCAAGATGTCAAAACATCATAAAAGACAGAAAATAAACAACATGACTAATCAATGCAGTCCCGGCCTTCAGGATGGCTTCTGTCTTCCTGACCCTGTATCTTCCTCTCCTGACACACCTGCCTCTCAGCCTTCCTGAAGATGGCTTCTCTCTTGACCCACCTGCTAGTTCTACCTCCTTCATCTGGGAAATACCCCACCAGCCCTCAGACCCTGGCACAAGGCACTTCCCAAGCCAGCATGTCTCCCTCATGCTCGGTTCAGGTGGCACCTGTCCGGCCCCACGTGAGCCCATGGCACCCTGCCCGGGGGACCCAAGACAACAGACCTGGGGCTTCACTTACCTCTGCATTCTGGCACCCTGCTCGCCCTCAATGACGTGTGACCTTGGGAAAGTGACTACTTTCCATAGTCAAAAGTCCTCATCTGCAAGGATGAGGGTGAAAATGCCCAGCTACCTTGGAGGGCTTGGGGGAAGATTAAATCAGACACAGAAAAGGTCTGGTCTGTGCAGGTACTTAGCAGATGTTCCAGAATGGCAGCTGCCGCCTTTAACCTCTCACAGGAGGTCTGAGACTCAGGCTAAGCTGGCCAGCCCCTTCCACTTGAGCACACAGTTGCCTTGGAGCACACAGCAGATCCAGGAACGTGGCCCTGCCAGCTTGACAGTGGTGACAAAAGGAGCCTGGCTCAAGGTCACCAACAGTGCAGCCGCTGCAGGTGGACAAAATGTTCGACCCACAAAGTGGGGGGACCCTATGTCACACAGTCTTAGAAACTCTTCTCTCCCCTGACATCTGAGGTTTATGGGGGATAAATGGGAGATGATAAAGGAGTGGAAAAAACCAACAAAGAACAATCCAAAGTGACAGGAAAGGTTCCATTATGCACAGGAGTCTGACGAGCAGGCTTCTGTCACTGAAGAGAATCTCAAAGGCTCTCCCATGGCTGCTCTCGGCTGTGGGAGATGAGCAAGCCAGCATCGATCGGCCTCCCGGGGGCTCTCTGTTCTCATCTGTGCAGGAGGTGGGGGGTGGGCCCTGCCCCAAACAGCGGCTGAATTCCTGCTGAAGACCACCCCTGGAGGAATCCTTGTGAAACGAATCCAGGGAGAGCCAGGGTCATCTGACTGATCACTTCGGACGGATCTGGTTACAAGCAGCCTGCGCACCGGCCACTTGAAGCAACTGAACACGCCTGCAGTTCTGGGACTGCAGCAAAAAATTCCAGCCCAACAGAATCAGAATAAAGTTTGCAACTAATATCAGGGCAGGTGATATGCACACTTTTCAATTACTGCTATGTAAACTTGCCATATGTATATGGGCATTTTCACCGTGGGAAAAGATCCATTCGAGTCTTATCCTTTCTTTTGGATCCCAGGCTCTCTCACAGACCCTCAGTCCCTCCAAGCTGCGGCAGAAGACCACCGTGGGCCCACCCCATTCCTTCCTGAAAATTTCCTCCCTTGGCTGCAAATAGACTATCTTGGTTCTTAGTCTCTCCTTCTGACACTGCTTCAAGTCCTTATGTTTCTGCTGTCATCTTTGTTTTTTCTTTCCTAGAAAGGACATCTAATTTTCCAGCTTCAATGATTACCTCTTAGAAACACCTCCACGTCCCCACCCCCTACGGAGCCAACCACCGTCTTCAAACCCTGCTGTGCCTTATTCCCACCTGGACACTGAACTATTAAATCCAACCAGGGCACGGAACAGTTCCCTAGCCCGACTTTCACAGGTCTGTCCCTCTGTGTCTCCAGACCTTCAGGATCAAATCACTTCAGTGGTTTTGACACAAGCCTCTTTTTTTTTTTTTTTGGTTATCCCATGAATGAAGTTTGAGTGAAGCTTCCCCTGCAACAGGCATTCTGAGTCTGGGCCCAGGGAAGTATCCAAAACTCCAAGCAAAGCTCTATGTGTTTTTTCAGCAGAAGGAGAACGCAACTTTCAACAGCTTCTCAAAAGGCTCAGTTATGTAACTCAATGGATTAATCAGTCACTTTATGGTGCTTATTCTTATTTTCACAAACGTGGGATTTTATGTATTCTTTTTCGCCTTCCCAAATAGAGGCCCCTATCAGATGGTCATTAGATTATTATAATGGGTCCTTTCATTCCTCCAACGTGTCCTACGACTGGCAGAATAGTCTCTCCTTGGTTTACGCATGGAAAATGGCATCCACTGTCCACCAGGTCGTATCCCCAACCTGGTGTTATAAAGCAGCCACAAAACGTATCACGTGATGCTTAACTCCGACAACCTTGTCTCTCTGTCCACCAGCAGACCGGAGCACAGTAAGGCTGTTCTGGAGGAAGGCAGAGGGGAGCACAGTAAAGGGGAACCGAGGGTGAGCTCTGCCACCTGTTAACTGAGTAACCCAGAGTCCTTTCTCTTTCCAGAATGTGTGTTACCTTAACTGGAAAATGGGAATACGTGCAGTCAGATCGGCTTGGGCTCATGCGTGTGTTTGAAAAATAAAATGGTGCTAAATCGATCCAAGCCCTGGAATTAGCTCTTCCTCCCGGGCAGCATTCCTTTTGGTCTGTTTCTTGCTGATCTGGGTTAGTATCATCAGGAATGCCTGCCTGCCTGGGTCCTTCTCTGCAACTTAGATCCCATCCGTAGTTTTAGGCTTTTCAGAGCTTTCGTCCCCCTGCCCCAATTTCTGCCTTCACAAAACACTACGCGAGTTATCAGGATTGCACCATTAAGTCCTTGATGATACACAGGTTCCTGCTCTTGGCTTGTTGGTTTGAACTACCAGCAGAGTGCCGTGATAACGACACGTTACAGTTACGGCTACCAGCCATTCAGCGTTCGCTGCCACGACAATCCAGGGAAGAAGGGGCGTTTCTTATTTCCGTTTTTCAAAGGAGGAAACTGAGGCTCAGCAAGTTTAGACCCGGATCAAACCCAGGCAACTACGCCAAAGTTCGAATCCTTAATGCACTATGTTATCTTGTTTTCCATCTTTTTTTTGCATTTCCTAGATCTGTCTTCTCAATAAGCCTGCCATTTTCTTGAGGGTGGGGACTGAAGAGTTCACTTCTTTTGTATTCTGTATACTCAAGGCACTGGTAGAAGCATGTTGTGTGCTATGTAAATATTGTGTTTCCGAATGCCAGGTATATGAGAGGTACAATATGCTGTTCTTAAGTCATTTGCTCGTGTCATATGCCTCCCTCCTGTTGTTTTGGGTGTTTCCATGGAAAGTCCTTATACAGACCAAGAAAAGAACCAATTTGAGAATCCAAGTTATATGGCCAGTGACAATAATAGAGAGAAATAATTCTGTTTATAATCTGTAATCTTATGGTAGGTTGCTAAATTTAACATGTCTACAAATAAATCTGTGGACAAAGTGTGAAGCCTAGATTATTAACAAGTGTTTGCAGTATCTTTATTTATCCTATCTAGCAGCTATGAGGGGCTGGTGACAGAACCTTTAGCACAGAAACTGCTGAGTCTTAAAGAAGAAAAAAAATTAATAGTTAACCATATTCCCGGGAGAAATCTCATTAATTCAAAAGGCAATGATTTTTTGAGATCAAGCCTCCAAGAGATGGTTCCATGCAGGTCGCTAATGGCAGTATGTGTCTTTCACGTTTTTCTCCATTACAACCCTCACTGCCCTCCGTTCCCCAACACCCAGTGTAAAGGAAAGTATAAACATGCATTTGAAATCCACGGAAATAGCCAAAAGGAATTTGCAGATGGCCTAAGATACAGATTAAGCTATACGACAATATAAAATATAAACCGGGTTTTAAAACACCCTATACATTCTAGACTTACTCTCTGCCCCACTGGAGGGGAGAAATGAGGATTCTGGCAGAGCAAAGCTAACAGTCTCATGCACAAAAGATGCTCATTAAACTTCATCATCCTGTCTACTCTAATGATGCTTTTACTTAATAAAAATTCCCCGAGCAGTTGCAAGGATATTAGGCAAGGTCTTTGGTTATGTATCAGAGGTCCGAGCTGTCACGAGCAAGCATGCAGTTCAGGGGGTATGTTCCCTGGGGAAGGAGCAAATCCAGCTTTCACGGAATACATGCAGAGCAAAATCAATAATTCCAACTTGCTTCCCTGCTTAAGCATTTAAGAAAATAGGTAATCCTTTTAAATTAAACTGTGAAGTGCTAAATGATGCAATTTCCAGAATAAACTAAAAAGCAAGAGGAAACAAGTCTAAGGGCATTTGTAAGTTTCCCAAACAAGCTTCCTTAATAGACTTCATACCTGGACTGCATATTTTTTATGGAGAGAATTATTTTTTGATTTCATACTTATCACTTATAGAGATTAAAAAAGAGACATCCAACCACATATGTGTGTGTCTGTAATACACACACATATGTACAGACTTCACCATAAACACAAAGGAAAAATTATTTTCATATGTGCAATTCACCCTCTTCAAAAATTACACTTAAAAAGCACTACTATAAAAATTAACTAAATGGAATCTGACTCTCAAAAGCTAAATAATAATTATATAATGGATCCCTTAATGCGGACAGCTGGATATTAATACTACATAACCGTGAATTATGTGTTGAGATTATATAACTTATTTTTAAAATTTTGATTTATTTAGTGGGGCTTGAGTTTACCCGAAGTGGGGCTTGAACTCACGAACCAGATCACGACCTGAGCTGAAGTTGGGTGCTTGACCTACTGAGCCATCCAGAAGCCCCTATATAATTTCCTTTAGAATTCACGACCTGCCAAACAGACCTGACTGGAGAGATCACATCAGTTAGGGCAAGAGTGAGGCACCAAGCAAAATCCTGAATTTAAAGGTAAAAAAGACTGTCCAGCTAGGTGTTCGATGATAACATGGACACAAAATGAATCAAAGCATTAACGGGAAAAATCATTCTAAATATCACCAGCTCAACTCCAATGAGCGTAGACAGTAAACTGACTGATGGTATTAACAAAGCTGGAGGGAGAATCTGTCCCTCAGAAGTGTTGGTTTTGGTCAGCGATACAAACAATGGGATAAATGCTCACAGTGGGCATCTGAGGCGCCTTCTGGAGAAAGGGGAGTTCTGGGCATGCCCGGCCAGGGCTGTCTCTAAGAGGAAGCAGCGAAAACAAACACGGAGCTGCCCCCACCCTTCACACTCTGAGCCACACCTGTCAGCTCTCTCCCCTCTTCCACTTCTACCCTCCCACATTCCCAACCCCCAGCATGTGGGCAAATGGGTAAGGCCCCTGCCCACTTCTGAGGTTTGTACTTGCTATTTACCTGGAATATTCTTCTCCTGGTGTCCCGGGGACAGGCACTATCACCATCCCCGTTTTACAGATGAGGGTATAGATGCCCAGAGAGATTAAATGCCTCTGAGGTGAATAGCTATGCTGCCTCAGTTTTAGTGTCAAAACACAACTCAGTCACAGGGCGCCTAGATGGCTCAGTCGGTTAAGCATATGACTTCGGCTCAGGTCATGATCTCGTGGTCTGTGGGTTCAAGCCTCGCGTTGGGCTCACGGATTCTCGCTCTCTCCTCTCTCTCAGACCCTCTCCCGCTCATGCTTTCTCTCTCTCTCCAGATAAATGAATAAACTTTAAAAATAAAAACATGACTCAGTCTGAAACCTTTCCCTTTTTCTGGGGGACAGTGACTATTCATACATGATCCTATGGCTAATTTAAGCCAACTGGAGAAAGACTTAAGGTTTTCCCTCAAACTGCCATGGGGAAAAGTCCTTTGTTTTCTATTTATTTCAGTTAGGAGTCCAGAGCTACTGTCAGACCTGCTGACATCTCGTGAAGAGAGCATTCCTGGGAGAGAAAGCAGCCCAGACAAAGCAGAACTGGAAGACGGAGAGACGTGGGTCTGACGACATCGAGCCCTCGCACCACGCCGGGCCTGAAGTTTACCGTTATCGCTGATTATTTTTAGTAGAAAATGACCAAATAATCACCACTCCTCTTAGTTTTGTGTTTCTTGCAATCAAAGGGACGCTGAGTCCTGAAGGACACATCGGTCTCACCTTTCTCCAAATGCGAAATCCTAGGGGAGGTCCTTTTGCCCACGATATCCATCACATTCTTTTCCTTCATATCAAGAGTCGCCATATAATTATTTTATTTATCTGATTGTTTGTTCTTCCCAGCCTCCCTTAACAGAAGGTTAACTGTGGGAGAGTAGGAACCCTTCTGTCTTGTTTGGTATCCCGTGTGACTGGTACACCACGGGCATGAAATGAACACTTGGTGACGGAGGGAATAAAAGCATACATCACCGCACTTCCTAGGGTATACTCGAAGTATCCACGTGGGCTTCCTCCCAACTGGATTATTAGTGCCTCTGAAACAGGGACTGTCTTAATCATTTTGCTTCTCTAGGGCCCACCGGCCACTAGTCACCTAATACGTACTTAATGGCGGACTGAAAGAGCATCGTAGCCAACGCGTACGTTTCCCCATGTCCTCCGTTCCATGCTCCTCGGGCTGAGTACACATCAGCTTCCCACTGAGAGCTGACTACTGAAACAATATGTGCTATGCAGACCGAGGCAAGTGTTCTGGCCTTTGGAAGCAGCTACCCTCTGTTAAGGAATCTTGGTTTGTACACCAGTTTCCTATGTGTCTTCCTGGGTTTCTGCAGCATTTCTGAGGCTGGAAGGCTGACAGTGCGGCTGCGAGTTCAGTAAGCGCATCACCGCGCAATTCTGCGAGGCCTCTTGGGACCCCGGTCTGCCATCCTCTCGTGGATACTCTCTCCCATAGCACTGTGGCCAGGGTCTGCCAAAAATTCCTTTAAAGCACGGTGGACTTTTATGGAATACTAATCCTATCTGATACTAGTAAGAACTCACTGAAGATAGTAACTTTCTAAAAAAGAATTAAGCTGAAATGAAAATGATGAAACCAGTGGGGTCCCCCCTGCGTTTCCTTTGGAAAAATTAAAAATCGGAATAAATTTTTCTGGTCATGGAAAGGTAAGAGTCTTTGTGGCCACACGTGGGTCCTTCACGGATGGCTCAGGGTTGTTCACGACCTCTCACGTGATTAAGCTAGTGAGCGAGCACAATAGCAACACCCATCTAGCACTTACTGTACGTTAGCATTTCTTTAACAGGCTTCTGTGGCATTTTCCATCTAGCAGCTCGCGTAAGCTTTAAGCAGTATCACATGAATGACAGAAGCCAGGTGACTCCAAATATAAGTGATACGACAAATGAGGAACTAATGGCACAGGACTAGGAACACTAGTGTCTAAACAGAAGCTTTGCTTTTTCTTTTTTCCATCTTTCAGACAAGGAAAAACGGTAAAAGCAGATTGAGAGGTTATTATTCACCACCCCCCCCCCCCGCCCTTAACAATTTGGACTCTCTGTTCCTGAGACTGTTCCTTCCTCAGTTTCTCTCTGTCCAGCTGGCTTGGTGATTTGGCCATGGCAGGGGACTCATGGCCAAGCCCACAGAAAGCTAGCCATCTCTTCAAATTTAAGTACAAGCCTATAGGTTGCAGATGCAGGGCAAAGAACTCTGAACTAGATTCACAAGTCTTTGGAATTAATCTTGTTATCTGGGTAATCTGTTTCCCCAGATGGAAGATGGGGTGTTTGGACCTAAATAGGGGCAGTAACTGTCCAGCCTGGATGCTGCCACACCCCTCACGCAATGACTGAGCACAGCCTGACGGTACCTCAACCCCTGTCCAACTTGAACTGTCCAGGCCACGGCTTCAACCCCCTCAGCGTTGGACATCTGAATGGAACTTGCCGACTTTACACATGAAGCTTGCATAAGCACTTTGCTTTTATTAACTTGTCTAACCCTTAAGCAAAATTATGTTAAATGAAACCTTACAGGGCTCACATCTCTGAGGTTCCTTTTATGTTCTGCTCAGATTAAGGCATGATGCTTGCGGTCTGTAGACCACACTGTATTACTTGCCCCTACTTTCTGTGCGTGGATTTTCTGTGAGGTGACTCATGCTCTGCTCCCAGATAAAGCCAAGACATTAAAATAAAAAATGAAAAGATGAAAACGAAAAAATAAAAACCAGAAAGCATCCATCTACGTACAGGTGGACTTATGCACACAGCGCTTTATCCATGAGGCTCTCACCGGAGGGATTTCAGGAAGTGGCAGGTACAGACCAGTAAATGCTGCCCAAATGCCCCAGCCTGCTTCCCTGGTGAAGCAGAAAGCCTCAGATAAGCTGAGCTCTCTCTAAAGCGGCAGACCCCACCCTTGCAACATGGCCTATCAGGTTGAACTGTGCTTTTCATCCATTCCTGATACCAATGTTTGAATCACTGGCCATGAATAAGGAAAGACTGGCAGGAGGGGAGGAGACCAGCTTTTGGTGGCTGAGAGACAAAGTGGTATTTGGGAACAAGCCAACAACTGTCAAAAGAATAACGGAGAAGACACGTATGGGAGCTCGACAGGAGACAAGCCTGTAGGTCCCACCCTTCTTTGGTTACACTTTCATGTTTCTGAGTTTTGTGGAGAAAACCTACTCCCAAAAGGAATGGAACATTTAAAAAATACTTTTAGCCCTGATGTATTCATCAGACTTAGTGTGTGTCATCCATTTCCTCCTAGATTTTGTAAATCAGATTTTTAAGAGTCTCGAAGAAATTTATGGTCTTCAAGGGCAAAAAGGTTAAAAATGAAGACGTCTGTGGTTTGTGCTTGATGTTAAAAATTATATCAAGGATCCATCCATGCACTAGCAATAAATCTGAGTGGGGACCCCAGGAACCTATCAAGAGGAGGAGAGGACTCTGTCTTGGGGCTCAGGTTTTAGTTGTTTGATGCCCTCGACAGGCCTTGTAGACTCAGAGCAAAACTGTGGCCGTGGGCGGGGAGGGGAGAGCTCACGCTTGTCACAACAGACCTCATCCAAGAACCTCAAGTGTTTCATCTAGCAATCTCACCCACAAAACACTCCTGGAAGGTGTGAGAGCATTCTAAATACAGATGGTGAAAGTCAAAGCAGGAGGTGGAGATGCCAGAGGACCAGGGTATCTGTGGAATACCGCCCAGGGCTGCTCTTTTCTTATGCTTTCCAGGATATCCAGTGGTTGTGGCCATGATGTGGCCAACAGGATGACACTTGGGCAAAAAATGACGAAGGAAGGGGGGCACAGGAGTTATTTCAAATACTGACAAACTGTCTGCAACAACTGAATCAAACTGACCTATGTTCTCAGGGAAAAATACCCCTGAATACCTGCTATTCAATAGCTATTCAAGATGTCTGCTCAGGACACCTGGGTGGCTCAGTTGGTTAAGCATCTGACTCCTGCATTAGGCTCAGGTCATGATCTCATGGTTCATAAGATCGAGCCCGGCATGGGGCTCTGAGCTAACGGTGTGGAGCCTACTTGGGATTCTCTCTCTCTCTGCCCCTCCCCACTTGTGCATTATCTCAAAAAAAAAAAAAAAAAAAAAAAAAAAAAAAAAAAAAAAAAAAGATTTCTGTCCAATATATTTCCTCCAGAATGGCAAAAGCCCCTTTTAGTCAGTACTTACTATACTGAATACCTAGTGATTCCCCTCATCAATATTTCAGAAAGTTATTTTTAAAATCTTATTTTTAAAACACATATTAGTACTTCTAATTTGTAGACACGTACTCTATACTTTCATATATCTATAGACTAGCTCTGTCCGAAATATAAAATCCATACAGATAACTTTCACTTTTCTAGCAGCCACATTAAAAAAAGTAAACAAATGAAATCAACTTTGATATACTTTTTAACCCAATATATCTAAAATATGATCATTTCAACATGTAATCAATATAAATGTGATTAATGACCTATTTTATCCTTAATTTACAGACAAAAGACTTAGCAAATCTATCATATAAGTTTAATGATTTTTTTTTTTTTTTTTTTTTTTGCCCTAAGTGTCTTTGAAACCTGGTGAGGATTTCACAGCACATCCTAATCAGACAGGATAACAATTCAAGAGCTCAAGAGCTGCATGCTGTTTGTGGTCACATGCTGCACAACAGAGAGAGACCATGTGAATATGGTGGGGTCAAGCCTTTCTTGTACTAGATGAAAGGCATTCTGAAAGCTGATGGGACTCTTTCTTGGTGCTTGGTTAGTTTTTGCACTTCAGCAAAAGGAAGGATGGACACACACACACACACACACACACACACACAGTACTTTTTAAAAAAGTAATCCCACTTAGCTAGTAGGTTCTTCCCTGTTTTTAATTGCTTACAACAGTTCCGAGTATGAGCCTGGAAAAGTCTTCAGGCCAATACAAGTAAGTCCTAAAGCCCGTAAACACTACTTGGCTGGAGAAAAGCATAGTTGGGCCTTCTCTTTCCCAAAAGCAACAACACATAAAAAAATGGCTTTAGGAGCCAAAGGTCCTGAGCTCACAGCTGACCAGGCTGCACTTTCCACAAGGCCTTCCCTAGCAGGGGCTCAAAAAGAAGCAGGTGTAGGTCATGTGGACTCACGAGTTTTGCCATTTCCCAAGCAAGCCGCCTGGCTTCCTTCCTCACTCAGCTGCTTCTTGTGAAGTGGCAAATACCAAGTCTAGACTCTGGCTCAGTCTCCATGTCCGTCTCTGATCTCTGGGCCAGGGAGTCTGGAGGGTGGGTCTACAGAAGTTCACTGCAGATGTCCATGAGGCACGGCATCCGAGTCATGGCTGTGCTTACAAGAGACTGGGGACAAATGTTCAATGTGCTGGCTCTCCCATGGCTGACAGTAGTTTTAAATTCTCCATTCCTCACCAGGATATTTTTTCTATGGAACTCAGAAATAAGAAATTGAAACCTAAAGGAAGGGTGAGAGCCAAAGACTTGTCTACTGTGGAGCTCCCAGACATGCCTTTGTCGTTCTTTTGACAATTGTTGACTTGTTCCCAAACGCCACTTGGCTTCTTTCCACCCAACAATACAGTCTCCTTACCCACTAGCCTCTTTGGGTTCCCTTGCCCTGCTCGTGTCTCCCATATTACTGGGGCCTGTCATCATTGTCTTTGGCTAACACTGATGGTGACCGTCTCTTATGGGGGGCACTTTGAAACTGCCCACAGTGAACAGTGTAATACTGGCTAGATGTAAAAGTTCCAGACAGAATTAGTGGCTGTGTAGCTTGAACTATTCTAAGCCCAGTTCTTCAATCTATAAAATAGGAATTTTAATCAGACCTACACTGCCTACAATTGTGAGGAATGAATGAAGCAATCATGCAAAAAGCTTATCACCGTGTCTCGCCACCCATTAAGTATGAACTATTTTTTTCATTACAACTACTCTTAAGAGAGGTTAGGTCAGTTTTTCAGGATTTCTAGCAAATGAAAAAGGAAGGGCCCAAGTCCCGATGTATCTGATTTCAAAATCCAGCCAGCTTTTCCAGAAATAGAGAAAGTGAGTGACAAAGAGCCCAAGAGAGTCCAAGGGAGTGCACGCAGGAGAGGGAGAGAAAGCAAGAGAAAGGGTAGCTCTCTCTGTGCTCAGCATCTGTGAGGAAGTTAAAACACCTGGCAGATGTTAGTCCTGGTTTTGAAGTTCATCTATAACAACTGGCAGCTGGGTAACCTTGGCCAACTTACCTAACCTCTCTGAACATGCTCTGCCATCTGGGAAGTGGGAATGACACTCATAGTACATACCTCATAGGGTCACTAGGAGGATGAAACCAGAGTGTTTAGCAGGTACCACACAGGTGCTCAGTAAACCAAGGCTGTTACGCACACTGTGCCCTGAATTGGGATTGACCATTGTAAGCTTGGTTGAAAGCCAGAGCTGAAAAACGGGGTTGTGTGCTACAAGTTTCATGCAAAACACAGTCTTGTCCCAAAGAGATGGTTTTTTAAAATGTCACATGTGTGCTTGAGGAAAAAGGCAAATGGCAGAGAAAATCAGGTGAGGACCTTCAATATAAAATGGCTAGCAAGCCTGGTCACTTTCTGACCCTGGTCTTCACTGAATATTACACAGGGCCATGCTAGTCAAAGAGAAGAGAATCATGGCGAATCTTCCTGCAAGAAGATTCACGGGCTTTTGCTCTGTCCGGGGTCCTGAATGGGCGGCTTCCCAGGACTAAGTGAAAAAAATGAATAAGGGCATTGAGCACATTGTGGTCCTCCTCTTGCTTCAGCTCGCCCATTCACAGGCTAAGCTATTCTCAGATCTATTCAGATGGGAACCACATTACGTAAGAGTCAATAATCTTTATGGTAACTCTGCAGTGAAAGTGTCATTTGTTGTAATGAACACTGATCATAAGTTAAGCCCCTAGCTACTCTCTCTGTTATTTTTCATTATACTGTTCCTTGCTCTGTTATATTTCAGGAGTACTGAGGGAATTCATCCAACTATGTTCGCTAGTCAGCTCTTCGTTACTCAGATTACATTCTGCTAAGATGCAACGAAGCAATTTGCAAACACACGGATTCTCAAGGAAATGCATCAGACGCTGGTTATATGTTCTCCTTGCCAATGCCAGCGGGCACCCGCCCCTCCCTGGTTATTTGTCCCCTTAATTTGCTATTTTCCTCTCTATTTATCTTCCACTCAATTCACAGTATGGTTCTTTGGACCCAAATCCGAGAGACTATTAAAGTGTTTCTGGGTAGTTTTTCCTTCGGTAAGGACTCTTTGTTCAATTCCACACCCAGAATAATGTTTCCCAAATCATCATCGCCTTTCATGTAGCCCTCACTTGCAAACACCACTCTGCTTACATTACAGTCATTCCCCCCTCCGGCTGCTTTAAAGGGCACTAACTCCAAAAGGCACACCAGTGAGGGAAAGCTGGAGGTTTTCCATTTCTTAAAAGCCCAGTATGAAAAATTCATTTTGCATGGTGTATATTAAGCTCGAGAGTGGAATTTCCATATGCCTCTGTGCTTCGTGCTCTTGGACGTGCTTACGGGTAGGCTGGGAGTCCTCAGAGGGACCACGTCATCGCCATACCTCAGAGGTCCCCAGCATAATGGCTTGGAGACCAGGTGGGCTGGACCTCTGGCCACGAACACTTGCAGGTTTCACCACTCTTACTGAGTCTGAGGCTTCCGTCCATCCCCAGCTAATACTGGGCATCTCCACTTTTCCTGTGGCCATCAGGTTTGATCGTGTTTGCCATGGTGCCAGGCAATTTAATTTAAAATATTAAGAATAAAAAAAATGGCACCTGCAGACACCAAAGTTCTGGGTTTGCCACCCTGGATATCTTTTTAGGGCAGACTTGGCTGGGGATGTTCCCTTTTCAGAGAAATCTAGCTCAATGAAGTGAAATGGATTCAGACAGGCAGGCTACAGTAATGCCATATTCTCTTTTACTGTACTTTTCTCCGGATACACAGCAGACAAAAGCTGAGGAGAAGCTTTTATTAAAATGTCTACAGCTCTTTAGAAACATTAAAAAAATTTCCCCCAGACATGATACAGTGCTTCTGGTGAATGCAGAAGGCTATCTATTCACGCATATGAAGATAACGTGTACTACAAACCAGTATCCAACAATCCTGTGCCAGGTGGTACTCCTTGGGAATTTTGTGGTTGTGGGGAGGGTGGGCATAGAATCAAGGCCACAAAATAAGAGTTCAAGAGAAGGGTAAGGAGGCTAATTTCTTTAAAGGTGAGGTGAGCCATATGGACTCTAACATAACGAACAAGAAGGACAAAATTGGTAAACGAAGTTCCCCTCTACTTAAGGGAAATAATCGTGCTGAGTAGTTAATTAACCAAAATCTCAATTTCACATTAGGTGTAACACATGGAAACAGTAAACAAGCAAAAGCATCAGAAAATTTTAGCAGATATAAATTAGGAAACAGCTAGCATTTGACAAGTATAACTATATGCAGAAGCTAAAAAGAAAGCTTGCTTACAATGGTACAGATTTACCCCACGTTCAAGAAGAATCATTAAGGAATCTATTGGCAAACAGAACCTGTCTGAGGCTCATTTTGTACATGAAAGAGGCATTCTCTGTGCCACCTAATAGGGTTAGTTATGAGGACCTAATGTCAGGTACTCAGCACCTTAATATGGTTCCCCTTGAACATTAAGGGAATAACTACTATCCAAATGGCCCAAAGTACATGTATTTGTTGTCAAATACTAAGAAATTAAAAGTGAATGGGAACGCATAGATGGAAGGATGCTTAAGTAAATACGTGAGGTAACAGTCCTGTCATTTAAAAAATGTTCTAGGGGTGCCTGGGTGGCTCGGTCGGTTAAGCGTCCAACTTCAGCTCAGGTCATGATCTTGCGGTTCGTGGGTTCCAGCCCCCCATTGGGCTCTGTGCTGACAGCTCAGAGCCTGGAGCCTGCTTCCAATTCTGCGTCTCCCTCCTTCTCTGCCCTTCTCCTGCTCATGCTCTGTCTCTCTGTGGCTCCGAGCCAAATAACTGTTAAACATTTTTTTTTTGAAAAAAATAATAAAAAATGTTCTATACATTCTGCCGGCAAACAACTATCACCGTGGCTTATGTAGCAGTACCAGTCATGTTTCTACTCCAGTCTCGTCAGTTTGGTCCAGTTACAAGTCTTCACTAGTGAAAAAGTTGATGGTGACATGGTCCATAATGAATTACCCTTCTGTGACAGCAACATGAATGGCCGCTGTCACAAAAAGTGAACTGATCTAGGCATGCGGCAAGTTCCTCACCCTTTCTTTTTACAGGTAAGGCCGAATCTCATCCCAGAGGCATTCATATTAAAAACCAGTCACAACAGAGGGAGTGGCCCCACCGCCTGCTTCCCATCAGGACGTATTTTGGCTGTGTACCCCAAGGAAGGAGCCTGCATGCTTCCTTCAACAAAAAAGTAGCTTCCTTCAGCTGTCTGCCCCAAGGGACAGCAAATCAGCTCTGAAAGACTGCTGACCCCAGACCCCAGGACACACGTACATTTATCTGTAATGTGCAGAATATGGACGTTTCTTGGCTGGAATTGTAGAGAAAAAGTAACTGTGACAGGAATCTAAACTGTATCTTCCTTCATTTTTAACTTACAAATTTCACTTTTAAAACAAATAGAATATATTACAACCCATTTAGAAAATCAGAACAGGGTTGGGTGCCTGGGTGGCTCAGTCGGTTAAGCGTCTGACTTTGGCTCAGGTCATGATCTCATGGTTCATGGGTTCGGGCCGCGCATAGGGCTCCGTGCTGACAGCTCAGAGCCTGGAGCCTGCTTCGGATTCTGTGTCTTCCTCTCTCTCTGCCCCTCCCAGACTCATGCTTTCTTTCTCTCTCTCTCTCAAAAATAAACATTAAAAAAAAAAAAAAAAAAAGGAATTCAGAACAGGTTGAAAAGAAAACAGCCAGAAGTCTCTCACTTAAACATAAATTCTACTAGCATTTTTTTTGTGAATATTTTTTAAGTTTTCTTCCAGAGTATATATGTTTTAATAGTAATCATCATGGCTTATATTATAGTTAGGTTTCTAATTTTTTTTGAAGATTTTTTGGATAATTTCTACACGCCACATGGGACTCGAACTCATAACCCTAAGATAAGGAGGCACGTGCTCTGCCGGCTGAGGCAGACAGGTGCCCTTAGATCGAATAATCTTAAATAGATGTTACTGCATTAGTATTTGCCACATCATAAACACAATTATTGGCAGGCCACCCGTGAATCCATACTGTATGTCATAACTGAAGCAAACATTTCTTTGTTTTGGGGACAGACTGCTTCCAATATTGTTTTTAACAGAATTGCATCTTTAGTAGTGTGGCTTTGGGCAAATCATGTAACCCAGCCAAGCTTCAATTTTCTCAGTGAAAACAAACAAACAAAACAAAACAAAACAAAACAAAACATAGGAATAAATATTAACCAGCATCATTCAAGAGAATACATTTAAAACAGTAAGTATCTCGCAAAGACACAGGCCTCCACTGGTGTTTACTACTGGTGGTAACAAATGAAATCATTTCTCACAATGAGCCCGTCTGCATCTAGGTCAGAAACACACGAGGGGGGTCAGGGAGATCCAACCTGCTCTTACAGGGAAGGGACCAGGTGCTTCCTGAGCAGGTATCAGGAGAGGCCAGGGCCACTTCCATTTTGGGGGTAGGGAAATTATGGGCACAGTCACAAAAAAACTAAAATGTGGTCACAAAAAGTACAGTATATTTTATATTTTATTTTTTAAAATTTATTTTTGATATATACACATATACGTATATATAGAGAGCAAGAGAGAGCGAGAGAGAGCACGAGAGCGAGAGCGAGCTAGGGAGGGGCAGAGAGAGAGGGAGACACAGAATCTGAAGCAGGCTCCAGGCTCTGAGCTGTCAGCACAGAGCCCGGTACGGGGCTCGAACCCACAAACTGTGAGATCATGACCTGGGCTGAAGTTGGACGCTCAACCGACTGAGCCACCCAGGCGCCCCAAAAAAGTACAGTATATTTTAAATATACATACCTAGCAAACCGACAATTTAAGACAACAACAACATGACTCATATATAACACAGTGCTACTCAACCAGGCTCGATTTTGCCCTCCACCAGGGCTCTTTTTGGCAGTGTAGAAACATGTTTGGTTGTTGCACCCGGGGGGTGTGTGGCTGGCATCTCCCATCTAGTGGGGGTGTGGTGTGTGTGGCTGGCCAGGGATGCTGCCCAACATCCTATAATGCACAGAACAGTCTCCAAGAACAAAAAATTATCCAGCCCCAAAGTCAATAGTTGAGGTTGAAAAATCCTGGTGTAAACAAAACTTACAAGTCAAATGAAACCAGAGGCCCTTACTGAATATTAAAGCCCGGAAGAAGTGGGTCTGTTTCCCGAACCCCACTCGGCCCCCGAGGACGGAACATCTCCCCCCAAGCAATGTCTCCCAAGGGTGTTCTGTGAGATGATTATGTGTGGAGATTCCAGCCTTAATTACTATGTACGTTTATTAATTGTAAGTGATGCCAACTTATCATCTAGAGTACGGCTAAACCGTTTCATTTAAAAATAAATTTAAGAATGAGAACGGATTTAAGGAAAAATATTAAACCTGTAACAACAGAGGTGCTACCCGGCTATGGTGAAAGTCACTCCCTTAGACAACACGGTTTCTGTACACATTTTTTGTACAGATACTCTTTAACAGATTCGAGGCTGACAATGACATGAGGTTAGTAAATTTCTCCAAGTTACATAATGGAAAGAGCAGGAAACAGCACAGCCCTACTGTTTCCAAGGTTTCTTTTTCTCTGAAGGGAACTGTGCTTTTAGTGACGCTCAGAGATGTCAGAACCAGGCCATCAGGGCGGCATGCCAAAGACAGGAACCGTTCGGGACTGTATCAAAAGCAGAGGGTAGGATTCTGGAAAATGCTCCAAGAGTTTCTTAGTTGGGCCAAGGACTGTTCTGGATATCTGGATTTAGTGGAAAAGGCCGTTTATAAAGCAAGGCTGGGCAGGGTTCATGCCCACACACACGCGGGTACAACCGGGATGGAAGTCACTAATGCGAAGAGATGTACAAGGTACGAGTTCTGTGGCAGTGTGAGGACAGAGAGGGGGCACGCTCGGCCCCCTGAGAGGAGTCTGAATCTATAGACAAAAATGGGCACGTCTAAGGCTCAAAGTTCAGGACTCTTGACTGAGAGCTCTCCTTGGATGGTGTGAGGGAAGCGCTACCCAAGAAAGTCCGTGAAGCAGGGTGGAGACTTGTGGGACCGCTGCGCCCGCCACGGCGCTGGGTCGGGTGCTTTCACGGAGTTGTCGGTTTACAGATTCAACGCTGCAACCTGAGTTTCTAGGGATGAAATTAAGAGAGAATTGAAAATTGGCCAATTTGAGCTTGAAGAACAAACACGCAAACAAACTACCGCAGAAAATTAACACTCTGTCGGGCAAAGTAAAAAATAAATAAATAAATAAAAGCCTATTACAACTTAATCTTCATATAACCCTTCAATCGCTAGTGATTCAAGGAACTAGAACTTGATGGATATTACCACATCAGTGTCAAAAGAGACTTGGAACACAGCAACACGGACGGACGTTCTGAAGGGCTTCCTATTAAGCCCCTTGTTCTGGGCACTAGTTTATTAAGGAGCTGAGTGGTTCCTTCGCGAATACACAGCGCACCGAGTTTGTGCTCCAACCACCACCCCTGCCCTCCAGCTCAGGGACCCAGGAACCTACAGGAGACCACGCCTGAGCCCAAGCGCAGGTACGAGCAGCGCCAACAGGGTCACCCTTTTTTTTTTTTAATTTTTGTCATGTTTGTTTATTTTTGAGAGACAGAGACATACGCAGAGCGTGAGCGGGGGAAGGGCAGAGAGAGAGGGAGCCACAGAATCCGCAGCAGGCTCCAGGCTCTGAGCTGTCGGCACACAGTCTGACATGGGGCTCGAACCCACCAACCATGAGATCGTGACCTAAGCCAAAGCTGGATGCTCAACCAACTGCGCCACTCAGGCACCCCAGCAGGGTCACTCTTAAAACAGCCGGTGGACAGACTGGGCACGGAGGAGCGGGAGCAAACGTGCCAGCGTGCCGCCCGTGACTTCCCTTTCAGGTTCAACCGGCCCTGCTCCCTTCCTCCCCTGGGGCTGCCCAGGGCTCCTCGCCCCTTGGAAGTCTCCCACTCCTCTTCGGAGCTCAGCTGTAGTCATCCCAACTCCTTCTGCCTACAACTGTGGTCTGCCAGCTGGTCCTCAAACCTTTTTGTCCATGCCACTGTAACTGGGGACGTGATGCTCTCCCAGCCCTTTATACTGGCGCACTACTGGGACCCCAGCACAGGGAGGACACCGCGTAGAGAAAGCTGTCTCCCACCACACTGCCATGCTCCTGTTCTGCCGCCTTTCCCTTCCCTGTCCCGATACTGCACTCCTCAATTCGGTGGAGACCCTGAAGGCCAAGACAGTATCCTATAAATCTCTGTCCACACAGCCTGGTCTCGTACACACCAACTATACTTAATACAAAATTGCTCGTGTGCTGATGGATTAAAAGAAGCTCCGACTCACTCCCTTCCTAGGTTCCTAAGAAGAAATACACCATAAAGCTGAAGGATACAGCTGGCTTCCTAATTAATATTAGTCACTTGGCAGTTCTTAATTAAGAACTCCAAAATAAAGACCCACCTTCCTACCATGCCAAGTACATCTCACCTTCATTAGTATTTAAGAGCTGTACCACGACTTCATTTTTATGCTCTTTTCTCTGGCCTGCCAGATGGGAACATTAGCTGCATAGTATTTATTAATATAATAAACAAAGACAAGTGCAGAAGCTTGGGGGAAATTCAGGCAGAATTAGTCACCGCACTCCTTCAGCACAAGCTTTACATGGAAGCGGAAGGAAGCCTTCTCTTGTCATGCAGGAAGCAGCTCTCTGCCCCAGTCACCACCTACAAAGAGCTTCTGTGCCCTGGGGGTCTGGTGTGGGGTCCCCAGGCCCGCCCCCCACCTATTTTTGTGATGCTCTGAGGGGCACTGATTCAAGGCTTGCCTGTCCAAACCACCTCTGCCCTTGGGAAAGCAGGAATGTCAACTTTGCAAACCGGGGAAAGATCTCAAAAGACAAAAAGGTCCTATCCCTTTCAAGATGGTCACACAGTCACTGTGGGTAGCAAAGCAGAGTTCCTGTGGGAGCCAAGTCCCCAGCGTGTTCTGACCAGGAAGCGCACGGCATTTTCTAGCTCTGTGTGTGATCGTCAGTCACCAACTGGTGAGTGTTCCCTTCCTCAAGCCTCTAAGCTGGCCATCGCTGAGTGACCCACATCCGTGTCCTGCTAAGAAAGCGCCTGCTTTCATTCTCAAAAGTGTCCTCCTTCGGCCAATCAACTATTTGGGCACCTTACTGAGGAGGAAATGAGAAAGTAAAAGGACATCAAGAAAAGGTGGGCGAGTGGTTACCAACAGGTTATGCATGCTCCCTCCTTCTAACGGCCCAGCTCTAACGAGGTGTGGGAGCTGCTCTCGGCAGTTAAAATGAACTCGAAGCCCAGTTCTGTTTCTCACCGGCTGAGTGACCTTGGGGAAGAGGCTCAAACTCAAGTGTCCCAATTTGTTTAAAGGCAATCAACACAATGGCATTGCAGGTTTGTCGTGAACATTAGGTCATGCATGCAAAGCACCTGGCCAGAGGAGATAGCCACAGCCAGGGGTGAGGGTGGGTGTGTGTGGGGGGGGGGGGGGGGGGCTCAATGAATCTCACATCACAATTCTGAGAAATGACCCGCAAAGCCTACATGTGTTTTAACGCAGGTTAAAAGCAGGGATTCTAGCGTCAAGGACAGTCTGGAACCCAACTTCATTATTTCCTGCCTATGTGCCTTTGGGAAAATGACAGAGGCTTCAGTTGCTACTCGTGAAAGACAGAGATGAAACCAGGGTATCCTTGCCTCATGGGGTGACCATAACCCCCTGAAGACCTTTTCTAGAAATTGGTGGGGGCGTTTGTGGTTGTCCTCATGCCTGGAAAGCTATAGTGGCATTTACTGGATGAAGGCTGGGGAGATGATGTCTTCTGATAAAGCCAGACCTGGTATGTTGAGAGCGGTCTCCCGGGCCCCAAGAGTCCTCAACGTCCGTGGGACATTCGTGTAGATGGAAATCCTAGAACCTCAATTTGTTTTATGGAGGAACACAAAGTATTTTCTGTCCAGCATCGATGTAGACTGGATATTCCAGCCATGCAGCTTTTGTGCAAATCGAGATGAGGCCATATTTTGCTATGTTTTTGGAGCTTTGCTAAGATTCGTTCGCCATCTTGGAAAATCACATCACTGACACCGAGACATCTTATAGTATCTGGGTAGCCCATCTGTCCTATCTCTTTCTGCCTGTTTAGAGCTGCCAGATATCCAGATAGGATTTCTATGCACAGCTGCAAACATCTGACCACTATGACCCATCCCCCAGGGTAGCCAGGAGCAGGCTTTCATATATTCAATGAATTCAGTAATAAGCCACACTCTTTTCATTTCTCCACTATGTTACAGTTGGAAAATTACAATGACTTTGAAAAAACTACGTGTGTTGGTTACGGTAGCTACAAATCTGTTTCAGGACCGCAGTGGCATGACCCAAACAATGGTCACATAAATGATGTGAGAGGTTTGGGAAACACTGCACTTTCTCTTAGGGCTGCCGGGAATATAAATGTGGTAAATGAAATCAGAGCACTGCACAGAGAGCCTCGTGTGTAGTAACTGCTCAGGAAACGTTAGTGACTTTTCGTATCGGTAACGTTACCAGTAACCACCCCTTTCACCTAACGCTGCTTGATTAACCACTAGTATAAAATGAAACTCACCTTCTGGTTCTCTGGCTAATTCCATCCAGAGGTGAGACCGGCAATGGTGAAGGGCATTCTTTCCTGCATCAGAGGGAGACTAATAACATATGGCAAGACGCCCAGAAGGGAGAGAGACTTTTCCCAATAGCTCTGACACTCACAGAGGGTACTTCATTAGCCTGTCTATTACAAACCACTTCAGACACATATTTATTGACAGCAATCTGCCAATTGATTAAACATCTCAATATATGAAACTGACTTTACATTAATTAGCAGTTTGGAGAACATGATCCTAGAAGTTAGGATGGATAGTTTTGGAGATCCTGGCAACACTTCATTTGCTTTAACCTTTCTGTAAAATATCAACAACACACTATAAAAACAAGGAGCTGGTAATAATCTTCCTCCATATCACATTATGTACACACACGTATTAACACATTTACATACGTTTCACAGGGGGCTCGATTTATAGTGTCCTCTGTTTATGTTTTTGCACGTAATACTTAATTTTTTTTCAATATATATCTTAAAACCCTCATTGAACATGTAATATAACTGCCTCTACATGAGCTAAGTTTCAATTTTCGCTTGTTAGGTAGAATCCAGTGACTGCAAGAAATGGTACATTTTTCCTGTATGTTCTATAAAACGTTGTGCATTTAAGAAACAGCCACGTGAGACAGGAAGGAAAAACATTCGTTGCTGCATGCTGCGTATTCGCTCTTAACGATAAATATGAGTAATTATTTTACACGACATAGGATTTTTCACTTTGGAGCTGTTTTATAAGAAATACGAACTTTGAGGGGAAAAACAGAGGGCCGGGGAGTCCTGCAATTAGCTCAAAATAATAACCCTGAGAAGTATGGCTTATCACTAAGTTTTAGCCTTCTCTCTTTTTATTAATTCTTACTTTTTACTAGTTGGACTTTACTGTTTGAACTCCCAAGCAACCCGGGATGGTTTTTTTTCCAAAGTAAAAACAAACCCGAAAAAAACCCTGTGTTCTTCAACTCCATAAAAAGCAAGGTCCACGGAAAAAGATTTCTCTTTTTCCAGCTTCTCCTGCGTTCAGGTCCTATGCCTTCCTCCTGAGTGTCGCGGTCTTCTGTCGCGATTTGAGAATCGTATTCCTCAAATTCTTCACTCCTGGCCACAACACTATTAATGTGGTTATCGTGGCGTGACACTCAACTGTGCTCTTCTGCCAAGTAGCACAGGGTTCACGTGCAGTCCTGCCAGACGTACAAAGCTCCCAAACTTCTGTGTGCACGGGAATTACCTGGGGCATCTGGGCACGTGCCGATTCTGAGTCAGCGGGTCGAGGGGCCCGAGATCTTCCATTTCTGACCCCATTACCAGGTGACGCCCAAGCTGCCGGTCAGGGCACTCCACTGAGTATCAGGGGACCTGAGATCGGGTCCTTGTATTAATTAGCGAAGGTTTAAAAGAAGACCCATTGGCAACAAGATGATCTAGGAACAGTGTGGCCTCAGTGCACGGTGACACAGAACGTGCAGTAACAGGAAAAACAGAGGGCTACCTGAGTACACGTCTTCCAAGTGATCACGTTACAAGTTTCCATCTCATTCCACCCGCCATGCACCCACCAATCACTGAGCCCCGCCTTCGTGACAGGTGGGGTCACTAGCAAGCTGATCGGAACATTATGTGATGGTTCTGTGAGTCATAAAGAAGCTCCGGATTCCAAGCCCATCTTAACATTCCCTGATGTGTAAACCCAGAGAAGTCCCCTAGTCTCTCTGGGTCTCTATCTCCTCATCTGCAAACAGGGACAGTACCTACATACACCCTACGGGTACAAGGACACTAACAGAACCTCCCTCTTAAGGTTGTGAAGAATGAATGAGATCACGTCTCTGTCAGTCTGGACGCATCTAATTACTCATGAAATGGCAGATGTTCTTAGAAATAGTGACTCTAACCTCAGGCAGCACAGAGGATGCTATTTTTGAAATTCAACTTGTCCCAAATGGAAAAAAAGTAATTTTGTTTGGTTTTCTTTTCCATTTTGGTAGCACAACTATTAGACCCGTTAAACTTGAAAATCACCTTTTTTACCCACTAAAATTAAAAAAAAAAAAGTATAGATTTTAAAAAATGAGGGTGACCTAAATTCACTTTGGTTAAATGTGTTGTTCCGCAGATGAGAAATTGGGGTGTGGTTGGGCCAAATGAGTCGACCAAAGTGACAGGTGGTCGATGGCAGAAATGTGCTCAGAAACTCCCGGAAACCCCAGGCCGGGCTCTTGTCAGTCTGACTGCCTGGCCCTACCCGAAGTCACCCAAAAGGTCTCAAGCGAGTTGACAGGATCCAGAGATAGCCACCTGATGAAACCGCTGTCAGTGTGTGATTATCGAAGATTCAAAAACTAAGGAGTGCAAAATGGTAAGTCTTGTGTCCATTTAAGAAAGGAACACGCCCGGTTGGTGATACAGCTCTTGGGCTGTATTAACTTGGCGTCCGCGGGCTCTGTAAGGACACAGGGCTGCTGCAATGCACAGCTGAGAACGGACCCCGAGGGTGGGGCCCATGCTCTCTTTACCAGGATGGGCAGGGCTCCCATTCACATACCTACTTGAAGTAATGCTCAGCAAGTCTCTGTGAACGAGTGAGTGCACGAACGAGTGTGAGAATAAACGAAGACACTCCCGAGCAAAGCCAGTGTTCATGCTGTTGGCTTGGCCCCTGGCCTCGTCACCCCTTCACCAGAACGAAAATGCCCATCTCTACCTGTGCAGGGGTACTCTGCCACCGCCCAGGTTTCCCTAGAGCAGAACTGGGATGCATGGGAGGCTTGGAGTCTCTTTAAACACAGAGGGTTTTCCTCCCTGGCTCATAAGAGGGAGAAGTAAGGTCACTGAGTTGCTGCCCGGTAAGAATTAAAATCATCAAGAAAAGGCTGAAAGAGGCACAGAGAAATGAGATTTAATGAGTGTCATTCCCTTAAACTTCCTGTTCATCATACCTTGCACTTATACCCTGGAAGCAGGAAAAACTTTCAGGAGATTCAACCAAAAGGGTAACTGCAGAAAAATTTCAAAGCCTTTCAAATAGCTCCTTCTGACACAACTGTATCCTCAACTGTGCCAGGGAACAAAGCAGTGGATCTTTGTGGACCTGTCTTTGCCTCTGTCTACGTTTTTTGGGCTAAGAGTGGTGCAGGAGTGGGGGCACTCGCTGTACTCTGACTTCCCCAGGTAAGGCCTAAAGGCAAGTTTGTTTCTGCCAGACAATCTTATCTGACGATTATGGAAATGCAACATTAGACAAAATTTATTTTGTATATTGTGACTATATATCAGCCACCGAATTTAATAGGAATTATGAGTCACTTCACTTTCCTTGAGGAAAAAACACTATTTAAAAATCCATGGAATCCCAAAAAAAGTACGTAGGGGTGTCCTTTATTTACTTAGTCATTAAAGATGATTCAAGCACATATGCTGGAACGTTGCCTGTAGCCTATCAAAAAGCCTTACTAAAGAAAGCCAGCCCATTCACATACCTACTTGAAATAATTAAGACATTTCCTGTTCTTTTCTCTACTTTCCCCACTAATGCTGGATTGCCTTTCTGCAATCTCCCAACAGGTTATCATCCTTTCCAGCGATCAAGGATCTGCTGGCCTCCTCCTTGCTTGTCCCCAACCAGAGCCGGCGACAGCATCCGCCATGCGTCACACGGCCCCGTGAAGTACGCACCTGCCTTCATGTCTATACCTCATTAACGTAACCGATGATGAGAAAGAATGACATGGTACCCAAAGCCCGTATTAGCGCAGGCCAACTCCCAAAACATCCCTTTGTGAGCTGGGCAGCTTTGTTCACTACATGATTCCACGCTACAGGTGCGTTTCATGATTCTTTCTCCAGTGCTCATGATCCATTTAATTGAAAATAATTCTTCCCAGGTAGAACCTGCTAGAAATTTTACACAAACCCAGGACACAGCATGAAGTCAGATTGGATAATCAAACTCAGACATTATGAGAACACCTTCCCAAATGTCACCTCAAATTTAATCAATGCCTATTTTTGCCTTTGCATTGAAATATCCAAACTCAAACCCCTCTTCACCGGGAAGTAACAATTAATTAACCACTTGTTCAGTCCTTTCCCCGTGAACACAGAGGGAGAAGCTGTTGGCTCAGGTCACGGTTAACCAAAGCTGCCTGGCTTGATCTGCCTCGCTCTGAGTTGTTCCCCAGGACCCAACCCACAAAAAAGAAATCCTTTCATATTTTATGGTGTTTCCTTTTCACCGCCACCAACAAACATCAACAGATTTGGGTGCAAGGGCCCAGGGGTCCCAATCATAATTAGCATCCAACTGTCTGCCAGCAAACCACTTGTGATAATTAATCCGGCCGTCACAGACAAAACTGTCATGTGCCATGGGAGAGGATCGGAAGACAAGCTTTTGCCTGAGAGCTGCACTGCCGTCATCGGCAAGGGACGGTTCAGACCACGTCTCCAGAGGGAACAATTTCCAGCACTAAGATGACTGAAGCCGCAAACAAGCTCAGGGCACATCGGTGCTGGGTCCTGCCTTCACAGTGGGGAGCACTCACTCTTCGGAGAGAGCACTTGCCCAGTGCTGTGCACTATCAGGACCTCAGCTGACCCTGTGTTGCCATGAGTCTCACAAAAGGAAACAGAGAAGGGTGATTTTATATATATATATAAATATATATAAATGTTATATTATAAATATATATATATATAAACATTTATATATACATATTTATATATAACATTTATATATAAATATATTTATTTTTATTATATATTAAATATATACTATATATTATATATTTAATATATTATATAAAATATAAATTTTATATATACAAATAAATATATATATATATGTGTGTGTGTGTGTTTTACCATGAATAACTAGTACCACCAAAGGAGGATTTCTAGAACACCTTGAAATCCCAAATGGTCCCCACTCCTTCAACAACAGCTCACTAATCTTAGTTTTCATTTAAAGGTGACAACAGTCATTCGATGCTCATGCTAACCAGCCAGGAAAGAGAAAGGGAACTTCGGCGGGTGGGGCAATTCAGAATCCTCCAGTCGGCCTCTGCTGCCAGTATACTCCTACCACGGTGTTGTCTCCCTGAGTTACATTCACTGTGGGCCCGGGGAACCCCCGAACCCTCCTTTTACACCCCTAAAGAGTGTGTGTTTCCTGTTTCCATCCCGCACACAGGGGGGACCCCAGCAGTGCTCACTCCCACCATTTTCAAGTTTGGTTTTGGACGGAGTCAAAGAAATGGGGGAAGAGGGAGCCTTCACTGACACTCAGAGCAAATGTGACAGGGTGTGTGCTTCTGGAAGCCGTCCAGAGAGGCACTGGAGCTAATCTAATTAGCTTCTGCCTTGACTGACAAGCTCTTCTGCGTCCTCTCTCAGCATGGGTTCTACCCCTAAAAAGGGTGGGTGGGAAATTATTCAGCGTCTGTTCTGTTCTCCTACTATTACACATCAAAACCTGCACTGAGGTCGAGTTTGCCTTCTTCTGACAACGTGAAAAACACATTCATGTGATTTTTTCCCCCTTTTGTCTCCCCTACTACAAAACAAAATCCACAAAACAAGCCCTCCACCAAATAACCAACAATGCACCAGATTTAGCAAACTACGTCAACTATGGAAAACAAACTGCTTTCTGGAATGTATGAATAAAGGAGTGAAAACACAAGGCCTTTTAAATCTCTTTGATCTTGACTGCTCACTCTTCTCTTAATTAGAGGTAACCTAGACCTCATTGGTTTATTAGCGAGAAGTTGGATGTATCTTAAAAAAAAAAACCCAAGAGGGCTGTAAAAATAAGTCCCTGTTTAGGATTCAAAGGTGTCTGCCGCTCTGAGTTAAGTTACGGATGAAAGCGAGCGAAGAGCAAAGCCGCCAACATCGTATTCTAACCACACACCCCACAACTGATTCTCAATGAATTCTTTCTATGGTGAACTACTTGGCTCCACTCTAACTCTTCTGTAAGAGCCACGGAGAATATAAATAACTGCAGAACCTCTGCTGCTCATGAAATTAAGACTCTTGCATCTCCCTAGATACCAACAAAGCTGAGTGCCACAGCACAACCCCGTGAACTGTGCTGGCCACCAACGGAAGGGGCTACCGGTGGGCTTGCAACCACTGGCTCCTTTAGTCCAGAGTTTCCCACTCCCACCGCAAAGACCTTTTGGACCAGGTAGTTCTTTGTTGCGCAGGGCCCCCCGGTGCACTGCAGGCTGTTCAGGAGCATCCCTGGCCTCTACTCATTAGCTGCGCGTAGCATCCCCACATCAGATATGGCAACGATGGGGTCTCCAGTAACTGTCAAATGTCCCTTGGGAACCAAACTGCCCTGGTTGAAAATCACTGCTTTTGCATTATAAATACGTGGACTTTTGAACAGCTATGAAGAATGGAAGCCCAATGGAAGAAAGGAGTCATCTTTAGAGATCAAAGTAAAGATAAATCAGAGCCACTTAAGAGATGACGGTCCCTGACTGGGGAAAAGAACGCTTACTTGTGTGGTTCTTCACCCCACTGAGAAAGAACAAAAATAAAATGCCCATGATCTAGTCCCCCCTAGGGAGAGAAACAAAACCAGACACAGCTGCCACTCCATGCTAGTGGTGCAGATGCTTTTGGCTTTAGATTCTTTCCCCATGTCACAGAAGAAAGGTCCCACGGCACGGGCTCGGTAAGGTTGTACCCTGTGGGCATGTCCTGAGAAGTACGTGGGTCCTACAGTGAATGTGCTGAGGTAGTGAGTTCCAGGTCACTCTAGGTTCTCAAGCAGATGCTGGCTGACAATCAGGCCAGGGATGCTGTGGAAGGCACTTCGCACGTTGCAAAGAGTTCGGCCTGACCTCTAAAGTTCAAATCCAAGATCCCCTATGAATGCCTTTCAAAACCCAGGTCTTTCAGAGTCCCTTCTGAGAAAGCAGAGGGCATTCATCTGTCCCTGAGTGGATGAGGACCTCACAACCGCAGGACCCCGAGGGGTGACGGGCACCAACTGGCCATTTGCCTCCACCGCCAGTCACAGCTTAGTCAAGACTTCCCACTGGCTTGGAGCGGTCTCCCAGTGGCTTGTCCCCTCCCCTCCCCTAATTCTCATTACCCTGAAAGGCAAACTATACAGGAGAATGTGATCTCACACTGATGTTCAACCTGTCTTTTCTAGCATCCTCTATTTATCAGATGGCTTCAACCACGGGAACATGGCACCCCAGTCTTTGCTGAAGCACATCCTTCACTGTGCAGTGCTGAAGTTTGGGAACAGACAGCTGAGATGTCTCGGAGACATGCAGCCATGTACACGGAAGTCCATGTATGGACAAGACGTACAGAAAGACGGCAATGGGGTGCTCTCTCCCATCGCTGGAAGGAAACAGAAATGTTCTCTGCTCTCGGCCGGAGAGCGCCCAGATGAGCAGGACACTTGTCCAGCGGTTCTGCAATAGTAACAGAGGCCAATGTTGCATTCCTCTCATTTCCAAGCAAGCCACAGCAATCTTAACAGTGCACGTGTAGGGAGTTTGTTCTTAAATCACCCAACTGTGTCTCCCAGTATGTACGTCCTAACAAAAGCAAAATGGGAGCTATTCACAAGCACACAACTTTTTAATATAAAATTCTGAGTTGAATTCTCTGTCACCTTACAACGTTTTCTTCTAAAGACTACATCATTTCCACATGCAACTGTGTGCTTCATATAAGCCTAATCCGTTTGCCTCTGCACCTTACGTTCTAGATTTTCTTCCTGTGTCCTGCACATTAAACACAACTCAACTCCCGCAGAATAAAAATGTGCACAGGTATCAGGCTTTCTGTCTGTTTATGACCATGTGGTTGAATTTCAGCAAAACTCACAGAATGTGGGATCTCAAAAGGGAACTTGCAGATGACCTCGTTTATATCTTCCGTGTAGCTTCTGGGGAAATTGAGTCTGTAATAGTTCGGTGACTTTGCTAAGACTCGGTAATGACTAAGCCGAGACCATGAATTTCTGCTATCTTGCATTTCCCATTTACTATACATTTATTTTCTACCCAACAGGGTGAAGCATTCGCCTGGTTACTTTTGCAGAACAGCCACTTCAGAAAACTGGCAGTTTCTTTCCAAGTTAAATATATGTCTATTCTACGACCCAGTGATTCTGTTTCTAGGAACCTACCCAGGGGAAATGAAAACATATGTCCATATAAAGACTTGTACAAAAATGCTCATAGCAGCTGTATTCATAATAACCCCCAACTGGAAACAATATTAATGTACAATAATAGGCCAATGGATAAACAAATTGTGGTGTATATATAAACTGGAACATTAGTTATTTTCGCAGGTATTCTGGGCAAGCTCTCCTGATGCAGTGAGCACAAAGAGGCAAGTTCAATTCGCGTGGATTATCACCAGGGTCCTTTGTAGTCCTGGCCATCTTCACTCATTTCTTTGGTACATCCCTTCTCCCACTGCTAGCCGATTTTATACCTTCTTCTCCCAAACCTCAAATACTTTACAACTTCCTCATCCATCCTGCCTCCTCTCGTTACCCTGCATGAAGTGCCTGGATCCCTAGCCAGGCCAACCCCTCTGCTTGCTTTCCGGACCCCCAGCCCTTCTACCTTCACGATGACATTGCTCTAGCAACTGTCCCCTCTCCAGCATCGATCCTTCCCCCAACACGTTAACCGTTCACATTAACACAAAACACACTTTATTCTTGCCTGTCTGGACCCAACATCCTCCTCCAGCTATCGCCCATCCCTGCCTTCCCTCGGAGCCAACTCTCCAAAGACATATCTGTGTTTAACACATTCCAAGCTAATCTTCCTATTCCAACCTCTTTGTTAACAAAACAAGCTCCCAGTTTTGATGAGACCTCAGCATTGTTAACTCCAAAGGGCAATCTCAAGTCTTATCTTACCCCAGTTTTCCACGGCAGCTGGAAAAACTGATAAATTTCCACCTCTCTGACACCACTCATTTATATGCTTTCTGGAACATTACGCTTTCTTGGCTTGCTTTATGATTGAGGGCTCGCTCTCAGTTCCCTGTACTGTTTTTTCCCCTCCTGCTGCCTCTCAAACACTGGGGAGCCTGGGGCCTGGTCTCTGGACCTCTTCTCTTTGTACTCCCTAGATGATGGTCTTCAGACTCATGACTTTCAGTCATGCTACCCACCCTGGACGCTCACGCTTGGATCTCCAGCCAGGTCCTTGTCCTGCCTCCAGAATATGACAGCCACCTGCCAACCAGCCCCTTCAGCACATCCAAGCTCCCCCACTCTCTCAAATCCACTCCAATCCCAGGATTCCATTCAGGCAATGCCAACTTCTGGCTTTCCATCCCACGTCCAACTCACCAGCAAACTCTGTCAGCCTCTCCCCTTGTGCTGCTTCTAATCCATTCCATCTCAGCCACCCCACCACCACCCTCCTGCTCGGGTTACTGCAATGGCTTTCGAGTTGTCTCCTCTGCTCCCCCTTTCACCCCCCAGGACCAGTGATCCTTCTAAATGATTAACCAGATCTTGTCGCTCTTCTGCTCAAAACACACCCATGGGGTCCTGTCTCACGGAGAGCAAAGCCAACTTTTGTCACCATCATCTCTCTGAGCTCACAGTGGCTTCACTCTTTCTTCCCGTGTGGGTGTACCTGTGTGGACCACTCCTCGCCTCAATTTCTGCACGTCCTTCAGGTCCCTGAGGCCTTTCTTGACACCTCCCACCCTCTTGCTCTCTTGCCATCTAACATTTGTTCACTGACTGTCTCTCTCCACTAGAATGCAAACTTCCCCAGGACAGGTATTGTATTTTATTCCCTGTTGGACCCAGGGCCAGTAATAGGCACTGTAAATCTTGGTGGAGTAAACGAATAACAAAAGAATACTACGCTTTGTATTGAGTGGAACACGCTCCTTCTACTTCCTGCAACCAAAGCATTATAAATAAATTACATTAGCAACAAATTAGCTCGCTGAGACCATCCGAGCTCTGTTCTCCAAATCGCCATGAGAGAATCAATAGCAGCGAATCAAACCACGAAGAAATTCAATCTTGCCTCCACATGAAATCAAAACAGCATTTATGGTATGCAAAGTTACTTATTAATTTGATAAACATTTCCGAACAGGCAACTGTGAGCAGAAACTAGCTGAAGAGAAAAAAATGAGGCGGTTGGAGCCAGAAGGAGGTTTCTTGTAGTGCAGGCTGTCTACATATCCAAGGGATTTGCCGTGACTTTCACTCCCTTTGCCCCCCTCACCCTTTATTTAGAGTTTAAGCCAATCTGGAAAAGCTGACTGTGGGAAACAGACAGCTAATTATAGGGTTGTGTTAATATAAAGACAAAACTGATTAGGCAATATTAATAACTGACAGCGAGCAGTTAGAAGACACTATAAACACAACTAGTAAAACCACTTAAAACTAACGCTCAGATCAACCACATGCTATAAAGATCATTTTTTGCAGTTAGTAATGTGGACCCTTAAAGAAGAGATCTTCCCAGCATACAAAAGAGTTGGGCGGGAAGAATAAAAGACACAGAGAACGGTGTCCAGACCACTAGAATCTAAACAATTAAAGAATCTGGCACACGGTTTCTCTGACACTCTATTTCCAAAAAGATCAAAGCAGAAAACCGTAATTGGTTATATTTTTTATGGTACTTCACAGCCTTGAAAATCACATGAACAATCATCATTATATCTTCTACTCTGACAAAATTTGTGCTGTGGACAGCACAGTGTAACTAATGTTTAAAGCAACAACAACAAATAAACAAATAAAAACCACAGACCCAAAATGGCATCACTTAGGTTAAGGCCCCATGGCAGTAAATCAAGACTTCCCACCTAACCTAACTGCAGATTCAACCTTCTAGATATGTAGCCTTCAATGAGTTAACATGCTTAGTACTAGGAAATTTTACTGATTAGACCCCTTCGGCTCCGCGTAGGAGGGCAACTTTGCCTCAACAATGCATTTCTTGCTAATACATCCCTTTCTTCTTTTTAAAAAAAATTTTTTTCTCTGCCTTTTAAAGCCTTTCTTTTGTGGGTGGCTCAGTCAGTTGAGCCTCTGACTTCAGCTCAGGTCAGGATCTCACAGTTGGTGAGTTCGAGCCCCACGTCGGGCTCTGTGTGGACAGCTTGGAGCCTGGAGCCTGCTTCGGATTCTGCGTCTCCCCCCACCTCTCTCTCTCTGCCTTCCCCTGCTTGCGCTCTGACTCTCTATTTAAAAAATAAACATTAAAAATGATTTTAAAAATACCTATAAAAGCCTTCCGTTTGTTGGGCTCCGCGAAACTCCCCTCTACTTGCTGGATGGGATGCTGTCTGATCCACAAATGGTTTACTTATTAAACCACATTATTAATTATTTTATTAATTATTAATTTAACAATGATTTAATAATTTTATTAATTGATTATTAAACCACAAATGGCTTAATAAAGCCAATTACATCTTCAGATTTACCTGATTGAACTTTGTTGAACTCCATATGCTTTTTACATGTTTTATATATTTTGATTTGTATATTTCATAGAGAAAGAAAGTGAGGGTAGGACACTTCCAAAAACAAAAACAAAAACAAACAACAACGCTCTAGGGTCAATAAAGTTTGGGAAATGCTGCACCCTGCATACCCTACCTAGACACCAAAGATGAACACTCACCTATCAGCAAACAGTTTTCCCCAAAGTTTTCCAAGCTTCTTTGAACAGAACGCCCTTTAACGGGCCTATTAATATCCTCGCAACATACACAGATCACCCTAGCCTCAAGAGTCTCCAATATCGCTGGGTGGCCTCAAAAGACTTTCCAGAACTGAGGCCCCAGTGGGTTTGTGATTTAAAATAAAATCTTGATGAAAATGACAAGCATCAACTAGCCGGGTGCCTGCTGTTACAGTAGTCAATCACCGAGTGTGAGTTTCTTTGCTTCGGTGTAAGGACAGGGGCTGGAGGTGTTCTCTCAGGGGCTTGTTGAGAAGCAGCTTGGGATGGGATGAGACTGTGCTTTCCCTGAGATGACAGTGGCTACCCAGAGGCCAGCACGCAAGGAGGCTCTGAAAAGCCTGAGCTAAAGTATGCCACACGTGCCATTAAGATACACAGAGCACAATCTAGTCCATCTGATAGCTTCTGACATGCACTGAAGCCTGGAGATGCTGGGCTGGAGGAAGAGTGTTAGACAAGAAAATTCTACAATGCAGCATAAATTCAATCCCTTACAGTTTTCCCAACTGCAAGGATGGATGTGGACCTCACCGGGTAATCATGCTTATTAAATACACGTGAAATGATTGTGATACATCTTCACTCCTGTTTCTCAAATCACTTCGTGAAAGCCAGACTTGGTGTCCACAGAAATAACAGAAGGCCGTACAGAATGATCTCATTATTAAAAGTACCTTTGAATGTAAAATGATCTTGGACAATTATTTGGTTGTGATCCTGCAGGACTCTGCTGCTGTTTATGAGTGCTAACGTATGGGGTAAATTATTTCCCTGATATCACGCAAATGGAACTTCTGAATTCATTATGCATAAATTGTTAAGTTATAAAACACGACTGCTAATAAAACCGTGGCTACAAGAAGTGTGATTAAAGTCACACGTGACTGTGACCTATTAAACAATAATGTATTAATTCATAAAGCTGTATGCAGCTTATCCAGTTCCTATAATTAAAATATGCTTCATCACTAATTGCCTTACCAACCCTTAAATTTCCCCGAAACTATTCACAAATGATGGCAAAACAGCAGCTCTTGCTATTATACGTCTTCTGGCATTGGTAACTAAGAAAACACTTGTAATAAAAAACTTTTTATCTCTGTTCTAATGCAATCCTATTGATTAGTCGTAGATTTACGGCTGGAAAATATTTTGGTAAAATGAATGCGTGTTTAAAGGTAGGGGGAAAAATATCCAGGCACAGAAATTGAGGGGAATAACAATGTTTCACATATTTCTGCCAACATATTAACTAATACAGCAAAAAAAGATCCTTGATATGTCATTTGCTGACTGATGCGTGCACAGAGCTGAGGCTCCAGCACGGAATTTTATTGCCGAAGACATTTTCATCTGCAGCCAAATCACCAGGGAAACACTTTGTCAAACAACTTCATTCTGCATGGAGACTTTGTGACAATATTGGCATCCTAAGAATTTGTTCGGGCTTTTCCTATTGTATCTACCTGTCTGTGCCTGGAAATATTTACAGCAACATTGCAATTCATGCAGACGTTTGGTTTTAGCACCGAGAAACAACCTAGCCAGCTCATGTTTTATCTCCCAGAGAGTTTAAAGTAAGTGCTCCGAAGTTATATGTTTTTAACATAAATGAGACAATATATTTTGGGAAAAATTCATATCAAGCCTCCAATTCATATTAATAGGAACGGATCTGGCATGGGGCACTTGCAAAGTTAGAGACCAAAGTTCCTCTGCAAGCAGCTAATCTTTTTGCTTGAGTTGTACCAGAAAGTTAAATAATTAAGAAAGAGGGAGAGGGAGGGAGGGAGGGAGGGAGGGAGGGAGGAAGTGAAGGAGGGCGAAAGAGAAGGGGGAAGAACATAATACATGGCTTGTTGGATTCCAGTTATTTTGAAGGGTACTTTTAATTTTAGACCCTGAATTTATTTTGTCTAAAGTGAGAACACAACCCCTCAAAACAGCCCTGGACGCTTCACCCTTCCTCCTATCCAATCATCACATACATACTTCCAACTTTTTCCCCTCAATAACTTTCTCAACCTCTTCATCATCCCCTGGTCCAAGCTACACTGCCTCATATCTGGGCCCCTGCTGGGGCCCAGCAAGTGGTCTCTCTACCTCCGCCAGCCCCCTCACTCTGTTCGGTGCGCGGAGTCGAGAGCGACCTTTCCAAAAGCGAACCCGCTCACACTCCTGCCCTGCCGCACTGGCCATTTTCCCTTCACTCCGGGATAAAAATCCTCAGATGGGTTACCGGCTAGCACCAGGTGGTTCACGCCCAGCACTGACCTCAGCTGGGACCAGTCTCTTTGCTACAGGCAGAGTCAGCTCCTCACATGAGCCTTGCCCTCTGCTGCCACAAGGCCTTGGCGTGTGCAGCTTTCCCCGCCAGGAATGCCCTTCCACACTTGCTGCTGGACTCCCCTTACCCTTGTCATTCCTTCACTTGTTAGCTCCTGCCACTTCTCACAGCTTTCTAGGCTCTCAGGTCCCCTGCTGCAAGATCTCACAGCACAGTGGACTTCTCCTTTTCCATACTTAACGAGTTTCTGATACGTATCTATATTTGAGACTGCGTAGAGACTGACTTCCCTATTGCACTGTACCGTTCACATGGGCAGGGGACAAATCTAGCTTCACATGAGTCCCTGTCTTGAATGCAGAACAGGCGCTCAATCAATGCAACTGAAGCAGGGAGCCGAACAATGGGTCCCCTCCTCTCAATATTAGGCAGGAAGCCTACTAGCCTTCCCACCACCACCACCATTGAAACTAGGACTCTGCAGAGCCACACAGGCAATCACCTGACGGGATGGCCTGTCACCAGCAAACCGTTTAGGTTATCAAGGGTTTTTTTTTGCCTCAAAGTGGAGGGAAGAATTAAACAAGGCTATTTACACACACACACACACTCTCTCTCTCTCTCTCACTCTCTCTCTCTCTCTCTCTCACTCTCTCTCTCTCTCTCTCTCTCTCTCCCCCCACCCTCTCACACACACACACACACACACACACACACACACACACTCCTATATTGGTATGGGCTGTTGTGGACACATCTTTATTGAGACAGTCATAGAGAAGGGCTTGGTCTGTGTGGAGGTGCTCATGGAAATCAGTTTGATTTTAGTCTGATTTTTACTTCCTCCATCATCTCACACATTACCTGGTGACAGAAAAGCACACTGACGTTATTAAAGTTGCAAAAAAGCAGATGGGTGTGCAAAGGCAGGTAGGGGAGGAGGGAAAGAAGCAAACGACATGGGAAGAGACGGTTTGGGAAAGCAGTGAACGATCGGCTGAGAACCGCAGACCAACCAGGCGCTGCTCTGTGGAGACCCGGAGATCTGGACAGAAACCGGTGGAAAAGGTAGAAACTGTACCAGTACCAGCTTCTGACTTTGAACTCTGGTTGGCAACAGAAATCTCCCACCAGCTACGGCATCTGGATCTCTAATTTTTTTCATCGGCATTTTTTTTCACACACTGCGTGCTGTAGGCTGAGGAAGATCCACTTTCTTTTGTCTTAAATTTTCTGGCCATTAATTATATCCAGGATGGCATGTTGCCATACAGTAGGTAAACAAAGAAATATCGTGCCTGGATTTGGAGGGATATCGGTGTTATGTAAAATTACATTATTCATAAAACCCATTCTGTAACATTCTTTCCCATTCATAAAGATAGACAGTTTCTTCAAGGATGCTGAAGAACAATTGATTAGGTAAAAGCACCAACCTTAAGCCTATTTCCAAAAGACTAACCACCTCATTGAACAACATCCTTGTGAATGCTCCATTTGAAATTTATATACGATTCTTTGCTAGCCTCGAGATTTCAAATATTTATGCTTTTCTTTACTTTTTAAAAGTTATATATATACACCAGGTTTCTGGTATATAATATATGCAGCACAGAAAAATCTCACGCTTAATCTTTAAGTAATAAGCCAAAAGAGAAATTTATCAGTGTGTTAAAATTAAAATGTTAATTCTAAAAGGTAAATAGTTCTTTCTGGTCAACACATGTGTTTATTGCTTAATGTACACAGGAGACAAAACCAACCAACCAACCAACAAACAAAAAAGAAACTCTGAACAATATTTTCATAATGAAGGGATGTATAAAAGAGGATGGCTATTCAGAGATACTACTATGAAGGATTGTTAAGGATTTGTACAGAGCTCCTTTATTTAAAAATCAGAATGAGATTTTTATGAGAAGCAAACACAATAACATCCTGCCATGTGAATCATATAGATTTGTCTGGACAGCATCAAACACACAGTGATCATGTGTGGAGAAGGGTAAGGGATGTGATGTTACCGAGAAGAGGGTTACCCTTTACCTCAGAGTGGGTTTATTGTGGACCCTTGAAGATGTAAAAATGGTTTTTGCTATGTGAAAAATGGTATAAACTCTTGTTGCACCTTACTCCACCTCCTTCCAAGAATTAAAATGACAACTTGTGTCATAATTCACTCCCACCCAAGTAACATATAAAAGTGATAATACGTCAAATGATCCACTTCGTTACAGATCCTGGTACCACCTGTGTTGACCATGTAACCTCGGGAAAATCACCTAACTTCTCTTTGCTTCGATTTCCAAATCTACATAATCCTGACAGGGTTGTGGTTCGGCTGAATTAGAAAATACAAGTCCATCACCTCCCACCTCCAGCCCCTGAGCTGTGCCTTGCACAGCCCAGCCCTCAATAAAGAGAAGCCGTGTCAACGATCGACAACGTGCCCACAACACACCCGGATGAAGACGACCTACAGATGACACAGGGGATTCATGTTTCCAAAGTGAGTTATCACCACAACAGTAACGTTTCCGGACAGTCTAACAGATTTGAATTTAAATACTGGCCTTTCCCACTAAGTACAGCGGGACCACAGTGACAAGGACAGGGTACGGAAGTGGGCTGGCCCACCTGCCAGGTGCCCTGCCCTGGGCTTGCCGTGCGCGATCTCAGTTATTCCTCGCGGCAGTCCTAGGAAGTAGGCAGTATTTCTGATTTTATGTGTTACAAAAGAGGATATCGACATGTAGGTGAGGTTAAAGGACTTGCTCAAGGTCACACAGCAATGCTGAATCGGAACCAGACTCTGTGGGTCTCCAAGGCCTTGGAACTAACTGCCACACAGAGTGCAGAGTTCCGATGTGTGCGTACTGAATGGGTCTGCAGAAAGAAGGGAAGGGAAGGGAAGGGAAAGGAATTATTTATGGTGAACTGGAGGGTAATGTTCACAAGCACAAAGCACTAGGAAAGAGAGTTTTCTCATCGCTATTAACAGCGATCTTACGCTAAAATATGTAATATGATGTATATTTAATTATATTTAAGAAAACACTTGTACTAATAACTGAGCTTCAATTATTTCATGGCATTTTTGCAAGAGCTTATTTGCCGTGAAAGCATTCCAGAAAATTCCCTGTTCTGGATCTAATTTTATCTAAAGGAAAATAAAATCTGGGGAATTGTGTGACCATAGTTAATAGTTCTGAATCCTCAGCACCCTCTTTCAGGGGGAAAAAGTAATGCTGGAAAGGTTCCAGAAGTTTCAACACACAAATCTATTTCTCCTTAAGCCATCAAACATCAGAACCAATTGGCAAAAGCATGTTATATGGCTTTGTAAAATATCATGTCAGAGTTGCAAATTTAGTAAACATAAATGAGGATTTGAGCTCATTGGGGATGCTGAAAGTTGCTTCTCCTGTACATCTTTTCAAGATGATCTTGGAGTGTCTTTAAGAGGCAGAAGTGTACTAGGTGAGATTTAGTACCAAAGGTGGTTTTATCTGTAAGCTCCACAGAAGCTGATCTTTTTCTCCAAAACCATTATAAGTGCTATCAGAAAGAGAACAGAAAACAAAACACCTGAAAATAAATATTTAATCAGGGAAGAGTAAAATTTTACAAAAGAAAAAAATTGTTTTACACACACAAAAGACCCAGGGAGGTCATTTCATATTTCATCAATTTCAGACTACAAATCACACATTTTTCTAAAAGGAATTTTTTTTTTTGGGGGGGGTCAGATATCAGTTGGGCACTAAAAGGGATTCTCATGTCCTTGTTAAAACATGTCCTTGTTAAAAAAAGGACAAGTAACACAAGCAGCTTCGGGACCAAATGGACACAGCTCTTATTCAGCTGCTGAGTGAGATCCTGTCCCATCTTAACAGATATGAGGAAGCACTTTCCCCCATCACGAAGGCTGTCGTAAAGGAGAAAGACACCAGCCCAGCAGTGCTATACAAAACTGTTGCCTACAAGATTTTGACAGTCAAGGAATCAAGATCCACAATGGCCACTCGTTGTTCTCAAGAGTCAGGAGCTGTGTCTTTTCATTCCGATTGCCCCCCTTCTTGGTTCAATGACTGAGACAGAACTGTTCACGGTATAACGAATATGGCCTCTGCCATGTTTTTCTTTCCCCTCTTGATCAAAGCCCTTCTCTCCAGCAGAAGTAACCTCTTCCACCCGTATGTTCCCACTGTTCGGTGTTCATGCTTCCTTCCACCATCGCGCCCCAAAGACTTTACTTCATATATTCGTTAACAAGTACTGTCCTTCCTTTTACCCTGTATGCCACCGAGGCGGCGCCCAAAGCTCTTCTCAGCTGAGGTACAGGCATGGCACACGGTAGCAGATACTTGTGGCTAGCAGTTTCATCAGGTCCCACGGTAGTGAGTACCAGTTTGTAAGATACTCTCCCAACCTGAAAACCTGTGAATAAGCACATGAAAACAGGCTCCACATCACAGCCAGGATGGAAATGTAAACTAAAACCATAGTACCATTTCACATCCACTAGGATGGCTATCATCAGAGAAGACGAAAAGGAACACGTGAGGGCCAGGATGTGGAGACACCGGAGCCCCCACACATCGCTGGCGTGAATGCAAAATGGCGCACACCCTCTGGAGAACGGTCTGGATGCAAACTGTATGAATATGCTAAAAGTCACTGAACTGTACACTTCCAATGGGTGAGTCGTATGGTCTTGTCAATTATTATCTCAAGAAAGCCGTTAAAGAAGCAACAACAGGTGAGCTTTCAGCACGTGACTGTTCTCTGACTGGCCCATAAGCAAGAACTGGAACGGTGTCTGACTGATGCTCTTCGAATCACGTTTTTCAGTCAGGTTCGTAACTTGAGGAACCAGGAAGGACACAAGGGTGAGGGAGGCAGGTATGCAGATGGCGGAGATAGGCAACCAACATTCGCTTTTTCCCCAAAATTCAATAGAAACTTCAATGATTCACTCTCGTACTTAAAGGCAATGGTTGTTTTTTTTTTTTACAGAGAATCAAATGTACCTGGATTCTATACAGAAGATTCCAACAAGGGTTTCCATAATTGCTGTTGAAAAGCAAGATAATGTTTTCTAATTACTAGCTCTGCTTAACCCAACTATTAAAAACAGGGAACAATGGGGGTAAAAAGTGCTACATTTGTCCAAGTCTTAAAGTATACAAGCATTAGTTATGGCAGATGACTTTTAGGTTCCTTTTAAGGAGGTAGTATATTCCTCTTCCTCTTTCTGCTAAGTGTCCTCTAAAATGAGATTCTGTCCTGAGACGTCTAAATAGTTAAGGGAAATCCATTTAAATATTTCTTGAAAAAATACCACGAGAACTTTATGAACCTGGACATCAAAGACCTTAACAATCTCATTTTTATTTTTAATTTATTTTTTGAACCATCAATGCAGCTTTAACTTAAAACGCGTTTTCACTCAAATTTATTCATAAGCAAGACAAACACCCTGACAAAATGTAGATTAGGAGGGGTCCTTGTGAAGCGCGAAGACACAATACTCAGCGTGTTTGAAAACAGAATTAAATTACTCTCCCTCTCTGAGATACGCATCTTATTCCTTCAATATCCAAACAACTAGGATAACTTATTTATCCAAGTCAATTAACAAAATTAAAAAGAACAAGTGCGTTCAAAGGGAAGAATCTTATCGGCATTTAAAAAGGAGTACGGTACCTGAAAGAACCCAAGACAGAGCTTTGTAAACCCTAAGAGGTCCTTAAATACAGAGCTAAGAAAAGAAGACAAAGAGGAAGATTTTAACTTTGCTACATGGGAGAGGCACAAAAAGAAAGAAAAGGAAATCAAAGGCTTTGTTACCACTATCTTGCAAATCACGATAGAGAAAAATGCACCAAGGGGTAGAAACATCCTCTCCTCTCCTCCCCACTAAATTCTTCACAGGCAAGTGATTTCTGTAGGGGGATGGATGGAACACAACTGAGTTCTTCACTGAGCTCAGTATGAAAATCCTTGGCAGGAAAAAGACACAAGGATCTTCACACATCATGAGTGGTTGACTGAACGGCCCAACGTTACTGGAAATCACTCCTTAATCTTGATTGAAATGAAATTTGGTAAGACATTAAGGACATTTGTTGGGAAAAAACCCATTTACACACAGTGATAAAATGAATTCCCAACTTCATAACCATCGAAAACTTTTTATAGTACTGAACACTAGTTCAGGACTTCTGTTTAAAAAACAAGACATGTTCTGCTCTCGAAAGCTCTTCCCCAACTCCACTCCCTACAAAGGATGAATTTGGAGCAGGCATTTCTCATCACAAAGTAACACACCTGTAGAATGCTTTGTCAACTTACACGTATGCAATTATCTCATTACTTTAGACAATAACTAACTTGCTTCTTTCCCTTAGGCTCAATCTGTAATAATGGAATAATGCTAATACAAAACTAAATTAAAGCACAAAGACACGGGCATTGAGGAGGGCACTTGTTGGGATGAGCAGTGGGTGTTGTACGGAAACCACTGTGTCAATAAATTATGTTTAAAAAAACAAAAACAACAACAAATGAAACATGAAGGCATGTCCACTCTGTAAAAGCAGAGACCATCTTCTTAGCTCGTTTTGGTTGTTTTAAAGATCCTCTGTATCTGCGGGCACGTCACAAGGTTGAGAAGACAATAAGCAGGCTGGTACTGTTCCATTTATCACCTTCCCGATACAACAGAGGTTTGAATAAAGACTGTACGGTAAGTAGTAGCATAGACAGCGAAGCATGAGTTTAGCAACATTTTTCTTCCTACTGGAAATAATGACCTACTGTCGGTGTTTGTCAAACATGGCACACAGTAGTTGCTTCATAAACACTCGCTGCTACTGATAACCATAGTGAAAAGGGTATCCTTTGAGGAGAGACTCTAACAGACAGGTACCGAAAAGAGACACGATGGCAAGAGGTGAATTTAAACTAACACTCTGAAAATCAACGAAAGGAAGCCCTGAAAGACTTTTTATGTTTTTGTCTAAAAAAGAGAAGGCAGTGAATTTTTCATAATATATATTTCATTCGGGTTTTTAATATTTATAACTGATGCGTATGATTTATGAACAAAAATGTGAACTATGGAATTTATTTAGATCTGATTTACTAGCATCATCTTTATTAGATAAATTAATTTTTTATTGTCACATATCCAAGATGATTCTCTGCCCATGAATTTTTACTATGAAATAGTTTAAAAATTTAAATGCTATAGGCTATAGTCTAAGTTTTTACTACTGAGCTATCATGTTTCTTTTTATGTTACGTCTAAAGTTTATTTTTCAAGCTGATGTCAAACAAGGCATGTGCGATTGAATCAATGACACGAAATTACCTCTTCATTCTTTTCTTTCCAGGTTAAAAGGTGCTCTATTCTCTCTAGGCTAAAAGGTGTTCTGTGTTTAATGACGAAACTTATTCACTTATTTTGCCTATTTTTCATCTAAAATTTATTCGAGGAAGAGCCAGTTCAAATTTACATTTGAAGGAAAACTGCCAAATGCTCACCCTTCAAGATTGTATTTTCTACCTTCCTTTAGCAGAAGCAGATAAATTCTCCATGTCACTGCTGCTGAGTTTCCCCTGCTATTTTTATTTTCTTCTGACAGAATATTCAAAGCTGACAAATGTTGTAGAACAGACATAGTTATTAAAAGCTTCAATTTACAGCAAATAGTGACAGTTTGCTTTTGCTGCTCATAAAGCAACATCGAATAGGTGTAAATACACAGGGAAGGTAGAACAAACCTACTTTCGATCTTTTTAAAACAGTTCCAATAAGCAATGCTCATTTGACGAATTATTCCAAAAGTATTAGTTTAGTCATTGATTCAAAAGATAAAAACAGAATGATGGCTGGCAATGTTCAGTAATACTTTCAAAACCTTACTTATGGTCATCCTTTATATCTAAGGAATGCTTTTAAAAAATCACAGATAAGTGACTTAAAACACAAGATGGAGAGTTCTGTACTAATCAAGAGCCATCATCTATCTGCAGGAGGAAAAAAAAAAAAATAAGGCAAATAAGCAAAGTACTTCCTGGTTTGCCTCTGAGATGAATTTCCTAAAATTGACAATCACCCAGATTTTTAGTACATTTTGCTAATTTCTGAGGGGAAGAAAGACTTCTGTACACAACAACTACGGAAATTCTGGGTGATGGAAGGGGTCAGGTAATGTCAAACACCAAAACGTTTCTGATATGGAACATTCCAAAACCCTTACATGACCTCCGTGGAGGCTGAATCACAGTAGTGGTAAACCATAAAACATACTGCCAGCAGAATTTAGTAATGGGAAGAGAGACCTGGAGTGGGGTGGGGAGAATGGACACGGGAAAAATCATATAGAAAAAGCAAGCAAATCGTCTCCCATTCAAAAGTCATGTCCTCGGCCAAAGGGGCTAATTCAGAAAGTCTGCTGTAAGGCTATGGACGAGGGACAGTCAACGTGAGGAGGTGATGGACAATGCCCCAAAGCAAGAAAATCAAGGAGGAATCTGGAGAAAATGAACCATACCCAAACACAGACAGGCTTCTGCCAAAACTCCCAAGGTGACAGGAATGTTCTATATCCTGACAGGGGGGACCTCGATATATTCATTTGTCAAAACTCAGGGAACTACATGCTTACGGTCTACGCATTATATTATGTAACTTCAATTAAAAAAAAAACTTACAGATGTATTCCAAACATATATTTATTTTATCGCATTAGATGCAAAATTAACAGTCTTCTGTTAGTTTTTTTTTTAAACTTTCTTAAAGAGAAGAAAAATATAAAAGGGAGAACTGAGAACATCTGCGTTGGGGGGGGGGGGGGAGAGATAAAAAAAAAGGAATGGAGCAGAGAGATAAACCATCAAACTCTGAGTCACCATTGAAAAAAAAAAATCTTTCCAAAGACTCAAATGGTGCTCCCGGGAGCAAGTGAAAAAAGGGAAGGAACGATGCCTCATATTTTTGTATGACTTGACATACATTATCTACATTTAATAAAGAAGCTTTTGTTTAATAAACTAGGCGGTGAGGAGCATCTCCGTTGTAAAGTCGATGAAAGACACAGAAGAGTTCAGTGATGTGCCTAAGGATACACAATTAGGAACGAGCCAGGATGCAAATAGCTCTCAGACTCCCACACATAACTCATCTCACAAAACAATACTCTGTGTGCATAATGTGTGTGTGGTGTGTAAAACATAAAAAGAAGGACCACTGTTAGCTTCATATAGTAGAGATGAGGCTTTCCGCCTCGCCTCCACACAGGATGGGCGAGTATAAATGTGCTGGAAACTATGCACATGAACTAAAACAATCAAGGGTTCTTTTTCTTAAATATTCATTCATTCCGTGGCTTCAAATCTGCAACATTATACTTGGGTATGCAAATATATATCAGCTAAACGCTTAACAGCCTAAGAGCTCTCTGACTAGATATGTTGAGTATAATTTTATTCTCTTAGCACAATTTTTAATTACGATTTGATTAAAGTTAGTTGTACTTGATTTTAGGAGAGCAGGCAGAAGAAAACGCCAGACAAGACTGCGTTTTCCGTGGATTAGTTACCAAGATGTGCTTTTTGGGAATCTCACAGAAAGTGGGAAAGCATGGGACTCTCAAAGGGATTACACAGAAGTCCACTGAGGCCCAAATGTGACACCAGAGGTAATGGATGCCTCGGCTGGTCCTGGAAGCAGTGTTCTCACTTATACCCCTTAGCTTCCTACCACACACACACACGATTCTGCACTAGCAATGCCCTTCCTTCCATATGCTCTCTGGTAACCTCAGCTGCCCAGCCTCAGTCACTGCATGACCTCGAAGCACAAATAATTTGCCCTATGTGGTTCACTGCACTTACTCACACTTAAAACACACATCCCCACCCCCACCAAGCAGCAAATCGGTATAAATTTCAAAATCGCAGTCACTGAGGCAACCTACATATATCTTTCCTTCCTAAATAGAAACATACATTTTGCAGTCCTCTGTAAAATGTGCAAAATACAATCTACTGACTAGTCAGTGGATGTTTCAGAATGTCATATGGGTGCGAACCACCCATTTCAATTCAATTGTGACAATCTGTAATATTAACTCTCAAATGGAGTTTGTATGTTCTTCCACCATGACAAATGGAGACCAGTTATAGGATGATAAAGGCAAAACCACTGCTAACATTTAATGACAACCAAAAAAGGGCATAATGACAAAAGTGTGGTGCTTAAGAGCACAGGCTTGAGTTTCAGACTCCTGTTCAGAGCTGGGCTCTGTCACTCAGTAGCTGCATGACCGAGGGCAAAAAATCCAACTGGCCAAAGCCTCAGTTTGCTTATCTATAAAGTGGGGATGATTACATTTTCTTTCAACTTCATAAATTACTCTGAGGAATCAATAAGAAAACTTACATGAAGGGCTTAGCAATAAAACATGTGGCATATATGATCAATAGTTACATAACTTATATATAATTTTGTATATGTGTATACATAATAACGCATATATAACTAACTCTGTAACAATTATTTGAACAGTGCTATAATAACAAAAATGCACTAAGTGTGTGTTTCCTTTTTTCCCTTAATACTTTACAAAATTTTATTAGAACATCTATTTACATGATGTGACTGAAAATGTTGTTGTATGTTGTTAGAGAAAAATCAGACAGTCATAGAAAGCATAAAGAATAGACACCACATACAATACTACCACTTGCAAATATATAGTTTTTTTTTTGAGAGAGAGAGACAGCGTGCGTGTGAGTGGGAGAGTGGCAGAGAGAGAATCCCAAGCGGGCTCCACTCTGTCAGTGCAGAGCCCAATGTGGGGCTCAAACTCATGAACCGTGAAATCATGATCAGAGTCAAAATCAAGAGTCAGGTACTTAACCGGCTGAGCGACCCAGGGACTCCAAGAAAACTATAGATATTTAAGGTCCATCCTTTAAAGCTTTTTTTTTTTTTAATACAAATGGGCTTGTAAATATAGGTATAGAGCCTGCTTTCTAAATTCATAATATATTATGAAAATTCTCCAAAGCCTTTCGTTTTATACATTAAATGGCTGTGTAGCATTCAATCATATTCCTGCATCATTATTTCCTTAATCATATATGGTGGGGCCTCTGGTATTTCCCATCATTGCTATTATAAATGAGGTTAAGTTTTTGTTGACTTGTTTATCTGTTAAGAGTACTATAATCATGTACAAAATAAAGTGAAATAAAGCAAGCTAAAGAATCCCACTTCTTTTAAGGCTTTAGCCAGTGACTTTCAGGTGGGGTTGTGATGAAGTACAAATGATTTCTTGGTGACTGCAAAACTCCCTTCCATCATGCATCCTTGGCCAAGCAAGCATGCAAACCATATGCCCAATCACGTACTTGAATTAACAGAGGTAAAACTGGAATGACTCACCTGACCTAACAGAAATGGCTTATGATGTACTTCCATAAACACATTATGTAATACACAAAGTAGAGTAGCTTTAACAAAAGTGAGAAATTTTACTCAGGGTTTTACGGGAAAAAATTGTGAGAATATGTTATTTAATAATAATAATAAAAATCTCTTGTACTATTTAATCAACAAAATTAGAATCAGCAGAAACAAAATGAGACACTAAACATCTTAGTAGCTGTCTATAATGTTTTTCAGTACCATAAAAATAGCAGAATCAAAAGGATAAATAATGTTTCAAGGAAAAAACACCCTTCACTTAAATCCTGGAAACATGCAAATACAATACAGCTTCGTACACTCAGGAAACTGGTTCTTTATTCCGCAGAGATTTTTCTGTCAGTGTTACAAGCTAAAAACAAAATATGAATGACAAGTGCACATACTTAGCTGATGGAAAATACAGAGCCCAACAGTAACCACATTAATCTCTCATAGAGGTTATGTGACTTCCAGGCAGAAATATTGATTCAGACCTAGTCTCCTGCCACCAAGTTTGACAAGTATTCTAATCTGAGCTGGGAAATTTCTCCCCAAAATGGTAACTTCCTGTATTTCCTATAACTCATCTGGCTAACCAGCTAACTAACTTGATGGTCTAGTTTAATTCATGCATTAAGACCTCTTCAATAAAAAGGCTGCTGGATAATAAGAGTATGTATACACAGATGTCACAGATACTGAGTTATTCAAAAGCTACCAATTGAAAGAAGCAGGCAACAGTGTCCATGTAGTTATTCTAGGTTAGATTTTTAGCTTTGGCGGGGGGGGGGGGTTCTCTTCATTTTTTTAACATTACCACACATCTTAACCATGCTCAATGACAGCAACTATTCGGTAAACAATTCTAGAGCTTGAAATTAGACTTTGGTGCGTGCCTAACTGAGAGTTTGGAAAATTCTCATCCTGCCTCTCCCACAGTTTCCTCTAGTTGCCCCAGGGTCATCCCCACAGACCGCTCTTGAAACCGTGGTCGTCTGAGTCTTCAGTCCTCCTTGGCCCATGTCACGGCACAAGATTTTCCAAAGGATTCTTTTTCTTGTGGATAATCGGGTTTTGTGGCATGAATGTCTTCATCTCAAACACAAGGAGTTCTAGTGGCTTATGGCTTTTCCTTTCCTCTAATCACTGTGCGTCTTGTGTTTTGATTTTTCATTTTGCACGTAACTTGTATGTCAAGTTAAATCACGACAGAAATAAAAGCACGATACAGAAGACTATTCCTTGACATTTTCTTTTGAATTATCTAAACTTGGGGGTTGGGATTAAAAACAAACAAACAAACAACAACAACAACAACAACAACAACAACCTGGTGTCATCTGGTATGTTGTGAATCTCTCAGCAGACCTTTCTTTCCTCTTGAAAATATAAACCAAATCTACCCCCGTGTTCAAGGTTTGAGCAGAGAATATTTTGGCTTCAAAGATAACTTAGTGCTTATTAAGAAAGCAATGTAACTTTTTTGTTAAGTTACTTTTCTCCTTACATGTGATAAAACGCAAGGAAAGTCAGACTAGATTTGGCTGCCTGGGTCTTGGAAGGGAATAAGATGATGAGAACATGAGAATCCCCTCTACTCTCATCCTTCCCCACCAACAGTACTGCCCCAAATTTTCATCTGGCCAAACTGGTAGATATCAAATGGTATCACTGTGATTTTGATTTCCGGCTCTCAGATTACGGAGGCTGATTGCCTTCTATGTTCATTCACCAGTCATGTTTCCTTTTCTTTAAAAACGTGTGTTCATACCTCTGACCTATTGTTATTTTATTCATATGATTTCTTTATCTGTTTTAGATACTAATCCATTGTCAGTGATATATGTTGCGAGATTACTTCTCCCCACTGGGGCTTGTCTTTTCAATTTGTTCAAGATACCCTTTGGGGTGCCTGAGTGCTCAGTTGGTTAAGCGTCCAACATTGGCTCAGGTCATGATCTCACGGTTTGTGGGTTTGAGCCGCACATCGGGCTCTGTGCTGACAGCTCAGAGCCTGGAGCCTGCTGGGGATTCTATGTCTCTGTCTCTCTGTCTCTCTCTCTGACTGTCCCCTGCTCACTCTGTCTCTATCTCTCAAAAATAAATGTTGAAAAAAAAGATATCCTTTTGATAAAGCATTTATTTTGCATATAGTTGAATTTATCAATTATTTTCCCTAGCAGTTTGTGTATTTTGGGTTTGGTATGAGAAATCCTCCCCCTCCCCCGCTTTTTTTTTTTTTTTTTTTGCATTCAGTTTCTTTTATTTTACGATAAGGCTAATTTCAAATCTACATTAAACTAAGTTGAACACAAAGTCTTAGTGCAGGAAGTCTGGTGGTCTCATTTATAAAAACGTATGACCACCGTGCTTAAGTCTTGGAGTTTCAGGAAGGATCCTTCAGACGGCTTTGTATTTGCATGTTTCAGTGCTGGAGCACAGGGAGAGACCTTGTGTTCACTCGGCTTTCACCAGCCCCCAGCACCTCGTCTCCTCTGCAGATCACTTTCAGCTAAAGAAATTATGTCCACAAACTTTCCATCCCCTGGCTTTGCCTCAGGTCTTAAATTTTCAGCCTTATCTTCACTAACAGCTTCTGTCATAAGGTGTATGATACAGTCTGAAAACCATGGATCCATACATGCAGCTAGACAGCACTTACCAACATCACTTTTGTTGCCAGTTTCTTCCTTAAACTCCCAGAGAGAATCTCAGTCTTAATCTCTCTCTCTCTCTCTCTCTCTCTTTTTTGGTTCATTGAAAATTCCACAGTTTTGAGGCACCTGGGTGGCTCAGTCAGTTAAGCCTCTGACTTCAACTCGGGTCATGATCTCGCGGTCCGTGGGTTCAAGCACGGAGCCTGGAGCCTGGAGCCTGCTTTGGATTCTGTGTCTCCCTCTCTCTCTGCTCCTCCCCTGCTCATGCTCTGCCTCTCTCTGTCTCAAAAATAAATAAACATTAAAAAAAATTTTTTTTAATTACAAAAAGGAAAATTCCAGTTTTACTTTCCTCTTAAAACTTTGTTCCATGATTTAAAGATTCAACTATTTAGGGGCACTTGGGTGGCTCAGTCGGTTAAGCATCCGACTTTGGCTCAGGTCATGATCTCCCGGCTTGTGAGTTCAAGCCCTACGTTGGGCTCTGTGCTGACAGCTCAGAGCCGGGAGCCTCTTCAGATTCTGTGTCTTTCTCTCTCTCTCTGCCTCTCCCCTGCTCACACTCTGCCTCTCAAAAATAAACATTAAAAAAAATTTAAAGATTCAACTATTTAATCTACCTGGAACTGACTTTCTGTGTATGTCACAGTCTGGTTTTTTTTTTCTTCACATGTATAATCTTGTAACTGCATCGTTAATGAACAGTTCATCCTCTCCCCACTGATCTGCAACATGCATTCTGTCATAAAGCAAGTTTGCATGTATGCATGGTACTGTGTATAGGCTTTCTATATAGTTCCAATGGTTTCTTTGTCTACACCAATACTCTAATTCCATAGTCTTGATTACAATAGTTTTTGTTTTTTAATGTTTGAGAGAGTGCAAGTCGGGGAGGGGCAAAGAGAGGGGGGAGCAGAGGATCTGAAGCAGGCTCTGTGCTGAGAGCAATGAGCCCGATATGGGGCTCGAACTCAAGAACCATGAGATCATGACCCGAGTGGAAGTCAGACGCTTAACCCACTGAGCCACCCAGGTACCCCAATTACTATAGGTTTATAACAGACCTTGGTCTCCATAAGGCAAGACATCTTACCTTTCCTTTTCTGGTTGTTTTTTGGAAAGGTCCTGGTTATTTTTGACCCTTTGCTTTTCCAAAGAATTCTAGAACTAGCCTGTCAATTTGAACTATGCTTTCTCTTTGGGAGCCTGCAGTACCACCATGATATGTCTAAATATGTATTTACGTTGCTTGTTATGCAGGGTGTTGTCTCTGTATGAGCATTCTAAACTTTCAACATTTCTGGAAAATTCTGTGTTGATACCTTAAACAAATTACCTCTCTGCTACTAGGAAATAATTTTCCACTGGACTCCTATTTCTGCATGTTTTGTGAGTACAGGCACTGATAGCTTTGGCTCTGGGATAACTTTCCAAGGATATCTGTATAGCAAACAACCTTAGAAGACAGTCTCCCTCTGGAGCAGAGAGCAGATTTGTTTACTGTCCTGGAGATAAAATAATGTCTCCCTCCTGGCCAAACAAAGAGCAGATTTGCTTATAGTCCATTTTATTTTTGTTTTCTCCAAAAAAATTTTTTTAAAGTTTAGTTTTATTTATTTGAGAGAGAGAGAGAAAGAGAGAGAGAGAGAGAGAGAGAGAGAGAGAGAGAGAGAGAGAGAGAATCCTAAGCAGGCTCCATGCTATCAGTGCAGAGCTCGATGTAGGGCGTCATCCCATGAATCATGAGATTATGACCTGAGCAGAAGTCAACAGTCGGATGCTTAATCGACTGAGCCACCCAGGTGCCTCTATAGTCCATTTTAAAAGATTGGGGGGTCTCTGGATGTGACTCTGACTTTCTGCATGTCCCACTCTGCATCACCCCCAGGGGACATGGGAGGCAGGGGGAGCTGGCTTGAACATATAGCTCATGCTGCTTACTACGCTGTAATAAGATCCTTCGCGTTTGGCCCAGGAGTCTCGCGTCTTCAAAAACCATCTGTGAAATTATAGCAAGCTCATTTACTAAAATAAAGACAAAATTTTCCTTATTTATTAAATTGTTATTTGGATGACGTTTCACATCCTTCAATTCTGGACCACTCCCTCCATTTTCAAGATTTTAACACCTGGCATTCCAAATGGACATATGTTCCACCTTCTCCTTCTATCAGCCCTCTAACTTACTCTGGACTCTTTCTCACCCCCGCCGTCTCTCTGCCCTTCATGTCAGATGTCCTTCCTAATCTTTGAGGCCATTCACCCCTCTTCAGCTGTGTGTAATCTTCTACTTAACCCACTAATGAGTTTTTATTTCCAACTATTCTTTTTTTTTCTTCTAATTCTATTTGCTTCCTTTTCAGATGTTTCTATGTTTGATGGTCTCTTATTCCTTGTTCAATTTTGTTCGTATGGACTTCCTGTACATTGGTTTTATATCCAAAACCAGCATCCCAGTGTTCTTAGGCATGGCGGATCTAATCTATTGTTTCTGTTGACTTCTGTGAACTATGCCTTGTGTTATTCCCCATTTGGTAATTTCTGGATTTCTCTGTTGAGTGTCTGCCATTTTTTTTTTTTTTATAGGTAACCTTGTATAAGCTGAATCTGTAGGACCTTCTGAGAGAACAGGACTGTTAATGTTTTCCTCCAGAGAGGACTTAAATGCTTATATTTACCAGGTCCAGAGGGTTCTGCCAATCCAGAAACTTGTTAAGTTTCTTAGGCTAGGGTTTCCATGACCTTGCAAGAATTGTAAATTTATGCCCCAGACTCACTGAAAACAAGCTTGTAGTAACAAATGCTCAAAGATGATGACTACAACGTTACTACCTTCCTTCCCCTTAGACCAACAGCAAAACAGTTTTCCTCAACTGCTCCCTTTTCCTGGGGAGCTCATTTTCTTGTCCAGCTCTCACTCGCACCTGCACGTGAGGGTACAGTTTCTATGAAGGTTCTTGCTCTGTGAATGTTTCATGTTTGGCCTTCCGACTGTACTCAGACCCCAGAACTCCTCGTCTCTTTTTGCCCAAGGCAGTTAAGCTGCGAGTCCCTGATGCAGGCAGTCCCAGTAGGGCAGTCCTGGCCTCTCCACCATAGCACTTTGGTTTCAAATTACTGTACAGACTTTTTGCCTTACAGATTTCCCTTACTCTCTTCCAAGTTGAACAGAACATCTACAAGGCAAGTTTCTCTGAGTTTTTTCTGCATCTAGTCTTTCAGGGTGAAAAGGCTTCCAGAATATCTGCTTTCCCACACGCTACCATTTACCATGTTTTCTTTTTTGTCCACCCAGCCAAACCATGGTGATCTTTTGTTCTGCAAGTGCCTTTTAGAGATGTTTGAATTTAGCTGACCATGCAAGTAGGCAAGAGAGACTGAAATAACAGCTTTTCTGTAAACTACAACATTTAGACCAAAAGCATTCTGCAGCTCCCATGCAGCTGGTCTAATCTGATACTACATTCATCAGGCTGACGTTTATATGTTCCTGTGAACAAATGCTTAAGACAAAGCATTTTCACTTATCATTTTGCCCCATGTGGCCAGGGTAGCTATAGGTACCACTTTTCTTTGAGAAACATAGGTGAATTCCGTGACTGAATATCTCATGAAGCAAAAGACCGGAAATCCTTGCGATCCAATATTTAAGATACACCATAAACTACTACCATATACTTGAAAGAGAAGCCGCCTTAAATTTTTGTTGAATAACACAATACAGCTTAGTTTCTTAAGGTCCCACAAAGACTTCTCCATGTTCACTTTCCTAATAAAACCACACTGCCACTTTTTAAACCATCCTTCTCGTACACATCCTGACCTGTCGTAACTCTTAATAGACTTCTGGGCATCTTAATTTTGGCCGTTTTTGGTCACAGCTTTAGAAATATGTGTTTGAGGGACACCTGGGTGGCTCAGTCAGTTAAGCGTCTGACTCTTGATTTTAGCTCAGGTCATGATCTCATGATTTATGAGTTCAAGCCTCACACAGGACTCTGCACTGACAGCATGGAGCCTGCTTGGGATCCTCTGTCTTCCTCTCTCTCTGTTCCAAGCTCTCTCTCACAAAAATAAATAAATAAACTTAAAAAAAAAAAAAAGTAGTATATTTTTGGCTATTGGAAACATGAAAAAAAATCAGAGACTGTAGAGAAGAATCAATAAATGAAAACGCCCTTCAAATTCTGTGTGTTTAAAGCCCAGATGCTTCCAGACATCAATTAGTTAGATATTCTCTGATAGTTCATATGCTAATTCATGCTTACTTTAATTAAAGAAAAAAAACTGGAAGCACTTTTTCTTGGCGTTTTGAAATGAAGGGACAAAATAAAGGAATCAAGCAAAAGAAGACTATTCTGTGGCGTTAAAGAGAAGATTAAATTTGAATGTAAGCCAAGGCTGACTGGGATGTTGGCGGTGGTGATAGTTTGGGGGGCATCTCTCAGCAGTCTTTGAAAAGCCCCTCTAAATTTGAAAGCATGAAAGCATATTTACTCATAAAAACAAGAAAGGAGTCAGAAATCATGACATCATGAAAAGCCCACTCTTGTTCCTTGGACTGTTGCCTTCTCTTCACGTGGCCTGTACACCTTGAAGTATCCACCAGTCACCTCTCTATGGGTCATGACTAGACTAGCACCCATGTCCACTACCGTTCTGAAACAGGTTTCTCAGGATGGTCCATCCAAAGTCATCCTGCTCTAAACCAGGGGCACTGTGTGTTCACATTCACCAGGAGGAAGAATCATTTGTAACGGCCTCCCTCGTTCTGCCCCTTTTTGTGCCCTCCGAGTGAAGAGTCTTTATCTTGGGAAGATGAAGGGATTAAAAATAAAGATGGATTACTATTTTAGGTTATAATTTGTTCATTTGGGGATCTACTTTCTTAAATGGAAGGAGCTGCAAAGCTTCATCAAGACTCTGAACATTTCCTCCTACTGCTCCTGGTAATGGGTTAAAAATATTCTTCAATTAAGCCTCAACACTGCTCTGCAGAGCAAGCCTGCGACCATCAGCTCTCCCATCGTGTGCTCAGAGCAGGAGGCTGGCAGGCTGGGAGCGGTGCTGACAACCAGAAAGGTCACAAAACTCGCCACTCGTGGAGCAGGAACCACCACCTGTGTCGTCAGTATGCAAAGGTCAGCCATTGGTCACTCTCAGTCTCACATGTGGTCTCCATGAAAACACACAAGAAGGACTCCACTCAGCATACCCCACAAGGCAGTGTGACGACAATCTTGTTACTTTAACCACAGATACAAAAGTGCAGCTGAGTGGGAAGGCGAGAGCCTAACCCCATGCTGTTAAAGAGGTGAAATCACTCCTTTTCATTTTTTCCCATGATGAAAGACTGGCCCCAGACTCAGGGTGGTCAGTATCTCCAAGAAAGAGAATGCCCAGGCAGGCAGTGGGGTCAATCTGGGAGTTGGTGAGCAATGGGGCACTTTCAAAGAGGAGCAAGTTCGATTAATATACACTCCAGGAATTCCAAAAGGGACTGGGGTTAAATATGCCCCCGTGAACACTGTTTACGGTACAAACACTGACCTTTCCTTTACTGAGAATTTTATAGAACACACTAAAACATAATAGCTGAGAAGCATCTAATACATCTCCTTTTTTTTTTTTTTTAATTTTTTTTTTTCAACGTTTTTTATTTATTTTTGGGACAGAGACAGAGCATGAACGGGGGAGGGGCAGAGAGAGAGGGAGACACAGAATCGGAAACAGGCTCCAGGCTCCGAGCCATCAGCCCAGAGCCTGACGCGGGGCTCGAACTCACGGACCGCGAGATCGTGACCTGGCTGAAGTCGGACGCTTAACCGACTGCGCCACCCAGGCGCCCCTAATACATCTCCTTTAACACATGACTCTGATTTATAAGGAAGAAAGGGTTCATTTTAATGTTAGAAATTTATGAGATCTCCAGGGAAATTCTACACCACTTCAAGGGCATTCCCTTTTCCGACGGATAAGGCTATTGTCCCATCGAGGCATTCAGATAGAGCTGCTCACATTCACTGAGGACATTGCTAGTTCGAGGACAGTCAATAGTTTTTTCCATGACTCTTGGGTGTACAGAAATGTATTTCTAGAGGATTAACAACCACCAGGACATCAAATCAAGAGGAGCTAGAAGTGTTATATACTGGATAAGAAGTCACATACATAACACAATGACATCTAGGACAGGTTCAATGAATGTGCCTGTGGATAAGTCAGCATTTTAGTAAAATAGATGGAACACTTAACTTTGAGCCAGAAGACCTGGGTGATAGAGTCTGCTGTCCTAGCTTGATAATCCTGAAGAGGTCACTCAATCTTTTACAGCTGCCTTTTTCATCCACACAAAGAGAGAGGGGATTAAACTAGACTGTCTGAGACTCCTATGAACTCTAGTATAATTAATATTCTCTAGTTTAAAAAGCTTTTATTCTTCTTTCCTAACATCATCTTCTGAGTTTGTACCAATTTAGAGATGTGTTCTCAGTGCTCTATCTACATTATCTCATGGAATCTTCTTTAATAACCCTGCAAGGCAGACACCATTATCATTCAATACTAGAGATGAGACAGTGCTCAAAAAGTTAAATAAATAAGTAATAAGTGGTGGGCTTAGGATATGAAATGAAGGCATTTCAGCTCCAGAACTCACCACCACAACTACTGTCACACTGACTGGCCACAGCAACACACGACTCAACAATACCTAAAGCAAACACAGCTCTCCATAAAAATCTACATAAAGATTGCGCACTTCTATTTTCTATTATTCTGAAAAATACACATCTTGTCCGAATTTTTAGGTAACAGGAATATTTAGATACCTGCAGATTAATGATACAATAACTTTCCATACTAAATAAAGATTTCTGTCTGAAATACACTCCCTTAAGAAAAAAAAACAACTTGTGATTTTCCTATGGAGACAGATGATTTCTTCTAAAGCTATGTAAAAGATCACATTAGGCAAAATAGAAATGATAAAATATGTATTTAGGAGATGGTGATACTGAAAATATTCCATGGATCATTCTAAAATTTAGACAAAGTTCTATTACAGTGCCATGATAAAATGGACAAGATAATATATTGAATCAAGGAACAAGAACTCAACAGTTCATCTGGGCAGCTACGCAGTTATGAATAATTTTAATAAATATGCAAAGCTGGTATTCTGCCACATAAAATAGCTAGGCAATTGTGAATCTGAAATATATTTTTAGACTATAATGTATCTGTCCTTGGAATTAAATAATTGATTGTCACTTTCATGAATACTACTATTTTTGATTTTAGGATATCTGCATTTTGTCTTGTTCTTTCTTAAGATTAATTCTAGTCTCTTCACCATTTTATCTGTGACTATTTTATAGATTAATTTTATAACTCAATTTTTATTCTACAGCTAGGTTTTTGCATACCAGAATACACTGCTGATCACTTGCCAAATGCATTTCTATACCCTAGAGATAACACCGCTGAACTAAGTTCAAGGATATGATTTGAAATAATAAATCCTATCTGCACCACACAAAATATATACACGATGACATGGAATACACACAGAAACAAATGCATCTTAAAGACCAAAGAAAGGACAAAGAAGTACTCACCTCTTGCTGTAACTGAATGAGGACATTAACTACACCGTCGAATTACATGCTAATTTGAAAATATTTACTCTAGCCTTTCCTAATGGTCCATACCCAAAAGCCTGGTTCAGACAGTTATGTTAACTACCACCATATCATAAAGACCCTGGATCCATCTTGTTCTCAAGGATAAAACCAACAAGTTTTTCATCCTTAGCAAGGATGAAACTTATACCTAGCTGCCGATCTAGTTAAAAAATCAGCTCTGGAAAGCAACAAATTTTTCCAGATTCACTTTTCTAACTGTATTTAGTACAGGTACCAAAAAGAAGTAGGGAATAAAAGTTAAGAGCCTTGGATACCAGGTGAGACTCTGTCTTGGGTCTCAAGCTAAGTCACCTCTAAGCCTGTTTATAATTAAAGCCCCTCAATTATTGAGTACTTACCAACTGACACGACCTAGTGTGCACCAGGTGTGCATTTTCTCAGAGTTCTTCTAACAATGCAGTTGTACTATGGTACCACAGGCAACTGTATGAGAGTGCAGTGCAATGAGAATAATACTATAAAAATACAGTAGTAACTCTACATATGAAAAAATATATGCAATGAGCCTTGTATCACATAATCTCACAGATAAATATAACATTATAAGAGCAGTAAGTGCCAAGACAGGCACAAGGTATCTTGACAATAGAAAAGTGTGGTGAGTTGACCTCAGACCTTGAGTAAGACTGCGTTTGAATTCTGGTTCTAGCACATATAATTATATCGCTGGGCAAGTTAGTTAGTTAATGCCCCTGTATTTCAGTTTCACCCTCTGCAAAGTGCAGCTAACCTCTATCTACCTCATAGAGTTGTTATGATGATTAATTAGTAAGTCTTCAATAAACAGATGTGGGTGCTTTCTTGCTATTGTAATTATCTGATCTTATCAAGGGGTGAGGGCAGTGGGGTAGACTCCTCAGATAAAGGGATCCCTAACTTAAAATTTGCAGAATGGTGGGGGAGGAGGGGTGCTGGGTAGGAGAAATATTTCAGACACTTGAAGAGGTTCAATGAACACAATATGACATGAACTAGCTAGCTAATCTTAGATCATTTAATCATTTGGGGATTCAATTTCATCACCTGAAAAATAAGGAGGGAAATGAGATAATCTCTATGATTTCATGATACTTATACTTCTATAAAATTTGAACACAGTAAAACAAAGCATTGGAAACAGATTTGAAACAAACAGGTTTTACTCCTTTTTCAGTTCCAAATGCAGCCCAAAAGGCCTTAGATGTAAATTTTAAGACCATTCCCACTTTATCTCCTTTCTACTCCCCTTGTTCTGGTCTCCCTCATTATTAACTTTCCTACATCTGTAAATAAAAGTAATCACGCTGCAGTAACCTTGTTTTCCACCTGTGAAGGTGGTTTACATTTCTCTAACTGTAATGTTAATTTTCTCCTTCAGGAGTATCATCCATCGACATGATTCCAGGTGGCTATGTTTTATCAAAAGGACTGCTGTATATAAATATGGCCGGATGTTTAAATTTATGTTTACATTTACCAAATTGCTGATATGACGTTATATATATTTATGACCAAATCTTCCTCCTTAGTTGGCAGGCTGGTGTCTAGTTAAAGGAGAGGCCCTGGGAAGACTTAGCCAAAAGAAAGATGAACTCTATCTCTAGCCTAATTGGCTTCCTAAATTCTAGGACCATAAAACATCATCCTTATTAGATCTCTCTCCATTGAGGGTAGTCCAGAAAAGTCAAATTCAGGGTATATAACACCAAACTCATCTTTCATTCCTTCCTGCCCTGCCTCCTCCCTTTCCTCCTGGGTCCCTGTTGGACAGCACTGGTCAGCACCACGGATAGCTCCACAGGCCCTTTTAACTCCAAACTGTGGGATGAAAAAACAATCTTTTACAGCTTGCTGGGAAGAAATGGGTGGAGGGCATGGGATCTGAGCTATTTTTTATTATTTTAAGGTCAAATAATGTAACATGGAGTTTAACAGGCACTATCTCCACAACAATTCTATCACAGTGGCACTAATAATTCTTCATTCATTACATTTAAAATACTGTCAACTTTATTTGGAAAATTTTTACCCATACTCAAAAGTCAAGAGAATAATATAAGTCCCCATGTACCCATCCATCCCGTTTCAAAAACTATCTATACAGGGCATGTTCTATTTCATTTATTTTCACTTCTACTTCCCTCCTCCTTAACTATGACCAAATCTAAAAATTCCTTACTCTCATCAAATATCCACTATCCAAATTTCCTGATTATCTAATATATCTATCTATATGTATATAGATAGATAAATAGATATTTGCATTTTGTTTGAATGAGATTTTCTGAAAACATACTGAATGTGTTTTAATAAACTGTAGTTATTATTCTTACTGATAATCCAAACAGTCCCAGTTTTGGCCAGTGGGACCCTCTTCAACCTGGCATCTCAAATTCTTCTGACACAGTCTTTGATAGCTTCCTTGCTTTCTAGATTGACAGGATATTACAGGCTCCGTTGTATATTCTCCTCATAAAGACCTGGAATTAGCTTTTTTATTTTATTTTTTTTTTTTAAAGATCCCAGACTTCTTTCAATGGGAAATGGTATTTAAAGACACAATCCAGGGGCACCGGGGTGGTTAAGCATCCGACTTCAGCTCAGGTCATGATCTCGTGGTTTGTGAGTTCGAGCCCCACGTTGGGATCTCTGCTGATCCTCTGTCCCCCTCTCTCTACCCCTCCCCTACTTGTGCTCTCCCCCAAATAAATAGATATTAAAAAAAAAAAAAAGACAACAGTCCAGAAGCTAAGAGTGGTATCGCTACTGTATTAGTCATTTTTTTTTCTAGGTCTCTTTGGTGGGCAGGAAAAAAAAAATTTTTTAAGGGAAAAAAAAATCATTAGTTTTTCCTGTATTTCCAATTCTAATTTATGATTGTAGGATTTAACTTCTCTAATTCTTGTTATCTCCTTGCTCTTTTGCTGAAAATTTTAATCCTTAATTACACTAACATAATTACTCTTTGCTTTATACTATAATAAATATGCAATCATTTCAAAAACAATGCAAATGTTATTACTAATATATCTGAAAACATATCACTTCCTCCAGTTCTTTCTGTCATGGGAGTTTAACCTAATAGAATGTAAAACCAAATCACTGTATTTTCAAGTCATTTATAACAGTTTTTAAACTGTAAAAAAGAAGTATTACCAAAAAGTCCATAAAATATATATCCTTTTAACAATGCAAGTTCATTTAACAAGAATTTAAAAATGAATAATCGTGTAACCATTACCTAAGACAAGAATGAAAACAAGGTAGAGCCACTCTCCCTGACATCTCCTCCCTTTCCTCCAGAGTTAATCAGTATCCTGACTTTTGTGAGAGATAAAAAAAGATCCAAATAATCATGAGATGAAAACTATAATGGGGTAGTTATCAATTTTTAATTCAAAGTAACAAAAAAGATCTAAAATGACACTCAGAACACAGGATTAAACAAACGAACAGAACATAGCTGTGGAACAACTACAAGAGGCTAAGTAAAACATGTATAAACAGAGTCCTGAAAAGAGAGTCAAGACTGGGGGACAGGGATGGGGAGGGAGAGTGAAAAAAATATTTGTAAAAACAACAGCTGAAAACTTTCAGATTTGATGAGAACTATAAACCCACCGATCCATTAAGCTCAGCAAACCCCAAGCAAAAAAAACAAACAAATGGACAAACAAAAAGCGAGGAAAACTACACTAAGGCACATTAAAATCAAATGCTCAAAACCAGTGATAGAGACAACCTTGAAAGCATCCAAGGTTGGGCGAAAGGGTTACATACAAAGGAACAGAAGGAACACAGCAGATTTCTTGTCAGGAACAATTCAAGTGAGAGACAGTGGAACAAAACCTTTAATGAAAGACAAAAAACTGTCTATCCAAGATTCTACACCAGTGAAAATATCATTCAAAAAATAACGTGGAAGAGTTCTGGAGGTATATGAAATCTGAAATAATTCATACGTGGAATATCCACACAATAAGAAAAGCTAACAGAAGTCCTTCTAATAAAAGGAAAAATATAGATAGAAATACAGACCTACACAAAGGAGTGAAGAGCACTAAAAATGCGTAAATACCTAAATGCATAAATACATAACAAAATGTATAAGATGCTTTACTTCTATTTAGATCTCTACAAAATAGATTTCACTGATATAAAAATAATAAAAATGTAATGTGGAGTTAATAACATTAGAAGTAAAATGTATGACAACAAAAGCATCTGGAGGATGAGATATCCAAGTATATTATGTTAAAGTTCTCCTAACTCTATGTGAAGTGATAACATCACTGTGAAATGTCAAAGATGTAAATTATAAACACTAAAGCACACCCTAAAATTAGAAAAGATTACAACTGGTAAGTCAACAAAATAATGATAAAATGATGTCTTCAAAAATATACAATCCAAAAGGCACAAAAAAATAAAAGTGGGAAAAACAGATGGGATAGGAAAAAAACATATACTAAAGGATAGATTCAAACCTGTCCACATCACTAATCACATTGTGTAAATGGTTAACAAACCCCAATTAAAAGAGACTGTCATATGAGATGGAAAAATTGGTCCAAACTATATGCTGCCCACAAGAAACTCACTTTAACATAAAGATATAAAGAAGTCAAAAAGCAAAAAAGGAAAATGATATACCATGCTTACATTAGTGAAAATAAATATGGAGTACAGCTACATTAATATTTAGCAAAGTCGATTTCTGGCCAAAGAATGTTACTATCGCTAAATAATTTCACTTCATAATGTAAAAGGAGTCAATCAACAGGACATAAACAAACTAAATATTTATAAATCTAATTACAGACCATGAAACTACATGAAGCAGAAACTGACAGAACTGAGAAGAGAAAGAGACAAATTCATAATTATAGTCTGAGACTTATACCCCTCTCTCCATAACTGATAGAACAAGCAGACAGAAAATCAGAAAGGATCCAGAAAACTTAAACAACATAACCAACCAATCTGCACCCAAATGGGTAGAAAATACTGAATATGCAAAAAAATATGAACTTTGATCCACACCCCACATCATATAAAATATGAACTCAAAATGCATCACAGACCTAAATGCAAAACCTAAAATTATAAATTTTCTGGACTAAAACAAAGGAGACAATCTTATTAATTTGAATTAGGCAAAGAATACTTGGATAGGACACCAAAAGTACAATCCATAAAAGAACTAACTAGACTTCAACAACATTACAAATATTCTTCAAGAGACACTGCAAAGAGAATGAAAAGAGAAATCACAGAAAGACAGAAAAGCTTTGCAAAGTATACAACTGAAAAAGGATTTCTATCTGAACACATAAAGAATCTCAAAAGAATAATAAACTATTAAAAATGGATGGATTTGAAAATTTCACTAAGGAAGACAGAGGGATGGCAAAAGCTCAACATCATTTTTCATCAGATAAATGCAAATCAAAACCATAATGGGAACCTACTATAATGGATAAAAATGAAAAAACTGGCCATGCAAAGTCTTGACAAGGATATGGAGGAACAACACTTAGACACCGCTGGTTGGTACAGAAAATGATACCATCATATTGAAAATGGCTTGGCAGTTACGTAGGAAGGTAAATCTATACTTACCATATGATCCATCCATTCCACTCCACATAAAAAAAGAACAGCACATATCCAATCAAAGACTTGCACCAAAAACCCATCACAAGTTTCTCTGCAATAGCCTCAAACTGGAAACAACCCAAACATCCACAAATAGGCAGCTGGATAAATGAACTATGGTATCCCCACTCCATGGACTACTACTAACCAATACAAAGAAATGAACTACTGATGCATGCAAGAACAACTCTCAAAATCATTACGCCGAACTAAAGGAGCCAGTTTAAAAAGAAAACAAACAATACACGCTGTATGTCTCTATATAATACTCTACAAACGTATAGTTAGGAAGTAAATCAGTGCTCACCTGGAGACGGGCTAAAATGAGGGACAGCATGAGGCAGGGATAAGGTCCACACAGGAGCACAAGAAAACTTTTGGGTGTGACAAATAAGTTGACTCTCCTGATTCTGGTGACTACTCTACAAGTGTATACCCACATCAAAATGTATTCAATTATGCACCTTATATATGTAGTTTATTGTTTAACAACGACTCAATAAAGATGCTAAATTAAAAACAAAATCAAATTGGCCCAATGTTACGAAGCTAGCAAAAGGTAAGAGTGGGATTTGAACCAGGGAAACTGCCTCCGGAGCCAGTGCTCACATCCACTGGTCTCCTGCATGCCTCCTGGAGCGCGTTTATGCACCGAAGCCGCACAGGCTTGATGTTAAGTGACTGAGCCCTCCTCTTCCTGTGTTCCCTCCCAGGTAGTACCAAGAGACACTTCACTGTGTATTTACATTTCCTTTGGGAGAATCCAGAAGCCCTTTGGGTTCAGGAAAATGCTTCTCTAGGGTCCCAAGTTCGCCTGGCACAAGTGTGCACCTCCAGAAGCCGGCAAGGCTCTGAGCCAGAAGTAGGCTGATCCTGGCTGTGGTTCTGACGGCTGCCGTGCAGCCTCTAGTTCTCTTTTGTAATGGAGGCAGTTACATTTATTGTCGAAAGCAGGAATCTTGGCATAACGTAAACAGAGTGGTGACAATTCTTTCACTCACGTGCTCTGTTTTGGTGGTGCACGTAAATTAAAACTAAGTCACACTGCTGCCATCACATGCCATGCCATCTTTTTGTCCTTCAACACACAATTAGCAGTAAAAATTTGACAGAGAGAATTTTGTTTGCAATCTACAAAACTAATGAAACTTGTGAGACAATTTAATATCAAACTTGGAAGTAGTGCCCTGGCAGATCGTTCTGTGTGCAGACAAGCCAAATATTTCTACGAGCACACACACTACTCAACCTTGTTGGGAAACTCCCGAGTTCAACAAGTCAGACAGCACATCAGTGACACGGGTGAGGGAGGGAAGTAATGGCAGGCAGCCTCCTCCAGGCTATGGCTCCTCTTCAATGCAGCTGATGAGAAGTCGACTGGTTCCCCAAAGCCGGGCAACTACTGAGGGCTTCTCTATACCCTTTCACATCTAGGTTTTTACGTTCAGAAAATGGGCTCCAAGTACTTTTTCTGACCTGTCCACCAAACTTATTTCGAGGGCTGGGGCTAGGGGGGATGAACTATCTCCCATTCCCTTCCTTGGGCTTTGCTATATGTTTCTAAGCAATTGTTATAGTTCAAAGCCTGCCAGTTCACCTTCTACAGAGTCTCTCACACCATCATGATGGAAGGCAGCAGCCACACCTGCATCATGGGGTGCTCAAGTGGCCAAGAGCTAGGTCCCTCCCATTGACCCCCCACAAAGGTATCTGTTAGAGGATGGAGCCTGGCTGATTCAAAAATAGAAACACAAACAGGCTCACGGGCTGAACCTAGGTCAAATACCCCCTTGAGGGCTCTGTTAGTTTTTTCCATATTACCCTCAAACATTCCACGTGTGGGGTTTCTTTCAGAGCCTAGCTGAAAAGAGCTACGACATTTGATGGGGAATGGCTGGCTAGGGAAGGCTGCAGCCTTGGAAACATCACAGAAACATTTATGGTGATGGAAGCGACACTAATAATATCACGAAATCTTAGCAACTCAGACACGAGAAGAAAAAGGGAAACACTTAAGAATGTGTAATGGATGTGCGACAGAAGGTTTTTAAAACTGTTCCTCCAGCAGCAACGTCGAACCTGCAGGCAGCAACGTATACTTGAAAGAAACACCACTCTCATTCACCGAGGATTTCGAGAGCTGAGGGGGTGCCAGGCACTGTCTGAGGCTCCTGGCGACGCACAAGTGCACAAAACAAAGTCCCAGCTCTCAGGGGAACCTTCACTCTAGAAGTTACAGGCAGGGGTGCGTGGTGGGGTCTGTTTTAGAGACGGTGATACAGAAGGTGTTTTGCTGAGCTGACGTGTGAGCAAAAACTTGAATGGGATGAGAAGGAGCCAGACGTCATTTGGAGGTTAAATCCAAGAGCAAAACTATGTGTGTTTACAGACAAATATTCGTGCCCAAGAAAACAAAGAGGGTGAACACACATCAGAAGTTCAAAAGGTTGTACTGGTATGTCTTTCCTGCTTCTGTGTTTCTATCTTTTAACTGAATGGGAGTCTATCTAGAAACCAGGTGATCCACACCTTAGTGTTACTGAGCGGCTCACACCTTTGGTTTTTTTCACTATAAAACCCAGAAGGAAATTACAGTTTCTTTCTCTTTTTGGGTGTTCTGGGGATAGCGACAAGGTTTCCTAGACTTCACACACTTAGCAGTTCATTCCAGAACACTTGAGGCCGGGTCAGGAAGAAAATAATGGCATGCAAATGTGGAGTTGCTAGTCATGTAAACGCATGCATGATTTAGTATGTGGCACTTGGCAAAGGGGGAACTGGGTTAATAAACTCCAATAACTGGGTGTCCGGGTGGCTCAGTCGGTTAAGCGTCCGACTTCGGCTCTGGTCATGATCTCGCAGTTTGCGAGTTAGAGCCGTGTCAGGCTCTGTGCTGACAGCTCGGAGCCGGGAGCCTGCTTCAGACTCTGTGTCTCCCTCTCTCTCTCTGCCCCTGTCCTGCTTGCTTGCTCGCTCTCTCGCTCTCTTGCTCTCTCGAAAATAAACATTAAAATATCTTAAAAAATAAAAATAAACTCCAATAACAGAGTAAAGCCAAGACAGATTTAATGTTCAGGTAAACTGGAATGGTCAACGGAACTGCACGCTCCTTTGAACACAGGTAATTTTTCTGTTTTGTCACTCTAATGGCTGGCAGATCTCATGTCACTCTAACTTTGATGCCTGTTTGGAAGATACATACTTCTGGACCTTAGGTTTTGAATTCTAATGTTATCTGCCACTTAAAAGAACCAAGACTCCTTGGAGAAAAGTCAGTTCTTTTGTTGAGAATTATAACCTGGGACTGGCGCTAATAAGAAAACTAAGACACAGGGGAGCCTGGGTGGCTCAGTTAAACGTCCAACTTCGTTTGGCTCAGGTCACGATCTCGCGGTTTGTTGAGTTCGAGCCCCACGTCAGGCTCTGTGCTGACAGCTCAGAGCCTAGAGCCTGGAGCCTGCTTTGGATTCTGTGTCTCTCTCTTTGCCACTCCCCTGCTTGTGCTCTCTCTCTCAAAAATAAATAAACATTAAAAAATTCTTTTTAAAAAAGAAAGAAAGGCAAGACACAAAGAAGAGATCACAGGGAAAACTTGGGAGGGGCTGTAGCAGCCAAACTGATTTCAGTCGCTGGTACCTGAATGTTATATCCTATGCTTTCAACTATAGGATGGGGATATGGCCCTACAGGGCACTGGGATTTAAAAATTTTTTTCAACACTTATTTGTATGTGAGAGAGAGACAGTGCATGAGTGGAGGAGGGATAGAAAGAGAGGGAGACACAGAATCTGAAACAGGCTTCAGGCTCTGAGCTGTCAGCTTGAAGCCCGATGTGGAGCTCGAACCCACAAGCTGTGAGATCACGACCTGAGCTGAAATGGCATGCTCAACCGACTAGGGCTGGATTTAAGAACCAGAAAAGCTGAATGATGATAACTGTACCATTAAGCGTCATACTTTAACTTCCTTTTGAGAATGTCGGTATAATCTCGGCATTTCCTTTCTCTTCCTAAATAATACTCAAAAAGCAACAGGTAGAATATGAGAATATGAATTTTTTTATTAAATTCTTTTTTAAGTGTTAATTTATTTACTTTGAGAGAGAGAGAGCATGTGCGTGAGCGAGCAGGGGAGGGGCAGAGAGAGAAAGGTAGAGAACCTCAAGCAGGCTCCATGCTGTCAGTGCAGAGCCCAAAGTGAGACTTAAGCTCATACACTGTGAGATCATGACCTGAGCCCAAATCAAGAATCAGATGCTTAACAGAATGAGCCGCCTAGGCACCCCCAGCAGTGCTCTTTTGAGTAAGATTGACGGAGTTTGATGTCTGGCTCTACCACTCGGGTAAACCTTGGTCATTGTACTTAATCTGCAACTCTCCATTTTCACATCTGAAAGCCAGGTGAACTGACACTTAAGTCTTACGGAGTCATAAAACTGCAGGAGATGAAGCCTGCAAGGAACCTATCAGGGCCTCGAACACAGCAGGACATCCATGAATGTCAATTCTCTCTCCTCAACGTAACTAAGGCAACTTCTCTCACTCACTAATCCACCTGGATGTTAGTCCATGAATAAAAGCAAAATGGAGGAAGCGGAGGGGGTACTGGACATCCTCATGTTCCGAATGTTTCTAGTAAAAGCTTGTATAATGTATTCACATGCTGGTCTCGAGGGAGCATTTGCCTCGTATCCCATTGTATCTTTCTCTAACCGTGTTTCAGTATCAAAATAATAAAGATAATAAAGACATTTTCATTCAATCAACCTCATGACTGGTATGCTCCCTGTTGATCTTATTAAAAGTTTATATAAAAATAAAAAAGTCTGTTTCAGAAAACTAGAAAAAAAAATACAGTTCCAAGATTTTAAGTATTTCAAAGCAAAAACTGTTATTAACAAAATTTGCATTCCTTAGGAATTATCTAGAATTGAGTACCAAAATAAATTCCCTAGTTGCAAGACATAGTCTATTAAAAGATCACCACTCACGCAGTTTCTATTGAGAATGCACAGGAACAGATTAAAAATGCTCATAATCTCACATAAACAGTCTGAAACACACACGTCATCTTAACTTACAGCCAAAAAAAATTAAATGAGAGAAGAATTATAACAAAAAAAAAATCCATGTCTTACATGGGAACCTGAAGCTTAATCTCATCATCTCATATGTAATGAATTCTTCGAACATCCATTCTTTCTTATTTCAAACTCTCATGACATTTCAAATATAGAAAAACTTACTTTCAGTCACTTCAACTCTAAGGGGGGGAAAATACCTCTATTTAAAGAAACTCAGCGCTCAAGTACGTTTTGTTTTTTCCTTATTTTCCTCTGTTACATCTTTGTGAATGACGACCTTTTCCCATCTCACATTGGATTATGACAGAAAAATGGATTGTTGCAGATTCTTCCAAGGACACAGGAAAGCCTGATGCTATATCTGTGACATGTTATAAAAAAACATAGGATTTCACAATACTTAAGCAAAGAATAGGAATGATCAACCTCATTAAGTAAGAAACCTTCTTTCAAGCTCTCTCAGAGAATCCCTTTCTAAGACTCAGGACTTCTTTCTTATGAACCTTCTTTAAGAAGGTTTGGGTGTACCTGGTTAAAGAGAGACTGTAAGAAGGGTTCTACTCAACTGAGGCAAATGAACGGAAAAGAGCTATCACAGGAGACAAAAACCAATCACAGGCATGCATTCCTCAGACATAGTGAGGGTTTGGTTCCAGGCTCTACAATAAAGCAAATACTTATTTACTTATTTTAATCAGTAAGCCAAACGAATTTTTTGGTTTCCCAGTGCATGTAAAAGTTGCGTTGACATTATCCTGTAGTTTACTAAGGGTGCTATAGTATTATGTCTAAATAAATGCATATTTTTGCTAAAAATGCTGACCATCACGTGAGCTTTCAGTGAAATCATCATCTTTTTGCTGGTGGAGGGTCTCCCCTCGATGTTGATGGCCACTGACTGATCAGGGTGCTGGCTGCTTGATACTGGAGTGACTGCGGCAATTTCTTACGATAAGACAATAATGAAGTTTGCTGTCTCGACTCACTCTCTTTTACCGACAATTTCTCCGTATCACGTGATGTTGTTTGAGCATGCTATTCACAGGAGAACTTCTTTCAAAAGTCAATCCTCTCAAACCCTACAGCTGCTGTATCAACTAAGTTTGGGTAACTGTCTAAACCTTTTTTGTCATTTTGAACAATCTTCAAAGCACCTTCACTTCACCAGTAGATTCTGCTTTAGGAAACCACGTTCTTTGCTCATCCATAAGAAGCAACTCCTCATCCAGTCAAATTTGACCATGAGACTGTAGCCATTCAGTTCCATCTTTAGGCTCCACTGCTAATTCCAGTTCTCTTGTTATTCCTACCCTATCTCTCAGGGAAGAGAGGCCAGAGGAGTAGGACAGAGACAGGGGAACAGCCCATCAGTGGAGTAGTCAGAACACACATCTATCCATTCAGTTTGTGTCTTAGATGGGCGCGATTCATGGTACCCCACAACAATGACACTAGTATCATCAAAGATCACTGATCACGGATCACCATAAGAAATGTAGCAATACTGATTGGGATTGCATTGAATGTGTAGATAGCTTTGGGTAGTATTGACATTTTAACAATATATTTTCTTCCAATCCATGAGCATGGAATGTTTTTCCATTTCTTTTTTCTCGCAGCTACAACAAGCAATCCTAAAATTTGTATGGAACCACAAAAGACCCCGAAGAGCCAAAGTAATATTGAAGAAGAAAGACCAAAGCAGGAGGCATCACAATCCCAGACTTTAGCCTCTACTACAAAGCTCTAATCATCAAGACAACATGGTACTGGCACAAAAACAGACACATAGACCAATGGAATAGAATAGAGACTCCAGAATTAGACCCACAAAAGTATGGCCAACTAATCTTTGACAAAGCAGGAAAGAATATCCAATGGGAAAAAGACAGTCTCTTTAACAAATGGTGCTGGGAGAACTGGACAGCAACATGCAGAAGAATGAAACTAGACCACTTTCTTACACCATACACATAAATAAACTACAAATGGATAAAGGACCCGAATGTAAGACAGGAAACCATCAAAACCCTAGAGGAAAAAGCAGGAAAAAACCTCTCTGACCTAAGCCGCAGCAATTTCTTACTTGACACACCTCCAAAGGCAAGGGCATTAGAAGCAAAAATGAACTTTGGGACCTCATGAAGATAAAAAGCATCTGCACTGCAAAGGAAACAATCAACAAAACTAAAAGGCAACTGATGGAATGGGAAAAGATATTTGCAAATCACATATCGGACAAAGGGCTAGTATCCAAAATCTATAAAGAACTCACCAAACTCCACACCTGAAAAACAAATAATCCAGGGAAGAAATGGGCAGAAGACATGAATAGACACTTCTCTAAAGAAGACATCCAGATGGCCAACAGGCACATGAAAAGATGCTCAACGTCACTCCTCATCAGGGAAATACAAATCAAAACCACACTCAGATATCACCTCATGCCAGTCAGAGTGGCCAAAATGAACAAATCAGGAGACTACAGATGCTGGAGAGGATGTAGAGAAACGGGAACCCTCCTGCACTGTTGGTGGGAATGCAAACTGTGCAGCCGCTCTGGCAAACAGTGTGGAGATTCCTCAAAAAATTAAAAATAGATCTACCCTATGACCCACCAATAGCACTGCTAGGAATTTACCGAAAGGATATAGGAGTACTGATGCATAGGGGCACTTGTACCCCAATGTTTATAGCAGCACTTTCAACAATAGCCAAACTATGGAAAGAGCCTAAATGTCCATCAACTGATGAATGGATAAAGAAATTGTGGTTTATATACACAATGGAATACTACGTGGCAATGAGAAAGAAATATGGCCTTTTGTAGCAACGTGGATGGAACTGGAGAGTGTTATGCTAAGTGAAATAAGTCATACAGAGAAAGACAGATACCATATGTTTTCATTATGTGGATCCTAAGAAACTTAACAGAAGACCATGGGGGAGGGGAAGGAGGAAAAAAAAAAGTTAGAGAGGGAGGGAGCCAAACCATAAAAGACTCTTAAAAATTGAGAACAATCTGAGGGTTGATGGGGGGGTGGGAGGGAGGGGAGGGTGGGTGATGGCTATTGAGGGCACCTGTTGGGATGAGCACTGGGTGTTGTATGGAAACCAATTTGACAATAAATTTCATATTAAAAAAAAAAAAGAAATGTACCAATAATGAAAAAGCCTGCAATATTGTGAGAATTACCAACACATGACACAGAGATAATAAGTTGGCAAATGCTATTGGAAAAATGACACCAACAGAGTAGTTCAACACAGGGATGGCCACAAACCTTCAGTATGTAAAAAAACTCATTATGTGAGAAGCATAATAAAGCAAAGTGCAATAAAACGAAGCATGCCTGCATACAGCTACATGCTTTGTGGTTTCTTAGCTTCAAGGGCCCTACTGGTTATTCTTTGGTTTTTAAACAATCTGTTAAATAGTGATATTAATATTTAATAGTGTACAAAATGATACATATTATATATACATGTAATATATGTGTAATATATACACATAATAAACATGTATGTATATATGTAAACATAAACATCTATGTATACATTGTGTACATAGATACAGAATGATATAACAGCTAGTAACGGACAAAATAGAACATTCAATCAGTTCCAAATGGTAAAAAGGGAGACTATGTCTTGCCCTGCCTGCCTCTACCCATAAAGTTTCCCTGCCTGGAGATAACCACCTGTACCAGCTGGTACACTATGTCTCTCTTGAAAATATTCCAAACATTTACAACACAACCACACACTCCAGACAGCATGAAACACTCTTCTTGATGGACAAAGAGAAGGCACAAGAAATGAACACAGAGTCTGCAGATTCACATAGAGGAAGGTCTCGCTTTCCAAATACAATTTGTTTGTGAAGTTAAAACACAATTTCATTTCTAATATGGGAGTATGGCGGGAAAAAGAGATCAATAGAAACAATGAAAGACTACTGTGAAGACAGAATTTTCACTCAATACTATACTGTATAGTGAGAATGGATTTTAATGTTTTGACTATTGTTTACTGTGCACAGCAAAAACAAAAACAAAAAACTGTAACTTGGTGCATTCTAGATGCCAGAAAGCTGTTTTGTTTTTTGTTTTTCTTCTTTCTTTCAGGAATCAGGGCAGCCTATCTGAGGCTCCTCTGCATGAGGCAGGTAATTTATAGAAGACACAGAGGCTATGCCACAAGCAAAGCCCAGGCATGAGGGAATCTTGAATAATGCTCTCAGAAAGATTACAGCCTCTTAAGGGAAAGAAAACATGTACTCAGTTCCCTTCGCCAACAAATAAAGGTAGTATTCACAGAAATGATCAACAGCATTTATAATAAGTTTAGCACAATGCCTGTCACATGGTAAATACTCAATAACTGATCATTATTATCATTAAAATTGCTACTAAGGAAAAAGAAAAGGCACTGAAGAAGGATGATAAAAGGGATTTGGAATAGATGGGCAATAGGGAAATATTCACAAAAAGGTCTCTAAGGAAGCAATATTTGATACTTGAAAAACACTTGGGCATTCAGTAGGTAAGTACGGGAAGAAGGAACATTCCAGGCAGAGAAAACAGCACTTAAGGAGGTGCGAGGTGGGAAGCAGGTTGTATCTCTGATGGGAAGCAACCCAGCCTCATCTTTTGGGTCCACTCCCAGTGGTTCCGTATTAAGCTCCTCAGTGCAGCTCAGCTCTTCCTTGGGCCACTGCCATGACCCTTCTGTCTTGTAGACAATTGGGAGTCTGGTACCCTCAGGACGGGGCTCAAGTGATGGAAAAGCTCCCCTCCCAACAGCTCATCTCACATGATGAGGATCCAATCTTTTTTTTCCACGCTGTCAGAATGGTGTCAAAAACAGGGCCAAGAATACAGCAGACGTAAACCTGTGCCTCATTTTTCAGAAGGTACACGCGGAGCCTGTCCACAAGAGCGGCAGTCTGCCTACTGCTGCCTCCCCAGGCCACTTCAAAGAGTTCAAGCTTAGTAATCTCGCTCCGATTGGAAAGGACAGAGCTTGATAGTTCTGAACTTTGGATGACAATGGTAACAGAATCCCAAAGAAAAATGTAGATCCTCTTTTAAAATAAATGTTGTAAGCGTATCATTGGAACATGATGTTTCCTACATTCTGTCTGTTTAGCATCCCCAGTCCTACAGTCAGACCCAACGGAATTTTCTACTGGAGAAAAACAAAGAAAAGAGGTTTCACCTAAGAAGGTAACGATCACCCTGCTGATTCTTCGCATGAAATTGTAGGTAAGTTCTCTGATACTGGTTGTAAATATAACACACAACCGACAAAAAGCACAGTCTTAAACGATCCTTTACATGCCACTTTCTCTACCCTATTAAGATGCTCGTTGTTTCTTTGATTTATCTGATAATAAATTTTTGATGACTGGTAAGTCTCATAAAATTGCTCTGGTGTTGACTACACTGATTAATAAGTCTGAAGAATCGAAAGTGTCAGGAATTCATGTGTAGGAATAAGTTACTGCCAAACATATATTAGGTATTCCATAAAATATAGAATAAAAAGGTTGATCTGGTAATTTTATCTTGTATCCATTTTCCTGTAACAATTTATATTCAGGGTCATCATCATCTTCTGTTGCCTTAAAAAAAAAATCAATGAAGTAAAGCCATACGGAGGGGCAAATTAAGGAATTAAACTAAATTTTTTAAAAATAATGAATATAGACAATAAAACATGTTTCCCAGAGGGGGAAAAAATGGAATTAAAAATCATTGCTGGGGGGCGCCTGGGTGGCTCAGTAGCTTGGGCGACTGACTTCGGCTCAAGTCATGATCTCACAGCTCGTGAGTTCAAGCCCCGCGTCGGGCCTGTGCTGACAGCTCAGAGCCTGGAGCCTGCTTCGGATTCTGTGTCTCCCTCTCTCTCTACCCCTCCCACGCTCATACTCTGTCTCTCTCTCTCAAAAATAAACATTAAAAAAAAAAATGATTGCTGGGGCAACTTTGAGATGATCTAGTTTGAATCACTCACTTTGAGATGGGGAAGTTGAAAGTGGGTGTGAGAGGCCGTCTGCCACCGACCAGCAGGTGGGACAAGAAGCCACCTCTAAGGACCAGGACATACACTAAGAACAGACTTCTTTTTCCTCAGATCAGAGTATGCCTTTGTCTTTACGTCATGGTGCATCATAAGAAAATATGCACGCTATCTCTGATGTCTCTCTCTCTCCCTCTGCTGGGAAAGCAAACCTGTCTTAATTAGGTAAGAACAGAACTCCCTACTTTGTTATGAGTAGTCTCATTCTTGCCTGTAAAGACTCTGGAGATCTCTGGAGATAAGGTAAAGAAAATGAAGCAAAGTTACAAGGGCTCCAAATGTGGTTACCGCAACTCTGAGACGAGTCAGGAAATCCCTGATCCCTTACTGAGTACAATGCTAGGAGCTACCACTCAAGACCACAAAGTCCCAGGGAGAAGATTCCTTACTTACTAGCATGGGTCCCACGGCATGAAGCAGACAGGAGGACAAAGGCCCCCTGCACAACATCTCCCCTCTAGAAGATTCTGTGAAAGAAACAGCATGGGGTCCAGGGGTTGGTGCTCTATGTAAGCCTTCCTTGTTGAATTCTCTAGCCAATGGGACGAAGGAAGGGGCTGTGTTAGGTGCCTTTCATTCCCAAGGAACGTTTAAATCCTGACCAGTTTCTGTTTTAATGTGGTCTGCTGTTACAGGAAGATGAGAAGAAAAAACACTGACTCCTCTGCCAAGAACAAGAGCCTATCACATGTGTCCCTGAAATCAAACAGGAGTCAATCTGCATGCTTTGGGGGAACAGAACCCCAAAAGCCAAGCACATTAGGAGAGGCATGGGGTGGGTGGGGGGTAGATCAAGCCTCACACAGTCAGTGAAACATACTAATAAACAGAACATGCCTACAGTGAAGCTATGGGGGTGGTGGAGGAAAAGAATAGAGAAGGTGGTGGACAAATAGAGAACTGAATGCAATTTGTGGGCATCTGAGTAACAAGAGTGCCATGGGTTAACTGTACCCCTATCCGCTCCCAAACTCATCTGCTGAAGTCCTAGCCCCCAGCACCTCAGAATGTGATATTTGCGTCCTTATAAGAATGGGAAATTTGGACGCAGAAACAGATAAACACGCAAGGAAGATCATGTGAAGACACACGGGGAGAAAATGGCCATCTGCAGGCCAAGAAGAAAGGCCTGGAACAGACCCATCCCTCAGAAAAAAACCAACCCCTCCAACCCTTGATCTCAGACTTCCAGCCTCCAGGACAGTAAGATAATAAAGTTCTGCTGAATGGCTTCAACAGCCACAATTAGACAAAACTAGGTATCAGCAGGAAGAAAAAGAAAAAAGCTATGTGCTTATCTGGTAAACGTGACATCTAAAACAACCACATCCTCAATGATAATTTATTTATTTTCTAAAAACACACTATCTACTTGGATGGAGAATAAGACATACATTTTGAAGGTGATGAAACAGTGTATGCTACAAGTGAGACTACCTAAAAATTAACTGTTGTGGGGAATATGCCTGAGGAACTCCCGGAGCTTGCACCCATGGGTTAACAAGGCATAAAGAATTAGGAAGCCACAGAATGTAAGCATCCAAGATTAGGTAATCAAGATTACGTATTTTGGGTGACAACGCCCCCCAACTTAGTACAATAGCTGCTTTCACAGGAGAGAAGGACCAAAATAGGTAAACACCTAAACTGGGCTCTAAACCAAAGCAGGGTGAAATTGCCAGGAGCAGAGCTAATTAGCAAAAGAAAGGTGCCTTGTTGACCCTGAGGTAGCATGCTGGGTCTTATCCCCTCGGCTAGCTAAGATAAAAAGACCCAAAGGGGAGCCTCTTGCCCGCCCAAACAACCATCTGGCTCCAGGATTTTGTTTTGTATTGACCCAACCCCTAACACAGCAGTATCTTCGAATTCTTATTTCCCCACACGCATGAGTTAATGTTCAAGGTTTCACTGTCTCTTTCTGCACATCTATCACGCTTGTAAGCCTTCTGATCCTAATAAAAATGGAGCACGGACCCTCACTCTGGGCTCTTGTCTCCTCCTGAACATTAGCCTCTCTTGCATTTAAATCCTGTGTCCGCTCTCTTGCTGGACAAGAGAGAACTTCAGACCCAGAGTCTACGACAAACTATTACAGTGGAAATAGTATTTCTTTTTTTTTTTTAATTTTTTTTTAACGTTTATTTATTTTTGAGACAGAGAGAGACAGAGCATGAACGGGGGGGGGGGGGGGGCGGGGGGGGGAGGGAGAGAGAGGGGGAGACACAGAATCTGAAACAGGCTCCAGGCTCTGAGCGGTCAGCACAGAGCCCGATGCGGGGCTCGAACTCACGGACCGTGAGATCATGACCTGAGCCGAAGTCGGACGCTTAACCGACCAAGCCACCCAGGCACCCCGGAAATAGTATTTCTTGACCACAAACTTTTTGTACCATGAGTCTTTTTTTTTTTTAAGTTTATTTATTTAGAGAGAGGGTGGGCAGTGAGCACACAGGAACAATTGAGGGAGAGGTAATGGGAGAGGGGGAGAGGGAGAATTGCAAGCAGACTCTGCACTGTTAGCTGCGGGGCTCAAACTCACAAACTGTGTAATCATGAGCTCAAGTTGGACGCTTAACCAACTGAGCCATCCAGGCGTACTGATACCATGAGTCTTAAAAATATACATGAAATAATATACAAACAGAAGAGGATAAAATATGAAAAGTTGTTACCTTAATGGCTGACAAATAAATTGGAACATCAACAAATGCCTATAAACGTAACTCACAGTTGAGTTTTTTATAGGATAAAGCTGATTGAAACTCCTTTCATATTGTAAACATTCTAAACCAGAATAGCTGACAGTACTGAGCTCCCAAAAATTTACCAAAAACTCCTCCTCAAAACCCTCCAGTAATTCGCGACCAGAATAGGAGACCAGGCCTCAATGAAAAGCCCGCATGTAATAAAACAAGGTATTGCTGTGTAGAGAATAGAAACCACAAGGTTTTTATTATAAAAGCACTTATTAATTTATCTCTCAAATAAAAACTGCAAATACAGGCAACAACTCATCTTAGCTGGACAGAAAGCATCAAGCATTGAACTTAAGACGAGTAGAAGTTAAAAAAAAAAGTTGTCAATATGCAAGGCTGATCAATTTCATTTCACTGAGGAGGTCAATACTCAATAGATCAATGTGATTCTATCAAGTGAATACCATCTAAAAATGGAACTCAAAATAGCTCTTGAAGAGGAAGTAACCTGACACATTTCCCCTTCAGAGGGCAAGCTGGGTCTAGGCTATGTTGATTTTCTCCTGTCAAGTGGAACAAATTATCTGTATTCTATTTACCTTAAATTGAAACTGTAACGAATCACGCTGTACATAACAGTACAGCTGTACAAGACAGGCTTAATGCAAGCTGGACAGTCAACATACAAGCGAGGAGATGGGGTGGGGGAGGGAGGACATGAAGGTTCTGTTCTTTACAGTATCACATAAAGGTGTGAGGTTCAGAATAAACATCACTCTTCTCCCTTTGACGTGGAAGTTGTGTTTTTTTCCCATTTATTCTAAATGTATTCAACTTTTTTTTTTTTTAATATTTGTATTTAGTTTTAAGACAGAGAGAGACAGAGCATGAGCAGGGGAGGCAGAGAAAGAGGGAGACACAGAATCCAAAACAGACTCCAGGCTCTGAGCTGTCAGCACAGAGCCTGATGCGGGGCTCAAACTCACAAGCTATGAGATCGTGACCTGAGCCGAAGTCGGATGTTTAACCGACTGAGCCGCCCAGGCGCCCCTAAATGTATTCAACTTTTTAGTGGTAAGGACACCAGTGGCTACATAAAATGCAGAAAGACTGACACAGCTCCTGCCCATCGGCCAAACATGCCCGAACCTGTCCCCACAGGGCTGGCAGGCCAGCACAATGTGGCTACAGCGTGACCACACTGGAGGACCACAGCAAACATGGGTTTGGGAGGGAAGCTTTTCCAAGTGTGCGCGTATATTCAAGTCAGAGTAAAAAACATCGCGAAATATGTATAAGACGGGGTTTCCCAGATGCGTTCAGGAATAACAGGTAGCATCCTGAAGCTAGTTTGTAAACCCTGGCAAGGTTCAACTTTGACCTTACTATGTTTAGGGGGTAGAGGTTCCCTCCTTTAACTCTCCCAAACTTCAGGTGCACCGGCAATATCGAATGGGAAACACCTTCCATTTAAAAAACCAAACCAGGGGCGCCTGGGTGGCGCAGTCGGTTAAGCCTCCGACTTCAGCCAGGTCACGATCTCGCGGTCCGTGAGTTCGAGCCCCGCGTCAGGCTCTGGGCCGATGGCTCGGAGCCTGGAGCCTGTTTCCGATTCTGTGTCTCCCTCTCTCTCTGCCCCTCCCCCGTTCATGCTCTGTCTCTCTCTGTCCCAAAAATAAATAAAAAAACGTTGAAAAAAAACCAAACCATTTTGCACGAACTATAAAATAAAATAAAACTAGAAAAATAAAGCTTCACAAGGCATGTAAAAACTTCATGTATTGAAAGAAATGTGCACATGTACAAAGAAAATGGAAAATTACTAATTATCTCTCAAGTTTACCTGAATAATAGTGCTAAACAAGTTAAAAGCAGAAGAGCAAAAATCCTTTTAAATGTAAATTACATTAATCTAATCAAAAAACTCGTAAGAGAGAGAAAATTGTTATGTACTCTTTTCTCACATGATCTGTTTTCTTCTTGTTACCTTAAGAGGGAGGTATTAATTTACCAGAGCAATGAATCGCTCATGGCCACAGACAGCAACAGGTGAATGAGTATGTCAAAGGATGACAGCTGATACTACATCCCAAATTACATCTGTTAGGTGGAATAAACAGGTCTCAACTCCTTGTGCTGGTAACATACTATCTGGAGAAAAAGGAGCGCTGTGTAATTTTACCACTAAAGGTAACATCAGATAAGGGATATGACCTCATACTACCCAAAATATACTTTATGGACAGTTTCCCTTTTCTCTTTGCTATTTCTTAGCGATGTTAGATAAATGCAACATATTTGCATGCAAATAGATCTGGAGATGTCAAGAATTTGAATCATATTTTATGTTATGGTGCAAATGTGATAATATGTTTATTAACAAGAAAAAAATATACATATATAACATCTATAGAGGAAATGTAAATTACCAGGCACCCAATACACAGTCAACCTTTAAAAATAAAAACGATCTTTTATGTCCAAAGCTTTAGGGGGGAAAAAAAACCAAAACTGGTTCTTCATTTTCACGTCTACTCTAAGGAAATATTGTTTTTCTCTGACTTAATTTGAGCTGTTTTCAGATACAGTAATGAAAGAGAAGTCTACGTTTTTTCTGCATTCCTAAGTCACTATGTAAAATTCACTAACTGCTAGAAAGGTCCTGGAAGTTTAACACTCTCCTTCATCTTTCCATGATATTTATAAAACCATCTGCTAGTTCTGTGCATCCATTTTTATACTTCACCAGAGAATAATAAGGTTTGGAAAGTTTTGTTAAATGGGATTTCCTTCCTGAAAGGCCTGTCTTAAAATGAACGGGTGGGGGGGGGGGGGGTCACCTATTAGGTTTGAAATGCTTTAGCCTTTTGGTAGACCAGATATATCTGTTATCTAAGGATCTTCTAGGTCACAGACTCAGCAGGCATTAGAGGATATGACAGTTGTTTAATAAAGCCCATTTACGTCCGTCCACTAGAGCCTGTGATAGGTTGGAACACAGTGAAGAAAAAAAGAAAACATTACTTAGTTTTAACTGTACGAGTAAAATAAGTTTGGAGATGATACCCAGAAGATCAAAGTATTCCTCCTTATAAGCCGAACAGGATGACTTATTTTGCTAGATTTGTAGTGAAAAGAAATTGCTGGCATTTTTCTCATCACTGCCCACCATCCACCAAATACTGCTTTGTTAAAATGTTTCCAAGAACCGGCATGAATAATAGTATGGCCAGTCTCCACTGAAGATTAAAAAAGAAAATAAAGTAAGTGAGTGTGGCGCCTTCCCCTAGAGACAAAAGCAAGTCACAAGACAGGAAAATGCCAGGGAAGCATCCTTTGAGTTATGCCGCTCTGGAAATGAGGCTTAAGGACAGCCATGCTTCGCAAATTGCAGCCTTCATGAGGGTGCCTGTTTTCCAAATGCCTCATTCAACCAACACATTTTCAGCCTAACATTTGTCAAACCTCTTCTTTTGTTAAGAGTTAACTTGTCAGCTTTTAAAATGGCTTGCGGTTCCCATCCACCTTCCTTGATGGAAATGTGAAAAGTGTGAGTTACTCCCTTTCACAAAGAATCTTGTCAAGGATCCTGACTCTAATCTGACTTCTCCTCCTGGAGGTAAAAAAAAAAAAAAAAAAAAAATCTACTTTCTGGAAACTAAACAAGTGGTGACTATTCTATCATAATTCTGCTTCACAGAAATAAAAGAGGTCAAACAAGGAGAAAACCACCACCGGATACAGCGTTAGGAGGTGACCCTATGGCCTAAGGACAGCCTGAAAAATGCTAATGTACTTGTAGGGTGTACTTGTAGGGTTTGCTCCTCAAAAACTGGATGAGCGGCTTTTTTTATGCAATGACACCAGCCAATATGTTCCCCTGGCTGAAGTATGACAAATAACAAAGAACAGTCCCCACCTGAGAAATGAGTTGGAAGGCATGATGAATGCCCCAAGCGTGTTCTACGGCACGCTACCATAACACGCTCCCGGCCACACCTACCCGCGTCTCCCCGGCCCGTGCTCCACTGCGCAAGTTCCTATCTTCCTCGTGTCAAATCCTCTCGGAACATTTTAATTCTTCCTCAACACTGATTGCACTGTTTTGTTGCCAATGTCCTCGGCTCCTCTTGGAGTCCATTAGAGCCTGGAAATCAGATAATCTGTCTTCTCCACCTGTCGCTGCTCTACGCTCAGAAGGCCTCTGAGGATGTGCCTGGAACGTGAAGGTCGCTGTGAAAGTCGACCGCAGACATGAATGAAAACGAGACATGCCGGTGAGGTGTTTACTGATCTCACTTAGGAATGGGTCGATTGGTTAGAAAAAAGGAAAATAAGGAAGCAGAGGCGTTGGCAAGTAAGTGCCAAAGCAAAATGAAAATGTGCTTTCATGGGAGTCGTCTCAAGATCGATACACAAAAAAGGGACTTTTTGCTGGAAGGGGTCTATGTGGCTTACACAAAAAAGGACAAGCGAGGGTAGAAACTGCAGCTTTTAGAACGGAATATCTAAGGTGAAGGTGCTGAATGTGAAATTGGCTTTTTTGAAAAAAATATGTGTAATGAATAAACCGGCTCCTTCAAAGTCATCACATGCCCAGCTTTAAAAAAAAAGTAGCCAAGCACCTGCTTAATTAGAATAACATTTTTTCAGGTAGTTGATAAGGATGCAAAAGGTCCTCTAATTAGGAAGTGGCTGCTGAAAAAAATTAAAGAATTAAGTTGGGTTCTAGTTACATGAGGACACAGTAATGTACAGCTATTCATATAAAAGAGGTTCTTCCCTTTTATTGTATTTTTTAAGTTTACTTATTTTGAGAGAGAGAGAGAGAGAGAAAGCACGAGTCAGGGAAGGGCAGAAAGAGAGAATCCCAAGCAGGATCGTCACTGTCAGCACAGAGCCCTTCACGGGGCTCAAACTCACGAACCGTGAGATCATGACCTGAGCCCAAACCAAGAGTAGGAAGCTTAACCGACTGAGCCACTCAGGCGCCCCAAGAAGACCTTACATTTTAACACTCAGTGAAACATAATGGTGGCATTTTTGTGTAAGTACTATTTTAAAAAAGACTAAGAGTCTGACTTAGCATCTAACTTAGTTAATAGGCCACGTGTTCAGCTAGTACGTTCAGTAAAGGAGTGAACCCAGAAGATGTGGGAGAATGGGCGAAGGACAGAAAGCTGAAATACCAAGCCACTAACACTTCTCTCCTTCCTAAGGAGAAGGGGAGAACTCTGAGGGAGAACTCTGAAGGGTCCCTGCCCTTAAGGAGGTCACATCAAGTGTATCCTCCCAGTTGAGGCTCCCATAGACTCCTCTAAAAGCAGTGAACGTTGTACTAACTGGTCCCCCAAGAAAGGGGGTGATGACTCCCCTACGCTTACGTAAGCTTGTGGATGCTCTTGTCACTGTATAAAGGATAACATCATTCTCCAGGAGGAAATCAGAACATAAGCCAGTGGGCAAATTGTTTACATTACTCTGATCCTCAAAACTAGGATGCTAGTAAGAGAGACGGGGCCAGAGGCAACAAATATGCTACTGATGAAAATGCTGTGTCATATACAGTCCCTTTCAAAGAGCCCACTAACAAACTCAATCGAAGCCGTGAGCCTCATTCATCCAACATCCTAACCATGTTCAAATAACCAGAAATAGTTCGTAACATACAACAGTTTGTGTATGATGGTGATTAGTCAAGGACTTGGAGTTAACACAATATCCATCAATTCAAAACGTAATCTTTTAAAATGAAATTAAAATTAGAAGTGCTTTTATAGGCAATGTGCTCTCATACTCTATAGATTATAAATTAATGGATGATAAAATAAAACAGGGTTATCTAGAATGAAAAACAGAATATTTTCCCCAGTTCTGAGTTCATAAAAGCTTGTTTGTGTATTTTTCTCTATGTTAAGGTATATACAATGATTTTCTGAAAAGATAACCTACAAACGAAGATCTATGGAGACTCCCATTTACTGAGAAAATATCAGACCTCTATCTAAAACTGATGATAGCAATGATTAACAATTTAAGAGGAAAAAAATGAACAATACGCTGCTCATTTGCAATTATATTTTCACACATTTTCATAATGAACTAATTTCCAAGGCTGAGCTATATTCATATTTAAAGACACTATATATATCATTGCAAGTAACTAGGAGGCTCATGAAACAATAAAACACAGCTTCTACTTCTCTCAGTTTACTCTTGAGGTAAGTCTTGAAAGGCATATTGTAAATGTCACGGTATCATCTTAAAAGAAACCTAAATCGTGCTTTAAGCGGCTTTCACATATGAGGATATGCTATCATTTCAGCAATTTAAGTGTATTTAATTTTAACGCCATTGTTCTTCCCGGATCATCTTCTCTGTGGCTCTGCCCGAGGCAAACAGGACTACACCAAGTCCTAGATGTGAGACCAGGAACACGGTACACGGGAGGAGGGTCCAGAAGCACACAGCTGACAAGCTACCGGCAGGGATTCTGCCCTGTGGGTTAATCCTGACCCGCTGCCCCAGCACGGACTCAGTGAGGCCTGTGTTGAGTGGGGGGGATTTTTTTTAAGCCCCAAAAAGCAAACTCCTAACTGAATGTGACCTTTAATGATTCTCGCACTCTTCTCTAGTAGCTGGGATGTGAAATTCTCAAAGGATGGTGCTGGACACAAAATCTGATTAAATCAGAGTATGGATTTTTTTTTTTTTTTTCCAGTCTCTTCTGTATTTGTTTAACACTAGAAGGGACTAGATTTCACCATTAAGGATCGGGAAGCACTGCGATAAATGATCATTTCAACTGAGGGATGGGGGCGGGATGAGGGGGAAATAACGTCAGAAGATGCAGGAACCAACAGGGCAAGTGGGGATGGAAGAATTCCAGCTGCCCTTTGACACAATGAGGAAGAAACAGGTGTGGACAGTTAGGCCCTAGAGCTGGCTCCCCAAGGTCGCCCTTGACCCAGGGCAAGGACTTAAGGGATTTTGATGCTGTGACTAAAGCTGGCTGATTCCTCCTCCTCTTTTTCTGCCTTTTCTTTTTCTCTTAGAGAGATTATCATCTTGCTAGAGTAAGAGCTTCTAAAGAATAGAATGATGCTTTCCTAGTATCTCCTCCTAATGCTATAAATAAACTGCTTAACAATTTTGTTCATAACATTTCTTATTCTTTGCATTCAAAGGAGAAAAAAGTACGTGCTGATCTTAATGTGTCTGGTGAATTTCGTTAGTGCCATGAATATGCAACCAATTTAATGCCTTAAAATTTTTCTCAACAACTTTGGTGTGAATTCCCCTTGAAAACGTCAATTAAGAATAATCTATAAATAACAGGGGCAATTACTACCTGTGGTTATTAATAAAACATTTAAAAATACTATAAGCTAACCGCCACCAATATGACAAGGTCATATGATAGTTTTTAAAAATGGCATAATTACAAATACTGTAAAACGACAGTCTACTAATTTAGAGAATCACAGTCTACTTACTATTTGTATGTCTCAGAACGGATATATTCAAACACGTGGGACACACCAAGCTGGAACTGGTCAGCAATGGGGGTAACCCAGGGATTGTTCTCTGCTTTGAACACTTGCTTCTGACCAGTTAAATCCAAGTTTCCTGAAATGATGGAAGGAAAAGAGGAGAGGTGATGTTCATTTCATCTAACACAAATCAGGTCTAAGGAGTCCTGCCCAGTAACCACGGCACAACCCAAAATACCTCTTGGATCATTTGAGTTGATTTTTTAAAAATGTTACTTCAAGTCCTCGCTGGTATGCAAGAAATGTTAGTGATAGTACCCTGGCCCAAGAAATTAACAACAGAAGGAAGGAAGGAAGAAAGGAAGGAAGGAAGGAAGGAAGGAAGGAAGGAAGGGAGGGAGGGAGGGAGGGAGGGAGGGAGGGAGGGAGGGAGGAAGGGAGGGAGGGAGGGAGGAAGGGAGGGAGGGAGGGAGGGAGGGAGATAAAAAGGTAAGAAGGAAGGAAACCTGGAAGGAGTTCTTGCAAATGCAGCACATACTTTATTTTTCTAGATATTTTTTTACAGAGAAGGAAATGACCCATCCAAGACTGAAAGATACAAGCCTTTTAGAACCTCCTGAAATTCTATTTGACAACGTATATTATTGCTTGTCCAATCTCATCTAAACCCAATCCAATCAACATCACCATTCATCAAAGCAGACCATGAGTGAAGGAAGATAAGAATGTTGCCCAAGTAAAATTATTGTTTTATTACTCAGGGACCATAAGCACATCACAGAATCGGCACTAAATGAATCTCATTAACACAGCTAGAAACTCACATCTGTATACTCCTTACCAAAGCTGATGAATTAGCTTTAAAAACCATTTCTTCATTTGATTACCTAGCAATCCCTAAGGTCAATAATTGACATCGCTTTATAGATGGAGAAATGGAAACATGGCAAAATTAAGTAATATGTCCAAGATCAGAACATGTCAAAGTCGGGATTTGAACCCAAGGCTCCTGACCCCAAATCTTGTATTTCTACGCTGTCTGGTGAAGCTTTCAGGTTACATATTCTAGATCAACCACGGATGAGTTAAGGAAGGTAGCATAACAAAGTCAGCAAGTGCCACCCATCTGAATATCATCTGTTAATAGTCAGCTGACCTTTTCCCCCCCGTTTGGTATATTCAAAAATGGTAAAGGCTACGTGTGAAAGAGCTTCCCACCACACGCTTGCCTACGCAAGAGACAAGGACAGCACGGTGTTGGAGCAGCAGCGTATTCAGGTTACTTGGCATCAGACTCACCAAAAGCCTTCCCCTAAAGGCCCTACTGAGGAAGTCCACTTTCAGACTCCCAGCCTGCAGGACAAGAGACTCACCGATTATTCTTCCCAAGATACATCCAACGTGCCTTGCCTGTCCAGTTTTGAAACTTTACTTGCCAATTGTGTCATAACTGATAACTCAGGATAAGGAAAACACATTCTGGGATGCAAGTATACCATGAAGCACATAATGTCCTAGCTGATCTGAACTTAAGAAATGCACAAACATTTGTGCTGGGAAGATGGTGTAATACTTCTTCTTAAAACAATTGATGGTTTCAATTTGTCTTTTTGTTATACGAACTTGTAACTATTCAGAAAAATAAAGAAAAGACCAATATAAAAGTGATTACAATTTAATAAAATGCTTCTCAAGAAAACAGATATTACCAAATATAATGAGTAATTCGTCATTTTTCCAAAGCTACTTAGAATTTGTTGGTGTCAACTACAAAAATAAGCAGATAAATTTCTCTCCAAGATTATCAATATTGTCAGTTTCCTCATCCTAATGGTTAAACATCATTAGTCAGATATTAAATCATTGGGTAAATTAATAGGCTTTATTCTCTAAACCAGGAGTCAGAAAACTGCCTCAGGCAAGTCAAAATCCCTGAGTTGTCCAAATTCTCTTAGCTGCATATCCTACTTGGGTGTGAGCTGTAAGTCCTGAGCTATTTGTTTTTTATCTTCTCCTGGGGAGGGGTTTTAGCTTTCCAAGAATAAAAATTTGTATCTTGTTTAAATTCCTCTGTAATTATTTTTTTCTTTTAGGATCTTGTTTGCTGTCTCTATGCCCTCTCTTCCATATAATTCTATTACTTTTTCCAATTTTTTCTTTTCCTAAAAATGAATATAACATCTGAAAAAAAGTCTTCCGTTTAAAAACAATTCTAGGGGTGCCTGGGTGGCTCAGTCGGTTAAGTGGATGACTGTTGATTTCAGCTCAGGTCATGATCTCACACTTCGTGGGATCGAGTCTCACATCAGGCTCCATGCTGACAGCACAGAACCTGCTTAAGATTCTCTGCCTCCCTCTCCCCCCTCCCCTGCTCTCTCCCTCTCTCTCTAAAAATAAAAATAAAAACAATTCTAAAAGAGACAATAAAACCAATTCCATATTTAAAAAAAATTTTAATGTTTATTTATGAGAGAGAGAGAGAGAGAGAGAGAGCACATGCAAGCAAGGGAGGGGCAGAGAGAGACACACACAGAATCCGAAGCAGGTTCCAGGCTCTGAGCTGTCAGCACAGAGCCTGACACCGGGCTTGAACTCACGAACTGTGAGGTCATGACCTGAGCAGAAATCGGACGCTTAACCGACTAAGCTACCCAGGCACCCCAACAATCCCATATTTCTTAAGTGGCCTGTTTTAAACGTACAGTGAATATGTTGCCCATTGTTCTTAGGAAGCATGGTCACTGAGGGAAGCAGTGCCACAGCAGGCAACAGTCACCATGGTATAGCAAATTCACTAATAAGCTGGGGGTGGAGGCAGTGGAAGTAAACACCTCTCTTAAAATCTTCACCCCATAAACAAGCTATGTTCATCCTGCCTCTGAGGCCTGCCCACTGACATCGGCATGAAACCAACTATGAAAAAATAAATAACAGACATCTGGAAAAATATACGTATTCCAAAGTGGCTAAGAAAAAAAGGAAGAGAAGCCACAAAAGGCATGAATGGCATAAGGAAGCAAACCATTTCCTAAACAAGGGGATCTCCCTGTTAGTGGCTACTGTGACCTGAAGATCTTTCCTCCTTGTTCCCCAAATCATCTATCCTACTGAGAAATACAGTCTGAATTTCTAATGGGTATAATTTAATCTGGTGAACATCTGGGACTCCCCAACATTCGCATATCACCAGGAATTAATTCAACGGGATTGCTTTCTCTTAACATGTGGTTCAGACTAGTCTGCGGAAGAAGAGGGGGAGGATGAGGGAAGGGAACTCGATACCTGGAGCACAGAGCACTTCTCACCATGCTGTGTTTTCAGGGCCCTGGGTCCATGTGAGAAAACTGTGGACCAGGGACAGTCTCCAGGAAAGACCCCACAGGCAATCCTCAGCTCGGGGATGACGTCCATGGGACAGTGAGAGAAAGAAGACTCTCTTTTCTCCTGGGCTGCATCATAAGCTTGCTTCCACCAAGGTCCAAGGGTTGTCCCGAAAATGCGGGAGTACAGGTATGCTCTGAGCGAAGCAAATCTTAATGGATCATCTCTGAGCTTGAGATACAAGTACATGTCTCTGTGCGAAGGAAGAGCCTGCTTCCTACCACCTACCCACTTGGGAATGCACGTGGCCTCTTGTTAACTTATTAGCAGCCTCTTACAAAGCCGGCAGCCTTTTTAGTGGTAATCCTCTGAAAATCACGTACTAAAGTTCTATGCTCCCTGACTGCCACACATGGAAGACAGAGCTAGAGGAGTAATGCCAAGAAAGGTCAGCCGTGTTCTCTGGGCCCTTTTGTCTGAAGCCTCTAACCCCCTGGAGATCTGTCAGTCCCTAGCAATGTCTCTATTTAAGCGCTGTCAACGGAGACAGAAGAGACGGAGGGGACTGCTAATGACGTCTGCTAACTGGAGCACGCAGGAGCAGGAGACGCTGGATGCCAGCTAGACACGTACCCTTTGGGGAAAAGGAGTGCGAAAGTCGGGGTACAACACAAAGGATCATGGGATATTCATGAGCATTCTCGTTTCTACCACTTTACACTCATCTGTGCATTCCAGAGGGGGAGGGGGCCTGGGGCACCCTCTCCCCCACCCCCATGTGCTTAATTTTAGTATCAAACACAGCTACTGAGTCAGATTCCCAGATCTTCACCGGGCTGCCAGAATTGGCAGGGAGTGATTCAAGTTCCCTGGGGGGAGGGGGCGACCCAAAACAATAGCTCGGTGGTGGTCGAAGCTGCTCTTTCCTTGTAAACAAAGAAGCAGGAAGACCATGTTTAACATCCACAGCAAACCCTAAAGCAGACGACTGCTGCAGGTGACAGAGACGGAGATCGTGCAAGCCAAACCCGGGCACTGCCTCTTCGGAGCTCTAACCCGGCTCGGGGTAATAGGACGTGCTTATTTTGCTTTTCAACTTAATGTCATCGGCGGAGGGCACAACACCTGCCTCTGTGCGGCTGGAATCTTCCCAGCCGGCTATTTGTCTCCGGCCTCCCTACCTGCCGGTGTGCCGGCCCAGAATGCAGCAATTTCAGAAGGGGGTTAATATAATTAGAGTAAAGCTGGGCCATTATACTATGTGAAAAGATGACACCCGTCTCATATTGGCCTAGCAACAAGTTACCCTTGCCTCGGCAAAGCTCATCTGTCAGCTGTCGGAGGTAGGTTCCCTTTTAAGTAATAACATGCAGGAAGCGTCTCGCCCCCGCTGTCAGTCAGGATGCAATCCCCCTCACTGCCGCACGCTTCAGTGCGTCTAGTTAGGCGCCCTCGCCCAGCTCCTTTATTAGAAGCCCGAGCGGCGCTCTGGTGGTGTTCTAACAAGGATCAGGCAGCAGGATTAAGCACTGTGACAAAGAGGATCTAATAAGCTAGAAAGTGGTGCATCTACAGACAGGCTGGCTGGCTCCCAGACATAGATTCACTCTGCTCACTCTTCGGTGGGAAGGCCCGGGCCACAGGGGAAGCCAGCCAGCTCCGTGATTAGCGGTGACCCCCTGACCGAGGCTGCTATGAAGATCATATATCACTCAGAGGCTTATTCTGCAATCGCAAATTGGATTTGCCATTTTATTACCTGCAAAAGGACCACATATGCTTCTTTCCAAAGCCGCTGGTACAGTAAGCTTTGCCGTGCCACCGTAATTTTGTAAGCACTAAATCATGCAAAACAATCGTTCTCCTTGCTGGTTACAGATGGGATTGAATGCAATAGGCAATTGCGGCCCCATTAATAAACATGGTCATTTTCACTTACGGAAATTGGTTATTTTCATAATCACCCTGTTCAGAATTCTTCCTGTGTACTTGGAATTCTGAAACATGTGGCCGGTAAATATTATTTATCATATATTAGGAAATCCAGAGGATCTGGGCCAATTTTTCACACCATCAAAGCGGCATTCCCTTCTTTCGTAATTCCAAAATTCCATGGAGCGCTTTTTTAAATTAATGCACTCTAAAAGCCAGGTGCTCACTCCCAGAAATCTAAGGCCATGGTCTAACAAGGTAAAAGTAGCAAACCATGGCTGACTGGGCAGTCTATCATTAGTGTACTAGGTTCGCCCAAACGCAGATAATTGATTTGCTCTGGAAGGGGTCTAGATGGGACATTATGACAGCTGAAAGATCACCCCTGCTCCTCAGTGAAACCACACACTGAAGCTAACCACAAATGACTCCAACACAAAATACAAGCTACATTTACGGCTGCTCCATACATAAAGAGATACCCTACACCTAAATCTCTATAATTCTTATTACCACAAACCATACCACTCATCGCAAAAGTACATGATTAGAGGTAACAACTCAATAGGGAAGGCTCCTACTTTTCCCCTTCTTTAGCAAAACACTTTACTGAATGGAAAATGATCATATGGCTCATAAAATAATGCTTACATTGTAACAGTAAATGTTTGTGGTAATAAAACACACCGGAAACAAACAGAATGTTCACCAACAGGTGAGAAGCAGAATAATGTATGTTCCAGCCCTATAGGTATGGAATGGATTTATTTGCATGTCCTGGCCTAGAAAGAGGTCTACAGTATAATTAAAAATAATAATAATAAGAGTATTCTAAATTTGCTCTTATTTTTGAAAAAAGTACCTCAAAAAAATCCCATACATGTGCATGAGTAAATGTTTATGTGAAAAGTAAAAGAAGAAGGCACATACGTCAAATCGTGAATGTGGGTTTCCCTGAAGAGGGGAAGTTAAGGCAGGACAGGGATTTGAACCAGCAGAGCAAAGGATAAACTACTCATTTTCTCTTTTGAGAATTCCATGTGCTTACAAGTATGGATTATTTTTATAATAAAAGCATAAAGTACCCTGAAAGGAAATGCCAAATACAATTTCAAAATACATGAAGCACATTAATTAGCACAAAGGAGCCCATCTTATTTAAAATGGCATCGTCCATGGGGCGCCTGGGTGGCTCAGTTGGTTGAGCGGCCGACTTCAGCTCAAGTCATACAGCTCGTGCATTCGAGTCCACGCTGGGCTCTGTGCTGACAGCTCGGAGCCTGGAGCCTGCTTCCGATTCTGTGTCTCCCCCTCTCTCTGCCCCCAACCCACTCACATTCTGTCTCTGTCTCTCTCAAAAGTAAATACACATTAAAAATAAAAAAATTAAATGGCATCATCCTACTGCAGTGAACACCAAACTTCGTAGATGATGGTCTATAAAGCCGTAACTGGACTGAGAATCTAGATCTGAAGCTGCTTCTCTTTCTGGGCATCATCAATGCAATCAAAGTAAGCTGGGATGTCTCATGACAGCTCTCAAATTTATTCCGTGGGGAATTCGAGGCCACACTGTCATTCTGGCAATTGTCTGCTTAGCCTTTCTGGCAACACGTCATTCATTTAATACACCCAATGAATGCACTGCTGCTTTAGGATACATACTTAAATAGACAGCTGCTCTTCTGATCTTGTTGGGGAAGAGTACAATTTAAATAAAAAAAAAAAATAAAAATAATATCCTGCCAAATGGCTCCAACAAAGTGGCCTCTGATTTATATGTATCCCTGTGTACAAGGGTTCAGAAACCCTTTTCACCAATGAAGAAAAATTGCATGTCACATAGGTTTCCCTCTGATACTCTTCTTGGCCATTTGAGATCTGTGTTCCAGGGTCAGATGGAAAAAGGGGGCCCTCGGTCACTTATAAACATGACGGCCCAACAATGGAACCACAGCAGCCCCAACACACACCACCATGGTTGTTTCTTCCTGCAAGGCACCTTCTATGGGTGTTAAATAAATAATTCGTGTTTTAACCTGCTGCTCATATAGGATTTCCCAATCATCCTTTCAAATGTGGGAGGTAATCTCATTTGTGCTTGCCAGATTTCCCTTTGTTATGTAATGCTACCAAGGGTAGACAGAAGCCCAGGAGATCTGGCCAGAGGACCTGGCTCCCGATCCCAAATCGCACACATCAACTTTGTGACAGACACGTTTGGGGTCAATCTTTGTTCTTTTTTTCTGAGGTTTGCCTTCCTCAGCTGTCCTGTGGGGATAACAGTACCAACTGATAGGACTACAGACAAGAGCCAACAAGTGTACAGAATGGTTCCATAAACTGGAAAGCACTATATACAGTATGCTCCTCGTTATTATTATTTCAAGTGAAATCTGCAAAGGAGTGAAATGTATACTCGAAAACAATGTGCCTAAAGTGGGTTTGCTGAATGAATTTATAACCCCCGGAAACAGGAGGTGCCCTAAGTCAGTTATTATTTATGCAGTGACACTCTTATGAGGAAGGGGCCCTGTTCATGATCTTCTCAAGGGTCTGTGATTGAAAGGAGAGGAAAAATAAAATTTAGCAACACTGATTTCATTTCCTGGAAGTCTGAATGATGTCTAAACAGCAGCAGTCTGAGGCACCCTCCTGGAGTCAGTTCCCAGAGTACACTGGGGGCACCCACCGTCCCCCTAGCCCTCATTCTCTCCATTCTAATTCCCGAGTTCAGGACATCCTTATGCCTGCCTGGGAAGCTGGGAATGTCAACACCGAGGGAGCTTCCGTTACCCTGGAGACTCCAGAAGTCACTAATTAATGCAACATAAACTAAAATAAATTTATGTTCAAAGAATAAGTTTCAGTATAATCTTTTTTAAGTTTATTTATTTTGCAAGAGAGCAAGTGAGCAGGGGAGGGGCAGAGAGAGAGAGGGAGAGAATCCCAAGGAGACTGCACAGTCCGTGTAGAGCTCAATGCAGGGATTGAACTTGAACTAACCATGAGACTGTGACCCGAGCCAAAATCAAGAGTTGGACACTTAAGTGACTGAGTGAGCCACGAAGGTGCCCTTCAGTATCATAACTTTTAATAGGATTGATAAATATATATCACAAACCGGCCTTCACCATAGCTGTTTAAGATAAACGTATACAGAAAGGCCACCTTCTTGATAAAACTTTTTTTTCAGCCAGTGTAGCATTCAGTTCATCTTTTATCTCAGGTTCCTTCAACAATTCCCTCATTAGCAAGATTTAATATTTATAATAGCATTACCTAATTGATTTGTGATACTGCAGACAGGAACAATTTGTTGTTTTCTTCCTTGAAGGCCCTCTAGTCCCTAGTTAATCCCTACAGGTATATGGGGCTCACCATCACATCCACATTGCCTAGTTATTTTTGTTCCATAGCACACCTTTAGAAGACCTGCAACTCCCTTTCAGTGAAACATATGGAGTCTTGAAGAAGTAAGGAGCAGGCTGTATAAGAAGAGTAAACTGTATAAATTAACACCATTAGCATGTAAGAAACAAAATCCAAGACAGCATCTACCATTCATGCTTGTGAACACACAAGTATAAGGAAACGCAAACACTAGAAGACAGTGAGTTCTATCCTGTTCACTTGCAGTTCAGAAACATCCTCCTCTCAAATTAGCAGATATTCAAAAAGACTGGGGCTCCCAGGGTTGGCCAAGGGTCGAGAATTAGACAGTTCCCAATATGGCTGGTCAGAGTACAAAATGGCACCTCTTTACGGAAAGGTAATTTTGGCAATATATATTCAGAGCTATAAAAATGTTCATACTGTTTGACCTAGTAATTCCATCCTGGTAATAAATTTATGCTAAGGAAATGATCATAGATATCCGCAATGATTTATGAATACAAATTTTCAACTCAGTGTTGCTTATGTTCCTCCTCAACATCTGTAAACAACTCAGATGTCTAAGGGCTTGGTTAACAAATTATAAACACTCATATAATGTAGCCACATGATTAAAAATGTTTTCAAATAAAATTTAATGACATACAGTGATGGTCATGACTTAATATTGAACTGAACACAATAGGCTATTGAACTCATAAAGTATGGTAGGTTTTTTTTTTTTTTAAATAGGTATTTACACATACATGTAAGGAAAAAGGCTAAAAAAATACACATAAGTACCAATACACAAGAATAGAGAAAAGGTGGGAGGGAAGTACACTCAGAATCCTAACAGTGGCCATTTCTGAAAGACAGGATCGAGAAAGTTACCCCTTTCTGTGTTTTTCAGATTTTCTAAAGCTGTTTCTAAAGTTGTTAAAAACACTATATTGTACACCTGAAACTAATAGAACACTGTATTTTAACTATTCTGGATTAAAATAAAAAAAAGTAGGTTAAAGCAATATAGAAAATAAATAAATAAATAAATAAATAAATAAATAAATAAATAAATATTTAAAAAGACTTGGGTGAGGCCCAAGAGTTTCCATTTCTAACAAGTTCTTACGGGCAGATAATGTTTCTTGTGGAGACCACACTCAGAAAATAGTCACTACTGACAACCGTAATTAGAAATTAGAAATAACTGTATAATGTGTAGGCATTTTAAATATAGACAATTATATCTGTCAATTACTCCTCAATAACGTTAAAAAAATTTGATCAAAGGTTTTTTAAATTTTAAATAAAGCAGCCAAAAAATAATAAATCTTGACTACTGAGAAAGAAATCTAACTTTTAGACAATATTACTAGTACTATTAAAGACGTCAAAAAAAAAAAAAAAACCCCACAGATCAATGAATACTCACCATTACCATCATTTTCATCACTGTAATTACAATAGCTCTTATTTGCAGAGCGTGTACCATATACCGGTCGTAGCTTCAGGTGCTTTGCATACACGTTATCCTAAGCAGTTACTAAGATCTTGCATGGAAAGTATTATCATCTCATTTAAGAAAAGCAACAACATTCAGGGCGGTTAAGATCCATATCCAAGGTCACATGAGTAGTACAAGGCAGAGCTGGGATTCAAAGGCCAATTTATCTGGGCTCTTGGTCTTTCCAGGACAGGACACGCATCTCCTACCACAAAAAGGTATTGATTGAGGAAGCATTGGAACAGTCAATAACTTGACCAGGTTTAATGAGCACCAGGGAGGCATCTGCGGAAATACACTCTTTACCTCCCTCACAGGTCTAATATTCCATTATCAGAACCATTATCTTAAAGGTTGAAAGCCTAGTTGCCTCTAGGTTATTTTCTTTTTATATTAAAACACCCTGGTAGAGTAATGCATTATTAGGCTGATACACTTTCATTAACAGGACAGAGTGACTACTTTTAAGAGGTAGCATTAATACAGACAGGCATGCACTTCCCTATTCGCCGTTTTTACTCAAAATCTGCAACTATGCTTTGAGGTGGCTCATGTACAAATACACTGACTGTAACATTACTTATACAGAAGCTGATCAAGATCGAGATGTCAGTTTAACTCAGAAGCCCATTCAGGGAAGTTGGGAGGGAGGGGTCTTGTGGGGATGGAGTCTTAAACATATGTAGATTTCTATGCGATTTTATTTTCCAAATCATGTGAAAAGAGGAAATGACTGCTTAGATAACTTTACAGGACATAAAAAGCCAGAGAAATATAAACTGATTCAATTAGTGTGAATACGGTCCCATAATCTTAATAATACTAATGGTGGGGAGCCTGGTAGCTCAGTTGGTTGAGCATCCGACTTCAGTTCAGGTCACGATCTCCCTGTTCTTGAGTTCAAGCCCTGCATCAGGCTCACTGCTGTCAGCATGAAGCCCACCTCACATCTCTGTCCTCCTCTCTCTGCCCATCCCCTGCACTTTCTCTCTAAAATAAACATTAAAAACAACAGTAATAATAACTGTAATGACCTTTCCAAAAGGCAACAACTTGTTTAATGGCTAACCTCAAAAACGGTTACTAAAAAAGTATGGCAATTGTTCCGCCAACAGGACCAGGACTGAAGTTTAAGTGTCATTGTAATATATTACCAGGTACTTGCTCATGAGGAAGTATGAAACGAAATTAATTTTATTTTTTATTTATATATAAATACCCCTGAATCCAACTTTATTAAAGGTTAAGTAAGGGATCAATCTACTACACAGGACCTAAACTTAAGTTATATGTAAAAATGGCTTGTTTCGGCTTTGCTCCTCACTCTGGAGCTTATATTTTTATTACTTTGGTGCCAGGTGCCACGCTCTCTGCAGAGGCTGTAGGTGGTAGGAGTGTGGATATTATGTCACGTAAAATATGTACTAAGATAATTAAGAATCGTGAGTGACACAAATGCTAAAACTACATGAAAAACTGCAACAATTGTAACTCAATTTCCAGTGAATTCAAAATTACTCATGCTAAAAGAAACCCCGAATGTTTTTTAGGTAATGTACTAACAGCCCATTTTAATAAGTTTGATGAACTTACTTTTGCTTATTTTCAAGTGTAACAATAATAGCTTAGAACCAAGATGTAATGGAAAGAAAATCACAACTATCTTGAAGTGGTATTTCCATGTGTGTGAATACACACATGCATGTACGTACCCACATACACACTCACCCTACTGTAGCATCTGACAAATAAAAGCAAAGCAAAGACTACACCCAAAAGCAGAAAAGCCGTATAGTTGTGGGGAGCGGCGGGGGGAAGTTCAAAAAATGTTAAGTTTCTACTTTTACAGATACCTATATACTTCTTTTTCAGTATAAGTGATATAAGGCAAATAAACATCCCAAACTAATATAAACAAGAGGACCTTACTGTCTGGTGCTAATCCGGAGTCAAGCACAGGCCAAGGATACAAGCTGATGACTATGTTAAAAAAATTTAATAATAAGCCTTAAGAAACAGGAAAGCCAAAGGACAATACAACTCAAGGTACAAAAGTCTGCCCCACTTCCCAAAGCTCTACTTAGACAATTTGCCATTCCTAATGTACGAAGGAAGTATTAACTATAAATAACCGAGAGAAAATGGAGATCTACCACAATTTGGGATTTGGGTGAGGATGATCACATCATGAATTTGTTTCCAGTATTTTTGGAAAGCCAACTGTCTTGGGTTAAAAATATGAAATCCTGTCACAGTTAACAAACAATAAAAAAGGAAAGTACTATGATACTCTACTCAAGGGAAAAACAATCAACAACTATGAGACAGTTTTCAGTGTGTGAAGGTGTTTCAGAGACTCAATTTATTTACCGAAGAATAGAGTTTGAATTAGCCAAGTCCTGGCTTCGTTCCAGGCAGTGGCACTTCGCGACAAGTGTCGTGATTGCTACTGGTTTACCCAGCGTGGTCTATCGGCAAACTCCATCTTGCTACTGTCAAGAGTCAGACTATCCTGAGAGTCCTTAACCACTATCATCATAAACACTTACCAGAAGAAAAGAGAAACAGAATTAATATCTTTCCAATGACACCACCTGTTTAAAACACAAAATAACCACCTTAAGAAGTAACTAATTGATACGAGACATTTTTGACGCTATTTGAATTTACTATCTTATTTGATCTTCACCATCCGGAGACCTAAAGAGATGTTCACAAGGGAAACATTTTTGCTTGGTAGTAAATTTGACATCAACAAATAAAAACAAATGGTGTCCTATGGCTTCAGCAAGAGCCAGGTCCCTCTCTTCGATAATGCAAATTTATAAGAGTAAGAGGGGCAAACCTAGAATAAATAAAGCAGGCTCCGCACAGTGGCCAGAACGGCGGCTTCAATTTTTAAACAAGTGTATTTTACAAACGGTATTGTGGGGGCACCTGGGTGGCTCAGCTGACTAAGAGTGTCTGACTCTTGATCTTGGCTCAGGTCACGATCTCATGGTTCGTGAGTTTGAGCCCTGTGTCGGGCTCTGGGCTGACAGCTCAGAGCCTGCTTGGGATGGTCTCTCTCTCTCTCTCTCTCTCTCTCTCTCTCTCTCTCTGCCCCTTCCCCGCTTGCACACTCTCTCTCTCAAAATAAATTAACTTAAAAAAAATTTTTTTTAATCATTCACAGGGCATTCATACTCACTTTCCATCAACAATGTGTGACTTACTTGGGACGACCATGAGCAAACATACCATAGTGTTTCTTGCTTCTACACCTACCTCCATGCTTTCTCCCCTGTGCCTCCTGACAAAAACCCCATTCCATGTCACCTCTTCAGGGAAGCCTGCCTGGACTTCTCCACAGAAATCTGAGCCCTATGATTCTTGTCTATCACAGCACTTATTTGTTTTGCAGTACTTATTACATTGTATAATTTTTTCCTGGGTTGTTTTTTTCCTTTGGTCTGTTCTTCCACCTCCACTGGAAGCTCCGTGGGCACAGAAGCTCTTATCGACCGTCTTGCTCTGTGAGGTGCCTGGCTCCTCTCACAGCAGCGGCTGCTGTGTCTACACTCCCATTACATAACCAAAGTGGAATTACAACCAAATTGTTTCCCTTTCAGAGTCCTTCATGAAATAGGGTGGGCATTTTGTCTTACACGTTTTTCTTTTCCTGGCGTCTAATGCATAATGATGATGCGTTTCTCCAACGGGATGAGAGGTGGTCCCTCTCCGGGTGCCTTTCACCTGAACTGGGATAGAGTTTTAAAGGCAACTATACACTTGTCCACCTACACTTCATCCCAGGCCCACCACAGATTGCGACGTGTCCCCTTCTGTCCCACTTGACAGTAATGACTGGCACTGGAGACGTCACTGAGCTGGGCATGGAAAGACTACCCGGGAGGGGGAGAAGAAACACTAACAGCAATGCAGCAGGCTCTCACAGGTACGTCGAATCAGTAGACTATCCGTGTTTATTCCCAGTGTGCACAATGGCTTAAGTGATAAGCACATAATCTGAAAATGAGAAAAATGCTTCTTGGATCTACGCATCACCGACTAGCCTAGATGCCTCATCCATAGCATCTCAAAGGTGTCTGAGAAGGGGCCACACAGTTAAGGAACAGGAGGTTCAGAGAGGATTCTGTCGTTTCCCGAAGGCGCATGGCAACATTGAGATTCACACCAAGGTCTGCTCCTTCCTACATGCCACGGTCAGTCATCAGGAAGGACCAGTTTGTCTGTTTGCTCATTCTTGCCCATTTTTCCTCCTTCCTCTCTCTTCCCTTTTCAAGAAAAAACCACAGTGACAATATAAACACACTTTCAAGTGTGTTGGGGTCAGCACAAAATAGCCAACTATGCCTAGAACAGCACCTAACCATGGTTGTGATGTAAAACGTAGGTTATCCCATAAATTATTCTAGAAGACAAATAATTATATATACATATGTGTTTCAGAAACACGTCTGCAAATATCAATACCTAATAAAAATCAAATAGAAAACAGAAATGCACAGAATCACTGAGTACAGACAGTAGCTGAATTACACAGATGATCTCCATTTCACAATACAAAACAGTATGTATGATACCAATAAGAACGTTTAGGGAATGAAAACGTCCTGAGTCTTTTACAGCTAACTCAGGTTCAGGTTCAGGAGAAAACCCTCCTTATTTCTCGCTAAACATTTTCTCACGTACTAGAGGTTTCTTATTAAGACTCCTACACCGAAAATGAGTTACGCCAAGGACTGCAATTCTCTTTCACGTGTTGTTTATGTGCACACATGAGACTTTAGAGATTACACAGGTTTCGGAAGTGATTTTATATGCCACCACAGTCCTATGCCGGGACTGCCGTCCAAAACAGCACAGACTAGGTGCCTTACACAACAGAAGGTTATTTTTTCACGGTTCTGGAGGCCAGCAGCCTAAGATCAAGGTGTCGGCAGATGTGGTTTCTCCTGAGGCCTTGCTCCTTGGCTTCTAGATGGCCACCTTCCAGCTGTGAACTCACATGGCCTGTGGGAGTACCAGCCTGGTGTCTCTGTGTCCAAATTTTCTCTTCTTAAAAGATACCAGTCAAATTGGATTAGAGCCCTCCCTAAGGGCCTCATTTTAACTTAATTACCTCCTTAAAGACCCTATCTCCAAAGAGAGTCACATTCTAAGGTGTTAGGTCTCCAGCATATGAATCTTAGTGGGGGTGGCGGTACGGATGGGCATGGAAACCAGTTCAGCCTGTAACAGCCACTGTCTCCATTTTCTTAATAGTCAAGTGGCTGGAGTTTCAGAAAGTCTGCCCTACATATCTGTTTTTGATTAATCAAGGTACTTATCCACTCACAAACACCTGTTTAGTAGAGTTTATGTCACAAAGATAAGAAAACTTGTCCCCAGTGAGCTTGTGGTCTAGTGATTCAAATGAATACAAAACAGAGATAATTACAACACAATAAGCCCTTGATTCAGAGTGGAAATGGAGGCAGAGGGTAGGACCAACGCGGGGAGTGACTCTTCACAGGATCTCAGTGGAGTCTCCAGAAAAAGGGGACAGGGGCAAAAAGTAGAAATCACAATGACAACAGGAAGACTGGGAGCTTTGTCTGGAAAGGCAGGCAGGGGGCGCTAGATCACCGGAAGCCTTATCTGGCAGAGCACCTGGGGCTTTATCTGCGTGTGCTTACACCAATGGAAGGTTTAAAGCAGGAAAGCCACAGCCCACATCTCCACAGACTACACAGGTCAGTCATTTGGTGCAAAACAACGGTCTTTGCTGCAGAGGCACTCTGGTATGTGGCATGAGCCCTTAGCGGCTTCCTAAGCCATGTCCTACACGGATTTGTTACTGAGAGTCGAATGATTTATAAAATGTTCTTTAAAAATCAGACTGGATCTGCGACCAGCTCTATAATGTCAACATGCTTATACACCCGGGTGAGAAATGGATGGAGAACAGCCAGTGTACCCATAACCGCAAGAGAAGAAACAATGCTCGGGGCGATCCTTATCCATTTCCATATACGGTATTTCCATTCAAATCCCAGATGCATTTAACTAAGACTCTAGACAGATCACACATGCTCTCCTCTGCATGATGAAGAACGTTAAGTGTTTACCTCCCAGGGTTATTAAGGGACTAGAATGGTTAATAAATGTACAGCTCTCAGAACGTTGTCTAACACACAGCAGTACAACAGAAATATACGCTATTACTACCACAGCAATTGATACTGCTCTACCGTTAAAGACGGTGAGAACTTCTGATCTAGAAAAGTGATGTGACTCTTATGTGGGATCCTGAGAAACTTAACAGAAACCCATGGGGGAGGGGAAGGAAAAAAAAAAAAAGAGGTTAGAGTGGGAGAGAGCCAAAGCATAAGAGACTCTTAAAAACTGAGAACAAACTGAGGGCTGATGGGGGGTGGGAGGGAGGGGAGGGTGGGTGATGGGTATTGAGGAGGGCACGTTTTGGGATGAGCACTGGGTGTTGTATGGAAACCAATTTGACAATAAATTTCAAAAAAAAAAAAAAAAGAAAAGAAAAGTGACGTGAAAAACCCTAAGAATGGACACCCTGGCTTTTACACGGCAAACACATGAAGAGTGGTTTTCACTCTTTGACACGGTTGTGTCTTCAACACAATTCAGGAAGAGAAGAACACTATTTCAAACATGATGTGACGGACCTATGGGATATCAACATGGAAACGGTCACGAGGCATAGGATATAGGGCCTGCACTCTCAGGTAAGTGGAAGAGCTAGCTGGAGATTACGAAGGTGGAACTTATAAGTAATACAATACACAGTAAGTTAAGTGTCTTTAAAACAGGCCTGCCTAGCATTTATGCAAGAGCCAAATAGACAACATTCCAGAAAACACAGGTGGGAAAAAAAAAATGAAGCTTTCTGAAGAGCAGACTACTTGTATGTAATCCAAACTACTATATATTTATATAAAATATTATGTAATTTAATATATTAATTGACGAGGCACTTGGGTGGCTCAGCTGGTTAAGCATCTGACTTCGGCTCAGGTCACGATCTCACAGTTCGTGGGTTCGAGCCCCATGTTGGGCTCTGTGCTGACAGCTCCGAGCCTGGAGCCTGCTTGGGATTCCGTGTCTCCCTCTCTGTCTGCCAATCCCCCACTCACACTCTGTCTCTCTCTCTCTCTCTCAAAAATAAACATTAAAAAAAAAAAAATATATATATATATATATATATATATGAATTGACATAATGTGAGCTGTAGGAGTAAAAATCTGATTTTGTTATTCTTTTGGCATTTCTAGCTATGGACATCATTTGGTGGGTCAGAAAGACAAGGAGACTATCAGACATAAAGATTAAATTTCTCTTTAATTATATAACATCCAGTATTTTCTCATCCTTTGGATAAAAGCGCTTCCTCAAAAACGTTGCTGCCACTTTAAATCTTTAAACTGTGTAATATTCTTCAAAGAAGTGTGGCTCCTTTGTAAAGTCACCACTCTATTTTCAGGGGGCCGCCATGGTGGTACCAAATGGCACGCAGCAGAACACGAGGCACCTCACTACAGTTCAGTGAGCCATGGGAGCAGGAGCTCCGATGGCAGTTTTCAGATGCTATTTGATGATGAATGATAATATTAAGCTCCTACTCAAAGGCAGCATACAATAATTCTCCATTCCCTGATACTGAAAACCTGTAAAGGAACATAAAGCTAGCCTCATACTACAATTTACCCCCACTGGTGAAAGCACTCTTCTGAGGGAACCCCTCAACGAAAGCAGGGGGAAAAAGAGACAGGTCAGCAAGAGACTGGGCACGGAAGGGTGGTGGCCCTATGCCAGGTAAATTAGGAAGAAGGCCGAGATGGCACCAAAAAGCCACTGTTTTCCCATAATGGTAAATCTGCACAATCAGCCTTAGATTTTATACGTACTTTATCAGGGGCACCTGGGTGGCTCAGTTGGTTAAGTGGCCGACTTCAGATTGGGTCACAATTTCAGTTTGAAAGTTTGAGCCCTGCGTCAGGCTCTATGCTGTCAGTGCAGAGCCTGCTTTGGATCCTCTGTCTCCCTCTCTCTCTCTCTCTCTCTCTGCCCCTCCTCTGCTTGCTGTCTCTCAAAAAATAAATAAATAAATAAATAAATAAATAAATAAATATTTTAAAAATATTAAAAATAAATAAACGTCCTTATTCAAATCTAAGGTAACTTAGGAGACATCCAGTTAACCAGGATGGAGTAAAAGCACTTTTCCATCAGGGGAAAGGGTTTCCCAGAGAAACCCCCTTCCACAGCAAACTACACAAGAGGAGCTGACAGGTGAGATGCAAGATGCCTCTTTGCCCCCTGAGTGGGGACAGGGCAGCAACGAGGGAGCGGAGGCAGTGGTGCCACAGCGGCACTCTGAGAGCCTCCGTCCGATCCCACGGCGGGCCCCAAATGGGGAAGGTCTCAAAGGCGGGAGAGATTTTGCTTTAAGCAAATACATAGCTCAAGTGAGAAGTGGGACACAGGCACAGCTAATTCCCATTGTAGGACCAGTGGGAATGAATGAAATACAGCCATATGCGACCACATAGATGAGCCTCTAAACACAGAATAACCTACTGAATGGTGCCCTTTATGTGAAATTCAAAAACAGCAAAACTCAATAATAGTATTAGAAGTTAAGGCAGTGGTTACCTGGGGGCAGAAAAGAAGGCCTTGCATATGACCAAGAGGCCTGAGGGGGACTTTTGAGACTCTGTTGGTTTTCTATTTCTTGATCTATGTAGTTGTTGCTTGAGTTTCTACAGGGTGAGAATTCACTAAGCCATAAGCATATGCCACATGACTTTTATCTATGTGTTATGCTTTAATAAATATAGTGGAGAAAGAGGGAGAGATAAAATAAGTAAGTATTCTTACACTTCCTCAGTCAGTGAAAAATCAGACCGGCCTCTGATGTCTGTCTAGCAACATTCAATGTCAAAAGACAATGCCCACAAAGATCCAGGAAAAGAAAAGGTTATTCAAGAATTTTATACCCAAATTATCTATCAAATAAAACAGGACAGATATTCTGAAGTGTGCAAGAACTTAGGACATAAAACAGCCTCTCTGAAAAACAACTACCTAACAAATCTAACCAATTAAGCAACAGAACAAAAAGCCATCAATCCACTTTGAAAAATAGTTTAAAAATATAAATGTATTTACATATAAAACTTTGGTATTTATCTATAGATTGACACCTAGTGTAGGACACCTCAATATTATCAGTAATTTTTATTTTTACTTCACATGATCTTTTAGGAATTAATACCTTAATATTCTTGGTCAAGTGGTACAATTTTCGTAATTTCCTCATTTGATTGTCCTTTCTTAAATTCAAATAAAATGTAACATTTGAAACATATTGTTTTTTCAATATTGTTTTTTACTTATAAATGTAGTTGCCTTTCTACCTCCTGACACACCCTTCTGTCCACATCAGAGACTCGTCTTGAATGACAATCACTAAAACGTAGTAATTAAGTTGCTGAGGTTTTTTAAAAAATGTTTATTTATTTTGACAGAGAGAGAGAGAGGATGTACATGTGCATGTGCATGAGTGGAGGAGGGGCAGAGAGAGAGGGAGAGAGAGAATCCCAAGCAGGCTCCTCACAGTGTAGAGCCTGACGTGGGGCTTGACCCCACAAAACACAAGATCATGACCTGAAATCAAGAGTTGGACACTTAACCAACTGAGCCACCCAGGTGCCCCTAAGTCGTTGAGATTTGGAGTGAATTTTTTGACCTTTGCGAATGTTTTAGTTATTTAAAATAATGAACATAAATTATAATAGCAATATGGTGTTTTTTTCCAAATTGAATTATTTGGTACCAAAACTGGTGTCCCTTCATTTTGTTCACCACCATCCCTACCCCTACCAAAGACGAGCAAAAGAAAAAGAAAGCAGTATTTAATGTACTAAAAACACAGACCTCAGGATCTATGATCCGTCCCTACTGGACTAAGTGAACCCTGAGTTTCAAGGAAGATCCGGTGCCTCAATGACAAAATAGGATCCCACACAAGAAAAGGAACTGTATAGGACTTGACTGTTTTACAAACAAAATTACCGTGGGGACACCTGGGTGGCTCAGTCCGTTAAGGATCCAACTCTCGATTGCAGCTCAAGTCATGATCTCACAGTTGATGAGGTTTTGAGTTCAAGCCTCACATCGCTCCATGCTGACAACACACAGTCTGCTTCAGATTCCGTCTCCCCCTTTCTCTGCCCCTTCCCCACTCTTACACGCACGCCCTCTATCTCATCAAAATAAATAAATAAACTTAAAAAAAAAAGATGACATACTCCGATGACTGTGACGGCTAAACTTGCTTTCTTGTTGTCAAAACCAACACTCTGCGCTCCAGAACATTTTCTCTAAAAACTCACCTGGGGTGAACGAGGCAAGAGGTTCAAGCAACTGATCACTGCACATCCCTCCCAACGCAAGACGCCAGTTGGCGGTGTCCGTGGAGAGGCCCACCAGAGAAGGAACAGGTTTTCACCCCCACCCCTGCGGTGACAGCAGCCACTGACTTCAGAGGCCACTCATCTGGGAGGCAAGAGTAAAGACGGTCCGCCTGGCGGAGTAGATAACTAAAATGGACACAAACGGATACGAATCCTCCCAACGCACCCCATTCAATTTTCCCATTAAACAAAAACCAGCTCTACCTTTTCTGAGATAAATATGTGTTTCCGGTAAATTCACAATCGCCATGAAGGCCAGTTAAAGTTCAAACATAAGCCAGCAAGCATTTTGGAATTCCTGTTCCTTGACCACCGCAGACTATGTGTTCAACTGTGGATGACATCTAAGTGTTCCTGATCATGCAGGGTAATAAGAGAGCTGGAATTTCAGAGTTCCCATCTCTCAGAAGACACGCTACGGCTCACTCATGGCCACTGTTTTTGGCACAAGTTTCAGGAGACTCTTTAGGAGAACGTTTTGCATTTTTCACTCCAGATCCATACTGTGAACCAGGGACTGAAATTTCCAGTGGTGAAATGAGTAAACATTAACAGTAAAGTGATAAAATAAGAAAAATTTAAAAACAGTATCGAAGACACCTCTAGCCAAGCGGCGTCGTGCTAATGACTTCTACTTTTAGATGACAAGTCGCGCTATTTAAACAACCAAATTTCACTGCAGACATCCTTCAGGAACAGGTACCAAGGCAACCGCACTGGTGCCAGGCTGTGGGGGGCTGTGGGAGGCTGTGGGGAAGCGGGGGCGTCAGAGCGCCTCGATATACTGATAACGATCCAAAACACCGCCGCACACTTGAAAAATTATCTGAGGAAAAACTAAAAAACTGGACCTCATTCAACATCCATCTGGCATCCCCAAAAAAGAAATAACTTAGGACTCCCTGTCTCTTCAAAAACTTTGATATTTCAAAACTGCAAGTAAGGAAGAGTCAAGTGTTCTGAATGAGATTATTTTAACGAGGTTTTGTGGTTGACACTTTAGAGGTATTTCTGGACATGCCGTCGTCTTTGGCTGATTACTCAGGTACGGGATACGAAGCTAGCATCCTGTAACTTACTCCTCTCAGAGCAGCTAAAAGCACGACAGTGCTTCTGTCAAAATACGTCATAAAAGACTCCTATTTCAAAAACGGTTTTGTGTTAAAAACTATTAGTCATAATACCAATATGTAGAATGAGGGAAGAAACACAAACTTCATTTCTCCTCGATCTGAATAATGAAAATCAAGTTACACATACACCCACATGCTTCATCAAACTCAGACTCAAATCCCAGGGGAATGAGGATCTTCCAGTCAATAGATACACTACAGACCAGCCAGCTTACGTGATTCTGGAGGATGGGAGGTGGGCCCACCAAGAAGCGGGGAGAAAGAAATGATTTTCACGAAAGCAGCTGCATTCTGAAGCTCTTGTGTACTTTACCATGTGGGGGAACAAGCATCCCCCAAATATCTTCATGTCCCAATCCCCAGAACCTGTGGGTGGCAGCTTCTATGGCAAAAAAGACTCTATAGATGCGATTAAGTCAAGGATCATAAAATGGGAAGATTACGTGGGTGGGCCTGATGTCACCGCAGTGGTCCCGCTATGAGGGACGGAGGAGCCATCAGTGGGGTGGCCACAGACCAAAGAATGCAGCAAACACCGGAAAAGCTGAGAAAGGCAAGGAGCTTGATTCTCCCACTGAGCCTTCTGAAGGAACCAATGCTGCTGATACCTTGACTTCAGGTCCGTGCAACTGACTTCAGATGCCTGACCTCCAGAACCGTAAGAGAATAAATTGTACTGTTTTAAGCCACTAAATCTGTGGCAATCTGCTACGACACCAACAGGAAACTCATACACTGTGAAAAAATATTCTGGGTGCTTAACTACATTAGGACTTGCAGGTATTCATTCACAACATCACCTTGCCCCAAATGCCTCATGATACTATTCACAAAAGGTCTATGAACGTTGTTGCCTCCTGTCACACAAAGTGAGAGCAACATAATACATTTCTATCCTGATATGGAAAATTTCCAAGTTAAATGAAATGTTTTCATTCTTATAGAAGCTGTACAACAATATTAGCAATAGTATAAAAACAAATATGTACTTCACATCACACCCGGAAAACTGGGCATTCCTCTAATAAACCTATTAACCCTCCATGCCATTTCCATTTGACTGGTTGTCTTCTGCGTGTGTTAGGAAGTTTCAGTTAAAGAGAAAGAAAAATTAGGGGTGCCTGGCTGGCTCAGTCGGTAGAGCACGCAACTCCTGACCTTGGGGTTGTGAGTTCGAGCCTCACACTAGTGGTAGAGAGGACTTAAAAATAAAGAAATAAAATCTTAAACAGAAAAAAAAATTACTGGACAATCACAAGCTCCTGGCTACTCTGCCTGGGGAAGGGAGAAGGGAAAGGAAGGCTGGAAAACCAGTGGAAAACTAACTGTATGTCGTTATTGGCTCACTACCTGCCTTCCTACTCATCATGACCAAGAAGGAATATAAGAAGAACTATGATGTTATCAAAACAAAGATATTAGGACTCTCAGAGGCTGTCAGATTAGGACTTCAAGTTGATTAGGGGTTTCTTTTTTTTTTTAATGGAATTTAAATATCCTTGCTTATGTCAAAGATGGCTTAACAGAAACAGCTGCAGTAACACCCCCCACCCCCATAACCAGGCCCTTATTTCCTTTGAACATTGACCCTGGGCTTAGTCACATGACTTGCTTTGTCCAATGCGACACTAGCAAATGTGAACCAAGCAGAGACTTGGAAAGTGCTTGGCTGCCAGCCTGCCAGCCCCCAAACATGTGAGCGAGACCATCCTTCGTCAACAGCCATCAGCCAACCCCCAGCTGACCCGGATCCATGAGAAAGCCAAGTAAAAACGAGCTGCTGGGGCAGTCTGCACCAAGAAGTCTGACCAAATAAAATGGCTCTGTTTTTAATCCACTAGGTTTGAGGACGGTTTGTTGTACAGTAAAAGCTAACTTGATATCGTTAATAAAGTTAACACAAATACGTTGTAGAAATTTTGAGGAATTAAAAAAAAAAGTAGACCAACATACGAAGATACTAGTCAAAAACTTTTTGATTAATTCATTTCACTGTAGCTATCTAAACACTCTCTATAATTAGAATCACACTGCAAACTCAACCTTAGAGGGTACTGATGTTAGCATTTACCATGTCATTTTATATTCCATAATCGACCACGGTTTATTTAACCATGATTTTATCACTGGACTTTAAGGTGGCTTCAAAATTTTCATTATAAATACTGCTGCAAAAAAATTTACATATAGAAATTATTTATATAGATTTCCCCAGAAAGAAACATACTACAACAAAAGGTGAGGAGCTCTTAATTTTTTTTGAATTTATTTATTTTTGACAGAGAGGGCACAAGTAGAAGGGGGGCAGAGAGAGAGGGAGCCACAGAATCCGAAGCAGGCTCCAGGCTCTGAGCTGTCAGCACACAGCCTGATATGGGGCTTGAACCCACAAACCAGGAGATCATAACCTGAGTTAAAGTAGGATGCTTAACCGACTGAGACACCCAGGCGCCCCATGGTGGTGAGCTTCTATAGTGCCTGATACATACAGTTAAAATACAGTCTGGGATGACCTCACTAATTTACCACCCAACAGCAATGTACGAAAATGTTCATTTCACCAAACACCCACCATCACTTTGTATTACTATATTTTAAAGTCTCTGTTAACTGACATACTTAAAAATGGCAATATGACTTAACTTGCATTTGATTGCTAGTAAGGGTGACTAGTTTTTCATATGGCTGGCCACCCGTCGTCTCCTGTGAAACATGTGTTCTTATTAATTTTTCCTACTGAGATATGAAAAGTACGTGCCATTTACCTCCAACGCCCTTAACTGGAGCTAAGATAAGTTGATGAGGTCAGGGCAGAGATTTTTAACCACAGGTACAATGGTGCTCTGTATAGAAGTTGTTTGTGTGTGACCTGTCATGTACTTCTGTGCCCAGGGCCGCACATACGCCATTGTGGGGGGCTTAGTTGGCCAGCCCTGGAATCAGAACTGGCCCTTCCGTTCCTGATGCCAAGAGGGATTAACTTGCTTCACCTCCTTGAGGCAGACCAGATCTATCTGGAATAGGTCAGGGAGGACAGAGAAACATGCAGACGCCCAGGCTCCTGAGATTGTGAGATACGATAAAAGAAACAGAGAAAAACCAGCTCACTCAGGACTCCACTCAGGCAAACCTCGTGACTAACTGGAGATCACACACGGGTGGTGCACGTACTGCCCTGGCGGGAAGAGCCAGTTGGAGGCCCCACCAGAGGGAAGGACGCTCTGCCCGGGACCCTCAATTCCAACTCCCAATAAGCCTGCTCACCGAGGGCCATCCCTAGTCAGAAGGTTGGATGCTGGGAGTATCTGATTTGATGTATTAACCCTTCTTTGCTCTTTGCTATACTCTCTCCCTCTGTATGCTTACTTTAATTAATTCCACACATTCCCTTTCCCTTATACTAAAGTTTTCCTCCACAAAACATAAAGTGTGGCTATCTTGAATTACTATTACTCAGAACAAATGGTCAGGTATATACATTTTTTTTCCTAGGGTGAATCCACTGCCTTCATCAGCTTCCTTAAGTAGTGCATGGATCTCATAAACTCTGAGAAGCAACTGGCCTAAGTGGTAAAGAAGAGACAGCATTAACAGGTTTCACCATTGGGATGCTCTAAGTTGTCCAACCAGTCACAGAATCTGTAACTGAATGAAAGGCAGGAGTTCTGGTTAGTGACGGAGGAAGACATATGAGGAGACAGGAATGATGGCAAAACCATAGATTAAATGTGTATTTAAGTCCAGAAATTTAATACATATCATGATTTCCTTTTTTTTTTTTTTTTTTTTTTAAAGGCCAGCTGTATGCTCATCTCTACCTGCTACGGGCTGTCTCATTATTGAAGTCCTAATCACCAATGTGATATTTGGAAGTGAGGCCTTTGGCAAGTGATTAGGTCTTATGGGTAGATAGATCCCTCATGTTGGAATTAGTGCCCTTATAAGAAGAGACACAAGAGAATCTCTCTGTCCGCCACGTGAAGACATGACAAGAAGGAGTCTTTTTGCAAACCAGGAAGAGGGCCCTCACTGGAAACCAAATCGGCCAGCACCTTGATCTTGGACTCCCCAGCCTCCAGAACTGTGAGTTTAAGGCTCTCCATCTGTGACATCGTTGCTCTAGGGCCCAAGCTCAAGTCTTTGTAGATCACCTGAAGCCATGACGGTCTTTGCCTGGGCGCAATCCTACCGCAGTTATAGCGGGTATCCCAGTTTATCAGTCCCTTAACTGTTCTTCAGGTTTCATTAGACTATGGGCTCCATTAAGAGAGAAGTCTGTGTCTTTCACAAGGCCTGGGAAGATATTAGAGAATACACACTTGATAAACATTTAACTGATTCCTAGTCGCTGCCACGGAACATACATATTGGGTGAAAGCAGAGAGTCTGACAGACACAGATTCTCCCTGTGGCACTCTGTCAAGGCAGCTCCTCTAGCCTTCAGTTTCCTCACCTGTAAATGGGCAAAACAGTAACCCCCACCTCACGGGAGTGTCTTATTTAGGAATAACTATCTGATTTAGAAGAGGTAAGTGCTCATAAATCGTAGCTATTAGTATCATCATCATTATTAGCAGCACACTTTCAAGGTCACACATTTATAAAAACTGCTCAATTTAAGAGAGCAAAACGGCAACTTATGAAAAATCTTACCAACACAGAAAACTCCTTGTTGTTCAAAGTGGTGTTAGCTACAGTCCGTGCGTCGAGGTCATGATCTGATATAGCAAAATCTGCTAGTATGGAGTAAGAGAAAGTTGTGATAAACTGAGGTTCAAAACATTAGGAAGGATTCAAACACAGACCAGGAAGAGTTTTGTTAAAGAAGTAGGTGAACAGCTAAAGTAGCATAAAAATTAAAGAAAAAAGTATACTGAGTGAGGAAAAGTTCTGGAGTATCAATTAAAAGCATGCAAGAAAAGACCGGTCTTGATCTTTTGATCTTCTGGTCACTGTCCTAGGAACATAGTAAGCTGAGAAATCTTCTCCACACTCTTATAAAGTTGGGCAACTCACTTTTCTGCATTCTATTTCAGCAAATTATAGCTAGTGAAGTCTTTCAGATAGCAATTGCTTTTACTTCGGTCAACCGAAATGACCAAACAATGAACCTTTAACACCAACCATTGATCTTGTTAATTGCATCTGCCACTATATTTGTTTCTTTTGTTTCCAGTCAGTCCTCTTTCCAACACTATTCCAACTGTTAAATGGTCAGAACACACAAAGTGACAGATTTACTGCTCCACTGGCAATTTATATAACTGACTGCAACGTTGTTGTTGTAGTGAATCATGATTTATCTGTCTCACATTGCAGCACATAACCTTTTTAAATGCAAGGGGAAAAAGGCAACACCTCCTTAAAGTTTATATATTACCATCTACCACTATAACCTATGAACTAGATTTGAAAGAGAACGGGCCAAATAAGTGATGGATTTCTTTTCTCTTTCTGTAGCTATCACTTTATGCACAAACCATTCATGTATCTTGGGCTCAATATTCTTTATTTGCATGTAACTCACAGGAAGATCTGAGATATACATAAATGATGCCCATCACAGTTAGCTAACAGAACCCAGAATTAAAGCGTTCAAACAAGGAATACTTGGGGTGAGAATTCTAGATTTAAGAGTCCATGCATGGATTGGGGGCATCTTAAAATTCCCCAAGTTATACCTAAAATTTCCTATATTAAAATGCACATTTTGGGGAGAGTAGCTCTATAGTTTTCACTGGTTTCTCAAAGGGGTGATTCTTGAAAAGATTAAAAATGATGGCTTAAGGGAGCTAGACCTATTGTTGCAAAATAAAAGGGATCAAAGGCATAAAGAAGCTCGTGAACAATGAAATATCCAAAGACATCAAGTTTTACACCAAGGTTATAACTAAAGAAATGAGAGAAATGATTGGTGCTATGGACTGAATTGTTTCTTCCCCCCTAAAATTCATGAAGTCCTAACTCCTAGTCCTTCAGGATGAGAGTATATTTGAAGATAGGGTCTGTACAGATGTGATCTGCTTAAAATGAGATTAGGATGGGCCCTAATCGAATATGGCTATTGTCCTTACGGGAAGAAGAAATCTGAACACGCAGAGTTATATGTGTATGCACAGAGGAAGAACCATGAGGACACAGAGAGAAGGTGGTCATTTACAAGCCAAGGAGAGAGATCTGGAACAAATCCTTTCCATACGGCCCTTGGAAGGAACCAATTCTACTGATACCGTGATGTGGAACCTCCAGACTCCACAGCTGTGAGAAAATAAATCTCTCTTGTTGAAGCTAACCACTCTGTGGTACTTTTTATGGCAGCTTTCACAAATTAAATATTTGGTCTTATCTACAACAGTGAATTAAGAGATAATTCAAAAAGCAGTTAAGACCAGGGCACCAGGCTGGCTCAAATGGTAGAGAAAGTGACTCTTGATCTTAGGGTCATTAAGTCTGAGCCCCATGTTGGGCAAAGAGTTTACTTAATAAAGAGTTAAAAATTTAAAAAAAAAAAAAAAAAAGCAGTTAAGACCAAGAGATTATTTGGAGATTAAAAACATAGCAATACCAAAAGTGAAAGTGTAAATGGTCTTGAGATATTTAAGTAATATGGAAGTTGACAACCATAATACTTCCACTCCTGCTACAGTACCCAGCCAGTGAGTGCAAGGTTGAGCAGATAAACAGTAAAAATCACATCCTGAGAACACCGTAAACAGGCAAGAAAGAGGCAGAAGATATTTACATTTCAACTGCTCACCCTGAAAGTTATCGAAAATTCATAGAGACTTCTGCTTCCAGCCATGGTAACGTGACTAGAAAAAATGTATAATGTTAATTGCTTCTAGATCCTGGACAAGCAGCAGCACCAAACTCATCATCTCTGAGAGAAAAGAAACAAGTGTGCGGAACCCCACGATCACCCTAATTTTCCCCTGGAAGCATCTCCAGTCATGGAGGAAGTGGGAGATCAAGCAACATGGTGGCGCTGTTGAGCTAAAAGGAGAGAGATCAGAGTTTGAGGCTGTGGAGGGAGGAATAATGAGCCGGAGCAGGGTAGTAGAAACAAAGTAGCTATAAAGAAAAATAGCTCCAGAAAACTGCAGAGGGGATCTTTGAGTCTTTGGCTGAAGAGTAACTGCCATGTCCAGGGCAAGGCTCTCAAGGCTAAGAAAGAAAGATAAAACAAAATAACAAGGGGAAAACTACAGAGGAGATAAAGCCAAATCATCACTGGCATTAGCACAAGGCTAGGAAACATTCATTTCCAGCAGCCAGAGAGGAGATACCTCACTGAACACCCTGGTCATTCGACAGAGATTCCAGAAGCCTTAGGAAAGGACTCATCTAGCCCACAAGTAAAGGTGAGTCTGGACCAACTCCAAGCACGATTAAAGGCAGGCCTTAAAAAAAAAAAATCAAGCTGGTCACAAAGAAATTGCTTCCTTAAATGAAACTCAGCAGCCCACAAAAGGAGACAATAATATCTCTACATCAAAAACATACTATTCATATCTACAATGACACCATAATAAAAAAATACTAAGCATGCAAAGAAACAGAAAAAGGTGATGTATAAACAAGAGAAAAATCAGTCAACAGAAACAGAATCAGAAATTACATCAGTAGACCAAAAAAAAAAAAAAAAAAAAAAAATTAAAACATATTTAAAATGTGTCCAAAAATTTAAAGGACAATGTGAACATAATAAGGAAATAAAGAGGAACTATTCATAGAGAAGTGCAATTACAAGAACTATATGGATATAATTGAACTCAATGATACAAGATGTGAAATGAATATTTCATTGAATATATGCTTGTCAGGAGATTAGACACTGCAGAAAGATCTGTTAACTTGAAAACACAGCAAAATAAACCACCAAAACTGAATCGCAAAGAGGGGCACACGGGTTGAAAAAAACAAAATAGAAGAAAAAGTTTTGGGCAGCTGACTTGTGGAAAACATCAAGTGATCTAACCTAAGTGTAATCTGACTTCCAGAAAAGGAGGAAGAAATAGGAGGTAACTAGCTAAATAGGTAATAAGTAGGTAAATACATAAATATAGAAATAATGGCTAAAGTTTATCTAATTTGGTGAATATTACAAACCATATATCAAAGAAGTTCTACACAACCCTTGAGAAGAAGAAACAATGGAAACCGCAGGAAGGCACATAATTAAACTGCTAAAAATCAATGATGAAGAAAAAATTTTAAAGGCAAAGAAAAATAAGACACAGTACATATTACGGAGAACAATGGTAAAAATGACACCAAAACAATGCAAATTAGAAGACAACGGAACACTACCTTTAGAGAGTTGGAAGGAAAAAATAAAACTGTCAACCTAAAATTCTCTGTCTAGAAAAAAATTCTTCAACATGAAGGCAAAATAAAGGCAATTCAGATGAAGAAAAGCTGAGAGAATTTGTGGCCAAAACAATACAACAAGAAATATAAAAGGAAATTCTTCAGGATGAAAGTAAGTTATACTCATATCTCTATCAAGGGCTAAAAAGCACTGGAAATGGTAAGTGTGCCTTGAAATACTAAAGATTTTTTTCTCTCTTGTTAACTTTTTAAAAAGATAGCTGACTTAAAAGAACTTATAGCACTGTTACTTGAGGTTTTAACAAATCAACTAATTTGACCTGATATTTATATAACACTATAGGATACTTAACCTTTTAATGTGCATATGGAAAATTCATCAACACAGACAATATACTGGGCCATAAACCAAGGCTATGAACTTCTAAAAGAGGAGAATCATACAGCTTATGATTTGTGACCATAATTAAGGTTTAAATCAATAACAAAATGACTACAAAATCTTTGAAAACAAATCATCTCTAAATAACCCACATGCCAAGGAAGAAATTACAAGGGAACTGGAAAAAATTTTTATTTATTTATTTTTTATAGAGAGAGAGATAAAGAGACATGTAAGCAGGGGAGAGGGGCAAAAGGAGAGAGAGAGAAAGAGAGGGACGGAGGGAATCTTAAGCAGGCTCCACACTCAGTGCGGAGCCTGACACGAGGCTCGATCCCATGACCCTGGCGTCGTTATCTGAGCTGAAAACAAGAGTCAGACACCCAACCGACTGAGCCACCCAAGTGCTCCGAAAATATTTTTAAATGAAATGATGGTTAAAACACAAAATGTGTGGGATGCAGCTCAAACAATGATTAGAGAGAAATACATTTCTTTATTTCTAGAAACGCTTATAGTAGGAAAAGAGAAAGACTGAAAATCAATGATCTAAGCTTTCCCCTAAAGAAATTAGAAAAATCAGAGCTAATTGTTCTCAAAGTGAACAGAAGATAAGGAAATCAATGAAATACAAAACAAAGAATTAAGAAATTCAATTAAACACCAGTTTTTTAAAAAGAAATAAAATTGATAAAGCCTAGCCAGACCAATCAAAAGCAAAGAAAATAGAAAAAACCTAAATTACTACTACCATAAATAAAAATGGGGATATCATTATAGATGCTACAGACCAACTTAGAAGAAACAAAAATTACCAATGCTAAAAGAAATAGAGAAAACTGAGGAGCCTGATATCTATGAAAATACTGAATTCATAATTCAGAACTTTTCTGCAAAGAAAATTCAAGACCCAAAGAGCTTCACTAATGAATTCTGTCAAACATTTAAAAATACCAATTTTACCAACTTTATGAGACCAGGATATCCCTGATACTGTACAAAGATACTGTTAAAAAAAAAAAAAAAAGTACAGACCAATATCTCTCATGAACTGAATGAAGGAGAAAATCTTTCGAGAAAATATTAGCAAATCAAATCTAGAAATACCAAAAGTACAAAAAACAAAAACCACATTATCATCTCAATAGATGCAGGAAATGCATTTAACAAAATCTTAATACCTTTTCATGATAAAAATCATCCTACAAAGAACAGAGGGCACTTTCTACATCTGACAAAGGTCATCTACAAAGAACTCACAGGAAATGTACTCAGTGGAGAAAGACCAGCAGCTTTCTGTCTAAGATCAGGAATAAGATAAAAATGTCTGCTCTTGTTACTTATATTCAACACTGTTCTAGAGGTTGTGGCCCAAGTAGTCAGGCAAGAAAATGAAATAAAAGGCATCTAGAAGAGAAGGGAGGAAGTGTAACTATCTCTAATTGCAGATGACAAGACCTTGGACACAGAAAATTCTAAGGAATCCACTAAAAACTAATTAAAACAAACAAGTTCAGCAACATTACAGGACACAAGATCAGTATGAAGATCAACTGTATTTTTCTATACCAGCAATGAATAAACTGAAAATAAATTAAGAAAAGAATTTTATTTACAATAGTGTCAAATAGAATAAAATGTTGAGAAATACATTTAACAAAGGAAGTGTAAACCATATACTCTGAAATTGACAAACTATTGTTGAAGGAAATTTAAAAAGATCTAAAGAAAAGATATTTTATGTTCATGGATCTCAAATTTAATATAAGACAGCAATACTCTCCAAAATAATCTACAGATTTATCGTAATCCCTATCAGAACACCAGTTGGCTTCTTTGCAGAAATTGATAAGCTGATTGATTCTAAATTTATTTGGAATGTCAAAGGACTCAAAATAGTCAAAATAATGTTGTAAACGAATAACAAAGTTGGAACTAACAAGTCCCAATTTCAGAACTTACTAAAAAAGCAACAGTATTAACAACAGTGCAGAACTTATATAGGATACAACTATATACATCAATAAATAAACATGAGTCCAGAAATGAAATCACATATCTATGGTCAAATAAGTGTTAACAAGGATGTCAAGACCCAATGAGCAAAATAGTCTTTTCAACAAATGGTGCTGTAACAACTGGATAGCCACATGCAAAACAATGAAACTGGACCTTTATCACACCACATACGAAAATTAACTCAACATGGATCCAAATTCTAAATGTAACTGACAAACTATAAAAATCCTGGGGGAGGGGGGGAATTGTGGAATGCTAGCTATAGGGTATTGAGTTTCTTTTTAAGCTAATAAAAATGTTCTAAAACTGTGGTGATGGTAGTACAACTCTGAGCATACTAAAAATGCTGAACTGTATACTCCAAATGTGTGAATTATATGGTATGTAAATTTTATCTCGATAAAGCTTCCACCCAAAAAAAAAAAAAAAAGGATAAAAGAGTAATACCAAGTGGGATTTAGTATAAAAATACAAGACTGATTTAACATTGAACAATCACTGTCATTTGCCACAATGACAAATGAAGCAGACATATTAGTTATGCACTACTAAAGAACAGAGTACTGCAAAACTTGGAATTTAATACAATTAACATTTATTATCTTAACATTTTCCCAGGGTACGAATCTGAGAGTGACTTATCTAAGAAGTTCTGGATCAGGGGCTCTCAGGAAACAGTCAAGTTGCCAGTCTGGGGCTTGTCTAGCTTGACTGGGGCTGGATGATCCACTTCCAAGTTCGGTCAGTAAGGTTGTTCACAACAGAACAACTGGCTTTCCCTAAGAGTAAGTGATTCAAAAGAGAGTGAGAGAGACAAAGGACAAGACAGCATACCCGAGATGGAAGCTGCAGCGTCTTTTATAATTTAATCTCACAAGTGACATGCTATTATTTCTGCTGTATTATATTGGTCACAGAAACCCATAGGAGCAGACCACACAAGGGTATTAATACCAGGACACAGGGATCATTAGAAGCCACCCTGGAGGATGGCTACCAGAGGAGAAAAATCATATGATTGCCTCAATAGAGGGGGAAAGAAAAAAAAAAGCTTTTGGCAATATTTAATACCTATTCATAAAAACTTGAAAGAAGCCAGGAATAAAAGGAAACTTTCTCAACCTGATAAAAAAGTGTTTTTCTAAAGACATATAACTAGTATCCATTTAACAATGAACAATAATACTCTCCCCCTAAGATCAAGATAAAGCAAGGATATTCCTTCTCACGGCTTCTATTCCACACTGTAGTGAAGGGCCTGGCTGGTGTAATAAGACAAGAAAAACAATAAAGAATAGTAACCAGAAAAAAAGAAATACAATGGTCTTTTTTGGGAGACAAGACTTCCATGTACATAGAAAATCTTAGGAGATATGCTGTGCTACGCCCTGCCAGCAACAACAATGAAAAAGCCAAACAAATAAATAAACAAAAACCCTATGAAAACTAGACTCATAAGAAAATTAAGAAAAATCACAGGAACCAAGGTCAATTTACAAGCAGTTGTTGTATTTTTAAGTACTAGCAATAATTAAAAATGAAATTTAAAAAGTTCCACTCACAATAGCATCAAAAACCGAAAATACTTAAGGATAAATTTAACAAGATATATGCAAGTAAAAACTGTAACATTGCCAAGAGAAATTTTAAAAACCTAAACAAATGGAGAAAGAGATCATGTTCACAGATTGGAAGGCTCTATATTGTTAAGATGCAAATTCTCTCCAAAATGATCTGTCAGTTCAGTCAAATTCCAATCAAAATCCCAGCAGGCTGACTCTGAAATCTATATGCATGTACAAAGGACACAGACTAGCCGAAACGATTTTGAAAAAATAATTTACACTACATGATTTTAAGACTTCTTATGAAGCTATAGTCATCAAGACAACATGGTAGTGCTATAAACGCAGAACAAGGAAACATAATATACAATCCAGAAATATATCCACATTTATATAGTAAATTGGCTTTTGACTAAGACCAAAGCAATTCTTTAGAAAGAAGAAACTCTTCTCTACTAATGGTGCTATAGCAATTACTTATACGGGAAAAAATATACATACCACACACTAAGTTTAATTCGAGCGGATCGGAAGAAAAAAAAAAAAAACAGCACGCCATAATAAAAAAATAACAGGAAGGGGCTGGTGAGATAGTGAACGGTCAGGAGAGGGATCACTGAGGAGAAACCACATGTGAGTTGACACCTGAAGGTACCACCTATGCAACTATTCAGGAGAGGAAAATTCCAAGCAGAGTGCAAAGACCGTGAAGGACCACGAAGCAGACACGGAGGGTAGCCCATGAGCAACGGAGGGGCCAGAGCAGCATAAAAAACAGGGAGGCAAGATAATCTTGGGCCTCCAGACTCAACAGGGTACCTTCAAGAATTCGAAATCACAGAAGTGGTCAAAAAAGCACCTGGAGCGCTGTGTGAAGAAGGGATCGGATGGAGCGAGGGAGGAAGCAGGGAAACCAGTCAAGAGGAGGCTCTTGTGGCAACCCCAGCGACAGAAGGCGGTGGCACACTCTTGTCTTCAAGGATGGATGTTCCAGTCTAACACCAGAGCTGGCATTCCAGCAGATTTGGGTGTTTATTGTCATTTCTGCCGTCATTTTCAACCGTTTGTTGTTTCCTTCAAAGGTTCCCTTTATGAGGGAAGGGATCATGTCTATTTCACTTACTGCTCTGCGTCAAACCCAAAAGGTCAGAGGAATACACCGTGTGAGGAGCTGCAGGTCAGGATGTGACATGGTCACATAGACAGGGGCTGTCCAAGGAGACGAGCCATTCTGCTTAGAACAGCAAATATGAAAGGTAACAGAGTACTGAGGTCTATTAAAATCACTACACAAACGTTGACAATGAACATGAGCGTGTAGGTTTTGGGTCTGTCACTAAATTTCTGGTGTGGCCAGCATAAAGGTCATCATCCTCCACTTCACCCCATCCCAGCCGTGACCCCCAAAAGACACTCACACAATACCTTTCAGGACTAAGTTAGTATAAAATTGCTTTAAAAAAAAATACAGGAATAATGTAATATACAGGAGATGCTTTGAGGGAGATGCTACATAAACGTAAGATATTATATACGTATTCGGGTGATAGGAACTGTATTTACAGATATGCCACTGGAATAAAAAAAATTAAATCTAGAATCTCGGTACTGCCGATATTTCTCCCAGGGCAAGAATACATTTAGTGTCCTATTAAATCAAAGAATGGTCCACTGCAAAGAGTCGCATGCCTTACCAGCTGGTGTTAACACAGAATGATGCACACGTTCAATCACAGTGAACCTGACATTGGGCTTCCTGAAATTTATAATACGGAATGGAAACGTTTTATGTGTTGCAACTTCCCACCCCCTTTAAGGCAGTAACTCACCAGGCAGAAATATAATTCACTTAGCATTTTTAAAACCCACACTTAGAGCATTCTCTGGGGTAAAAAATTCACTGAAATAGAATATATAAAATGGAACTTGTTAAAAAATATCATGTAGGAGACTGACAGGAATCATTTTTGATTATCAACTAAGACCATGGGAATGAAAGAATAGGAAATATTTCCTATGAAGTATGTCAAAAGAGTATTAACATCGAAATAAAATGTAAGAGGATGTAACATAATTCAAACCAAAAGTCAAAGTTTGGTGAAGATTCTCTATGCCTCACGCTTTATTTTTCAAAGAATAAAATTAAGGCCTATGTTTGGAATCACTGTTATCTGTCATTTAATGATAAATGATGTTCTTCTAATTGGTTCAATACTGATACATGTACAGATATACTATTTAGAGGAATACTTTTGTTTTTGAGGGGGAGGGTTCTTTTAGCTCCTTAAAAAAATTTTTTTTTTTTGAGTATAGTTGGCACACATTTCATCAAGTTTCAGGTGTACAACATAGTGATTCAACATCTCTCAATGTGAACGCTTTGTTCACCCCAAGTATAGCTACCATCTGGTACCACACAACACTATTACAATATCGTCCATCCCGTAACTGGAATCCTGTATCTCCCACCCCCCTTCACCTATTTTGCCCAGCCCCCCACTCCCCTCTGGCAACCATCAGTTTATTCTGTGTATTTATAGGTCTCATTCTCCTCCTTGTTTTGTTTTTCAGATTCCATGTAGGAGTGAAGTCATACGGTCTGTGTCTTTCTAGGACTTATTTCACTTAGCATAATACCCTCTAGGTCCATCCATGTTGTAAGAGATGGCATGATTTCAGCTGTTTTTATGGCTGTATAATATCCCACTGTACACGTCTACCACATCTTCTTTCGACAAACGCTCGTTTTTGAAGTCGACAGACCTGAACTAAAAATCTGGCTCTGTCAGTAACAAGCTGTGTCAGTAATGGAGCTTAGGGCACGTCACAAGCTCCCTGTACACTTTGGTTTTGCCACCTTCAAAAAGTGACCCAAGAACTTTCCTTGCCTACAGTACAGAACCGAGATTAAAGGCTATGGAACCGTTTTGTAAATTACGACATTTTGTGTAAAACTCAGGTTTTTATGTAATTCCATCAAGCCTAAAAGCAACTTCAAAGAAGTGTTTATGATCAACTGCCAAATTCAATTTTGTACAAGCAGCACAGTTTATAACTCCATGAAGTAAGTACGTGCCACTCACTACACTACGAAGCTAACTTACCATGACATCTGGCAACCATTTCACAGACTAACAATTACCTCTTGGGAGGTGCGTGTCTGTTAGCATCCGCTCCAGAGAGACCTTTCCCCTACAAAATGCTGCATTTTTACATTTTCCTGAGTCCTAGAACAGACGTAAAGCAAAAGCAGTAAATGGTCCTACCCTTTGATAACCTGGGGTAGTTACCACCGACTGGGGACAGGAGTTCCACCTTCCAGGGTACTTTGTGAAACTATAAGTTTGTTATTACAGAGGGCACCTAGGTGACTCCGTCGGTTGGGCATCCGACTCTTAATTTCGGCTCAGGTCCCAATCTCACGGTTCATGGGTTCGAGCCCCGCACTGGGCTCTGTGCTGGCAGTGTGGAGCCTGCTTGGGATTTTGTCTGTCTGTCTGTCTCTGTCTCTCTGTCCCTACCCCCCTTGCTCTGTATCTCTCTCTCTCAAAAAGAAATAAACTTAAAAAAAAATTTTGTTATTACAATTGTGACCATGGAATTGAAAGGACGCCAGTGCCAGGACTGTCCCACACCAAGTGTCTGTCATGTGGAGCCTCTCCACGGGACCTACACTCTCCTCTATGCACAGCACCCCCGCATGCCTCTCCCCACACCTACTGTGCTTCTCCTCGGCTTCCACGCCAGCTGATGCACAGCCATTCTTCCACCCACAGGATAAACCAGCCCATCACAGGGTGCCACGGGGAATCTGGATTTTTGACCTTCTCGGTCATTCTTCCTCTCCGGGTGCTCTGCGGTAAGTGCTTCTCCCTGTCAAAAGGGTGGGACTCGGGCAACCCCTATGGTTAGACTGCGTGAGAGGAGCCCAGGCTTCAGAAAACCAGCCTATAGAGAGTGAAAACTCTACAGTATGAAATCCAGCGTCTGTACACGTACACACACACACACACACACACACACACACACACGCACATCTGTGTGCCTGTATTCGTTTACCTAAGGTTTCCTGGGAAGTCGTCCTTACTCCTGGCAAGTGGCTAAATTCTCCAGATGGATTATTCTCTGATGCTCAGGACAGCACTATGAGGTGGGACCACTCTTACCCCCATTCTACACGAGGCGCAGAAAGTAAAGTAATTTGTCCAAAGTCATAGAGCATTGAACCCAAGCCTGGTGATGAAGAGGTAAGTGTCCACATTCTACTGTACACATTAAAACATGTGTTGTTGGTTTTTTAGACTTCTGGGTTAAGATAATTGGGAAACAACTGACAGAGTGAAAATAATGCAAAAGACAATGAACAAGACACAGCCTGGGACTTGACTGACCAAAAAGAAAACTGCATTTCCTTCTTGCCTGCCTCAGTAGAGTATTTTTCTTTAGCTTCTCAACACCATAAAGAAAAGGATTAAGAGGTGTAATACAAAAGAGTTTAGACAGGTCTATACCCTCTTTCTTAATTCTGTTCCTTCTACAGAACTATAATTGGAGAAAAATTCCCAATTCCTGACATCACTTACTCTTTGAGTGGAATTAATATTTGTCTCTACTCTTCACAAATATGCTAGAAAGAATACATATACTTCTCCTATTTCTGTAATAAAAAATACTATTGCTTCCTGACCTACAAAGTAGGACGCCAGGCCAGCCAGCCCCAGGTGTATGTGGCACTGCACACGTCCCTCCTACAGGCGGCTTAAATTGGTGTAGACAAGGTTCCAACATCTAAAACACTTTGCTCTGCTGCATACCCACTGGCCAAGGCCATTTCCTTCTCTAACGGCAATTATCTGGGTGACAGATATGGGAGAAGAGGTCCCAGGACTGTCTAGGGGCCAAGAAACCAGAAACGACTCCAGCAAGAGCAAGTAACTGAACCCTGGACAACCGAGTGGAGACCATGCAAAAACCTGTAAGTCACATCCTCAGTTCACAAGACAACAGCGGTCTCGGGCGAGAGAGGAAATGCCAGAGCAGAGCAGAGGACCGCCGCTCAGAGAGCAGCTCCAGGAGGCTGTCCACTCTGGCGCTCTGTCTGTTCTGAGGACTGCTCGGGGCGTCCGTCTTTCCTTCCTCCCTACCGATGCAGGCCTTTCCTCCACTCCGCTCACTCATTCTGCCACTAATTAAAACCGGGTGAAACTTCATTCACTCACATCGCTGCTTTACTTTGAAGAGATTGGCTAAAGGACGGGTCCTGAAGAGACATTCGGATTCAGGCAGGCTCCGGACAAGATTTCGACTGTGTCTGTTTCATGCTTTCACTGGCAGAATTAACTGCACATGTCCGGAAAAACATTTTTCCTCTGAAGCACAGCATCCCCACTGCACCAGCACGAGGGAGTCATCGTGGAGCCAATCAGGGGAAGCCACAGTCCCCAACCTGGCCAGATACCTGCCTGGGAGTGAGCCAGACAAATCCCTCTGGCTTTAGGGTCTAGGAACCACAGTGCTCCCAGGCTCTATCTTCTACAGTCACACCCGGGGGGTCTCGTCCACTCGGTGGCATTACATCTATGTTCGTAACGCCCCAAATCATCTATTAGCCCAGACCTCACTTCCAACTTCAGATCGCCCTACCCAGCTGCCCTCTCAATTAGACATCCAAAAAGGCATCTCGATCTTAACACACCCACAACTCGGCTAATCACTAGCTCCGCTCCTCCCCATGTCTCCCCACCCACCCTTCCTGTTCTCTCTCCCATCCTTTTAGCTCCCGGGGTCTGAAACCTCCACTCTCCCCCTCACCCAGGTCATCACCAATTCCTGTTCGATCTGCCTTTGAAACAGACCCAGAAGCTGACCATTATCACCATCTGGATGAACGCAGCTGCATGCCTTCTGGAGGCTTCGGAGGAAAACACACTGCCTTGCTTTCTTCAGCTTCCAGAAGCTACCCGCATTCCCTGGCTTAAGGCCCCCTCCACGACAATCCAACCTCTTGGTTCTGTCATCACACCTTCGACTACTGACTACTGTCTCTGACCCTGCTGCCTTCGTCTTCTAAAACTCAGGTGATTATACCGGGCTCACCTTCGTAATCCAGGATAATCTCTCCATCTCAAGATTCTACATCACACTGGCAAAGTCCTTTAGCCATGTGAGGTGACAAATGCCCGGAGACGGGGGGCATCTTTGGGGACCATTATGCAGGCAGCCACGACACCTCAGAGAAAAAGCCAAAATCCTTAACAATGCCCACAAATTCTCATGGGATCTAGTCCCCACTTCCTAACTGGGCTCCCCTCTCCCCACCCTCCCCTTGGGAGTGCTAGGGACTCATGCATTTGAAGTGTATTATATGCGTCCCTGCTATTCCTCAACACACAACTCATCTCAGGACGTTGGCACTTCCTGTTCCCACTGCCAGGAAAGTCCCCTCCCTTGTTCAGGTCTCTGCTTAAATGACACCAACTTATAGGCAAACCGTTCCCTGTTGACTCTGGTCAACAGAGTAATATTGCCCCCACCACAATCTAGACACTCCCTTCCATGCTTATTTTTTTCACAGAGTACTTACTATCTAATATGGTGTCCATCTATCCACTCATCCACCTTCCCCCAGTGCAGGATCTGTCCCTTGTCCTATCTCCAAGAAACAAGCATGAAGCAGGGGCCCAATAAACAGTTGAGGAGTTAGCGAATTTGACTTTATTGGAAAGTCAGTTCCTTGGAGACAAGACCTGGCCTAAAGTAGGAACTTAATAAATGTCTGAATGGGTGAATGACAGACCTGATTTGTACCTAATTTGCTATATGCATATGGACCAACATGAAATCAAGTGTACTACTTTCTAGGAATCAGACACAGCAGGTAAAGTAACTTATTCAGGGATTTCCAACAAAAGGAAAGTAATAGAAAAACAGAAAAAACTCCAGCCAAACTCCTGACTTTATTTTGCCGTGTCCATGAACATTCTTAGACCTGACAAGTCAGAACACATCTGGATTCCACTGCTTGGTTCAAAGACGCTTACCAATAAGGCTTCAAGTTGTTAAACTCCAAATTTATTTTTATTTTCTTTAACGTTTATTTATTTTCAGACAAACAGCGTGAGTGGGAGAGGGGTAGAGAGAAGGAGAGAGAGAAAATCCTAAGCAGGCTCCACACTGTCAGCACAGAGCCTGATGTGGGGCCTGAATTCACAAAACCATGACATCGTGACCTGAGCTGAAACCAAGAGCTGGACACTTAACCAGCTGAGCCACCCAGGCGCCCCACCTCCCAATTTATTTTTAAAGGAAATTTCACAGAAATCTCAAAAGCATTTGCCTTGCTTATGCCGATATGTATAATACGAACATACAGGGGAGAGAGCATCATCCACACTTGAGGGTGCACCCAGAAGTAAGCCCGTAGCCAGTGGGTGCTGTCGGGACAGATATAATGCACTTCAAGCGCATCAGTCCCTAGTGCTGCTCATTAGCTAGGCCAGGGCGACTCCAGACGACCATCTTAGCTACTGTGGACAAGCCAAACCAAAGACATTTCTGCTGTGGCTGTATGTCTATGGGGACAGGGTCGGGTGGACCCAGGGACCATGCACTTTGGAGGGTCTAGCAGAAGAGCACTGTTTTACAGAGGCCGTCTCATCTGCACTCTGCAGGGTATTACAACCTGCTGCTTACACCCCCACCCCCCTCCCCATGCTGGCCATCCAACCGCCAGAGGAGAGCAGCTTTTCTCCTGCCACTAGGGGGAGTGAGCGGGTGCTGCACTTTCTGGGAATCCTTTTGCCGGCTGGAATGGAAACGAGAACACCACAGTGGGGAGGAATACTGACCTGGAGGACAGCCTGACACGATGCCAATCAAGCCTCTGTGACTCGTTAGCTGTGCCCCTACAGACAGTGCTAAGCTTCAGTGTTCTTACCTCTCAAAAGTCCGCTGACAAGTCTTAGGACAATTACAGGAGCTAGGGCAGGAAAAGCACTTGTCACAGCACCCTAATACGTACTATTATAATAATTATCATTACATTACTATGTATTAGATTATTCTTGACTCAAAAAAAAAAAAAAACCCACCATTTAAAAATAAAGAATACATCTGTCTTCATCTCTAGTTTCGACCTCTAACAGAAACTCCCAGGGGGTCATGATTTATTTCCAGCTAAGTACTTGCCTGTCATTAGGGAAATCTGCCACGAGGCAGATGTTGGGATTAAGCTTTCCTAGGTATGGCTTGAAAAACAGTCATTTAGTGACTTTCTCCTCAACTGTACTCTTGAGTAAAATATAAATATATATATATACACACACACATTAATAAATTATATATAATAATAAAAATTAATATATATATATATAATTTGTTACTGGAGAGCTTAACAGAAATGTTAGATAAGTAGGACTAGATTTTAAGCAAGATATTTAAATGGATAAGCAATATGATTTAAGATTTCAAAATATGTAAGGACATAGGTGTTCACTTGGGTTTATCTTCCTAACAAAGTATTACCTGATAGAAATCACTGATCAATGCCCTCACTCGCTTCTCTGCTTGAAAAATGAAATAAAATAACAAAACACACTTCAAAAGAAAGGAAGGAAGGAAGGAAGGAAGGAAGAAAGAACAGTTTCTCCTAATCACACTGCCCAAGAACGCACGCCAGAAGCATGGAGGGAGCTTTTCCAAATGGCACGAGAACTCGTCTCCTGCAGGGGGATTTTGATTCACCAGGTCGGAGAAGAAGCAGGTATGTGTATTCTGCCAAAGCCCCCCAGGTATCACTAATGCTACCACCCCTGGTCAACAGTCACGGTACAAACCCTTTCTTCTGACAAGGAGTTTTTCGCCTTAAAAACGTTCGCAACGATCTTTCCTTGGTCCCGCAGCCTGCTCCTAAGTGACGCATGACAACTTGTAACTGTGAGGAGAACGTGCTGAGCTACTTCTCAGCCCTTCAAATTGGCGCAAGTTCCTAAAGACCTTTTACAACGACAAAGTTGACCAAGGAGATGGGGCAAGTGGTGCTGAAACTTTCCATCGTTCCATGAAACCACGGGAATGCTTTTCCTTCACACCAGCGCTGCCCAACAGAACACCCTGTGATGAAAACGTTCTGTACCTGGGTTTTCCCCGGGGGTAGCCACGAGCCGTACATGGATACTGAGCACTGGAAATGTGGCTTGTGGCTTCCACGAGGGGAGCATGGCTCTGGGCAGACGTCAAACTCTGCCTCCGCATGGCCTTCCCAGCACCTTGCCAGGTGAGTCCTCATTTCATTAACTCATTCAGTACCCATTCCTCAAGCACCAACCTGAAGCCTAGAGCATGGCAGGCACGGGGCATCCAGCAGGGAGGGAATATAAAACCCCACCCCGCTCTCATGGAGCTTTCGTTCCAAGTGGCAACCCCTGGCCTCTTTCAAACGGCCAGGTTCACTTGAGGTACTTGCTCAAAAAACTCTGGGTTAAATGTGGGTTTGTTTTTGTGTTTTTTTTCTTCAAATTACGGGAATCTGGAGCAGAAAAGCAAATATTCACAGTTTGAGGAACAATGCAGTTCAATGGGTTGAAGGAGTGAGAGAACACGGAGGGTCTGCACGAGAGAAGAGAAGTAAACTCATGAAACCTTTCCAGAAGGGCAGAATACGTCGGCAACAGAGTAACAGGTTTGAACGTGATTTCCGAGGGACGTCATAAGCCCACCCTGGGCCATGTGAATGAGCAGGCAGAGGACTAAGATTCATCTGCCACAGAAGCAGGACCAGGGAATTCTCAGCTGGAACATATTTTGCAATTCCCATGGAAGTGGAGTCAGGCTAGAACCAAATGCACGATGGCAAAAGGTATCTTCACACAGCCGTAACAAATACTTTATGTGGCAAAAGTTTTCAAGGGATTAAAACTACAAACTAAGAGAGTAAAAAAAAAAAAATAATAATAAGAGTGGTGGGTTGATTAAAAAGTCGTTGGGGTGCCCAGGAGGTTCAGTTGATTAAGCACCCGACTTTGGCTCAGGTCATGATCTCACAGCTCGTGGGTTCGAGCCGCGCATCGGGCTCTGGGCTGACAGCTCAGAGCCTGGAGCCTGCTTCCGATTCTGTGTCTCCCTCTCTCTCTGCCCCACCCGTTTGCATGCCCTCTCTCAAAAAATGAATAAATGTAAATAAATAAATAAATAAATAAATAATTGTTAAAGAAATCATCAGCCAGCAAAGGAGGAGACACAGACAAGACCGCTACGACTACTCTAGGGCTGTTTCCCCGACCCCGTGCCCGGGCCGAGCTGGGTTATTCTTCATCAGCAGTTTCTCTGGGTGCTCGGGCTGCCGAACACAGCAGCACGCCAGGTCAAACCCTTAACAGCTGAACCCTGGTCAAGGACAAATGCTTCTAGAAATGATCAGAAGGAGCACCTCGGAGGAGGGTGCTTGCCAAGAGGAGAGAGCGTTGCTCAGAACTGCCGCACTGGGATCACTGATATTAATGAAACCCCGAACTGACATCATCAGCAACCTTACCTAGTTCTGGGGGCAGAACGGTCAGGCGGTTCCCCTGAATGTGGAGTTCCTTAAGCTGAGTAAGCTCTCCGATTTCTTTAGGCAGCGAGATCAGGTCGTTATCCCTAAGGCTGAGCTAAATATAAGAAAACAAGGGGTTGTCAAAACAGTTTTCACGTAAAGAGGCGCTCAACAGAAACTCTCGTCCTTTCCATGCCCTCTCTTCTTTGAAGGCTCAATGCTTTCAATTTATTTACAAGTGCCTACAGATGAACAACAAACAGTATCGGGAGTGGTGGCTGATTCCTACACAACAAACCTCACCCTGCTCAAATTGACTTGATTCTACTCCTACAAGGGCTGCAGAAGTGAATTGATTTTCCAAGAATTTAGATAAATTACTTACTATCTGCAACTTTGTGAGCTTCCCGATATCTGGCGGCAGGATTTCAAAATCGTTGTCACTTAGATAGAGTGCGCGCAGGGTGGCTGCGAATTAAACAGCGATATATAAACAGGGTGGCATGAAATCCAACCATTTGAGGTCTGATCAATACAAGGGAGTCAGCTTTGATTAATAACCCCGGCTCGGTGAAAAGCCTGTGACACACCTAGGGCTCCCAATAATAAGAAGCAGGTCAAACTTAGATTTACTGGCTTATTGTGGGGCTGGTGTGGTCAGGAAAACATCTATATCCAAGAGGACTGACACAATTAGCAACCGTGGGCATCGGCAGTTTCTGGCACAGGGTTTCAAGACGCTTTCAGGAAAGAGAGCGACTTTTCTTCTATCATTTCCGATTCACATTTATGCTTTGCGTCCGTATGTGTAACAAAGAAAACCACTGTGACATTGGTGTCAACGCTTCAGGCAAAAAGGTTCTGTCGTGTAAATGCAACTATGTTAAAAATAAATAACTAAAAGGCTTTCCGGTGATGAAGGCCATAATCACAGTTCATTGTTTAATAATCGGGCTAATTATTATTAATTGTTTCTCTAGCCTTAACCACAAAAAATAAATGAGAATGAGAAATAAATGAGGACAAAGGAGCTAACATGACGACATGGGAATTCACAAATAGAGAAACCCTAACCCAGGCAGAATATCAGCGGTCAGAAGTTTGTTCACAATACTACACAGCCCCGAACTACGGAAGGAAAAAATCCTAAGGCATCTTTTTTATCGCTGACCAAAAAGGAGAAGTATAATCAGAGGTCTGTTTTGTTTGCTTACAGGTATTCAATTACACTCAAATGTTTTAAAATTCGACAGAACTCTGTGTTAATATACACAACAAAATCTCCTTCATGGCCCATGAAAATATTTTAGAATTGGCTTCATCATGTGCTTGGGAAAATCTGGGGGAGAGAATATGCATAAGGTTATAAATGAAGTTTTGGAGACCAGCTCAGAAAATTCAGAATCTCTGGATGCCATACGTGTCACTATTTGGAGAAGCAGAACACTCATTTAAGGAAAGCAAATCTTTCCTAAATATTTTGTGAGTTCTCAGAAAAATCAGTTTTCCCTCATTCTTACGGGTATCTGCAGCAAGAAATCTGCTTGCAAAGAATACAGTCGAAAAGATAAAGTGTGTTTATCTATGACAATTTCTTGACGTTTGATTGTATTCTATAGATGAAACAGACCACATCATTGACAGTATTTTTTAGGAGGCTTAAAAAGTTGTCAGTAGCTTACTAATGCATATTTTTATATATAATTGGTTGAAATATCTTTGGGGAAATAGCTTACAAAGAGTTAATTGCAACATGGGAGAACACATACATTATTATTATTTTTTTGCATGCTCTTTAAGAAGGAAGTCAAGTTCTTTAGCTAAATGTGAGACTCGATCTCATTTAGGTACATAATCTCTATCTGGAAGTTAATATGACATTACTAAGTCCACTTGAGCTCAATGGTGTCAGCTAACTATATATCAAACATACATACTGCTGAGCTATGAAGGAATATTCAAAAGAAATGTGCGAAGAAAAAAATATATACGTCCAATAATTTCTCTTGGAGTTTGGGCCCTGGCAAATAAATTTCACTTTCAGAACGCAAAGTACCATTTTAAGGAGATTTATAGAATTAAAAGTTTCTTACTAAGGTAGAAGAAGTTTCCGGGAAGAGAGTTTTCATTCAAGTTGTTGTAAGTCAAATCAAGGACCTCAAGAGCTGGGAGAGAGCCAAATCCTCGAGGCAAAGTGTTCAGTCTGTTCATGCTGTGGTTGGGGAAAAAAAAAAACCCAAGACGTCACACACAAAACGTTTATGTTCAGACATCACCTCTGTGTCACAGGCCGAAGAGCCGTGTGTAAGAGACTGAAAACTCAGAAGAGGCCATAATTCTGCAATCACTTTATGTTCTTTTAACCAACACAGTAATTATAGTTAGAGAGCCTCTATGCTCATTAAACATCTGAAAATGTCTCATCATTTTCTGCAAGGAAGCTCAGTCCCTGTGTTACACAGAAACTTCAATCATCACAAAGTATCTGTCCATCCAGAGAAAAACTGCCTCACGGATGTGGCAATAATAATTCCTCAAAAGATACAGATTAAGCTTTGTCGTTTTTAGACATTTGCTTTATTTCATTTATTCCAATGGAAGAAAAAAAAATCACTTTCTTGTTATGCAATTACTAACATTCAAAACGATCTCCAATTACAACAGTGGTTGCCAGGGGCTGAAGGAGGGAGAAATGGGGAGTTGTTGTTTAATGGGTATAGAGTTTTGCCTGATGAGTAACTTCTCGAGGTTGGTGCACAAGAACGTGAATATACTTAACGCTACAGAGTCATAGACTTAACAATGGTTAAGATGGTAAATCTTATGTGTATTTCTTCATAATTGAAAACTAATATATATATATGTACGTATTTCCACTGAAATCTAAAGTAAATATCTTTTATTATTTTCTTTAAGACCCTTACTTTTCTTAATGTGGTTCCCTTTGAGCATACTTAAAAGAGGATTTAAAAAAAAATTTTTAATATTTACTTTTGAGAGAGAGAGAGACAGAGCATGAGCAGGGGAGGGGAAGAGAGAGAGGGAGACACAGAATCCAAAGCAGGTTGCAGGCTCCAAGCTGTCAGCACAGAGCCCAACACAGGGCTTGAACCCACGAACCATAAGATCATGACCTGAGCCGAAGTTGGACACTTAACCAACTGAGCCACCCAGGCACACCCCAAAATTTTTTTAGTCTAATATAAGATTAAAGGTAGGAGGACTGAAGGGTAGGAGGAACTGTGACATTAAAATGCTTCGATTGGGGCACCTGGGTGGCTTGGTCGGTTAAGCGTCCGACTTCGGCTCAGGTCATGATCTCACGGTCCGTGAGTTCGAGCCCCGCGTCGGGCTCTGTGCTGACAGCTCAGAGCCTGGAGCCTGTTTCAGATTCTGTGTCTCCCTCTCTCTCTGACCCTCCCCCGTTCATGCTCTGTCTCTCTCTGTCTGAAAAATAAACGTTAAAAAAAATTGTTAAAAAAAAAAATAAAATGCTTCGAGGCCTCGATCCTTCTCATACTAGATACAATCCTGTCCACAGCTGCCAATCACCCACCAACCAGGCCTCATAAGAAAAAATTGATAGCACAAGTAGAAACCGAGGTCAAAGCGATTTCTACCTTTTGGGTAGGAAAGTCACTGGTTAACTTTACACTTAATAAAAGTAACCTCCATGACCCTTTGCCGTAATGACAACAACGGATTGTTTCTACCAATTCACCGTGTGTGAAGCACATTGACATCAAGTTTCACCTTGGTCACCAGAACGATCGCGTAGTTCAGGCAGGACAGCGCTTACTATCATCTCTTTAGAGCTGACATGAATTAAGTGACAAGGACTTCTGGCTCACCTGGGGAGGGTGACAGGTATCTGGGAGCACCTAGCCCCTCCCCCCGATGCCTAGATTCCAACGCAAGGATCTGAGGAAACTGAAAGAAAAATCACCAACACTGGACAAAGCACGGAGGTGTACATTAGGTGTTTCTTTACCGCTCTAAGTTACCTCTTTTTGAAAATCACCAATAAAGTTCGTGTTTCCAAACACAGTAGACTTTGGAAAGATGAGGTGCAGGAAAGCGCCAGTCAGCCTTCCTCAGAGCAAAGAGACACCTCCCAGAAGGAGATCTCCATCTCCAGCCCAGAGTGAGCCTGAGTCTGTCCACCTGATGGACAGAGGTGGCTCTCTTTGCTAAGAGAACCAGAGGTGGTTCTGAGCCAGAGGTGGTTCTCCTTGAGACAGAAACCAATACCCCCAGGGTGTCCGGATCACTGCAGAGGCCCCCCGTGCAGTGACAGCAGTGACAGCAGGGAGCTCGCCAACCTGGCAGGCAGAAAGGAAGCCCCAACTCAAATGCTTAAGAGGGCCCGGAGGCGCTGGTGGCCACAAACAAGGAGCCGCAGGGGCGCACGTGGTCCCCAGCCATCTCCACGCCCATGCGTGGGACCGCGGCTCTGGGGGCCCCTGCGGGTGTCCGTGAGAGGTCACAGCAGGGGCAGACAGAGCTGGGTGACAGTCGGAGTCCAGCCTGGCGCCGCTAGCTGGGTGACCTTGGGGAGGTTGCTCAGCTTCTCTGAGACCCAGTTTCTTCGACGGGAACATGAGAGCAGTACTTTCCGGAAGGATCGCCAGGGGGCTGACAGCTGAGACGTCTGAAGCAGCTCGGAAGATCTGTGGCTCGCAAAGGGTCCTCGAGAAAGGAGAGTCATCACTACCACTGGTTTTCAGGAAGCCTGAGAGAAATTTTGACTCGGTTTCCAACAGGTAAGCTCACCCTGGGAGAAGACCGCTGTGGGCAGCCTGAACAGCTGAGCGGGGCTTTCCTGTCTGGGTCACCAGCTTACCCTCAGATCACCTCCAGTGTTTACACACAAAGTTGCTTACGGCGCTCATGCGTGCCATGATGGTATGAATTCTTCTGTCTGCCAGTGAACTTTGTTTCCAGTGTGTTTTGGAAAAGGGAAAGCGCCTGCACATGATGTAGAAATTTATAAAAGCAGGGGGTCGAAGGCTGGTCGGCATCTTTTTCCTTTCTCTTTTTCAAAAGCTAGGAAGGTCCTTCCTAATGCTTCCCTTCTGGAACGTTTTGACTTCCAGAGGTCCTCTTGGGCTCCTCTTGCTTCAGTAAAACCTTAGTTATTAGCTAAGGGTAATAATTCTTCTCACGTCCACGGTGACCCACTCACACACACAGCCACTCAGAACTGGACTTACTGAAAACTTCTAAGTTTCGCATGATGAGCTCCAGCATCTCATGGGGTCAAAAACCATTCCAGAAGAGTTAGCCTGTGGTGCTACTGTACTGAGATTATCCCAGAAATAATTACCAGCAAGTAGCCAATGTGGCTTTATATTCTGTAGAAAATGACCACAAAATGAACCACATTTAAACAATTAGAAACGTAATAAAACTTTATTTATTCAGAGGGCCTAAAAATCCCTTCAGGCCTTGCCATCATCAGGACAAACAGCAAATACCGTATATAACTTTGAAAGCAACTTCTGGTTGAGCGTGCTGTTCAGAATATGCATATACGTGGCCTAAATGCTGTGCTGTAGGGTCTCGTCTGTGTGTGTACAGACGCAATTTTTATTTTAACTCCAGTACAGTTAACATACGGTGTTACATCTATACATAAGTCTCGGGTGTACAATACAGTGATTCAATGCTTGCATGCGTCACCCGGTGCTCATCCCAAGTGCACTCCTTAATGCCCTTCACCTATTTCGCCCATCCCCCCACCCACCTCCCCTCTGGTAACCATCAGTTTGTTCTCTTAAGACTCTGTTTTGTGGCTGGTCTCCGTTCTTCTTTTTTCATTTGTTTTGTCTCTAAGTTCTGCATATGAGTGAAATCATATGGTGTTTGTCTTTCTCTGACTTATTTCCTTAGCAGCAGGCCTTCTAGATCCATCCATGTTGTTGCAAATGGCAAGACTTCATTGTTTTTTGTGGCTGAGAAGTACGTGTACACATACATACCACGTCATTCCTTCATCTACTGAAGGACGGCTTCTATGTTTGAGCTATTGCAAATAATGCTATTAACGCAGGGGTGCATATATCTTTTCAAATTACTGTTTTCGTATTCTTTGGGTATGAAAGTAGTACTGGGTACTAACACACAGTAGTGGGGTTACGGGATCATATGGTAGTTCTGGTTTTAATTTTTTGAGCAACCTCAAATGTTTTCCACAGTGACCGCACCAGTTTGCATTCCCACCAGCAGGGCATGAGAGTTCCTTTTTCTCCACATCCTCACCAGCAGTTGGTGTCTCTTGCGTTTTTGACTTTAGCCATTCTGCCAGAGGTGAGGGGATGTCTCATTATGGTTTTGGTTTGCATTTCTCTGATGATGAGTGATGCTGAGCATTTTTCAGGTGTTTTTTGGCCACTGAATGTCTTCTTGGGTGACAGGTCTGTGTATGTCTTCTGCCCGTTTCTTAACTGGATTATTTGGGGTTTTTTTCGTGTTGAGTTTTTTGGTGTCTCCTGTGTGTCTATTTTTATTCAGACTGCTTCCTCTAAAGAGTCCTCTCTCTAAAACTTTCCTTAAACAGGGCTATGCAGGTATAATTCTTTATGCATTTGAGAACAGAAATATCCTTTATTGAAACTCATGTTAATTCCTCTCCCAGAGAGCTAAGAATTTTTGTTCAAACTTTGACAATTCCATCTATATAGCAATGTAATTAAATACACAGAAAGTTTTACACAATGAATAAAACACCGAGAGCCAAAAATGCAAACAGCTCCAAAGACAACAGAGAGGGAACTAAGATGCATTTGACTAAAAAAAGAAAACTTTTTAACTCTGTCCTAAGGTACCTCCAACCCAACTGAACAAAACCTGAGCTCACGATGTTATTCCCACAGCTGTCCCCATCTTTATTTCTATTTCAGCTGCCCAGACAGACCCCCAGGCATCACCCATACCATCAGTGACCATCTTGTGAGTTTTAGCTCTTAAGTATTTTTCACACAAAACCCCTCTCCTGGCTGGGCATTGCCACTGCCCTAGTTCACCTGGAACACTAATTCAGCGTGCTTAGGGGTGTCCTGACCGCTTCTTACCCCAACCTCCCCTCCGCATGACCTTTCCTACAAAAATCCAATCTTTTCTCATACCTCCTGTTCTGCCTGCCGTAAAAGCTCCTCATGGTCCGCAGGATAAAATCAGAGCGCCTTTATTTGGCACCCAGGGCCACCCTGCCATTGTAGACATTTATTTGTTTATCGTTGGTTTCCCCAACTGTGACGAACGCTCCATAAAGGTTGGATGGCTACTACCTAGAACGGTGCCTGGCACATAGTTGGGAGCTCAGGAAATACTCAGGAACGAAATAGCAGACACTCGTGCTTCTTTACCTGGCCGCACCTCTTCCCTCACTGCTTCCTGCCTCACACTTTACACTCAGCAACACTGAACAACTTGCGTGGAACACGCAGTACTCTCAGCTTGTAACCATGTCATTCTTTTAAAAAAAAATTTTTTTTTAATGCTTATTTATTTTTGAGAGAGAGAGAGAGAGAGACAGGATGGGGGGGGAGGGGCACGGAGAGGGAGACACAGAATCCAAACAGGCTCCAGGCTGTCAGCACAGAGCCCGACGTGCGGCTTGAACTCCTGAACCGCGAGATCATGACATGAGCCAAATTCGGACGCTCAACCGACTGAGCCACCCAGGCGCCCCACAATCATGTCATTCTTGCAGCCTGGGATGCATTCCCTCTGCCTCTGAGTCTGAGAAATTCATTTCCATGCATCAAATTTTGGCTCAAATACTGCCCCCTATGGGAATTTTCAGACAACCTCACCTGTTGACTAACCCCCTTGGCGGTCTCTCCCACCTGCCTTCAGACAACCTCCAGCATGTCAGTGATGTGGCTGTGAACCGTCACTGCTCATTTACAGCTGGCTCCGCCCCCACACTTCAGGCCAGGGGCTGTGATTTTCACCACTGAACCCCAACACTAGAAAGGTTCCTGACACAGATGAGACACTTACATAGTCCTGAAGTAAATGAAACAAGGAAGAAAGTGATGATGACGGCGAGGGCGATGGACACAGCCAACACAACGTACTGCTTACCGCGGACCGGGTACTGTGCCTGGCACCTTATATATAAATGACTCGTTAAACCACTTAATCAAAAAATTAACAGTAAGAATGTACCTAGTTTTGTACAGCTAGTATACACATCTAGTTTTAGCTTCTTGCTTACATACAAATTAAAATCAAGACTTAATAATTCCCAAAACAAAGATATAAATGAGGGATCCTTTCTTTTCTGTTTTACCAGATGGGTACACAATCTCCATATGTGTAGGGGTAAAAGCCATCTGATTTAAGTCATATTCCCCTTTTCCTTTAAGCTCTACTTCCCCTCAGACATTAGGAAAGAGAATGCTCATGGATCTTTCTAAGATTATATCCTAAGCAGAGTGAACATCATATGAGTCTGTAACCAAACTCCCCCTAGAAAGAATATGCTCAACTAAAAATCCTTCCATGAATGAGATGTTTCTTTTTTCTTCATGATTGCTTCCTATGAAATTGATAAATACCTGGCCAGCTTCTATCACCATTCCATGTAAATCACTAGCTTAACTAAAGCATTTAATGGCTATAATTTAATGAATATGCAACTTCACACAGCGGATGAAGCATGAGTGGACAGCTTCACCTCACAGCTTTAACAATGAAGCTGGGATTCAGAAGCCCAAGTTCTGGTGTCATCTATGGAGTCTCATGGAGAGGGCTGGACCCCAGATAATGGGGTCCTCTGCCTGGCTCGGTCACTAAGCTCAGGGGCAATCAGGAAAGAGTCACTGAGGCTCTCGGAAAGGGCCTGACTTCCACTCCACAAAATGAAAACTACTGCCCATCCTACGTCCCTCATAATTGTTGAGAGGGTCAAATCCCGGCATGAGGACTTTGAAAACTGGAAAGTAACAGATGTATTATTATTATTCACTGCTACCTGGTTCTGCCACCTCAGCTGAATCGAACCTCCTCTCTTCACCTTTGTACAAAGAAAGACACAGGATTATAACCTCTCAACTACATAAAAGAATTGTAAGAATCAATGGAGCAGTGTTCGGAAATGTATCTTCCCTCCCCCCCCTCACTTCTGTGGAAGGAAGACGCTTTGTAAACGATTTCTACTTAAAACAGAGAAAAAAATCAACCACACTGCAACTGGTCTGAACAGTTAACGCTATGCAAATAAGTCCCTTTCCAGTCAATGTAACTGAAATAAAATTTTGTTAGAAACCAAATATGACAAAACACACACACACACACTCCCTTACTGCACCAACAATTAGCTTTGCAATTACTTCTCTAATAGATATGCATAACGCAGCCCACTGAAAAGACATATTAAAAGCAGTAAAACTTTTGTTAAAGTCCTACCACACAAAAAGAAATTAGAAGTCAGTAACAGACACAGTCCCTCCTGTGCTCATAGCCTGCACGCGCCCTCCCCCTCTTCCTCTTCTTCTGTTCTTTTCTCCTCCAGGGATACTCACCCCAGATTCAGGTGTTTGAGTTTTTGAAGGCTGCTGATCTGTGTGGGCAGCTCCTCAATCTGGTTATTAAAGAAGTTCAGCACTTCCAAATTCTTCAGCTCTGCTATGTTTGGCGGCACAGCTAGGGAAACAAAGATGCTGGGTGTGAATACAGGAACCTCGCTCTGCGTAAGGAACGCCAGCAACACACTGTGTTTTTCTTGCCCAGGAAAGAGAGATGAAACTCCAGTATGACCATCTGATTCACATATACACACATATTACTTTTTGTAGGTTTTTCTTAGGTTCGCAACTCACCATCGAGTAGAAATGAAAACGCTTCTTTAAAGGGCAAGAGAGAATTTCAGGCTGCCATTAATAGCCCATAGGTGAATATTCCAAAGCATAAATTCTTTTATAACTGCCATACGATGCCTCACAAGCACGACTGTTTTCTTCCTTTGGGTTTCCTTGCACCTCTACCTGAAGGGAGACCGCAAACGCCAAAGCCCTTCCTGGTTAGTGATACCTTCATCAAGGTGTTTCAATAATCTGATATCTGAAGAGCTGTTTTCTTTTTTTAAAGTTCATTTTTATTTATTTTGAAAGATAGAGTATGAGTAGGTAAGGACAGAGAGAGAGAGGAGAGAGAAAATCCCAAGCAGGCTCCCCACTGTCAGTACAGAGCCTGATGCAGGGCTCGAACTCATGAACCGTGAGATGATGACCTGAGCTGAGATCAAGAGTCGGACACTTAACTGAGTGACCCCAGGGGCCACATGAAGAGCTGTTCTCTTTACAGTGCACTAAATCACAATGTAAGTTCAACCTCAAATGATGAAATATTCAACCAACCTCTTTCATGATTTTGGTTTCTGGTCTTTATACCTTGATCGATCTCACACACACACACACACACACACACACTTTACAACAGATTAGCAACAGATCAATGCACTGTTATTACACAGAAATATGAAAAACCAACTCAGTAGCATTATATGAATACTAGCATGCAGATCAAAGGTTAAAATAAACCAATGAGGACCTAAAAGAGTCTTCCTTCCCTAGAGCATATACTTGCAAATATCAACTTGCAGGCCAAAGGCATCTTTACCTCAAAAGTACTAACTCTCCATTGGTAGCAAGGAGATCTGTAACAGATGCCCCCCATTGCTAATCCAGCCTTCCTACAAACATTTGATACAAACTGTTGGCTCGTCCACGGTTCATGTCAATTCTAACACCAAGACTACCCATGTTACCGAAACCACTGACATGGGCCTTGGGTACAGCACAGCAAAGGGTCATGTCAGTGCCTTTACTTCCCATCCCAACAACACCCTCCAGAGCGCACTCCGGAAGACTGGGAAAAACCAGGAGCACCTTTACTTAGAACCACTACAAAGGTATACATCCGATTCCAAACAGACATCTGAAATAGTTAAGGAGGGAGCCGCTGCGGGAGCTCTGGTGCATAACTCCCAGCGGAACAAGAATAAGGAGGACAGGCACACTGTTCGTTACAGTTCTGAGTCCTCAATTTCAGCTTCATAAAATGTCTAAGGTATTGATGATCTGACTTCCGTTAGAGGGAAGAAGGCTTGGTAAAGGCAAGGGAAATGCTTTCACTGGAGGAAGGGATTGTGAAGAATATGAATCAGTCTGGATTCAGACACTTGGCAGGTGGCAGCGGTCCCGATGGAAAATGCACAAGGCACAGTTACTCAAGGGGACGGTTTGGGGAGGAGATAAAAGGGTGGGTTTCCATGGGAAAATTGAGGCAGCTAGAAATTAACCTCCAGAAAGTGTACTCTTGGATACCAACATGAATGCATAGAAGCCCTACCTGTACAGTTTGGCCTTAAAAGCACATTTATAGGTGTGTGGTCGGGGAGACACTTTGCGGGGAATCAACGGCATTCACGTTGCATAAAGGATCGCAGAGAAGTTCACTCAGGTGCACCTGCTGAGTCGCTGGGTGTTGTCAGCTGACTCTTCTCTCCCCACAACGTTCAGTGTGTAAGGCACAGCTCTACTGATGACTACACCTCTGCTAGTCAGCCCTGCTCGGGGACCTCACCCTTTTCCCCTGTGCACCCTCCAGCTACCACTAAGCTTCTCTCACCGCATTCATCTGATTAGTTTGAAGAGCAATAAAGAAAGTTAGTGCAACCAGGAGAAAATGATGATCTCAATTTAGCCACAAACCAAGAATAATGCAGCCAGAATTACTGCTGCCTTCCCCAAGTTACTCTGCCAATGCAATTAAATGCTGGTCTGAAGGTATCGCCTTTTTGACAGGATGAGAGATTATTTCACTCTCCTTGCTAAATCAGTCCAATTTAAAACCACAAATTATGCTAAATGTGATTTAGGGCTTTGTTTTGTGGACACAAACAATAACCCTACATTCAATTTACTCTACTTCTCCCAGCCTTTTGTATGCATATGAATTTTGTTGTTGAGACTCCATTCAAGCTAAAAAGGGAAAAACATTACACAGCTAATATTCTCTCTCAATTACAGAATTCCCGCCACCTGGCCGTAGCAAAAATCAGAAGAAATTAACATTCAGACCTGGCTGGACAAGGAGTTGAGTATACAAGGGAAACAGCGGGCCATGTGCTGTGTGGACACAGGAGTCCTGGCTGGATTGTGACCCTTTCTAAGTTCTCTTCCACCTGGCTTTAACATTCTACGATTCTCCAAAGAGCTGGATTAAGAAAATCAACAATATGGATTTAAATAATGCAACAAATGAGGTCCTCAATTAGGAAGCTCAGTCATGTAGAACTTTGCTTATGACAGAGCACTGAGTGTCATTTTCTGTCAAAAACGGCTGCTTTGATTTTAAGACTCCAGTTGCCACGTTTGAGAGAGAGGTCCCTGACCGCTCTCAGGTGTTCCCTGGCTCCTAAATGCCACATTCTGCTTTAGTCACAGGATCAGAGGACCACTGGGAACACTCTCGGGCCAGAGTTTCCGCTGTGTTTTAGCAAGGGTGACAAAGATGTGGTCCTGCCACCCCAGGAGCTATACCCAGGGACTAGCCTCAAGTTATCTTCCGGCAGTTAACAACAATTCAGACTAACGAGCCCAGCAGGAGCCTCTTTTCCTTCAAGCCCTCCTAAATCTAGAACCTGAACGTTATTCTCATTTGACGTGAGGAGCATGAGCCAGCCAGACTTAGCAGTCGGCCTCTGCAGTTCTGGGACAACCCTACGAGTCAGCCCAAGTCCCAGGGTGGGCTCCCCAGTCAGGGCCGGAAGGGGACCTGCCTAATCTCCTACATTAACACCCCCTGCGAGGCTCCCTCTGGCAGGAAGCCTCAGAAACCACTCGCTGGACACAATGGACAGGCCAGAGCGCTCCAACTCTAATCAACAGTTGACCCAGTAGCGAGCAAGAGTCAGCTGTCTCGTGCAACGGAAAAACCTGAAGAAACGACTGTTATGGCAATCGGACCTTCACTTGAGGAGTGTTTTGTTCGGGGATGTAAAATTAACAATTCCATAACCAGTAACTTGTTTTTAAAAGCTTACTAGTTCATCACAATAGTTTATCACAATAAACTATTGCCTATAGTTTATCACAATAAAAAAAGTACAGGTACACTCTGGAGCTGGGTTGCCCAAGGCGCAGTCATGACGGAAAGCAGTATGGACGTCCCTCAAAAAATTAAAACTAGAATTACCATATGATCCGACAGTTCCACTTCCGGGTATTCATCCTGAGGAAATGAAATCACTGTCTCCAGAAAATATCTGCACCCGTGTTCACTGCGGCATTAGTCACAGGGACCAAGATGTCCACCGATGCGTGGATGGACAATGAAACGGGGTGTGTGTATACATAACGCAACACCACTCACCCATAAAAAAGGAAATCCTGCCATTTCCAGCAACATGGATGGACCTAGAAGGCATCATGCTAAGTGAAGTAAGTCAGAGAAAGACGAAAACGGTATGATCTCACTCATATGTGGAAGCTTACAACACACACACACACACACACACACACACACACACACACACACACAAACTCACAGAAAAAAAGAGATCAGAGTTATGGTTACCAGAGGTGGAAGATGGGGGGAGGGAAGGGAATTGGATGAAAAGTATTATAAATAAAGAAAAAAGAAATAAATTTAAATCTAGATTAGTTGCAATTAGGTACAATTAATAATTCAGTTGCCTGGTCACACAAGCCACATGACAAATGGCTGGTGGCTGCTGTTTGGACAGCACAGATAGAAAACATTCCCTTCACTGCAGAAAGTTCTAGATAATGCTGCTCTAGGGTGGGGGGGGTCTCAAACGTTCGATGTAATTCGAGTACATTGGAATTACTGGAAGGCTTCTGACAGCACAGATGGGGGGTGGGTAATGCAAACCACAGAGTTCCTGACTCAGTAGGTTTGGGATGGGGCCCAAGATTCTGCATTTTCTACAAGTTTCCAGGGGATGCTGATGCTGCTGGTCCAGGGACGACAACGCTTTGTTCAGAAAACTTTTAATTTACTGGGGACATCAAAATCATTAATCCAGTACATATGTCCCTTCCTTCACGATATAATGCTAAGTAAGATCACCCAAATTAAGACTTCTCTGTCACCTCAGTAAGCTACTGAGACTCTGAGTTGATGAAAAGTGGGGGAAAAAAAACCCACAAAAGGCAATCTAGATGGTTGATTGACCCACCCAACCTGGGGGCTATAATCCTGTACTTTCCAGTCAGCTTCTGCTTCCCCAGGAAGCTAGCATCCACATCCTCAGTTCAGAGGAAAAAACAAACACTAGAGGTCATATGACGCCCAGGCACAGCTGGGCCTGGCACACACAGAACCAGGCCCAAGAGGCGGGACTTCCTGCTTATCACTCAAAGGAACAGGAAGTATACAACCCCACTAGCTTACACACGTACCCAGTTATCCTGAGCACCTACAGGCAGCTAACCAGCAACGCCCTCAACACAGAAGCACCAAATGCCCCTAATGAAATCTCCAACATGAAGAACAGAGGTATCTTTCAGATTCCAAGTATCTTGGGATGGAACCCCTTCCACGGGAGCAGATGAAGTAGCACCAGAAGTAACTAAGCAGTATCTGTTAACGTGACTTCATGGGCCTCCCATCAACAGCATCCACCTTCTCAGAAGACCCTGCCTCAAACCGTGCCCTTAAAAATCCTCACTTGTGGGGCACCTGGGTGGCTCAGTCAGTTAAGTGTCTGACTCTTGATTTCAGCTCCGGTCATGATCTCAGGGTTCGTGGGATGGAGCCCCACGTGGGGCTCTGAGCTGACAGCATGGAACCTGTTTTGGATTTTCTCTCTCCTCCCCACTCTCTGACCCTCCCCCACTCTTTTTCTCTCTCTCAAAATAAATGAACTTAAAAAAATCCTCACTTGTAAGCTACTGGGGAGTTCAGGACTTTGGGGTATTAGCCCCCCAACTCTCTTGGGTGGCACCAGACCAACAGATAAAGCTTATTTTCTTCCACTGCAAAAGCTTGGTCAGTTTTGTTGATCTGCTGTGCGTCGGGTGGATGAACTCTCATTTGCTTCAGTGACACCCATACAAATCTTTATGGTGAGATACTGAGGAAAAAGAACAATGTAAGAGGCAAAGTTCTGAATTCCCTAGTTCATCGAATTAAGTCACTTAGCAGCAACTTCATCATGACCAAGCGTGGTCCTATGAAGAGATGCCCCTTGCTACACTTCTGGCCGTCAAAACACGGAGAATTAAATGGAGAATGCTGGGTGGTAATGACAGCACAGACAGACCAGCTGGGGTGCAGCCGATCCGGGGGCTTCTCGAACAAAAGCATCTTGTGGCCCGAGGCAAAGAAACAAAACTGAGAAGAGTGACAGGCTCTGGGAGCAGCAGGCACCCTGCAAAACATAAGGACAGGCGCTCGCCTGTGTGCAACCCACGGAAGGGCCGGCGGGTCAGGCATTGGTCTTTAGAGCCATATGGTTGGCACCGACAGCCGGGTCCTCTTCAGCTACAAAAGGGCAGCAATAGACCATGCACCACGTTACCACCCACGGCTGCTGGGAAGCCGGAAGCCGCTCAGAACACATGTAGGTTTTCATCATAAGCACGGGTATGAAATCCGGAGTTGTGAACCCTACCCGCCACCTTCCACCAAACTTCTGAGTACTTAGAACTACGCTGTGCCTAACTATTTTTGCAGAAACACCAGGCTTGTTTTGGGGGGTTTTAGTTAATCTGGAGATTCCTACAAAGGAAAGGCACTAGGCTATAGCATGAAGGCCAAGAGGATTCGGCCTGCACGCCTCTTTGTAAAACTGAATTCGGGGCTCAGCCATTGCCTCCACATGGGAAACCAGGGAGGGACTGCCACCCGCCCCAAGGGTCCAAAGAGGGAGACTCAGAGAGGGTTCTTAATAGGAACCACTGCCCACGGCCAGGGCTAAGACCAGCACATGGCCCAGTGGTGGGTGTGCTCCTGGCCCTGCAATGGGTGAAACGCTACCAACTCGTGCCAATCTCCGGAGTGCCACTGACCCACAGGCCACACAAAGCCCAAAGACACCATCATATGGGATAAGGCAGAGCAAAATAAATCAGACAGCACTCCTTCCCCAAACCTTTCCCCAAACCCTGTATTTATATTAAAAAGAGGAGACTTGATTGCCATAACAAATGAACATGTTCGGTTAGACTTTGACATGCTTCTGCTGCTTTGTAAGATTTCTTTAACAGAGAAGGATAAGGGAAGGTGGCAGGTAGTTAAATGAGGCCAGTTATTAGATCCCTAAGATAAAGTGCTACAAGAAAGTTATTAGAAAAATTACAAAAACCATGCGAATACATCCAAAGGAGTGAGATTATTCATTCTCCGTACAGTGAGGGAACAAAGATCACATAAGTGGTGAAAGCAAATGTTTCCTTGCCCCAGTATTGGATGAATTCAGTCCTGGTCAACCACCATCCATCCCCCTGTACTCTGAATAAGGTAAGTTGGGAAGAAACCAAAAGATCAGAAACCACATGAACTATGAACTTGGGGCATTCCTGGCCAGAGTAAAAGGACAGTCCCTTTAATCCTCAGTAACAGGGACATTTGTCTATTCCTACCACAGACAGGACGTCTAGACTCATTATATAGATGCCAATTCTTCCAGCAAATTGGCAATCACAGTCTTGAATGCCATTTTAATGATTACCTGTAAAGAAGAATCTCTTTAGTCTCGCATACAAATAATTACGCTCTTCAGAATTTTATATGCGAAAAAGGTCATTTGTATTTATAGTGATTAATGACTTTTGTTTTCTGGCCAAAAACACAAGGTGGGTAACGAACTAATTATATCTTAGCCCAAGAATGTTTAGTTCAAAAGTATACTAACGCTAACCAGCTTTACAGATTTCATGGGATTTTCCCCAAAGCAGCTATTAAAACAGTGAATTACAGTAGTTATGGGTTATTTAAAAACATAAAGTTTATGAAACAGTAAAACAGGTTCTCATTTAAAAGGATCTACACGTTCCTCAAGGTAAAAGTAAAATACCAAAATATCTAAATGTCCACCCAATAAAGGCCAACATCCCCCAAACCATTATTAGCTTTACAAACGACAGCAGCAATGCGACTTTAAGCTAATCAACAGTATTTACTAAGCACCACACCTAGAGGTACACGTTTATTGTATCCTATCATGGGCCTCCTTAAGGTTCTGCAGCTTAAGTAATTTTACTAACCAAAAATATCCTGACTTAATTCACTGCAAAAAAAACCCAAAAAACCAAACCAAACCAAAACAAAAAACCCCAAAACAAAACCCTCCTCTTTCAGCAACATTGAGAATAATCAATTCCACAAAAATCAGGGAAGAAAAGTTACAAGCAAGCGTTATGGCAGATTTTACAGTATAAAGTCAAACATGCAAAAATATATGTCCCTGGGCTATAAAAAATGTGTATGCAAGGCCAAACAAATCTCCTAAAAAGCTGACAAGCACAGATTTCTGCTCCTCTGAGGATGCAAAATTTACTTGATTTCTGAATCTTTTATTAACTGCCCAAGCAATGTAGAACCAAGCAATGGTCTACACAATCTTGAGGAGGACTTCCAAAGCCAGAATTCTTTTATGAACATACCTTGGGAATTACAGTCCAGGGCCTGAGACTTCACTGCCAGCAAGGCAGGATGTCAGCGAACAGCTTTAAGCAGGGAGCTGGGTGAGAGAAGCAGCACTGGGAGGAAAGGCAGTGGCATTCGATGGTCTGGAATGGAGTGACATGTAGTGAAGGACAAGCAGAGGACAGAGATTTCTCTAGAAAAAGATACCTAAGAAGTTCTGAGAAGGTGATGAGATGGTGAGAAGGAAGAGAATGTGAAAACAAAACCAAAGTTCAATCAATGCAAAAAGCAAGCTCAGTGTCATAAAAAGAGCTATTCCAGGCTCTTAAATATCATTATATGATACACACACACTCAATCCTCGAATATTTTTTAAAAATGTTTATTTAACTTTGAGAGAGAGAGAAAGACACAGAGCACGAGTAGGGGGAGGGGCAGAGAGAGAGGGAGACACAGAATCCAAAGCAGGCTCCAGGCTCTGAGCTGTCAGCACAGAGCCCGACGTGGGGCTCGAACTCACGGACCATGAGATCGTGACCTGAGCCGCAGTCAGACGCTTAACCGACTGAGCCACCCAGGCAGATGCCCCTCAATCCTCGAATATTAACATGAAGAGGGAGACATCAAATTCATACACAAACACAACATGCTTTGCCAACAGTTTGTGTCTTCTGTTACAGTTAAGAACGACTTCAGCAAGAGAGCACGCAGGGCTGCTTCTCTTCTTTCCCCATCTTACATTTCAATGCCAAGGAAGGCAGTAATTACATGAGGAAGAAAGAGAGTGGGGGATAAATGCCCATGGCTAGAAAAATCCACACAACCTGCACCAGTAGCTTTGGGAAGGCCCCCTCTAAGAATAACACCTTCGCCTTTTAACTTCTGGAATTCTCCCTACTTTTCCATCTGAATATGTTAAGATCCAGGGCCAAGCTTCCTCCTAGATGGACAGGGGTGGGATATTTAAACTGCACACCTACATCATCGGGAGGGGCAGCAGGGCAATGGTGAGCACAGAAGCTTGGAGGCCGTGAAAAGCCCTCCACCTTCCAGCTCCAGCTGCCTGATGGCTCCAGGCCTGTGGCTTCTATCAGACATAGAGGAGGACGTCAATACATGCTAGTTCTTTGCCTCCCTTCTTTCCACGCTCTAGTCATGATGTATGTAAGGTCGGCCCTTCAGAGTCTAAGAAACTTGGGAGGGCCTTACACGTCATCTGCCACACAGGGCACGTGGTGGGACAGGCGGATTTTGTGGGGCAAGAAGAGAATTCATCTCAACTTTCTGAAGGATGAGTAAGATTTGAAGAGGGGCAGGTCCTGCAGATACGAACCAGGTGATCAGAAAAGCATATATTCAGGCAGGAGGAAAAGGCTACAGGAAGAGTCAAAAATTAGACAAGAGGGTTCATACTAAAAATATCTGAAAAGGACGTGGATGAGTTTGCTAACTGGTGGCCAATCACATCAGAGTGGCGTTCTGTCCTAGCAGGCTGACTGGCAAAGAGAAAGAAAAATTGAAATGGGAAAGGCATTCATTCTCAAGGTTTTAAGGGAACTGAAATATGTATATACTGTGAAAATTACCCAAGGGAAATCTCACTAAAATGGACTTGGGAGGCCAGCAGGGGGAGCACACACGTCCTACCCTTGCCAACTGTAGCTCCAAGAGGAAGAGCTGGACCTTGCACACAGATAACCACTTTACCATCTCTGCCGAAGGAAGAAAGGCTTACCTCCTCCCCCTGGCAACAGACCAGCCAATGAGAGACAGTCACAACTCAGCCAATGAAAAACCACTATACTTCCAGCAACCAGTTTACGCCAACGGGCTTTTTGTTTATAACAGCATCCCCAACTTCTCCCTCTCCTCCACAGAGGAGCTGCCCCTCTCCTTTGTTCTCCCAACTTGTCTATGGTTTTGCCACAGCAAATTGCAATTCTCTGCTATTCCTGAATAAGCCCATTTTTTGCTGGTAAAACAATGGGTAGTTTATATTCAAGGTTAACAATATATATGCATTCCGCTCAAGATTACAAATTCTTATTTAACAAAATGTAAATTTCAGCAGCTAAAGTAGGTGGAGCTTTTGAACATTTTTTACAAGTTATCAAAAGTGAATTTCACATTGTACTGAAAATCATCTTTTTAGGGGCGCCTGGGTGGCTCAGTCAGTTCAGCATCTGACTTTGGCTCAGGTCATGATCTCATGGTTCTGTGGGTTCGAGCCCCACGTCGGGCTCTGTGCTGACAGCTCTGAGCCTGGAGCCTGCTTCGGATTCTGTGTCTACCTCTCTCTCTGACCCTCCCCTGCTGTCACTCTGTCTCTCCCTATCAAAAATGAATAAAAGTTTAAAAAAAATTATTTAAAAAAAAAGAAAGTCATCTTTTTAAAGTTTTGTACAATTTTCCAGCAAATATCTCTAAGAAATAGCACCAGTATATCTACAGTGCAAATATACTGTTATCTTTCCCCTACTCTAGGGTTTCTAAATCTGAGTTACATGCACCCCTAAAGAATTTATGGATGGTTTTTATAGGATCCACAAAACCTATGTGCATTTTTCTAGGGGCCATTGACACAGTTTCACCCTATTAAAAAAGGCTGGTGAGTTATGAAATATTAAGAACGTCTGTAAAGAATATATACACCGATGAAATGTACCTCCTAGAATATCTTCTCCCACCCTTCTCCATAGTACACACATGAACGTGCGTGCACACACACACACACACAATTTAGGAGAAATAGTCAACAGATAATTTAGATATAAATTTTTGCTATTCAATCAATCGTGTTTGAGAGTCTTAGTAAAACGAAACGCTTTTCAAGATCAGCTTCCCCAGACAGGCCAGTTATGACCTGCAAAAGGACAGATCCAAACTGCCCCCACATTTATTTTCTCCACAGCCTGCCACCGTTCTGAAATTCTCATAACTGAAGTCATTCCATTTAAAAATAGACCGTGGAAGAATTAACACACTACACGTCAGCTGGCTTCCTTGTAGCACTGAGTAGGACCCCAAGAAAAGAGATCCTAGAATAGGAACGTATCGGTTTGTAGCGCGGGATCCGTGCATCACCGTCTCTGAACTAAGGACACGTTGAGAGTCAGCTTCTCCAACTTCACCCAGTGGCCTCAGACTCGGCTGGTCCCGGACTACAAGGGCAACAGATTCTTCCGCATGATGACCCTGCAGGCTCATTTACTAACTAGAACCAAAAGGAACGACAAACTCCCAAGTGCACGTCAATTTTTTTATGGTAAACTAACCACCGGTATCATCGGATAGATACTGTCTAATTAATAGCTGCTAGACCCCAAGATACTATGTATGTAGTTCTCCAAATCCAATCATTCAAATGATGGCATAGTAACAAACTGATAAATGTGCACTAATTAAAAAAAATAAGCTATTGATCAAAGCCTCTGTATTATAAATACATTTATACTCTCTTAAAATGCAAACAGCAAGCTGTTTTGACATTGTCACAAGATAAATTCATGACACACAGACGATTTATTTTGCATATTCCCCCTCGATTTAATTTCATACAAGCCATGCACAAGAACTTTTGCATAAGGCATGACAAATAATCTATGGAAGAAGAACTGACTAGAGACTTCAGAACAGAAAGGTGCTGCACACTGGTGAAGGTCATTCTTATGAGTTGGGACAGTTAATTTTTCTCATTCATCTCAACAATCTATGAGCTCTGTAGAAAAGGGTTTAATTTATCAGGCTTTAAAAAAACTGCTTCATTTTCTTCAATATAATTGGATCTGCATATTCTGAGAATTATGCCATTATTTTCACGTGGAAAATGCCACTTAATTCATTTATAACAACATTTACCTTTAGCTATCTTATCAATACACATATCTACATAAAATTTTAAAACATTGTATTAACCTCTACGTATTTAAAACCTTATCTTCTATAAATTATTGAAATAGCTAAAAAAAAACCCTAGTACTTCTTATTCATTATAATTTCGAATTCATACATAAGCTGTAACTAATAGGAAATAGTCTGTTAAAAAAAATAAAACATGTTTCGCCATAAAACTTAGGTTTACTGCCTGACTAGCCATTTCCGATACATTAAATGACAAGATACGGTCACATTAAGGCCTCATACTGCAGGCAAAACTCCTAAAAGCTCAAGGAAAGGTTTTATATGACAGTTCAGAGTTCAAAGTATAAAAGTGAACAGTTACATCCAGAGACCTGCACTCATGAAAGGTTTACACAGAGCTGGCTGTTCAACGTTTACACACAGTGAAATGATATCCTCTGCATTTCTTACACAAAATGATGAGTAGTTAAGCCTCAAAATGCATGAGTCATAAAATATAAAACACTATTGTCATATTCAAGGTGCTAGCAATATCTGTATGTGGGTTTTGCTACAAAAATAAAATTGTTTGTAAAATTAAGAAAAGCTTCATGCTAAAAAATTATGCCCAGAAATTGTTTTATCACTGACTCAGAGTGTAATTCATTTCATAAAGCATAGTATCCTTCCCGACACAGTGGTGTTTAGTAGAAAAATCTGTTAAAGTACACACAAAATGCACATTTCCCTGAGTTTTACATAGTTGTTTTTCTCTTTTTGATTCAGATCAAAGAAAGTCATTTTAATTAAAACTTCTATTAGGGAAGAAAATATTTAAAGAACTGTGATCTCTTTTAATGTCTCAGATTTGGCAGATTCGAGAAAAATAATACATGCCTATAGTCATCTGTTCAAATGTTTGGAGATTATCAAGATTAAGAATTTATTCTGTAGCTTTACATTTGAAAAAATACATGGTTATTAAAATCTGGTTACACATATACATATTTTAAACTTTCTTCCCCAGGAATAAAATCTCACATGTGCCAAATACAAAATACTACAGAAGGCGATAAAATTCTTCCGACGTAAAGAAGAAAACTTCGTAGCTTGAGAAAGCAGCCATAATAAACACTAAAAAATAGTATGTTGAGACTGAACGATAATTACAGGAGCAAAACAAAAAAATAACATATATCCTTAGAGGGATCTACCTCAATTATGGCACAAGCTGCACCACGTAAATGGCAACAGCAACATACCCTACTGGACACAGCAGAACAGCCTGCAAAAAATTTAATCTGACAACACAAATTTGGTTTTTAATCTTTGGGCAAAAGACCTGGGGGGGAAAAAATACATATCTCAACAGTGACCTCTGGTGGAAAAGTCCTAAAATGACAGCCTCAAAATGAAATTCTAAGACTGAAAACAAGTAGAAAACAAAAAGCACTTACAAAGCTAACGCTTCCAAACCACCATAAAAACCAGGTATGAGATTATGGAGCCAAATAAAAAGACTCAGCTTACACTGACTTAAAAAGCAGAGTAATGACAAAGACAAGGACTGGAACAGAGGGACAGACGCACAGGAAACAGCCTTTGAAATCACCGCTACGTTCCCTTCTTCCAACACACGGAGAGCTGGCAAGCCCTTGGGTACGTCATGTGTCTGCTCTGACTTAGCACAAAGCACAACTCATCACCTGCCAATCCATTAATCAACCAGCATTAACTGAGGGCCCAGCATCTGATGTTCACCATGCTTTTGGTACTTTTCTGAGGGTAGATACAAAACAGCATCAGACAGGGCTCCTCAGCTCAAGGAAATGATAATGCGATTACCTCAGTGAAGGAATCAGTAAGTAACCTAGGCCCTTAAACATAGAAAACCACCTTTAAGTGTTAGAGGAAGAGGCCCAGAAGCTGTCACATCCGTAAGAGCAAAAGGACGCCCTCCTGAGAAGTGACAGCCGAGTCCAGGGGGGCCTCTGGGGGAAGGTGTGCCCTTGCTTCCTCCTAACATCAGCGCCAGTGTTCCCACCTGTGGATTCTTAGATGCACCTGAGGGGCGCCCTCCCAGCACCTCATTCCTCAACCAAGAAGGGTCCCTATGACTAGGAACGCGATAAGGACATCAATTTCCAGGACATAAGGTAATGTTTTTTTGTTTTTTTTTTTAAATAAATTTATTTTGACAGAGAGCAAGAATGAGCAGGGGAGGAGCAGAGGGGGAGAGAGAGTCCTAAGCAGGCTTCCACACTGTGGGCACAGAGCCTGATGCGGGGCCAAATTTCACGAAACGTGAGATCACGACGACCTGAGCTGAACTCAAGAGCGTGGACACCCAGGTGTCCCAGAGAACGCTCCTCTAGGGCACTCGTAGTCCAGTAGGTGTCGCACGAACCCACGAGTAAGAAACAGAGTGTGTGTGGGGGCCACATCGACTCAAGTCCCCAACCCACTTAGTCCTGACACCGTGCAGTTTGGACACAGACTGCTTGACCTCAGGCCAGCTGTCTCCTGTCAGGACCTCCCTGTCACCTACTGTTCCCCGCTATCAATCATTATTGCTTGACACAGGCAACTGCTGGCAAGCCACCACGTGCTGGGTGACAAGTGTCAAAGTGAGAAACGAACGGTCCCCACTTTGGAGAAAACTTCCGATCTGTCTGGAGAGAGGGAATAAATATCAAGCAGAGAAGGACAAGCGGGGCCACAGTGGTGTAAGGGTCTGTGAACAACAGGAGTCTGGGGAAGAGAGATTTCCCACTGCCCAGGGTAGTCAGGGGAGCCTCGGGCAGAGGATGAGGAGGCAAGTCCGCGCAGAGTAGAAGAGAAGAGGCAAGGTGGCACAGGTGCAGAGGCAGGGCCGGCCAGGGGAGAGACCGACCCCCCATCCATCTGCCGCACTGGAGGAGGACACACTGGCTGGAGGAGGACGGGCCAGATGAGGGCGGGTTCTGAAAATCAGGCGAACTGCACCTTCCCCCAGGGGTGCTTGCTATCACAGCACGAATGCGGTTTCAGAAGGGGCAGCGCGGCGCCATAACCTCATCTTCACTCTGAAACCAGTCTCCCTGGGCCACGAAGAACCTGTGCTGGGCTCCCAGCTAGCACCTGCCCGATCAGAGCAGAAGGGAAGAAGGGAAAAGACTCACTCATTGCTCTGCCTTTCCTCTGAACGCGTCAGGGAGACGCTCCCATCTAGGAGAGTTGTTTCGGGCAGGGTGAGCCCCCCGGACTCTACCAAAACCCGTCCACGCTGCCCCAGTTCTCCCGGCTCAAATTTAAATAGTGATGCTGTAATCATGATGAACCTCTCATAGCGACTGGCTTGACAATTTTGTAAGTATTCTTTGTGAACTCAGATAGGGAAAACTACAGAATCTCGGGCGAACGAAAGGATCATGTGACTGACCACGCCCAGCTTCCCGTGGCCTCACTTGGACCACGTGGATAGGACCCGTCGATGTCACAACCACCAACAGGGAAAGAAGTCCATTTGATGCCATACGGTCCCTGATGGCTCTGCAGACACTGACTCCAGCATCACACGGTGTCCCCAAATCGAGGTCCCGGTCTGTGCAAGCCCGTCACTCATTCGCTAAGTACACAGGTGGAAATGTCAAACAACAGCGTAACTGGCAGACTCAGAGAAAAACACCACTACTTTTGCAAGATAAAAGCGGGGCTGAGCGGTTTATCTTTCGTGTCCCACTGGCTTTAATGTAGCAATGTCAGCCAGGTCCTATTAAAAAACACAGAAAGTGAAAGACACTGATTACAATACAAAGTGACAGGAGGGTGTGCTCAGCCTCTTAGATTTCATGCATATTTATATTTCCATCAAATGGACATATTTACTATAAATACTGGAAAAACCATAGCGAAGTCATTCATTTAAATGCCAGAAAAATAGTAAAAGATGCTAATTTGACCTTAGTGGAACAGATCGAGTGTCACTGACACTGCACACAATGGCTTGAAACAGAATTTACCAAGACGATTAATTAGAGTTTACTGGATTAGGTCAAGAGTGTCTCACATGGGGGGGAAAAAAAAAGAACAAAAAACAAAAAGCAGGGAAGGAAGAAATCTGAAGTCTGAATCCATTCACAGTCAATGTTTTTAAGAGATACAATTTAACTCCATGTTTATGCCTCTCTAAATTCATCTTGTCTTAGATGCCTGGAGAAAGAAACAGATTCACCCATCTAAGATTTCTGTCTTTGTGGACATGTAAAAAGAAATGAACTACAACTGAAAAAAATCTCAAAACACCTGAAAGGTTTCTCTTTCTTTCTTTCTTTTTCTTTTTTAAAGAACAGATAAATTAATGATGTAATAGGAACAAAGCATTTAAATGTAAACTCTTTTCGCTCTACTGATGATGCAAATCTAACCACGGGAACCTTGGCAATTAGCTATTTTTGTGAATTGTGCAACAGCTTCAGGAACTTCTCACGCAGTCTTGGGGAATTCAGGGGTTACACGGTCCACCTTTCAAGATAAAACTGCAGTACCCTCTAAACTAGGACCATGGTCTCAGTGGACAGCTGGACTGTTTGTTTTGAAACCCATGAAAATGCCAGCATATCAGCTAGTCGGTTAAGCGTCCAACTCTTGATTTCGGCTCAGGTCATGATCTCACGGTTTGTGGGTTTGAGCCCCCATCTCAGGCTCTGCACTGACAGTGTGGAGCCTGCTTGGGATGTGCTCTCTCTCGCTCTCTCTCTCTCTCTCAAAAATAAATAAATGAACTTTAAAAAAAAAAAAGGTCACATGAGACTTGGAGCCATAACTTTCAGCTTCTATAACCACCATTACTCAAAGGTGACCATTGTGCCACTCTGCCTTGGCCTTACAAATATGTGCTTTTTGCTGAAAGGGAACTAATCTGCCTGCTTCCTGCACATGAGGGGCCTTAACTGCCTTCTTAATTCTCAATAATCAACAGCTCAATGACAATGTCTCGAGCACTATATAATGCACCCACACACACACAGATTCACGACACAAATCCCTCAACATGACACCCCGCTCAATTTCATGGGACTCAGAAAGCTCCCTAACAAATTCTCACCACATGATTAGAGAATCATTCAAGTCTGCAGGAAGTATGGCAAGCACAAGGAAGTGACAGTCAATTAGGAATGAGAAAGGAGAGTGGGTTCCTGTCATTACAATCTTTAAAGGCACAGCTCTAAGAATAAAATGGCCCATTATCACTCACATGAGGTATTGTCATAAAAATAGCTATCAAATGTCCTCTAGGTTAACCAGGCCATGACACCACCCATGCCCCCAGGGAATTCCTCTTGGGGACCAGACTCAAAATGTGAAAAATACAGATGCAGATTGATAGAACTTCTACAATTTTGTGGGTTTCCCCCCCTTTGATCAGAGAAGAAAAGTATCACAACAGTTAATTATTCCCCTTTTCAGGAGACGTACAGAGAAAGCCAAGAACTCTTACATTATTATTTTGGAGTACTTTTTTTTCATGAAATACTAACGAATCTCCTGGCCATTCAGATCGCTGTAGCACTTACCACCCCTGAATGGGACCATTTCCAGAGAAGCAATGTCATTCTGTCTTCAGTTTACACAGGTTAGGCGAGAATTCTCAAAAAAGCACAAAATACAGGACAATATGCTCATGTATCATAGTGTCACCAAAAACGATTTTAGGTTTCCCCAAATATCATCTGTCATGAGTGTCTTCAAAGGAAACAAAAGAATCTACAGTATCACAATATTACCTCAAAGTCAGAAAGTGTCTAACAAACGATAAAGTTAACTCACTTGTTAGCTTGTTATGGCTGAGGACCAGTTGTGTGATGTGGGATAAGGAGACTGAAAAAAAAAACAAAGAAACAAAAAAATCACAGTCAGTAAATGTACACGAATTATCCCCACACTCCTACAAGGTAAAGCGTTAAATTATCTTCACGGGTTGAAATGCTACCACTCACAAAAATGGAAGCAAGCCTTCATGTAACACTGTTAAATGTTAAGCCAAATTAAGAAAAGTTATACAATTAACACGGCAATTAGCACAGCAAATTAGAGCTAACGAGATTGATGTCACAGGATCAAACATTACGAGGGCCGACTGGCTTTGCTAGGCGAACTGTTCTGCTGGCCTAGCCTGAGGCATCCATCTCAATAAGGTGTGCCAGTCAGAAGAAGGGTCCCCAGAGCCTGGAGAGGCACAATGCCTTACCTGTACTCAAACGAACATCAGGGGCACCTGGGTGGCTCAGTCAGTTAAGTGTCCAACTCTTGATTTCTGCTTAGGGCATGATCTCACGGTTCATGAGTTCGAACCCCGCATCCGTGCTATCAGCACAGAGCCTGCTTGGGATTCTGTCTCTCTCTCTCTGCTCCTCCCCTGCTCATGTTCGTTCTCTCTCTCTCTCTCTCTCTCTCTCTCTCTCTCTCTCTCTCAAGATAAATAAACTTAAAATTTTTTTGAATCATGTGAAGACAGAAAGATCATGTCACAATAAACAGGTAGCACAGTACTTCATCTATGTCCACTGGCAACCCAGAAATTCCTCTACACGCTATCAAGTTACTAACATATTAAAAAAAATCCTCTGAAATTATTTTGGTTGATGTTGCCAAGCCCCTGCACATTGTTCGCCAGTTTCATATAGTATTGTGAAGTTTTAAACTAAACAAGAACAGACTTGATTAAAAGAAGGTTTTCCAACCATAAAGAAAGAAAATACACACAGATCCACCAGGAGAGAAAAAAAAAAAAAAAAAGTCCAAGAAGAAAAGTGACCTGCCTTCCATTTTGGGTTCTAAAGCTCCACAGGATGACCAGCATATGTTTTAAATACACATTATACATAATAAGCAAACAGATTTAGGCATCTTTCCAATATTCTTTCTCTAAGAACATTATTGTATTAATGCAGAATTTCTTCCCTAAGAAGAAGACAAAAATGTTTCTCAAGCAAAGTCTTAGCATGCCTGCAAGAAAATGAATAGATCACTCCTGACCATAACTTGTATTTTTTTTTTCAGTCCTCAGAAAGTTATAGGAAATTCAAAATGCAGTACAGAGACCTATTTTCCTGCCCTGAACCATTAGAGATTACGCCGCGGGCCCGATGCCCCATAAGCTCGGAGTATTCGTACGATGACATCCTATGGCAAACCACAGCACAGCCACCCAGGCCGAGGACTTCCTGTCACCCGTCGGAATCGCCTAATCGTTGGCCCTCACCCGTCTCCACCAAATGTCCCAATCATTTGTTCTAGAGAAAGCAATCCGGTTCAGGATCCCGTTGCACGCAGCTGCCGGCCCTCTTAGGTCACCTGTCGCCTGCATTTCTCTCTCCTGGACTTTCATGAGCTTGGCAACTGTGAAGGCTGCAGGCCAAGTTATTCTACACTATGTCCTCCGGGCAGGTTTGTCATCTGTTCTTAGATTTAGGTTAAGCATCTTTGGCAGGAGCGTTGAAGAAATGCTGTGCTCTTCTTCCTATCAGGTGGCACACGATTTCAGTCCGTCCTGTCACTGATGATCTTCCCTGGATCACTTCTGCCTGCCAGGCTTCTCCACTGAAAATGTATTCTTTTCCCCTTTGTAATTAATAAAGGGGAGAGGAAGGGAGAGTACTTCATGTTTCACATTTCCTGTTCCACATATTTCATGATCCCCCACCAGGATAATCCTTACCCTCATGGTACGTCTGGCAATGTCTGCAACATTTCTGATTCTAACAACCATGGCCACTAAGAACCTAAACTTTCCCATGTGGCTCTCACTGCATCCGTATTAGGACAGCACCGCTCTAAAGCAGAGGCGTCTTGAGGGCAGGGGCCAGGACGCTTCTAAGCGTCCTACGAGGCACAAGGCAGCCCACTGCCTTGCAGGAATGTCCAGAGCTAAAAAACAGTGTGGGCGCTCCTGCAAAAACAGTTGGGCGGAGCAGGGTTTTAACTGCTCAGGATCATCCAGCCCAAATGTCAACAGTGTTGCTGTTGAGACACTGCAATGTACTTCTTTATTTTTGTAGAGCTTTGTGATTCCCTACTGCAGTCAATGGATTATTATCTATTGTTATTATTCATGTCAGTGTTCAGATTGTCTGATTTGGCCAGAGGGAGCCCATCCAAGCTGGCTGCTGTCCTTGTGACAGGTCTCCATTGCTCCCTGAACACCTCCCTGCTTGCGGGCACACGATATCCCGGATCATCTTGTCCTTTTTCTGCCACAGCCCTGAAATCACCATTTCTCTAATGAGCTCTGGGTCCTTTTTGTGGAAAATGGTATTTATAAGACACAATCTGAACACCAGATGTGCTCACTGCTATTTGGGGCTCAGTATTCTCAGCTCCTCTCAGTGGACAGAGCTTGCACACGCATACACATGGACATACACACGCGCGCGCGCGCACACACACACACACACACACAATCTATACCGATTCACTATTCAAAACCTTGAGTTCACAACAATACATGCAATTCTAATACAACATCATTCGGTTCACTCTAGCTTTTTCCCTTTCCATATTTGTAATTCCCTTCTCTAACATGAGCACCCTGGCTTCCATTATCTCTAACCTACTTACCATGTAATCAATAAGCCTATATATAACTGCATGAAATGGAATTCTGTTACAGCTGGGCGGGGACGGCTCTATGCGTATTTGCAGGGGGACCCGGAAATCTGGTTCTGATGCTTGGTCAAGATCGGGACAAACAGAGAGTAGTTAGAGATGTACAACGTTCAGCTTAAACTTGAAACCCCCAGGGCCAGCTTGTTTACACTGTTTAGGGATACGGAGGCTGATGGCTTATGCCTGGCTACGAGGTACATGCCCAGTTGGGCATAAGAGACATTGCTGGACATTTCTGCCCAGGCTCTCCTCAAACACTGATTCCTCACTCACGTCTTGATGGTTCATAAATCTGGAGAGCAAGGTCCTGAGCAACTAAGAAACGACTCTGGGAAGCAAACCCAGTGAGCCGCTGAGGCCCCAGATGTTCACCAATGCTTTCTCACCCCTGGTAAGCCGTATCCTGTGCCTTTATTAACTCCTTAGGTGAAGAGCCTCTGGGGAATTGGTGTCCTTTCCACTATCCAACTCAAGAACCAATGCAGTAACCAATCTCTCCTACCTCCCTCCCTCCTTCTGGGACACCTTTGCTTTGCACTCTGCTCAGACTCCCCTGCTCACCTGTCCCTCCACAGCGACACGCTCCTTCTCCTGCTTGGGCTGGAACCTCACGGGCCAGGCTCCCCCACCTACACAGATGCTCACCTCTCCCCACACAGGTTCCCACACCCCGTTCTAGGCCACCAGGCCCTCCTGACCCCAACCACCTCTCTTTTTCTGTCCCACTGACTGGTTTTAGGATTGAAACATTAAGAAGGGGGAAGAGAAAGGCAATGGGGGAGGAGACGAGCATTTTCATGGTTTTTCAAAAGAGTCACAGTGGTGGCTTCTCCCATGATGTTTAAGATTTTAAACAGTGCAAAACATCTTGCACATTTTAAAAGTCAAGATTCCTTGTCTACCAATGAAGCATTCCTTGATCTGAGGTATACAGTCTGATATGGAGGGGGGGGGGGAGAATCTCAAACAGCTACCCTCATACCAAACCAGATGAAAAAAATTTATAGATGTACAGGTTAAGATTACGGTCACCTTCATGTGACAGCAGGCCACAAATAACAAAGAGTACACACAACGGGGGTTTGTCTCTCACTCACTCACAGGCGATCCTGTGTGTGCTGAGCAGGAAAACATCAGGGACCTTGCTCAACCATCCCCAACACATGGCTCCCACCTCACGGTTCAAGATGGCTGCCTGAGCTAAGCCATCCAGTCTGCATCCCTCTCAGGAAGACAGAAAAAAAGAAGGCTTCCTCCTTCTGAATACTTCTAGGAAGCTGCACATGGTACTTTGACTTGCAAGCAATTAATCACAATTTTGTAATACGGTGAGGCCTCACTGCAAGGGAGGCAGAGAAACGTAGTCTTATGTTCCAGGTGACCTTGTGGCAGCTAAAAATCAGGGGCAGAAGATGGGGCAAACTGAAACCAGCAGACAACGAGCAGCCTCACATACTAGCAGACCACTCCTCTTGAGCGCCACAGGAATCAATCCTGATTACAAAAGAAAATGAACAATCTCCCATCTCTTCCTGTCTTAATGTTTCCTAAAATATCACAACTAATTAGAAAAAAACTTTTTCGGCTCTTTCTCCCAGCCACCATTCACAATGGAAGGTTTAGTTAGGGAAAGCGGATTCTTTTCAATCATTTCCTCATGTCCCTTCAGCAAGCATTTAGCAGGAGAGAAAGTGACAAAGTTTACAAGTTCTTTTTTCTGGTTTAATAAAGAGAAATGCAGTTGTGGCTTCACCTGACAGCATCGCGAGGACATACTTTTTCTCTCATGCTATTGGGACAGAGCTACATGTTAAAGTAGGTGGGGGGGGGGGGGTTGGGGGGGAATTAGAGCAGTAAAGAGCAAGCTAATAAAAGGTCTTTGAGAAAATATTTAGGGCAACAAAGGACTCCAGGCCGGGTATGCGGGGAGGGCAGTTAAGTTGGACAGAATCACAATCACAGAATCAATCACAAAGCCTGGAACAGGCAAAGACCGAGTTGCGACAAACGTATTTATACAGTCCGCCACTCCCCTCCACTTGGCAATGGTGAGCTCATTGTGAGTCTTGTATAGAAACTGTGCTGTTAAAAAAGAAGGGAGAAAGGGTCTACCAAAATAGAATAGATTATTTAAAAGCACAAAAGCCGCCATGGTCAAATACATTGGGAAAATGGAAGCAGGTTGTACCCACCGACCTACCTTGCAAATCTTAATCACACACTAGGAGATCTTTCACCGTGTGAATGACATACTTTAGCGGTCCCACTAGCCACAACCCATCAAGCATGAGCAGCACCAGAACAGGACGAACAAACTGTTATTAAAATTCCTCAAGCAGTATTAGACTATGCCTTGCCTAGGCATTTTCAAAGCAGAATATATTTCAAAAATCAACCAGATGACTACAGAGTGTGTTGACATACACAGTTAAAGCCTGCGGTGTCTTGCCCATCATTCTGCCTCTAGCCTTTAGAAATGGCACTTGGGTGAATAATGTTCTTCAGGCCAGAACGAACAGTGGGAAACAAAATTGTTGTGAAGGAGGTATTAGTGGAGGAAGGAGGGATGGGTGAGGTTGCTGGCACTGGACACGTGATTTATGACTATTTATTCTCCAGCCAAGAATGGAATCAGCAGGAAAATGCTCAAAAAGGAACCGGCCGGTTAAATAATTTCACAAGAAATATAATCAAGGACTCATTCGGGCACTCAGCACACTCAGAATGCTAACAGGCTCTACCTTGGACATTCTCTATGAAGTACCATTGGCTATGCGTCCTGCTGAGTCTGGAGACGTCTTGGATTATGCGGACTGCCCCTCTCGAAACTGTCCCGGTTTGGATGGCAAACTACGTAGTTTCTCACTTTAGGGGACACAGAACATGCCCCAAAATGCTAAAATGGAGGCTATGAAAGGAACAGCGACACAAGAGTAGCAGATTAAAAACGACAAAAGGTAGTTGAGAAAGAGGTGTTACTTATTATGGGGTGACACATCCAAAAATGCTTTAGGGCAGAGGGTATACCTGCAGGACCCAGAAACAGGAGGTTATGGATGCCATCCCAGGTTTCCCTGAGCAAACGGATGGAAAACAGGCAAAGTACAGGACTGGATGGGACAGCCAGTATTTTAATGGAATCAATCCAGAAAACTCAAAGAACTAAATATTCCTAGGAAAAGAATCGTAATTTCCAGATAACACATGGAAGCAGATATTATCATTATTATTATTATTATTTATAATCAGTTTGGGGGCACCTGGGTGGCTCATTCGGTTAAGCACCCGACTTTGGCTCAGGTCACGATCTCGCGGTTTGTGAGTCTGAATGCTGCATCGGACTCTGTGCTGACAGCTCAGAGCCTGGGGCCTGCTTCATATTCTGTGTCTCCCTCTCTCTCTGCCCCTCCCCCACTAGTGCTCTGTCTCACTCTGTCTCTCTCTCAAAAAAAAAATAAACATTTAAAAATATATAAGAAAAAACAAAATCAGTTTGGCTTTTTCCTTCTCTCAGCATAAAGTAGGCAGCATAAGAAAAAAACCACTTGATGAGATCCACAGCACCATAAGATGACATTACAGCCTTGTTTTCAAAATAACCTAACATAACACAGTGATGGGCCCACTGGAAATTGTCTCTACTTTTTCTATTCGGCAAATGAGAAGGCAAATGTTTCCTCTGGTAGCCCTTCAGAGAAGGGACAAAGTTGTAACTTCACAGAATGGCATTTCCATCCAGAGGGAAAAAACAAAGCCAGCGTGAACCACAGGGAAGGAGACCTGAAAACACGCAATACGATATGGGACCTGAAGGATTCCGCTATCTTGCTATAGGTCAGAATTGGCCACCTCCGGATTTCAAATAAAAGGTTCTTAACTGGTGACAGAAATTGGACTGGAATTCCCAGTTTACCTCAGAGACTGCGTCCCAAAGGGAAGAAGTCAGAGAGACACTGCTATCACCAGAGGGCAAATGGTTTACCCCCTTCTGACAGTTCTTGTGGAGGTAAAGACCTCCATGTTTGAAAAACTACCATACTTCTGGATATTCAAAGAGGGCGGCCTCGTTTGGCAACTCTGGGGGCATGATTCAAATTCTGTGCAATGACAGATTAGATCACAAATAGTGCCCTCCATTAATTCAATTCCCCCCAAAGTTGTAGGCCAAAAAAGAATTGATTTGAACTTGAAATATAGGACGGTTCAAATGGTTTCTCCACTTTGGCTCCCCAGTAGGCTGGAAACAGCCACAGCCCTAAATAACCCTGATTCGGAGACTCCAAAGGGATGTGGAAGCCAGCCAGATGTCAGCATCCGAAAGCAATGCTGACCAATTTGGGTTCTGCGTCTCCGTGATGCATGATTAAAATGCCTGCCTGTGTCGCATGGCTGAAATTATTTCACCCCTGGTAGTAAGATACAGATCGGATCTTCTTAAATATGCAGCTTTTGCCAATATATCAGAGTGAAGGCAGAAAATAAAATGTTCAATACTAAGATATAATACAAATATCATATTCATCAACACACCCAGAATCATAAAAACATTTTTTTTTCTGAATATTGCTCATAACTAAAAACCTAAAAAAAAAAAAAAAAATATCACCAGGATATGAAAGCTTTCCCTTATTTCACAACTAATTATTGAAAGTGAGTTGAAAACTCTCCGGTAGCAAGGTTCTGAAGCTGCTTGACTAAATTATACTATTTGCAGATAACGGGTCTAACAACTGTAATTAAACTGCCCTTTCATTCAACAGGAAAGCAAATGAATGTACGTGACCAAAGAATTCACAGGTGTTGAGAACCCCCGTGAGCAGGTCACTGATTGGGGGCTTTCTGCCCATTGGGACATTAAGTCAAGAGATACTAGTCCCGAGTCACTGCGTGATTAAAAAAGTGGAGGCCACACCATTCCTGTTCAAACGCACCACCTCCCAGTCTCCCCTTCAGGAAAAAAATACAAAGAAAATCTGTACTTCTGAAGATGGCTGGGAGAATCCAAGAGAAAAATAGGCCAAGTCACCTAGGGTGTGCAGTCATTAATTGCTCCTGAGGTGTAAGGAGGGCCATATTAACACATGCTCGGTGAACTGCAACTGTTTTGCAGGACCAAACTCGGGCAGTGTGACAGGGACAGCATGTGAGTGGGGCACACTGACTGCCCTCGACAAGATTACTCTGTAATAATAAGGGGACGCAAGAGAACACGAGGCCACGTTGTGGAATGTAAGTGCCATAAAGGAGATAAGCTGATTTGAAAGTCCCGTGAAAAGGGAAAGGCTTGAAAATTTTTTCAGGGTTGGTAAAATCTTCACGGTCCAGACTCAATTTTATTCTGCATCCACCTGCCTACCTACCTGCGTGGTGTTACAATCTACACTACTTTTTCTAGCATAAACCACGTTATTGGTGTAACGACAAACAGGTGCAGCTTTAGAAGTCAGTTACAGCATCCTAGAAATCAAAATGCTGAAGCCCCTCCCATTTTCTAGGTAAGGAAACTGCGGCCCACAGCGGCCAAGTGGTTTTTCGGGGGTCCCACCGACCACCGGACTTGGAACTAAGACGACATCTGAGGTCTTCAGATTCCACCCTGAGCTGCTTCTTTCCAAGACGGTGGAAATTCCAAACCATAATAAAAAGTATAAACGTGAATGGAAAACTCTGTTCTATCATCCTGAATAAAATATGACAGTTACATGAAGGGACTCAAAGCAAAGAATAACCAAATTCAAGCAGTGTGACATCCAAATCGTACTGCCACGAGATCCTGAGAAAATCACTGGAATTTTCTAAGGTGCAAACTTCTCATCTTGAAAATGAAAGGCTGAATTAAATTATGGGACTCTGTGAAAGAAGCAAGAGTGGAGATAAGATGAACTAGTATTTATGTAATGCTTACTACATCAATGTGCTATGCTGGGCACTTTAATAGCATCAAAACTGTTAAAACAAAATAAGGGAGTGACTACAATAGCCCAGGTTTGCCAAATGCTTGAGAGGTAGCTGGTACCATCCTGGGAACTGTACCACCTCATCCGTGCCTCACAGCGACCCTACATGCTAGTACTGTTATTAATCACCTCCCTCCCAATTTTAGATCAGAAAAATGAGGCAGAGGGCGGTTAAATAGCTCTGCCATGGTTTCAGAGCTCATCAGCAGAGACAACCCTTCAAAACTTGTTTCCAAACTAAAAGCTGATTAATTTTCACTCTGGTTTTTATTGGCCAAATAAAGCAAATAAACGTCAACAAGAGGCCGACTGTTCGACATTTTTAAGACATTCGAAAGATTTAAAAAAAAAAAAAAAAAAAAAAAGGCAGCTTAATTCATAGGTTCGTTTTTTACCAAAATCAAGAATGGTTAAAATCAACACCACAAGAAACAACGGGTGTTGGTGAGGATCTGGAGAAAGGGGAACCCTCTTACACTGCTGGTGGGAATGCAAACTGGTGCAGCCACTCTGGAAAACAGTACGGAGGTTCCTCAAAAAGTTAGAAACAGAACGACCACATAGTCCAGCCATTGCACTACTAAGTATTCACCCAAAGAAAACAAAAATACTAATTCGAAGGGATACATGCACCTCGATGTTTAGAGCAGCATTGTCTCTAAGAGCCCTATTACGGAAACAGTCCAAGTGTCTGACGAACGGCTAAAGATGTGGCACACGGGCACAATGGAATATTATTCAGCCGTAAGAAAGAATGACCTCTTGCCATTGACAGTAATATGATGGAGCTGGAGAGCATGATGCCAAGCAAACGAAGTCAGAGAAAGACAAACACCATATGGTTTCACTCATATGTTAAATTTAAGAAACAAAACAAACGAGGCAAACCAAGAAACACAGTCTTCGCTAGAGAACACACTGATGGGGACCAGAGGGGAGGTGGGTGGGGGGCATGGGTGAAACAGGTGATGGGGATCAAGGAGCGCACTTGTGATGAGCACCGGGGGTTGTTCAGAAGTGTTGAATCGCTCTCTTGTACCCCTGAAGCTAATATAACACTGTATATTAAATAACTAGAATGTAAATAAAAACTTTAAAAAGACCAAGACACCAACAGTATCAAATATGTGTGCTTTCTCCATTTCAGACAACATGGTGCATTCTTTTTTTTCCTTTTTTAATTTTTTTTTTTTTTTTTTGATGTTTATTTAGAGACAGAGCACAAGAGGGGGAGGGGCAGAGAGCGCCAGGGACAGAATCCGAAGCAGCCTTCGGGCTCCGAGCTGTCAGCACAGAGCCTGACACGGGGCTCGAACCCACGAACCATGAGATCACGACCTGAGCCAAAGTCGGACACCCAACCGACTGAGCCACCCAGGAGCCCCCACCATGGCGCAGTCTCAACCTCCATGTGTCCCTGCGGATAAACAGGGAGGTAGGGCACAGGTATTTTTTTTCCTTTCCAGGGTGCGACGGCAGACGTTGCTATTTCCTCATTTCTCTGGTTCTCGGCTTCCACTGCCATCTCTGTCCACACGTCTTACTCCACCCCCAAAGCCCCACGTCTCCCTGCAAAGGCAAGTCCCCTTCAGAAGCAGGACGAGCTGGAGTCCTACCCCTCCTGCCTACACAAGAGCCATGCGGTTCCCCGAGCTGGAGCTCTAGTCCTGCCGGCCACCAAACACTTGAGGACCCTGTGCCACCTGCTCTCACTCATACAAGACTCGATTTGGTCTCGTGCCGGTTCATCTTATTTTCACTCCTGGCGTTCAGCCTCTCTCTCCACATCGTCAGACACGGACCTCCGAGTGTAGTAAGGGCCAGTCCTGGCAGTCAGTCTCCGGGACAGACCCACGCTCAAACCTGGGCCTGTCTCCTGGGACCCGCTACAGCATCTCCCCAGACCTCCCCCTGGCTCATCATGTCTCCCCACGCTCCTGCTCCGATGCACCTTTCCATCTGCCTCCGCCCTCTCCATACATGGATCCGGCCAGTGGATGTGTTCCAGGGGACGCCACCACACCCTCCCCTGCGCCCATCACCCCCAAGACCGTTCACCTCTTCACCCCCAAACTTCCTGCCCCACCGGAGCTCACACAATGAGATCTTCCCAAATGCCCGAGCCTCAGCTTGCCACACACACCATTTCCTAATTACTGACCGTAACGGCCACCAACTCCGCACCGGGCACTACACAGACACCGACTTTCATTCAAGGAACAGCGTGGTAGGTTTCCCATTTCCCCACTGACAAAACTGAGGCATGGGGACGCCGTGAGCTCTTTCTCAGGACACGTTAGTAATAAATAGCAACACTGGGATAATTGACTAAGACCATGCCTCCAAAGTCCACGTGCTGAGCCAGGACATGACACTCTCTCCTTAGATCAATCCTCAGGGTGTCGAAATATACCCAAAGAGGAAGCACTGCAACAACGAATCTCTCCTGGCACACAAGGTCTAAGACTCTAAGTGAAACAGAAAGGATGGCAGACAGGGCCAGGTGTGAGAGGACCTCTCTACGGCCCCCTTGCCCACGGAAGCCCGTGCTCCCTCACCTGCGCTGTAACGGCTCTGGAGCAGGATGCTGGGCTCCTGACTAAGAAGCCACTGTCCAGCCTTCCCTCCCGAGGCAAGGAACAGACGGTCCCCGAGAGCCCCGAGGAGGGAGTGTGGCTTTGCCACACCCTGACTTTTGGACTTCTGGCCTCCAGAATTAGAAGAAAACCAATCCCTGCTGTCTTAAACCATCCAGTCTGTGATAATTCATTACAGCAGCCACAGGAAACTAATACACCTGAACTTAAAGGAAAACAGTCTTTTCAGCACCTAAGAAGGACTAAGCGTTTATGTAGAAAATAAGACTACCAGCAGACCTGCGGAAAGCAATGCTTTTTGTCAGAAGAAAACAGTAACACGTTTACAATACTCCAGGAAAAGAAACTGTGAGTCTTTCTATCTAGTAAAATGGACTTTCAAGTAAAAGCAGCACAGGCTTTTTTACCCATCAGCAACATGTAAGAATTCTGGTGTTAATATCCTCATGACCCCTACTGAGGAATCTAACAGGTACAAGTTTCAGAACAGGTACAATTCTGTGGGCTCTTCCCAAGGGAACCTGAGGGTCTGCTCTCCTACCAAGCTAAGACCTAGGTGACCTGCTGGCCACCTAGCTCTGAATAAGCAGATGAGGATGATACCCCAGGTGGCAGAGAAAGGAATGGAAAAGAACGGAGATCCCTGGATGTCACAAGGAAGAGAGATGCCCACTGACCGAGAAGCGCACGTCTTGGACTGTGCTGTGAAAGGGACGCACTTTTTCCGCGCTTTAAGCCACCCACCAACTTTTCGGTGGGTCTTCTGTGCATGCGGCTTAGCCACTGACTCCAGATAATCACCATTTCCCCTCCCACAGTGAAAACTTCAGAAACCTGCACAACAGCCACATCTGTGTTACAGAACAAGCCATGGGAGGTGGACAAGCTGGGAGACTCCAAAGTTCAGGCTCCCAGAGCGCAGGCTGGAAGACACAGGTAGGTGCCCGTCCGCAGTAGGACAGAAAGCCGAGCGATCAAGGCCTGGAGCCTGCCAGATTTAAGAACACAGTGTGTGTTCTTGGGAGATGGCAGAAGCCTGGCAGCACATTTTAGGAATCTTGATCCCCACATAAGAATAGAGAACAGACAGCAATAAAAAACCCAAGGACAGGAGCACCTGGGTGGCTCAGTTGGTTAAGCGTCCACTCTTGATTTTGGCTAAGGTCACCATCTCGTGGTTCGTGACATTGAGCCTGGAGTCCGGCTGTGTGCTGACAGCCAGAGCCTGACTGGGATTCTCCCCCTCCCTCTTTCTCTGCCCCTCTCCCATTAGCGCACGTGCACGCTTTCTCTTTAAAAAAAAAAAAAATTAATAAACATTAAAAAAAATCTAAGGACATAATTTACAACAAAACTAGAAGATAAAGTAACCCCCAAAATTCCCACATACAAGTGGGTCAGAACAAACACCCCACAAGACCAACATGACATCAGCATCTGTGATGAAAGCAGAGACCGGCAACAGGGAACCTAACAAGCCTGGGAACACAAGAACTAACCAAGTTCACTAGAAAGGGCAGTGCAACAATCTAAGGGAAGCAGCCAAAATTGGGGAGGGTCTGTCCACTGCAACAAAGGAGGGCCTGTAAGACCTGACTGGACAGGACAAGCCCAGCCCCTGTGACCTGATCACCCAGCACTACCTTCCAGGACAAGCCTATATCCAAAATTAACCAAGACAGGGGAAAAAAAGGGAACCAGTGTAATATTATGATTTATAATAAGTACTTATTTGGTCTTCCTCCCCTTTCTGGAACAGGTGTTAAAATCCTAGCAATTGCTTAAGCTATAAAAGCTACAAAGACTTTTTTTATGTTAATGAGGTGACTTTTGGGAAGCGCCTAAGACTGGGTGTGGTTGCCAGTGGATCCAACTTTGTGATTAGAGTCTTACCCCATTGACCTCCAGGGGCGGGAAGGGAACTGGAGGTTGAATCAATCACCAATGGTCAATGATTTTATCAATCATGCATATGTCACGAAGCCTCCATAAAAACCACGAAGGTGGGGTTCAGAGAGCTTCCAAGCGGGTGAACATGTGGGTATTTGTGGGGAGTGATGCTCCTACAGAGAACGTGGAAGTTCTGCACCCCTTTCCTTTCATCATAACCTGCCCTATACATCTCTTCTATCTGGCTCTTCCTGAGTTGCATCGTTTTATAATAAACCAGTGATTTAGTAAGTAAAACCTTTCTCTGAGTCCTTAGAGCCACTCTAGTAAATTACTTGAAATAAGAGGGGTTCTCTGTAACCTCTTATTGATCTCCAGTTGGTCACTAGCACTGGTGACAATCTGGACATGCAACTGGAATCTGAACTGGGAAGGGGCAGGAGGCAGTCTTACAGGACTGAGCCCTTCACCTATGGGATCTAATACCATCTCACGTGAATAACATCAGAACGGAGTTGAATTGCAGGACATCCAACTGGTACTAGAAAGAATTGCTTAATGGTGGGCGAAAGTCCTTCCACATTGTAACTGGTGCCCCATCATAGCTGGGGATCCAAAGTGAAATTGACATCACTGAGAATCAATACCAAGGACAGAGGAGGTTCAGATACAAGTGCAGAGGGGAACTGGGTCAGGTCGTTATCAAAAGCAAGCTACTATATTTTTACCACTACGTGACAGCAAAAGAAGAGAGAGCTCTGGGATGTTAGAAAATCTATCCAGTACCATGTCTCCCTCTGAAAGATCACAAAAACATCTCATAAAAATGAGCGGCATAATAGTACCAAGAGCAAATCCAATGAAGTCAGTAGGAGAAAAAAGAAAATAAGAGGTAGAATACCATCCATCCTTATCGATAATGAAAGCCCACCAACCAGAAAGTTGTGCCCAGAAAACAGATCAAAACTGTTATCTACTCTTTCAAAACAAGGGAAAACACATTTTAAAAAATTATATGAGACAAGAAACGACATAAACCAGAATTGGGAAAACTCAGGAATGAAAGATCAGAACTCAAGAAAGAACTGAAAATAAAAGAAAAAAATATCCCAGAAATAAAGACGGAGGAGGACGACCAAGATGGCAGAGTAGGAGGATTCTGGGCCTGTCAACTCCAATGGACACAACAAGGCTACAATTACATACAGAGCAACTCTGAGAATGACATGAGGATTACCAGAATTACCAGCCATTCTACAGCTACAGATATAAGGGAAAAACCACAATGGGAAGGGAGGGAGTAGCAGGGATCTGGTCTGGTTGGGACCCACACCCTGACACAGCAACCCACAGGCAGGAGGGATATCACATCCTTCCCGAGCAGCAAGAAGTTCAAGACCCACATCAGGCACCCTCTCCCTGGGAATCTGCACTGGGGAGACAAGTCCCCATAATGTCTTGCTTTGCCAATCAGGAGGGCTTAACTCTGGGAGAGCTAGCGGGCTACAGGAAACCAAGACTCAGTCCTTCAAAGAACCATACACAAACTCATTTGCTCCAAGATCCAGCACAGGAGCAGCAGTGTGAAAAGTACCTGAGCCAGGTGTGAAGATTTATGCCTAATTTTAAGGGGTATGCTGGAGAAACAGGGATCTATAGGAATTTTCTCCAGGGATGAAAGTACTGGGAGGGTACCATTTTTCTTACCCTCCTTCTGCCTAGCCAGCCCAGCACTGGTGGGTGCCATTTCTGATACTATCCATCCACCTTGCTAGCACAACTTACTCTCCCTTGGCATTTCCCAACAGACCAGTCCCACTAACCCACCAGGTACCCCTTCAAAATGGTTCTCAACCTGCTACACCCAGCAAGTGGCCTCAGCCTGAACCACTGCCCCACCCAAAGTGGTTGCCACTCAGGGTGGGGATCCCAACCATGCCGACCAGTGGCCTCACCACCAGCCACACTGGGAGGAAACCCCTAAACAGCATGCCCATGGCAGTCATAGTCCAGACATAACAGGGGGATACACAAAACCCACACAGAGGATATCCTAGGAAAGCCTGGGTCTGGTAACCAAGGGGACTGCACTTCTGTACCCAACATGTCATCTTCTACATAAAGCCACTTCTTCAAACAGGGAGCCATAAGTGATTGTCACACCACAGAGAAACAGAGTCAGGCAAAATGAGGAGACAGAAGAATAGGTTCCAAATGAAAGAATAAGACAAAATCTTGGAAGAAGAACTATACACAAGGAAGATAAACCATCTACCTCATAAAGAGTTCAAAATGATGGTCATAAAGAAAACCATCAAACTCGGGAGAAAAATGGATAAACACTGAGAATTTTAAGGGAAAGGCATGAAATACAAAAAAAGAACCATTCAGAGCTGAAGAATACAATCATGGAAGTGAAAAATACAACAGCAGAATAGAGGATGCAAAAGCACACATCAGTGACCTAGAAGGCAGGGTAGTAGAAATCACCCACACTGAAGAGCAAGAAGAAAAAACAAAAAATTAAAGAGAAGAGATTAAGAGACCTCTGTGCAACATCATGCACATAACATTGCATTATAAGGATCCCAGAAGTAGACCGAGGGAAAGGGCAAGAAAACTTATCTGAAGAAATAATTGCTGAAAATTCCCCTAGCCTAGGAAAGCAAACAGATATCCAGGTCCAGGGATCACAGACAGTCCCAAACAAGATGAACCCAAAGAGATTCAGATCAAGAAACTAATTAAAATGTCATGAATAAAGATAAACAGAAAATATTAAGAGAGCTTCAAGAGAGAAGCAAAAAGTTACTTACAAGGGAAACCCTATTAGGCCATGGGCTGATTTTTCAGAAGAAAATTTGCAGGCCAGAAGGAAGTACCATGATATAGTCGAAGTGCTGAAACGAAAAAACCTAAATATTCTACCTGACCAGGTTATCATTCAGAATTCAAGAATTCAAGGAAAGAGAAAGAGCTTCCCAGAAAAACAGAATTTAAAGGAGTTCAACATCACTAAACCAGTCTTACAAAAAACGTTAAAGGGAAAAAGAAAAGGCCATAACAAGAATTAAGAAAATTATGAAAGAAAAAAACCTCACTGGTAAAAGCAAATGTATAATAATGGCAGTGGATCAACCACTTATAAAGCTTGTGGTAAAAGACAGAAGTTGTAAAATCAGCTGTATCTACAATAATTGGTTAAGAGTCCACAAAAATGTTAAATGTAAAATACGGTATCAAAAAGAAAATCTGGTGGGGGGGGGGGGCGTTTAAAAACGTAGTGCTTTTAGAATGTGTTCCAACTTACACAACCATCAACTTAAAATACTTGGGGTGTATACATAGGATGTTATATACAGACCTCATAGTGACCACAAACCAAAACCTTTACCAGGTACACAAACAGAAAAGAATCCAAACTGTTAACACTAAGGAAAGTATCAAATCTCAAGGGAAGAGAGCAAAAGAAGGGAAAGAACTAGGAAACAACTAGAAAACAATGAAACAAAATGGCAATAAGTACATACCTATCAGAAATTAACTGTAAATAGACTAAATGCTCCAGTCAAAAGACAAGGTGACTGGACGGATTTAAAGAAAAAAAAGACCCATTGATATATGCTGCCTACAAAAGGCTCATTTAAGACTTAAAGATACACACAGACTGAAAAGAATAGAAAAAAATATTCCATGCAAACGGAAATGCAAGGAAAAGCATGGGCAGCGATACTTGGGCAAAACAGACTTTAAAACAAAGTCTGCAGCAAGACACAAAGAAGGGCATTACATAATGAGAAAGGGACGAATCCAACAAGAATTGGACAATTGTAAATATCTAGGCACCTAACATAGCAGCACCTAAACATATAGAGCAAATAACTGACAGACATAAAGGGAAAAACTGACAGTAATAATCACAGTGGACTTTAACACTCCACTTACATCAATGGATAGATCACCCAGGCAGAAAATCCGTAAGGACACAGTGGCCTTAAACAACATTAGATCAGATGGACTTACCAGATACGTATAGAATAATCCATCAAAAAACAGCAGAACACACATTCTTTTCAAGTGCAAATGGCACATTCTCCAGGACAGATCACATGTTAACCCACAAAATGAGTCTTAGTAAATTTAAGAAGACTAAAATTGTATCAAGCATCTTTTCAAAACACAACAGTGTAAAGCTAGAAATCAATTACAAGAAAAGAACTGGAAAAAGCAAACACATGAAGGATAAACATGCTACTAAACAAACAATGGGTCACAAAGATCTCAAGAGGAAATCCAAAAATGGAAATGGAAACATGGCAAAAATCTATGGAACATAGCAAAGGAGTTCTAAGAGCGAAGTTTATAGGTGCCCATAGTACCTAATATACAGACGCACCTCAAGAAACAAGAAAAATCTCAAATAAACAATCTAACCTTACATCTACAGGAACTAGGAAAACAACAAACAAAGCCCAAAGTTAGTATAAGGAAGAAAATAATAAAGATCAGAGTACAAATATAGGAAACAGGGACCAAAGAAATAGAAAATATCAGTAAAACTAAGAGCTGGTTTTTGAAAAGATAAACAAAAGTGATAAGGCCTCTGGCCAGAATCATCAAGAAAAAAAAAGAGAGGGCCCAAATAAATAAAATCAGAAGTCAAAGAGAAAGTTACAACAATATCACAGAAATAAAATATCATTGCAAAAGACTACTATGAATAGATATATGTCAACAAATTTGTCAGCCTAGAAGAAATGGATAAATACACAAGCTTCAAAAATACACAAGAAATACACAAGATTCAAAGACTGAATTAGAAAGAGATAGAAGGGGCTTCCGGGTGGCTCAGTCAGTTGAGCCTCCGACTTTGCCTCAGGTCATGATCTCGCAGCCTATGAGTTCAAGCCCCAGGTCCGGTTCTGTGCTGACAGCTCAGAGCCTGGAACCTGCTTCAGATTCTGTGTCTCCCCCTCTCTCTGCCCCTCCCCCTGCCCATGCTCTCTCTCTCTCTCTCTGTCAAAAATAAATAAAACATTAAAAAAAAAAAGTTTAAAAAAAAAAAAGAGATAGGAAATCTGAACAGACCAAGAGCTAGTTACAAAACTGTATTGGTCATCAAAAAACTCCCCAAAACCAAAGTCCAGGATCAAACAACTTCACAGGTAAATTTTATCAAACATTGAAAAAAGAGTTAATACCTATCCTTCTCAAACTATTCCAAAAAGCCAAAGAGAAGAAATGCTTGTAAATTCATTTTACAAAGCCAGTATTACCCTAACCAAACCAGACAAAGAAAGACATTACAGCAAAAGAAAATCACGAGCTGATAACCCTGATGAACACAGATCCAAAATCCTCAACAAAATGTTACCAAACCAAATTCAAAACACAGTAAATGGATCATACACCAACGTCAAATGAGATTTAGTCTAGGGATGCAAGGATGGTTCAGTATTTGCAAATTAATTGAGATATACATTAACAAAACAAAGGATAAAAATCCTATCTCAATAGACAAAGAAAAACCATTTATCAAAACTCAACATCTACTTATGATAAAAACTCAACAAAATGGAAATAGAGGGAATATACCTCAACATAATAAAGACCCATGTATGACAAACCCACAGAAAACATACTCAATGGTGAAAATCTGAAAGCTTTTCTTCTAAATCAGGAGCAAGACAAGGATGCCTATTCTTGCCACTTTTTTTTAACATAATACTGGAATTTGTAGCCACAGTTCTCATGCAAGAAAAAAATAAAGGAATACAAATTTGGTGAAGAAAAAGTAAAACTGTCACTACTCACAGATGACATAACATAAATAGATAGCCCTAAAGACTACACCAAAAACCTATTACAATAAACTCATTAATGCCGTACAATACAAAATTAATATATACAAATCTGTTGTATTTCTATATACTAAAAAGTATCAGAAAGAAATTTTAAAAACCCCATTTATAATTGCATCAAACAAAACACCTAGAAGTAAATTTAACGAAGAAGCTGAAAGACCTGTACTCTGAAAACTGCAAGACAGTGATGAAAACAAATTAACAGAAAGCAGTATCATGCTCATGCCTTGGATGAATATTGTTAAAATGTCCATTCTGCCCGAAGTACCCTTACAGATTCAAGGCAATCCCTATGAAAATAGAATGGCATTTTCTAAAACAAAGAATCCAAAAATTTGTATGGAACCAAAAAAGACTCTGAATAGCCAAAGCAATAGTGAAAAAGAGGAACAGTGGGGAGTTATCGTGCTCCCAGATCTCACACTTATACTACAGGGCTTTAGTGATCAAAACAGTATGGTAGCAGAACAGCAACAGACACAAAGGAACGAACATCAACCGAACGGAAGACCCAGAAATAAACCTATGCTTATATGGTCAAATAATTTACAAAGTAGGACCCAAGAATATACAATGAGAAAGACAGTCTTTTCAATAAATGGTATTGGGAAAAACTGAACAACTACATGCCAAAAAAAATTAAAGTGAAACACTTTCCTGCACTACATAAAAAATACATTCAAAATGGATTAAAGACCTAAATGTAAGACATGAAACCATAAAACTTCTAAAATAAAACACAGTCAACTTTTGGGCAATAGTCTTATCAGTATTTTTTGGATCTATCTCCTCAGGTAAGGGCCACAAAGGCAAAAATAAACCACTGGGACTACATCAAACTGAAGACTTTTGCAAAAAGAAGGAAGCCATCAGCAAAACAAAAAGACATGCTGCTGAATGGGAGAAGATATTTGCAAATTATAGATCCAATCAGGGGTTAATATCTTAAATATATAAAGAACTCCTACAACTCAATTCCGAAACAAACAATCTGTTTAAAAAATGGACAGAGATCCAAAATAGACCTTTTGCCAAAGACATACAAATGGCAAACAGACACAGGAGAAGATGCTCAACACTGCTGATCATCAAGGAAATGCAAATCAAAACAACAATGAACACCTCACAAGTGTCAGAATGGCTACCATCAAAATGACAAGAACACAAGATGTGTTCCCAGTGTTGGTGGGAATGGAAAACTGATGCAGCTGCTATAGCAAACAGTATGGAGGTATCTCAAAAAATTAAAAATATAAATACCATATGACCCAGCAATTCCAATTCTAGTATTTATCAAAAAAAAAAAAAAACCACTAATAAAAACTAAACCACTAATTTGAAAACATATATACACCGTGTTTATTGTAGCTATTTACAATAGCCAAGACTTGAAAGTAACTGAAGTGTCCAACAGATAAATGGGTAAGGAAGATGTGATATATACATACTTGGCTATAAAGAAAATGAAATCATGCCATTTACATCAACATGGATGGACCTAGAGGATATTATGCTAAGGGAAATCACTCCGAGAAGGATAAATACCACACAAGTGCATATATGAAATCTAAAACACAAAACAAATCAATCAACAGAACAGAAACACACTCGTTGTTGATATAGTGAACAAACTGGTGGTTGCCAGAAATGAGATTGGGAGATGGGCAAAATAGCTCAATGAGAGTAAAAGGAATAAACTTCCAGTTATAAAAATAAGCAAGTCACAGGGTTGTAAAGTACAGCATAAATAATACAGTCAATAAAATTGTAACAGTTTTGAATGGTGACAACTGGTAACTAGACTTATCATGGTGATCATTTTGCAATGTGTATAAGTGTTGAATCACTATGTTGTACGCCTGAAACCAACATTGTTATCAACTATACTTCAATCAAAATTAAATTAAAATGCAGAGCTTAAAAAAAAAGATGAGACTCAAAGGCAGAGAAGAACAAATCAACATGGGGCACCTGGGTGGCTCAGCCAGTAAAGCATCCAACCCTTGATTTCAGCTCAGGTTATGATCTCACGGTTTATGGCAACCAGCCCCACATCCGGTGAGTGCAGGGCCTGCTTAAAATTCTCTCTCTCCCCCTCTCTTTCTGCCCCTCCCCAGCTCACGCTTTCTCTCGCTCTTAAAATAAATAAACATTAAAAAAAAAAATCAACACAAAAGAATGCCTTACAAGAAATAGGAAGTAAAGTGGAGATTTCTAAAAAGGAAGAAATAAAGAGATAAATAAGATTTGGGAGAAAATAATACATATGAAAGGCAGGCAAGATTAACAAATACAAAAAAATGCCTAAAGAAGAAAACACAAAGGGAACAGATATATACATATATAAAATAATGTGGAAAAAAATTCCCTGAAATAAGAAGATTTCATCTTCCATAGTGCAAATATAAAGAGCATACCACATACCTGGGAAATAATCTACAAAGTCCCTTACCAAGACATAACTAAAATTACTGGACTTAAAGGAAAAGTAAGAAATCTGCTCAGCATCTCAAATAAGGAACTATGGTTTATATAGGAAATGAGGATATCAGGTTTTGGGGCAGCAGTGGCTTATGCTAGAAAGAAATGATACACATTTGAATATTCCAGGTAAGACACTGTGAGTCTTTATATCCAATAAAACTGACCTTTAAGTAAAGAGGATACAAATACTTCTCTATCATGAACGTGCAAGAAAAAACAAAAACAAAAACAAAAAACAAAAAACAAAAAAAACCAACCCTGGAAAATACTCGTTTTAGGGTCCTTCCTGTGAAATTTATCATGGCATGAGGCTCAAGCAATCAACATAGCAAGAGAGACTGACCTGAGGACTGGTGTAAATATATACAGGTAAAAACTATATAAGTATCTGTAGAACAAAGAGTAGATGATAGTTAAACAGGGAGAGAGTGTAATAATGGATATATGCCCTAGAAGTTTAGATATGACTCATGTATTAAAAAACAGGGAGACGCACTATAAGAATTATAATAAAGCTGTATCTGGTTTCTAGGCCAGCACATCAAGAACCTGGAAATCGTTATTCTCATCATCACAAGAAAAATGCTGATTAAACAGAATATAAACAACTCGTCTTCAGGGCGCCTGGGTGGCTCAGTCGGTTAAGCGGCCGACTTCGGTTCAGGTCATGATCTCGCAGTCCGTGAGTTCGAGCCCTGCGTCGGGCTCTGTGCTGACAGCTCAGAGCCTGGAGCCTGTTTCAGATTCTGTGTCTCCCTCTCTCTGACCCTCCCTCGTTCATGCTCTGTCTCTCTCTGTCTCAAAAAAAAATAAACATTAAAAAAAAAAGATTTAAAAAAAAAAAAAAACTCGTCTTCAATCCATAAGAGAAATGAGGTCACAGAGCAAACGACCACACAGAAAACCGCAGAGCCAAGTGATCGAGAATCACAGCTTCCCAGCAGCAGAAACAGCCAGTACTGCCGGCAACTGGTAGCAACACTTCCAGGGTGGCTAATTTCTGGAGACTGAGTCATCAAATCACTTGAGAAAGAAAAACTCCTAGGGCCCCACCGGGGCCCCACTGCAGGAACCCCACCGGGTTCTCAGGCTGAAAAATCACTGAGAAACATCCCCCGTTGCTTCTAGCGAAGAAGGGAGTAAATAAAAACCTTGAAGGGAGACAGCATTCTGTTTTTCTTAAAAAAGGAGAAACGATGTACCACACCCTAACCAATATGGAAGACAGAAATACCCGAGTCCAGTCTCCTCTTACCCTCCTATCTCACCTAAGGAAAGAAAAATGCTGAAAAGCAGTCTGGAAGGTAAAGGCCCAGGAACTCCCTCTCCACACCTCACCAATAGGGCTCCCATACAGTGACAAGGTTATAGCTGAAAAACTACAATGATCAGACACTACTAAGGAGAAGTCTCTAGGGAAACTCAAAGACAACAGGAAAGACAAAACAAGGATACTGGAGGAAATTCTAGCCTATGAATCCTGTAGCCATAGCAAACAAACCCTACACTAAAAGCCTTTTTACATCAGTTTTGTCTTCTTAAGACATCATGTCTGGCCTTCATCAAAATTACAAGGCATACTAAAAGGCAAAAAAAAAAAAAAGTCTAAAGAGACAAGGCAAGCAAAAGAATCAGACTCAGATATGACAGAGACTTCAGAATTACCAGAACAGGAATGAATATAAAATAATTCTCATTGATATGTGAAGTGCAAAATTAGCCAGCATGCAAAAACACAAGAACACATGATGTAGGCAGAAGGCGACTCTAAGAAAGAATCAAAAGGAAATGTTAGAAATCAAAACAATGTAACAGGTATGAAAAAGGTCTTTGATGAGTACATCCGTAGACTTGACAGTCATGTGAGCTTGAAAATACGTCAACATAAACTTGACAAACTGAGAAAAAAAGAATGAAAATAATGGAACAGAATAGCCAAAAACTAGGTGACAATTCCAAAAGGTGTAATATACATATAATGGGAATACGAGGGGGGGGAGGGGAGGGGAGACCGCAGGGGTGGTGGTGATAAGGAACATGAAATATCTGAGGTACTAATGGCTGAGAACTTTCCAAAATTAATGATGGACACTAAACCACCAAACCAACATATCCTCTGTAGGTACTTCCCCAAAGTTAAGGAGAGGATAATTACCTACAAGGATAATTACCAAAATAACTACACCTAGGCAGACAGTATTCTGCCAAAGACAAAGAGTAAACATTCACAGAACACATGAAAGAGAGAAAAGAAGACAAAACACTACCTGACACGAACAAGAATAAAAACTGCCTTGGCCTTTTGTTTAGAAACCATGCAATGAAGGAGACAGCAGAGTAAAATACTGAAGCGTTGAACAAGCAAGCCCACCAACCTCCAAGTCTACATCCAGCAAAATTATCCTGGACTTTCTTGCACTAAGAAAAATCGAGAGATTTGTCTTGGGAAAAAAAAAAAAAAGTATTAAAAGAAGTTCTTCAGAGAAAATGCTAAAGGTCAGAAACTCAAAACTACGTAAAGAAAGGAAGAGCATTAGACACGTTATATAAAGTTATTATTAAATGGTCACACAGATAACAGTTTATAATTATAGCAACCAACGTATTCATTGATTATTGCTTATGGATACGTACAATGAATGACAGCAATGCACTAAGTGACAAGAAATGGGAATGAGGATACTATTCACCAATTCAAAAAGATCTATGCACTCCTATGTTTATTGCAGCATTATTTACAACAGTCAAAATAAGGAAGCAGTCTCAGTGTCCATCAATAGACAAATGGATAAGGAAGACATGGTCCACACATACATACACACCCACATACTCACACGAAATATTACACAGCCCTAAAAAAGGAGTGTGTTATGTCATTTAAGACAACATAAACAGACTAAAAGGGTATGATGCTCAGTGAAATAAGTCAGACTAGGAAAGACAAATGTCATATGATTCCACTCATAACTGGAATCTAAAAAAATAATAAATAAATGAATAAACAAAAGGCAGAATCAGACCTATAAATACAGAGAACAAACTGATGGTTGCCAGAGGGTAAGGGGGTGGGCAGCGTGGGCAAAATGGTGAAGGGGAGAGGGAGATACATACCAATTAAAAGACAGAGACTGTCAAATAAAAAACAAAATCAATTATATGTTGTCTGAGATAAATAAACCACTTTAAATATGAAGCCACTGATAGTCTAAAAGTAATAGAGCAAGATATACCACACTAACACTTAAAAACAGAAAGGAAAAGCCAGAGTAGGCATATTAATTCCAGATAGACTTCAGAGGAAAGAATATTATCAAGGATAAAGAGGGGATTACAGAATGATAAGGGGGTCACTGATCCAAGAAGACATAACAATCTTCATCGTGCACGTAAATAACACAGCGTCAAAATAACGTAACGTAAAAGCTAATAGACCTGCAAGGAGAAACAGGCAAATCAACTATGGAAGTTGGAAATTCAACACCCCTCTATCAGTAACTGAAGGTCCAATAGGCAGAAAGGGAAAAACTAAGCAGCATCAATCAAGCGTACCTAACTGACATTTGTAGAATACTTCCTCAGCAGAATACATCAACAGGAGAATATACATTCTTCTCAGGATGGAACATTTACCAAAACAGACCACATTCCGGATATCTAACACACCTTAACAAACTTAAAATAACAGAAATCATACAAAGTATGCTCTTGGACCACAATGAAACTGAACTAGGAAATAGTAATGCAAAAAATACCCAGCAAATCCCAATACGTGGAGATTAACAACGTACTTCTACATAATACATGGGTCAAAGAAGAAATCTCAAGAGAAACTTAGAATATTTTGAAGTGAAAATGAACTATGACTTAGTAAAATGTGTGGAATCCAGCAAAAGCAGTGCTTCCTGCGAAGTTTATAGCATTGATGCCTATATCAGAAAAGAATGATCATCTCAAACGAGTAATCTAAGCTTCCATTTTAAGAAACCAGAAAAAGGAGAACAAAATTAAATCCAAAGCAAACAGAAGAAAAGAGACAATAAATACTAGAGCAAGAATCAAGAAACTGCAAACAGGAAACCGGTAGAGAAAATCCCTGGGACCAAAAGTTGGTACTTTGAAAGATCAATAAAATTGATAAACCTTCAGGCAAGTTAGCTACAAAGAAAAAAAGAGACCCAAATTTTGGAGGCAACCAGAAATAAAAGGAAGGTCATCACTACTGATCATGTTAATGTTAAAAAGGATAATAAAGGATCATGAAGAACTCTACATCCATAGATGCAATGTAATCCCAATCAAAGATCACGGCAAGTTTATTCTGTGGATGTCAATAAATTAACTTTATAAATGGGTGTCGATAAATTAAACTTTATATGAAAAAGCCAAAGACCCAGAATGGCCAATAAAATACTGGAGAAGAAAAGCAAAGTCAAACTCAGAAAACTGATACTACCCAACTTCAAAATTTACCATAAAGCCACTGTAATAAAGACAGCATGGTACTAATAAAAGAACAAACAGATCAATGGTCAGAACAGAGCCCAGAAACAGACAGGTACAAATACAGTCAAGCGATCTTTGACAAAGGAGAAAGGCAATTCCGTGGAAAAAAAGGTAATTTGCCAACAAGGGGTGCTCAAACAACCAGACATTCACATTCAAAGAAAAAACAAAAAGAATCTAGACACAGAACTTAACGCCTTTCACAAAAATGAACTCAAGATGTATCACAGACCTAAGTGTAAAATGCAAAACCTTAGAATAAACAACGGAAAAAATCAAATCAAGGTGGCCCTAGATTTGGAAATGACTTCTTATTCGTAACACCAAACACTATCCAAAAGCAAAAAGGTGGTGAGACTTCATTAAAATTTAAAACTTCTCCTTGGTGAAAGAAAATGGTAAGAAAATGAATAGAAAAGCCACAGACTGTGACAAAATTTATGCAAAGTAAGTATGTGGTATAGGATTGCTATCTAATGCACACCGATTTTAAAACTCAACAATAAGAAAACAACCCAACTAAAAAGTGGACCAAGAAACACCCCTCATCAAAGAAGATACACAAATGGCAAATTAGCATGTGAAAACATTGTCCACACCTCACGTGATTAAGGAACCGGAAATTAAAACAAGATACCACTATACACTACTACAATGGTTAAAATCCGGAACACTGACATCACCGCATTCAGGCAAAAACAGAACTTTAATACATCATTTGTGGGAACACAAAATGGTACAGCCACTTCTAAAGGCATTTTGTTGGTTTCTTATTAAACTAAATATACTTAATCACCCATGAATGTTTACAGCAGCTTTATTCATAATTGCCCAAATTTTGGAAGCAACCTAGATGCCTTTCTGTAGGTGAATGGATAAGTAAACTGTGGTACATCCAGACAATGGAGCATTATTCAATAATAAAAAGGTATGTGAAAAAACAAATGAATAAAAAAGCAAAAAGCAGGTCAGACCTATAAACACAGAATAAACTGATGGCAGCCAGAGGGAAGGGAAGAGGGAGATAAAGGCTTCCAGTTATAGAATAAGGCATGAGTATAAAAGGCACAGCACAGGGAATATAGTCAGTGATCCTGTGATACAGTGTGGTATCCTGACAGATGAGAAGTACACTTGTAGGGAGCACAGCGTAAGGTATACAGACAATGAATCACTATGTTGTACACCTGAAACTAATGGAACATGGTGTGTCAACTATACTCAAAAAATTTCTAAGTAAAAAAAAAGATAGGCGCTCTCAAGGCAAGAAAAGACACAGAAGAATCTTAAACGCACAACGCTAAGTTAAAGGCGGCTTTCTGTAAAGATTACATACTATATAATTTCAACTATATGACATTCTGGGAAAAACAAAACTACGGAGACGTAAAATTTCAGTGGTTGCCTGGGGTTCGCAGGGAGGTAAGGAAAGAGAGAGGGAAAAATAAGTAGAGCAGAGGGGATATTTAGGGCAGTGAAAGTCTCCTGCACGACACTACGCATTGGTTAAAACCCACAGAGCGTTACAACACAGAGTAAACAGTAAACTGTGGACTACAGTTAACTTATGGACACTGGTCTGTCAATTTTAATAAATCACCACACTTATGCCAGATGCCAATGACAGGGGAAATGGTGGGGGTTTTAATAATAGAAGAAACTGCTTTAAAAAATAAAGTCCAGTTTAAAAAGAAAAAAGAAAAAAAAAAAGGAAGGGGGAGAGAATGGGGACAGCATACACACAAAACAACTCTTTTCAGCACTATCAGTGGGGACCCTGGTGTTGACCAAGTAAGTGAGATATTCCAATTCTACCAGTTTGTAGCCCCGAGAATCAGGATGCTCAGTGTAGAAGGAAACAGATGTGGAGCATGAAGAATAACAGCCTTACGGTCCTACATTTGAATTGGAATTCATTAGTATCTTCTCCTTAAAAACATACTCTTCTTAGCCGTGTCCATTAAAAAAGCTTAAAAACCACCAATGACCCAGCAGTAAGAAGTACGCATGGAGCCCACTTTGGGCCTAAAATACTTCCCACTAAGACATACAAACAAAACCAGGGTTTCTCAGAGGACTGGCCGATTCTACGTCTGGGGCAGGAAGTGACAGACACATCGGGGACGGCTTGGTACCTCACGTGGCAAGGAGATTGGCGGAGATGGTCTTGCAAACGGAAAGGCCATGTCAAATGGATGGGAGAGCAAAGTAGAAGAGGCTCCCACGGGGCAAAAATGAACAAAAGGTGTTTGAACGAGGACAATGGCTGCACAGCTATGGTGCGCAAGCAGGCAAACATACTCTTTTAAGAAGCAAAAATTCTGATACCTGCTTCTACACTCAGAGCTTCTCATGTAATCGGCCTGGGGTGTGGCCTAAGCATCAGAAACTTTAAAGGTCCCCTAGGGTCTAATCCGCAGCCAAGTTTGCGAGCTAATAGCATAGAAGGTATTGGTCAACAGACAAGGTCCTTCTCGGAGACAGGCTTGAGGTGTGGTGTGAACAAGCCTTCTGGGAAGACGGCCCGGCCGGGTGGGGCCAGCACGGTCTGTGAGATCTCATTATATGCGTTAACAATGTTTACCCTTTGCCCATCACAGAAGTTTCCAGTATCCTCCCTATTTGGGGAAGTCTTGCCTTCCATTTTTACAAGTATGTAAGAGCACATTCCAGACCCAACAATTCCACTCCTGGGTCCACAACCCACAGAAATGACCGTGCGTGTGTTCACCCAAAGGCATGGGCTCATAGGTTTACAGCAGCACTATGCATAACTACCCTCATCTGGAAATGATCCAAATGCCCATCAACAGCAGAGTGGAGGAACAAATAGGGGCAGAAATCACACAGCGGATCCAAACCCAACTTTACGGCATGAATGACTGTCACATGATGCTAAGCAAGAGAATCAGACACTCAAGAGTGTGCACATATACTCCTCTTTTTAATTTTTTTTTTCTTGAGAGAGTATGCGCAGGGGAGGGGCAGAGGGAGAGAGAAAAATCCCCAGCAGGCTCCACGCCCTGCACGAAACCCAACTCAGGGCTCAATATCACAACCGTGAGATCCATGACCTGAGCCCAAATTGAGAGTCAGACACTTAAAACCGACTGAGCCACCTAAACACCCATATAATCGTCTTTTATATAACAATGTGCAAAAACAGGCAAAACTATGCCTTCAGGGTCAGGACGGTGTTTATCCTTGAGGGGACAGTGACTGGGAGAAGAAAGGCTTCCGGGCTCTCGATCGTGTTGTTTCTCGGTTTAAGAATGTGTCAGGCTGTACAGTGACATGTGCACTTATCCAAATGGTTGCTTCAAGAGTTTTTTGGAAGTGGATATTTTTTTTAGAGTGTGTGTAAGCGAGGAAGAAGTAGTTTCCTGCTTCCTCGGCCCGATCGGTCTGAGCACGGGCAGGTCGGCATCCCCGAATGCGCTCCTACATCGACACCGAACTGTTAGCCCACAGACGGCAGTACCCTGGCGTCTACGACAGAACCGGACTGCTAGCGGTCGCTCACTGTGCACCTGCTGAATTAGCCGCTCTGTCCTTGTATGTGCATGCGCCCGTCGAAAATGTTAGGGACAGGAGGCAAGACAGCATCAGCTGAGAACGCAGCTTCTGAAGTCTGACGGCCTGGGTTCAAATCCTGGCTCTCTTTCTCATTAGCTGTGTGACTGGAAGTTAACTTAAGTTCTCTGAATCTGCTTCCTCAGCTATAAACTGGATGAGGATGAAGACAACAATCATAATGAAACTGTGGGTTTAAAAGAACTCATCCATAAGGAGAGCTTAGTACAATACCTGGTGCCTGGTAGGCAATGTGTGTTTGAACATTTGTGTGTATCACTATACTATGTATATACGGCATAGTATTTTAATTACGTGATGATTTTTCATCCTTCTAATAAAAAAAATTAAAAGGTACAAATATGTAATAGGTTAAACAGGTACCTTCCTCACGACCTAAAGGCTTAAGTATTTATAGCTCTGAGAAACCAATTTACACCTGAACATTTGCAAAATCATTAGTATACTGAGGCTGCAAAGCACGTCAGCAGTCTCTGGTCTCAGAGGCCAAGATCCCTTCCCAATAACCTGGTGTGATGTGTGCCTTTCAGCCTTTCAATGGGCTCAGTACGGCCTAAAAATTGCAAACTATTCTGAGTCCAGAGAAATTACTAACATATATGCAGAGAAATATATTAAACGAAAAGGTGCTGCATAAAGTACAGGTACATTATAACTAAAGTTACCATTTCATGTAATTCAGGTTTCTTGTAAGAAGCAATATTTCCCCAACACAGTCTCTCCAGCACCATACTTCGTCGTGTTTTAAACTAACGTTCTGTTGGAAGACGGGAGAAATGAATCCATATACAACAGAAAAAGATCTCGCATTTGGTCACTAAATTCAGTTAAGATTTGTAAGTGTTTCAGAAAACCATAGAGGGGGAGGGTCACACTGACCAGATCAAAGAGTAAGTTGCTTCTAGTGGTTTCTTCGACCATTAACGTTCTGCAACAGCATGATAAAACTAAGTTTCCAAGCCGACGGGCTGGCCGAATGCACGTTATTTGCCCAGTGCGGGGTTTTTAAGGAATTCTGAAACTGACGGCCTTGAGGTCAGGTCTGTGCCCCAGTCAGCCCTGGAAATCATCACTCCTTAACATCTGAGCCAGGCCCTCACTGTACTTCAGGGGTGCAAAAACGTGCCACAGTGTTACAGAAGCGTCCGACACACTGCAGCGTGTACCCCACCACCGGGACTTTATAGACCCTACATAACCTTCCGACTCGCCATCTGTAAGATGCTGACAATTACCATGTGCACCACAGGGTGATAGAATGCAAGCGTAACAACCACTCACCCCGACATAAACACGTGTAGATCATTCAGAACCTCTGGTGTAGACGTTATGAGCTGAATTGTGGCCCCTCAAAATTCATACGCTGAAGCCCTAACCCCCGGTGTCTCAGAATGGGGCTGTATCTGGAGACAAGACCTTTAACGAGGTGATGAAGTCGACACAGGGCTGTTAGGGTGAGCTGTCATCCAAGCTGAGTGGTGTCCTCCTGAGAAGGGGAAAGTGGACACGCACAGAAACACCACACGCGTGTGCGCACAGAGGAGAGACCGTGTGAGGACGCAGTGAGGGAGCCGCCATCTTTAAACCAAGCAGAGGGGACTCAGGAGAAACCAACCCTACTGACACTTTGAGCCTGGTCTTTCGGCCTCCACAACTGCGAGGCGTAAATGCCTGTTCTGTAACCCCCTAGTCTAGAGGGTTTTGTATGGAAGCCCTGGCAGACGAATAAAGCAGGGAATGTTATACTATCATTTGTCTTCCTGGTTTAACCAACACCTCCAATCCAAAGTACTCTTTTACATCGGTAGGCATCACACACGGGTGAAATCCGCCCAAAGGGGGCCCTGCAGATTCCATTTCTCGTGTTTCATTGAGAGAAATGCACTGACTGGTCAGCACCTCTCCATTCAGAAGCCCCTGGGTCTCCAATAGGGTTCAGGCCTGCAAGGTAATTATGAAACATGACAATATTAAAGATACTGGGAATCAGAACATAACAAAGGTGAGGTTGCTTTGACTGTGAAGTTCATGGAAGTACCATAAAGGGGGCTATCTCTACCCAAAGGAGGCAGCATGAGGAGAAAGGAAGCAACCGCCTAGGTAGCACTGGATGACAGAGCAGGAGGAGGTGTAGAATGTCCTGAGGAAAACAGAGGCTCAACAGTGACCTCTGCCGGCCAGACACTTGATCTACATGGGGCAGGAAGTCCCATGAGAAGCCCTGAGGAAAACACAGTCTCAACAGTGACCCCTGCGGGCCAGGCATTTCATCTACATGGACTGTTCCTCAGCCACATCTTTATGCTGAAATTGCTTTAAAGAATAAAAAATAAACCAGGGTGCCCAAACGTGCTATTCAAAGCAAAGGTACTGTAAAGAAATCATCTCTAGCTTTTGCTTGGCAAAACTATAACTACAGGAGTGGATCTCCTATAACTAGATACAATTTCTTTGAACCAGGTTCCTGTAAATTTATGGAAAGAGGAGACGTGATGCAGCTCTCAATTAGTAACCATATCGATTTTAGCACTGATTAGCACAATTAAGAGCTCGCTGTAATGGCAAAGCGGTGGGTGTTAACAGTTTCTGATGCTAAAAATCCAACTACTGCAGATTGATTACATAGTTCACAGTTTTCTCAACATAGCAAATATTAATTTATCAATGGACAGTTTAAAGTTTCAGTAGGTAGGAAACTCCCAGAGACTTGGCTTGGATAGCACCCATCCTGAAAAAATGCTAGGAAGTTCAACACACAGTTATTGGGGGATTTGTGGTACTTCACTTAGTCGAAAATGGCCACCATTTTTCCATGCCTGTCATTCTCCATAGACACAAGCACATCACCACCAACATCCTGTGAAATGCCCTGCTGCCTCCCCAACTACCTCCCACGTTGACCAAGGCTCTGAATTTGCCGTGTGAGGCCACGGTTCTTCCTCCTGACCTTGTCACACCAGACATGCCCATCTAACTTCCTGGCAATTCTCAATCGGGTGGGGAATGAGGCACTGGGTGCCCAGACACCATGCAGCAGAGAGATAAGCAGGCGAAGGTCACTGGAGAAGCACCATTACCGAGAATTCTAAAAGCTAAACAGACACTGCTTTGCATTTTTTTTTACACAATCATGGATAAAACAGATTTTCAGATATTAGAAATAGTGAAGATGAAGACTAATACGTGCCATGCTACTGAACTAAAGTGTGTGGCCCCAAAATTCATATATTGAAACCTAATCCCTATCTGTGATGGTATCAGGAGGTGGGGACTTTGGGAGGTGATGAGGTGAAAAGGGTGGAGCCCTCAGGAATGGGATTAGCATCCTTGTAAAAGACACCTGAGAGAAGCTCATTCTCCAGTCACCATGTGGAGGTTCTACGAACCAGGAAGTGAATCCTGGAAGCGAATCCGCCCGCGCCCTGACCTTGGACTTCTAGCCTCCAGAACTATAAGAAATAAATTTCTGTTGCCTGTAAGCCGCCCAATCTAAGGCACTGTTACGACAGCCAAACGGACTCAGACATGATGCACCAGATGGCCCTCTAGGTACTTTACAGATAATGACTCACAGCGACTCTCTGAGGTAGCTACTTTACCTTCATCATCCCCACTTTATAGATGAGAAACCCGAGGCGCGGAGAAATGACGTGACTTGCCCAAGGTTACACAGCTAGTAACCAAAAAGCTGCTTCCAAAAAATAAGAGGCCGAGGCTGACCGAAGCCGCAATGTCAATTGACTCATTATTAAATGTTCAGTCACACCAAAGGCATCATATTTTTTCTTTCTTTATTTCCTATCTGGATGAGACATTTTCCGTTTTTACACTGTCCTAAAATCAGAACTAGAACACTGAGCAGTTTATAGCATGTTCCTGATGGTTGTAACCAGGCTTCCCTCTGGAGAGTCAGGGAGGGGGCCGGGTAGGGGAGTCCTGGGTCGTGTTCCCTCCCCTGCGCTGTGCTTTCTACCCTAGCCTGCAGAGGCACAGCTCTTAGCAGAGAGCAATCCTTCTGGGGGAGCTTTCTCCAAGCACTGTGCCAGGTACAGAGGTAAGAGAGGCATGCACACCAGGACCAGAGGAGACATGTAAACCAGGCTGGATGGGATGGTGGGTTAAAAACAGCACCGGGGCGGGGCGCCTGGGTGGCTCAGTCGGTTGGGTGTCCGACTTCAGCTCAGGTCACGATCTCGCGGCCCGTGGGTTCGAGCCCCGCGTCGGGCTCTGGGTTGATGGCTCAGAGCCTGGAGCCTGCTTCCGATTCTGTGTCTCCCTCTCTCTCTGGCCCTCCCCCGTTCATGCTCTGTCTCTCTCTGTCTCAAAAATAAATAAACGTTAAAAAAAAATTAAAAAAAAAAAACAAAAACCCAGCACCGGGGCAGGGAAGTGGATGGATCAATCATACCGTCTGTCAGCAAGCACTGACAGGGGTACAGGAGGCTGGCTGGGGAGAAGAGGGGAAAGGGCTTCCCAGGCCAGGATACCACAGGGTTAAAAACACAATGGTGGGCGTATCTATGCAAGTTAGAAAAATAAAAAAGGAAAGGTCTAAGAATTATAGCTAACGTGACATGTCCTCCAGCTCCTTTATCTTTCCTAGAAGACAGCCTATATTGATAAGAAAGTACTAAGGGGGTGACCACCTCCAGGTTTAACAGAGCTTGTGAAACAGCCCTTCCAGAAAACCCATGATTATGTTTGTTGATTATCTTGCATGGTCCTTTAGAAAGACCACTGCCTCGGGGCACCTGGGTGGCTCAGCGGGTTAAGCATCGACTTTGGCTCAGGTCATGATCTCACGGTTCTAGAGTTCGAGCCCCGTGCCAGGCTCTGTGCTGTCAGCTCAGAGCCCAGAGCCTGATTCTGATTCTGTGTCTCCCTCTCTCTCTGCCCTCACTCTGTCTCTCTCTCAAAAATAAACAAAACATGGGGCGCCTGGGTGACTCAGTCAGTTAAGCGTCCAACTTCAGCTCAGGTCATGATCTCGCGGTCCGTGGGTTCGAGCCCCGAATCGGGCTCTGGGTTGATGGCTCAGAGCCTGGAGCCTGCTTCCGATTCTGTGTCTCCCTCTCTCTCTGCCCCTCCCCCATTCATGCTCTGTCTCTCTCTGTCTCAAAAAATAAATAAACGTTAAAAAATAAAAATAAAAAGAACATTAAAAAAAAAAGACCACTGCCTTGAAGGTGAGTTATTTTTCTTTATAATTTATCTGAAAGATATTTTAGCCTAACCTGAAAAAAAAAAAAAAACCACCAAAAAACTGATAAAGGTTTGACATCCAGAGGGCAATACACTTGAAGAGATAAAAAAAAAAAAAAAAAAAAAAGTCACAAAAGACTTAAATAAAAGAAACGAATAAAGTCTCCCTGGCTACTAATGGGATTCTCTGCTCCCACAGAAGCTGATTACAGGGCCCTTCAAAAGCGGCTTTATCATCCAGGTGAGGACAGCTGCACACCGCACAGGTCTGCAGCGAAATCTCTTCAATAAAGAGAACAAAATTGCTACCATTACTCTTGGAAGCTTTAAGGAGAATGTGTGTGCAGATTTCACGCCACGTAGGAAGAAAAAAAAAAAATAAGAAGGAAATAAAATGAGGGAGTAATTTCAAAGAAAGAGCAACCTGAATCTTTAGGAATCCTAGGCCAAAGTGCCAGATGCTTCGGGATCTGTAAAGTTACCACAGAAAACGTCAACATCTGACACAAATGCCTGACCCAGCCTAAGGAGCCCGCTCTCCTTGGTCCAGACTGTCGACTGCGACGGAACTGGTTACGTCTGAGGCTTATGGGCTCTATCCGGATATTCCTATTAAAGTCAACATTCACTATGTGCTCACGCAGTACCAGGCGCGGTGCTGAGCACTTGACATGCATCAGTGCCCTCGTGGCTAATCCGGTCCTACGAGGTGGGCACTTACATTTCCATGTGATGATGAGGACTCAGAGAGGTTAAGTAGGTTCTCTGAAGTTCCACACTATGAAGATCTGAACCCAACCTATGCAACTCCAGGGCCCCACTGGTAAGCACTGTATTCTCCCGCTCTGGGGGGGGGGGGGGGGGGGGTGGGGGGGGTGAGGGGGGGGTGGGGGGGGGGCTGGCTCCGCCCAGAATCTGGCTGGATGGAAAACAGCAGCATCTGTCTGATGTCTGTCTCTGGCCCATGAAGACTTCCCCATCAAAGCTTTTGGGACCTGAACGCCTGAAAATATTTTTTAAAGACAATTTACCGTCTCAGAGAAAGCAAAGTGCTGCATTTATAAGACACGATTCTCCCACGCAGAAAGACAGACGGTTCACGCGCTTCAAGGAAGTACAAAACCTCCATTCTTAGTTTCAAAACTTATTTCTTATCTTTTGCGAAACTCAACAAAGTAAAGGATAATGAAGGGAAAACTTGAGACACAACGACTATTCCCTACCCATGCAAATGAGTTGTTCCCTGCGGTGAATCTTCATGCTAAGACAGAAAACCTCACGGTTACAGTTAAAATTTTACCAATAAAGAAATAGGGGAATTCTTATGCTACAGTTTAAGTGACCAGGTCAAACATTTTAATATCTAGATTGTTAAAATATACACAGTAAGCATTATGCGTAGTACCAATAAATGAGCCCCAGTCAAGAAATGGGCTTCTGGAGGCATCCTGGAACCTTCCAGACTCCAGGAGTCCAGAAGTCAGGCAGTTACAGCAGAGAGGGGCCACTCTGTGGGTCTCCACACACCCCAGAAGCTGGAGGAGGTCAAAATCTCCAAATTTACTCCCCCAACTCCCCGAGACGCAGCCTTGCTTTTCCTTAAAGCTACTTCCCTGGGAGAATAAGGATCTTGCTCTGCACCACCTGATATTACACCGGAAACAGCTTTCTCAGGAAGCAAGTGGCTATCTTTTCTTCTTCAGTAAAAGCCAAGGCTTCAAAGAGATAATGCGAGTGAACCGAAATAGCTATGCCACTCTCCCTACTTATAAATATTACATCAAGAAACGTCTTCAAAGCCGAGGATTAGAAAGCTCCTCGGCCATGATGGGGAGCAGAAAGCCACGGGGCCACAAGTACAGCAGAGAGAGGCCTCCCGCTCACGCTCCCCATCCTCGGTTCCAGCAGAGCCTCCGGCGGTCACCATGACCTAAGCAGAGCCGGGAAGGGGCAGCACAGGCACACATCCAGATCTGCAACTGCCAGTTCAGTCCCGGGGACAGTGGCTCTGTTGCTGCCCCCAAGATGCCATCACCACTTGGGAGAGGCCGACACATCTCAAGAGGCTGAGATGCTAATTAGCACAAAAGCTAAAGCTGGAGGGCAGGCATCTTAGGGTCACCAAATACAAACACTCTAGGACTTCTCGCCCCCGTTCCTTCTGCAGAGATGGTTCAAGAGCACCAGCGCCCATCTGTCCTGGGCACAAACCACGCGTTCACAGTAAAGTTGACTCTGCTCTCTCCATGCCTAACAAGGAATCCATCATCTTTTAGGTCTCCTGGATATCTCCCCTCCTTCTCCAAAGTCACGTCCTGGTCTGGGTCTCATCCACTCTCGGGCCTAATCCGTCAGGCTTTCCGTGATCCATCCAACTTTTCTGAGCACCCACTGTGTCCCCGGCACTATAGAGCAGACAAGTATGATTACCGCACGACAGCGTTGCCCCCACTCTCCAATGTGGACGAGAGACATCTCCATGAAGAACACATCACAGTCCCGTGTAACGAGTCACGAAGCAAGGCATATCCAACTTCACAGAGAAAGGGCGGTGTTTGCTCAACACTGACAGAGAGGGCTTCACAGAGGCTATGACAACTAAGCTGATTCTTGACATATAAGTAAAAAGATGTGGGGGGGAAAGGAGAAGAAGAAAACAATACTTCGAAAGCACAAAGACCTGAAAGAGTGTGCCCTGATTCGGGATGGGCAATCTATTCAGTGGCTGGGAAAACAAATGTGTGGAAAGGACAGGCACTAAGGTAGGTTTCAGTAAGATTCAGAATGGCTCTGCCTGTCACGCCAAAGAACCTGGAGCATTACTGTTGGTAATGAACAACCAGGAGAAGTGTTGAAGGGAGAAGGTCCAACCTTAAGCCACGTTCTGCCTGAAGAAGAGTTTTATTTCACCTATAAATTATTTTTCAGGGCGCCCGGGTGGCTCAGTCCGATGAGCATCTGACTTCGGCTCAGGTCATAATCTCGCAGCTCATGAGTTCGAGCCCCACGTCGGGCTCTGGGCTAACCGCTCGGAGCCTGCAGCCTGGAGCCTGCTTCAGATTCTGTGTCTCCCTGTCTGTACCTCCCCCGCTCATGCTCTCTCTTTCTCTCTCAAAAATAAATAATAAACATTAAAAAAATTATAAAGAAATTATTTTTCAAATTTTGGAATTGGTTGTCAACGTCTAAAACTTAGGAAATTTCATATAAAAATCTGGATTCTTGGCTTCTTAAAAAACAACTCTGGCAACACTAAATCCGCATCCCCAGGTGGTGACAATTGTTTGGATGTGAGTAGCAGGTGTAGCAGCCGCCCCCTTCAGATGAGATACCTCTTATGAAGTCCATGACCACCTTCACCTGGCCCCAATGGACATGCGACTTTGCAATCTCTGGTTTAGAGAGCTACACAGTAAGGTATGTTGCAGAAAAGCAACACTTGAAAACAAAAGTGGGTAAACAGGCTCAGCAAAACCGGAAGAGGGAAAGTTAGGGAGACATCACAGTAGCACAAGAAGGCGGTAACAAAAGCCTCAACTAAGTAGAATAAAGAGCCAAAAAAGGGTAGAGAGTCAAGAAACGTTTAACATACTCCACGCATAAGAATAGTGATCACATAACTTTTCTGTGGCAATTGTTCAAGGATCAGAGACTGTATTAGGAGAAAGGAAGCATGATTCAAAAATTATTTTCTTTTTTTAATGTTTATTTTATTTTATTTTTTTAAGTTTATTTATTTTTCACAGAGAGATAGAGAGAGCGTGAGCGTGAGCTAGGAAGGGGCAGAGAGAGAGGGAGACACAGAATCCGAGGCAGGCTCCAGGCTCCGAGCTGTCTGTCAGCACACAGCCTGACGAAGGACTCAAACTCACAAAGGGTGAGATCATGACCTGAGCTGATGTCGGGCTTCACTGACCCAAGCCACCCAGGCGCCCCAATGTTTATTTTTTTAAGAGACAGAGAGAGCTTGCGAGCCTGACCGCAAGCAGGGGAGGGGCAGAGAGAGGGAGAGAGAAATCCCAAGCAGCAAACTCAAGAATTGTAAGATCATGACCTGGACAGAAACCAAGAGTGGGTCTGACGCTTAACTGACCGAGCCACCTAGGCGCCCCCAAAATGATTTTCAATTGAAAATAAAGTGGGTATTAAGTACACTGTGTGGGAAATCCACCCAAATGCAAACGATCAGCATAGACGACAATGAGGTACAGCTACACCTATCTGTGTGATTCTTTCCCTGGACTCTCAGGTTCATCTTCCAATCGGAACGGAGCGTAATTCTGACTGCAAACTTTCTGGGCTAAGCTCTCCACAAGCGAGGTTGACAAGCAGGGAGCGGGATGTAAATCTTTACAACCTCTCATACCGGCCGCCAGCTACTTGGAAAATTTGTAAACCCTCCAGCGGCTCCAAGGGGAAGACCCTGCCCGAGAACTTACACAAGCCGTTGACATCCAGCATGTTGGAGATGCCCCGGTCACTCATGTCCACTTCCGGCTGGTTCTTCTCCCGGCTCTCCTCCACCAACTTTTTCAGAGACTTGGACATGTTCTGTAGCAATGACAACAACAAGCACGTGGGCGACGGCCAGGGTGGTGCAGGGAGAGAAAGGGGAGACGCCCCGGGCTGGCACTGTCCAGTTTTCCCCCAGGCTTGGATGGTGGGCAACTGCCGGCAGGGTCCGGGTGCAGGGAGGGGGCGGGGCGGGGCAAGAGCGTGGGAAGCGTCCAGTACTACTCCGGTGGCGCGGAGAGAGGCGAACCCAAGTGCAAACCACACACACTCACCGCGGAAGGCAGCACCTAACAGGTGGGGCGAGAGAACCACAGGTTTCCGCAGGGAGCACTTGAGTGGCAAGAGATGCACTCGTTCGGAGCAAAACGCGGACCGGAACGGGGAACACGCCCTGTCCCGGAGCTCGGCGCAAGCGCACACCCTGCGGCTCGCCGCTCCACGCCCCGCCCGCGCCTGACCCTTTCCAAATTAGGAAAACAGTTTACTAGACGTGGCTCTAGGGTGAAGCTCCGCCCACAAAGGAATGTGTCCCCGGGGGCTGACCAATCACGTCCGTCATTTGGCCTGGCGACTCCGCCCCACCCCGAGGTTCGTTCGTCCCCCGGAATGCCTCCGGGTTTGCAATCCGCGCAGACCCGCCTGGGAGCCTGCGCAGCAGTGTTGGCGCAGGCTCGGTTCGTGGGCCGAAGCACTGAGTGCTTTGGGAGGAAGCGGGAAGGTTTGGAGGGGCATTGAGGGTGAGGGTGTTGTAGCTGGGCTTGGGAGGTGGGGAAGGGAGAAGTTGCCTGTGTACTTCTTCTATAATTGAGGTTCCATTTATCAGCAGTCGCTGCTTCCCGCTGTATCAGGAGCTCAAACGCAAGAACTGCACGGGGTCTGTATTCCCAGCACCCAGCTCGGAGTCCCGGACCTCTGTGTCACGTGAAGGGGAATACACACAGATAAATGACTTCTCTTTTCTTATACTACACTCAAAATTATGACATACTTTAGTTTGCTTTCTATTGAATGATGAGTTTTTAAATGCAATTGTCATTGTTGGTTTTTTGTTTTGTGTGTGTGTGTGTGTGTGTTTTACTGGAGTTTCTCACCGCTTTTCTTTTTCTTCCTGTAAGCCTCTTTATCGTATCTCCCGTTGCTTTAAATCCACTCAATTCGGGGCGCCTGGGTGGCTCAGTCAGTTGGGCGGCCGACTTCGGCTCAGGTCATGATCTTGCGGTCCGTGAGTTTGAGCCCCGCGTCGGGCTCTGTGCTGACAGCTCAGAGCCTGGAGCCGGTTTCAGATTCTGTGTCTCCCTCTCTCTGACCCTCCCCCGTTCATGCTCTGTCTCTCTCTGTCTCAAAAATAAATAAATGTTAAAAAAAAAAAAATTTAAATCTACTCAATTCTTCTTGAAGACTTTAGGAACCTACTAGCTTTCTGCTCTAACGTAGACTAATTATTTCTGCTCTTCCAGCTGAGAGCTGATCTGTGGTTTCTTTAACTGGGTTCCTGGGTTTAAACAGACCTTTCTTGTATACATCTTGCTGGAGTACCACTCAAGTAAACTTCTCTGTGACCATGTATAGGAGGCACAAATTTTGAGTAGCTCTGTGTTTTAAAATGTTCTTATTTTGCCCAACCCTTTCTTATTTGCCTAGCATGGAATTCTAGGTTCAATATCAGTTTCTCTTAGATCTCAAAAGCATAGTTCGATCGATCTATGCTTCCAATGTTGATGCCCAGAAATGTGTCAATCTCCTCCAGTCTTTGCAGGAGAACTATTGTTTTCTCTTGGGAAGCTTTTGTGATCTTTGAATTGTTTATCATGTTCTGAAATGCCACCATAATCTAATTGGGGGTCTTTTTAAATTTAATCTGTTTAGCATCCGTTTGGGCCCTTCCAGCTGGAGATTCATTTCTCTCTTCCTCTCTGGAAATTTTTTTCTGTTATTTCTGTGAAATGTCTTTCCAGCCATTTTCTCTGATTTCGCACCTTCAGGAAATCTGTCAGAGGGCAGCATCCTAGGACAATTTCCTATAGGTATCTTGTTTTCCACCTCATGTATTTCATTAATTTATCTTTTTTTTACTTAACGTTTTCGGAGATATCTTAATGTTGTCTTCCAAACCTTCTATTAAAATTTTAACAAGTTCTGGCTATTAACCAAAAATACTGCCTAAGATCTCCTCATTGATTACATTAGCCCCGAACTTTTGTTTGATGAGCGCACTCTTCTCAAATATCTCTGAGGATAGCACTTTTAAAAAAAAAAAAATTCTTTTTTAATGTTTATTTATTTTTGAGAGAGAGAGAGAGAGAACGAGTGAACAGGGGAGGGGCAGGGAGAGGGAGACACAGAATCTGAAGCAGCCCCCAGGCTCTGAGCTGTCAGCACAGAGCTCGACACAGGGTCTCCACCTAAAGGGGCTCCATCTCACAAACCTGGAGATCATGACCTGAGCTGAAGTCACAGGCTTCACCGACTGAGCCACCCAGGTGCCCCTCTGAGGATAACAATTTTCAGATTTCTCTTCTGTTGACTGAATTGTGTTTTCTTGTGCCCTTTTTCTGTTATGTTCTCCAGTGATTTCGCAGTCACACTACTGCAGTTCTTCCTGTCTGGTGATTCTTGGTTGTTTTTTCATATTCACGCATGAAGATCGGAGCTAATTTTTCTAGATAGCCAGGGTGTGGTTGTTTTCCTCTTTTATTTGTGATGCGTATTTGTTTCCTTCCTAGGTCAGCATTAATTTTACCTGGGCTGTGGGTTAAATTTCTTCAGAGGAGGTGTCCCAGTTTTGTGCCTGCGGTGTAGTCACATGGCTGCCTTTGCAGGGGCAGGGAGACGGTGAGTGGCGCGCTCCAGCTAATACAGTACTTGCATTGCTGGTCTCACCTCCTCACGCTGCACCTGCCAGCCCCATATCCACATAGTGCCTGGAAAGCCGATTCCCAATTCTGCTGCATATCTGTCTGGAAATTACTTTGGGCCGCAGTTTCTTTTTTTTCTGATTCTCTTGTCATCATGCTTTTATTCACTTCCTCTTTTCCAGAAATTTATTTTCATTTCTTCATAGTTCTCCTCTCCTTCCCTTCCCTTTTGCAAGTACAGCTCTTTTTTTTTTTTTTTTTTTTTTTTTTGAGAGAGAGAGAGAGCGCACATGTGCATGTGTGAGCGAGTGGGGAAGGGGCGGAGGGAAAGGGAGAGAAAATCCTAAGTAGGCGCCTTGCTGTCAGTGTGCAGCCTGATGCAGGGCTCAGTCTCACCACCGTGAGATCATAACCTGAGCCGAAATCAAGAGTTTGACACTTAACCAACTGAGCCACCCAGGTGCCCCTTGCCAGTGTAATTATTAATAAAACACGTCCCTAAGTTCCAGAATTTTATAACATGGAAAAGGGGCCCAGGCTCCTTGGATATGTGACCTGTGCAGTAACACAAAGTTCCATGCTTAGCTGGGCCCCATGTTTGGTTTAATGCTCTGCTGTCACCATCTTGAAATGTCTAATAAGATTTGAACAAGGGGACCTGAGTTTTCCTTTTGGACTGGGCCCTGCAAATTATGTAGACAGTCATGCATGCAAAAGTTAATATTTATCAGAGCTTAAATCCCTTCCACAGCCTCACTGCCAAGTGCTCTGTGCTTACATACAGTCTGTGCTTCAATACTTCCTTCCCATTGGGAGAAATGTTCTACCCCCCACCCCCAGCCCACAGAGTGCTCCAATCAAAGACAGATATGGAAGATGCCTGGGCCACACGAGGTACACTAGATTATGGCAACTAGAAAATTTACATAAATTATTACATATGTCATTACTTCTAAAAATGCCTTTTTATTCTCTAGACTTCTATACGTTTATATATAGTTATCAAATTAAAATTTGAAAAACCAATTTTTCATGAAATATCCAATAGTTAATATATCATTTTTCTTCCAATAGCTTCCTCTTTTTTTTTTTTTTAATTTTTTTTTTTAACGTTTTCTTTATTTTTGAGACAGAGACAGAGCATGAACGGGGGAGGGGCAGAGAGAGAGGGAGACACAGAATCGGAAGCAGGCTCCAGGCTCTGAGCCATCAGCCCAGAGCCTGACGCGGGGCTCGAACTCACAGACCGCGAGATCGTGACCTGAGCTGAAGTCGGACGCTTAACCGACTGAGCCACCCAGGCGCCCCAATAGCTTCCTCTTTAAATGGATAGCCATGGGGTGATTTGTAATCCCATAGGTAAAAAGTTTTTTTTCCATTAACATTATTTTTGATGATGTTGTATAATCTCTATTTTTTTACTAAACTAACAGCAATTACATTTAAAATTTTTTTCTGGGTCATACAACAATCTTTTTAAATAACTTTGACAGGCCTATGAAAATAGTTTATAATAATATTTAATAATATTTCATATTTAATAAGTTCACACCTACTGCTTCAGGCTGAATGGGAGGCACACTCTTGGGTGGTTGTCAAGGTTAGAATCATAGCTCTGTCACTCAAGTTTTATATAAGTTTTCAGACCTCATTTTTCTCAACTGTAAAATGGGGGTGATCATTCTTAGTGTTTTATTTCAATGAGTGATATATGAGAATGACACCTCGCAGAGGGCAAGTGTTACATAGATATTTGTTCTAATTATTCTTTGGGTTTTTTTTAAGTTTATTTATTTTGAGAGAGAGAGAGAGAGAGAGAGAGAGAGAGAGAGAGAAAGGGAGCACCTGGGAGCAGGGGAGGGGCAGAGAGAGAGAGAGAGAATCCCAAGCAGACTTTGTACTCTCAACATGGAGCCCAATGTGGGACTTGATCCCATGAACCATGAGATCGTGACCTAAGCCAAAATCAAGAGTCAGACGCTCAATGGACTAAGCCACCCAGGCATCCCAGTTCTAATTTTTCTTAATATAATTAATATTGTTAGTACTCCCTTGGTAAGTGTGTGGCATATTTTTAACAAATTCCTTCCAGTAAACGGAGTTGAAATGTAATAGAAAATTATGGCAAATTATGACATCTCTTAGCCCCCAGCTGTCACTGGCCCCGACCATGCCCTAGGGATTCACAAGAATGCCTGGAGTGACAGAATATTCCACTGGGTCCAGAAAGAGCCAGTGGTGGCCTCTTGCTGAGCTACCTCAAGGGTAAGTCTGGCCATTATTGGCCAGACTTACCCTTGAAGACTAAAAGGCATGAGGTTTGTTCTTCCTGCTAAGGTCCAGTTGTTTAGGGAGACAGAGACTCAAAGGGGAAAGAGATCAGGTAGTAGTGGAAGCCTGGCTCGCCCCAGTCCCGGGTTGCCAGATATAAGCAGGTAGGGATGGGTATTACCAGGAGAACAAAATCGGATCGTGCTGGAACAGGGTCCTAAAGCCACCTTCTATGCCAAGCATCAGCCCTTTGTTTGCTGGATCCTGGGGAGGCCGGAGGGGCGAGGTGGGTACTGGAGTCTGTCTCTTGTCCCCGCCCTGCTCTTCTCAAGTTCCCAGTGTCACCTAGAGTGGGATGGGGTCAGAAGGTAACCATGAGACTTTCTCAGTTCGGTGTGTGATCAGTTGTGAACAGTAGTACTTTCCCTTGCTTTACATTTGTACTTGCTTGTATTCCTTCAGACCCATGCGGACTATCACGTTCCATTAACTTCCAAGTAAGACCTCCCCTCACCCGCCCCTCAAACTCATTCATTTTATGTTATAGCTTTTTGGATTCCGCTTTATGGCCTGCAAGCAGCATTTGGGTGTATCTCGGTATTTAACAACCAGGAGGCCTGCACCAGTGTGAACTTGTTGATTGTTAGCTCTGTGCAGGGCTGATCGCTCCCGATGGAGCTCCGTGATCATGCAGTTTGGGAGCCAGAAACTTATCACTTGGCCACCAGATCTGGGAAGGTGGCTTAATAGAAGTTTCACCAGCTAAGGAAATTAAAAATTTTGCCTCGGGACAGGCTCAGGAAACCAGACAAGATGGACGTGGGCAATGGGGTTTTTGACGTAGGAGGACATCAGTTGTATGTATGGCTGTCTTGTTCACTACTTTATCCCTGGTTGTTCTTAGTACATGTCACGTAGTAAATGTTCAATAAGTATGTATAAATAAGTGAATTAAAACAGAACCAGTGGAAATTAGATGCATCTTATTAATGGGAGATGATGCGATCTTATATATAAAAAACCCTAAAGATTCTACTAAGAAAACAAACTGTTAGAACTAATTAGTGAATTCAGTAAAGGAGCAGGATGCAAAATCAACATACAGAAATCAGTTGCATTTCTATTCACTAACAACAAACTATCTGAGAGAGTAAAAAAGCAATCCCAATTACAACTGCATCAAAAACAATAAAAAAAGAACACTTAGGAATAAATTTAACCAAGGAGGTGAAAGACCTGTACATTGAAAACTGTAAGACAATGATAAAGAGATTGAACAAGATGCAAATAAATGTAAAGATATCACATGTTCTTGGGTTGGAAGAATTAATATTGTGAAAACATCCATATTACCCAAAGCGATCTACAGATTCAAAGCAATCCCAATAAAAATTCCAAACTCATTTTTCATAAAAATACAAAAACAATCCCCAGATTAGTCCCCAGAAAAGACTCTACATAGCCAAAACAATTCTGATTAAAAGAAAAAGATGGGGTGCCTGGGTAGCTCAGTCGGGTAAGCGTCTGATTTGGCTCAGGTCACAATCTCAGAGTTTGCGGATTAGAGCCCCGCTTTGGGTTCTGTGCTGACAGCTCGGAGCCTGGAGCCTGCTTCGGATTCTGTGTCCCTGTCTCTCTCAGCCTCTCCCCTGCTCTCTCTCTCTCTCTCTCTCTCAAAAATAAATAAACGTTAAAAAAATTACACAATAATATTGCCTATGTTTTCTAGAAAACTTTGTGCCTCCTAGATATTTTAATGTACCTCCTGGGAAAGTGCATCTCTCTGTGCATAACTCTTGTGGATACCATCACTCTCATGACGCGACCTGAGATCAAATCCTTTCACTGTCTGACAGCTGCATATGTTTGTCTTGCCTTCAGATAAAATTCCCATCCTTTCACATGTTAGTGTCAAATTTCTCTATATCCTGTACCTTTGTGATTCATTTTCAGGTAAAAGAGCAAAATGTTGTATCTCCCCTTACAGAACTTCATCTTGAGTTTTTGTCCATCGCCCCGGCTCGTCAGGACCCTGTGGATTGGATGGTTCCGTTCGGTGCATTCACGTCTCTGGCCAATAACAGGTCGTCTGTGAAAGTCACGTATCTACCCATAACACAGAGTTCAAGGAAGCGGGAATTGTAAAGGTGAGAATGTTTTATTCATGTGGCTCTGTACTCTGTGCAGAAGTAATTTTTCTGGCACTTGAGTATCCGAGTAGGATGAAGTCACACATTCCACAGCGTCTTCCTTTCACTTTGTCCCATGTTGTTACGAAGACTTAACTTTGCATATTTAGCATAACATGTTTGGTTAAAGGCAGCAGAAAACTTTACAAAAGCGTTGTTAAGCTATGTAGGACTTTACATACAGTGCTGGTAAGCTAGAAATGGACAATGGTGGGACATAGGTAAATGAAAGCTCAGAGAAGTTAAGGAAGCTTCAGCAAGGAGGGCTAACGGTCAATGCAGGCAGCATGGCTCCATAGTTCGTATTCTGAAGGATCTGCGTACTTCATCCACATGTAAAAATTCAACTTGAAAATCTACACCTGCTAGTGAAGGACTAAATGCTAATGAATTAAAAATGAGTGCAGCGTCATCACGTACAATTCATTACTGTTTATTACCCCTCATTTGACATTCACAGCGAAAATCATACTCCTGTTTTATCATTAACTTTTGACAGTTTCCATCACGGTTGCCATAATCATTTCCAACTTTTTAAGGGATTTTAGGAACTTTTCGGCTCAAAGTGTTAGAAGGAAGGGTGACGAGCACGGCCAAGGCTAATGAAGCTACATTCTATATTAAAACAAAAATATAATGTATGCATATTGATTCCACACGTACATTGGTGAAAACAAAATTCAGATTATTCCCAGTGGCAGAGGCAGAATCCTGCATCAGGATGGCAGACATGTGCTCATGCCCCAGGGCCCCTGCAGTACAGCCAACACACCGTGTTACATAGTTAGCTGTCCCAAGTTAACCGGATGGCTGATGGCCGCAGTGCATACTCTGCATGAAATTTTACGAAGACCCGATGTGAGGAGGCCACAAAGGGAGCTATGTTCGTGTCCTAAAATTGGAAAGAAAAAAACAAAAGTAACCAATTACACGTTTTGCACATTTGAGCATCTTTCTGGAAACGTTAGCCTAGGAAGAAAGTACTACATAAAGAAATTTTGTTGAATTTACATACACCTGCATATTTTTCTAGAAGGAATCTTGCTAAGAATTAATATGGATACCTCAAAAAAGAATATTGGTGGTGGGAGGTGAGGATCAAAGGGAAATGGAGATTAACTGGTAGTGGATACAGGGTTTCTTTTGGGAGAAAGGAAATGTTCTAAAATTGTTTGTGGTGACAACTCTGAACTACATAACTCTAAATCTACTAAAAGCAATTGGATGTACACTTTAAGTAGATGGATTCTATGGTACGTGAATCATACCTCAGTAAAATTGTCATAAAAGTTGAATTTCCAATCCAACTTCGTACTAAAATTTTAATTTTTCTGACGGAAACACATACTTTATTCTTCCAACTAAAACAATCATATCAGTAAAGTGTATGACTCTCCCCTATTAACATCTGCAGTTTCCTTTTAGGGTTTATTTTCATAACCTTTCTGTCTTCAATAAATGGCGCCATGAAACATGGATATTCGCATCCAATAGAACGAAACTGCACCACACATAAAAATCAACTCCAAATGAATTAAAGACCAGAGACCATGAAACTCCTAGAAGAACACATAAGCAGTAAGCTTCTTGACATCGGTTTTTGGCAATGATTTTTTGGATGTGATACCAAAAGCAAAGGCAACAAAAGCAAATATAAACAAGGATCTACATCGAACTAAAAAGCTTCTACACTGCAAAGGAAGCCATCAACAAAATGAAAGGGCAATCTACTGAATGAGAGAAAATATTTGCAAATTATGTATCTGACAAGGGGTTAACATCCAAAATACATAAAGAATTAAAAAACAATCAAAATATATAAAGAACTCAATAGCAAAAACAAACAATCCGATTTAAAAAATGGACATAGGACCTGAATAGTCATTTTTCCAAAGAATACAGATGGCCAACAAGTACGTGAAAAGATGCTCAAAATCACTAATCATCAGAAAAATGCAAATCAAAACCACAATGATATATCCCTTCATACCTGTTAGAATGCCTATCATAAAAAAGACACGAAATAACAAGCGTTGGCGAGGACGTGGAGAAAAGGGAACCCTCGTGCACTGTTGGTGGGAATGCAAATTGGTGCGGCCACTGTGGAAGGCAGTATGGAGATTCCTCAAAAAATTAAAAACAGGACTACCATGTGACCCAGCAATTCTACTTCTGGGAATTTATCCAGAAAAAAACAAAAACACCAACTTGAAAAGATATCTGCACCCCTGTGTTCATCACAGCATTATTTATGATAGCCAAGATGTGGAAGCAATTTAACTGTCCGTCAATGGACAAATGGATAATATATAGGATCTATATTTATAATATTATATATTTGTATATTTATAATGTGATGATAAGGGAGTATTATCCAGCCACGAATTGAAGGGAATCCTGCTGTTTGTGACAACACGGAAGGTCCTTGAGGTCATTATACTAAGTGAAATAAATTAGAAAGAGAAAGGTAAATACTACATGATCTCACTTATTTGTGGAATCTAAAAAAAACAAAATGAAACGAAAACAAAAAACCAAATTCTCAGATATAGAGAACAAACCGGTGGTTGCTAGAGGCGGAAGGTGGGAGATTGGTGAAATGGATGAAGGTTGTCAAAAGGTACAAACTCCCAGTTATAAGTAAGCCCTGGGAATGTAGTGTCTATTTGAACGTTGCTAAGAGAGTAGAGCTTAAAAGTTCTGGTCACACACACACACACACACACACACACAAAATTCATGTCATACACCTGAAACTAATACGTTATATATCAATTGCATCTCAATTTAGGAAGCCAAACAACTCTTTAGATTTTTAGCTGCTGTAGTTCACTGCCTTATTAATTAGCAAGGCTAATAAATAAAGAGCAGAACGGTAAGAACTGATATTCTGTCTACTGTGGTCACATTTCCCTTACTGGAAAGCTCCGTATCTACTTTCACATAAAACGAGAAGGTGGCGAGGACAGACGCAAGCAAAATTGAGTCCCTGTCAGAATCCTATCTTGACGTTTAAGGGAGATCTATCACACCAGAACTTTACAAGAACAACTACTAGTTACTAGACCCATTTTCAATATCTCTATTTATTTCTTCAAAGAATTCCTACGATTTTCAACAAGAAGTAGATAAAATGGAGTCAGGTGTTCAAATGGTCTGTAGTTGTATTCATGGAGAAAACAATATGGGTATTCAACCCTGGGAAGTGCATTGAAATCATGTATGGAGCTTTTAAAAAACAACGTACAACAGCCCCTGTCCTAGAAATTCTGGTTCAGTGGATGGGAGCGGGCACTGGAAGGCTGGACCCCTACGTGGCGGCCCAAAGCGATTCTGATGCAGTGGAGTCTGGGAACTATTACTATTAATTTAACGCAGTGCCCACTAGGTGGCACTCGTGCTCCCCAAATAGAAAGGAAAATCTGGAAACTGCTGAAATTTGCAAAAGGCTTGTGCTTTGTACTTTGCATGTGTCTGCCTTTAAAAGTGTACAGTAAGTTATTTAAAAATAATAAATGGGAATTTTAAAATGTTTGTTTTACTCACTGCCCCACAATATGGTCCAGAGGCTGGAGAATTAGCATCCGGTCCATTGTAGAGTATGAGATAGTTCTGGACACAGTCTCCGGGATCATCAATGCTGACAAAGTAAAAGCTGACCGTGACAGGTCTGCCAGCAGGAGCAATAATGGTCCATTCACAGTGAGTGTTGTTTGGGTAAGTTCCCGGGTAGCCAGGGCTGGTGAAGGAGCCACTGTGTCCGTAAAGAGTTCCACCACAGCCTACAAGGAAACCAACACAGGCCGTTATATTCAACAAAGTGGAAACCATCTCCTTGTGAGGCAGGAAGACGGTTGCTATTTTCTCAAGGTGCTGAGACACTCTGCAAGAACAGAGGTGGCAGAAAGCCCTTTCCAGTTCCTTCTGTGGGCTATATCCCTTCCAATGCCTCAACACCACCTCATCCCACCTTCCCCCACCCCTACCATGTATTCTGTTCCCTGTATATCATGACTTGGGACCACTTCCTCTAAGTCCTTTCTTTGAAAACAGTGGGTTGGGAAAACAAAGAACTTGATAAAATAGCTGTAGGCGAGAGTAATTCAAGTTATTGTGTACTTTTGATGGCGTGGGGCTCTCCATATGCAGCAAGTTGATGATAATGATGGGAGTGAAGTAAAATTAAAAGTGGAATTCCAGGGCTGACCCGAAAGACTGTATCCTTGTAGGTTTTGACAATAATTATTTAATTGTAAAATGACTTTCCTGGGCTTATAACTGACAGTACCGAGACTGACATACTCAAAAACAGAGCCCTGTAAGTATTGGTGTTAATTTGCAAATGCTGTCATTATTTAGACCAGATACCCTGGGCACCCAGATATCCCACTGAACAGAAAGAAACCTCATGGTAAGATTAAATGGCGCTGGGCTGGGTGTCTAACCCCTGGAGGTTTGGTCTTGCTTTTGCCAAAATCTTGCTGTGCATTCTGGAAAACTCATTAACCTCATTTTTATTTCCTCCGCTGCAAAATCAGGGCATCGGAGATCATCTGTAAGCATCTTTAGCTGCCAAGATTTAAGTTATTTCTTGTCCCTCAGTATATTTAAGTCATTTTTATCATTCTTACCTGGAAATTTTTAGATATTTTGAAATACCTCAACGGGACTTCTCATAAAGATATTCCTCCTCTCTGGAGTGAAATATATTAACATGACTTAAATTTCCTCCAGTTACTTGATAACCAACCAACCAAACGTGCAGGAAGTTACTTGACTTCCCTGAAAAAAATGCACTTTCACCCCCGGGACTGCTGAAAAATGACTGGTGCTATCAAAGGCACAGCTGTTTACTTACACCCAAGTATGTGTAAGTAATTTGGCTTTAGGTACACATTTTTTTTTTTTAATTCTCAGAGAACTACCTTGATGATCAAACCGAAAGTTAAAAATATGGCAAAATCAGAATTTATAAAGGAATTTAAAAATGTATATCATATCTATGCTTTATACGTATGTATATTCATATATCTACTCTTTCTATATCTCTTCATATTACAAGAAACATGTAATGTAGAAATAATGAGTGAGAGTAGAATTGAAAAGGATATCTGTACTGTCATTGTTAACAAAAATCTCTATATTTATTGGAAAACAATACAGTATACAGATGGCTAAGAGGTAAGGTCACTTTTAATTGTCCTTTTTTATGAGACACCACCCCCCCCCCCAAGTTTTTCCTCACTTGCATCAATTTCCCTTACAAAGTGCAAGTGTCTTACCAGAGGGTGATGAGGTCCAGACAATTTCATACCCAAGACCGGAAGTTGCACCATCACTCTTAAACCGTAGGTACAGTTCATTGTTTTGAGAAAAGATAGGATTTGGCTGCAGGGTTCCACAGTATGTGCCCAGTAAGGGCGAGCTGCTGTCACTGCCGTTTCTTACCTTGAAAAATGAGCCATTAATTATTATACTTAAGCATTTTATTCTTCCTTCTCTGACTTTCCGTTGCCATCCACTGAGACATGAGACCATCTGAATGACAACCTCTTTTGGAAAAGCTTTGTCTTTTTGTGTACTTAAGAACGAAGAGTTTTCTGAACATACACCCAGAAGTCACGTTCTCTTGCAAAGGAGAGAAACATCCAGTTTGTAGATCAAAAACCATTTGCATTTGAATTCAGAAATATCTGTGAAATTTCAAAAAGATGGGAGGGGGATATTGCCTGCTCCATTTCCAGTCGCTTCTATTGTAGTTTATTCATTATACTGTGTGTATGTTTTTTTCCCTTTGAAAATTGCTTGGCTATGAAGGGGCTATGAAAAAAAAATCAATGTAGGACGTATAATAAAGTCCAAAACCAAAGGAATTTCTGTATAGGAAAAGGACACAACTCAATAAATTTATAAAACTTGACTATTAGGTAATTTTAAAAACATTCTGAAGCTGAATAGTTTTTTGTTTTTTGGTTTTTTTAGATTCACTGCTTGGAGGAGAGGCATATAAAAAATGGCAATGAGTCAGTGTGTGAGAATGGGTAACCACAGTGAACTTGACCACCTTCTGTTCCCAGTGTTCCTTCTGCGCATTCACAGCCTCCCTATTCGGAGGAAGACTCTTGAGGAGTATTAAGGAAATGTTACCCAGGCAATGGAGAGCTGGAACCAGCTCAACATGTATGAGTGGAGATTTTACTCACATATGTATTCAAAATTCTTGGAAGTTCCTCCGTTGCCTTTATAATTTCACAGTTTAGCATTTGGCTAATTGCTGGCTGTCTTAAGTCATAAGAGGCACAACGGTTAGTCTTCATGTTGATCTAAACCGAGATTCTTTTTAGGTCTATGCAGTAGCCAGTGGGAGAAAACAGTGCCTTTTTGTCCTTTTTGGATTATGCTGCTAAGTGGCCTTGCCATAGTTGGCATAGCCAGTGAACTACCTGCATTCAGAGAAGGCTGCCATATTCAAGAATGCTGGAAGGTCAGACCTGCTACCACTCTATTCTTTTTTTTTTTTTTTTATGTTTATTAATTTTTGAAAGAGAGCACAGCGGGAGAGGGGCAGAGCGAGAGGAGGACAGAGGATCTAAAGTGAGCTCTGCACTGAGAGTAGAGAGCCCAACGCGGGGCTCCAACTCAGGAACCGTGAGGCCATGACCTGAGCTGAAGTCAAACACCCAGCCGACTGAGCCACCCAGGCACCCCTACCACTCTGTTCTTCCCTTTGGGTCTCTTTCCTCTGGGCCCTGTTTGAGAAGGCTGTGCTCTGAGAGCGTAAGTTCGATCTCAAGTCCCGCTAGCATCCTATTCATTTATCTCTGTAGAGGGGGGATGGGACAACGAGAGCAAGAGACATCCTTGAGCCTGCAGACGATCCTGAAAAGGGGGGATGAAGGCACTAAAAACAAACGCAGACTCCAAATGTGGTCCAGAGCTTGACTTTTGTGTGGTAGTAACACGGTCCGAATCCTCACCAGGAAGTTTCTGTTCCTGCCGTGGTTAACGTCAATGGGATGGGGAGGTTTGCTGTTACGGCTGCCGATAAGCCCTGCTACGGTCTTGCCATCAAAAACCAGACTTGGCTACACTTTACAGGCCACACTTGCAGTTTCCTGTCTTTGCTTACTGGACAGGAAGTTTCAAACCAACTTCCATGGGATAGGAAGGGCAGCCAGGAGGAGTAGTTCCCACCTCTGGTGCTGGAGAGCTAGCCTGCACGTCCCAGCATCCAGAGGGAAATGGCAACTGTTAACTCCAGTCACTGACGGTCAGCTCAGGCTTGAGGTGGACCCAGGGTAGCTGCACTGTGACTCTGAACGGACGGGATTATTCTGTCCTTTCTTTGTATCCCCTCCTCTGGCTTCTGCCTCACACTTCACAGAAGTGGGTGAGGCACAAAGGTCTGCGTTTAATGCCCTGATTGATGCAAACAATACTGCAGTTCTCTCATTTCCTCCCTGCTACATTCATCTCCTCCTCATTTCCTACCATGACAAGGATATTTGCCATGATAAAGGCCCAGGCTTCCTTCCAGCACTTGCTACACTATAGACGCAGAATATTCATTAGCAAGGGGCACCTATGTGGCTCAGTTGGTTGAGCGTCGGACGCTTGATTTCGGGTCAGGTCATGATCCCAGGATAGTGGGATCGAGCCCTGTGTCGAGCTCCACACTGAGCGTGGAACCTGCTTAACATTCTCCTTCTCTCTGCCCCTCTCCCCTGTTCTTGCTCTGTCTCTCTCTCTCTCTCAAAGAAAAACAGAATGTTCATTAACAAAAGATTTGGATTAATTCTATAGGGGAGAGCTTCCCAGAATAATAAAACTCCTTAACAGATGTAGAGGAGCAAATAAACTGCTTGGAAACCTTACAGAAGACTCTTGTTTACATGAAACAAAGCCCATTTAGAGCAACTTCAGGTAAGATTTAGATTCAAATTCATTTCATGGAGGAATTCAGCATTTTGTATATACAAGTCTCAGGTTTCACCTTAGTCTGCTCCCTAAGAATGAATACATTTCCAAAAGAGTGTGCAAAGAACACCCGCGTGAGCTCTGGGGTTTTCATGGTAAAATATAGGCGCTGTGCTCCACGCGCTGTCTGTGCTGGTAATGGGCTCATCTTCCTGTGAACAGCAATGTAATGGGTCTGCTCACTGAGTGTAGGTGGTGCAGGGCAGAAGGAATGCAGAGGGCGTTCGCATGGTGCTGCTGAAGAATCAAAGTGCCAGCCCCCACCCCAGGAGCATGGCTCTGCTTCCTCCAAGTCCTTGCCGGTTCTCTCTAAACCCACACATCGCCTCCCTCCACCCGGAAGCTTCTCTTCCCCAAACTGCTGATTCTGTTAGTCCTTTCCAGGTGTGAGGGAATTGACTCTTTCCTATCTGTCTTTCCCATGGACTCTGAGCCTCGGGGGCCCTGCCTATGTCTTGTTCCCTACTGGATTTCCGGTGCCTGTACCTAGAAGGATGCTTGGTAAATATTTATGGGATGGAAGAATAATGAATAATCATGAACAAGTAAGGGATCCAAGATTAGAAGTAGCAGAGAAAGAGGTGAAAAATCTTCAGTGATCCATCTTTTAAATAGTTCTTTAGATGCGATCAAATGTACATTACCTCCAAGAAATCGTGCGCGCATTCACTTGAGTCCTCGATGCCAAATGAATGAAAAAAGAGGGAAATGGTGTGGTTCTGAGGGGCCGTGAGAGTAACAGTGCAATCCATGTTATTGTTATAATTATCTGGCCATCCCGGACTCTTGAGATTGCCAAATGCCTTGTTATACTCTCTGTTGCAACCTTAGAGAAAAAAAAAATCGCAATTAATGTAGGCATCCCAACTTTTAATGTTCTTTCAACCTGACAGAATTCAAGATTATTAGATTTGAACACACTTTAGAAAAAAAAGCTATTTCAACCCTCTCACCTTTGGGATAACTGGGGCCACAGGAAGTGAGGTAACGGCAAATAGCGCGGATGCAATGTGGTGTCTCGTTAACGTAAAATGCCCCCATGAGAAATATGAAATATGAGCATTCTCCTTTGAGGATGAACTTTCTAGAATTCTCTGTTCTCTTCTGATCACATTTAAGTGCAGTTGGTTGACGTTTAGGCCTTTTTTTAGGCACAAAGACTCTGCAACCATAACTGACTTTTGTATGAAGATTTCTATTTATATCCTTTGATAAGTTACTCATTCTGATAGAATCGGTAAATTGTTCATCCTTATCATTTTGGGTGAAACCACCAAAAGCTTTTCTACTTGTTTGTGGTTTGTTTTTAGGCCGGTTCCCGCCCAGTTTGGAGCCCAACATGGGGCTTGAACTCATGACCCTGAGATCAAGACCTGAGCTGAGATCAAGGGTCAGACACTTAACCGACTGAGCCACCCAGGTGCCCCACTATGTGTTTGTTGTAATCAAAAGCAGCTGTAGTTTTAATCAAGCTTGAAATGAACATCAAATAATTTCTCCTGGAAATAAACTTCTCAATTGTTACTGTAGTCAAATAGCCCTTTCAAGATTTGTTGTTTTTTGTTTTTTGTTGTTTTTACAAAATAATTTCGTAAGAGACAGTGATTTCTATTTGAGGCCAAGTGGATAATTAATAAAATAACTGGTGTACATTTAAATTAAATTAACTACATGGATTTGAAAAATATGCTGGCATTCTAAACATTTTAATTAGTGTTATTTTCACTTTACCTCCTCAGAAACCAGCTTTAGTCATCTGCGGACGTGGGCCTGGCTTCTAAGTTACAATTTCTTACCTTGTTGTGGACATGGTTTATGGTAACAGACCCAAATTTGCTTACAGGAGTCCATTCTAGCAGGAATTGGGATGGTGGCAGGTTTTCTGAATAACAGACAAAGTTCCACGGCTCACCTGCAATCTGATACGTGAAACCCACTCTGGAGTTTCTGTCGAGAACTTCGGATTTGAAAACGACAATTGCCGTACTCGCAGAAGAATAGAACGTCGGTAGAGCCGAAGCATTTCTGCCACAGAACTGAATTCCTGGATTTCCATCGCTCTGAAATGAAATGAAAGCCAAATCACACTAGACTGAGTTTCAAAAGAGAATAGACCTTAAATCGAATGCACATTAAAGGGTGGCCTCAATATTCACCCACAGAAACTAGTTACAGTGTTCCAATCCTGCTTCACCCAGGCTCATGCTGGTCTTGGAATCCACAAAAGTCTCACACTCCCCGAGGGGTGCTAGGGGGAGGCCAAGCTTTTGCTGAAACCAGGAGACAGACACGAAGGACAAGACCCTTTCTCCCTCATGCAGCCTCACAGCCAAAGGCCTGTGCTGTGGCTCTGCACACACCCAGGCTGACTGAGCTCAACACAGTTGAGCTGGGGTTTTCCCATAGTCCTGAACTCCGTTGAGACCAACCCAGGGGCACCTGGGTGGCTCAGTCGGTTAAGCGTCTGACTTCAGCTGGGGTCATGATCTCATGGTTCACGGGTTTGAGCCCCACGTCGAGATCAGAGCTGGGAGCCTGCTTCGGATTCTATGTCTCCCTCTCTCTCTGCCCCTCCCCAGCTCTCTCTCTCCCTTCCCCCACCCCACTCTCTCTCAAAAATAAGCAAAAATTAAAGAAAAAAAAAGACCCACCCAGTGCTCCTCCCCTTAGCTCCCAGCTCACTACCCCTGAGCTCATCCAACCACACTCTGGCCACACTGTGAATCCCAGGAGGCAGTCCCTGCCTGCAATGAGGTCCCCATTTCCCCCTTGTAAAACCCGGGCAGCCTTCCTCGCCTCTCCAGATAGTAGGGTAATAGGGTCCAGCGCCTACCCATCCTTCCATAAAAGCCACTGGCACCGAAGTTGAGACATTTGTGGCCTCTAACTTTTGGGCGCCTACTGACAGGCCCGCTTCCCACTCCTGCTCAGAAGCTCTTGTTGCTGATGTATGTTTCTCCCCTGCACTGTCTCCTGCTGCTGGTCCTTCCCTAACCTTGCCCACTGCCTCCTCTGAACTCTCACTGCAGTGATAGCTGCCCCCTGTATACATCCATCCATTTCCACTTTGTGGCCCTGAGTGAAGCTTGGGTCTCCAAGCCTCCACCAGGGGGCTGCAGGAGGCCATTCGTTCCCCATCCTCCACCATTCCTTGAGTAGGACTAGTGGTGGGGGGCTGGGACGGTGGGTGGGGTTCTCCAGGCTGCATCTATCCCCGGACCAGATCCAGCTCTACCCTGAGGGTCTCCACCTCTGGCCAAAGGTTCCTCTGACCCTTCTCACCATAGCCACTTTCCCTCTGGCATCTTTCCCTCATTAAAGACTTGGGGTGTCTCAGCTCTTGGCCATCCTCTGCACCCTTCTTCCTTTCTCAACTCATGGAGGTTTCAGTGTCTTTCCAGACGACCCACTGAGCACTGTAATCTGCATTCCTCCACACCAGCGCCTTTCTCTCCACCCTCCGTGGCAGCCCCTGCCAGAGCCGGCCATGGTGCCTTTGCCACACGATTCTCGTGTGAATGTCCAATGTCTTGCCACTCTCAGACGTGGGGAGAGTTCCAGTTTCTCCTAGTTATCAGTCACTTTCCTACCTCTCCTCCCAATCTACCCACGCTGAAACCCTTTGTTCTTTCCTTTATTCCTTCAGTCAAAGGACATCCTTCATTCACGACAAATACGGGGTCTTATTCGAAGCCAGTCCAGCTGCGGTTATGATCCAGAGCTGACCTGTGCACTGGAAGTAGGCTTTCTGCACCCAGGTGGTGGTCTGCTCCGATCCCCATTGTCTCAGCTTCAGGAAACAATGGGAAACTGAGAGCTTTAACCAAAGGGCCTTGTTCCACTTGGCTTGAAGACCCTCTAGGAAGGGCACCACCAGGGAATAGGAGTCTTGTTCTGAAAACCACTACCAGGGGAGTGATGGTAACCTTGCATGCGGACCATGGTGGGAGCCTGGGCTGTGTCTCACTGTCTGCCTTCTGAAAATTCAGCAAATACGGTATCTGATCAGAAGTCAGCTCTTCTCAGATCTCTCCAATTGGAGTCAGCCAGACTGGATTTTTCTATACCCACCAAGATCCATACGTAAATGAGGGGTCCCTGGATTTATAGCGAGGAGACCCTGAAGACTCAGGAAGTGATAGATTGGATTCTCTGCAACTGCCAGCCATCGGGGGGTTGAATATGACACTCTGGGAACGAGCTGGGGGGAATTAGCTGCTTCTCAAACTGCTAAAAGATAATTCAGGTATTCCGGGGGGTTCTCCCCAGGTATCTGGTCATGCCTTCTCACTTGACAGATGCTCCCTGAATAATCTCATTACTCGCATTATTGTAGCTACTGATCCATATAATGATGACGCCCAAATCTTCAGGCCTTCTGTGAATATTCATGCATCTACGTGCAACTGTCTTCTCAATGTCTTGGCATCTGGGCAATTCTCTCTTTCTCTCTCTCTCTCTCTAACTAAAACAGCTTTTTCTTTTTTTCCCTCTCATATTACCATGAATATAGTCCCAAAGGACTGGTGCCAAACGGCCTCGTAACTGATTTCCCTGTGTTCCGCACGGACCCCTTCAGTTTGTCATCCACACAGATCCCCTTCCTGCACAAATGTTTCTCTGGGCGTGGCCCTTGGAGCACTAATGGCAGAATACTGAAGATGTGCATCGAAAATTTAGGTTCCTGGGCACTGTGTAGGGAAAACGGTATCTGAGCGGGAGGTGGGGAGCCCTGGGGCATGCACTTTTATCTAGACACCCAGATGTTTCTTGTGCACACGGCAGTTCGACAGCTCCTCACCTACAAGACCAAGTGCACGTTTCTTAACACCTAAATAGAGGGTTTTGTATATGGCAAAAAGAGAGGGGTTTGTATATGGTGTTGTATATTTTGTATATGTGAGTTTGGGAATTTAATTATGCCCCCATTACTTCATGTGTTTCGTAAATACTGGTGAAAAGGCCACTAGATGTCACTGTCCCGCATCCTATAATTATTACCTCAGGTGAGTCCTGAAACTCTAAGTAGTTCTGGTCACAGTCTTGTGGGTGCAGTTGCAACGCCCACACAGTGATCTTGACCTGCTGATGTGGAGGGGCTTCGAGGACCCAAGTACACGTGGAAAATGGGATTTCTGGGTCTGACGAATTGGGGGACGAAATACTCTGGGGGGTCCAAGTTGCGTTATATGTTCCACCACAAGGCACTGGGGAAAAAAAGGAAAAACTTGTAAGACAAGTTTTACTCATGTCTCTTCATACACACAATATTTAAAATTCACTCTTCCTTATCCTTCCAGCCCAAAGAACTCTGTTTACATCATTCTATAGAGAAGTTAGGATATTCTTGACTAAGAATTATACCAAATGTGTATGACCGATGAAACACAGAGTGATTACCATGGTGTTTAGAAACTGACATGGAGTTTCCATAGGAATTAACACTGAGTTTGGTAATGAACATTGAGTTTGGTAATTAACGTTGTGTTTGCATATAGGCATGGCATTATTTTTAGCGCATAAATATACATATGTTTCATAATAGTTAAAAATGTCTCAGTTTACTCACTGTCCACAATGGTATAAGTAGCATTAAATCCTTGTCGTTCTACAGTTATGTCACTGACAAATTGAACCGTCAGGAAATTGCCAGAAGAGATAAAGGGAGCAGGTACAGTGGAACCACAAAACGTTCCAGCCAAGTTGGCATTTTCACTATCCCCATCATACAACTGAAAAGAAAAATAGTTCATTAGTTATCCGTTACTCCCCAAGAAGCTGCAAGCTTTACACTGAAATGGATGCGGAGTCACAACAGGTCATGATTAAGAATCTTACACTGATGTTGTTAGAGCTAGTTTTAGCTTAAGGACAGTTGCTAATGAGTCGGTGCAATTATAATGATCTTCAGTAAAAACCTGCTATGATGCCTAGAAATCTTTCCTCACTGCAAAGGTAATACCTGATTCAAAACTATCATGTCATTAGAGCCAGCAAACGCCTCACTGTCTTGCCCTGCGTTGCTCTCTCTTCTACTCCGGTGCAAGCCCCTGAAATCGCATGCGTGGGTTCTCAATGTGGCTTCCGCGTGGGGCTCCCTGGTTCCACTCTTGTCCCTCCCTAGCCTGTCCTCAATATGTGAGCCAGAGGATTCAGTTCTGTACGTATGTATGTATGTATTTATATTTTTTAAATTGGCTTATTCATTTAAGTAATCGCTGCACCCAATGTGGGGCTCCAACTTACAACCTCGAGATCAAGAGTCTCACGGATCAAGAGTCCGACTGAGCCAGCCAGGCATCCCCCAGAGGATACAGTTAAAATGTTAAGTCAGCCCGGGGCACTGCTAAAACCTCTCCTAGCTGCTCCCCAGGCACTCACTATAAAAGCCAAAGCCAACACGGTGGCCTTTAAGGCCTGAGAGAATCTGCTGTCCACACCACCCCTGCCGCCTTACTGTCCCCATGTCATTCTCTCTGCAGCACACTGCTGCTTCATGGCTGTTGAGTTTGTTGTTCCCTCTGCCGGAACATTCTTCTCCTATACACCCATATGGTTTGCTCTCCTTCATTCCTTCACGTCTTTACTCGAGTATCACTGACTCACTCAGGCCTTCCCTGACCACCCTACTTAAAATGTCAACTCTCCCCAAATTCCCTTTCTTACTTCCTGTTTGATTCTTCATTTAGAGCGCGCATTATCTTTACATACTACATATATCACTTAGTGATTGTCTTCCACTCTGAAGACAATGCAGGTTCACGAAAGCACAGGTTGCTGTCTGTTCTGTGCCCTGCCATGTCCCTAATTTTTAAAGTTTATTTTATTTATTTTGAGAGAGAGAGCGTGAGCCAGTGGGGGAGAGGCAGAGAGAGAGAGAGAGAGGGAGACAGGGAGCTCGAACTCACTAACTGTAAGATCATGACCTGAGCCGAAGTCGGATACTTAACTGACTGAGCCACCCAGGCGCCCCTGTCCCTAGTTTTTAGAAGTGTCTGGCACATAAAAGGCACCCAGTAAGTGTCTAATAAATGAGTAACGCTTTGATTCCTCTCTCCACTACACACCCCTCCCAAACCTATCCTCCCCGTCTTCTTGATATCACTAATCTGCTCAGGCCTGAGACTTTAGTCATCCTTGATTCCTTTCTCTCACCCCTCCTGCCCCACATCGCTTCCACTCTACCTTCAACATCCACCCCAGAGGGCTCCTCCCCGTTATGACCATCATCGTCCTCCACCTTGGTTATGGTAACATCTTCCTAAGAGATCCGTTTCCACCAAGCAACCACAGTACCGTCTGCAGAGCTGACGGCTGAGTGTTTGCAGGCTTAAACCAGATTACACTCTTGCTCGGCCTTAAATGCTCCAGTGGGTCCCGGCTGCACCTGACGTGAAAGCCCACGTCTTTATGGGGGTCTGCAAGCCCCTACCTGGAGTGGCCGGTTGCTTGTTCCAGGGCCCCACTCCCTGCCCTATTCCCATACCTTCTCCTGCCAGGAGGGTCTCTGTAAGGCTGTAAGCTCTGTAAACTCCGGAATTGGGCACGCCCCCCCCCCTTGTCATATGGTCTCAGCTCAAATGTCACCTCCTCAGACAGACCCAGCCCATCTAATGTTGCCTGGCCCCCAACATCTTCCTATTCAAAAGGCATCTTATTTGTTGCTTATTTACTTTTCCTGGTCTCTCTTCCAATAAGAACATAAGTCCCAGGGCGCCTGGGTGGCTCAGTCAGTTAAGCATCCAATTTTGGCTCGGGTCACGATCTCCCAGTCTGTGGGTTCGAGCTCCACGTCAGGCTCTGTGCTGACAGCTCGGAGCCTGGAACCTGCTTCACATTCTGCGTTTCCCTCTCTCTCTGCCCTTCTCCAGCTCTCACTCTGTCTCTCTCTCTCTCTCTCTCTCTCTCAGAAATAAACATTTAAAAAAATTAAAAAAAATAAAACAAAAGAACATAAGTCCCGTGGGTCGGAAGACTGATCATACACTGCGGTGTCGCCAGCAGCCAGAACAACTCCCAGCCTTGAGGAACCTTCTTCAACAGACACCTGTCCAAATAGTGGATGCCTGAATTCTCTTCAGGTGTGTTACCAGAAAACAGATTTCTCCAGCTGAATAATCTTCACGGTATTTCCAAAACAAGTATGAGTGTGTATAGCCAAACATTGAATTTATAACACAACTATGATGTGCTATAAACTTCAGAATAGCCGTGACCACAGACATTATTCGAAAATGCTGGGAATATGTAAGATAGAAATAATTTAAAATAAACAGAAAATAAATTTACCACTAGGTGGCACTGTTTCTCCCACTTATGTGTGAATTTGGTAAATTTAGATGGATAATCTGATCCCTCCCATTTTAGAACACAGCAGATTTGCCAAGTTTTAGGTAATGTACCTTTTCTGGTAAACAAGTTAAAATGTTATTATAATGGATACCACATTCGTACCAGCGTTTTAATTCTACATACCGTGTGCCAGATCCTATGTATATGAGGATGTCTAAGGCGCTTTCCATACGTTCAATTTACTGACTGATGCTAACTAATTAGAGAGATCCATACATTGAATATACATATATATTTGTGTTTTTTCCAGTGCTTAGAGCAGTGTCTGGAATGTGGTAGGTACTCAAATAAACATTTATTGGAACCTGATGCCTTGATAGAGTACAGATCTCCCCACACTGACCACAGACTGAATGGTTAAGCCCAGTGGGTTAAGGCAGAGGTTCTCAGTGGGGGCTGTAGTATCTCCCAGAGAGCATTTTTTTTTTTGCAAAAGTGTCTTGTTTTGGGGGTCATCACAATAATTTGGGGCTATGACTGGCATTCAGTGTTTAGAAGCCACCTTGCAGAATCTCATGCTGCAATTCACGGGACAGCTTTGCAAAGTGAAGACTGATTCTGTCCCACATAACTTTTCAATGTTCTGCCAGACATTTCTGTAACAAAACTGTTCATTATTGTGTGACCCTGGAACCTAACTCCGTTCTCTATATAAACACAAAAACATTTTGCATAATGCAATTACTGTGTCGGTGGAAGGAGGACTCTACTTTGTTTTATTTGGAACTATTTTTTTTGAGTTTTTCCACTTTCTTGGAAATTCATATTGCAGACGGTGATGTTAACGGCACTTAGTTGCAAATACAAGCCCCCCCCCATATTAGTTTAGATTTATGCTTTTGCATTTGCCATGATGCCACATAGAAGAATCTTGACGACTTTATCACGTGACATAAGGTAGTTGTATCAGCATTTACATATTTAAGTGTGCCCTATTTTATATACTTTCCTTTTATTCCTCCTTTTTCATTGCATTTAGTATGTTAATATTAAGTTTCTGAAGCTATGGATATGGGTAGGCTATAGCGTACATGAACTCGACTTCAGATGGTCAAGGAAGCACTAGGAAATACTGGCTGTTCAAACGGGCAGATTAGGTTGAACAGGAAGTGCTCCTCTGTGATATTCCTCCAAAACTCAGCTCAGCCATCGCACAGAGGAAGCCTTTCCCAAACCCCAAAATGATGTCAATCATACCTTCTTCTCTACTTCTGTTCGCAGTTCGTATCTATTGTTTTTGTCACATTGTATGATAATTTATATGCTTATGTGTCAGTCTCCTCCTTTTTGCTGACAGCTCCTCGAGGAACCCTAACTTTATCCCTCCTTAACGACGGTGTGGGATGCCTGGCACATAATTATGCCACGTGACTCTTTATGGAATGGATGTGATGTTAATTTCAACAGACACGTTCAGTGAAACACACCGTCACGATGTACTGCAGCTATCTTAGTAACTTCCTGAGTCAAACCTTTCAAAAGCAAGAGTGATAGGGAGCCTGGGTGGCTCAGTCAGTCGGGCATCTGGCTTCAGCTCAGGTCATGATCTCTCAGTCTGTGAGTTCGGGCCCCGCGTCGGGCTCTGTGCTAACAGCTCAGAGCCTGGAGCCTGCTTCGGATTCGGTGTCTCCCTCTCTCTCTGCCCCTCCCCTGCTCACACTCTGTCTCTGTCTCTCTCAAAAATAAATAAACATTAAAAAAAACTTTAATAAAAAAAGCAATAGTGATATAATTATGAATGAATGATGGAATCACCACATTTTCATTTGTATATCTACCTACAGAAATGAATTAAATTAGCTTTTCTAAAAAGTGATTTGATTATAATATCTAAGAAACATTCTACAAGGAATCAAATGCCCCATTTATCACAGAGAGTCGCTTTAATAAAGATACCTCCTAGACTCCACATTCCAACCAATGTTCTTTGATCTGCCAGTTTAGTAAAAGCTGGAAAAGTTGCCAGTACAGGGACATTGCTTTCCTAAGAAGGAAAGCCAGAGTAGACCTGAACAGAATTTCTTTAAAAAAAAAAAAAAAGGAATAGGAGGAGAGGACATTTTATATTTAAGCTAGATGGTAACTTCTTGTTTTTGATATTGCTATTTTTCTCCCAAATAACTTGAAGAAATTCAGAAAATTGCTAGTTGTGTTAATAACAGTATCAAATCACACTCAGCAAGTGATGAGAAGAAGGTCAATCGACCGTTCTCCTAGCAGGACCACACCCAAAACACCCTACGTGAATCTCCCTCTCTCTCTGCCCCTCACCCACTCGCACTCTGTCTCTCTCTGTCTCTTGAAAATAAATACATGTTAAAATTTTTTTTTTAAATAGGTGAGGTGATAAAGAACTGGGGAGGTGAGGAATCTTGTGGCAAAACTGAGTTAGAGTCCATACTACCTGCCTCCAGAGTTTACTACCTTCCTGTAAAATCAGGGTAGCTCTCAAACATTTTAAAAAAAATTTTTTTTTAATGTTTATTTATTTTTGAGAGACACAGAGTGTGAATGGGGGAGGGGCAGAGAGAGAGAGAGAGAGGGAGACACGGAACCTGAAACAGGCTCCAGGCTCTGAGCTGTCAGCACAGAGCCCAATGTGGGGCTCGAACTCACGAGCTGTGAGATCATGACCCGAGCCAAAGTTGAACGCTCAACCGACTGAGCCACCCAGGCACCCCGCTCTCAAACAGTCTTGAATGTCAGCTTTGTTGTTGTGCAGGCCATCTGGTGTCATTTTAGAAAAGAATTCAACCCGAACCGACGTCCCTTGTTATCTCCAATCTTTCACCAACTCCCTCTGATCTGACTTCTGTGCCAATGCTTTAGCTAAATGGCTGTCTATCAGTCAGAGGAGTTTCTTTCTTCGTCTTTACCTTTCTTGGCCCCTAACTTATCATTTAATGGTATCGACCACCCATCCTTGGTGGACCACTCTTCTCCCTTGACTTCAGGGATCCTCCACTATTCTGGGCTTTTACATGTTTTCCATGACTTGTCTGTTTCTCGTCCTGCGTCTTCTGTCCTCTCTGACCGCCTCTCTGCGTCCCTTTCCCAGAGTGGAGCGGAAGCCTGGCTTCCTAGTTCCATGCTGCCTTCCTGGAAAGAAAACAGGACTTCTTCTGACAGTAGAAGCAGTCCTTTGCTGTCTCCTCTCTGTGCTGCTCTCTTCTCGCTGGAGCCCTGTTCCAGCCTTTGCTCACCTGTCTGCCCTGCTGTCACCCAAACTAAACCCCTACCTTACAACACAGGGTCTTCTCCTAATCGAACTGACATTCTTTGGGCTTAGAGCTTAGCACAGTAAAAATACAACAGTATATAATTAAGTGCCCAATGGGTACTCCAACTCTGACTCTTCCTTCCCCCTTTTTAAAGAAAATGGCTTCTTTAAAATTTAAGACAAGTTTTAAACTTAAAAGTGCTTGCACCAGCTTGTGATTTCCGTCTCTATCCCCTCCTTACCTAACGGTAACCTCTCCCTGGGGTCCTAACTCCAGACTCTCTGCTCACCATCTACCTGCAGTGCTGATTCCATATTAGTCTTCCGTAAATGCTGCTCTCATCATATTACTCAGTGGAAAGCCTTCAATCCTTCTTTATTTTCAACTGCATAAAATCTGAAGTCATTAATTTGACTTTTCAAGATTCTTTGTGATCTGGGTGTATCTCCACGTAGGCGATCTTATTTCTTGCTACTTTTTTGCAATATTCCTCTCAAAAAAAAAAAAAAAAAGGCAGTCCCTTCACTCCTTCAAGAACACACATATGCCAACGTCCATACTCCCCTTCTTTTTATGTGTACCTTGCCTGGAATGCCTTCTCTCCTGAGAATATGCTTTCCAGCACCCTATGAAGCCTTTCTTTTTAAAAAAAAAATTTTTTTTAACGTTTATTTTTTATTTTTGAGACAGAGAGAGACAGAGCATGAATGGGGGAGGGTCAGAGAGAGGGAGACACAGAATCTGAAACAGGCTCCAGGCTCTGAGCTGTCAGCACAGAGCCCGCTGCAGGGCTCGAACTCACGGACCGCGAGATCATGACCTGAGCTGAAGTCGGACGCTTAAACGACTGAGCCACCCAGGCGCCCCTGAAGCCTTTCTTGTTCAAGCCAGGTCATCATGAACTTTCCTCCCTTTTAAACTTGCACATTGCTTCGAGCCTCTATCCAATGCATTAGCTGGCCCTTCAATATTGACTGTCCTGAACTGTTTATTATAGATTTGCACGCGTCACCCACTACCTTAACAATCAGATTTAAGTTCCCTTGGGCACAAATCTTGCCACACTTGTCTTCCGCCCCAAAGCATTGTAGAATACACTGGCTGATACTACTTAGACGGTTTAATCTGAAGTCATCTAGCCTGATGGGTACAGTAACTTAATATTAACGAGTCAGCAAAAATTCAGCTTCCTTTTAATAGGATTTCAGAACTAAGTTATTTTCTACATCTACAGGTCATATGGCCAGTAAAGATACAAACTTTATTCTAGGATTTGCCAAAGGTCTTTTGAGTGTCTCTTTCCATACAACCCACCTTTCCACTGATCATCTCTCAACAGAGCATGAATGAAGAGGGAATCTTAAAGCTAATGTTATAAGCCACATGCAATTTCTGGCTCATCCATCCAGATTAAAGATTAACTTGAGATGAAGATAGGACATCTGTAATAATAAATGTTATATCATTGAAGAATATGTCATTTTAACCACTAGCGGTACTCAACATTTCATGACTTCCTGAATGGTGCCAACTGGCATGTATCATATTAAAGTCCAGGTTAGAAGACTCTGTTAAGAAATACAATGGCCTTACCTTTACATAATCATATATGCATCTTTGTGCACTACTTGGTGCCTCCAGAGCAAATGTTTTGAAGGTGAGTTTAATCACTTTGTTTACAGGTGCAACTATGAACCATACACAGTTTAAATTCTTGTCATATCTTCCATTGGAGTCAGAATCAGGAGAGGCAAAGGTATCGCTCGAACCTGTCAGATAACCACCACATCCTTGCTGAGGCCCTGTGTTAAAAACAAAGACACATCACTACGCAGACCAAAGGGAATAGATCTTAAATTTTACAGGGAGGGTTTTAAAAATCATATAGTTTCTAGTTCGGTCACACGTGCATGGACATTATCAGATGGTGCCCGGAGCTTCAGGTGGACACTATCAGATGGCTTATGCGGGTGTTGTTCCCACCGTATTAGCTTTTTTGTTCCATATTTCCTTTCTGCTCCTATCACCGACACTTTAGTCCCCATCTAGTCACCTAGAAAAGTGGGGAGTTGTATTTAGTTTTATGGGCATTTCGAGAACTGTGGATGGGATTTATTGAAGTTTTTCCTATCCTTGAAAAAATCCAAAAAAAAAAATCCAATTTTATAGAAAATAAAGTATTTTGCATAACAAAACTTCTGGAAAGCATGACCATATTTTACTTTTATGTTCTGCGTTTATGAACACTATCAGATGGAAAACTGAATTTATGAAGAATTTACCCAGCACTGCAAGAAAATTGGTTCTCAAGAAACGTTTTACTAAATACTCTGTCAGAAAGGCTGAGGGGCATCTCATCTAACACTATCTAACACATACTAACACTAACACATCTAACACTACTAACACTCATCTAACACACATCTAACACTAAGGTCCAGTTAATATTAAAACACTCTACATGTGTGATTTTTATTCCAAAAAGAAAGGGAAACTGAAAAGGAACTTAATTGGGGGAAAAAAGTCTACTTTGAAATTCATGATAAAAATACAAAAGACATAAAGAATACTCTCAAGGTGACAGAAACTTCTACTACAAAAAAATATAGAACAACATTATCAGAACATAGGACTTGGTTTTGTCCATTTCACAGTCCAAGGCAATTACTTCAGAAGTGACGTCAGAAGAGAGTAAAAGGAAGACAAAGTTATTGACGATTTTGAAACCGTGCACATGAGCTAAATTGAAAACAACCCTAGTAGGAATTGGGATTAAGTGGTCCAAAATAGTGTTCATAAAGCTTACATTCTGCACAAATATAGATCATTATTTGTTCCAAAGTTGAATCTCACTGACCCTGGCCTTTCATTTATCCATCTCGTTGTATTTATTGATCTGTTAACAGGGAAAGGATTGCTTTCGACATTAGGGGGCACCAATATTTTGGACTTGGAGCTCGGCAGGAAGTGGAAACACAGCAGCCCTCCTGAAATGAGGAGGGTATCAGTTGTGCAGTGTTTCTCAGTACAGGTGCATTATTTAGTAGGTCAGGCTGCCCTGTCCAGAGCTTCTAAGTCAGGTAAAATGATAGATTATTTGCAGAGTCAGATGTTTCCTAGAGTTGAAATGCATCCAAAGGCCCAATCCCTGATAAACCCATAGATGGTATCCAGGACAAAATTATTCTGAAAAGAAAGCAATGCCCAGGGCTGAACTGCATATTGCTAATGATTCTGCTCGTGTGAAACAGGCCCGCAAACTAAAGAAAGAGCCGGAATTTGCACAGCTTTTGTATCCAATGCGGACTGACTGTTACTTAAGAAAACCACTTAACCTGGGTGCCTGGGTGGCTCAGTCGGTTAAACGTCCCCCTTTGGCTCAGGTCACGAACCATGGTTTGTGAGTTCAAGCCCCGCATTGGGCCTGTGCTGTCAGCTCAGAGCCTGGAACCTGCTTCAGATTCTGTGTCCCCCTCTCTCTCTGTCCCTCCCCTGCTCACGTTCTGTCTCTCTCTCTCTCTCTCTCAAAAATAAATAAACATCAACAAAGGAAAAAGAAAACCACTTAACCTGATTGACACGCAAAACAGGGAAGAACAACTTCCCCTAACCGGGAAGAGTTAGGGTATTAATGAACTGACAAATGTATTTATTAAATATTGTTTTAATAGTCAAAAGAAACATATTTAACATTGAGGGGGGAAAAAATAAATGGTAGTCCAACAGCAGTGACAAGACAGATAAATGACGATAATACAATTCAGAAAATAATAGGTGCCATATAAGAGGCAGGAAAGTCTTGTGAGTTCTGCAGGAAGGGAGAGACTACTTCGGGCTGTGAAGAACGTAGAACGTCCAAGGAAGAGGTGACATTTGATTTGGGTCTTGAAGGATAAACAGGACAAGACCGTGTGGAAATGGGATTGGGATTGGCACTTCTAGGTTCCTTCAGAACTTCACAACCAAAGGCGAAGTGTACAAGGATTTGGGTTATATGCATAGGAAAGCATGGTTCTGTTAGTAACAACGATAGAGTCCATGAAGGAGAATAACACGACTGGGAAACAGGACTCGCTGTTCTGGAGAGGGCCTCAACTGTCAAGATCATTGAGTTTGACCTTGAGAACCGTGTGCATTCTGTGCATAATGGGGATGCATTTGAAAGGTTTTTGATTAGAAGAGTGGGAGGGTCAGAATGCACTTTCTAATCACATCTGATGGAAACCCTGTCTGGTGGTAGCATCTCAGTCAAGGGAGCAGGACAGACGGAGGAAGGTAAGACCAGGAGAGAGGACACGCCAATGTCCTCTCCAGGACACGTGGGCTGGGGAGAAGAAGGGTGTAACACGTGGAGGTTTGTATGTGGGAAACTGGTGTTGCTGGGCTTTATTCTGTTCCTGCGTCAGCCTTAAAAATTACCTGTTATTTTTAAAAAGCTCCAACTGTCTTAGTACCACTTGTGTATTCATTGTTACTAACAGATTAATAAGGGCAAAATGACGACTGTACTTGGGCAGAGTGGGGGCTCTTATACACACTTAATATTCAGCAGTACTGGTGCCTCCAGGACTAAGGTCATAAGACAGACACACCCTCCCTCCAGGGAACCCAAAAGCAAACACAAAATTCCTTGGTGTGGGCTGTCACAGACTGACTGATCGAATGGATGATTCTTAACTCTTTAGCCTCTCTCTTGGCAGTTCATTAGAATGGACAGGCTTTACTTTTCTGTGCTCTGATGTGAGGCTTGCCCAAGTGACCTAAGAATATTAATGGGCTGGAAGTAGGAAGGGGTCTGAAGTGGGCTTTGTGGTTTTTGGCTGGTGCTCCTGTGCGCCATCCACCGGGAGCTCATGCCCTAGGTAGCTTCTGGTGAAAGACAAAGCGGGGTCACATAGAGCAGACTTGAACGCGCTCTGAAATATAAAGCCAAGTGCCGTCCTTCTGCGGCCTGGAACAGGCAAACGACGAGTCTGATGAGCCCCAAGTGACAACAATACATGCTGTGGGGATGAGCGCTGAATTTGGGTGATTTGTTATGCAGCATTGCTGTGGCAATAGCCGACCAAAACACAAATGGCTGGTTCGAGTTATTAAACTGTAATAGAGTGCATTGCTTAATTCACAGAATATACACACAGAATTTTAAAAAAGGAGAATTAACACGGTCTTCAGACAATCCTGGCCAAAATATTCAAATAACTGAAGTAAGCATAACATTATGTGAATGAATTCTATGATTCATACTATATTTGAATAATATTATATACTCAAATATACTATACTTGAGTAATATATTAATATGAGTGAATATAATTGACATAAGTATAATATTATATGAGTAAACACCTTTCGGTGTTTGTTTGGTGAAGGAAATGGTTATAGTTGCCCTATCCCCCCACTTTAGTACTTAAACATGGTACAACTGCTCTGTGCTTCTGCCCCTCCTACAGCAAATGGAACCATAAATGTTTGTATTTGGGGAAATATAGAGAGAAATATTAACCAAGAAGGATCCTTTACCAAAAACGTGCTTTGCCACACTACCAGTTCTGTATTTCTTTTCTTTTTTTTTTTTTTTTAACATTTAATTATTACTAAGAGACAGAGCGTGAACAGGGGAGGGGCAGAGAGAGAGGGAGACACAAAACTGGAAGCAGGCTCCAGGCCCCGAGCTGTCAGCACAGAGCCCGACGCGGGGCTCGAACTCACACACCGCGAGATCATGACCTGAGCCGAAGTTGGACGCTTAACCGACTAAGCCACCCAGGCACCCCCCCAGTTCTGGATTTGTATAGTTCAGCAAAAACATGACATAACACGAAGAACTCTGTGACTGTGAAATAGTTTCATACCCAAGAAATTAATATCTGTTTACTATATTCATATTTTTAAATCTCCCTGTCCTTTTTAACTAGTATCAACCCTTAACCTTGACACGTAGTTTAGCACCATAAATCCATCATCTTCCTTGTTACTACACACATTCTACCATCCAGCAAACTCTCATCCATCAGCACCCAGTTCATCAGTCATGTCCTGTCAGAAGCGCTCTGTAACGACACTCCCTATGCCCGAGAACAAATGTCACTCCAACCGTCTTCTCCACGTTGGAAACACTTCCTACAAAAGAGCTACTTCTTTAGAGAAAAGAAAACGTTTGGCTACAGAAATAGTGGAAATATAAACCCATTGTAAGCAGTGAAATGTGGGTTGAGCTCTACTTAATTAAAAATCAGTAACCGAATCCTAAATGATTGCCCTCCAGGAAATTAAACCTCAGAATGAAGCTCAAGCCAGGACAAATCTGACAAAGCAAAATAGTTATATTATCTAAGACAAAACATCTTGAAGCCTTTAGTGGGGACAGATACATTTCTAAATAGTTATCATGAGGATTGACATTTTTGTGGCTGCCGTTACATTGTGGCTGACATGCTATGGAGGTCTTCTGGATAGGATCTCTGCCTGCCTCTGGACGGCTACCACTTGGACACATGGCAAACGGGAAGCCATACTTACAGCTAAAGACTGGCCTGACTTCAGGCATTTTCCTGTTCCCCAGTGAGCCAGCTGGGGCTTTAGCCGGTAGTTAAAGGAAGCAGATAGAAGCACAGGAAACAGAACACAAACCCTTTAAAGCTGGTGCTTCGGGGAAATGGGGGTGCACCAGATTAGCTTCCCTTCAACCACACAGGACACAGGGCTAGCGCTCCAGAACCCTTTCTTGGAATAAATCTGTGATTTTCAAAGCTGCATTATTCAATTGCCCTACAGCCATGAATTCATTTTTAAAAATTCAGCTAGGTTCCAGATGAACGTGTTTCATCTTTTTCTCTAAAAGCAGATTGGATTTATTTTTCTATCCCCCTAACCTCAAACAGGCATGACCTTTTAGGTATTATATTTATGTTATACTAGAAAAACAATTTAGTGGTTTTTGTAACACGAATTGTGTGTTTTTGTTTTCATTTGTTTGTGTTTGGTAACGTGACTCAGTTGGACTCATTGTAAAAATCCTAATTTGAGACCCAGCCTAATTTAACTTAGAATATGTACTTAGTCTGGTAATATTTGGGAAGCATAAAACTAAAATACTAAAAGAAGGGTAATTTCAGCAACTAATCAGTAGCTATAGTCACTAGAAAAAGAGTAATACAATGTATTACAAACTTAGGAGAATTTTATCATTATCTTTCTACTAATTTCGCATTATTTAGATATTACTGAAAACACTTTATGTATGCATCATCAGTCTACGTGCATTTCATGAGAATTAGTCTCACTAACTTTGAAATTTTAAAAATGATTTGCTAAATCAAATGTTCTGATCATATTATCATGTCAACTGTTGCAGGAAAGGATTTAGTACGATCCGACTTGCTTTCATGATAAAAACCCTCAGCAAACTAAGACTAGAAAGGAATTTTCTCAACTTGACACAAAGTATCTATAAAAATCTGCAACTAACATGATATTAATGGTGAAAAACTACATGTTTTCCTTGTAAGATGAGAAACAAGGCAAGGATACCTTGTTTTCATCACTCATGTTCTACATCATTTTGGAATTCTTGACAGTTAATAGGCAAAAAGAAATATATAGACAGACTGGAGAGGAAGAAATAAAATTGCCACTATTTTCAGATGTAGAACATCCCAAGGAATCTGCGTAAAAATTCAAAAACTAGTGAGTTCAGCAAGAACTCAAAATACACGAACAATACACAAAAGTCAGTCACATTTCTATATTTGAATAATAAACATATGGAAACCAAAATTAAAAATATGATTGCTCCAAAGAAAACTAAATCCTTGGGTATACACTTCATGAAACGTACACAGGATCTGTGTGCTGAAAATGACAAAATGATAAAAGAAATCGGAGGAGACCTAACTAAACGGAGGGACATACATGTTCACGGACTGGAAGACACAACATAGTAAAAATGTCAATTATTCCTAAATTGATGCACAGGTTTAATGTAATTCTTATCAAACCCCCAGCAAGATCTTTCTGTTTCTATTAAAAAATGCTCACTTAAAAAAAAAAAAAAAAACACGCCATTTTAAAATTTAAATGGAAAACTATAGGCCCTTGAATATTTAAAATGATCTTGACAAAGAAGAATAAAGTTGTTCTCCACCTTATATCCCAAAGCATCACCAAAGGTTGCGCCGATCAGCCTGTAGCCTCTGAAATGGCATGACCTACAACATGATACATGTTTCTCCTTCTTCATAGAATGTTTTCCCAATGAATGCCTTTTCACTCTCCCAAGCTAGTCCTATTTAAAGCTAAGATTTATTACATGCTAAATGAGTGCCAGGGAATTTTTTAGTCTAACCTTCACCACAACCTTATCAGGTAGTTATTATTAGCATGCCCATTTCAGAGATGAGGTAATCAAGATGTAGAGAGGAAAAGTGTCCAAGGCCAAACTTGTTGGGATGTACAAGAACTGAGTTTGCACCTAGGAAGTCTTGCTCCTGAGCTTACACTCTTTTTTTTTTTATAATTTTTTTTTAACATTTATTCATTTTGAGAGACAGAGAGAAACAGAGCACAAGTGGGGCTGGGGCAGAGAGGGAGACACAGAATCCAACACAGGCTCCAGGCTTTGAGCTGTCAGCACAGAGCCTGACGTGCAGCTTGAACTCATGAACCGTCATGTCCTGAGCCAAAATCGGATGCTTAACAGACTGAGCCTCCCAGGCGCCCCTAGAGCTTACACTGTTAACGATCACACTACAGTTCAGGGTTCACACTCTGTAATGCTTTCTCTAACAATCCTGTGTCCTTTTTACTCAACACCAAGGAAACACAGGTCTTTCTTTTCTGCCTCCACTGTCCTTGGCACATTCTTCTGTCAAAAAGCATTTATTATCCCAAATTTACAATTACTTACTCTTCTACTTTTAAAAAAAATGTTTATTATTTTTGAGAGAGAGAGAGAAGAGAGAGAGAGAGAGAGAGAGATGGGGGAGGGGCAGAGAGAGAGACGCACACAGAATTTCAAAGCAGGCTCCAGGCTCTGAGCTATCAGCATAGAGCCTGACGTGGGGCTTGAACTTACAAACCGTGAGATCATGACCTGAGCTGAAGTCGAAGCTTTACCGAATGAGCCACCCAGGACCCCCTAACTCCTCTACTCTAAAAAAAAAAAACAAAACTTTATTTAATGAGAAAGAAAGAGAGAGAAAAAGAGAGAGAGAGAGAGAGAGAGAGAGAGAGAGCTCCTGTATGCACGAGCAGGGGAGGGGCAGAGAGGGAGAGAGGATCCCAAACAGGCTCCATGTTGTCAGCACAGAGCCTGATGCAGGGCTCGATCCCACACCCCACACACCGTGAAATCATGACCTAAGGCAAAATCAAGAGTTGATACTTAACTGCACCCAGGCACCTCCTAACTTGAATCAACCTCTCAAGAATACGGACCTTGTTCAGTTCATCTTTGTATTCGCAAGAGAAGTTCACTGCCTACACAGCAAGTAGCTGGTGAATACTTTTGAATAAACAATGAAGGAATGAATAGAAAATGTAAATAGTTATTAGGTGGATCTTCGCATCTATGCTGAGTTTACAAGGGGAATTCTTGGAATTAAACATATTTCTTGATTTATAGAGTTGTTATTATATTATAAACATGTATTCGATGTATACAAAACAACGTTTTTGTCCAATGTATTAACGTGTTTTTAAAGCTAACTTAGTTGATTTTTACGGCATATTTGATGGTCAAGAGACAATTAGCAGGATAACAATAAAACATCACTAAAAGATTTAAAACACTGCCTGAGCAGTGGAAAATGCTTCTGTAGCTAAAAATTTGCAATGAAAAATCATGTTAGGTCTATTACTTAAGAAAATTTAATCTCTGAGTATTAGGTTTCAGCAAGCAGAGCAAATTTAATCATTTGTAAAACAGAGGATACGCGAATGTGCAAACTACACTATATAAAAGAAGTACGACTTACACCGAAAGAATGGCTATTAGCAAAAAGACGAGAAAGAATGAAGCATTGGTGAAGATATGGAGAAAAGGGAGGCTTCTTGCACTGTTGGTGGAAATGTAAACTGGTGTAGCCACTGTGAAAAACAGTACGGAGTTTCCTCCAAAAATTAAAAACAGAGCTACCCTATAGTCCACCAATTCCCCTTCTAGGTATTGATCTGAAGAAAATGAAAACAGTGATTTGAAAGGACACAGGCACTCCCATGTTCATTGCAACATTATTTAAAACAGCCAAGTAATGGGGGCGCCTGGGTGGCTCAGTCGGTTGAGCGTCCGACTTCGGCTCAGGTCATGATCTCGCGGTCCGTGAGTTCGGCCCTGCATCGGGCTCTGTGCTGACAGCTCGGAGCCTGGAGCCTGTTTCAGATTCTGTGTCTCCCTCTCTCTGACCCTCCCCCATTCATGCTCTGTCTCTGTCTCAAAAATAAATAAACATTAAAAAAAAAATTAAAAAAAACAGCCAAGTAATGGAAGCAAAAGAAATGTCCACAGATGGATGAATGGATAAAGATGAGCAATATACAGACAAAGATGCGCACACACACACACATGCACACACACACACACACACACACACGCACACACACACACTGGAACATTACTCACTCATAAAAAAATGAAATCTTTCCATTTGCAACAATATGGGTGGACCTAGAAGGTATTATGCTAAGTGAAATAAGTACAGACAGAGAAGGACAAACGCCATATGACTTCACTTATGGGTTGAATCTAAAAATCAAAATAAATGTGGGGAGGCTGGGTGGCTCAGTCGGTTAAGCCGCTGACTTTGGCTCAGATCGCGATTTCTCAGTCCGTGAGTTCAAGCCCCGTGTCGCACTCTGTGCTGACAGCTCAGAGCCCGGATCCTGCTTCGGATTGTGTGTCTCCCTCTCTCTGTTCCTCCCCTGCTCCTGCTCTCTCTCTGTCTCTCAAAAATGAATAAATGTTAAAAAAAAAAACTTAAAAAATCAAAATAAATGATCAAATGAAACAGACTCATAGATACAGAGAGCAAATGAATAGTTGCAGGAGTGAGGGGATTGGATGAAGTGGGTGAAGGGGACTAAGTGGTACAATCTTTCAGTTACAAAAAAAAAAAGTAAGACATTGGGATGTGAAGCACAGCATAGGGAATACAGTCAATAATATTGTAACAACTTTGTATGGGGACAGATGGTAACTAGACTTACTGTGGTGACCATTTTGTAATGTATATAAATACTGAAACACTATGCTATACACCTGAAACTAATGCAATATTGTATGTCAATTGTTCTTCAATAAAATAATAACAGAAGGATGGCTTTATTTACTTAACATTGACAATTATAAAATCAAAGTCAGAAAAAAATCTTTAAATGTTCTGTTTGGAGAGAGCAGGCTTAATAGCAAAGCACTATTTAACCGTCATAAAATAGATTGTAATATAAAAGAATTTACGGAATTCATAAAGCCAGACAAAGTTTCCCACAGCTTTTTAAAAAATCATTTAAATGGGGACACAGAACCATTTGGTTGTTCTTCTTGATATATTAGCTTGTGCACTGTGCTCAGGATATTTCAACTTTTGTTACTCTGGTGGAGACAAAATGGAGACAAGGATTACTTTCCCACTTCTGCTCAAGACTTGCCAAGTGACCTTGGCAAGTCACGTAATGTCTTTGTGACTTAGTTCCTCATTTCATAAACTCATCTTTATAAGAGTACCAATCAGGGCTAAACCATAAAAATACATGTCCAACTCACTTCATTTTGTCAGAATCCTGTGGTAAGGAATTTTACTAAATTGGAAGGCATAATTTGGGGCTAGGTTTTATTTGTTACACAGAGATTTATTACCCTTACATTCCAATGCAACTGTATTCCACATAACTGTGCTAATTCTTTATCAAAATGCCATGGAAAGCCAATAAAACAGATGTGACATTTACCTGTCAACATCAGAAGACAATGTTATTTTATGGCATATATTCTGTGATATGGTAGAATTATACTAATATAATATGTATTGTGAGCTATAATATGCATCTATTAAATGTATATTGCATATACATATATGTTATATATTCATACATGATATTTCATGTAAACATTACTTATAATATAAACATTACAAATATATAGTATAAAATATATGACTATATATTTATTTATAAATTGTAAAGATAGCCTAGTATAACAAAAATATAACTGTTTTAGAATATAAAATTATAATACAAATATTATATAATATTAATCTTATAGATATGATATAATATGATTGCTGTAGTTATACACACTGTTTATGTAATATAGCCTATGGGCTAATGTACTATTTGGGGCTCGGTACAAATTGGAATGCTGTTATTAGAAAGCAGGTAGCAGCAAGAAGATGAAAGCAGAGAAAAGTAGCTCAGTCTACCCCAAACAGGAATTAGAGACATGACCTGCCTGTCAGACAACTCACCCCAGAATCCCTCTTCGTCCCTGGCTATGTTTACTGACTGCCACAGAGATGATGTGGGTTGATTAGGAAAAAGGCGAATCTGGGAGACAATTACACCTGGTTCAAAGCTTGGCTTTGCCTCTTACAACACGTTGACCACAGACAAATAACTTAATCTCTTAACTTCCTATTTCTTCCTTTGTAAAATGGGACTGTCCCTGTCTTGTGGGCAGTTGTGTAGATTAGATGAGACCATCCAGGGAAAGCCCCTGTGCTACATCCAGAGCATAATGGATGCTCCGGGACAGGTGGCCACTGTCATCACGCCTTGGGAGTTTGTGATGTCTTCACTTGGGAGTGAGCAGAACATACGGCTACTGCACATTAACAGATTTGTTTGTGTATAAAATGACAAGAAGAATACAGCCCCATGGTCCTAGTGATGTTTTGTTTCTGAACTGATTTATAACCAAAGAATTTTTTTAAGTGTTTATTGCTGACCAGAGATAGTTTGCTTTTATGCTCCTGCAAACGCTACATCAAAGTCAAGCTGATCTGAGTAAGGATAATAATTATTATAGGGGATCTATGGTTACAAATAATGTAACTCAAAGCACCTGGGTTTGAGAACATCTGCGATGAGGTGGGGTTCCATTTTGAGAAGGGCTGATGTGGTTTAGGTTATGCAGAATAATTGCTTTCCAGGTCTTGTGCATCTGAATGTTTCCCAGTGTTATCTTACGGTTTACCACTAACTCAATTTTGTCACTCAGCTTGGTCTCCACAGCACCAACTGGTTTTATTTCCCCAGTGACCGCTCTACTCTTGGAGACCAGACACAGCAATCAGGTCATTGCAGAGGTGGGGGCGGGGGTGGGGGTGGGAGCACAGATTCTGATGTTGGAATACATTTTAATAAAAATCTTTCCTTTCCTTTTACTGACCTGGAATTTTACTCCTGTCTACTTGCCTTCATAAGGTTTTGGTGAACCAAGCATTGTTGTTTTCTTTATCGAAGCCCTGCGTTCTCGGCTCAGCAAAAAAACCTTCTCAGCAAAACCCACCAAGAAGAGATTGCAGATAACCTTGGCTTTGACATCATCTCTCAAGGGAAGTCCAATCAACAGTGAAATTTAGAAGGCTTAACAAGGGCGGAAATAAGCTTAGTCTAATTTTCTACAAATGGGTGTACCATTTCAGCTCATCTCATTCTCAGACTTCATCAGAGGGAGCAAATGACATTAAAAGAACAGACAAACGCCAGTGCTTTCGAGTAATACCCTCATTATTGCTAAACTGAGAGTTACTAGAGCAATGATTTATAAAATTATTCAAGTTTTAACTCAATTCTCTTATTGTATTTGTACTTTTAAAAGTAATATGGTTTGGCAGCTTTTATCAGGCTGTCAGGAAGCACATGGAAATGTACCCATATCAATATTTAGAGTTACTGGATATACTTAAGTTTATTCTTTTATTGTTTAGCTACAGATTTTTAGAGTGCCTCTCAACGTCCAAACATAACACCAAAACTGTGAAACTAAGAAATAACTAGAAACCAGAGTCTGATTCTGACATGTTGTGATATTTTTCTCCATCTGTTTTGACTATATTTTCCATCTTTGGGGCTGCAACTCTCGTTGCCTTTGTCAGTCTCCCTTTCCTTCTTCTCCTGTCCCCTCTTACAAACAAAGTCAAGTTCAGCTCCCTTGGCTCTCTCCCACTGCTCCTGGTGCCTTCTTTTAGCATGTTAGGGAGCCGTTTTCCACATGTTACGGCAGTGGGCAAAAATCCAGAGAGCAGACGCACATGACCCAAAGGTTGAGTGTCATCTAGAAGTCCTGATTCTCTTGGTATGAAAATGATCCAAGTTTCCACCCTGAGTCACAGCTGAACTGTATGAACCATGATTGGGAAGGAGGCGCATCTAGATATAATAATGTAGAGTCTATCATTTATATTACCTATAAGGTAATTGTTAAGGAGGTGCAATGTGCCCATTTATTCTTCAGAACAGTCAACCAGCCAATAGTGGTGGAGTATTACGCACTAGACCTCTGCCAGGCATTAGCATTTAACCAGAATTTAGCTTTTGATTTCAGTTATAGTCATAAAACAAACATTAGGGTTTGCTAGTTAGATTTCAGTGCAAAGTGAGTAAGAACAAACAAAAAGATCAAGGCACCCTGGAGTGGTCCTGTTGATGATAATGACCCCAGCTGTACACACACCTCTTCCCCACCTTGGAGATAGGGTGGGGAAGGTCACGCAACCTTGCAGAAATCCAAGACCTCAACATTACTTTCTGATGACATAACAGCCTCTCTCTTTGACATCTAAGGAACTGTGCACAGGGATTAGCTACTTTATCCCCATCACATTCTTAAAAGAAAGAAAGTGATAATGTTTCAAACTTTTCTTTTTTCAGTAGATAAAAATGGAGCTCAAAAATGTTACAGGACCTTTCTAAAGCATCTTACCAGACAACGATGCAATGGAGCATTTATGTCATGGCCACCTGCTTTCCCATCTATGGCTCTTCCCATCTGGGCACATTCCCATCTTGTGGAGCACGATTCATTTTGTCCTTGTTAAACGTGCACTTTGGTATTTTTGCCATTGTCTCACAGCAAGGTCTGTGAACCTGACCGTATTGCCACCTGACTAGTTCTCCACATGGTGAACACCCCAGCTAGCGACTGGGAGTGGCCTCATCCTCAGCACGTGGGCTGTGGGTAATGGGGGGGCTGGGAGCTTTAGTCATACATCCAGTGTTCACAGTCTTAGGGGAAGAGAACCTCTTGTCCCCAATCCTGTCATCTTCCCCAGGGTGACGTCTTTGTCCTTCTAGGACATGTCATCCTGAAGGGTCACTTTTTACTCTCTCCTGGGCTACTCGCTGAGCAAAATGCCTACCAACCTCACACCTAATTAGGCTAGGGTCGGTTTTGACCCCAACATTTTGCTGAAGTGTTATAGAAGACATTACTTTAAAATACACATGAAAGTACCACGGCACTGCACAAGTAAATGTACTTTAAATCCCTGATCTAATCAAGTATCTAGAAGCCTGATGCCTAACGTGACAAGCATGTTGTGAGTAAGACTGACTAAGCAGCACCCTGCCATGAGACCGGGACAGTAAAAGGCAACAGGGGCCTTGATGGTTTAAAAATACATTTGCAAGCCTGAAATGCTTCACAGGACATACATGTGAGCACAGTCGTGGCCAAACCAGCCACTGGTGGTCAAGGAGGGACAAAAACTCAACTAGCAGAAGTGAACAGACTATAGGGCACTTAAAAATGTCAATTCTGCACTATATATAGCATTCCCATTTCAGCCAAACCCACAGGACTGATGGCTTTTGAAACTTGATAAGATCATCGATACCAGTGACAATCAGAGGAAAGCAATGCACGCTCTTGAGAAAACACTCAGGTAATTTCAGAGTTGCACAGATCCCTAAAGCCCAGGATGATCCCTTTCCTGGTTATCTTCTTTCAGGATGAATTATTCATGGAATGCTGGGGTGCAGGGGGAGAGAGAGGAAGGCAGATTAATGTTACAGTTAGATGTGAGCCCCCATGAAGGACCTGCCTTCCTTTCTTTTTACCTTACGCCCTGTGCATTACAGTCCTGGAATACAGAAGGAAACTCTGTTTCCCTACACATTTAGTAATTGACACAAACTATAGGATATTTCCCCCAAATTTGTTCTGACCCATCAGCAATACAAACAAAGGAGTTCACCTTATGATCACAGGCTTATACGAATGGGGCTCTTTACTGACCTCTGAAACGTTGAAGTAAATTACTGTCAAGTGTATAATGTAAATAGTGAATGTGCAAAACTCCAGTGCATGTCAAGATGAACGAAACTGGGATGTCAAAGGCTAAAATGGTCTCGTCTTCACAGCAATTATTTACTCTGTGAAAATACTGTTTTCCGGACTGACCCGCACATCCCCCGTCAAAAATTCAGTTGACTGTTGACTGTCGGGTCCACACAAGGCTCTTTCCCCTCTTTACGGAAAAATGGGGTGGCTTTCGATGGGTGAGACAGATGTGAAAGGTGCAGCTTACTGGCTAGTTTTTTTGTTTTTTTGTTTTTTTTTAATGCAGATCTGTAACTAAAAGGTTCTATAAGCCCTAGAATTCAATCTAATGTTATTGCTCTTTCCCCCACTTCCTTACCACAAACAAACAAACAAAAATCAAAATTGAAAAGTTATGCAGAGTGATCAGCAAACTCACCTGTGTGGTCTTGAAAGCTTTGTGAGACCAAAGCAATATGAAACGGTAACACCGAGGTTTTCAGTAAAAAATTACTATTAAAGATTACCTAAAATTACTTCTTAGATATTTCCAAGTGGCCAACGGCAATTACACAGATGAAAAAGAGGTCAAAGTCATCATCATGAAATGCAGTGGTCACACAACTCGGGCAACTAATGACAGTCCATTTTTTGTTCCCTGCACTTGAACCCTTCCTATAACCGTGACCAGAGGAAAGCAGACATTGACTGATAGAGCCAAGTGCTCATACGTGAACAGTGCCTCTGACAAGGCAAGATTTTTCCTCCTGTGCTGCTTCACTCCATCAAATCACAATAAGTCCACAGATGCCTTCTTTGTAGCTCAGAAAAACAACACGGTCATTAACGAGGCTGGGGAAACACTGACTAACTCGGGAAGCTTTGTGCAGATGACAACAGCGTGGAGCACTTTAAGACCATTTCAATGGTCATGTGAGAATAGATTAGGAAAAAAGGAAAACAACTTGAAAGTAGGTAGCAAGAACAAATGCAAATATATGTCATTTGATTCTAAAGTCTGTGCTAAAGGCAAGAATGTGTGAATTCTTTCGTGTATTAAAAAATAAAATCTCCAAAGGCAAATGAATTTTTCTTTCAAAACAGCCTCTGCGTTTTGCACACCACTTCGCGTAGGCAAGTCTATTGAGGCAATACTCCCTGTCTGCCCGTGAGGCTGGCTCTCAAGTTACTGTTGATCGAGCCAAGTACAATAGGTGGCAAAGTGGTTTTCTGATACAGTTTGTCATGACGTCTGCATTTTGTTAGGAAGCCTTCACACCACGAACGTCTAATTGCTTCCCTCAAGAAATGCACAAAAAAGCGACACATCAAACGTAAAGAAAGCTTAAGGTAAGCTTTGCTCTGTATCAGAGGGATGAAGGTGATCCACAGCATGGGGTAAAGAGAAAGAAAGAGTTTCAATAGTGACTCAGAAAGCTTATTGCAGAAAACGTCTCAGGTCTCTTTAAGTCTTCACTCACAGAGAATGTGATTCGTTTGGTGAGCTGTTCATTGGCAGAACATGAATCACATCTATATCCAAATGGAGGAATCAAAGCACTTTGCAGAGTCAAACGTAAGTTTTCTTAGACTGTGCCATTGACGCTATGAATATAGATAAACAGAATGGATTAACTCATTTAGAGTTTAAATGACTCAAAGCTCTGAGTCAATTTTATATAATTACTTCTCACACGCAGTGGGAATAAACGGTCTTCAATTTAACCTCACATCTAGCTTTTCCTTTCACCTCTAGAAGAAGACTTCCAGATCATTCTCTCCAGCCCAAATTGCTTCTCGCGGATCAATTTCCTCCTGTATTTCTCCACTTAGGTATCTCTGAGGCCTCCAACCACAACTGCTCCAAACTAGTCGAGCATTTCTTCCCTAAATCTTAGCCTCCTAAGGTGCCACTATCCAGAAATCGTCAAATCCTCTCCTCCTGCAATATGTCACCAACTTCCACACTGTACTCCCCACACACTCTACCTTCTCAGTTTCTCTGAATTCTTACCTTTCCTTCATTTTCCATTCCCACTGTGCCAATGTGAGCCTTCAACCTTTCCCATCCAGAATTCTGCAGTGAGCTTCTTCTTGTCAGGTCACGGGTTCCCTCCTCTCCAGCCTTCCTCCACCCTGCTACCACTGTCACCTTTCCAGAAAGAAGTCAAGTCTGGCCATGCAGTTTTTTCTTAAAATCCTCCCAAGGCTCTTCATCATTTTAAAGATAAAGGCAACACAGGTCATGAGGCCTTTTTTCCTTGATGGAGCCCTTGCCTGCTTTTAGGCTAAAATTCCACCATTTCTGTCAGTGATAAAATGAGGCTCAGGTCTCATTAGAGATGGTTGTGTACGTAGAGTTTACCTTTGTATACCTAAGAGGTATATTAGTTGAGTCATTTTTTTTAATGTTTATTCATTTTTGAGAGACAGAGACAAAGCGCAAGTGGGGGAGGGCCAGAGAGAGAAGGAGACACAGAATCCGAAGCAGGCTCCAGTCTCCGAACTGTCAGCACAGAGCCCGACACGGGGCTCGAACCCACGAACCGTGAGATCATGACCCGAGCCGAAGTCGGATGCTTAACCGACTGAACCACCCAGGCGCTCCATTGAGTGATTGTTTTTTTAATCAAAATACAGCATATGTAATTTTTAAAACCAAAACGTTATGTGACCTATTCCTCAAAATTTAAATGAAAAGCAACTTTGGTCAGGTGAAAAAAAATAAAGCAGAAAAATAACAGTCATGAAAAATAGATTCATATATCCACAATTCTTACCCAGTGTCTGACGGAAAGTTATTTTCCAACCTCTTGCTGTTTGAAACGAATCTGTCTTGAATACCAGAAGCATGCTGTTATTGTTGCTCTTAATATTTGGTGGAAGAATGGACCCACAGAATTTTCCAAGAAGAGGATTACTGATGTTAGAACCATCATAAATTGCCAGATAGTCTTGGGAGCAGAAGGTGGAGGGAACCACATCAAAATCACTAAACCTGTGGAATGAACCTTGTTAATACTTATGTTCTCCATTTGAATTTCCATTACAGTATACCTTTAGTTCTTGTAAAAGAACAAAAGGAACCAAAAAATCAAAAAATAAATAAAAATAAAAATAAAAAAAGACAAAGACAAAGACTAGAAGCAGAATATCCATGCTTTACCTGATAGAAAATATTGGAAACAATATGCTGTGTTACTGATTTGATTGCTATAAGCGAAAACTGACATTTAAGATCACTGTGGTTGTTAACAGGAACTTCACCACACATCCCCAGCTCTCTGCCTTCCTGATGTTTGGGAGAATTGCCCATCTGTGCACACTCTGAGGTTCACCATGGCCCCAAGACTTGCTTTGGCCACAGAAATGTAAGCAGTAGTGATATGCATTACTTTTTGGAAGATGTTTTTAAAAAGTTACTACTCAGTTGGCCATACTGCCTTCCCACTACACTGATGGACCATGGATTCAAATGTACAAATGAAGCTTCTGTCAGCCTGGGCTGCTGAGTGACCAGGCCACATTGGACATACTCATACAGGTGAGGGTGAGAAATGAGCTCATGAAGCTACTGTGCTTTGGGCTTGCTTGTTACCACTCAAAACTATCCTGACAGATACATCCTTAGTTTTACTTTTATGGCCTGAGATACTATATGGATCTAAGGCCTACACTCTGTCATTTCAAGTAACTAATCCCAGAGTTCCCAAACAATCAAGCCTTTCCACATGGTTTATCTTTAGGATTTTAGGGTGTGTTGACTATAACATGTTTTTTCTTAAACCTATTTGAATTATTTGATATCCTTCCCTCATTGTTTTGGAAGTTCTTCTGCTTTCTCAGTTTTTTTTTTTATTTTTGCTAGCAGCTACAATAAATAACATATCGGCAGAATAATTTGAAAATATCTAATTTGAAAATTCCTTTTAAGAGCCTGAAGGAAAAAAAAAAAAAAGATCGGTAAATTCTTTTAAAGCTTTTCATTAGTTCAATTTTTTCCAAGCTGGTGATTAAGAACAAGATGAAAAATTCTTTATTTTCTTTAACCACATGTAATATTTAATGTCCTGATTATGATGATGATGATGATGATGGTGAGGGCAGAGCAATAGCCAAGTCATTTCTAAAAATACTGCATTTATTTTCATCCTCCTTGGATGACGCATTTATTTTCCACAATGTGCATTCACAAAGAAAGATAAAGATGTGAGTTTCCTAGAAGACTCAGAGAGGCTTTGGCTTTTTATGTTGTATCATTTTTCCCAGAGCACAGAAAATATGTGGAAAGTCCCATTGATAGAAAAGTTTATTTCGCCAGCATACTTTGGGAGCACTGGTGGAGGAAGTCCTCTTTTACAACTGTCTACAACCTCTTTAATGCCTGAGGTAGTATCTCTTTCATCGGCTTTAGGTTCTTGGAAAGAGCCTAATAAATAATTTTCCAAACATGCTGACATGGACTTTGACTATGATGAGCCCAGGGCCCAGCGAGGAAACAGAAATATACGTTATCAACATATGTAGTACATAGATCAACTATAATCCTGCGGACATAGAAGCAAATGCTGTCGCATCATGGCAGATGACAAGACTGACTCCTTACACTTCTGTTCATAGGCCTCCTGCTCTGGACCATCTGACAGCTTTGGTTTATTCTTTTGTTCCTAAGACTTAAAGGGCTTTTTCACCCTTTGGGCACAGCTTCGTTACAAATAATCCCAGGGGAGATCGGCTTTCTTCAAGATCCAGTCTAGAGACCACTTACTGTCTGCTACAGGAACCCAGTCAGGCTGGGTGACACTTGTCTTTACGTCCAAAGACCCGTTTGATATATGAGGTCCCTGGAGGCAAAGTGCAGAAAGGATATCGTTTTTAGGGATGAAAGTGATCACAAACATTTAGTCGGGGTGGCAGGGGGCTAGGTAGGGGAGAACCTAGCCCGTCAACCTTCTATAAAGAATTCTAGATTGCTGTGAACCACACCAGCTTTCAGAGTTTTCTGCCTTAAACTGTATATCACTGAAATACAAGACTTACAAATACGTCATCTCAGATGAATGTGATTTTGAACTTTATCACTTATAACTGGAGGTCGTATTCCCTTACTCAGTCCTGCGGGGAGTAGGTAGGATTAGGGGGCAGTTTTACTGATGATATAAGCGATATTGAATAGCACCAGTTTAGAGGTGTTCTGATACATGGATAAAAATACACTTCTTAAGTAGTCAGGAAATATTTGCCCTTCAAGAGATAGCACAGGGAAATATTAAGGACATGGCTTTGGGAGAAAATATGATGTGAATTCAGATTTTGAGTCTTCATTTAATAGCATATCACATTGAGAAAGTTATTTGACTCTTCTAAGCCCCAGTTTTCTCATCAGTAAACTGAGTTTAATAATAAATACCTCATATGACTGTTTTCAGAATGAAAGAAGGGAATTAAGTGAAGTGTCAATTAAAGTCCCTTGTGTATATAATAAGTGTCCAACAAATGGATACTACTTTCTCTTGCTGTTCCCAAGACAGGTTTATAATTTTACAACCCATTATACGAGGCTCTTTGGAAACTGTTGGAAAATTATAATATTCATTTTCACTGGTGGAGTGCCTGCTTTTCTCCCTAATCACTACTGGCTTGTGTGGGAGGAAGGACACCCATTTCCTGGATTTATACTTCACTCTCAACAAAAATTTCACTCTCCCTTCCTCGAGGTTCCCTTATATACCTCCAAGAAGAATCAGTGTTCTTTATCGTGAAGGACTGTCTTTTCCGTAAATAGAGCTGAACATATTTTAAAGAAGGTACATCTGTCTTACATACTTGAGCTGAATTACTCTGTCCTCTCTGCCGATGATGGTGTACAAACAGTATATATTGTTGGGGTAGTCTGAATGTGCATAGGCAGGGCTCCTGATGACCCCGATGGAGAAGTTGAACACACCGCCACAGGCTGCAATAGTAAACAGAGAACAAGTATTACTCATAGTATGAAAGAATAATTTTGAGATATCCTTTCTATTGTACCTTTTCCCCTAAGAGATATAACAATCATCTGTGTTAAAAAACTCAACCCCCCCTTCATTGTTGTTTACAAATAATATTTATTGTTCCACTGAGCTCAGAGAAAGAGACAGTAAGGGAGTAGAAGCAGGGAAGAATACTTTAAGACACATCTTGGAATAGAATGAGTCTGAGTCAAATTAATGACCAGAATGAAAATAATGAGAAAGAACATTTCATGTGGTTGGGGTATAACTACCCTTTCCTTTCCTAACGTGGTTTTTTTTTTTTTTTTTAAGTTTTTAAAATTAATTAATTAATTAATTAATTAATTTATTTATTTATAATTGTTGCTAGAGAGAGAGACAGAGCACAAGCAGAAGAGGGGCAGAGAGAGGAGACACAGAATCTGAAGCAGGCTTCAGGCTCCACGCTGTCAGTACAGAGCCCGACATGGGGCTCGAACTCACAAGCTGTGGGATCATGATCTGAGCCGAAGTCGACCATTTAACCAACTGAGCCACCCAAGTGCCCCTTCCCTATGTTTAACTGACAGATTGAGAGGGATGACAGAGATAACTGGAAGCTTAGAAAAGGCATGCAGATTTGTTGTGAGCATCTGAACCCAGGAAGGATTGTGATCTGGAAATCTTTAATACAGATTAAAGATCTTAAATATAGAGTCTCCTCTGTCAAAGATAGACTATTATAAGGTGAAGTGTTGGAAATAGTTTTTTAGAACTTTCAAGGTTAGTTCCTTTCATGGGCTCAGATGCATATCTTTTGGGTCCTTTGTATTTTCATTTAGTTGCGATACTGGTAAGGACTGTATTTGCCCAAATTTGGAGTAATGGTCTTTAATTTAGCAAGCATGAAGAGGCTAGTTCTACTCCCCACCCTAGCTCCAGCAATCAACAGCCCAGAGCCCTCAGTTATTTCTATTAATCAAAAAACAACAGCCATAAAAAGAGAATCAATTCCCATTATTAAAAATATAAAATTATTATTTTTGCTTGGCCTTACATATAAGGAGGATTGGATTATGCCACACAATGATAGAAAGTGCCCCACTCCTTACAGCGAGAAAGGCTTATGTTTATCTTATGATCCCAAAATTACAATGTTAGTATATTTTGATGATATCTCTATGGTTTATATAATGTCAATAGATATATTCCATTTACATCTCTTATAAATGACAAATTACAGCTGCCATTTAAGGTTATTAAGGTTATTTGTTGGTTGGCTGCTTGCTTGGTCAGTTTATAGTCCCTCAGGTAAGCCCATTTTTCAAGGAAGGCAATTCTCTGCATGCCCACAAGTATTCACACATTCAGACCTCTGGAGACAAATGTAGTGAATTAAACATAAGATTTGTGTAACCATTATTTTATTTCAGCTTAAACACAGTTATTTGGTCTCTGAAAGCTTATCAATGTCCCCAAGCCCCCAAATTTGTACCTTGTCAGAATTTGAAATCTTAAAGTCAACACTCTGTAAATGAGACTCTCATCATAGATACGGTAAAGCTTACCTACAGTATTTTGGGGAAAAGGAGAGATTAAAAACTAGAAGAACATAAAGCAGCATCTAAGTCCCCAAAACACCAGTGATGCCACAAGAATAAAACAACCTGATGCTCCTCTTCATTCAACAAGACAACTGGGGGAAGGAATGCTTACTGTGCCCACATCCATTCTCTTTGTGCCCATGGACCTACGGAACCACACACAGCCACACTTTACAAATGGGGTTATTAGGACTCAGGTCACAGCTAATGTGAATGAATTGTAGAAGCCTTTTTCATGAGTCAGTTTCCAGTCTTCTCTGTGGATGGGGGGCAGTGAAAGAAAACGATTTAACTTCAGCAATGACCTTTGGTCAAGTAAAGACATAACAAAACAAAGCTTTGGCCAGATTTGTGTGCCCATGTTACTGAAACTGGGATGGCGTGTTAAAAATGGCCAGTGACCTGACCAAGTTTATTGCAGGAGAGGAAAAGACTATTGAAAATAGGGAAACATAATCTTATGGTTTTCAAATACATGATTAAATCGTCTATAGCGAATGAAAAGATCCTGGTAGCTACCAAGGTCGTTGCTCAATCCATGACCTGCCTTTTCACTTTGCCTTTGAAATAAAGAAGTTGCAAATTATAACAGAGTTGAATATATCAATCTTTTCTTTTCCATTAGACCTTATGCTTTTTGTATTTATTTAAAAATTAGTTCTGAACAGAACATCACAACAATATTCTCTTCAACTTTTTTTCTAAATCATAAAATACTGCTTTTCACATTAGCAAAGTGATTTGGGGAAATGAAACAGGTATCTGGATAGTCGAGGCCAAAAGTCACCTTTATATAATACACTAACAACTAAAGACAGCAGGAACGTTAATTCTAACTTAAATTACCAAAATAAATCCCAATCTTCCATTTGGTTTTCAAAGAGTAGTTCTACCCAAAGTTCATTGAAAAGGTCCCCTCCCCCCATTTTTTTTTTTTTTTTGTGTGTTGATTTTTGAAGAAAATGCCTGAGTACTTGTAGAGCAGGCATCTAATTGATAATTTTTCCCCTTAATGTGTCTGAGTCTTCAAGTGGTGATGTATGAATCACCATTAAAACTCCTTATGGGAATGACTCAAGAAAAGAAGCAAATTCCAGACAATATCATTATAGCTACTCACGGGTTATCTTATAGTCAAGCTTGAATCCCAAGGCAGTGGTGTATGCATTTGAGTAGAAGTTGAACAGCACCGGGCCTACGATGGTGACAGGAGGTAGGATCTCGTCACCACATATGGTGGCAAAAGGCGTGGAAGAGAAGCTGGAGCCTCTGATAATGTGAAGGCCATCACTGTCACAGCTACCCGTTACGGCTGAGCGAGCTGCATAGAGCACGGAACAACCAGCGTTAGAATCAGAAACAACACGGGTGATCAGTGCTATCAATGTTCAGACAAAAATGTAATGCAGATTCATGCAATGTGCATAGAAATTAAAAGAAGAGTCAAGGGCTATTTTGGCAAGTCGCTATTTAACTTGATGTCCTGATGAAACCATGTTTACCCTAGTTATAAAGCAAGCGGTATGAGAAAACAGGTAGATCTCCACAATACATAAATCCCGCTCTCAAACAATCCAGAATTTTCTTCCTTTATAAAATGGCTCCTTTCATTCAGTGACTACAGACTGAGAACAATTTTGCCTGCCAGGGACACTGGGCAAGACGTGAAGACAACATTTCGTTGTAACGCTGGGGTGCACTAGTGGCATGGAGTGGGGAGAGGCCAGGGGTCCTGCTAAACATGTTCCAGTGCTCAGGGCAAACCACACCTTCCCCTCCTCCCACCAGGACAAAAGTCACCTGGCCCAAAATGTCAACCACACTGCTTTTGCAAAACCCTGCTCTAAAAAAATGTCTTTAATGTGTATTTACTTCTTGACAGAGAGAGACAGAGCATGAATGGGGGAGAGGCAGAATGAGAGGGAGACGGAATCCAAAGCAGGCTCCAAGCTATCAGCACAGACCTCAACGCGGGGCTCGAACTCACAAGCTGAGTGATCACGACCCAAGCCGAAGTCAGATGCTGAGCGCAGTGAGCCACCCAGGCATCCTGCAAAACCCTGTTTTAACTTAATGCATATGTACAGATAAGGGACTCCTACCATGGAGAGATAATGAGAAATTCCTTAATATTCACTGAACAACATTTTTAAATATTCACACAAACAACATTAGTTAAGAGTTTAGTGACTGTTAGATATACATATCTATATAACATTGTTTTTTTTCTAATTATATATGCATAGAAATATATACTCTAAGCCATTCCACAGAGAAATGCAAAGCGCTATAAACAAAATATTTAAAAGACTTATTACTGCACCCTATGCAGTCATTTTTACAGGTTAATGACACTGTGAAAACATTATTGGGATCACTGAGCATGATCTTTTGTAACTTAATTTTTATTAACATAAAATAACATAACCACACATTTTATGTGATTAAATATTCTTTTAAAACATTGAATTTAATGCATACATAAAACTCTAACATATAGATGTACCATATTAAGTTCAATTAATCCTCCATTGCTTGCTAATTCTACCTTTTCCACCTTATTTTGATTAAAAATACTGTTGAAACAAACACTCTTGTGCATAGATATTTGCCGAAGTTTCTCATTATGTCATTAGGGTATGTTTTTAGAAGTTGGGTTACTGGTACAAAGGTAAGGTTCTTTTTAGGTTTATCAAGTGGCCCCTTGGAAAGTTGTTTTTAACTTACAGTACCACGGCAACTGAGGTATCTAACATTGTCCCCAGTTCTACATTTGCATTCTCCTGGGGATAAACTCTGCCCCATTAATAATCACTGCCCATTTACCCCTTTACTTTACTGCTCTCCCAACCCTAGGCAATCACGAACCTACTTTCAATCTCTATGGATTTGTCCACTCTGGACATTTCACATAAACAGAATTGTGTCACATGCAGTCTTTTGTCACTGGCTGCTTTTACTCAACGTGATGTTTTTGCGTTTCATCCATGTTGCAGCATGTGTTGGTATTTCATTCCTTCCAAGGCTGAGTAGTATTCCAATATATGGATAGACCACAGTTTGTTTATCCATTCAGCAATTAATGGACATTTGGTTTGCTTCTACCTTTTGGCTATTATGAATCATGCTGCAGTGAACATTCATGTACAAGGTTTTGTGTGGACATATGGCTTCAATTCCCTTGGGTATTTAAGCAGGACTAGAATTGATGACTCATATGGTAACTCTCTGTTTAACATTTTTAGGACCTGACTATTTTCCAAAGATGCTACACCATTTTACCACCCCACCAGCACTATATGAGGGTTCCAGTTTCCCACCCCCTCACTAACACTTGTTATTGTCTGTCTTTATTTAGCTATCCTAGTGGGTACAAAGTGATAGCTCATTATGGTGTTGATTTGCATTTCCCTGCGACTAACGACACTAAGCATCTTTTCATGTGCTTATTGGATACTCTCTTTGCATACTCTCTTTGAAGAAATGTCTATTCAGACCCTTTGCCATTTTAAAATTAGGTCATACATCTATTATTGTTGACCTGTAAGAGTTCTTTCATATTCTGGACACCAGCATGGTCACAAATCTCTATTTTTTTTGGATAAATACCTAAGAGTGGAATTGCTGGGTCAGAAATTATAATTCCAGGGACGATCATAATCGTAATCATTGTTATTATTTTTATAGAATCCCACTACCCTGAGCACTGTTGATAGATTGATTACTTCAAGATAGGATGTCGGACCCAATCTAGACCAATCAGGTGTGTTCAAACTGTAACTGAGTAAGAGGGAGTCAATAGTAGAAGCCACAGATGTTCAACTTGGAAAACATCAGCAGCTGTCTCCTGACATGTGACGGAAGGTCCGCTGCGGTAAGAGAAAATGAAGTTGTCGTGCGGAAAGCAACAAAAGATGGGGGTGGGGCGGGAGTGGGAAGGAAAGAGAGCATTCTGAAGGATTCTTGTTCTTGCTTCTGCTTGTTCTGGAAGCCCATAACTCCCTTCTTATTTTTAAACCTCCCATTTATGAGAGAAGATAGCCCAGCATTCTTCCTATAAACTCTGTATCAATGCTAACCTGAAGATCATCTACCACTTCTAACTGAAATAAGCTTGATAAATGCATTTTCTTTTACATATCTGTATATTAAAAATCCCCCTCTCCTTTTCAGATGTATTATCTTAGAGAAAAAATTGATGGAGGACATTTGGCTCCCTAGCTATGTTTCTACCCAACTTCAATCTTGAGTATGAGTTCAAGATATTTATTAAATTAACCTCAAAGAATTTCTTCATTTTGGAAATCCTGGAATAGGAATGCTTCTAATTGGAGATAAATCTCCTAGAAATGTGAAAGACTTAACTCCATGACAATACCATATAAATAGAAGCAATATGTTGTTGGGAAAATAGGACAAAAAAAGAAATACATTAAACTCAGATGCATAGTTTGAATTCTGGAAGATTATGTACCCTTAATTGTAACCTCTTAATTTGTGCTCCAGTCACCAAAATCTTTATTGGAATTTTAAAAATTCAGAGTAGGTGAGTTTGAGAATCAAAAAATATTATGCATTAGCTTAAAAATATCTTTAGCCATCAACAATATATAAAGTTATAATAGCAAAATCACAGAATGAAAGGAAATATTGCCAATGCTACATTAAAAGCTTGGTTCCACTTTGATCCAATAGTTTGCTATGCAGATATCTGTTAAGTATTAAAGAGTTAGTTTTTAAGTTGTTGACCTAATGATATAGACTATCACAGTGGTGGTTGTCTTAGAAAATTACGGAAAGGCTGTGAAACATGGGTAAAACGTGTCATAGAGTTGATCATGTTTCCAAAATATTAATTAAAGGAACCAGTTCAGTTCTAGAAAGTTTGCCAAATAGCAGTGGTACATCTATAACAAGATACAACCAAAACTCATTAACTGTTCACAAAAGATCTATGTTCAACAATAAGGACATTGGGTAGGGGAGAGGCAGAGGAAGTTGAGAGAGGATTTTATAATCTTTTTGTAGATGGCGAGAGAGTATCAAACAACTAAACCATTCAAAAAAATCTGCTCATCTGCACAGCCTGACTCAATATTATGAAAGTTATGATATTTGGCAAGTTGCTTGGCGGGTTAAGACATTCTTATATCCTTTCCAGCAGTCATTTCTTGAAGGTAGGATGTCCTTCTAAATTTTATCCATAAAAAAATCAAACACTACATGATATCAGAATTTATAAAATTTACCTGAAGTCTAAGAACATAACAAGGATTAGCGTAAACAAGGTAAAGTATAAGAAAATGAGATATAACTATCTTGATAAGGATAAAGTAATTCACACATATATATCCTTTCCTCAAGCTCTACTTATCACATCACCACACAGTCTGATTCTTGGTGACAAAGACCACAGTTATCAGATAATAATATTAAACACTCTTCCATAATCATACGGGGAAACCAATTGAATATACAATAAAAATATACACAAACCTCTCAAATAGAATATAGTTAAATGCAACTAGCATGATCGCCTTCTAGGAAGAGAAAGGAACTTGGTCAAGGCTTGAAGAAGTTCTTCAAGGACCAAGGTAAATATCCAAGTTGAGTTTATGGCCAAGAGGTAACATTTATTACACATATGAGGACTTAACAGGAAGAGGTAACCTGAGATTGAATGATGCATTCTCCTTGGACTAGAGCCTGTATCATGAGAAAAGGAGCTCCAGTCATTCTTAATTCTATCTTTAGTAAATAATTTGATGTATATTTACTACTGAAATCTCTGAAGTGTAAAGCAATCCTCCATGATTTGTTTTGATGATTATTTTCCATCCTTCTAAAAAACTTTGAGATTGTATTGTTTGAAATGGGTAAGGCTCTATCCAATGTATTGAAATACAATTTTTATCACACTCTTCTGACTTTATTACCGAGAAATGTTCAATTCTGAACGCCATTATGATTCCAAGAACTTGGAGAGAACTGAAAGGAAACCAAGGATGAGTAATTCAGCAAATAGTATAAACTTGTAAAATTTAGATTCAGAGTGCAATTTTTCTTGAGAGCCATGATAGAGAGGCAGAGATATCTAAGAGGACTACAGATAGGGAAAAATCATTTGGGTTGGACTATTTTAATACTGTAGATAAGATAAAGTCTTTTCAGTAAAGCAGTGAAGAGCTCTAGGAAAAGGTACATGAAGTAGGGGGCAGCAATGCCTAGTCAACATTGCTCCTAGTAGCTTGGAGACCGGATTGCCCAATGGGGGAATGACCCAGTGGGACCAAGAAGCATGTGCCAGCATAGAACTAAGCTCTACAGGATGTGCAGGCCAAAGTCTTATAACCCAGGCAAGCAGGGAATCCCACACAACTGAACTCTCACCTCTAGTGCTTGACCAATTTGAATAAACCGTCAAGAGTAACTATTTCAAAAGAAGCATTGCCCAATGCTTTCTAAAATAATACATTGTGAAATGTGCCTACATTCTGATTTCTTTAGAAACAGTTAAGAAAGCAAAGAGAAGAAATGGTTAAGTAGTTGAAAAATGCCTTTAAAAAATAAAACCTTAGATTATATGGCAGGGGGTAACGTGAACTAAGACAATTGACAAAATGTAATCATTGGGCTTCTTTGTGCGAAAAAGAGCAAAAGGAAAAATCTAAAACTAAATTTTCTTTTCTTTTCTCTTTCAGCTTATATGAGGTATGACCTGTAAACCAGGAGCTCTCAGTAAATTTTAAAAATTCAGCCAAATATTACAAAGGACTTACCATCTGTCCACTCTGTGAATCTAGCCCTAATCTTCTTGGGGCCTTTCGAGGCCATCTTTAGAGGAGAGTGAGCAAAACATTTGCCTTTCTGTTTGTCTCCAATTTCTGTGCCAAGGTGCTACTCTACTATTTAGTTCTTATCAACTGATCTGAGAAAAACTGAATTTAGAATTTGCCTAGGGGCACCTGGTTGGCTCAGTCGGTTAAGCATCTGACTCTTGGTTTCGGCTCAGGTCACGCTCTTGTGGTTCGTGAGTTTGAGCCCTGCATCTGGCTCTGTACTGACAGCACAGAGCCTGCCTGGGATTCTCTCTCTCCCTCCCTCTGCCCTTCCTTTGCTTTCTCTGTCTCTTAAAATAAATAAACTTCAAAAAAAAAAAGAAAAAAAATGTTGCCTAGATTTAGGATTTTTTAGTTAAGAATTTTTAAACTTTTCATTCTCACTAAGGTGAATCAATGTTATAATTGATTTTAATGATAAAAAAATCAAGAAATAGAAGGCCTTCACTTGCCATAGGGTACCTCATCTATAGTATCTTATCTATAAGGTAGAAAATAAATCAATAAAAATAAAAATAAATGGTCTGTCATCTTCCCAGCAATGTCGAGGCATCTCCTTGGGCACATGAATAATGAAAACACAAAACTACACTTTGTGACCATTCAATATTTGGGAAAATTAAATAAATATTTCTTTAAGAACGTCTGATTCCAAAATAAGTACAAACATTGACAGTTTCTCTCTTACACTTTGTTGTTAACTTTTGTCTGTTTTTGGTGTTTCCTTTTTGACCAAAAGAAACATATTGAATTTGTCAATTTTCTTCTATTTTACAGCCTTTTTTTTTTTTTTTTTTTTTAAGAGATAGCGCGAGTAAGCAAGAGTGTGAGCAGCGCAGACAGGCAGAGGTAGAGGGGAGAAAGAGAGAAAATCCCAAACTGGCTCCACACTCAGCATGGGGCCCAACACAGGGCTCAATCCCACGATCCCGGGATCATGAGCTGAGCCAAAGTCAAGAATTGGATGCTCAACTAACTGAGTCACCCAGGTGCCCCTTTTTAAACATTTTTACATTTTATTTTTTAAATGTTTATTATTTTATTTTTTTAATGTTTACTTTTGAGAGAGAGAGAGAGAACACAAGCAGGGGAGGGGCAGAGAAAGAGAGGGAAACACAGAATCTGAAGCAGGCTCCAGGCTCCAAGATGTCAGCACAGAGCCTGATGTGGGGCTTGAACCCATGAACCGTGAGATCACGACCTGAGCTGAAGTCAGACACTTAAGCAACTGAGCCACCCAGGCACCCCTGGTTTTCATTTTTTATATTTTACAACTTTTAACACCACTGTTAAGAATACCAAGAGCCAATGGGGCGCCTGGGTGGCTCAGTCGGTGAAGCGGCCGACTTCAGCTCAGGTCATGATCTCGCGGTCTGTGAGTTCGAGCCCCGCATCAGACTCTGTGCTGGCAGCTCAGAGCCTGGATGGAGCCTGCTTCAGATCCTGTGTCTCCCTCTCTGTCTGCCCCTCCCCTGCTTGCTTGCTCTCTGTCTCTGTCTCTCTCTCTCTCTCAAAAATAATAAACATTAAAAAAAAAATTAAAAAAAAAAAAAAAAAAAGAATACCAAGAGCCATTTCAATCTTGAGGTGACATTCAGGGAAAAAAAAATGTTGCCTTGTAAATGCTCAAACAGAAATTTTTCCCATGACTTTTAATTGATTTCACTGCAATTTTTATATTTCATCAATAATTATATAGAATATATATTATAGAAGATTATATATGATATAATACAGAAGATCACATAACCTCCTGTAGTGGAAGGTAGGTCACTGAACGTTTGCAGTGTCCCGATGGTGAAAGCACCAGGGTACAGTGGAGTCATCAGTATGCTAGCCTGAACAGCAATACCTTCCCCAACCAATTGTCAGTGTTTGGGAGATACAGCATACAAGTATATGGCCCCGTTGTATTTTGTAGTCTGGGATAGCCCATCTTGTTTTTGCCAGATCTACCTTTTATGCTGATGACCCACCGAAAGAGTAGATCTAGAACCCTCATCTCTGCCAAGGTCAACAGGGCTCTGTTGATGTGCTGGGCTCAGAAATGCTTAGACAAATGTGGACAGTCTTTCAGAAACAGTTCCTTTGGCCTAGCTAGAAAGACTAAGTCTCCTGAAAAAAAATGAAATGAAACGAAACGAAACGAAACGAAACGAAACAAAACAAAACAAAACAAAACAAAACAATAAAATAAAATAAAATAAAATAAAATAAAATAAAATAAAATAAAATAAAATAAAATAAAAAATAAACCTGCAGCTTTTTGAGGGGAACAACTTTCCGTTTTATCACAACATATGAACATGAATTCCTCAGGCTCACTTTGGAAGAGGTGGAAGGTTATTTTTACTGTAGCTAATGAATATCTGGCTTGTTAATGATATTCAGTGAATGTCACCATTGCTATGCTTAGCGATAAGAATCTAATTACAAGATAAATTTGATTAATGTTACCCTTTTTGGGAATCATCAGAATTCAATTAATCTATAGCCGGAAATTACTCACTTAAACATGCTAAGTACCTGCAACACTGGAAATGTCACAAGACATTATCATAAGCCTATCATCTTATTAAGAAAATCAACCTTTCAATGGGGTGAGGGTTAGCAAATAACTTAATCTGGGAAAAACAAGTATTTGTTCTAGGCAACTCACGTTAAGTTCTATCTGGAGAGCCAGAATGGTGGCAACAGCAAAAATAACAAAACAGTGGCCACTCTGATATATTATAATTCACAAAATAGGCTTCTACAAGCATTATTTGAGTTTCATAACTACTATTTCATATTTAAAAAAAATTGAGTTTGAGAAAGAAAGGTTAATTTGCACAAAGTCACCTGACTAGTACGTGGTTGACGTGGCATTGAGACATATTCTAATTTTTTTTAATTTTTATTTATTTCTGAGAGAGAAAGAGACAGAGACAGAGCATGAGTGGGGGAGGGGCAGAGAGAGAGACACACACAGAACCCGAAGCAGGTTCCAGGCTCCGAGATGTCAGCACAGAGCCCGAAATGGGGCTTGAACTTGTGAACTGTGAGATCAGGACCTGAGCCGAGGTCAGAAGCCCAACCGACTGAGCCACCCAGGTGCCCCGGGATACATTCTAAAATGCTGTGCACTCTCCCACCACCCCAGGCCAGTGGTCCCAAGGATGCTTGGGGTCAGTATGGGTTCCTTTGTCATAAAACATATACCATTGGCGTTGGCAGTGTTTTTGTGGCTATATTATATGGTATATCTACCAGCGTCTCTTTTTTTAATTCTAAAGGATATTGGCAGATGACATTTTTATGGTTATGTAATTTAATGAGAACAAATGCACAATCCAAGCCACGTGCTTTTCTCCTGCTATTAAAACAACTTTTCTCCAATTATAAAAATAATAGAAAAGGTATGAAGAAAATACATATCACCTATAAATCTATGCACAGTGGTAAACTCTTAAAGTACTGCTTTATAGCCTTACGCATGTTATTATTATTATTATTTTTGCTCTTATAATACTTCTATTTTTTTAATTTTTTTTCAGGAGTAGAATTTAGTGATTCGTCACTTACATACAACACCCAGTGCTCATCCCAACAAGTGCCCTCCTTAATGCCCATTACCCATGTAGCCCATCCCCCAACCCAACACCCCTCCAGCAACCCTCAGTTTGTTCTCTGTATTTACGAGTTTCTTATGGTTTGCCACCCTCTCTATTTTTATCTTATTTTTCCTTCCCTTTCCCTTTGCTCATCTGTTTGGTCTCTTATGTTATTTTTAAATACAAAATTGGATCATTTTAGATACACTGTTTTACCTTCCCCTAATACTTCACATACTGTGAACACATTTTTATACTACAGAGATGTTGTGCCAGCAAATGCTGAAAAGATACATTTTACTTCATTTTCCATTTTCACAGTGACAGACATCAATTCATACTTGGCATTTTTTAGCAAACACATGTGCCAAAATTTACAACCTGTAGAGATGTGGGAAAAGGAGGTCATAGAAAAAGGATAAAGTGAGAGAAGCTTTGTATAATTTATCAATGTAGCAGTACTGACATGTCATTCTTATCTTTATGCAACATAAATTTCCTCAATGCTGAATACTGTAGGATATTTTGCTTACTGTAGCTTTTCACGGGCATGGGAGACTAACCCAAACAGAAAGAAATTTGGGTTACACAGAGGTAGCGTGACAAATCTACAGGCTAATTATAATTTAGAAATGGAAAGTTAATTTGTAAAGAATAAACTTTAAAAAATCTTAAAAAAAAAAAAAACCTCTATCACTAACATGTGCTACCTTTCAAGACTTTTTTTTTTTCTTTAAGCAATTCATATGATGCTTCTGTTACATTCTTAAAGCTCTTATGTTACTTTTTCATATCTGGAGGGAATATATAGAATGGTACATATGGTCTTAAAATACCAAATGGAATTTTAATCATGTTTACATCAAAAATACTCTAACATTTTATTTTTTTAATGTTTATTTATTCTGAGAGACAGAGAACATGCCCGCGAGCAGGGAAGGGGCAGAGAGAGGGAGAGAGAGAATCTCAAACAGAATCCACACTGTCAGCAGAGACCAATTTGGAGCTTGATCTCACATATCCTGAGATCTTGACCCGAGCCCAAATCGAGTAGAATGCTCAACTGACTGACCCACCCAGGTGGCCCCAAAATACTCTAACATTTTAAATATTTCCTTCAAGTGATGAATTTATACCACCTCTGGCTCTATTTATCACTCATTCATTTATTAAGAATCTAAATGTAATTTACATAAGAATAAACTTACCTTCCAAGTGGAAAGACACAACAGTCAGGAGGACCAGGGACAGAGGATCAGCCTCGATGATGTAGGTGCAATTCATGTCATTGTCATAGTGCTTTGGGTAGTTTGGAGAAAGGATGTAACCTGAAGGGTTGGTGAAATTACCTCCACATCCTACGTGGGAAGAAAAAGGCATAATCAGAACATTTGTTCTCAAGTGTAGGATCTTATCAGCGAGGGAAAGACTCAAGTTCTCTAGAGACATATTTCCTGACATATTCCAAATGAAAGAAACAATAACTAAGGGGATGGGGCTCTGATTTTTAAAATACATATGCCGCCAAAATGAGTACATTCTATGTGTTTTAGAAAATGCTGCAGAGTTTGGGGCTAGGTAGTAGACATTTTACCAAAAATCCATTGCAGATCACTTAATTTGAAGATAATATGGAAAGGATAACTGGGCAAAGATCGAATATGGTTCATGCAGATAAGGACATAAAACAGATGAAGCGATTTGTACACTTACATGGTTTTGTTCATTTGTTTGTTTGTTGTTTTTTAAGGAGGCTCTATGTTCAATGCAGGGCTTGAACTCATGATCCTGAGATCAAAAGGAAAATGTTCTACTGACTTGAGCTAGACAGGTGTCCCCACTTAATGGTTTTAAAATATCTTATAATAACATTAGAAAACTATGTGATTTTCATTAATATTGTAATCAGGCCACAAAAGCAATGCCTGCTTTTAAAAATGTTGAATTTACTAATGCCAATTCTTATCAAATTCTCACATGGATGATTCCCTGGTGTCAGAAATAGAGAACCATCCTCTTACTGATGTGGAAAACAAAGGCAAAAGAAATGTAGAAAAAAGTCAAATTTCCTTACAACTTGCAGCCCATTGACAAGGACTTACGGCAGGCAGGGTGACCTTCCTCCAGGAACTCATCTGCCTCAATGGTAATACTTTGCTAGGGGCAAAAGGCAACCTTAGCTTGATATTAGCCCCGACCTCCTGTAAGTCTCCTTTAACATATAAAAATCTCTTTGGGGGAGTCTGGGTGGCTCAGTTGGTTAAGCTTAAGTGTCCAGCTCTTTGTTTCGGTTGAGGTCATGATCTCATGGTTCATGAGTTCAAGCCCCACATCAATCCACAGGGATACTCTCTCTCCCTCTCTCTCTGCCTCTCCCTCTCTCTCTCAAAATAAATAAATAAACAAACAAATAAATAAATAAATATTATTTTTATATTTATATGTATATATTTATAATATAATATAAAATAATATGATAATATAATATTTATTATATACAATTAATATTATATATATATATATAGCCTCTTTGGAAACTTCCTGTATTTCTAACCACCCCCCCCAAGATATAAGTTAGCAATCATCCTGCAAACGTATGGCACACTGATACACATCTGAAGGGTCTCATGACTAAGGGTTTACTAGACAGTAGTAAATCACCTTATCCTAACAACATCTAGCCCCTCAAGGTCCTGGAAACCTTGCTTCCAAATTCCTTAGAGACTCAGCTATCCCTAACGTCCTCCCAGCCTGAAACTATATAATCAGTCAGTCCTCACAACCCCAGTGCAGTTCTTTCTGCCTACAGGTCCTGTCTCTGTGCTTTAATAAAACCACGGTTTTCGCCCCGAAGATGTCTCAAGAATTCTTTCTTGACCGTTCACTCCCAGACCCCAACATTTCACATCAGCACTACTAAAATGACATTTGTTTGCATATAACCACTAACTAGTTAATCCACATCACTCCCTGACCTATCACATATGAAAATATCAGCATCCTTCTAAACGGATATTGAAACATACAATCATGCACTCACACACACACGCACAAGAACCAAGCGAAGGAGGACCCGGAATTAGGCCTGGGCTGGCCTTTCCTTCCTCCCTTTCCACCACACTGTCTCTCCTTCGTGTCTGAAATACCTATTCACTGCATCACTCTCTCTAATTGTTTTCATCAGACTTGTTCCGAAACAGTGGTTTGTGTTTAGTGGCTACTCCTCTGAACGCAGCCAGCAGGCACACATCACTGCTTCTCAGACCTGAAACCTGCCGCATTTCTCGCTACTCTGATCTGTGAGTAGTAATCGCAGAAGGAAGGGAAAATCCTGAAGAAAGTGACGCAAAGTTTACTGACTTCGAGAATCATCTGGGTGAGAGTGAAAACATGCAAGTCCCCACAGGTAGAAATTGTGAGTTCCGGTGGGTCAAGTGAGGCCCGACCATCCAACGCTCAGTGGGTTCAGAAAGCCCCAGGGTGATTTCCATGGAGGCCAGGGTGCCGCTCACCAGGCACACCGATTGTCTACTAATTACCAGCCTCCTGGGCTTCCCTAATTCCTGCCCCACACTGGGTGTTAGGGTCATTTCTAGACATTGGCTGGTGGCACTCAAGCCCTCTCCGTCATCTCTCAGTTGGCCTCCCATTGAATTCAGCTCCAACTCTGATGGGTTTTTGAAAGGTGCTATCAGGATCAGGCGACCCTCCCTCTCCCCTTTGAACCCCCAGGTCCAGCCAACCCTGGTTCAGCCCCCACTCTCCCACACGCCTGCCTGCGGCAGCCCCACCCTTTGAAGGGCCACCCGGTTTGGCTTTTAGGGCTACTTACGGCTCACAAAGGATGCAGAGAAGCCCTGAGCCGGGACTTCCTGAGACTGGAACACGGCTGTGAATGCATTTCTTGGTGTCATGATGGAACCGGGAGCCACACTGCCACAGCTCGAGGCTAACAGGGCTTTGTCCATTTCCTCAGTTCCTGCCCACACCTAGCAGAGCCATAGACACGACTTAATGCTTGAAGTTTTCCCCTGTAGATAGTCTAATGTGCTTAGGCTGGAAAATTCACAGAACCGGGGTGTAATAGACCTAAACACGGTAGTAAATCAAACACATGCAAATCTATAATATTTTCTTTTGAGAATAGTGTTTTTAAGCTGCTTTTTAATGAGATATCCCATTCTTGACTCTTGCAAAGAGACTGACCATTTTCATGTAGCTAGGCAGTGATTTCTAAAAAAAAAAAAAAAAAAAAAAAAAAAAAAAATCAACCACTACTCATATTCTTCTTACCTTCTCCTCATTGGCCTGATCTAGCTAAGATCATAAGGTGTCAAGGGAGACAGAGCAGTGATGTGTACTACTGTGAGGCTTATCATTTGTCCCGGGTAGACGGCAGACTGTGGGCTGCAAGGAGACAACATGTACCAAGAAGCCCATGGAAATTAATACATTTGTAGAGCTTGAGGAAAAGGGACATGAATTCCAAGTATACATGTAATCATCATGAACTGGAATAAGTCATGGAAGACTTCCTGGCAGTGTTCACCTTTAAGGTTCATTTTGAAGAAAGGGTGAGATTCGGCCCCGAGGTGCTATTTACCGAAAACTGGGTTCCTAACTCCCAAGTGGACTTAGGCTGTCATTTCATTGGTCTGGCCACTGTAAAAGGAGTAATTCATATTTGAACCCATGAGAAAGGTCGTTGCTGAGGAATAAATTGTGAGCATTAAAATTCCAAATCAAGCCAATCCTAACCAGCCTAACCAGAGAAAAATAGTAATCATAGAATCATTTAAAAAAAATTTAAAATGTTTATTTATTTTTGAGACACAGAGAGAGAGAGAGAGAGAGAGAGAACGAACATGAGCAGGGTAGGGGTGTAGAGAGAGGGAAACATTGAAGCAGGCTTCAGGATCCAACCTGGCACAGAGCCCAATACAGGGCTCGAACTCACTAACCGTGAGATCATCACCTGAGCTGAGGTTGGACACTTAACTCACTGAGCCACCCAGCTGCCCCCATAGAATCACTTCCAATGCAGAGTTCCAACCGTGAAAGGAGCTGTCATGGAGCTAGCTAGAGTATATAACAGGGGGCTTCACCTGGGTTGGGGAGGGTGTGACTGCCTGAAGAAGCACCTGTGACAGGAAGGGGCGGGGCTATTTCAAGGAACGGAGAGCAAACTGAATGAGGAGTGAGGAGGGTTGCAGAGTCCCTGCAAGCCTCCAGGCTAAGGTCCTGAAAATGGCAAGGGGCCAGTGGAAAACAGGCTCTAGGACACTTTTGAAAATCATTATGATGTGAAGGGTGCCTGGATGGTTCAGTCAGTTAAGCTTCCGACTTCGGCTCAGGTCATGATCTCACGCTCGTGAGTTCAAGCCCTGCACTGGGCTCTGTACTAACAGCTCAGAGCCTGGACCCTGCTTTGGATTCTGTGTCTCCCTCTCTCTCTCTGCCCCTCCCCTGCTCATGCTCTGTCTCTCTGTCTCTGTCTCTCTCTCAAAAATAAATAATCATTAAAAAAAATTTAGAAAATCATTACAATGTGGAAAATAGGAGGAAAAGAGAGAATACTGGGAGTTCCTCCAGGAGAATTCTGCAGTCGTTCAGGCAAGAGATCACAGCAACTAAATGTAGGGTGACTCAAGGAAAATATTGGTATTAGGTAATAACTGTATGTTACTGGGGAAAAGAGACCATTCAACACGTTTAACCAGGGAAGATCCCCCTGGTTGAGTGAGGCTCAACCAGGAGCAACTGTGCCCTCCCAAGGGGACATTTGGCAGTGTTTGGGGCATTTTTGATTGCAACATTTGGTGTGGGGGCTGGCACGTAGTAGGGGGCAGGGGCCAGGGGCCAGGGAAACTGTAAACATCCTATAATGCACAAGACAACCCCATCCCCACCCTCAACTAAGTATTATCTAGCCCAAGAAGGTAAATGGGTTTGGATTAGTCTTACTTGACTATTCAACATTTTCTTCATATCAAATTATATGAAATTATTCATTTAGAACATATTACTTTCAGGAATATTCCTCAAAGAAAGCAAAGAAATAACAAGCCATTAAAAATTATTTCTACGGACAGATCAGTCCATAGGAAGAGGTGTGAAGTAAAACTGATTCATAGCACTGATTTACTATTTCTCAGTTCTTTAAAGCCATATCATTTCCAGTGATTTTCAAACACTGGGTATCCAGCTGTTAATTACATTACTGAAGTCAAATTATGTTGCCATTTATCAGATATAGAAGGTGTCTGTCATGGGAGTTACTAAGAACAAAGGCACAGATATTCTGCCAAATATCTAAAATCAAAAAAAGCATCAGGAGGGGGTGCCTGGGGGGGGTCAGTCAGTTAAGCGTCCGACTTCAGCTCAGGTCATGATCTTGCAGTTTGTGAGTTTGAGCCTCATGTCAGACTCTGGGCTGACAGCTCAGAGCCTGGAACCTGCTTCAGATTCTGTGTTTCCTACTCCCTCTGCCCCTCCCCCACTCATTCTCTCCCCCCCTTCCTCTCTCCCTCTCTCTCAAAAATAAACATTAAAAATTTTTTTTAAAGCATCAGGACAGAATCACACACTTCCAAATTTCTGTAATATATCCTTTAAGATGCCCCCTTTGCTATCCAGGAAAATAGTATACAGAACTTTTCTATTCACATGTTTAAAAATTATAAATATGACTTAATGAGAGAGAGAGATATTTGCATGCACTATTTTTACAGTATTACTAAAAAGGCAAAGTGACAGATAAAACTTTTTATAAAGAATCTCAAGTGCTTTAATTAAGAACTTCAAGAATGATCAAGGGCTTATACTTTCCTGAAGCCATTAATTATGGATCTGACATCCTACCTTTTGGCCCAGGGACGTAAGCGTTGTAATGATAATAATGGCAAAGAGTTATTCAATATGCATTGCTGCCTTGTCAGTCAAGAGCTCATTTCATTGCCCAGATGACCCAGGACTCATCAAAACCATATTGGATCTACAGAATGTCACAGAGCTGTCATTAAGTCAAAAACTTTCTGACTTTTGTTATTGTTTGTATAATTCCGACTGGCTGTACATGATATCATTCAAGTAATTTTTTTAAAAAATATTCCTTACTGGGGTGCCTGGGTGGTTCAGTCGGGTAAGTGTCCAACTCTTGGTTCAGCTCAGATCATGATCTCACTGTTCTGTGAGTTTGAGCCCTGTATCGGGCTCTGTGCTGGCAGCGTGGAGCCTGCTTGGGGTTCTCTTTCTCTCCCTCTCTCTCTGTGCCTCTCCTCCACTCCACTGTCTCTGTCTCTCTCAAAATAAATAAATAAACTTAAACAAAATTATTGCCTATTAAGATACCTACAGATTCACATGCAGTTATAAGCTATAATCTAGAGAAATCTCTTGTACACATTTCCCAGTGACCCTCAACCTTGACATCTTGCAAAATTAGAGTATAATATCATAACCAGGATGTTGATGTTGATATAGTCCACTGATCTTACTCAACTTCTCAATTTTACTTATACTCATATGTGTGTGTGTGTGTGCGCATGTGTGTGTTCAGTTATGTACCACACATTCAAGATGATGAATAATCCCAACACCATAAGGGTTCCTAGAGTTGCCCTTTTATAATCATATACAATTTGCTCCCACACCCACATCTTTCTAACCTACGGCTGTCGTTCATTTTTAAGTATTGTTATTTTGAAAACGTTATATAAATAGAACAAAAGAGTATGTAACCTTTGGGTATTGGCTATTTTCACCTGCCCCAATGGTAATCTGTCCAAATGGTTAGTGGGTCAGTGGTTGGTTTGCTTTTACTGAGGACCTGCATTCCCTGGTAGGTATGTGACAGCTTGGCCATTCACTTGTTGAAGGACATGTGCACTGATTTCAATTTTTGGCTATTACAAATAAAGCTGAAATGAACATTTGTATACAGGTTTTTATGTCAACATAGTTTTCATTCCTCTGGGATAGATGTCTAAGAGGGCAGTTGCTGGATCTTACAGCAAGTGTATGTTTAGTTTTATAAGAAACTGCTGAACCATTTTCTGAGCGTCTGTACCATTTTACATTCCCGCTAGCAATGCGTAAGTGATGACAGCTTCTCCACCACCTTGCCAGGATTCAGTGTTGTGACTACTCTTTATTTCTGGCATTCTGAAAAGTGTGTCACAATATCTCCTTCGGGCTTTAATTCTCATTTTTCCTAATGGCTAGTGATGTTGGACATCTTTCCATTGCCTATTTACCATCTGTACATCCTCTGTAGTGAAATATCTGTTCAAATCTTTCCCCCATAGTCCAGTTGGATTCTTTGTATTTTTACTGCTGGGCTTGACTGTTCTGTATGTATTCTAGATAGCACTCTGTTGCCAGATAGGTGGTTTGTACGTCTTTTCTCCCAGTCTGTGGCTTGTCTGTCCATCCTCTTCATAAAAGCTTTCACAGAACAAAAGATTTTTAATTTTGATGAGCTAAGATTTTTTTTAATGTTTATTTATTTTTGAGAGACAGAGAGACCAAGCACGAGTGGAGGAGGGGGAGAGAGAGAGGGAGACACAGAATCCGAAGCAGGCTCCAGGCTCTGAGCTATCAGCACAGAGCCCAATGCGGGGCTCAAACCCATGAGCCGTGAGATTGTGACCTGAGCTGAAGTCAACATTTAACTGACTAAGCCACCTAGCCACCCCAATTGATGAGGTAAGAGTTATTAATTTTTCTTTTTATGGATCACTCCTTTGATGTTTAATCTAAGAAATGTTCATCTATCTCTAGGTCCTGAAAATTTTCTGTTATTTTTTTTCCTAAAAGCACATAGCATGTACTTTACATTTCAGTGTGTGGTCTATTTTTAGTTAATTTTTGTATACAGTGTGAGGTTAAGGATCGCTCACTGGAGCTGGTCCCTCTTGCTGGTTCTGCCCACCCTGCTCAGTGTCTCCTGGTAGAAACAGGAGGCTCAGTCCTGGCAGAGAAAGAGTGCTTCCCAGGCCACTTAATTTGAGCAGGGCTCCCAGTGGATTCCACCTGCCAATTATGTTGGCTTTGCCAGAGGTCAGAGGGGTTCCCGTTCGGTCCAGAGGAGAAATGGGCTGGGGTACCTGGGTGGCTGAGTAGGTTAAGTGTCCAACTTCAGTTCAGGTCATGATCTTGAGGTTCATGAGTTCCAGCCCCGTGTTGGGCTCTGTGCTGACAGCTCAGAGCCTGGAGTCTGCTTCAGATTCTGTCTCCCTCTCTCTCTGACCCTCCCCAACTTGCTCTCTCTCTCTCTCTCTCTCTCTCAAAAATCAATAAGACATTTAAAAAATTTTTAAAAAAGAGGAGAAATGGGCGTAAATAACTTTTCATATTCCATTTGTACAACTGATGAATGTGAAAGGCTTTATGTATGTCTATGCATTTGCTATTGACTCAATCCCTGAGAGACAGTTCATTTGTTCCATGAAAAAAAGCAATTAGGAAAACTCGTATTAAATGTGTTTTATTGTAGACATATTTTATAAAAGTATGGGATTTTTATTTAAACAGCATGGATCAGGTAGATATAAAACATAATGTGAAAGATGATGTAAAATAATAACACCCAACAGAAAAAGGCCACTGCTATTCATTAGGTGGTTTCACATTCAAGTACCTAGCACTGTTCGTGTTATTATATCATATTACTACTAATGCTTAAGACAGTCCCACTAAAGGGCGAATTGTTCTCTTTATTTTTAGGTTGAGTCATTTAAGGACAAATGTGTAATTAGCTCACAGAAGAACATGCAGGTAGTAAATGCAAGAGACATGAATGAAGTCTAGGCTAATGTGAACTTAAGGCCGATGTCCGTTCCATTAACAGGTAGAAAGGTCTCTTAGAGATATAACATATGACATGAAAAATAGCACAGATGGAATGAATTTATCTCACTGTCATCACATTTATAAACCAGTGAAAAGTGAGGTCGGTGCCACCCAAAGTGCTTTTCTAAAGCAGTAACTTTAGAAAAAGAGAGCCTTCCTGACCGCCCCACTGCCATCATTTTAGGTGAGCCTCCCATGTTCTTCTTAGCTTGTGGGCTCCTGAAGCCCACAGTGGGGGCTGACACCAGCCACATCTCTAGCTTTCTGTCATTTTTATAGCACATTTTAAATGTTGCCTTACATTTGTTTTGTCCTGGAGGGTCTATTAGAAAACAAAACCAAAAATGAACGAATGAACGAATGAAAGAAAGAACATAGCAAAAAAAACCCTGGCCTTCTTTCTTTAGTTTCCATGGTAAGGAAGAACCCCAAGCGCTCAAGAAGAACTTAATAAAGCCAGAAAACGGTGTCCTTAGTTAAGTCACTTGCCTATGTACTCGCAAATGAAAAGTCACAATACGTTGGGTATTGTGGTTCAAATTTTAACTCCAAATAAGTGAGATTTTTCATGCTTTTATTCAAGAAACCCAAGCAACAAAATTGTCTTTTTCTTACTTCTAGAGGCAATGAGTCATTTCTGGTCTAAATGGTTATGTTCACAAAACCAGTTCGGCTCCCATTAAATAAACAAGCCCACTCACCTTCACAAAGCTGTTCTGACACTGTCCGTCACCACTGGGGATTAGGAAGTTGTTGTCAAAGCTGATCTCCAACTGCTTACTTTCATGAGTAATGACTGTCCAGGAACATCTGCTGTTCTCGGGAAAATTCTGAGGCCAGTGAGGGGATCTGATTGTACCATTGTCTGAATGAAGTATTCCCCCACAGCCTGAAAAATTGTCACAGAAGAAGTCATTAATTTGAGAGGAAAATAACAATTTTAGTAGTCCAAAACTTCCAGAGGAGACACATTTCTCAATGTGAGAGTTCAGTCTCCTTACCTGTGAGTCACTGGCCTTCAGGGCAGGTATGCGACAAGAACTCCCCATAAGTGTAAGGGGCACTGAATCCAGAGGAAGCTTCAGCTGTTACTGTTTTGTTACATTTCTATTGAACTCACCCGAGACCACTAATCCTTGCCATAAAAGGGATAGATTTCTATTCTGTTTTCAAACAACAGCACTATTTTTCACTCCCCTTGAAGCTATATAGTATTTGAGTAGCAACAATTCTACGTTCTGTGTTTTGTTACTGCGAACACATGAGAACACAAGTCTACACTCATTTATGATTTTACTCTAACATCCAGGACTAGAGAAAATGATTTTCAAGAGGATAGATTTCTTCCATTAAGGAATCTGCTTCGTTCATATTGATACATTAATGGATGAAAATAAATTACATGGATTGAAAGAAAGAAAATCTAGAATTATTTTATACTATTAAAATATGTCCTTAAGAGATGACAAAAGAAAAAATATGAATTCCAAACAAAATGAAGTTAAGTTAAAGAGTATTCCCTGTTATCTTTTGCTTTTAAACCCTTGGAAAGCCAGTGGTGCATCTAAAACTCCCCTATGACTTCAACAGATTTAATAAGATAAAGTTTGACTCATTCCACAAAAAGCTTTTCACAATAACTCTGACTCTTCTAGAAAGAATTGCCCTGTGTGATGCTGCAAGGCTTTAAAGTAATCCTGACTAAAGTATCCAGTGCAAGTTCTTATGTTTTCTGGGAATTTCCATGAAGTTCATACTTTACATACAGAAAAACTACCCTTTTGAAATCAAATCTATTATATTTTGCCACATACAGAGCATTCACTCTAAATCACAAATCTTGTCACTTTGCTGCTCAACACTCTTCAATGGCTCCCCATTGCTCACGGGACAACAGAGAAGACAAGGCTCTTCGTGATATGGACCACCTAGATTCCTGCCCTCAGCTTACCACCCAGCCTTCTGCCTCCAAGCTCCAAATATTCCAAACTACTTGTGATTCCAATACATATTTTCTATTATTTTCGATTCTCTGGTTATGCCATGCCTTTTTGCCCATTTAGGCAACATGGTGAAGTGTTAAGATCAAAGTTTCTGGGCCCAGTGACTTTATTCAAATCCTGACTCTACCAATTATTAGCTTCACGACCTGGAAAAATTATCAACCCACCTACCCTCAGTTTCTATCCATGCGAAATGGAAAAAATATGTATTGATATTGTGTCTTCCTTACGAGGTTGTACATGAGATGACACGGGTATAACATTCTGGGTTCAGTCTGGCAGAGAGTAGTCATAAAATACATACTTGTTAAATTAGCTAATACATTTTAAGAACAGATCAATTAAAAATGCATGTTCCTTTTACCTAAAGTTTGTGTGTTCCATGTAGCATAAAATCCACCATTTTGCACCGAATGGTCCGAGTTAAAAATCACCACCAGCTGGTTGGAACCAGACTGGATCGTCCTGGGGTTTGAACTTCCACAGTATTGTCCTATTAGGGGCGATCCAGGAGAACCGCCATTCCTGACGGTTACAGAGTCCCAAGCGCAGGTTGCATGGGCTTCGATATCAAAGTCACTAAACGTAAGCTGCAGGAGAAAAAAAAAGCAAGAATGAGGACTCTGTGTTGTTCACAGACCTTTTTATTTTGTTTTGATTTATCTAATTTTGTGTTTATGTCTCTTATTTCATTCTCCCCTGCCCTCTTCTCTTTTTCCTTATTGGACGTTCTACTGGAAATTTTGAGAGGAGATATTCCTCCTGGAACCGCAGTCACTAGAGAGACTGCCACAGTCCAGCGGGCTGGGATGGACGCTCACATCAACAATGCGATTTCACTTCTCTCCTGGGTGGGGAACATCGTCTACATATACGCTCTCCTATGCTTGCAAACTAGATTTCTTCAGTAACCGTACACTTGGAGATGCCAATGTCTGCACCCTAACGAGAGAAGACTTGGGGAAGATGATGATCTGATTGCAGGATCAAAACCTATTCTAATTGCTTGCTTATTAAAAGAAATCCGTTTCCACACAGGATGTGGTATTTTTGTTCCAGAACAGAATCAGAACTCACAGTGATGGTATGGCCTTGTGGGGCTTCTAACAACCAGGAACAGTGAGTCGAGCTGTCGTAAGAGGCTGGATAGTTGGGACTTGTGATCACTCCACTCTCACCCAGCTGTATTCCACCACAGTCTGAAAGGAGATTTGTAGCCTTCTAAATTAGATACAAGAAAAGAAAAATCTCTGCAAAGCCAAAGTAAGTAGGTCTTACAGCCATGATTTTAAAAAAGCAATAAATGAATAGAAGAAAGTGGAAAAAGCAAAGTAAAACTGGGTAGAAGATTAGAAATTACCAGAATTCCATATAGTGTTAAACTGTATCACACAGTGAAGACAGGACCATTTTTTAACGTTTATTCAAATTTGAGACAGAGAGAGACAGAGCACAACCAGGGGAGGGGCAGTGAGAGAGGGAGACACAGAATCCGAAGCAGGCTCCAGGCTCCACACTGTCAGCACAGACCCCGATGCGAGGCTCAAACTCATGAACCACGAGATCATGACCTAAGCCAAAGTCAGCTGCTTAACTGACTGAGCCACCCAGGTGTCCCAAGACAGGATCATATTTAGTACAAAAGAGAAGGAAGATAATCTGTACCATAAATGGAGAATAATTAGATGTGCATATAACCCACACTGTGTAATAACATTGCCTTGCTTGAAAGAAAACAAGCCACTGAAAAGAAATATAAGCTTGAAGAATGTGATGCATAGCATAACTAAAGAATTTGTCATTTGATAAAAAGCATTTATGTCGGTGGTCAGCTATCAAAGTATAGATTAGCATGGCAAGTTGAAGAACAGATATATTTTTAAAACACAGGATGGTCTGACATTCTACATGAATAATACTGCTTCCTGAAACCTCGTTCTTTTCTTTCAGTTCAATAAAGAAAAGTCAACTGGCAAGTGGTTGACCAATTTTACTCCCTCTTCCAATCAACTGTTTGATTATAACACAAAGAGATGTTAGATAAAACTATAACCAAAACGTATTTTGACTAATAGGTAAACTTAATAGAAAGAAAGGGGATTTCCAAAATCTATAAAAAAATTAAGTGTAGGGGTGCCTGGGTGGCTCAGTCGGTTAAGCGTCCGACTTCGGCTCAGGTCATGATCTCACGGTCCGTGACTTTGAACCCCACATCGGGCTCTGTGCTGACGGCTCAGAGCCTGGAGCCTGCTTCGGATTCTGTGTCTCCCTCTCTCTCTGCCCCTCCCCCACCCATGCTCTGTCTCTCTCTGTCTCAGAAATGAATACCTCTCACATTCTGAGAGGTAATCCTCTACTGAAAGTTCATAAGTTTGAAAGGATGTAGAATGAAGATGTGGGCCCCAGAGATATGGGTCTGAGGTTTTGAACACCTGCACAAGAAGAACATACGGCCTTGGACCCTCACAAAAGGAAGGGCTGGAGTTGAGACTTTTACATAATGTTGAGGGTCTAAAAGAATGGCCATGTTAGTAGAAAGGGACCCTAGAAAAACTCTGATGGCCCAGAGAAGCAGCAAAGAACAGTGCTGTCTGTCTTGGGTTGAATTTTCAGATATAAGCAGAATGTCACAGATGCAAATCCAGTACAAAAACATTAGCAAATAATATGTAGTAATATGTTCAAAACACATGTCACACCAACTAGGGTTTATCCTGGAAATTAAAAGATGGTTTAATGAGAAGAAAGTCTTTTAATATACAACTTGTCATATTAATATATTAAAGGAGGAAAACAGAATCATCTCAAAAGATGAATCAGTTGGTAAAATCTTATACCCATTCAGAATTTAAAAAAAAGTACACTAACAATTGAAGGGATTTCTTTAACCTGATAAGAAGTATTTACTGAAAACCTAAGAGAAATCAATAAATTTAACAATAAAAGGTCATAGGCATTCACATTAAGGTCAGAAACAAGATGCTATCACCCCTTCTGTTCAACATTGTGATGGTGGCATAGCCAGTAAAATAAGACGAGAAAAAACATTAAGTTTTGGGGTTGAAAGAAACAAATACTATCATTTGCAGAAGACAGGATTGTTGACACCGAAAAAACACAGATAACCTACAGACAAAATACCAAAGCTAGTAAGAGTGTAGTGAAATCTCTGGGCTAAAGATCCACGTGTAAAAAATTTTAAATTCCTGGATATCGGCAACAAATAATTAGAAGACGTAATTTGGAACATCTCATTGACATTAGTAACAAAACTAATAGCTACCTAGAAATGAATCTAACAAAATAGATGTGAGATCTTTGTGGGAAAAATTGTTAACTAGTCTATTGCCAGAGTTTGAGAGCTTAATCACAAGTCTTACCTGTAAAAGAATACTCCGCATGAAATCCAACATATTCTACACGTTCATTGGTGACGAAGTGTATCCACACCTGAGGATAAGGTATGACCAGTGGCACTGTAGGTTTTGAAGGTCCACAAAGTCTCCACATCAGAGGCCCATCAGCATCCCCTGAGCAAAATAATACGCCAATTGCCATAATTTATGTAGCTTTTGAGAAAGACATTCCATGAATTCAGTAGGAACAAATAATAAAAAACATTTCAAGGTATTTATTGACACACATCGAAATTCTGACGTAGTAGCTGCCATTTCACAAAGTTCCTTTCTATGTTTGTCAACTGCAAAAGAAAGAGTCCCTCCAACAGGGTAAAAACAAACAACAACAACAACAACAAAAACAAAAAAACAAAGGAAAAAAACCCATGCTTTTTTAGTATGGGCATCTTTCTCTACTGTAGGTGCCATTTTGTTCCAATTTGTGTTTTCATAACTATTTTAGCATACCTAAACAGAGATACAATTAATTAATAAGAAAACAAAACCTTTTGGATGTGCCTTTTTTTAGGAAGTAAAAAATATAATGCCAACAGTGATAAAATATATCATCAAGATAAAAGTGATAATTAGCTAAAATTTTAATGATTTCTTCACTGCATTTAATCAACTAAAATGAATAGAATATTCAGTACTCAGGCTAAGAGTTGAGAGAGCTGAGTATTTTTACGGAGATTATTTTTCACGGTAATTTGATTAACCTTTTTTAAAACACCTGCAGAGCTCACATTTAATCTTCTCTTTATCCTGTCAGATCAATATTATTGATCGTGTAAGTCAACAAAATATAGTATTTTAACTGTCTCTAAAATGAGGGACTATAAGAAATTTAATATACAGCTACTCTGCTTAATTCAATAAGCCAGTGGTTTTGAGCCAGGTGGCAGTGGTGTGGGTTTGTCAGAATCACATGGAGAACATTCTCAAACTACAATTTCCATTTTCCTCGTAAGTCTCCTCTAGATTCATCTACCTAGAAGGGTCCAGATGATTCTCCTGCTGAGTCCCTTGGTCTGTGACCACAAACTTTATCAAGTTCTCCCTGAAAATTCTGTCCGACATGGTCTCAAAGTCAGCAATGATTTCCCTAGCCACCGTAGAACATTGCCACCACCTAATTGTACTAGTTTCTGCTGCTTTCAACCTCCTTTAAAAAAATTTTTTTGCAATGACATGGAACTCAGTGAACCTTAAATAGCATAGACGATCTACAATGTTACGTTATTTCTCTTTTTCAAACCACAGAAAGGGTGTCAATGTAACAATGGGGGGCAATTTGATGGATAACCCACTCCTCAACTGCAAGAAAGAACTAAAATGGATTCATCTTCTATGAATGCAGATTTTTAAAAATTCTGGAGACTTATGGTTTACCAAGTAAACCTCAATCCATTTCCATCATGAAAACAAAGACAAGCTTGACTCCTCTGGGGATAATTCCCCAAATAACTTCCATGTGCTTCTCCATCTGGTACACTGCAAAACTTCTTTTGATTTCTAAGTAGAATTCCTGTAACTTTAGGAAATCACTGATACAGTTCTGACCATGCCAAGTCCCAGTCTCTGAGGAAAGAAGTCTTGAGTACTAAAAGATTATTGAAGGGACCACCTGAACTCATGAGGAGAGAACAGACAGGCACCTGGGTGGCTCAGTCGGTTAAGCATCCGACTCTCGATTTCCTCTCAGGTAGTGATCTCACAGTTCCCTTAGTTGGAGCCTTGCATTGGGTTCTGTGCTGACAGTGCGGAGCCTGCTTGGGATTCTCTCTCTCTCCCTCTCTCTCTGCCTGCCCCACCTCCACTTGGCCTTTTGCTCTCTCTCCCTCTCTGAAAATAGATACATAAACATTAAAAAGAGACAGAGAATACACGCAAACCGAATCTCTCCTGGGTAAGTCTCACATCAATTGAAACACTGACCCATCTCACTCACTGTTACTAGAGCATGTTACCTCAGCTGGGTGTCCACAGAATTACAGCTTTTTTCTGACCAACATTCTTTTGGATTCTATGTACATATATTGTAGGCACGTGAGTCCCTTCATTGTTGGTGGTCCCCAGGTATAAGAAGAATACCGTGGATAAATGGGAGAACAGTTGGGGCGCCTGGGTGGCTCAGTCAATTGAGCATCCCACTCTTGATTTCAGCTCAGGTCATGATCCCAGGGTCGTGATCCCAGGATCGTGGGATCGAGCCTGGAGATAGGCTCTGCACTGAGCATGGAGCCCGCTTAAGATTCTTTCTCTCTCCTTCTGCCCCACTCCACTGCATGTGCTTTCTCTCTCTCTCTCTCTAATAAAAAATATAAAAAAATAAACTGGGAGAACATGCTCTTTGATTGAACTCACCCACTCGTAGCTCAAGGACATCAAACTGACAGTCTTGGTGACTTTCCAGGTAAAAATCTTCAAAGTGAATGTAAATGGATGAATTTCCCTGATTTGGATTGCTGAGAGTCCATTCACAATTTAAGTTTCTTGAGTAATTACTGACTCCGTCATAGCCAGGGGAAGTGAAGTTTCCTTTGGCGGAATTTGTAAGGGACCCACCACATACTAAGAAAAAAAGGGGCAACAGAGAAAGTAGCAGTGAGGTCCAGGCCATAACAGAAGATGCAAATAATACAATAACAACGAAAATAACAACAAGATTTTTATTGCTTTGTTTTTGTAGATGACATTAAGATTATGGGTGAAGGGCTGGTTCGTGCATGGAGAAGTTTCTGTGAGTTTCTGTGAGTGTCTATGGAAGTTTGTGTGAATTTCTACAGAAGACGTTTCTGAGAGTTTGGAAATATGTGTAAAACTAAACAGCTTCTTTATTTTCCTGTAGGGTAGATTAGGTGGATTTGCGGGTTTGGCTGGGCATCTGTTTCTCCTAATTTAAGCCTATTGTTCGTTAATATTTAATTTGGAGAAATATCTAACTACAGTGGTGGTCTCAGTGGCTTCTCATTAGCAACTCTCCACTTGAGCCTTGTTATTTCATCAAACAAATAACATCATGGGAGTGCCAATGAATTCGCTCCTTTTCATATGGGAATGAATGCTCCTATCAATGAAACAAAGATTTTTTAAACATTCAGTTCCAACTCTTTCTACAATTTAAAACTCTTAGATAATAGCCCCAATCCAGAAAGTAGGCGAATATTTAGACCGGAAAGGCCATATCTTGCATAAATTTTCAATACTCTGTATCCAATGTGAACCCTCATTCATTTACACTGGAAATACATATACAGATGGCTGGCTAAGAAACCATAAAATCTGTCTATCTTCAATTAGTCACTTTCAGGGAGTCAGTTACCTTTTAGAGATAGAAGGTCACTTTCAGCAGAAAATAATTGACCAAGGACTGTGAAATAGGCAACCAGTATTTCATGGCGACATTATACGGGACTGAGCTAGAAGCTCTCCTAACAGCATTGTTTTTTTTTTTTTAATTCACAATGGCAGCTTTCTTTCTGAAAGCATAACTTTTTTTTTTTTTTTCCTGCCTGGCATGGGTCTTCTCCCTGGTTATATGTGTTTACCTGCTGTAGAAGCTCTTAGGTGTAATTTTGATCTCGAAAGGGAAAATAGACGGCTCGGCGGCTATTGGTGGTAGCTGTGCGAACATCTGCGGTGCCCATGATTGAAACAGGTGTATTTATAACGTCTTCTCTTACCTGCATCTTCACTGGATGTGTAGGAAGCACTGAAACCTCCATATGGCCTGGATCCATCAGTGAAAAACACGACTCTCATTTTGTGTCCTGAAGATTTGATCTCCTCGCTCACGTTCACACTGCTACACAGTTTCCCTAGCTGGGGTGAGTTACTTCTAATGCCATTGAATATCTGTTGGAAAAATCATTTAACCTTTAGTCACACAGTCCATCTTACTGAATATTTACTGGGAGATTATATTCACAGCCCAGATACACTTCCTTCTAAGGAAACTCTGGGCTAAAATGAATTACTTAACAGTCCGGGCTCCTAGCCCAGTGCCACAAGCCACTTTGTTGCCCGGAGCACATTCTGTGGCCTCAGGGTCATTTCACTAAAATGAGAGTATTACAGTAAAGCCCTCCTGCCATGTGCTGACAAATGAAAAACTGCTGTACTCTTTGCAACTGGAAACCAAGCTCTAAATGTAAATTAGACAGGCCAAAGCTCTTACATCTTAGTTCACAGAGTTCACTGATGGACCATTTTTCTTAACAATGTATCAGGACCTTTCGTATTTGGAATGAAGGCTTAAATGTTAGTCTCTGATGATTTGAAGCCTATAATAACTCAAATATTTTAAAATGCCTTGAAAAGTAACTTTAAAAAATCAATATAATAGTTCTTTCCTGAGTACTTATGGATCCAAAGCCTCACTTTTCTTAATAATTTGAATTTTAAAAAATGGTTTTGAGTAGTGCTGACTCCAAAATATTAAACAATAATTCTAGTTATGCACATACTTATAATAACTGGAAAGTATTATTCCATTTCTGTGCAAGACCGAGGGAGTTTTAGCCTGCCCGGTTTTCACGGTTCAGGAAAGATCCAGAAGTAACTAAACAATAATTGAGTAATTGATATTCCTGTTTTTAACAAGAATTTGAATCATTCACAATTAAAAATAATGATTCAGAGGATGGCACTGACAGAAACGAAAGAGGAGGATGCACTCCATAACAGACGGTGTGAGCTTTTTTATTTACTATCATTGATTATTAAATTGAGCTCTGTGGGCTTCTGGTTTAAAGTGTCTTCTGACTCAAAGGACCAGACACAGCATTTCCTATTGCTAACTGAGCACCAGGCTCTGCTAATAGCCTGCTTGTATTACTTGATCCAATTAGCACAATGCCCTCTCAGACACAAAATATCATCCCTGTTTTCCAGATTAAGACAGTAGAATTCAGAAAGGGTTATGCAATTTGCTTAAGTTCAAACAACTAATGATCATAAAACTGGATTGAAATCGTCCCTCTGATTGCAAACCATGAAGTCATGTAGAAGGCAACAGAAGATGACAAAATTTCAGTAATACTGGAAACAGGAATGGGCAACATTTTGCCAGAATTAGAGGGATTATCAGCAACTACAGACTAATGGAACACATTGGAAACCATGACCATTGGCGGTTATCCTTGCGCCAATGTCTGCCTGAGCTTAGAATCACAATGACTGATAATGTTCAGGCATCCATTTATAACATGAGCTCCTGCTTTTAAAGGCCACCAAAGTGCTGTTTCCACTTTCCTCCTCCACTCACATATGTACGCAGAAACTGCAACTCCCAGAAAACAATGGGGCAGGAAGTAGGCATTTGAGACTCAGGACAAGCTCTAAAATTTGCTATAAGCAGGAATAAAATCAGGCACATGTCTCATTGTAGTGCATTTCTTCTTTATTTCTCTCTCTTCCTGTCTCTTTCTTTCTCCATCTCCATCTCTTTCTCTTTCTCCTTCTTTCTTTTCTTCTTGCTTCACCCCCACCTTTTTCGAGAAGTTCTCAAAGTAAATAAGGTACAGGCAAAGGGCAAGCCACATCCCCTTATTTATAGCAGAGTGAAGAGGAAACAAAACATGCAGTGAACCTATAGAAATAGATTTTGAAGAAAAAGAATGGGGATATGATATTAAAGATTCATAAAAGAAATTAATTCTGAGAGGTATTGTCGGAGTTTTAACCTCCCCAGGAAAAAAAGAGACCTGTAGACAGGACATTTGTAGTTTCCCCTCATTGATTGGTCAAGTCCCTCCCCTCCCCACCCAATGAGGACCATAAATTGACAATCCCATGCACACAGAGATTCCAAGCAGCATTTTAGTACTTCATTCTTGAATATCAATAAGCAACCAAGCGTCACCACACATTTAAGGAAACATCTAATGTAAAAGGCAGAGACCACTCAATATACATAAATAGGAAACAGGAACTTGAAAGAAATGGACCCTTCCAAAAGGAAGCAACATAAAACTTTAAAATTATGATTAACAAGTTTATAACCATAGGTGAATGTATCAAATACATATGATATTTTAATGGAGAGAGTATATTCAAAGATCAATGGTAAAATAAGGATAATTCCAGGTACACCCCTTCTCAAAAAGCTTAACATCCATGCCTACGTCCTTATGGAAATACAAGAACATATGCCTCACTGAATTAGGAAATGAGCCAAGACAGGGAAATGCACAAATCATGGAGTCTGGGGCCAGCCCAGGAGAGGAATGAAGGGGCTTGCAAAGTTGCTGGTGAAGGGCATGTCTGGTTTGACAGCTGGCATCAGGCATGTAGCTGATGGAGAAAGGTTCCATCATGGAGAATATCCATGGAGAAAGGATTTTGCTAAGGAAAACAAATGAACTGGTGGGTGTGCTTTACTATACAAGGTGGGGACGTACACCAGGAGCGAGAGTGTGTGGGAGAATCAGTGATATGTGCATCAACACTAAATATTAGAAAGGACACAATTATTGTCATTACTCAGAAAAAAACAAGAAAATGCTACCATAGTATATTACTTGGTTGGGTTGGGAATGGCATCTATATAATCATAATCTTGTAAACACTGAAGAGAAATTTAAGCAAAATCTGTGACATATGTATTTTGGGAGCAAGTTGGCAGAGGCTATGAATTGTGCATAGCCCTGTGAGCATTTGGGCTAAGGGGGTTGGATTGTGAAGAGAGCTCAACCCTCATCTTCCAGAGTTGCATGTGGCTAGATAATGTCTAAGACTGAAAAGCAAACAAGGAGCAGAATAGGAATATTATTTTGAAATAATGACATATGCACCCAAGAAAAAGCTAAAAGAGTTGGAAGTAGACACCTTTGGCATATATGATTCAGAGATGGGAAAATGACACGTAAGATGTGATTCAGAATTTGTGGTTGTTGCTGCAAATTTTATTTTCTTATTCAAGTTCTGAAACTATGACTCTTCATATTATCTTTCCTGCACAGCATGTGAAGATTCTGCTGGTAAGCATCCTAATAACCATTATATTCAATATTTCAACTATGGAAACAATTTCAAAGGGAAATAAGCTGTTGTGTGCATCAAAATTTTAGCAATGGATTGGTTGCTAATTGACTGAAATTCAAGTATTTTTAATATTTTTTATTTTCAGAACTCTCCAAATTTTGTTCAATAGGCATCCATTATATTTATAATCGGAAAAATAGATGAAAATTAGCATGCAAATGAATTATGCCACATTATTACAACTACATGATATATTCATTGACAAGAAAATACATCAAAATATGATATACTGGGAGTGGTTAATTTTTTTTTCTACTTCAACCTTGCCTCTATATGTTCAGTTGTTAATAGGAAGGAAATGTTCCTTTAAAATAACCAAGCTTACAGGCACCTGGGTGGCTCAGTCGGTTAAGCATCCAATTCAGCTCAGGTCATGATCTCATGGTTCACGAGGTTGAGCCCTGCATTGGGTTCTGTGCTGACAGCTCAGAATCTGGAGCCTGCTTTGGATTCTGTGTCTCACTTTCTCTCTGCCCCTCCTCCCACTCTCTCACTCTCTCTCTTTCTGTGTCTCTCCCTCAAAACTAAAATTAAAAAAAATATTAAAAAATAAAATAAGCAAGCTTAGTCCAAAATTCCCTGGCTTTCAGATAGAAGAAAACACCTGGGGCCCCATAATTTTTAATATCTGATAAAACAGATCATTTCAATCCTTCAGGTGTTAGAAGGGATACAGAAGTACTGATGCATAGGGGCACTTGTACCCCAATGTTTATAGCAGCACTCTCAACAATAGCCAAATTATGGAAAGAGCCTAAGTGTCCATCAACTGATGAATGGATAAAGAAATTGTGGTTTATATACACAATGGAGTACTACGTGGCAATGAGAAAGAATGAAATATGGCCCTTTGTAGCAATGTGGATGGGACTGAAGAGTGTGATGCTAAGTGAAATAAGCCATACAGAGAAAGACAGATACCATATGGTTTCACTCTTATGTGGATCCTGAGAAACTTAACAGAAACCCATGGGGGAGGGGAAGGAAAAAAAAAAGAGGTTAGAGTGGGAGAGAGCCAAAGCATAAAAGACTCTTAAAAACTGAGAACAAACTGAGGGCTGATGGGGGGTGGGAGGGAGGGGAGGGTGAGTGATGGGTATTGAGGAAGGCACCTGTTGGGATGAGCACTGGGTGTTGTATGGAAACCAATTCGACAATAAATTTCATATATTTAAAAATAAATAAATAAAGGATTATAGCTAAACTATAAAAAAAAATCCTTCAGGTGGTAGAACCTGGAAGCAAAATTTGAAGCTTGAATATGATCATTTTAGGGCAACACGAAGTATTATAGTAATGTACAAAGATGCTTTGTATTTCTGAATCTACTACCCAACAGGAGACAACTAAATTGAAAACAAAAGTGACTTGTCTTTAAAAAAGGACAATGATAGGGGTGCCTGGGTGACTCAGTCAGTTAAGCATCTGACTTTGGCTCAGGTAATGATCTCACAGTTCATGGGTTCCAGCCCTGCATCGGGCTCTCTGCCGTCAGCACAGAGCCTGCTTTGGATCCTCTGTTCCTTGCTCTCTCCGCCCCTCCCCATCTTGTGCTCTCTCTTCTGTCTCTCTCAAAATAAATAACTAAACTTAAAAAAAAAGGGGGGGGCGCCTGGGTGGCGCAGTCGGTTAAGCGTCCGACTTCAGCCAGGTCACGATCTCGCGGTCTGTGAGTTCGAGCCCCGCGTCAGGCTCTGGGCTGATGGCTCGGAGCCTGGAGCCTGTTTCCGATTCTGTGTCTCTCTCTCTCTGCCCCTCCCCCGTCCATGCTCTGTCTCTCTCTGTCCCAAAAATAAATAAAAAACGTTGAAAAAAAAATTAAAAAAAAAAGTGGGGGGGGGGGGGACAATGATAGTGCTTCTATTCATTCATTCAATAATTATTGTTTCTATTCTGTGCCAGGCACTGGGGACTCCATGGGAATGAAACAGAGGGCACATCCTGATGGAGCTTACATTCTGGCTGGGAGAGCAGACAATAAACAGACAAACAAATAAATGCGGGGGGAATGTCAGTTGGTGTGAAGTGCTGTGAAGGCAAAAATGCAGGGAGCAGGATGGGCCAGGGTGGAATCGATTTAATGTAGGGTCGCAGGGAGCAGGTCGTTTGAAGAGCAGCGAAGAAGAGAGACAGTGAACAGACAGCCGTCGGGGAGATGCAGGCCAGAGGCCGTAGCACAGGTGCAGTGGGTTGTGGAACATTCTAGCACCCAAAAGGAAGCCAGTGGGACTGGATCCTAGTGGGCAGGAGGGGAGTTTGAGAGGAGATGCAGATTCTATAGGGCCAGCTGGGCCAGTGTAATGATCTGGGATCGTCCCCTGGGTGAGAGGAGAGGCCAGTAGAGGATTTTCAAGGAGAGCGGCATGATGTGCTTTACCTTTACACCCGTCACACCAGCTGCTGTGCTGAAAGTGCAGGGAGACAAGGGTGGGACTAGGGAGACAGGCCGGAAGTTATTAAATTACATTTAAGTGAGCCGTGATGGCTGTAGTAGGGGATATGGTGAGAAGGAGTTAGATTCTGGATCTCCTTAAAGATACAGTCAGTGGGGTTGATTACGCATGTAATACAAGGTGTGAGAGAAAGTTCTCCAAGACAGACATCAATGTTTTTGACCTGAGCATCCCCAAGTTTGAAACTGTTATTTGCTGAGATAACAAGGACTGAGGAAAGGTCGAGTTGGGTACAGAAATATATTAATATTAATGTATAATTAATCCTGTATGTGTCTATATGTTTATATGCGTATCTGTCATTTAACAATCTTCATTCCCACTCATGGGTCTCCTTTGTTTTCCTTTGCTAAGGGAAGCTAAGAATGCTGACGGCATATCCCCAAGCATTTGACCTTGGCAGCACTGACCTTGGCAGGCAGCCGTGGTCTTCCAAAGGAGTCACTCAGTACCTCAGGCAGAAAACAGTAACCGTGCAGGACCACTCAATCGCTCAGAACTTTTGGTGGTGGCCCGTTCTGTGACTCTGGTCCCAGTCATCTATGTGCTACCCACAGGCTCAGCTTTTCTCCATTTACCCGTTTTGCCATGTGTAATGATCATTTGCTCTTAAAATTTATCCTGCCTATGACCCTGATGTATTTTGTGACAACAAAGAGCCTCTTAAACAGGTCTTACAAATATCATGGCAGTTTACTGCATTTTTGTTCTATCTAAAATACTGAGAATTGGGGCGCCTGGGTGGCTCAGTCAGTTAAGCATCCGACTTCAACTCAGGTCACGATCTCGCAGTCTGTGAGTTTGAGCCCCGCGTCAGGCTCTGGGCTGATTGCTCAAAGCCTGGAGACTGCTTCGGATTCTGTGCCTCCCTCTCTCTCTGACCCTCCCCCATTCATGCTCTGTCTCTCTCTGTCTCAAAAATAAATAAACGTTAAAAAAAAATTAAAAAAAAGAATACTGAGAATGTGTCTGAGGTACAGTTGCACATATGGGAATATTCCCGACCTACTTTTCTGACTACGATTGATAGGTCATTAAGCTCCTTCAACGATGGAACGTGATATCCCTGACTGCAAGGAGACACTCACTGTCACATGCTCGCTGTTGCAGGATGGATGAACTTCCAGCCTCAGGTTGTTAAACGTCAGGGTGACCCGCCTTCCTTCCTGCACCGTGATCCTCCACTCACAGAGCCGGCCGTGAGGATTTGGGTTCGGGAAGTTGGGAGAAGTGAATGTTCCGGTAGGGCCCTGTAGGTCTCCACCACACTCTGAAGGGGAAGAAACCCAAGAAATCATCTTCCGATCCGATCAAAATGACCCCTTCCACAGGGAGTGTTCTCTAAAATATTTTCTTTAGTATTCCACGGGATACTAAAATTACGGCTTTTATTTTTCACTATGTGTACGTGATGACTTAACAGAGAACGTTGGTATTCACTTCCTATCTCTAATATTTAACATTTAATTCACGTTTCCATGGATGACAGTTCACTGGTAGTATTCTATCATCATGGCCCAAGAAGCATGAGAGACCAACGGCTGTAGTAATCTCAAGAGTCAGAAGATTCAGAAGACTTTTGTAATCACCCAGTTTTTTTCAGATAAAATCTGTGTTTTACCAAAGTATTTCAGAAAGGCCAATTCTGACAACTGTGGGGCTAATGGACTGGCTTTCTTAGGATGAGTATATGTGTGTGTGTGTGTGTGTGTGTATATATATATATATATATATATATATAGTATTACTAATATTATTATATTATCTACTATACTTAACAAATCAGTGAACTTACCTTCCATGCTAGATTCAAACCGTAGTCTAAATCCCGAGGCAGTCAGAGAGCCATCTGTGACAAACCTGACCAAAGCGATATTGCTAGAAGTGTCTATGCTGTCGGGAATGGTGTTTCCACAGTATCTGCCCAATAAATTTCCTGTGAGAGTCAAATAATTAAGTATATACACATTCAGGTGATTGATTTCATTTAACCTCTATTTGAGGTATTCTACAAGTACAAAGAAAATGATAAAACACAAGGCTCTGCCCACGAAGAAATGGTGACCTCTGTTGAGAGGAGGACAAACAGGAATAAAACGAAGATATTCAAGTATGTGGAGACGTGTAACAAAACTGCAACCAGTTAGGGCAAGGCGGTCTCAGCACAACGAGGGAGCTCATTTGGTTAAGGAGATGGTTCCAGTCAACAGAGTGACAAAGTGTCCAACTCCCGTGATTTCTAGGATACACACACACCCTCTCCTCTCCTTAGCCAACAGGATGCCCCTCAAATAACTGCATATGGGCCTGGAAAGTCTCAACAGAAAGAGGATGTCTTCACAATACAGTGCTCTCTCAACGTGATCTATAAAGATAAGCTATATAAGGACACCTGGGGCTCCGGACACCCACTGTTTATGAGGGGGAACCCAGGGAGGGAAAAGTTGGCAGAGGTCCGAGCTGACTGCCCTTCTATGCAAAGAATAGATGCAGTTTGGCCTTTCTTGAGGCAACTTCGGAGGCCGAATGAATACCTGTGAAAATAAACACCCCCAAAAGACAGCAGACGTATTTCACTGACCAGAGGTGTGGTTTTCCCAGATCTCCACAAAGTCTTTTTCACAGCCAGAGGAGTTCTGAAGGTTAAAGTCTTCAAAATGGATGGTGAGGTAGTGTCCCCAGGGACCCTCCAGATGCCACTCACACAGCAAATTGTCTCTATACGGCAGTGTTGGGTATCCGCTGCTTTCGATGACGCCACTTTGCCCTGTCACTCTTCCCCCACACGCGGCTGCAAAAAAAGAACAATATTCTGTTACAGCGTTGTTGTTGTTGCTGTTGTTGTTAATTTAACCAGTGCATTTATAAACTTTCAGATGCCAATTGAATATAAGTTAATGCTTTAAAAATTCTGAGAATGTTTAAGTTAGTGTTTCCCTTATGATTTGAAATCTACTCTTGATGTAAAAAGAAAGGATACCCCAGGTCCAGTCAAATAATGAGAAATGGAAAAGTGAATGGCATATTCTGTAACATCTCATTAATCCTCATGGGACACGATGTAAGAGCTATTAGCTGCAAGAAAGTTTCATTTCAAGGACCCGCTGATGGATTGAGAGGGCCTGCCTACGACTCTGTGTCTGTGATTCTGAAGACTGAGTGCATGCTCCACTAGAAGGGGTGCTGTGATTGATTAGTGATGCCTACCCTGTAATTATCAAGTAAGTGTTTCACTGGAGTAACTGGTATCTCAGGGCCTGGAAAATTCCTACTCAATTCTTTCTTATCAGCTGATGTGACAGTTACATTGAATTATACACAATTTGCCTCAGGCTATAAAACGACCTATGGTGTAGGTTCAATAAGGCTTACAATAAGGCTGTCCAACTTTTGACTCTATTAAGTATGTTTGGTTAGTGTTCAGACCCACCAGGTACTAAATTCTATGTAATTGCGACCCTATTACATTACATCTTCAGTAAGCATGTGTGTTGCTCATTTTTTAAGTAAGCAAATCAAAACACTGAGGAGACATATTTGTTTTTGTTTAGTGACTGATTTGGCACTAGAGACTTAGGGGGAAAACATTTTCCATTAGTGATGACTTCAAAGTTACTGTTCTAAATATAGTTATTTGAATATATATGAATAGTAAAGTGTTCTACTAGTTAAAGTAATACGATAGAGATGTCATGACAAAAGGAAAAAAAGCAAATATTTGATTTAACTGAATATGCTTTCACAAAAAAATTAGGAAAAAATACAAAATATTCAAGTCTACTAAAAAGAGTTTCTTAAAATGGAAAGCAAGGTAAAATTTTAAACTGATAAATGACTTTGTGGTTTCAAACATTTATATTTCTTACTTATTTCTATTAAAATTAGGCAAATACAAAATCTCTAATTTTTTAAAATTTTTAATGAGTTTTTATTTATTTCTTTTTAATTTTTTTAATGTTTACCTATTTTTGAGAGAGAGAGAGAGAGCGAGATAGAGAGCGTGGGGGGTGGGGTGGGTAGCAGAGAGAGAGGGAGACACAGAATCCGAAGCAGGCTCCAGGCTCTGAGCTGTCAGCACAGAGCCTGATGCGGGGCTTGAATTTACAAACCATGAGATCATGACCTGAGCTGAAGTCAGACGCTTAACTGACTAAGCCACCCAGGTGCCCCTAACTTTTAATGAGTTTTTAATATTTTATTATAATTAGTCTGTCATAACTTTCTTACCATGTATAAAAAAATGTTTTTACCTATACCATACTTGATCTTGAACCCCACATGTGTGGGGCTGTTGTCAGATCGGAATCTCAAATACATCACCTCTCCTGAGGACAACTGGCTGTTGGGCAAAGATGTTCCGCAAACCTTGGAAAGTACTCGTGCATTTGAGTCAGCCCCATCACGCAATTCAAGGTAATTGGATGCGCAGCTACGGTGGAAAGAAAACTCCATTTAATATGTAAAGTCAATTGCTTTGACATATTTAAAAAATAAAGACTTCACCAACTTTCTCCAAGAGCATTATTAAATCATCATTTCTGCAGAAGACACGATGACAGTTATTTTAAATCATATGTCACTTCAGAATGCTGCACACTATTTTTCTAATCGTAATACGTTCTTCAGTTAGTAGCTCAAAAAGATGGGTTTTACAGGTGCGACACCAAAGAATATTTACTTATCTTCCTCCATATTCTGTGCTTGTTTTACAAATACAAAAGTCATTCTCAAATTAACCCCCAGGAATTTCAAAAAAACCAAGTACTTTGTTTCACATGATGATGAGACACATGTCACATGACAAAGAAGAACCCTCTCTCTTGACAGCCCTGCCACCCGGGGCTAATGGAGAGTCATAGCCGGAATCTTCCGTGTCCGTAAAAGTGAATATTTACCCAATATGTCTTAAGAAAGTCAGCCAATTAATGCTCACTGACTAGGACAGTGGCATTGTGTCAGGTGCCCATAAATGGTAAGAAAAGCTCTCATACCTAAGTTTTCTTTCATACATATATTCTTGCAAATGTATATACGCGTTTGTTACATGAACAGAAAAATTCAGGTTTTGTCAGCCAGGATAGTTATTCTCTTTGTGTTCAACACAGTAAGGCTTGCTCCCCAGTTTGTAATCCCGTAAGCATTCTCATTAAAGAAAGACTGGGAAATTGGATTGTCCTCGCGTTAGTCCTTTTTCCGACACTGGTGACCTCTAGTGTCACGTAACACAAATGTCCATTTGTTGAACAGGCATTTTATTATTTATGACATTGAGTATGAGGCTGGGAAAATAAATATTCATCTACCAGAGACACTATATTTTTCCTGTGGGAGGAAGAATGGATAACATCAATCTCAAACAGCCATCGTCAGTGTCTCCTGGAGGAAGTGCATGGCGTCAGGAGGAACAATATCTGTGTACATAAGCCACTCAGCTAATGACAGAGTGGCTGGCGGGCAGTGTTTTCAGGCTCGAGGTGTAATGCATGTCCCTTTTCCATCCCTGGATGTTCTACGCTTAGAAAAGAAGAGAAATTATTCTCGAACACGACGGCTGAAGAAAACTAACTCTGAGTAGGAGAAAAATGAAATGGAATTGACTTGACATACCTGGGTGTTTCTTCAATATGGAATTGATCTTCAAACTGCAGCCTTATGAGCTTTCCAGGGGGAGCCGCTATGAGCCACGTGCAATCAGCGTGCTGGGGGTAATTGTCAGGGTGGTTGGGGGAGGTCACATATCCAGCAGAATCCGCATCGTGGATGTAGATATTGCCCCCACAGGCTGTTGAGAAACACAATGAAATCAACCTACAGTCTGGAGAAAGACAATGCAATGCCACTAGCTTCTTCTTCTTCTTTTTTTTTTTTTTTTTCTCTTTTTGCACTGTCTTGTGTCTTTATAGTGGACACTCACTGTCACATTAGTTTCAGGTGTATGACAGTGATCTGACAAGTCTACATGATTTCATTTGTATGTGGAATCTAAAAGACACAAACAAATAAACCAAAAGCAGAAACAGACCCATGAACACAGAGAACAAACCAGGGGTTGCCGAAGGGGAGGGAGTGGGAGGATGGGCAAAATGGATGGAGGGGAGTGGGAGGTACTGACTTCCAGTTATGGCATGAGTAAGTCATGGGGATAAAAGGTACAGCATAGGAAATGCAGTCAATGGTAACAGAAGAACGTTGCATGGAGCAGATAGTAGCTACAGCCTGTGCTGAACACAGCATAACCTCTAGACTTGCCACTATCGTTTTTAAAAGCCTCTTTGGGGTGCCTGGGGGGTTCACTTGGCAAAGTGTCTGACTCTTGACTTTGGCTCAGGTCATGATCCCACAGGGCGTAAGATGGAGTCCCGCCTCGGGCTCTGCGCCGACAGCACGGAGCCTGCTTGGGATTCTCTCTCTCCCTCTCTCTGTGCCCCTTCCTTGCTCTCTCTTGCTCTCTCAAAATCAATTAAAAAACAAACAAACAAAAATAAAGTCTCTTTATCTGTATTTCCAATCTCAACGTCCCTTCCTCGAGAATTATCCTCATTTCCTTTTTTAAGCAAATGACTCTGAATTTGCTATTGAGGGAGCTACCCAGTGTGTCACGTTTTAATTTGCCCAACCGTAAATTCTTGCAGAGAATTTCTCTCTTCATTTTAAAAAAAAAAAATGTTTTTTAATGTTTATTTTTGAGAGACAGAGAGAGATAGAGTGGGAGCAGCGGAGAGAAGGAGACGAGACACAGAATCCGAAGCAGGCTCCAGGCTCCGAGCTGTCAGCATGGAGCCCGATGCGGGGCTCGAACTCAAGAACCGTGAGGTCATGACCTTAGCTGAAGTCGGACGCTTAACCGACGGAGCCACCCAGGAGCCCCAAGAATTTCTCCCTTCCTTAAGGCCAATAAAATGTTGATGGTGCATAGAACATGCAGTAGAACATCATCGAAGCACTAAAACACATTCACCACTTAGATAAGCATGTGAACACACTAGCACTTAGGACTTCCCACTGACCGTGCAGTTGAATAGAAAGAAGCAGAGCTGTGACCTCCATGTTTAAAAGACTAAGCAGATTATATATATATAATATTGCACAGCTCTGTGGGCATTCGCTCATTATATTTCTGCAGGATTTAGATGCATTTCAAAAGCAAGGGACGAGTGGCATAAGAGAATTTGTTAGCCACTTTCTGTAAGAAGATAAATGAGTTTTTAACACTTCTTTTCTAAAAAACCTAGGTATTATGTAAAAATACTTTCCTTTTGTCAATAAGCATTTTTGGGTAATCTCAGCAAACAATCCAGGCCAGAGTGAACTGGGTACTTAAAATGCCAATGAAATGAGCCTACTAAGTTAGCCTCAGATCCCTGATCTGCTAAACGCTATCGGCATTTATTTCTGCTCCCATTCAGTCACTTACGGTCCTATCCTGAATTTTGCCATGCCCTAGAATGCTTTTAGTCTCTGAAATCCTAAATGGCAGATTCCTCTGACTGCCTTCAATACCCTTGCCCTTGGCCCCTCCCTTAGACTCACCTTGCAAAAAAAAGAAACCAATTTCATGACCGCATGCAAGTCAGACAGTTTGTGGAAATCAATGCCAACAAATGTGTGCTCTCCACGCTCGACACGGCCAAGCAACCCTGCTGTCTCACAGAGATATAAAAACCATGTGAGACTTGACTCTATGCCCTAAACCTGTATTCTCCCCTCTTTCTTTAGCCTCAGCATGCCAACTCGTGTTCTCCTTGAGAGTGCAATGGGAGAAATCAGATGGGAACGCCTTCAATTGTTTACCATCCTAAATGAATTCATCTGCGTCGCTGCCTCCTTTATCTTTCTCTGCACACTGTCTTCCTATAGCTCGGGGTCAGTCTCACACTCCACTGTGTCCCCAGGGATCATGCTATGTGGAAGCCTTTCCCTTACCCTGTGCTCACACTCTCTCTCCCTCCTTCTCCCCTCCCGCACCCCTCTCTCCTTGTTCCTTTCTTCTTTCCACTCACCGTGGGCTCGGGTCACTTAAAGTCACTTTCTCTGACCTCACTGCCCTCTTTCCTCCTTCCCCCTTGGTGCCCCTTGTTGCCTCACGGTTGTGTACCCAAGGATCTTTTTGATCTTTGTTTTATATCCACAGCATTTAACCTGGTTGACCACATCTCTCTACATTTCTGTCCCCCAGCTGCTTGGACACGGAGCTCTCCTCCTCCTTTTATACCTCACACCATTCCTCCTTCGGTCCTTGGGTGTCTCTTTCCGGGTGTTTCCCAGAAACTGGAAGTTTGTGTCTCTTAATCCCCATCACCTATTTCACCCATCCCCCCGCCCCCTCCCCTATGGCAACCACCACTTTGTTCTCTGTATTTAAGAGTCTGTTTGTTTGTTTGTTTGCTTGTTTTTTTAGATTCCCCATATAAGTGAAATCAAATGGCATTTGTCTTTCTATGGCTGGCTTATTTCACTTAGCATAATAATCTCTAGGTTTATACATATTGTCACAAATGGCAAGACTTCACTCTGTTTTCATGGCTGAATAATACTTCATTGTGTGTGTGTGTATACATATAGGTGTGTATATATATGTGTGTACATACACACACACAACCCACATCTTCTTTATCCACTCCTCTAGCAATAGACAATAGATTTTGAAATCAAAAGAACTGCAAGTCTAATACTGAGGGCAGAAAGATGGGGAGAAGATAATGGCCATACAATTCTTAGATGAAAAGAGGGCCCACAAAGGAATAAAAGAGTCATAACACCGGCAAATAAACCCTTAGTGAATCTGAATTATCACTAAATTTTGAAATCTGTATTATCCAATTTCGAGAAGCAAAGATTTACTCTCCACTAACATTACTCTTTCTTTTGAAACTAGGCTTATTTACTTATTTATTCAATTAAACATTATATAAAAATAAATGCCATAAAACTAAGTCATTACAGTAGAATTAAATATAATTATAATCAAGTGTAATTAAGTAAAGGTAATTAAGTTAAAGTCCACTGCCATAATGTATAATTAAATGGGTAATAACAGAATCCCAGGAATACATGTTCATTTTAAAAGAAAGCACACAAATTATCATAAAACAATGTAATTATCATTCTTACAATGTTTCTATAACTGAACATAACTTATAGTTAGACATTTTATAATGGCAAGGACTAAGGAATTTCAGAGTATCCTTAACATCAGTTTAATTTATACTCGTGGAGAATTTACTTTGCTCATTCTCTTGATAAGAAGGCTTAGAAAAATCTAAGCCTCATTTTACTTATCTGTAGAATGGGAATGATGTCTTCCTTAAAAAAGTAGTCATGATGAGATAGTTTAATTTATACTCGTGGAGAATTTACTTTGCTCAATCTCTTGATAAGAAGGCTTAGAAAAATCTAAGCCTCATTTTACTTATCTGTAGAATGGGAATGATGTCCTCCTTAAAAAAGTAGTCATGATGAGATAGTGAATGTATCAAGCATATGGTAAATAGTACTTAGGATAGGTAGAGTAGGCAGCTATTCTCATTAAATTATTGATCCTAGTTTAGAAAAGAAAGGCTTACATATTTTTTTCCTTGAATTTATTTAAACAAGGAAAACCAAGAAACCGCAGGAAAAATACAGGCTTTAGTCTCAGTCAAAATGCTTACCTAAACTCTTTGCCTCATATTTGATTTTAAATCCTTGCCCTCCATTACTGCCATCGGAAATAAACTGAACAAACATTTGATTATCAGAGGTGAACAGAGTGGATGAAGGGCGACTGCCACAAAAACGACCATTTCCTCCATGGCTTCCCAAGGGTGGAGAATAGATATCAGGTCCATTTTTTAGCTAGGAACACAAAACAAAATTGCATAAATCCCTTCATCCAGAGAGAGCTGAAAGCACACAAGTCCTATCAATTTATGTCCCAGGAGAGAAGATTCATTTGTTTATTGCAAGAAGTCTGCAAAGATAGTAATGCGAAAAGGTGAGAAGCACCACTCACCACCAAGTAATCGCCCTGGCTGCATGAAGAATCTCCATTTGGAATCTGGAAGGGCTGTTCAAAATGGACAGCAATGGTCAGACCGCTCTGAACCAGGACATGCCACGAGCAGTTGAGGTTGGGACCGTAGGTCTCTGGATACTGAGGTGATGTGATGATCCCCCTGTCTGCATGCAAATATCCACCACAACCTTTCCAAGAAAACAAAGGTATTTTATTTAAGTAACATTTGCAATAAGATTTTTATGTTGCCCTGTTTTTCCTGAAGATTTTTAAAGCACAGGCAATAGAAACGTGGTTTGAAACCAATTGGGACCAAAATATAAGAAGCAATCAGGCCAGCAGGCATTTGTTGAGCACACACGACAGGGTACTCATTTTGTGATTGTTGCTAAGATCAGGACCTAGAAATAAGTAATAGAGGCAAATGATTCACTTTATGAAGCTTACTTTATAGGTGAGTAAGCCATACAATAAATGCACACATAATATGTGGATGGGGATAATTCTACAAAGAAAGGTGAGGGGGAGGGAGAAGGGTACAGCATTGTCTGGGGACGTTAGAGAAGGTCGCGTCGTCACAGAATCACCTCAAGAGAGACCCAGAGAAACGAGGCATCAAGCCAGATGGCGTTGCGAGAGAAGAACATTCTGGTTCAGAAAACGCTTGCTTTAAGGCTGGATGTGTCAGTGGTACATCATGCAAGTCAGAATGAAGGAGACACGGGGACAGATCGCAAAGGAAGCAGGGCTGGGTCAGGCAGGGAAGTGAAAGGACTTATTCTGAGGAACAGAGGAAGATATTCAGGGGTTTGGAGCGTCAGCGTGGCATGACGTGACTTAGATTTTTAAAAGCGTCACTCTGTCTGTAATACCTAGACCGTAAGATGGGGCAGAGAGAAGCAGAGCAGAGTGTCCGGTCGGAGGTGATTGCCTGGGTCCAAGGAGTGATGACAGAGCCTGGACTAAGACAGTACAATGGCTGGGGTCTAGGTATATTGGGAAACTAGAATCATAGTGATTTGTTGATGGTTAGGACGCAAGGTGTGAGAGAAAGAGAAAGATCGAGAATGACATCAAGATTTTTGGCTTATGCAACTAGAAGGATGCCCTTTCCGTCTATTAAGGTTGGAAAGAGTGTGGAATGAGCAGGTTTGGAGGGTGGGAGAAGGTGGGAAGCAAGAGTCGGAGTCCCACGTGTTAAATCGGAAATACTTCTAGATACGCAGCTGTCTAGGATGTAAGTGCGCGCGCGCACATGTACACATATGTACATATATACATGCACACATACATCTGTCATACCTAAGTACATGAGAGAGAGGCTGGGAACAGAAGGAGAGAGTGGAGGGTGGGAGCAGGGATTAATTTGCCAGTTGTCAGGGACTAAACAGCTCAGTGAGGGAGTGCAGTGAGATTACACAACTACTTAATCACAGGTGGAAATTTATCTCAGGTCTGTCTGATTTCAAAGCCCGTTCTTTTAAGCAGCCATGTGACCTGCCTCCCTTGAGTGTGAGGAAGATAATTTATCTTCCATTGCTCCCTACTCTATAAAAGACATATATAATAGTGCAGGAAATATTAGATAAATGTTTAATGTCTATATCGAGAGTCGACTTTAAAATTACACCTCTTTGGTTAAAAACATCAGAGTCTTTCAATGTTCCATTTTCCATGAACTGCTTCTTTAATTTTAACCCAGTTTGGGTTTACTGGATTTATTACTGGACTTCCCATTTTATCAAGTTTTGAAAGTCTCGGTCATACCGCACATGATCGCCTCCCACATATCGTGCACATTCTCTGACTCATCCAATTCATATTTTAAGAGAAACATAGTCTTCCTGCCAACCCTCAGATAAGGGATTTAAACCAAAAGATTTCTGAAGATACCTTCTATATTACTTCCGGTATTTCTTAGATTGAAGAGGACTCTGGCTTATTGTTCCTTTGATGGGTGGTGGGTAAGGGCTGTCTAGTTCTGTTCTAGCTGAAGCCCTCAGATAGGCTGAAAAATTGTTTTAAAGATGTCACCCTTTGTGCCTACCATGAATGCACCTCCTTTTGGGGGGAAGATGCCATGCCCAGGGACCTGAAGGTAAGGAATCCTTCTGTGCAATCCTGGCCACAGTTTTTTGGACCAGGACTCAGTACCTGGCATAAGGATAGCCAGCCAGAAGCTGGGCAGAGACCTGTGTGCTCTCACTTACAATCTCTGTCCTGGCATAGAAAAATAAGCAGAGTATATTAGAGAGAGAGAGAGACAGAGAGAGAGAGAGAGAGAGAGAGACAGAGACAGAGACAGAGACAGAGGGAGAGGGAGAGAGATGATGAGGTGAGATGATATGACATGACATAAAAAATAATGGAACTTAGTACCCTTATGAAAGGATGCATTAAAGCCCGGTCTGGTGACACTGAAGTCAGAGGTGAACCGGATGAACATGTACTCTCCAGTGGACCGGATGGGTCCAGGGATCTCTCTGCCACAGAGAACCGCTAGCTGCTGGGCCTGGATATTGTCTCCTATGCCAAAGAAAGGAAATGTCAAGCGTGAAAATATAATGCCTTCAGAATCTCCTCCACCATCATTTGCAACCCAGACAAAGTGGCTCATATGTTTTTTACAGAACATCGCCATTCCTGGGAGATAATGAGATTCTCAAGTACAAGGACGCTCCAGGGGTTACATCATTCTGGCTCCAGCTCATGATCGAACTGCCTACCTTTCTCTTTACCCTTTATGTTAAAGTCTCCCTTGACAGTTCCCACCGTCTTTCTAAAAACGGGGCAACCGTTCCTCCTGGCACTAAAACCCAAAATCGGAGCACATGAGAGTTAGGAATGACGGAGGACCAGTGCTGACGTGTGTTAGAGACCCTGCTAAATTACTCTGATCACTGAAGGTCCAGTATCTGAAAGAGAAGAAAGATTGGCTTTTAGGCAGCAGATCCTGTACTATCGTGGCAAGGTCATTTGCCAAGAAGTGTGCAACTTTTATATGAACCTCAGCTCCAGAGAGTTTTTTGGTTGTGGCTGTGTTTTTTGTGGGTTTTTAAAACTTCATTTGTTTTATATCGTTTATTCATGTTTCTATTAGACGAACACACATACGTCCACCCGTGGAGGATGAGAAACGTTTCAGCCAGGGTGCCCTCCAAGGAGAGAGGCAAAGGACAACTGGGTCACTTCATGGCTCTTTTCCTTTTTACGACTCTTGAATATAAGCAACATGGAACAAAGCCGCAACCAAAGGCAGGATGGAGCACAGGAGATGATAAAATATTTGGATACCTTGGCTGGGATTTTTTCCCCCCTAAGGCAAATAATTAATAAACTTCAAGCTCATAAAAACCAAAAAATAGAGTACGAGACATGAGGAAATTTTCCCCTGTAAAACAACAATCAGCAAAATTAATCCTTCCGCCATTGATCACCACCTAAAATGCACTAGTATTAACTATTCTAGAAAACCAGGTAGTGTGTGGGATTACAAATGCAATGGTATAGCTATAAATAGGAGACGCTTGAAAGGTATTCTTTGGAGGGTTTGTGACCTCTGAAAATTTTTGGTACTTTATAATTCAAAAGTTTCTCTCTTTAACTCCTTTTGCACGTGTTATTTTGCTACACATTTTGCCCTGAATTGTTTCGGTGGACTTACTCTCTAATTACCAATGTCACAAAATTTGGAAGTTCATGGTATGTTGTTATTTATTTCATAGGTGCAAATTTTCTCTCTCAGTGAGACTGGATAGGATCTACTGATTTGTACTTCTTTTCTAAACTTCACCTCAGACCATGTGATGAAACAGTGCTTATCTCTAAATAATTACTTCACGATCACCTAACTGATGAGTTGGTAGATAACCCAACAACTGTAAGATGGCTTGTTTCTCCCCACAGTATCCATAATAAATACGGAGGTATGTCTAGAGCCTTCCATGACTTCATCATATGGATGGTAGCAGGGATGAATCTGATCTTTAAGGGGAGGGGGAAATCAAAGGTAAACAGCCAGGGCTAGAAGGTAGTCTGGTGATTCTCTTTCTAGTCCAGACTCCTCATTTTAGAGATGTGGCCGCTGGGGCCCAAGATTACAGTAGCTGACATTTATCGAGCAATTATTATTACCACTTTGAGTGCTTTACATACAATATCAGACTTTATCATCACAATAATGCTATTAAGTAGGTATTTTTATTATCCCCATTTTGTAAATTGGAAACAGTCTTAGGAAGGATATACAATTTGCCTGAAGGCATAGAGCATAGAAGTCAACAAGGATTTAACACCCTGGCTAATTAACTCCAGATGCTCAAACTATACTATTATATGATTTCCCTAAGATCACAAAGTACCTTTTATATCTATAAATAGATAAAAGGATTACTGATTTTTGACTTTTTTTCTTTTTTTTTTTTTTGCCTTTTCCCCCCTTTTCACTGTTTTTTTTTTTTTTTTTTTTTAATTTTATCTAGGTCCAATGTAGTTTCATGGAACCTCAATTTTGGGGAATCTTGGTATGTAAAATTTGTTGTTACATAGTCTGGAAAAAACTGATTCAGTCTTGAACCATCACCAGCCTGTAAAATGAATAAACAGGTGGGAGAGTGACTCAGGTCTCCCAGGAAGGCTGCAGGGCCCTCTCTGGGGTGGCCCAAGAATGTTCACAGCCAGCCTTGGACCAAGGGACAAAGGCCCAAGGCCTGTGATGACTGCCCAATTGCACAAGTGGCCTGTAAGTATCATTGGTTGTGGTTAATGGCTTTAGATATTTCCTTCAGGATGGTATATACCCCTGCTACTCGGAAGCAAAAACCTGGCTGAACAAAGAACAAATAATTGAAATCGGACTTGAAATTTTATTCTAAATGTAGACAAACACTGAGCCAATGAACAAAATACCCACCAACCGCCACATAGTAGGCACTCAACAACCACATCTTGAATGAATCAATAAACAAATGAGGAAATAATGAACCTATTCAGCACCAACTCATGTTGTAAATAAAAATCTCTTTGGATAGGTTGCACACCAATTTAAAATATTATCATTGTTTTGGCATAGAAGTCAATCTGCAGAGCTCTCCAAGTTCTATGCCTCAGCAAGAACATTCTATAAAGTGGATATGATGAAACCTATTTCAGAAATATCTCTAATAAAGTAAATTGAAATCTAAATTAAGCAATTCCAAATTCTGCATCTACAAAATGCCAGGGCTTTTGCTGGGGAATTTTGTGTTTATTATGTTCCCTAATACAACAACCTCATGAAGGAGATATCAGCCTCTCTTTCACAGACAATAAAACAGACCTGGAGCCATTTAGCAGTTTAGCAAAAACCACCTCAATAGAAAGTGATTTTTGAAAGAGTAGCCACACTTTACTTCATTAATGCAGTTACCTACTGAAGATGTTTTTTCAAAGTTTCTACTATATTCTGAACACTCAGAATATGTGTGCAAGGACACACTCATTTCATCACATGAGAAGTTTTAAATGTTAACATCCACAGGAATGCCTTGATGTGAGAAAAGACGGCAATTTCTCTGAGCAATGTGCTGGATGATGTTTGATGGAAAAGGGGGGAAAGTTAAGGTTTATCATCTCCTGTTTTGTACGACTGACTTGAGCGTTAGTGTCCAGCCTCTACAGAAGGAAAATCAAGCACCTCTGCCGTTTCCTAACTGCCTTTCACGGAAGTCTAGCGTTGAGGGAATAAGGAAGACACAAGCTTACACGTTAGTAACCTGTGGGCAAAAAGCAAGCACATGTTCGTTTGGTCCAGAAAAGGCTCTGAAGCTTTTTTCATTAATTTCCAAAATTTAACAATTGGGAAATTCATAGAAAATTCTGTATCTTTCACATCTCTTAAAAAAAAAAAAAAAAAGGAAGCTAAATAACACTGAGCCTGCCTTCCTAGTAGCTGCCCCTTCAACTCTGTGCCCCAGATTAACACTTTCCTTGTTATGTCCCCTGTTTGTCTAGGTAGGCATGTGAGGTCGCAATGTCTGTATCTTGTGGTTCTTAGACTTTAGAGACCATCATTATCACCTGGAGGCAGGGACAAGGGTCAAGCGAGAGAGGCACTTGCCTCATGGGCAACATTCACGGAGGTCCCAAAGACCTTAGAAAGCAAGATAAATAATATTTTACTGCAATAGATAAAAACTGAAATTTAATGTAAAATGGTCAAAATATCACCATTTTCAACAAAGACAGAATCCAACCGTGCAGTTTGCATAATCTTGCCTTGCTTTCCTCAACCTAAACGTGGCCCCTGCCTGGAGGGCTTTTTAAATCACAGACCTAAGACCCACTTGGAGAGTTTCTACTTTGGTAGATGTGGGGCGTGGCCATAAGATTGGCATTTCTTCCCTGGTGACACTGATCCTGCTGGTCTGACGACCACACTGGGAGAAACACTGGTCAGAGGACGTGGCTTGCCTCTCCTCCAGCCTTGTGAACCGTGAAGCATGATTTTGTACATGTTGCATATTAGCATTATTCTTATCCCCCATCATGACATAGCCATACCACACCTGTGCATAGAGGAAAACATGAAAAAATATAAGCCCTTAATTCTACCTATTCTACCCAGAGATTCAGTAGACAAAGAGAATTGAATACAAAGAATTATATATCTATAATAATATATATAATAATAATAATAAATATATATAATAATATATAATATATATATATTTTTCACACTGGTATCTTAAGGTCATAGGTATAAAATATCAAAATGTATCTCCAAGACCTTTCAAAAAGAAGGCAGCACCACCTGGAAACTCAGACCATTATTTTCTACTTAAGCCAAAGATAGTATTTTCTCTTAGTAAGATAATGCTGTTCCTGAGATAGTATGTGCATTAGTTTGTTACAGGCAATTTAATATTTGCCTTATGTTCTTCAGAAATTGTAGCCAATTCTGGTATGGGATGCCTTCACTGACCATAATGTCAGGGAACTTCCATACAAAATGGATGGAGGCAGTAAATGAGTATCACTATAACTGAACGTAACTCTGTATGTGTCAAGGTTGAAACTCGTAGTTTTGTGTTTTGCTTAAATGTTTCTCACCATCTCTTATCACAAGTTTGTCATAGTCACATGTTCTGTGAGCTTCGATGTCCAGGGAAAGGATGTTGAGTTCCACGGTAGAATCTGGGGCCTGAATGAGCCACATACAGTCAGCGCTGTTACTGTAGCTTTCGGGCCAGCCTGGGGAGAAAAGAAAGGCTGGCGCATCTCCTGTCCTCAGGAACCCACCACAAGCACCTGTAGAATGAAAAACAACATCTATGAGATACCTCTGACGGAGGAGAATCTAGCCCGTTCATTTTAAAGTGGCAGCTCTGTACCAAAAGGACACAACCAGTTACAACAAAGTTCTCAAAGAAATCTAGAAATATTTTATTAAACCTGCTGACTCACAAAGCTGTGATTTCTGTTCATTTATTTTTTGTGTAAGAAAAACACTGCGTTCTGCTTTTTTCACCATAGCCTTGCCACACGGCCCGTTTATTAGTGTCTTAGTGTCTTTTATTTGTTAAGCACGAAGTTAGTCCACGTAGAAGACCTTCTTTTATTATCATCATTATTATTATTATTAATGTTTCCTCTGTACTTTACCTTTTTTGAGAGAGAGCGAGAGAGAGAGAGAGAGTGCCCAAGCATGAGTTGAGGACGGGCAGAGGGAGAGAGAGAATCTTAAGCAGGCTCCACGCTGAGCATAGAGCCTGACACAGAGCTCAACCTCACGACCATGAGATCATGACCTGAGCCCAAATCAAGAGTTGGATGCTTAACCGACTGAGCCACCCAGGCGTCCCTCCTCTGTATTCTAATCTTTACTTTTTTCAGCATAGCTGTTCACCATGTTATTTATATGTGGGCAATTTTAAAATCATTTTCAAATTAGTAAAATGTATAACAACAGCCTTTCTTCATTTCTTATTAATTTTTTAAACAATTAGCTTCGTTAAAGTATTCTTTGTGTGTCATAAAACGTACCTTTTAACATCTACAATTCAGGGGCTTTTAGTTATAGTTACAAAGTTCTGTAACTATCAGGGCTAATTTTAGAACACTTTCACCATTCCAAAAAGACACTTTATACCAATTACCACTGATTGGCTATTTTCCACTCTACCAGTCCATGGAAACCACTAATTTACTTTCTGTCTCTGTCTATGGATTTGCCCATTCTTGCCATTTCATATACATATAATCGGACAACACGTGGCCTTTTGTGACTAGCTTCATTCACTTAGCATAATGGTTTAAGGTTCATCCGTGGCATATTTCAGTATTTCTTTCATTTTCCTTCATTCTTTTCATTTCCTTGCTTTAGGCCTGTCCAGTACTCCACTGTCTGGATATATCACATTAAGTTTTATCAGTTGTGCGATATTTGGGTTGCTTCTGCTTTTTCACTATTATGAAGAATTCTTCTATGAACATTCAGTTTATACATTTTTATGTGGACTATATGTTTTCAATTCCATCAGGTATATGACTAGGAATGTAATTGCAGGATCATATGGTAACCCTGTGTTTCAATTTTTGAAGAACTGATAAACTGTTTTCCAAAGTGGTTATAACTTTTTATAATTTTACCAGCAATACACAGGGTTCTTATTTTTCCACATCCTTGCCAACCCTTGTTATTGTTTGCTTTTGCCAACCCTTGTTATTGTTATTGATTGATTAAAATCATCCTGGGAATTTTAAATATATATATTTTTTAGTATACCATTTTAATTCACCTGTTCTTTTTTTTTTTTTACTATACATACATACATACATATATTATTTTTATTGAGAGACACACAGAGAGAGAACACGTGCAAGTGGGGAAGGGGCAAAGGAGAAGAATGCAGAGAATCTTAAGCAGGCTCCAGGCTCCGCATTGTGGCCTGACACAGAACTCGGTCCCATGACCGTGAGATCATGACCTGAGCCAAAATCAAGAGTCAGATGCTCAGGGGCACGTGGGTGGCTCAGTTGGTTGGGCGTCCGACTTTGGTTCAGGTCATGATCTCATGGTTCATGAGTTCGAGCCCCACATTGGGCTCTGTGCTGACAGCACAGAGCCTGGAGCCTGCTTCAGATTCTGTGTCTCCCTCTCTCTCTCTGCCCCTGCCCTGCTCACACTGTTTCTGTCTCTCAAAAAAGTGAATAAACATTAAAAAAAAAAAAAAAGAGTCAGATGCTCAACTGACTAAGCCACTCAGGCTCCCCTACTATGTATATTTTTAAGTTATTTTCTCAGTGGTTGTTCTGGCAGTTACAATTTACATCATAATTTGAAACAATGTAGTTTGGGTTAATACTAACTTAATTTGAATGGTACACAAAACTTGGCTCCAATAAAATTCTATTTCCATCCCCATCCTTTGATGCTATTTTTGCCATAAAAATTATACATTTAAACATTACAAATCCATCAACACAGTTTTATAGTCATTGCTTGATACAGTTGTCTTTAAATCAGAGAGCGGGAGAATTACAAACAAAAATGCATTTGCAATGTCTTTATATTTACTTATGTCATTATCTTACTGCATATACTATTTATTAGTTGTCAAGACATGCTATGGTACTTTCATTTCAGTCTAAGGCCTTCCACTAGAATTTCTTTTAGAGTAGATCTGCTGGCAATAAATTCTCTCCATTTTCATTTATCTTGGAGTCTTTGAATTTCTCCTTAGTTTGGAGGATATATGTGCTGGGTATAGACTTTTGACTTTTAATCAACAGTCTTTTTATTTCAATACTTTGAATATGTCATTCCACTGCTGTCTGGCTTTCATGGTTTCTGATGAGAAGCTAGGTGAGGACTTCTTTTACATGATGGATCACTTTTTCCTGGTGCTTTGAAGATGATCCCTTTTTCTCCAGCTTTGATAGTTGGTGACTTATCTAGGTGTAGATTTCAGACAGCTTATCCTATTTGGAGTTTACTGGGATTCTTGGGTGTGTAGAATAATATTTTTCATCAAATTTGGGATTTGGACACTGTATTCAAATATTCTTTGTCCCCCTTTATCTCCCTCCTTTTCTGGGGCTTTCATTGTACATATATTAGTATAATTGATAGTTTCTGAGGCTCTGTACAATTTTTTTCAGTCTTTTTCCTTCTTTCCCATGGACAGGCCAATCTCAATTGACCTATCTGCACGTTCGCTGATTCTTTCTTCTATGTGCTCAAATCTGTAATTGAGCCCATCCAGAGAATTTCAATTATTATACTTTTCAATTCTAACATTTCTAGTTGGTTTTTTTCTTTTCATAATTTCTATCACTTTATTGATAGTCTCTGTTTGGTGATATATTATTCCCATATTTTCTTTCAATTCTTTAGACGTGGTTCCTTTTAAGTTTTCAACACATTTATAATAGCTAACTTAAAGTCTACATGTGTTGGGATATGCCTATAAAGCTCTAGTAGGCAGTTTACAACTCTGCCTCAGTCTTCACTTCCTGCTTACACAGACCCTCAAGATCACATAGAGTTGAGAGATCAGGGCCCTCACGTCCTCTCTTGGACATGTGCACAGTCCTGCACCTGTGTGTGGCTTTCTAAACTTCCAGAAATATGTCAGAGTTTTCCAAAGCTCCCTATGGGTATCTCATTCCCCAGGATTTTCCTTTTACAGTTTTATTCACCCTCTTGTTAGCTGCACCTGGTATTACTGCCACATATAACTGTGATGTTAAACAGTCACCACTGACTGTTTTCTACAAACACCCTGGGGATAGGGCTATGGGCACAGAACAACCGCTGAGGCAGGTCAAATGAAGACAAGTCCTGAGAATGGAGCTTTCCTAGGAAGCTGCCAGATAGGTCAAATAATGGTAATTCCTTAGGAATAGGAGGTTTTCTGTAGCTCTCAACCTGTTCTACTCCTTCCAGTAGTCACTCAACTACTGGTTTTGCAGCAACTATAGTTGAGGATTCTGCGAGGCAACTGTAAAGCTGAGGCAAGGGGAGAGATGGAAATAGGGAGAATTAAGATGCCAGAAAGCTGACTATTTTCCTGAGATTCAGCCATCATTCTTGAATAAACGCTCTTTAGATTGTTGCGAGCTTTGATGAATTTCCAGGGTTCTCAAAAGCTGATCTTGACAATTTTGACAATGTTCTCATTGTTTTCCTGCAGGAATGCTTTTTCAGAGGTCCTCACCCCACCATTCCAGAGGTTTCTGACTTTTATACCAGTACATGTTTGAATCTTACTAGGATCACCAGGAAGTGAGTGCAAACTTTTATGGGACTAGGTCCTAATTCTTGTGTCCTATTTCTACACAGGCTACAGAAGTAAAGAAAAAAAGAGACAAATGAAAGAAATTTTCAAGTGGAAGACTTTAATATTACTCAGGGTCTTCAAATGTTAAGATTTTCCTTTATGTAAAATATTTCTTACCTTGAATTTATAAAAGGCAGTTATCAAACTAACCGACTTGGGGTCATTATTCTTTTTGGTCAAATATTCATTTTCCCTCATTTATAAACACATGCTGACATTGCAATTCCTGATCCTTTTGTGGTTGAGTGAGGTCATTTGACCAGTTTGAGCCAATGAATTATGAGCAAAATAATTTTGTCACTTTTAAGCTGAGCACTTTTGTACTGAGACATGCCAGAGCTCTCCTTCCTCTGGCCATGATCACAGTCAATGTCCCAAACAATGTCAGCTCCAACAGCCTGGGCTATGCAGTGATACTGATGACAAGGCACTTAGTTAATCCAAGAAGAATATGTAACACAAACCAGAAAGAAACTTTATGATTTTTCACCAACTCAGAGTTTGGAATTGTTTGCTATCGCAGCATAACTGATTGTGTCCTGACTGATATGCTGACTAACCTTCTACTCGATGTGTTTAATTTCCTTCAAATGATCCTCATCCACATTAAGCTCAGTTTCCTTTGCTTTCTTTTCTTCTGCCTGTACCACATGCTTTGTCATTAAATAATTTAATTACTAAATTGTTATTTAACTGACATATGAATACTTTGTCTTTCCCAAGTATTTTTAAGCTCCTGGAGAGTTGAGATCAGATCTTTGTCCCTTTACTTAATTGTCTCAGTGTATCTATAGCAAATCCTCAATAAATATTTATTGAATTAAACTAAACATATGCATGTGTAAGAAATGCTGATGGTACAATGTGCAATATATATTTTAAAATGTTAAGCTTTTTACATTTTTTTTTTAGTTTTAATGAATCTTTCAGAATGCGATGCCCCCCATCATCTAGGTAACTAGTAAATTATAAAATTCTCTTATCTTCTTACTTTCACCTTCCCTTGTTCTCAAGGAAAATGAAATTTATGATATAATCACTCATCCACTTAACTCATCTAATTACAGAGCTTAAGTATGAGAAGAAAATTTGTCATTTTTGAGTACTAAATTATATTTGTTGATATAATATTTTCCATGAGTAAGTGGTTCTTTCTCTAACTTGAGATTCGTGGCTATAAAAAAAGCTTAATTCAAGTTTACTTAGAAGAGCTATCCAGAATTAAATGGATAGCTTCAAACTGCATTTGGCAATCTTGCTGATGGTTCTTTGCTCTTAGATAAGTAGATTAATATTTTAAGAAAGAGATTCATATTCAATTTTATGGAAACATCTTGTAAGGGGGGGTGGAAAAAAACATCTCAGAACAGAATATTCTAGGTGCATTAAATGAAAACAAGTATGAATGATACATTAATCAGTTACCTCTGCCAATACAAATTCCCAAGAAGTTAGAAGCAAATAGACTCTAATCTTTTAGGATATATTTAGTCTTAGAACAAGTTCAAAGTTTGAATATTCTTCAATGAGAACCTATGATAATGTGTCTCAATCAAGTACAGCTGATCCTTGAGCAGTGCAGGGCTTAGGGGTGCCAACCCCCAACACAGTAAAAATTCCACATGACTTTAAGTAGCCCATGTGCCCAGCATAGGCTCAAGCTCATGACACTGTGATTAAGAGCCTCATGCTCTACTGACTGAGCCAGCAGGTTCCCCCAAAATCCATGTAACTTTTGACTCCCCCAGAACTTTATTACTAATCGTCTACCATTGACCAGAAGTCTTACAGATAACAGTCAATTAACACATATTTTGTATGTTACATGTATTACATGCTATAGTCTTATAATAAAGTAAGCTAGCTAGAGAAAAGAAAATGCTGAGAAAATTGTAAGGAAAAGAGGGGCGCCTGGGTGGCTCATTCGGTTAAGCGTCTGACTTCAGCTCAGGTCATGATCTCATGGTTCGCAAGTTCAAGCCCCACATCCGGCTCTGTGCTGACAGCTCAGAGCCTGGAGCCTGCTCCAGATGCTGTGTCTCCCTCTCTCTCTGCTCCTCACCAGCTCACACTGTCTCTCTCTTTCTCTTTCTCTCAAAAATAAGTAAATGTTAAAAAAAAAAATTTTAAATAAGGAAAAGAAAACACATTTACAGTACTGAACTGTGTTTATCGAAAAAATTCTCATATAAGATTTTTTCAATCGCCTTCATTTCAAACTTGTGTTGTTCAAGGGTCAACTGTATACCAAGGTTGGCAATATCCCCCAAACTGGGCTGTCAGACTTCTATGACAACCCATAAAAGCCATTCAAAATTGTTTAAATAAAATTTTAAGGAAAAATCAGTCTCCCCAAACACTGCTTACCAAGGGAATTAAGGATGTCTTAAACATAGTCAAATAAAAGTTTAACAATTAGGCTAATTTTACCTTAAAACATGAGTTTATGACCAACTAAGGAGAAAGTGAAGCATTTCCGAAGGCACATTTAAAATGAAATCTAGAAAAGGGGTGCCTGGGTGGCTCAATTGGTTGAGCTTCCCACCTTAGCTCAGGTCATGATCTCATGGTTTTGTGAGTTCCAGCCCTGAATCGGGCCCTCTGCTTTCAGCACAGAGCCTGCTTCAAATCTCTCTGCCCCTCCCCCACTCACTCACTCTCTCAAAAATGAAAATAAACATTTTTTTAAAAACTTAAAAAAAGTGAAATCTAGAGGAAAAACAGTTACTTCTGTCTTCTAGCTGACCCATAATATTGTGTGTGTGTGTGTGTGTGTGTGTGTGTGTGTGTGTGTGCATGCAGAGCATTTACAAATCAAATTTTCAGAGATCTCTAAAGGAGTCTCTAGAAGTTATAAGTAGAATGCCTCATGGATATCAAACCCCTAATTAATATAAAAAATATAATGGGAAAAATATAAAAAAACCACAAATGTACAGTTTTTACAAAAGGCCGTATTTATGAAATTAAAAGAACACCTGATATATATGGAGGGTTTTAGGGCTGCACTTATTCTTAGTAATTTACATATTTGCCACCTATTAAGGGAAGGCCCTTTGAAACCTATTATGGGAAGGCCCATGCAGTGAAACCCAAAAACAGAATTTTATTTATTACCATTTGGTAATACGTACCTGGAGCAATCGTAGGGGAAGGTCCAACAGAGACATTCATTGCAAACCACTCCAGAAGGAATCCTTTCCCTGAGATTGAAGAGTCAGAAGAAAACTGAAATGTCAAGGAATTTCTAGAGGAGCTAAAAGATTTGGTCTGGGTACCACAGTAAGTTCCAATTAGGCGGGAATAAACACCAAGCCCATCGTAAATCTGCATGTAAAAAAAAAAAAAAAAAAGATAATACAGCACTGAATTCAAGTAATTACCTCTATTTTTCTTCATAAAAAAGAAAACTAAAAGGTTGCCTTGTTATTATAATTTCATCATAATGAAAAAAATAAACAAGTAAACACCCTATGTCAGTTGAAATAGAAAGCACCATTAAATATAAAATATGACTGCAAAACATTTTAAGTGTTTTAAAATAATTTCATCTTTGCTGCAGAATTATATGAATTCATAAGCTGTATGCAATATAACTCATTATTTGATCTACGGTAAAATTTAGGGGTGGAAAATTAGGAATCAAGATAGTTGTACGACAATAGAATTTATTGAATGTGCTTTGGGGCCTCAAAGGAAGGAATTAAAAAGTAACAGAAAAAGCAACAAGAAGAAGGAAAGGTTTAAACAGACAGGTGTCGGAAAGTAGCATTAATGACAACAAAAGAGTGACAGCTTGCGAGGGCTCAACACACATTCAAATCAATTATTTTTTTTCATTTGGTTGAAAATATGAAGTTACCTATTTAGAGACATATTTTTATAGTTACAAACACATAGCACGGAGCACATTGTTTTTTTCGGCACATGTGAAAAAATGCCATCCAACCGTATTTCCTATCCTTCACTTCATTTTGTAAATAATTTGGAACAAGTTCATTGAAATTGTTATAAATTTCTCTGCCGAAGCTATGAGATAAGCTGTTTTTCAAACTATGTAATAATGATTTCCACACATCCGAAGCACCTTTAGGTACTGAACTCTAGGTGAGGCCCTGCAGACCCAAGATGAATAAAATGGAATCCTGGCCTTTGAGAATCTGATAACATAGTTAAACTCACAGAAGGAGAAAGTAGACTGATGGTTCCCAGGGGCTGGGGAGAGAGGGAAATGGGGAAATGTTGGTCAAAGGTTACAAAGTTTCAGTTATGCAAGATGAATAATTCTGGAGATCTAATGTGCAGCAATGTGACTACAGTTAATACTGAAATATATCGTACTGTTTCTGTATTATATACTTGACATTTGCTAAGAGGGTACATCTTAAATATTCTTTCACACACACAGACATATACGCACACAAAATCCAAATGATAACCATGCAAGGTGATACAAGTATTAATTAGCTTGACTGTAACAATTATTTCACAATGTGTACATAGGTTACAATATCAAGTTGTACATCTTAAATATACCCAATATTTATTTGTCGAATATACCTGAATAAAGCTAAAAAAAGAAAAAAGAATGTGACAGTGTTTTTGAAACTGATGCAGTAACCAAAATCTGGATGGCAATAACCACCACAATTTTATATTTATTTATTTAAAAATGATCCTTCAAACTTTTAACACTCTAACATAAGAATACACAAGAAAATGAGATATGAGAGAGAATACTTAACTAAGATATACATATACACATAGACAAAGCCCAAGAGGTAAATTACAATAATGCTAAAAATAAAACTTAGAGAATCCAAAGATAATGAATATAATGACAGAATTACCTTTTCATAGGTAATCTAGAAGAGGTAATCATGATCCAGGGAGGCCACCCCATGTGATTTACAAATGCTTCAACTGACATTAACTTGATTTGTTTTTGCAAATAGAAATTCACCAAAATTTACTAACACTGATTGCCCTTGGATACTCACCCTTAATTTGTCATAATAGCAGTTTTGAGTTGCTTCAATGTCTATCTCCAAGATTCTACCATGGATAACTTGAGACGCATCCACATTTACTATCCATTGGTAATCAGAGTTGTGGGGGTAATGTCCAGGCCATAAGGGAGAGGCGACTTTCCCATGAGTTCCCACAATATTATCATTGCCAAATACTAGGAGGGAAAACAGAGCAGTAAATCAGAAGTACTTAGAATAGCTCTTTAATCAAATGAAAGAAACAAAAGGCAAGGGGTGTTGAAAAGGATGGACTTTTAATTGGCTGTGATTTCTATTCTGAACACTGGAAGAAATATTGCTTCCCTTTTGATTTCTGTACTATCTACTAATTCCTTGGAGAACAGTGATTTTGCGAATGGAATTTCATCTCCTAAGAAGGTGGCATGGTGTGAAAAGAGGAGATAACTTCTCATGTGAAAAGGGGTTCCCAGACCCCAGGAGACCTGATGACAAGTGAAGGGGTATTACCAGGCTCATTCTCTATTTTGTTTACCTATTTTCCTTTTTACAAAAGAATGGGACATGTTTTCAAATTTTTGGCAAGAGAAACAGGCATATTGGAATGCCGTGAAAAACAGCTAATTATGGAAAAGTCAAGTTAGAAAATAAAAATATTAACATTATATTCTATTAGAAGAAAACCCTGTTGTTATAATATCTGAGCACTTAATTCAATCCTAAAATATACTCAGTGTTTTGAATTTGAAGAATAGAGAGTTTGTGACTTCAAACGAAATACCCTTGGTATCAATATGCTCAACCTGAACTAAATACGTTAGAAGGTTCTAACAAAATATCATGTAAAAAGTTTAATATAACATTAGGTAGAAACGAGCTTAAAACGATTACTAGAGCCACTCTCCCTTGCTCCTGGTGGGCCATGCACATGTAATTTAGTTTTTATAATATATTTTAAAATGAAGTAATTCCACAAATACAACAAATCTAGGAGAATAGAGTTCAGGATTCTTCACTTACTACATTACTAAAAAATTTGTTATCCTTTCTAGTTTGTAGGATGTTCTCTGGAAACCATCGATAAAAGAGAAGCAACTTACTGTTAGTAAATGTGGCTTGGAAGCCTATGCCACTGCCTGAGCCATCGGAGACAAATCGGATCCACAGTCTGTGCCCAACAATGGATGAATAATTGAGGGGGAGGACATTTCCACAATATCGCCCCACCAAAGTACCAGTGGCGTTTCCTTCGCGGATCTCCACAAAATCCCTGTTACAGTCCTGAGAATCCTCCAACTGGAAAGTTCTAATTTGAAAAGAGAGAGAGAGAGAGAGAGAGAGAGAGAGAGAGAGAGAGAGAGTGAGTTTTGGAGGATTAAACTGATAGAATAAGCTTTGAGATTATCCCGAAACACCTGCTGGTTTCTTTATAACTGTTCTTTATAAAACTTTAACTTTAATCACGTTATCTTTGAGCCAACTCCAAAAATTTCTTTTCCCCAAATTTGCTGAAATGCCTGTTGCAGAGATGCAAAGATTAATACACGGCCTTCAAGGACTTTTCTTTCTAGGGGGAAAGATTGGGCAGGAATACAGGACAAGACACATTATAAGGTAGAATATCATAAAGTGCCCTCGGAGCTAGAAGCGTTCGAAGATTCGGAGGCAGACGCCTCACATCGGATTGTGAGGCTCAGTCACAGCTTAACAGAGAGATTGTTTCTGAGATGGAAATATAAACATTAGCTGGACTTAAGGTACAGAAATGGTGAGCACAAAACGCATGTCGATAAGAGCACATACACAGAAAAAGGGTGAGGCTTATTTAGAAATCTGTGAGAGTTCTAGTTTGGTTAGAACATTGAGTACTTTTAAGAAAACATTAGGAGACACAGCTGAAGCAGTATCATGGGCTAATTTTGCCAGAGCTTAAGTGACAAAGGCATCTGTACTTAATTTCTGAAGAGGTAGGCGAAATATGGGATTTGTAACAATAGAGGCTAGAGTTCGGAAATGCGGCCTATTCAACTTGTATTATAATCTGCAGTTATGATGATATGGGAGAATGAAAGACAGGAAAAACATCTACTCAATGATTGCCACAGATAACATATAGAGTCTGGAACATGTAAGTGTTAAATGAATGCTTTCAGAATGTAGCTTTAGTGCTTTATAAACTTGGACATAATCAAGACGGTGTGAGGGGGGCCTGTGGGGTGCAGTCAGTTAAGCACCCAACTCTTGATCTCGGCTCAGGGCATGATCTCACAGTTCATGAGTTTGAGCCATGCGTTTGGACTCTGCACTGATGGCACAGAGTTTGTTTGGGATTCCGTCTCTCCTCTCTGCCCCTACCCTGCTTATGCTCATTTCTCTCTCTCTCTCTCTCTCTCTCTCTCTCAAAATAAATACACTTTAAAAAATTGTTAAAAATCAAGATAGTGTGGTATTAGTGCAAGGGTAGACAAAGAGTTGAATGGAACAAAAGAGAAAGTCCAGAGAAGAACCCACCAATACAGCCCAATCCACGCTGCCAACATAATTCAATGGGGAAAAGAAAGTCATTTTAACACGTGGTGTTTCAATTACTGAATATCCTTATAGAGGGAAGAAAAGACAAAAAATCCTCAACCTCTACTTCTCTCCACACACAGAAAGTAATTTAATATTCCTCCTAGATATACACATAAAAGCTAGAACCATAAGCTCCTAGAATAAAACAGAGAATATCTTTACAACCTTGGGGAAGGCATATATTCCTTAGATATAATGCAAAAGGCATTACCCATAGGATTTAAAAAATTAATAATTTGACTTCATCAAAAATTAAAATTTCTCATTAAAGACATGACGAAGAAAATGAATAGGCAGGTTACAGACTGTGTAGGGGGAAGAAGAGATCATTACAAAACATATATCTAACAAGGGACTCATCTCTGGAATATAAAAGGAATTCCTACCAAAAAAAAAAACATGAAAAAAACAAATCACCAAGTTAAAAATGACAAGAGATTTGAACAGACACTTCAACAAAAGTTGAGTGAATAGCTGATGAGAATGTCCAAAATATTTGATGTCATTAGTCACCAGAACAGTGTAAATTAACTATCACAGTAAGCTATCATTTTATACCCTTCAGAATGGCTAAACTAGAAAAGACTGACAAGATCAAATGTTTGGCAAGCATATACAGCAACCGGAAGTCTCATGTGTTTCTGGTGGGAATGTATACTGATAGAACCACTCTGAATAATTATTTGGCAGTTTCTTGTAATACTAAATATACATCCAGTTAATGCCCCGGAACTTCCTCTCCAAGATATTTACCCAAGAGAAATAAAAAATGCAAGAGCATACTAGTATCCTGAATATAAAAGATCTCTTACAACTCAAAAATAAAAAGACAACTCAAGTAATAGCAAAAGAACTGAAAATGCAGTGCCCCAAAGAAGATATATTATGAATGGCCAATAAGAACATGAAAAAATGCTCAGTCACTAGTTATTAGAGAAATGCAAAGGGAGCCTACAATAAGGTAACACTTCACCCCCATTAGGATGGCTATTATTTAAAAAATGGAAAATAACAAATGGTGATGAGGATGTTGAGAAATTGGAACTCTCAGGCATTGTAGGAATGTAAAATAGAGCAGCCACTGTAGAAAACAATTTGGCGATTCTTCAAAAAGTTAAGCATGGAATTACCATATTCTACTTTTAGGTATGTACCAAATTCTACTTTTAGGTATATACCCAAAGAAATTAAAAGCACGGGCTGAAACTAACATTTGTATATCAATATTTATAAAAGCATTATTCACAATAGCCAAAAGCTGGAAACGACTCAAATGTCCATCGGTAGATGAATGGAGAAACAAAATGGATAAACAAAAATGTATAAACAAATGACTGGACAAACAAAGCTATATATAGTTATATAATTATATATATTATATATAAATAAAATTACACATAGTTATATATAATTTGATATATAAAATGTTGATAAACAAAACAAGATACAGCTATGCATTTATCTATCTATATATAAAATCACATTTTATATACACACTGGATGATTCAGCCTTGAAACAGAATGAAATTTTGATACATGCTGCAACATACATGAACACTAAAAACATTATGCTCAGTGAAATAAGCCAGACACAAAAGGACATGTATGATTCTACTTCAATGTGAAAACTAGAATAGAGAAATTTGTAGATTCAGGAAGTAGGATAGTTTACCGACGGTTGGGGACAGGGAGTTATGTTTAAGGAGTATAGAGTTTGTTTAGTATGATGGAAAAGTCTCAGAAAAGGATGATAGTGATGATTGCACAGAATTGTAAACGTATCTTATGTCACAATAAGCTGAAGAAAAAAAAACAAAAACAAAAATAAAAAAAAGAAACACCTAAAAAAAAATCAGTATTTAAAGTTGCCCACAGATGACACAAAACAGAAATCTGTGCCCAGATGATTTTCTGGGGGAATTTCAAAGCTTCAATGAAATCAATAGCCCAACCTCAATGTTAGGCAAACTGTAACAACGCATAGAAAGGAGTCTCCAGCATTTCAAGGTTAGTATAATCTTGAGAACAAAACCAGTCAAGGGAAGCCAAAGAAAGAAAAGTATAGGTCAACCTCACTTAACGATATAGATGAAAAATCCTAAATAAAATATAAGCAGCATGGATCCATCAGTTTGTAAAATATATAAATCTAATCAAGTTGGACTAATAATGCTTTAAGATTAGAAGACCTAGGGGTGCCTGGGTGGCTCAGTTGGTTAAGTGTTCAACTCTTGATTTCGGCTCAGGTCATGATCTCATGGTTTGTGAGTTCGAGCTCTGTGTCAGGCTCTGCACCAAAAGTATGGAGCCTGCTTGGGATTCTCTCTCTCCCTTTCTCTGCCTTGCCTCTGCTCATTCGCTCCCTCCCTCTCTCTCTCTCTCTAAAAATAAATAAATAAGGGGCACCTGGGTGGTTCAGTTGGTTAAGCGGCCGACTTCAGCTCAGGTCATGATCTCACAGTCTATGAGTTCGAGCCCCACGTCGGGCTCTGTGCTGACAGCTCAGAGTCTGCAGCCTACTTCGGATTCTGTGTCTCCCTCTCTGTCTGCCCCTCCTCCACTCATGCTCTGTTTCTCTCCCAAAAATAAGTGAACATTAAAAATAAGTAAGTAAATAAATAAATAAATAAATAAATAAATAAATAAAACTTTAAACAATTTTTTAAAAAGATTAGAAGGTCTATAAGAAAATTCACACCACACAAACACACACACACACACACACACACACACACATGCACACACACACACTTAACAAAGATAGATGCAAAATATATTAAGAGAGAACCCATGACAATTGCAGGAAAACATTGGATAAAACTCAACACCCACTCATCATAAATAGTCAGAAAATTAGGAATAGAAGGAAATTTTCCAAATGGGATGACAAACGTCTACCAATGCCTGCAGCAAATATACTTAGAAGTAAAAATTTCAAAGCATTTCCTTTGAATCAGAAACAACACAAGGGAGCCTGCTCTCATCACTTTGTTCCTCATTACACTACAGTGTTTTCCAGAGAGACAAGACAAGGAAACGGGGGAAAGGTTGTAAGGATTGGAAAAGAAGAGCTATAAGTTAATATTTAGGAGAGCTCATTCACTGATAAATACTTATTGTGCACCTTAATGTGTGAGGTCCTCTTCTCGGCACTAAATATACAGCAGTAGAAAAGAAAGAAGAAAATCTGTGTTATTCTAGAGAATACAATGGTGGCTGGATAAGACATACAGAAATCGGTAGGGATTCCTTATACCAGCAACAAAAAATTTAGAAACTGCAACTTAGTTAACACCTACTCAACAATTTTTACTGTCTTCCATGTTGCCAGACATTGTGGGGTAGGACGGTGAAGAACATAGAGAATTTTCCGCCCTTTTGGGAGCTTCTATTCAAGAAGGAGAGATAGATAATAAATAAGTAGACATATAAGGAGGTAGTGAACAATTCTAGGAGGAAAAATTAATTTGAGGTGTTATTTTTGGTAAAGTGGCCAGGTTATGTCTGTAAATTTTAACTGGATTCCCTTTGCAGTAGCAGCAGCCAAAAAGAGGTGTCTAGCGATAAGAGCTCTATTTTTAAAAATGTGAAAGTTTAACAAAGAACATAAAAGAAGAACACAATAAATGCAGAGATATTCCAAATTCAAGAATATGAAGAGTCAATAAAGATACTCCCGAAAATTAATGTATAAATTCAGTGTAATTCCAGTCCAGTCAACAAGTAGGATTCCATTTCTATAAAACATAAAACAGAAAGCAATACTATGTAGTGTGTATGGAGATTTATACATGCTACTCATATTATTACATATGTAATTTAGTGTATATATAGAAAAACAAAGCTATAAAATTATGAAAACACGCATGAAAGTGATACATATGCAATTCAAGATACAGGGTAACTCCATGATGAGTAAGTAAGGGGGACTTTTGCTACCCTGCAACATTTTATTTATTTAAAATTAATTTTTAAAGAAAAAAAAGTAACGGTTAAAAACTGTAGAGAAAGTGTATGCAAACTATTCTTTTTCCAGAAGTAATTGGAAGGAGTTTTTCCTGAGAAGAGGAAAGACAAGATAAAAAGGAGAAAGAATAACCTGGAAAGACTATAGAGGAGAAACTGCCAGAAAGGGGGGGAAAAAGTCACAAGAATAGAAAACTTCCTTCTCTATTGTGTGTACTTTTCAGTCAACACTCAACATTTTGTGTTACAAGATTTCACATGACGGTAAGTAGAGGGTTCTCCTGGGACTCTATCTCAGCTAATGGATTAGAGTGACAGAGAACCAGCCTGGAGGTTCTGGGCACCTCAAGCCCTTCTATGGGACCAGTGTATCAGGCACACCTCTGAGCATTCGCTACCAGGATGCTGGAACAAAGAAGTCAGATTTGCTCTACCACTGCTTCTCAAGCCAGATGCTAGCATTGGTAGGTCTCTAGCCAGACCAACAGTGAAGCTGTCGCTCTCACAATCCTACCAAGGTGAGGTACTACAATATAGATCATCTGTATCTATATTCTAGACACAGCTTTAGCAGCAAGCTATGACCCGTCACTGAATAGCAGAAGAAATCAAGAAAAATCCACATCAAGCTAACCCAACTCCACATTTGCCCTTAGGCCCATTGTCTTGCTTGACAATTCATTCTTTGTAATACAAAGCTTCTATCCACAATCATTTCTGGCAAGGAATCATTCTGAATCCATCTTTAGGATGACTGCCATGTTTAGCACTTAAATTCAGGCTCGGTGTTATTACCCATAATATCATCAACAATGTGAAATATGCTAAAACTGTTTGGTTTTGGGTTTGCTTCCCCGAAAGTAAGAAGAGAAGAAAGAGATCATTTTCCTCAGCAGGCGGTTTACATGAAATTGAATCTAAACCTTTCTACTAAAGGCAATCTGTGGTCCAGCAGCACCCGCACTGCCTGAGAACTTGCTGAAATGAAGAATCGGAACCCACCAACCAACTAAACCAGAATGTGGGTTTTCGCAAGATCCCAGGTGACTGGTGTGTACATTTCAGTAAGGTCCAACTGTCCAGGAGATTACTAAGTGGAGGTCTTTTCTGTTTGAGTGCCATACTGGTGCCATCAGTGACAAATTACAGAAAAGACATTTGGTCAGAAATGATGGCAGGATGATGCCTATAAGAGTCAAATTAAACTTCTAAAAAAGCTTATTGTTTTCTTGGAAGTCTTTGTTTTAGGCCGGTACATTTTATAAGCAAATCTACCCTCTTTCCAAATACTTTGGCTGAAATCTGTTAGTAAAAATATGATGTGGAACAAAAATAGTACAATCGCTGTTTCTCATTATCCCATTTTGATTCTTGAACCAAGATCAGTCACTTTCTAAAAGTACTCTGCAAGCATAAAATATATTTTCTGTTAATTCCTTTAAATATCTGTTTTACAAAAAAACTCCTTTTTAGATTCTATTTCTCCCTCCTCCTTTTCGTTACAGATTCAACCATAATTTCTCCGGTTTTTCTCCCTATTCAATTTCACCACAGGGTCCACAATCCAAACCCCATGATTTTGAACTTGACGTATTCCATATGCTTCTCACACAACCCCAGGGAATGTTTCCAAGCACCCATCTGGATACAGTTTAGACCAGGGCAGAAATAACTCACAGGCCTTGCCATAAAGCCCTTCTCATTATCCTGTACATAAAGAGGAACATCTTGCATTCTACAAAATTTGTTTTACAAAGAAAACTCAAGCAAGTAACACAAAATAACCAAAATTAACTTCTTATGGATGAGAAAGGAAAAGGCTGAGTCGTTAAGATTTGCCTATATGATAACTGGGATTTAGTGAAGTGGATGAACCAGCATTTTGTGTTTATCTCCTATCTTCTAGAAAGAGCTCAGCATCGCCCTTCTTATTTAACTGTGAAATGCCACACAAGGTATTTTAGAAAAGGCAGAGTGAGATCACTTAACATGCGCTGAGCATCTGGTATGCATCAACCTTGTGCTACACATTTGACATTTGACATCTTTAACGGTGGTCCTGTAGATGGAATGGATCTCTTTAGGTTTAAATAAATAACTTCTTGGCCTGAATTTATTAGTAACTCATCAAGAAATGGGATGTCTATCTTAAACATTCCCTTACCTGGCCCATTCCTGGCACCCACGGAATGTCAGATTAGTCAATAATGTGAGTATGGTAGAGACTCAAAGGAAAAAGACCAAAAAAGAAGCCCATTCATTTGGCAGTTATGAGGCCTCGTAAGCCATGGGAAGGACTTTGGGCTTTACCACAAGAACAACAATCATGTTTTATTCATCATTGTATATAAAGCATTGGGCATGGGAGTAACATGTGCTAACTATGTGAGCACACAGTAGGGCTTACACATATTTGTTGAAGAAAGGAAGACATATGTATCAGGTAAAAATTAGAGAGAGAGAGAACCCCCCCCCCCCAAAGAACTTTGAGCTTTTAGCAAAGACAAAAGCAAACAAAAATTTCTTTCCCATGTGGCAGCTTAACCTTGCTTTGCCTTTCAGGCACTCAGCGGGTGTCTTTGTTTTAACACAATGCCACTTGTTCCCTGAAGAGCACTGTCTGATTGATGGACTGAAAGAAAGCAACTTCAGATGTCTGAACATGGCCCACAAATGGGACTGTTCTTTCATTTAAATCCTTTCTTGATGCGCAGTACGGCTCCTCGAGGACAAGGGACAAGACTTTTGAATAAACAGGCCGGTGTCCTCAGAACAATCCTCTGCTCTCTACGCGAAATTGTTCTATTCTCTTCAAAAACGGAATTAGCAATCCCAAACGATGCCCAATAATGTGGAATATGATATAACAAGTAACTTTTCATTTAAAGCGGCAATGTAAACACTGAAATCTTTTCGCTCGGTGTTTGTTAAGTGGTGTTTGTCTACCACTGGTTTGGCGCGTCACAGGTACTTGTCTACTGATGGATGAAAAAGTCTTATGTCTCTTACCGTGTGCTTTTCACTATCCACTTCTAGGAAAAGCACATTATTGTTATTTAATGTAATCTAAGACCACTCTGAATGTGGCAGGATCCTACTATTAATTCCATATCCATAGTTTAATGAGGAACATGCCAGTGATTGTACAAACCAACCACTAAGTTCCTAAAAACTTCCAAAATTATTCTTCTGGATGGAGTAGAAGGGTAAGGTGGATTGGGGTAGAGACATGGTATACGGGGTAAGGAAGGCTTGATTGTGATGGGGATTCCTGCTGGAAGAAAGAAGGTTAGTATTTCTCTGGAAGATTCTAAATGTGTCTGATTCAGAAAAAGATACAGCTACTGTTCTCTGAAAATAAACATTCCACAAATTAGTGCACTAAGAGTTTAGGCATATCTTTCTCATAATGTTAGGCAGCGTTCTAGAACCATTCTCAAGAATTTTAATACCGTTTATAACCCAAACTATGACTAAACAGAGGAAATTTGGAAACAGTCTTCTTAAAGTTCCCACCATGTTCTCTAACAGTTGCTTGGACACATGCTATTAGTTGTCCATTCTATTAGTAACCGTGCTTCCTTCCTGCAGATTTATTCACACTGAAACAATACACCATAAAAAAAAAAGGGATTTACATAAAAGACAGCTGGAGCCGGTTGCCAGGGGAACTGACAATGTTCCAGACACATTCCACGTTAGAGGGATAAACTTCCGGGTAGCCAGGGCTGTTGAAGATGCCTTCAGCCATGTGGAAGGTTCCACCACAAGCTGGAAGAAAAGAGAAACAAAGTGAGTGCCAGAGTGAAGATCGAATATAAGATACCATAAGGACAAGGAGAAATAACTCTACCGGAGCTGTTAGCAGGATCAAAAGATATCCTATTTCCATTTCCAATGAAAAAACAATCCATGTCATATACAATAAGGAAAAGATTATGAAGACTGAAAATAAGCCACAGGATATGGTAGATCAGAAGGAATCTCTGTCGTTTCTCTTCTCAAAGCCATTTCTTGCTGCAAACTATAACTTCACATAATAAAAGACTTATTTTAACTCCACAACCACTCACTGTTTCTGGCCAGGATGATTTTCAACACTGGCCCTGAAAAGAAGGCAATGTTCCAGCTTTTGTCTCTCAAGAGAACACACACACACACACACACACACACACACACACACACATCTTCTAGGTGTTTTGTGCTTTTAACTGCCAATAATCAGGAAGCTGGCAGCTGACAAACAGCACACCCCTGGCCGACAGACCCAGTACCGGTGACTCCTCCCTCCCCTCCTCCCACCATGCCACCATCCATCTTGCCACCAGTGACAATACCCAGACCGGCCTGAGCCCAGCCGTGAGGCCAGGGAGACTGGAGAACAGCAGCTGTCCATTCAGAAGAGATGCCGACGGACACTGCCAGTCAGGGGCTGGCTTAACAGACATGTCACGAAGGAGCGAGCACACTGGCCATTCCGACATCATCCCAACCCATCCTCCCCACTCCCGGAGCTCACTATCAGCATGAGCCGCAAGAGCCAAGGTAAGGAAGTACCCCAAGCGTCCGCCAGTGGATGAGTGGATAAAGAGGACGCCGCACAGAGTTTACTACTGTTAGAATTTACAAGGAGGTTAACCTCAACTGGAAGACGGAGAGGTTCGTCCCAGAGGTAGGCTCAGGGAAATGGCTCCCAATTCCGAAGATACGGCAGTCCCAAATAACAAACTGAGGCTTTCTATCACATCCCTCTTAACCCAGTAATGCCATTTGCTGACTCCTCTTACCTGATGATGACGCGGCGTATGTAGCATGGAAACCCTCGGAATTCACTCTAGAATCTGAGACAAACCTCAGCGTCAGAGCATTGCTAAAGGAAGTGATGGGATGCGGCATGGAGGCACCACAGTAGCGGCCTGGATAGGAAAAGGACAAAAAGAACGAGCGATCACGTGGCACATGGCACAGACTGTCACTTCTAGTAAATGTGCATTTATTAGAACCACAGGAGATGGAAGCAAAAAGCAGAAGTCACTATTTGGAGAATTTAAGGCAGGGTCGGTGTTTGGGACAGTGCCTGAGAGTTAAATATAAACTATAAAGACAAGCATAGGAGATATGATTTATAAACATTGAAGAATATCAGGGGGAGGTAAGAAAGATGTAGACAACCTGGCTCCAAGCGGAAGGAATGCTAAAATCTCTAGCCAAGTATGGACCTGCGCAAGTAAATGCACTAATGCTTCAAAGCAAAGCATTATGGCCAAAAAATAAATGTGTGGATGGTGGAGCCAGAATGCATGGATTCAACTCCTAGCACTGCCATTTGCTAGAGGCGCGACCTGAGATAAGTCACTGACGTTCTCTGTGCCTCAGTTTCCCCACTGGAGAAAAGAGACTATCAATAATAATGAGACCTCTATCATAAGGGTATGAGGATTGACCAAGTTGCTATTTATAAAGTTCTTAGAATAGCACTCAGCACAAGTGAAGTGCTATGTAAGTGTCTGTTAAATAATATCCCTTCATCCTTGGTCAAATGCTTACAGATAAACATCCCAAGCAATGCGATCAGGACCGCATAGAGCAGAGAGGAATCAATTGCCCACTACTGTCCCAGGCTCTGCTCTGGGCCCTGGAAATAGAGCAACCAGCAAAACAAAGTCCCTCCTCTGATGGAGTTTGTCTTCTAGTGCAGGATAAGAAACTTGTATGCCAAAGCTCAAAGATGACTACCTCATGGAGAAAGTTTAAATAACCTGAGATGATTTTACTTGAAGATATTTCAGAAACTAGATAGCAGCATTCTTTAATTTCACCGGGATGTCCTGCAATCAGAATTCCCATGTGTGTGTTTGTTGCTGTATTTTTTGCTTTGTTTATTTAGTTATTCCTTCCTTCCTTCCTTCTTTCCTCCCTTCCCTTCTTCCTCCCTTCACTCCTTCCTTCCTTCCTTCCTTCCTTTCTTCCTTCCTTCTCTCCTCCCTTCCCTCCTCCTTCCTTCCCTCCTTCCTTCTTTCCTTCCCTTCTTCCTCCCTTCACTCCTTCCTTCCTTCCTTCCTTCCTTCCTTCCTTCCTTCCTTCCCCCAATGCTTCTACTGAGGACAAAACCAGAAGGACCATGCTCAATTCGAATATAAGAACCGGTCATATATTAACAAGAAATTTCTCACGGAATGCTATCTAATGCCAGGACGGACTGAATTTCATTACTCTCTAAAGCAGTTGCAACTTTTAAATTAAAAGAAAAAATACATAAACTGTTCATGTCCTTGAGTGTGAACAAGCTGTGTTTCTTGAGCCCCACCTTCACTCTTGCTATCCTACCCTCTAACTCTCTTTACTTGGCTTATATTGCTCTTCCTATCTGTTGGAACCATTCCAACCTCCAATAACAGCATATACGTAGGTAAATATATAAATACGACCCAGTCAGGGCCACAGACGAGTGCGTGAGCGCTGCGGTACCTCGGAGGGGTGCGTCATCATACTTGCCATCCAAAATTTCTAAAAAGTCTTGTGTACACATTGCAGTGCTTTCAAGTCCAAAGTGGCTGAAGGAGAGGGTGATGTGATTGACTGCAAGAGAAGGAGAGAGGACTAAGAGAGCCCTGGCAAACAAAACATACAGGGAGCGAGGTTTATCCTTTGATCAATTCCTTTGCAGGTTCTCCAGCAGGGAAGCGACGCATTTGGCTCCTCTGAAGAGCGACAGAATCAATGTTTTTTGAAAGTGCTTCCAGAATCTGAAATGCTGATGGTGGTAAATAAGAGGGCCCTGGGGTATGTTCATTCCACGGAGACCACGTGGAGTGCTTGTCGGAATATACGGTCTTTACACTTTTTGCATCAGCCATTGCTGGCTGACTAGTTTACTGACTTGTAAATGAGATGCTCCTACCCCCCTGGCACGCACAGCCTAGCTCTCTTAGTTTTACCTGAAGCCCAGAGCCAGGACCCTAGAGGTTTGGAGTCATTTATAAAGAAAGCTTTGAATTACTTGCAAAACAGCAAGTGCCTGGGTGTGTTTTTTCTTTTGCTATTCATCCAGGGTCCCTAATCTTCAGAATAGGATCTGTCTTTGAACCAGTGAGATCTTTCATCTAAATGCTTTACAACTCATTAGAAATTATCCTTACATGCAAAACCGCTCAGCTCAAGGCAGGGGGCTCCTTATCGAAGGCTTAGTTTCTGGCCAGCTGGCAACTTTCTTTGGCTAAGGATTACTTCGCCAAGACCCCAATCACATGCATGGTAATAAACATATTCTTTTGTTACCTCTTAACATCCCTAGTCAGAAAATATTGAAGTGTTAGAAAATATTGAAGTCAAACTTATCATTTTTTAGATTAGCTAATGGGGCCTCGCTGGCTTAAGTGGATTTGCTTATTGTCACAAAAGTGATTAATCGTAAAGCAGAGTAAAGAACTTAATGCCTTTCCTACATTATGGCTGAAATCATAAATTTTTCCCAAATACCTCAAGGAAGGGCAGGGCCCCTCTGAAACATGCGTGATGGCCCCGGGATCACCCTCTTTGCAATCATTTTGCTTTGAGTCCTGAGAGGTCTCTTCCTTTTCTCTGTCTGGAAACTGTGGACAGTAATTCTTACCACCAGGTTGTTACCAGGTCAAAAAATATGATTCTAGAATTCTAAAAAGAAAATTATGTAAACACTCACTAAGTGTTTCTTCCAGGCCGTGTGCTAGAATTTTCTGTAATACATGCATTGCACGAGAGGCCCGGTTTAATAATCAGCTTCCACTTTGATCGAAGATCGATATGCTTATGGCATCACATTCCCAAACTATGAGTTATTAATTTTTCAGTTTGTGGTTCTTATTCATCATTTAGTCATTTGGCAACTGTCCCGAATATCTACCACACTCAAGGCACATGTGTCAAAAACTATTTATCAGTTATTTTTGCTTATCCCCAATTTCACGTGCCTGTCAATACAGCAAGGTTACAGGTTTTTGTTTTTTTTCTTTTTCCTCTGTTAGGCCTTGAACCTTAAATTTTTTTTTTTTTTTTTACTTAAGAATAAACAGTCAAAATTACTTTCCTATCAGATTAGGAAGTGCTCGTTCTTGTGCACATCAGGAATGGGGACTTCCAAAAAAAGAAGAGGAAGGCCATCAATTGTTACCATTGAGGAGACGGGAACATTAGTCATAGATGGACTTTCCCACAGACACCATCCATCCTGGATTCCTTTCCTTTTTTCTTTTTTGTTACTTACATGGAGGCTGAGCTTGAATTATCCAGCTGCAGTTCTGATTGTGTGGATACTTGGCAGGGAACAATGGAGAGGATATAGTATCAGATGAGTCGGTAAGGATGTAGCCCCCACAGGCTGAGGAACACAAACACACACACACGCACGTCAGATACTTTTGATTTCTACTGACTGCACAAAACAATTATTTGATGAGTAAAAACACAAATGATGTTTTCCTATTTCTGAAACACATGCCCAGGAAGTACTCTGCCAAGGAAGCTGCACATAAACCATGAGAAAATGGAAATGCACCGTACGTTTATAACAATATTCTTCAATTACAGGAAGTGGGGAGGGGCAGAGGACAAAAGATGAAGCGGCTATGAACTGCTTGAGCCACTGAAACAAACCTCTAGTATGGGTCCACTTACTCTGCCCGCTCATAAATTAGAGGTATAGGGATAATCTGTTTCTGAGCAACTTTATTTATTTATTGTTTGGAAAATAAATAGTCAATTGAACAAGAGTGCATAGGATGGCTGTGTGTTATCAGAGAAACGCAAAACTCTGTGGCGGTGCAGACGGGAGAGTCTGGCCAGCTGGGGAGCGTAAGGGGTGTCTCCCGGAGGAGAGTGGCTGGAGGAGGAAGTGGGGCTGAGGAAGAATAGTCCAGCAAGAGACACAGAGGAGGGTCAGGCCTGCGACTGTGCAGACTTGGCTAAAGTATGGGGCTCCTGAAGGGTGTTGGGGAAAAAAAAAAGACTGGGGAAGGTTCCAGGACCCTTGGGTAACATCTGGAGGAATCTGGGGCTCCATTCTCCATGCGATGAAGAGCCAGGACAGATTCACGGAGCACACAAGGGCATGGCTGGAGTGGGGCTTTTGGGAGCTGACTTTGGAGGAAGATGGGGAAAGGGTGGGTGAGCGGGAGGAGGCTTTGTAATAATCCAGAAGAGACCTCCTGGGGACATTGTTTACTCTGAAGCAAACCATAAGTAATTAATTAAATGAAAAATGAAATGCATTAAGAAACTATTCTTTTCTTTGCAGAGTGGCTGATTCATGCACTCTGTCTTGCTCCCAAGTCTACAATGCATCTTTGAGAGACCCCGACCCAGAAAACATCCCTAGCCAGGGCTCTTTGCTGTAGGATACAGGCAAGCTCCAAATAGACCAATGACTAAACAGACCACCCGTATTTGAAATGACAAGGATGATCTGAGTAAAAGTCAGAGGCAAACTGAAGCTGGCCAACAACTCCTTCCACCTTGCCCTCTATCCCTGACATGGGAATAAAGGATTCATCTTCAGGAACGGCCGGATGAAAGGCAACGGTGAAAAAGTCTAGAAGGATGAACTGAGAAGTGGTGAGTTAAGAACAAAAACAGTGGAAAACAACACCGATTCCTCAGGTGGACAAGAGCAGGATTCAGGGCACCACTACCTCAAGGGTTAGTTACCACCAGACTCTACATTGCACGCAAGCCTTGTGATTTATAATTGTCCCAGAAGAAAATCCTGGACAAATGCTAGATAATTTATCTACTCATGAACAAATATGGAGAAACACTTTGTTACAGTGACCATAGTATTAAAAATGCTCTGAAATATCATTCTGAAAGCTCGTTTGAGAGACACACAGATCCAAAGGAAGTCGGCGTCACCTGTTAGACGATCGTAAACTTAAAGGATCAACTGGTGGAATAATTGCAAATCGTAGTTCCTTTGCTCTATTTAAATTGTCGCCTGTTAAGTAGAAAGCTGGGACCGATTTCTGAGCACTGGCCTCCTTTTTTTTGCGGCACCAGGAAGGGCACTCCAGAACAGACAGCGGGTACCTCAGGGACACACACAGAGACACGCGGCACTTGCCTTGGCTGAAGTGAGCTCGGAAGCCCCTGCTCTGTCTGGAAGGGCCAGACTGAAATCGCAACAAGAGGCTATTTCCCGAAGAAACGATGGGGCTAGCCAGCGGCTGTCTTCCACATGTTCTGGCAAGGCGGGCAGTTGTGGGGCTTATGCCATCATATGCCTACAAATTAAGACAACAGGGTTAATAGTTCAGAACTTCAGATTTACATCTATGGGGCCCACGGTCCATGGGCTATGTACACATTGGTGAGCTGGTGGAAAGCAATACATTCACCGGATCTAGTGCTTTATGTCATTGTCTCATCAAATAGCCCATGGGAGTGTCTGAATCATTGGTTATGTCTAGGGAACTTATATGGATTCCAGTGGGAGTTCCTCTGCCGGAGCCCATAATTACATCCCTGGATATTTTACTTTCACAGCCCTCCTCCCTCCCCTGACCTCGGCGCATCGCATCAAGTGCCATGCCCACAACATGTACTGAAATGTTTGAGGCAAGAATCAAGATAGGAACAAATAGGTGAGGAAGAAGGAGGAGTAACCATTTGTTTTCAGAAACCCAACCTTTGCCATAACTTTTTGCTTTCCATAGGATAGTGGTCAAGAAGGAAGAATATTGGCAGAGTTCTTTCAAATGATATAGTGAGTGAGCCTAACTCAGAAAATTATCTACTTAATTAAAAAAAAAAAGGTACTAGGTTCTATGTCTGCCCAGGGCTATGTCGGGACTTAGCTGACCCTCCAGACGTACTGATGGAATAGAGTTGACATTACATGTACCCAAATCACTGTATGGGTTTGTGAAATTGAAACTTGGTTAATTTCCTCGGAACTCGGTGTGTCTGGTGTGCAGTTTTTAACACAGTTATGTATAAATGGGGGAAGTGAATTCCTTTTCTTTGGATGATAACAAGAATGGCAACCATTCATTTAGTGCTCACCCTCTGCCAGCAACTGGTTCAGACCTTCACGCACACTATCCATTTCCTTTTCCCCAATTGTCCTCCATTTTTAAGAAGACAATTGCTACACAGAGACAAAATTGTGTGGCCGACTTCCACAATTCCTAAGAGGGAGCAGCTCATGTTAAACCAGACAACTAGATTCTAAAATTCAGAATTGAAACTCTCATATTGTCTAATGCAAGATACCAATTAAGCAGGATAGGATCAACTGTCAACTACCAGAGTGGGATTAAAATACGAAGTTAGGATACGGCTGTTTCACCCAAGATAAACTGTCATTTATATTTCATAAGAAACACTTGGGGAAAAAAATAGAAAGTTCGGGATTTGACGCAAAGAAGTTCACACAAATTATTTTAAAATATCTAGTGAGGATTATAATCACTGTTCTCTCTAGCACATAAGTATGAGTGGGAGGCAATTCTCAGTTTAGTTCATCATAAGCACATGAATCAAACATCAATAACATGTTTAACTCTCTACTGAGGGGCTAAAACTTTTACAATACTGAACTTTAAATAAATGTGGTTCTAGAACACCATTTCTTTCTTTTTTCTTTTCCATTGCTTTATTTAATGTTCGTATTTTAAATCCACAGGTCCAATAAATAAAACCTTAAAACTGATTTTTATTTAACATTTTTTTCAAAAATTTTTTTTAATGTTTATTTATTTCTGAGACAGAGGGAGACAGAGCATGAGTGGGGGAGGGGCAGAAAGAGAGGGAGACATAGAATCAGAAGCAGGCGCCAGGCTCTGAGATGTCAGCACAGAGCCCAATGCGGGGCTCGAACTCACAAACCGTGAGATCATGACCTGAGCCAAAGTCGGCTGCTCAACAGACTGAGCCACCCAGGCGCCCTGGCCTCTATTTAACATTTAAAGATTGATTACAAACTCAGTTACATTTTCTTAACCAAGTCAAATTATAGTTTTCAATCTAGTATGACTGCTTCTATTGAACACGTTGAACACCATCAATAATAGTCAAAACAATGTATAAATCAAGGGGTGCCTGCGTGGCTCAGTTGGTCAAGCATTCAACTTTGGCTCAGGTCGTGATCTCATGGTTTATGGGTTTGAGCCCACATTGGGCTCTGTGCTGACAGCTCGGAGCCTGGAGCCGGCTTTGGATTCTGTGTCTCCCTCTCTCTCTGTCCCTTTCCCCACTCACGCTCTCTTTCCTCGAGTAAAAATTTATTTTACTCAAAAATAAATAAAAACTTTAAAAAAAACAGTGTATAAATCAAGATTACAAAACCTCGTTACTACATTTATACTTCAACCTACTCTCAAATGTTACCAGCATTGTTTTAATCCAAGACTTTATTTTTGGTATACTTGGCTTTATACTTTCCGAAGGTGATACAGCTATAACATCCTTAGAGTTCAGTAATGTTAATACTGTCTTGCTTTAAAGAATACCTTCCTAGAACGCCTTGGGAGTCTAGAGAATATGCCAATTGACTCTTGGTCAAGACTATCCACACGAGACTATTTGCTTCTCTTGGGGTGATGTGTTTGTTTAGCACAGCATTTCTTATACTTCAGCAGAACACCGGGGTTCTGTGAGGTATACAGACTCCCCCACCAAAAAAATACCACCAACAAAACAACACATACACTAAGAGGATTTTTACAAGTCCATACACTCACAAAGGCAGGACTCTTTTAGTCTCCTTTATTTCTCCCCAAACTCAGAGGCCTAGTGAGTAAGTAGGTATTGTTCCTTCTTTTCCAAATGGCTGCAATCCTCTTAAGGCAAAAAAGTAAGGTAGAAATGTAGGGCTAAATGGTTCAGAAAGTCATAAGAATGAGCCATTTCCCAGGGGATCCTTTGAATGGGCACATCTTCCAGGATGTCTATGAGTTTCTCAGACCTCCCTCCCCCAGAGACCCTGGAATCAAAGGGCCTTGGTTGCAGTTCATACGGCTGGAGCATTGCTTTTCAGGAAGTGGATCTGAGGTAGAAGGTTTCCAGATGTCCCTGAATCAAAATTATATACCACTGAAACACTACATTTGATTAGCACGTTGTAATTTTATAAGGACCATCAGAAACATCCTAATCTAGTCCTCAACACCATGTGATTTTTTTGTTTGCATGAAGAAAATGAGACTTAGTGTGCTAGCTATTAAAGTATTGCCTCATCCAGTGTAAACTAGTGACTAATCCGAGTTCATACACACAGTGAGTAGAGTCAGGAACTTACGTCCCCTGTCTCCAAATTCTATTATATCTTGTCACTTCTCTTTAAAATGCTGGCGATAGTTATTAAGATATATATATCCAGTTGTTGCTTTATGAAAGTGCAAGACCTCAGATTAACAAGGAAACAACTGATTTTTTAATAGTTTAGAATAGCAATTCTTTTATTTTAGATGGTTCCTAACTCTTGTAATACCAAATAAATTTAACTTTTTTTTTTTGAGAGGGAGAGAGAAAGAGAGAGTGGGGGAGAAGGGCAGAGAGAGAGGGAGGGGGAATCTTAATCGGGGCTCCGTGCTCAGCGCAGAGTCTGACGTGGCGCTTGACCTGACAACCATGAGATCATGACTTGAACCGAAATCAAGAGTCAGATGCTTAACCGACTGAGCCGCCCAGGCATCCCCAAATCAATTTAACTTTTAATTTATAAAATTATAAGAAAAAAACTGCAAGGAAGAAAATATGAGAAACCTTGATCCCATTTATTTAAAATTCTAAAGTCATGGAAATTATCAATATGCATTTCCCCTTATTTCCATTTAGTTCCCAAGGCAGACCTAGCAAATTATATTACTATTGGAGACACATATAACAGTCACATAATTTACAGATATATAATTCTTATTTAAGTCTACTGCCAAGAGTTTGCTAGGCCTGAGAATTGGTTTTCTGATCTGTTGCTCAAGTGGTAAAATCAGAGAAATATACCACCCGCCCCCCGCCCCCTGCAAAACCAGTACATTTCCATTAACTCATTTCTGGATGACATTAGTAAAACTTTGAAGTTGAATCCACAAAAGAAAAAGTAGCCATACCCCTGAAAGCTCCAACTACTGGGACTCTAAAAACAAAGGCATATCTGGTTGAGGGATAACCTAATTTCTACAAGAAGTTAATCGGTCCCTTCACAAAGTACCCAGAGTTTTGTCAAATTTCCGGATACAAACACACACATTCAAAATGCCTAAACTTATATTTATCACATGAAAATAGGAGACTAAGAGAGTAGACTTGGGCACATAACAGACAGTAAATATTTGATGTATGGATGAGTGCATGAATTACATAGGTAAGAGTATATGGCCTCTAAGAACAGAGGACTAAGAATGAGGGAAAGTCCAGAGTTAGGAAATAGCTGTCCTCCCTCTCATGGATTGGAATGTATAAATGCATAGCAGGCATGACAGTGAGTAAAAGAGGCTATTCACAGTGGGAAAGAGGTCAATTGGGGCTGCTTTCTGGGCAGGCTTTTTACATTTTGGCCCCAATGGGCAATGGAGGAGGGTCTAATCACAGGACATGGCTTATGCCAAACACAACTGCCCAGTGCCCTTCTCACAGGCAGTGCCAATCTTTTGCCAGCACTGCGAGAGAACACGGAAGGCAGAAGGTGGGCAGAGGACATCAAGCCTGTCCCCAAAGCCCAGAGTATTCAGGACACATGACATTATGACGCTCTTGGGAACCCTCCGCACTCTAAGCTCTAACCAGAAGTTAGAACTGAGCCAAACATTTGTGTACTTGCACAAACATTTTAATACTTGATGCTTTAATATCTTAAGGAGATCTGAGAAATCTTTTTTTTTTTTTTTTCCAGAGTTAACACGTGTCGGCTCTGGCATAAAGTGACATTGGGGTGGGGAGCCATTCAGGTACAAGACTAACAGTCCTTTGTGATGACATTTATAGAGGCCTGGGTCAGGGTCCTAAGCACTGGTAATTTGCGAAAAGAGAGGGAACTTCTGCCGTCCCGTACACTTACTGATGATAGAAATAAGTGTAACTGACACGAGTGTAAAGCTCAGACTGTTCACCAGAATTAAATGATTACAAAGATACTTCACAGTACGTACTTGAGAGATATAAGCCTGTATTTGTAAAGGGAGACAAAGAGAAGGATAAATTGCTCTGTATGAAACGAATAAAAGTAGGAAGCTATTGCAGCAAAACCAAAAAGAGGCCTGAGAGAAGGGGTTTGTCCAGCAACACGGATGAGGCTGGAGCATAGCCCATGGATATTACCAGCTGAGACTGTTGGGGCGGGGTGGCAGGCAGCGGGGCAGTGGGGGCAATTCTGACCTGGCTCCCAGTGATTCATGTCCCCGTGTAATCACCCCACCCCCACCCTGCCCAGGAGTGCGGGCTGCACCTAATGACTTACTTCTTCCAATGAAGAGATGAGAGCCACGGTGATGGGATGTCACTTCCATAACTAGGTTACAAAAGAGGGACTGTTCCACGTTGTCAGCTCTTTCTCTTGCACTCTGCACTGCCTGCTTTGATGAGTCTAGCCGCTGTGCTATGAGATACCCTGCAGAGAGGCCCTCCTGGAGAGGAGACGAGGGAGGCCTCCAGCCCTGAATCCTGCTGACTATGTGAGCCAGCTAGGAAAGGGCCAGGTACCCGGCACCCTCATTCTTGGCTCACAGAAACGTTCAATGTTGTTGTTTTAAGGCATTGGGGTCTGGGGATATTTGTTATGCAGCAATCGATAACTACTGCAGGAGGTGTGAAATGAGGGACTGAGAGAGAAATGAACAATGGAGTCTTAAGGATCACTTTTGAACTCGACTGCTCTGCTGCTATTTGCAGTAAACACCTGCCAGTGCTCCAAAGAGTTAGTCAAAGTCTACTACACAAAGGAGCCTCAAGATCGTGGTATTTTGGGGAAATTAAAAACAAAGTGTAAGTTCCAATATTCTCTTAACAAGGGCGACAGAGAAAGGGAATGGCCACAAGAAGCAAGAGACAGGGGCTTAAAATGTGAACCACGGCAAGCAATAGCCATCTGGTTGACCTCCTTCCTTCTCTCTTCACTTCTCCTCTCTCCTCATTTCTCTACATAGAAATCCCTGAAAATATCAGGGGAGAATAATGAGTTTCCTAGACCCCTGAGTCTCCTTTTCCTCACCTGGAGTGATCAACCACTGAACACTACTGAGGGAGCAAACATTACTCATGAACTTAGTGACATGGAGGTCGCTGGAGGTCTAATGAGTCGTTTGGACATAATTATGGACAGACACTAACTGAGTGGACTGAGCTGTGTGTGCAAAGGGGAGAAACAGAGGACTAAGTGTTGACACCTTCACTTCTCTTTTAACAGTTGGCTCCTCTAGGGATGGAGGAAGGAGCCATGAGGTAATATGTGCTGCCTGGCACAGGAGAAGTACTCAGTGAATCCAGTTATCCTGTTTTCTTTCTTTGTTTCTTCCTTAGTTCTTTGGAAAATACGGCTATCACAAACTGTTCGGGAATTTGTGATAGGATCCATTAATGTACCAGCTGACTTGGAGATAACAAAGTACCTGACCTCTTTGAGGAAAGGCAATGATTTCAAATATGGGTTCCTCCCCAAACACCTTCCCTACAAAACCTTCCCGGCTCCACAACACAGCTTCATAAACACTCCACAAGTGGAGCCTCAATGGATGTCCATATCCATGGTTAGTTCAAACCACACTGTTCATATCCCTTCTGTTGCATGGCCTTTGCTGACAGGCTATGCACAGGCTCCAGCCTGTCTGACATTTTCCATCAGATCAACTAAAGCCCAGGGGCAAGCACACTGACCTTCGATTAAAAACACCCGGGAAACACAGGGACCTTATGGTCAGAACACCTGGAAGCGTTCTGTTCTTAGGTCCCAACACTTGAGTCCTGGGTCCACCGAGGGTATTTGTTTTCTTGCCAAGGCACTTCAGAAGCCACTGGTTATCGTTCCATCATCTCACAAATGGGGGTGGAGAATCGTTCCCTCTGTCTCATCATTGTAAAGATCAAGTCAGACAATGTATTGGAAGTGTCGCGGAACGAATATAGTATGAATGTGAAGGTAAGTTTCTCCCATTCATTATGGGAATCCTCACGCGTATATTTCTAGTAGGATTTGGCAATGCAGAGTAAATGTAAAAGCTAGCACTTCCACGTCAATATGTCTAATCTAGGGAAACTCTTGCATGATTGCATTCGGAAATATGTCCAAGAACGTCCATTGTTATAAGAGTTGCAACAGCTGAATATCGGAAGCAATTTGCACATGCATTCACAGTGGAATGGGCATGCGACTCATGGTAGACTCATGAAATGGAGTATTGTACGATGGCAAAAAGAATGCATTAGGGGCGCCTGGGTGGCTCAGTCGGTTAAGCGTCCGACTTCAACTCAAGTCACGATCTCGTGGTCTGTGAGTTCGAGCCCCGCCTCGGGCTCTGGGCTGATGGCTCAGAGCCTGGAGCCTGCTTCCAATTCTGTGTCTCCCTCTCTCTCTGACCCTCCCCCGCTCGTGCTCTGTCTCTGTCTGTCTCAAAAATAAATAAACGTTAAAAAAATTTAAAAAAAAAGAATGCATTAGATCTAAATGCATTACAGAGTAGACAAACGTTAAAAACAGAATGTTGAGTGAACAGAGCAAATAGAAGGGTATTGTATTTGCGGTATTCCTTGCTTAAAGTTTTAAAACTTGCAAAATAATATATGCTGTATATGAAAACTACAAAAAAATGAAAAAGTATAAAAATAGCCATGGGCGCCGTAAACCCAAATTCTGATAAGCAGTTTCCTCTGTGATGAGAATAGGGAATAGTGTCAGTGCGGGTGACACATGGGACTTCACTGTCTCTTTAGTAATTCCTTTATTTTGGGGGGGAAAAAAAGCACTTGAAGCAAGTATGGGAAAATATTACAATTTGGCAAGTCTGGACAGTGAGATGACTTTGTTCTTTATACACTTCACATGTATTATATAGTCTATACTTTTTTATATACTTAAAATTTTCCATAATAGAGTGTTCACTAAAGAAAAGAGCATTTAGATGAAGAAAATAATAGGGAATGTCGAGTCAGATTCACATATAAATATGGTCTTCATAACACTATGATAATAAAGAAGTAATCAAAATGGTCAATAATAAGCTAGCGGTTAAAGAAATTCTAGTATGTCTATATAATTGATTAAATAGCCAAGGATACTACTTTTGAGGAGAAACGTATTAAGTGTTAAGTGGGAAATGTAGGATACAAAATGATGTGTGGTATTAGCTTAACTATCTATGTGTACGTGTGTGTAAGTGTGCATGTGTGTGTATGGATAGGTATGTAAGTGTAGGAAATAAGCTAAAATGTTTCAGGGTTTGTCCTTACGTTGCAAAATTATGGATGGCATTAATTTCTTTTGTTCTTCTTTCCTGTATTTTAGAAATTCAACATGAGGAGCACGTAAAACTTTTAAATACTGTATATATTTAAAATGTTTAAGTGTGCAGCCAGTCAGACGTGTAAGGAAAGAACTCCATACAAAGACAAGAAAATATGTTACTCATATGACAGTGCCGCAGTATCTAAGGCAGATGGTTATTAATGCCACCTAATCTGGTCTTTGCAGCCCGACAAGAATGTAGTTAAACAGATATGGGTTCTGTTTTAAGATCTCCAAGGCATCTGCTAGTTGGTTAATATCTCCAACTGTAGTGCAGACGTCTCTCCGAGCTCCAGGCTTATCTATCCAACTGCATTCCAGACACCACACTGCTCGTATGGCCCCACAAACCTTGAGCATTGATGTCTCAAACTGAAGTCATCTTTCCTCCCCTAATTCCCCCTTCACCCTCATTTCTTGCCTCCATAAATGCCCACAGCAGGTTTTGCACTTGGTGAACATTTTCAGACCTCTCCCATATTTCCCGAATCCAATGGATCTATGTGTTTTGCCAATTCTCTCTCCGATGTATCTCCTGGACCCACGCCACCACTTTCCCGCAGGGGCTCCTCTGGGTGTGGGATCTCGTCACCTCTCCCCTTGGTCACGGCGCCTGAACTTTTCCCTGCCTAAATATGTGTCCCCTTTAACTCAGGCTCCAAACAACTGCCACTGTGGGGCACTCTTCATAAAATGTAACATCTGATTCAACAAGAAAGCTGAATACCCCAATGATATAAAATACTGCACTAAATAAAGACAAGTAATTACTGATGCTTCGTTTTGAGGGAAAGAACAGGTGTCTGACTCGGATGCAGTGCACAGCCCTGAGCCCCAAGCCCCCTCCCCACTGATCCAAATTCTGGCTGATGGAATGACTCATGATCACCTCACTGGAATAGTCAGCACGCACAGCCCGAAGCATATGACCCAGGGGGAAAAATGAACAGTAGCTTCCCCAGTAATGTTTGTATTTTCATCTCCAGAAACTGGAATCTATTCCCTCAGATCGAGTTGGAGAGGAGGAAGTGAGAAAATATTTCTACTGTATCTCTTATTTTCTTGTTTTACTAAGTTTCATCTTGCTCGAGGAGGAAATAAACCAACTAAATATGCATGGGCTAAAACTATTACAAACTGGAGGACGAGGAAACTATTTTAATTCAAAAGCAAAAACACACGGTGTGTTTTATAATCCGCAAAGTATGACAGTGTTTGGTCTGAGCTCCAGAGTTGAGCTTTCCCTGAAAACAAATCATGAACGTATATGAATAGATATAAATGTATATGAATATGCTTTTATTGGCATTTTCTGCACCACTACCTTTTTTTTTCTGAACTCATTTGTGAATCTTCTGGAAGGTATTAAAATAACACATTTATGAAGTAATAAAATTCGTTGAGATGATATGGTGAAGAACGTGTGAAAACAAATTATATGTTTTAAGATTTAAAAAAATATTTTAAGATAAGACTGGCCTTCATAACTCATGATGGTAGTCAGCAATGAACTATGGATTATGGATCCAGTTCTGGGTACCTACGGTTCACAATTTTTGAAAAGATAAGACCTTTCACATGGTTTCAGTAGTAACAGAAGCAGTAGCAGGAAAATTGGGAGTAACAATTAACACTTATCTATACCAGACACTATGCTAAATGCTTTACCTTTTAAAAAATTCAATTTTTCTTACAATTCTACTTTACATTTGGTAAAGTTGAGGCTCAGAAAACAGAACTTGCTCACAGCCACATACTAAGTAGTATAGAGCCAGTAATGAATCCTGTCCGTTGGACATCTGATCAATTATCATGAAACCAACTGAAAAGATAAAATCAAGTTTTATCCATGACCTCCAAGAAAGATAATCATGGGAGCTCAGGAAATAGAATGGAAGTGTCTCGTTTATTTAGACCTGCAATAAAGCATTCCTACAGTGGCATTTTAGAATTTGGGGCCCCCATGGATTTCAGAACAGTTGGCACCTGTCATGGATTCCATCCCACTGAACATGCATGGGATTCCCAGCATGGCTTATACAGCACATTGTGTAACAAAGGGCACAGTGTCCAGGGCCAATACATAACCCTAAGATTTCTATCCCTGATTCCTAAACTCAGTTTTATTCTTTTTTTTTTTAATGTTTGTTGATTTTTGAGAGAGAACAGAGACAGAGAGAGACAGAGAGAGAGAGTGCGCAAGCACGAGCGGGGGCGGGGCAGAAAGAGAGGGAGACACAGGATCCAAAGCAGGCTCCAGGCACAATGCCCAATATGGGGCTGGAACCCAAGAACTGGGAGATCCTGACCTGAGCACTTAACCCACGCTTGACTGACTGAGCCACTCAGGCGCCCCTCAGTTTTATTCTTAGGTTCAGATCTAAATCCCCTTCTCGTCCTTCTCTGGTCTAAAAAGCCATAACCTGTCTGGTCTAGAATGGCCTCTTCCCTCACCTGGGCCCCGGCTTACTTTGGTTTTCAACCCAGCCTTTATCTTTGACTTCATTTTTGACTCCTTGCAACACGCGTCTACTGCTCTGGATCGCCTTAAAGATTATCAGGGTGAAAGGATAAGATATCCGGGGTTCAGAAGAGACAGTCTGCATTGCAGGAAAAAGTCAATTTGGAGGATGGGAGTCCCTGAAAGATTTTCACGTGCTGCACATGGTGGTGTAGCTGCTAACAGAATTCCCATTTTGGAATGGGAACTGTTCCAAGATAGAGGAAATATTCAGTGATAGGGAGGGGAATCCCTTAGGAAAATATCCAAGTTGTTAAAGTCATAAGTGTATGTGAGGAAGGAAATGAAAATATTACTCATTCTAGCAGCCTTTGGTGAGGGTGGGGGGGATAGGGGGAGGAAGCATGGGGTTCCTCAGTCAGCGGTATTTGCCAGCCAGGTGTCTCTGAGGTTAAATACCAGGTGACATTCACGGTGGCACATCTCACACATCAGGACTTCATCACCCCTATTCCTTCGTTCTACATTATTGCACTCGGTCCTCAATTTTTACAGATTCTAACCTCTAGCGATTTGTCATCGTTGCAAGCAGGGACCCAAAGATCCCCGGAAATGTCAATAGGCAAAGAAATCCAAGAAGCTCATTTTGTTTTCACAAATAAACAAGCATTTAGCGACATTCTGAGCTGAAATGCAAACCGAACAAAACAAAGCCTGTGCCCACAGATTGAGAACTGTGGCTTCCGTTCAGTTAGTCTTTGCTTTGGAGATGTGAATTGTTGGCACCGTTCTTGGTGACTAATTTGGCACTGGAAGGCCAGGTTATCAAAGGCAAGTCCCAGAATAAAACATTTTCAAGAAATCCGTCAGAGATAGTCCTCAAGTATCAGCTAGAAACAGAAATGAAACTTCCTGTGGGGAAAAGTGAGGGAGAAAGGGAAGACAGGGAGGCAGGGAGAGGCGGATTCTTGTCATGGATTTATTTGTAAAACAATAAATATTTAAAGAATCGCTTCCATCTTCTCTTTGAAGCACTGAGTTCTATTATTCCTGGGTCTGTTTTGGAACAGATCAATGTTTTAAAAGGAAACACATCATGGGTAGTATCTAAAACTAAATAAATAAATCAAGCAAAATACGGATTCTGCGTCCTGTGTCTGCCCTGTTCCACCCAGGGTCTTACAGTGAAACAAACTGTGCAATGAGCAGACCAGACGTTGTGGCTTTGGGTGGGGGGAGGGGACCTGGTTTTCTTCAAATCACGTACTTTGTTTTCTTTCTCCTGGATGGGGGCAAAAAGCTTCAGAAAGAAAACAGTTACTCATCATGTGCCCTTTTTTTTGTACTAGGCTCTGTTCGCCCTAATGTATATTTTCTCCAAAGCAGAGGCTGGATCTGGACTGTGCTCCGCTTGCTTTTATCTGTTTCTGACTGATTCTCCCAAGGCAGACATTCCATTGTGCTGAGCAAAGAGGATGCTGAAACCAGAGGCGGGAGTCTCCAGGGCCCCGCTGGGGCTGCAGGACCGACCTCTCCCTCTCTCGCACTGAGCTACCACCAGCATTTCTCAGAGATCGATAAGAGCTTGCAGAGCTACGTGGATTTAAGGCTCGGAAGAGAGACTCTAATTAAGCAATTAACTGTCAGTTGGAGGTCACTTTAATACTCAGCCTTCATGAAAGGCAACATAATGGAGCCATTTGCGTGCTGACCATACAGAGTCATGCCCAACCAGTGGGTCCCACTGCTGCCTTAGCAAGAAATACTCACAATGTGTCATTCAGGAGAGCCTGGGGTTAATTACACTAGCCACTCAAAGGGGACAGAGCGGAAAGTGCAAACATATTACCAAATTAGCTGAAACCCGAGTGCCAGTGGAGCTTTCCGATTAGCTCCCCACGATGCCCACCACTTCAATAGAAGTCAGAAAATTCCGTTTCTCTCTCTTTTTTCATTAGAGCAGCATGAAATTCTAGAAAACGGGCTTCTGCGATGTTATCTAAGTTCTCATGCGGCTCAAACTAGTGAGATCGTATATCAATAATTGTGCCAGGGAGTGAACTCAGCACAACACATCCCCAAATGTGTCATCTGCAATTTTCCACTGAAGTACTGACAATTGCAGGAATAGGGACCGCAAAATTCATGCATACATTTATTCAGCCCTGCATCTATTAGCAATTTGTGTACCAAACAGACTGCTGCCTTTGGGATACAAAGACCACTGCTGTTGGTTGGTCATATGAAAGAGGATAGAGGCTGTGTATTACTGTTCCATTTTAAGATTTTCACTCGTTTCTTCTACTCGTTAAATTTTGCCTTCAGTTCCACAAAGCCAGAGGGATGGCTTGGGGTTCCCCGTGGGCTCACTCCGCCTCCTTTTAGGACTGCTGGGGACCAGGGCCTGCCACAGGAAGAGCTCTCTTTTGCTCAGCAAGTGGAGTGTGGAGATGACCTCTTCCCAATGCCAGATCTTGCTCCCCAGGGCAGAACCCGAAGCTTAGCCAGTCTGTGCGAATCTGACTGTGACCTCTAGAGCGAACCCACACTGACGTCACCGGACCCTCAGGATCTGTTTCTTCATGTTCACCCTGTGCTCTTCTTCCCACCCACGGACACAACTCCTAACTGGATCCTGTTTCTGTGTGGGTCTCCCAGGCGCTCGATTTTGTAAATGGGCAAACTCAGATCCCCCGGCCATGAAAAGAGGGAGTGGTAGAGCCATGCCTGGACACCAGTGCCCAGCAGGGTTGGGCGCATGGTTGACACCGAAGATTGAACGGGTGGATGGAGCCCAGGCCACCTGCCTCCAAAGCAAAGACACCTTCCTCCTCGTATCTGGAATCCTAACACTTTTCCTCGTATTGACAAATGAGCTCTGGGTTCATCCAAAAGAGAACGCAAATAGTTTTATTTTTTCTCCCCCGATTTCTCAGCTGTCCGCGAGTCTGCAATTTGGTTCCTTGTGTGTAGCCTGTAATTTTTACATTTTACCAGAATACTACCTCTTACTTTAGGCTTGCTTATGTTTTAGTGCCGGCCCTGCTATTAACATCTACCAGGTCTTGATGCTGACCACCCAGACTTCACTTTTCTTATTTTTAAAATAAGAATACCACACACAAAAAATTGGGATATGGCAGTAAATTATCTCTAATCTCTCCTCCTGCAACCCTAACATTCTATGTATCTATGCGTTTGCAACTATTAGCCATAATGTCTGTTAAAATTTATATTTCTACTTCTGACAATCCAAACTGTTATAGGAGTTTTAAAAAACACGATGGCTGGTCCCATCCAACCATAGTTTACCTTGGTATTTAATAATACACTTGGGCTCTATTAAAAATCCCATGAACACAAACATTACCTGGCAGCATCATTGGCAGCTGAATATTTTTCTCTTTGCTAATGACTGTCTCAGCACCGGGACCAAGAAATTAATCTGAATTCTCCAGAATGAATGATGGGCTTTGTGTGAACTTAAGCTGCAGAGATATTATGTAAGATACTGGACTGCTGGGTACGTTTCACATCCAGTGTCCACCTAGTTGTAAAGGATAGATGGTTGGTGCCTCAATGCTTGCGTTCATGAGCCCCCTGGACAACTAACTGTAACTTGCAGCCAAGCTTCCAGCCTCACCAGGACACCGCCCTCCTGGTTCCAAGCTCTGCAGGCCTCCTATCCCATAACTGGGTCCACTTGGCAACCACACACAGCAGATCTCTACCCACTCTACCAGAATAGTCCTTCTCCGCGTTACTTTATCTTTTTTTGTAAAGGTAATTCATAAATGGTGCAAACAAAAAAATAACTTATCTTGTGTGTGATTTCTGTAATTTTCAGTGTGAATAAATTTGCAAATAAAAATTATATGGCTTAGCATCAGTCACGTGTTTTAATTTCGCATTCTGAAAATATGAAATTTATAGGATCCCTTTGTCTCTTCTTCAGATCGCCACCTTGAACATGACTGCATCGATTATTCCCTTTGTCTCTTATATTGAGCTGCTCCTCTTCCACCAGTGCCTTGCCTTTTTCACATGGTCAAGCTTCTCCATTTTCCATTGGTCTCGCCTTACCTGTAGGTTATAACCTTTCATCCCCTTATATCATTCACTGCCATCACCTTAGGAAAAAGCTAAGAAGTTCCTGCCCCTGCTGACCTGTTGTGATCTAGAGTCTTCTACTACTATGCACACCCATCCTGCTCCTTACGAGGTCATCAAAGACTGAATTCAGTAGCTTTGCTCCAATCCTCTTCCTAGTTGACCTCTGCTGGATTTGATACCTTCGATCACCCACTCTTAAAATTGGCTTCGCCCCACATTTCTATACTACCGCTCTCTCTGGTTCTCCACCTGCCTCTGAGTGCTCTTTCTCAGTCTTCTTTTCCTCTGTTTCTCCATTTGCCCCATAAACGGCGGTGTTTCCCAACGAGTTTACTTGGCCTTTTTCTCTTTAGAAAATACTACTGTAAGTGATCACACCTACTTTTGTGGCTTAACAGCTACCCAGATCTACAGAAATTAATCATACCTACACATCCAGCTCAGATCCCATCCTGAGCACTAAATTCTTATGTCAAACTCTGTAAGGGACATAGTGTAGACCTCTAAACTGAAAAGTTTCCGAATCACACTCACGATGTCTACCCCTTTACTTACTTTCTAGCGTCATCACTCACTCGTTCTTCAAGTGAATAGTCTTCACTTCTTCATCACTAACACCCACCTCACCCTCCACCATGTCATTAGCCTATAAATTTCAGTGACTATATGACCACCATGAGTTCTCCAATACGTCTCTTTTTCTCCATGCCCAAGGCCACCACCCCTGATTTTTCCATAGCTTCCCAAATAGCCTTGTTGCCATCTTTCTCTTCCTCTGCCAACCTAGTCTTCACACAGCTGCCCATTATCATTATAAAACACAGTTTTGAGTTTATGATTCCTCTGTTTTACAGAAAACTTTCATCAACTCATACTATCTATAGGATAATTTCAGATTCAGAGAGTGTAAAAGGGTTTGTCCAGTCCTGAGGCCACTCACAATGTCTTCTATAGACTCTTGGTCTCTGTGTGCTCCCACACATAGCTATACTCCAGGACAACATCTTTCCTATTCCCACACATCTGTGTATATTCACGCCTCTGTGAACAATTTCCCCTATTCTTTTTCCAAAGCCTCTTCTCCTGCTCTCACCACCACATTTCCACTGGTGAAATTCTGCCACTCAAACGTCATTTCCAAAGTGAAACCTTCCCTGGCTTCCAGATCCAAATGAATCCCCTCTTCTGTTTTCTCATGATTATTACTATAGTCAGTGAGTCCAAGGTATAGGAGATGTCAGGTGCCGTGCTAGGAGAAAGATGCCTAACCGCGTTCTTGTTTCACTGAGGTCCTTGAGGCCCAGAAGGGAAGCACTGGCCCTTAAGCTCACTGTTCCTTCTAGTATTCCCTGCTGTCCCCTCTTCCAGTGCTCATTGCACACGCCTCTCTGTGGGCACTCACCATCAGCATCATTATGACCAGGGCTGGCATGAATCAATAACTTTCTATATGCACAGTAGGTCACTTAACATGATCTCAAACATCCCAACAACAAATCTGACACAGGTACTTACTATCCCCATGTCACAGTTAAAGAAACTGCATCTATATGTGACTGGGTTACTGCAGGGTAACACAGCTCGGGAAGGGCAAAATTCAGACTCAGCTCTAGGTCCACCCCCCCACAGAGTTAGATTTCTTAACCATGGCACCATGCTATTGACGTGGTTCACTTTTTACGTGTAAGTCTTGCTCCGGTGATTAGCGGCATCTGTTTCCAAATGCTCTATCTGCCCACTGGCAGGGATACCTCAACTCCTTCACACGGGATTCCCTCATTTTGACAACTTGTTTGGACTACTACATTTCGTATGTTACCTTATCTGCCAGACTGAACTCCTCCCAGCACCTGTTTTTGGGTTTATTTTCCTGTCTCCATGCCTATGACCAGTTCATATTTGAGGTTTTACTTCCTTCTATCTGTTGCTTTCTACTACAGTTTGTTAAGTCAAGCCCAGCTGCATGCTGAGATATGGCAGTGGTTAAGAGAAAACCCCGTCTATGTATTTATCTCATATAGGTGGAAAACTCTATTCATGACCATAGTGGGGGGAAATGTAGCCATGCTAGGCTTTGTTTACACTCTTTCATAAGTTAAATTCTATGGGTTGTGGACTTTACCAAAGAGAAGAGAAGATACTGTACCTGGCACTAACCCATTTGGGAAAGGAAGCAAATGGTGGAGAATTGCCCACCGCAAGCAAATCAATGAGGTAAACAACTTGTTTCCGGCCCGTTTGAATGTCTCCTGAAGATCCCTTTTTGGTTTCAATGCTTCATTTAACCTTCATTCTTAAAGACTATTTTAGGAGAGTACAAAGTTCCTGATTGGTAGTTATTTTCTTTCTTTAGACTGAAGATAACATTCCATTGTCTTTTCTCCTTCTTTTCTGTTTTCAAGTTTATGTGTTTATTTTTAGGGAGAGAGAGAGAGAGAGAGGGCGCGAGTGCATGAGTAGGGGGGAGGCAAAGAGAGAAGGGCAGAGAGAATCCTAAGAAGGCACCATGCTGTCAGTGCAGGGCCCGATATGGGACTCAATCTCATGAACCATGAGATCACCACTTGAGCTGAAATCAGGGGTTGGACGCTTAACTAACCGAGACACCCAGGCAACCCTGACTCTTCTCCTTCTAATTATCACTGTTGAAAAGTCAGAATTTAGTCTGCCACTTCCTAAAAGCTATTTGTCCCCCTACCCACTCTCCTGGCTGATTGTAACATTTTCCTTTTATCTTTAGGTTTTTTTAGATTAGCATGTCTTTCTATTTATTTCTCTTTCTATTTATACTTGCTTAGTTGTTTGGGTTCCTTGGGATTCTTGTTTTTGTAAATGTGACATCTTTCATCAGTTTTAGAAAAGTCTTAATCATTAGCATTTCAAATATTGCTTCTGTTCCATTATATCTCTCACTTTTCTTTCTGGGGTGACAATTAAATGTATATTATATCTTTTATAAGCATACTGTATGTGTCTTAACCTCTCTTCTATATTTTCCATCCTTTTGCTTATTGTGATTTTTCCCTAGATTCCTTTGACTTATTTTCCAGTTCACTATTTTTCTCTTCATCTCTATCTAATCTGCCTAAAAGACAAAACACACACACAAAAAAACAAAAAACAAAACAAAAAAAAAAACCCACTTCCATTGAGATCTAAATTTCAGCTATTCTATTTTATCCAGTTCGGAAAATTTTAGTTGGTTCTCTTCCATATTTGCAGTGTCACTTTTTATAGTTTGCATTTCCTTGCTGAGAGTTTTAAGTTTGACTTTTATCTCCATGAGCTTGTTTACCAATCATAACTGTTTACCAATCTGTGATATTAGTATGTTTGTTTCCACTGTCTGTTACTCATATTGCATCTCATTTATGTTATATCCCCTCCTCATGTACGTGAGTATCTTTGATAGTGTGCCGGCTATTGCATATGAAAAATTATGAATAGAAATGAAATCTAGGCTGATTTTATCCCCCTTTGAAGAAGATTCTAAATTGCTTTTGCCAGATGTACAAGGATGTATTAACAATCCAGGGTCCTCTCTCAGCCAGGGTCCCCCTCAGATTTTGGGGCCACTCAGGTGACTTAAAGCTGGAATACAGTCTCTGTGAAAGCTGTTTTAATTTTGTTTTACCTAGGATATGGTTTACCAGGACTTCCACCCTGTTCCGGCTCTGGCCTAAAACTCTGATCCTCTTTGTCCTGAGAGGCTCACAGAGGTGCTGCCAATCCCTTCTGAATCAGCAAATGCCCTGTAGACAAAAGGTATCTGAAATACTAGGCTCACATCTCTCTCAGATATTAACTCAAAAATTTCACATTACCTTGTCAGTTCTTTGCTGCATTTAGGAAGATGTTTTTTAAATATCAGCTTACAAATTTTAAATTGTGTTTTTCAGGAGAGTTGGTCTGAGTTACCTTTATGGAAAGTAGGTGTTCTATCCTTTATGTCTGTACAATGCTTTGCCAACTTAGACCCTGAAGACTCATTTAGAAGACTAAAACAGTCATGAGTCAACTGATCTTTTAAGGAGATTACTTTTTAATCTTGTAAAACAGTATCTGAAATCATACCATGACTGCACTACTTTGAAAAATGTGAAACAACTTTTGAGTTTTCTTGAGTTAAATTTGAAAGCAGGCCAATTGGAGTTTGTGTAAGAAACTGTCAGGAAACTAAAATATAAAGTTCCATCAGCCAAGAGAATCTGGTTTATATTTGAGTGAAATGTCTCTAAATACAAATGAAATATGGAAAATCTTTTGTTCAAAAAAAACTAGGTAACCAAAAAAATCAATTTAAAAACAAAAAGAAAATCTCAAAATACATTCTCATTCACTCCTACATTAAGGATACATCCTTAATTTCAGGTGAGAATGCGTTAAAGCTGAAAGTAGTGATAGAAACTTTGGTCATCTGACCAATTAATACCCATCTCTCTTTCCTCCACCCCCATCCCCAAATCTATTCTGTCCTAGGGGACACTGATTTGTTCAAGTAGCAGATCGAGATATCCTGAGCTCAAAAAAAGTAGAACCCTGTGAAAACCCCCGGAGGCTTAATAATAATTGATTTAAAGTAGTTATGATAAATTCATTCTACTATAAATTCCCTAATCTCTCTTGCAGCCAATTCTGGCCAATGATGTATGTAAGTAAGCGGGCTGTGTGAAAATCTTCTTCCTTGATTAAAAAAATACAAAATCGAAACAAATAGAATTATCTCTTCTCCCTTGTTCTGCATCTGTAGTCAGACAAGATGTTCAGAACTACTGCAGCCATTTTTTGACCATAGGAAACAAACACAAGATGACAAATCAACACACGAAGGATGGTAGAACAGAACCTGAGTTGCTAAACAAACCACGAGATCATCTACCTCCTGATTTGTATTTAGATAAAAACATAAACATCCTTATATTTTAAGTTGCCAGCAGTTGGGTTTCCTATGATCTGACACTGAAAACATCCATAACTAATGTATTTACTAAAATATGCTCATATTGTAATGTTTGGGTCCAGGCTTGACTAGAGACAACGCTTGAAATTTGTGTCACCTACCATAATACAAGAGTCCTGAGGTTCAAGGTCAAAGTCAGTGAAGTTCAAGAGAACACGGTGATTTCTTTCCACCCGAATGACCCAGGAGCAGTCAGTGTTACTCCTATAAGGACTGGGGTAATTTGGAGAATGAATCTCTCCATTGGGAGCCTGGAAAATGCCGCCACAACCTGTAAGTAGGAAACCCAGTTCAAAAATGAGAGGAATCCCTGATGGATAAAGCTTTGCCCAATTACCTGGTAGCATAGAACAATATGATGCTTTGTTTGACCACCAGTTTTATGTAGTTGATGATATAATCAGCGTGCAGAACTAAATATCCACCATTCATTCATTCATCCCAACAAAATGAAGGATGACGAAGAAAATACTTCAAATAACTTAAACACTGATGCCAAAAGTAATTTCTAAAATACTCAAACGTAAGTGCAAATAAAATCATGCTCTCATAAAGCCATAAAATGCTTCTTCTTTGTTCTCTAAAAATATAATATACTGTAAGAATAGCACATCTCCTAAGAATTTTGATAATTTAGTAGGAGATGTTTTTAATAATTTAATATCTGCTTTTTAAAATTTAATATTCTGGACCTGGTATAGTTATTCAGTCTTTTTATTCCTATGATATTATCAAGTAAATACCTATCAACATCTATCTCTATGACTTATCATTTCTTGGGTTTATGATAATATAAACCTGTAACGGAAAAATGCGAGTATTTTCTAACAATTGACAATAATTGGATAATCTAAACACTATGTGTATACAATCATATATATAGCCCTCACTAAATTCATGCATCATTAACTTTAGGAAAGGCCTAATATAATTTACTGTATCACCTTAGGGTTCCCAAAGTGGGGTCACAAGGTAGCCTGGGGTCACATCTCTGCTTTAGTATTTTCTACCTATGTGACTTTGGACAAATCACAAACTTCACTAAGTTTCAACTTCCTCATTAGTAAATACATTTCCCTCATAAGGTGGTCGTGAGGATGAAAAGAGGTCGTCCTTGTAGAACAGTTAGATTAGATGCCTGGCACATAGTAATCGTCCAATAAACACGGCTATTCTTACCAGTCATAGCAGTTAACATCTGCTTAAATATTTTGTGTATTAATTTTTTTATTTAAAAAAAATGCAACAGTAAATATTTTTACACTGCCTAAGACCCTGGGCAGAAAATCACTATATAACACACGGTAATTCCTTGCAATTCACAAACTTAACTTTTACAGTCTGGGCACCTGCCAAGCATCCAAAGATCTACACTATGGCATGAAGTAATTTACCACTTTGCTGATGCCCACATTTGAGGTCGGTGAATGGGCCCGAGTCCCTTGGAGGGTAAGTGAGTCTATCCAATCGCCCCACTTCTGTTTTCACCATGGACTTGCATACTTGCAAGGACTGGTTTTCACATATGAGGTGACTCTGGAAGTAAATTCTATCAGAGTTTTCAGGGAAGAGTAAATGCCAGTGCAGTGTGTGCCATTTCAGGAGTCATGAAGTTGTCCCTATGTTGGCCTTTGCACCACTGTCTAATCATTTCATAAAATTTATAAGGGTTCCGCTTAAGTGTCTTGAGATACCTCCTTGGTTTACTCACCTCCAGGGACTGCCTGCCATGTGGCATTGAAGCCTCTCCCATTTATAGAGCTGTCGGTCTTAAAGCGGATGGCTAGCTCATTTCCAGTGCTGGAGACCTGCAAGGGACTCTCAGATGACCTTTGGGCACATAACTGGGCTATTCTGGGCGAGTGGAAATCAGGGCCTCCATAGACCTAAGATGGGATGCAGAAAAAAGGACTGAAATTAAGAGAGAAATTTAAGAAAGGATAACCCTTCCCCTGGCTCCGTTTACCACCATTTCTTGGATTCTATTTTCGTTAGAGAGTGAAATCTCAGTCTCCTTGGGTGGGGATGAACTTTAAACTTGAGCTGGATCTTCAAAGGCATTCCCTCAGCCCTAGGAACACACAAGTTCAACCACCCATAAAATGCCTGCTTATTTTCTCAGTCAGAATTGTAGAGCTGAACTGAACAGACTCTTCCAGAATCTTCCCTATCTCCTCTCTTCCTCTTTCCACATCTTCACAGGATTTCCTGCTTTCTTTGGCAGAGGCATTGCAGATAAAACAGTATCAAGTGTGGCTGTCTAACTCTTCTAGGCGCATATGAATAGTCTGAGCATAAAGCCATGTTGTTTGTGAAAGTCAATTCTCTGAACCCTGATCTCCCAGTTACATTTTGTAGGATCTTCTCCTTTGCACCCTGAATAGTGTATAAGATTAGGCATTTAAAGTAATATTTTGCTTCTTCAGAGAGAGTGGAACATATAACCTCTATCAGCGTGTTCTGTGATTTCCTCAAGAAGGGACTCCCCCAGATTCTCTCTGAACCTACTCCCAGAATCCCACTGGTGGGAACATGACCAAGAGCAGCCAACTTCTTCTGGGGAGTTGCCCTGGAGCCTGCCCAGTATCAGGATGGCTCCTTCTAGATGCATCTCACATGCCCTCAGGTCTCCTAGGCTACTCCAGTTTGCACCCACCTATCTGACTAGGGTCCAGTGCCTCAGTGACACATTCCTCCCAGCAAGTGCCCCTGGGGTCTCACAGCCACATCTTGCAGGCAGGTGGCGCCCAGCCCAGGCCCCGTCTCTGACTCCTCACACATGGGTTCCCGGTGGGGACAGGGGACAGGAAGATAAGACTCAAACAGTATTGAACCCCCACCTCCGGGCCCTGCCAAACTCGAATTTGTAGAAGAAACACTATTTTTGATGACAGTTTTCAGGCATAACGGTGTCTGGGTCCTTCCCTCTGCCCCACATGGATAGGCTACATAATTCTGTGCTCCGGGTCAAAACCGGACCAGGGAAAGCGGTGCTGGGTGAATTTGTACACAGCGCCCTCACACCTCTGAAATCTGTGCAGCCCTCCCACCTAGCTGTGCTCTCCCCGATTCCCCAGGCCCCCAGGTCCTCACCCACCCTCAGGGCAGCTGTTGACTGATAGGGGGAATCACTCAAGAGTTCTCCAAGAGGAGAGAGGGAGAACAAGAAGCCTACTTTTGGTGAGGAGTGTGTGATTTGAATCCATAATGATTTCTTTGTCTGATTAATTCCCCCCAGCGATGCGAGAAAGGCCAAAATGAATGAAGCTGCTGTTTCACGGAGGGCTGAGCACAAGGGCTTTAATTGCAAAGGAATGAAGCAGGCGGATGGCTTCAAGCTTATTTTCATAGGAGGAGCTATGTTTGTGTGGCCCCCTAAGTCCCATCAAAAGCAGGACTTTAGGAGGAGCCCTGTGTGGCCCTTTACACGTACACATATGCAAATGGCAGAAACAGATTGCTTCTGGTTTACCCCGTCCTTTGCTGTTTGTGGGATCTGCCTGCCCCCCCCACTCCCCATCCCCCCTCCCGCCCAGAACACAGTCCTCAGAGCATGAAACTGACAGCCTGTGCTGCTAATCAGCCATGCTCAATAAACAGCACACATTTGGAGAGAACACTGAGCACAAGGCTTTAGTTCTGACAAAGAAAACTTGCACGTCGGCAAAATATTCTTTGTTTTCCCTGCCCAGGGTCCCCTTAAGATCACAAACATAACGGGGATGAGTCGGCGGGGCCCAGAAGCCTCCAGAAGAATCAACACTGCCGCTTTCGACATTCTTTGCTTCCACTCTAACAGGGCTGGGCTCACAACGGACCATCGCAGAGAGACCAGAGGGAATAAACTGACCACACCAAGCAATTGTCCTGATTTATTGCCCCAAGGAGTGGATTTCCTTTTCTGCTTTATGCAGGTTCAGGCTTCTTTCTCAGAGACTGAAATAAAATCAGCCCAGAGTGTTTCCATGACCCAAACAATAGAACGGTACTTTTGGCTTCCACAAATAAAACCGAGACTTAACGCGTGACTCTTCAAAAGAGGAAAAAGATGGAAAGAATTTCAGGGTGTGGTTCATTCGACTACAGCATATGACTAAACTTCGGGGGGAAAAAAACCGGGTCTGATGATCAGAGATTAAGAAACGTGTTTTTAGCAAATGCTCAGGATATAGAACATTTCAAAGCCTATGGTTTTAATCTGTTTTGAACATCGCTTTCTGCACTGTTAGCTCCATTTATTGTTACAATCAAGTCAGCATTCCAGGGTTATGAGTAACCAAACGGCTGTTGCTTTAATGCAACTGGCCACTTTCCGCACACTGAGTTTTTAGGGGAAAAAATACTGGCTCTTGGTAAAATCTGGTGAAACCCAGGTAAGCCCCAATACCTGCTGACAGAGAGGTCCTACTTGGCTGTGCTCAGAACAGGAGGGGATAGTGTGCAGGCTGAGAAGAGTGGGTCAAGAAAATCAGCAGTCTCAAGGCCACATACCTACCAGGGGTAACATTCTGAAACCTATAGCTAACGTGTTATCAGCAGCTACGGTATGAGAGATGGAAAAAAATCATTTTATCATCATTAGTGCAAATTTATTACAGCACTGTCCACCTGCCATGAGCATGTGCAAGGATGTCAAATAAGGGTTTTGAACAAAAGGTAAGGGGGTGACTCATTTCAGCCTTAAGTAAGCTTTCCCAAAACACTTAAGGGGCTCAAGATTTTGATGGATTTTGATGGATTTTGATGGAACATGGGAGACCACCTTGTCCTAATATAAATAAGCCCCAGGCTGACTTGTCCTAATATAAATAAGCCCCGGGCTGACTGTAGCCTCTTCTCAGAGCCCTTTTTGTGCAGACACAGGACCCTGCCTAAACGCAGCTGCCTGGAGACCCTGCTTTGTCCCCCTGTCCCCAAGCCACTTACAGCAAGGAGCCCCAGTCTGCTTTCTCACGTAATGGGCGGGACAAAACGCAAAGCACAATGAACCCATTTACATTTTGCCAAGTGGGCAACAATCACAGGCACTTCGGAATATGAAAATGAAGGGTTCGGAACATTTCACATTACTGTGGAAAAGTCTGCTGCCAGCCCTTTGTAAGTGTTAAGGGGTTTTATGCCACCGAAAAATTCCTTGCTGGCAAGAAGGACCATTTGAACCTTCCACATGTGAGTGTTGTTCCTACTCATACTGGGAGTGTGAATTTCAAGAGCCACCTTGTTCCCCTAAAACCTTTCCTCTTCTGAGATGGAGCCATGACTTGGCAACACCCAGTACTTACATGAAGACAAGGGTAGAGGTTTTAACCCAAGGACGTACCTGCTGTCTCTGATTTCACTTACTGAGCATTATCCGCCTTTGGAGAGCCTGGCACTGCTAAACGCAATTCTGTGAGTCTGCGTCTACTCCGTGAGGGCACGGTTTGGGAACCCCACTTCTTTTCAAGGAAAGGACTTGTTTTCTAAGTAAAGTTTTTAAGCATTAAAGTTTCCTATGAGGTCTGTGCTGCTCATTTCAATAACTTGCACATTACCCACCTCTGTCTATCTTTACGTACTGGCTTATGTGCAGCACCGAGGAGCGGATGAGCTCAGTTCTTAGCTTTTCCACCCACTATCCTCAGGGTCATGGAAAGACCCATCAATATTTCCAAGCCCCTGTTTGGACAACAATAAAACGGGGACAAAATTCCCTTCATACCCTGCTGGATTATTTAACATTCAAAGGGGAAAATGGATGTCACAGTCCCTTTGCAAGCCACCACCCACGCACGTTATTATGGCATGTCAGGGATTCGTATGCTTTCATTCTTTCCACAAATGTACATCAAGTGTTCACTATTTGCCAAGTAGTCTGCGGCAGGTATAGCAGGAAAGCAAAACCGAAGCAAACAAACAAACAAATACCCAGGCTTTCATGGAGTTTAAGTTCTACTAGATATGGAACCTTGCCATGAAACGCTCTAGCAATCTCCAGAGCTGAGGCGATAGGCGCTTTGTCCATAGGAAGCCATTCAGTTTTGCACTCAGTTTCGGTTCCTAATGACCAGGGCCCTGCGATAAATGGCTGGTTGTAACAGATTCTCAAGGTCATCCCAACTATCTGAGATAAACCCTGTGCAGTAGTGTTGCATTTCGTGCCCTGCACCATGTTGACCCCCCTCAGATTGCAGCTGCCCTCTCACCCCAAGCCCGCCCCTTCTCTACACTCTGCCTCCTCACTGCCTTGCCTAAGGGAGTTTTCTCAGACTGAAATGGAGGGCATTAACAATCCCCAGTTAGCAATCCATCAATGGGGACAGGAGCTGGGGGACCAGTGCCTCAGACTCTCACCCTTAGGGGCATGGTTCTGACGAGCAGTCCCCATAGCCCCTCAGAGGGTCCCAGTGGGATAAAGCTCAAGTGGCCCACAGGGGCTCCCATCACTGGCTCTTCCTCCTTCACCCTCCCTCCCACTGTCCCCTTTCCTCCTGCTTTCTGATACCACCTGCTAGTCCAACTGCCTGCCCCCAAGTCCTTCAAGAGTCACTGCTTTTAGGGAAAGCCAAACTGAGATAGTAATCCCATTTGCCCATAAACATCACTCACAAAGAAGTGACACTCATCAAAATGTCTAAAAATAGAACACCACTGGCCCCTGCAAATAATTTGCACAGCGATCTCCAGTTCTACCCCAAATTTGGCATGCGCTGGAAAGCAATCTAAATTCCTACCTCCAGGACGTCAAAGTTGCACCTTGCGTGATACTCCACATCAAAGTCGTGGATGGTGAGCTGAATGCTACTCCCAGGGGCTGTGTTAATGTACCAGATGCACTCCTTGTTGGGGGGGTACGTGTTAGGGTACCCGGGGCTGCTGAAGGTGCCCGTGGTCCCAGACAACTCCCCGCCACAGCCTGTTAAAACAGGAAGGCTCAGTCAGTTCAAAGTGGACACTGTCATTAGGAAAAACTCAAAAATCCAACTACCCAAAAGATAATTGAAAATGCACAATGCCTAATTTAGGGGAAAACTCATAAAGTTATAATAGAGTTAAAATTAAGCAGTTATAAAACAATGAGAAAAAAATCATGGCTACAACTTACTAAATTTCTTCCTAAAAAATATATTGATTATAACATTTGATACAAAAATTCTCAGTCCTTATTCTCACCACATCAAAACTTTGGTAAGATGTTTTAAATAGAATTCCAATTTTTAGATTTTCTTCATTATATTTAGGAAAAAATTTCACAGTAGAAAGTACAATGAACTACGTAAGCAGTGTTAGCAAATACCATGTCTCTCGACCTTCAGTTTCCTTGTATGCAACATGTTATTTCTAAGTCCTTATCAGACCCAAGATCTAGAATACTAAGAGCTAAAAGTTATTACCTTTGTATGGGAGCCTACAGGAAATAAAAAAAATAAATAAATGATATGTCCATAGCAGCTTTATTGGTATTGTCCTTCAGTACAATGTCCTTCAGTAGCTACAAGGATAAATACATTGTGGTCCATCCACGCAATGGAATATTATTTGACTCTGACAACAAAGGAGCTACCAAGCCAGAAAAAGATGTGGAAGAAATTCATAAATAAAAGAAAGCAGTCTGAGAAGCTTCCATACTATATAATTTCAAGTCTACGAAATTCTGGAAAAGGCAAAATTGTGGGGACAGTAAAAAAGATAAGTAGTTGCCAGGAGCTAGAGGAGAGGAGAAATAAATAGGTTGAGCATAGATTTTTAGGGCAGTAAAGCTACTATGTATGATACTATAATGGTGGATATATATATATTACACATTTGTCAGTCAGGTGGGACAATGCCAAGAGTGAACCCTAATGTAAACTGTGGGCTTTGGGTGATAATGCAGTGTCACTGTAGGTTTACCAGTTGTAACAAATGTCCCCCTCTGGGTGGGGGTGGGTGCAGATGTTGATAATGGGAGAGGCACTGCATGTATGGGGACGGGGTAAATGGGAACTCTACCTTCTACTTAATTTTACTGTGAACTTAAAACTCTTCTAAAAAATAAAGTCTATTTCAAACAAAAACAGTCAATCATCAATTCAATGATACAGGTCCTGACCCAGAAAACTTACATCTAAAAACCAACTAAATAGGGGCGCCTGGGAGGCCCAGTCAGTTAGGCATCTGACTCTGGCTCAGGTCATGATCTCGTGGTTCGTGAATTCAAGCCCCGTGTCAGGCTCTGTGCTGACAGCTCGGAGCCTGGACCCTGCTGCGGATTCTGTGTCTCCCTCTCTCCCTTCCCCTCCCCTGCTCATGCTCTGTCTCTCTCTCTCAAAAATAAATAAACAATAAAAAAAACTTTTTTAATTTTAATTGAAAACCAACTAAACAAATAGAAACTGGGTATATAAAACCCAAACATGAAGCTTATGTTTTATGAATGTTTACACAGCATGGCTTAGAAAGTCATTAAGGCAAATCATTACAACAACCAACCCAATATTGCAACACACGGTATATAGTAAGAAAAACTGCCACCACGCACTTAGATGCGCTTTACTGCTTTTCCCCCTATTTGAATACCCATAGTCACCATGTGAAGCAGCTGTTAAGATTATCTCCATTTCTCAAGTGAGCAAATCAATGGAAATAGAGGTCAAGTGCCTTGCCCAAGGTGACCTGGCTTATAAGTGGTTGGAGCAGGACACCAGTCCAGGAAATCTGATAGTGGCCCAAGGACTTCATTACTGAATTCTGCAGACTCACGCGGTGTGTAGAAATCCAGACAGAGATTTGAGGATGGAGAGGCAGAGAAAACTTTGTGAAAGAAGTAAAATTTGAGGAAGGCTCAAATTTTCATGACAAAATTGGAAAAAAATAAAGGTAAAATTAGGGGGAAAGGATAGATCACTTTTTTTTCCCCAATAGCAATTTTTGGTGATTAAAAAACATTGCTTGCTCTGTCAACATATCAAAGTCACCTTTTTTATTTTTTCAACATATTCTTTACTGGATGGCAAATTGTTCCAAGTATCTCCTCTTATTCCGTATCAAGGCCTTTTGGGTTTATAAAATGACAGTACCAGGGCACCTGGGTGGCTCAGTTGGTTAAGCCTCCAATTCTTGGTTTGGGCTCAGGTCATGCTCTCACAGTTTGTGAGTTCGAGCCCTGCATCACTGAGATTCTCTCTCCTTCTATCTCTGCGCCTTCCCCCCTTGTGCCCTCTCTCTCTCTCTCTCTCTGTCAAAATAAATAAATTTTAAGAAATGGCAGTACCTCCTCACTCCAAGATGAACATATGTGCATTGTCACATGAGTACAATTAACCTGCCATGACTTAAAACAAGCCCCTAAAGCTGAGGTCATGTCTACTCTCTGCCCCATGCAAATGTGCTCTGTACAGTGAGTTAGAAACAGGATTTATAAAGGATTCAGAAGAAATACTCTCCATACAGAATCTCGACTTAGCTGAAAAGAGCTGAGGAGAATTCTAAGAACCTTGACCTCAGTACAGAAATCTGATTCCAGCTCCAAATGCCACCACCTTCTGGAGTGCCCGTTTCCTCCTTCTAGTTGAAAACCTGTGTTTTCAGGCTTCAAGTTTGTTGCACAGGGTAGTATCTTTCCTGGGGCCTGTAAAGTTCCAACCTTTATTTCTCATTAAAACCCTTTGGGCGGGGGGGCGGGGGGGAATAGTTTAAAGTTAGACGCACTGATATTGTTTATAGACTCTGGTGAATGTCACAAAAACATGAATGCCATGAAAGATTAGAAAATATTTTTCCTACTAGAACAACACATGGAAAATGTTCCTGAAGCCAAAATCAGCACAGTTTACTCAGCACCACTGCACAACTGTGGGGGGCACCAGTCACAGTAGATGCCACCGAGTGATGCCCTCTGGAGTCTTGTGACACAGTGACCCCCTAAAAATTATCAGAAGTTGTAACACCTTCTATTAAAATACATCACAGGGAAGCAAAAGCGTTCCGATACCCCACCCTCTTCCTTTCAGCCTACATTTTCAGCTTCTGTGGATCCTGAGACCAGTTGTATCAGATAAAAAAAAATCCAATGAAAAAAATCTTTGGAGGAAAATACCTTGGTGGCCACATCGCATAAAAGAGAACAAGGAAAGGGAATCTTGGGTATCTCCCAGTTCTCATTTTTATTTCACTCCAGTTCACCAGACAATCTAATTCCATTTTTTTTATCATAGTTGATTCATCTAAAAATCTGCCTGACATTTTCCATTGTCTTTTCCAGTGGTTTTAGGTTACCTTGTAAATTCCTTTGTGAATAACAGGATACGAATACCCTTAAACTAGTCAGTGTAAAAGCTGGAATGATAATATCAGGTTCTTGGCAGGCAGTGATGCTTTGAAAAACTACAGCACTGATTTTATTCACCCACTTACAGCTCTGGAGACCCACAGTGTACTTTTCCCCAAGATTTAAAACAAACATAAACAAGGTTTATAAAATACAAAACCAGATCGTATTTTTAAATCTGTTATGGTTTCTTCTCATCAATAGCACTTATGTGTGTGCCTTTTAAAGGCAAATCCCAGTATCATTAAAAGTACCCTATTGGAAGACTTACCCTATGACCCAGCAATAGCACTGCTAGGAATTTACCCAAGGGATACAGGAGTACTGATGCATAGGGGCACTTGTACCCCAATGTTTATAGCAGCACTCTCAACAATAGCCAAATTATGGAAAGACCCTAAATGTCCATCAACTGATGAATGGATAAAAAAAATTGTGGTTTATATACACAATGGCGTACTATGTGGCAATGAGAAAGAATGAAATCTGGCCCTTTGTAGCAATATGGATGGAACTGGAGAGTGTGATGCTAAGTGAAATAAGCCATACAGAGAAAGACAGATACCATATGGTTTCACTCTTACGTGGATCCTGAGAAACTTAACAGAAACCCAGGGGGAGGGGAAGGAAAAAAAAAAAGAGGTTAGAGTGGAAGAGAGCCAAAGCATAAGAGACTCTTAAAAACTGAGAACAACTGAGGGTTGATGGGGGGTGGGAGGGAGGGGAGGGTGAGTGGTGGGTATTGAGGAGGGCACCTTTTGGGATGAGCACTGGGTGTTGTATGGAAACCAATTTGACAATAAACTTCATATATTGAAAAAAAAAAAGTACCCTATTGGAGGGGCGCCTGGGTGGCTCAGTACGTTGAGCGTCCGACTTCGGCTCAGGTCATGATCTCACGGTTCGTGAGCTCGAGCCCACATCAGGCTCTGTACTGGCAGCTCAGAGCCTGGAGCCTGCTTCAAATTCTATGTCTCCCTCTCTCTCTGTTCCTCCCTGGCTCATGCTCTGTCTCTCTTTCCTTCAAAAATAAATAAAAACATTAAAAAAAAGATATTAAAAAAAATTACCCCATTGGAGTGAAAATACTGTGTGTCGAGGAGAGAAAGAAAGTATTGGCACTTGAAAACTATGAAGCTTTCTTTTTATCCTTTGTGCGCTCACTACCTCTGAGGCTTAACGTAGCAAAAGGTTAAAAACTTTGATTTAAAAGTTCACATCAAATGCAAAATAGAATAAGTTAATTTAGTGATATTTCATGGTAAAACTATAAAGTACTGGAAAATAAAATTAATTCTGATAATTAAATTTAACTCTATCTTTGTATTTTCTACATCCTGAAAAAGATAGAAATAACTTTCCAATTACTATTTATTCAGTCAATAAATATTTATTGAGCATGTGCAATACGTGATCTAGAAGTTGTGCATATTTAATGTCTCTGGGAAAAAAAAACACACACAAAAAAAACAAAATAACAACTCCATTTATAGACCTAAAAAGTGCTATCCCCACATGCCTTTCTGTAAATCACTAAACTCTTTTTGTTTTCCCTTCAGTTTGCAAAGAGTAATTTCAATATGTTTGACTTGGAAAAAAACAAACAGTGAACTCTATTTTATCCTTTACCTGTTAATTGGTGGTAAATTACAAATAAGAATAAATAAATGACAGGGACACCTGGGTGGCTCAGTCTGTTAAGCATCTGACTTCAGCTCAGGTCATGATCTCATGGCTCATGAGCTGGAGCCCCACCTCGGGCTCTGTGAGGACAGCTCAAAGCCTGGAGCCTGCTTCAGATTCTGTGTCTCCTTTCTTCTCTGCCCTCCCTTACTCACGCTCTGTCTCTGTCTCTCTCTCTGTCTCTCTCTCTCTTTCTTTCTTAAAAATAAAAAAAAATAATAAACAGACAAAACAAGAATAAATAAATGATCATATTGCATTGCTAAAAGATATTTTAATTTTTGTTAGTTTCAATAGGATAATGTTAGCATAATTCTCTTTTGGGACTTATTTCGAGTCCACAGATGAGAGATTTTAATCAACATTTAGCCTGCTATGCCTCACTTTCTTGGGTTTTATCACATTTTCCTTGATTTGGGGATTCTTTGACAGATGTGTAGATGATATCAGGCAAAGGAAAATCTGTCAAAATATACATTTTAAAAACTGAAAAAATGAATGATGTCTGGGGCTTTTTCTATGCTCTCTTTTAGTGACAAGAGAAAACATATTCACAAAAAAATTAAGAAAATTTCTATTAGCCAAAAAATTAAATATGTAGTGAATTTATTTGATACTTTCATAAATTCAAGCTATCATTAGGCTAAAAGTGAAACATTACAACATGAATTTGGAATTGTATGATTATGGATGAAAATGGAAAATTAGAAAGTCACACCAAAAGCTGGACTTTTTAAATTATAAATGAAAGCAGGGACACCTGGGTGGCTCAGTCAGTTAAGCGTCTGACTTCAGATCAGTTCAGGACCTTGCAGTTCGTGACTTCCAGCCCCGCGTCCGACTCTACTGACATCTCAGAGCCTGGAGCCTGCTTTGGATTCTGTGTCTCCCTCTCTCTCTGCCCCTCCCCCACTCTCACTTTATCTCTCTCTCAAAAATAAACAAACATTAAAAAAATTCTTTCTTAAATTAAAAAAATTTTTTTAAATTGTGGGGTTTTTAAAGAATGTAGAATGTGAGTCTTCCAAATTTGATTTATGCATCATTTTCCACTTAATTAGCTGTGGAAAAGGGAGTCAGTTCCAATACAAGAAATGGGATTTAGAACCTATATTAGCCCATCATCAAGGAAAAGGAATATGAAGACAATTCAAAAGTCTCACTGTGTATAATTCTAAAACAGAGAAAATGTGTGCCAGATGCTGAAATGAATCAACAGCTAAGTTTAATTCTGCCTCATCAATCAATATCTTATTCATATTGGGTAACATGGCTGTTCATTTTGATGTACTATTCTGCACCTCCTATGGAAGAGAGACAAGGTGGGTTTTTGTTTTGTTCTTAACAAGGTTTATGGAATTCAAAAATATACCTGTCAGGGAAGGTGCTTTACCTCTATAGTTGTTATCACTGTTGCTAATGTCCAATACTAAAAACTTTCTACACGAACAATTATCTTCAGTTTACTTTCTTGTTAAATTTAAATTTGGGGGGCGGTGGGGGGCCTGGAAGAGGAAAAAATGTTTTGTTCACTGCACTATTTCCCTTGGTGTGGGGCTTAGGTCTTGACAATCTCTTGTTAAAATACACTTTCTCCTGAAAGAATCGCAGAAGGAAATGCGTTTCTAAATCCATCCACCCATTCTGGAGACAGAAACAAGGCTTCTGGAAAATTGCACATGTCAAATCTCTTTGAGAGCAGAAATAACGGTACAGACACATGTGTGAATATCACACCTGATGCAACTATGGAGAAGGCACACAGTTGTGGGCGGCTCTGCGACAATCTAACATCATGTTGTTGTCAATCATGCCCACGATTTTGAGGGGTGATGGTGGGGGGTCACAGGAAGGGGAAGGAAAGAGAGATGGAGGCCAGACAAGGCTGGAGGTGAAGGAAGTCACATCAACCAGTCAATGGCTATCAGGAAGTAACGTAGGAGGTGATGTGTAGACTTCCAGCATCTTCTCCATCATCATGTTACCTGACCAGTCAGATGAATAATAAAATGTGACAGAAATAAATACGTTTTCTGTAACCGGGCTTTAGGAATCTCAAATAGAGGATAATGATTCAGGAGAGCATTTCAGGGGTCAACATAGGGAAAATAATAAAGCAAGGTTTTAAAAGGCTGACAAAGGAGCAGACGGTGGAGTGATGAATAAAGGGTTTTGACAGAGACATATTTGGAAGAAATAGAAAGTGGCTCTTTGTAGCCAACTGGTAAAAGAAGATTTTCGTGGAGGAGACAACATGACTTCAGAGTTGTGTAATTTGCATGCTAAGTTGCAAAACTTTTGAAAATATAATAATATTCCAAGTAAAGCACAGACTATGGCATAAGACCAACCTTGGCTCTGTTACTACTTGGATAACTAACCTTTCTATCCTCAGTTTCTTTATCTGTAACAGCACTAATACTTAATGTCGTAGGGCTGTTGCACAGATTACATGAAATAACCAAAGTAAGACTGTTAGCTAGCTGTCTGGCACGTGATAGTCACTGAATACATTCTGTATGTTATAATTTAACGAAAATTCATCCAGATATGAGGTGAGATGAGAGAAAGATTTGGAGGTGGAATCACCATATCAGCTAAATAGCTTTCACGAACACTCGATGAAAGGTAAGAAATCAGTTGTTCATTAAGCTACAGCAAAGATAGTTCATATTTGCAGGGTGGCTCATGGTTTTTCAAACCAGTTTTAATGAGCACATGATGATCTTATCTGACATTCCTAACAACTCTATACAAGAGGCAAGAATGATTGTATCAGGCCCATTTTACAGATGAAGAAAGAAAGTATGGGTGCCCGGGTGGCTCAGTTGGTTGAGCGTCCAACTTTGGCTCAGGTCATGATCTCATGGTGCATGGGTTCGAGTCCTGCATCGGGCTCGCTGCTGTCAGTAAACAGCCCGCGTCATATCGTCTGTCCCCCTCTCTCTCTGCCACTCCCCTGCTCACACTGTCTCTCTTAAAAATAAATCAACATTAGAGTTGAGCAAAGTGAGGCTCCAGAGGGCTACTGGACTCACGGGTCACCTTGTAAATGGCACATTTGAGGCTACCCCCATCTCTATCCATCCCTCCTCCACCCCTACCCCCACGCCCCTTACTCCCAGTTCTGTGTTCTTTCCACTGTGCTTTTTGGACACTTGAGCCCAAAGGCATCGGAATGGCAGTGTTGAACACCACCCTCATTACTGTTCTGTCCATCTAGTGAGGGGAAAATCACCACAGCAACCTGAAAAAAATAAATGAAGCAAAAACTTTTTTCATTTAACGTGAGGCAAATCTGATGAAATCTAATATATTAACATTATTAGACATCAGCTGAACTGGAATAAAATAAGGTCCTACAGAGCATCACATGTTTTTCAGTTTTAATTAGTTAATCTTTCTAAAACTTTTAGTACTGGTGACTGATAATCTATTTGATTTATTTTCCTCCAAACTCCCAGTCATCAGCTGAAAGGAAGTGCTTACCTTATCATCAGGAAGCACGTTGATCTACTGAACTCATAACAAGGAAGAGTTAAAAGCTGTTGCTAAACCTGGTTACTTGTGAAGATCATTTAAATCTTTTTCATAAAAGGACTTTGCTATCACTGTTTTTTTCTCTTGGTCTAAAACAAGCAAGTTATAAAATTTCAGAATGCACACATAAAAATGAGGCATAATCTATGTATGTTCCATCCTCAAAGTTTTGAGTTGTTGTTTTTAAATAAAAAAGTTCTAATAAAAGCAAACCAGCAATGAAACAGGGAAATGGAATCCCAGGCACAAAGTGTTTAAAGCTCTCTCTGTATTTCCCTACGATTGCTCAGATGTAGTTGTTACTTTATACTTGGCATTTTTCTGGAACTATTTTCCATAAACCAACAGCACTGGGAGGACTGTCAGCGTGGAACTGGTGTGTTCAAGGCCCACCGAGGCTGCAAGAAAAGGAAGAGAACAGATCTAAACAGGACATCTTCACACCCATATCCTTAAATTTCTGAGGGAAACATGTGAGAAGTCAGTGGTCAATGTTAAAAAGGAGCTGAAAAGCCAAAATATGGTAAAAGAATAAGTTTTACACACAGTAAACCATGATGCTCCATACACTTCATTAAAATAACTGATGCATGTGTTAATTGTTTTTCTATAATTAAAAATTAAAAATGTTCTCTCTGATAATGCCTTGAGGGGTGCCTTACTGGGTAGCCCAACTCCCCTCTGACATGCTACAAGGCAGCATGTGGAGGCAGTGGGGTCGCAGGAGGAAGTTGCCAGAATTCTTCTGGTGGGGCAGGTAGGATGTAAAATGGTAACTTAGGAACTCAGAATTTGGGGATGGTCCAACCCAAGGCAAGGTTAAACTGCTCCGTGGACTACAGAGGCCTCACTTCTGTTTCATCTGTGAGATATGCAAATAATGTAGTTAAAGCAATTCCGACCAGAAAAATTTAAGGATGGGGTAGAAGGCAGAGGTAGAGAGAAATGTGAGCTCCCTAAAATGGCCAAAGCTGTTCAAAGGTGCCTGTGACATGTAGAAGAGCCACAGAAAGTCAGCAATATCTGGTCTGATTTTACCAGTTAATTTCTCAGTAGTTTAAAAGTGGATGCTGTTCTCCCGTGATGCAGGAAAAAGGCAAATGGTAGGTATCTATCCTACTAAAAGAAAAACATGAAAATCTGATCACTAGACTCTTTGAAGTCAAGACCAATGGTGGAGCCCCTAGAATCCATCTGATTTTAAGGATATGATCTGATCTTAAGGATGTGCATATTAATTTTCTGGGGGATTTTGTGGGTTAGCCCAAGATCGGGCAATCACAGGTGAAACCAGACAAGAAGATCAGGTAACAGAGAGACCAAGGAATGTGAGGTTCTCCTGAGAATAAAGGAAGAAGAAAGAAGACAAAGCATGGTGACTCCAAGAGAAGAGAACGTTGTCAAAAGCTGCAGAAGCTCATGTACGAGGGTGAATAGTGTCCCCCAGACATCACATCTACCTGGACCTGTGAACGTGACCTTATTTGGATGCAGCATCTTTGCAGATGTTACTAAGATGAGGGTCACACTGGATTAGCGTGGGGCTGAAAGCCAGTATAATTGGTGTCCTCAGAGGAAGACGGAAATCTAGACACAGACCCAGAGAAGGAAGAAGGCTAGATGGAGACAGAGATTGGAGTTATGCATCTAGAAGCTAAGGAAAGCCAAGGGTTGCCGGCAACCAGCAGAAGCTAGAAGTGGTAAAGAAGGATCCTTCCCGAGAGCCTTTGGAGGAACAGCCCTCCTGACATGTGCAGTTTGGACTTCTAGCTTTCAGAAGTCTGAAAATAACTTCCTGTTGTTTGAAGCCACCCCGTTTGTGGTATTTTGTTACATCAGCCTTAGGGAAGCTAATCTACCCCCATTGTTTTCCTGATAGACAGGGCGGCCAGACCCAAAGACAGACGCAAAATGACAGCCGTTCCGAGTGTAACATCTGAAGGAGCATGGGTTGGTAAGCTCTCCCTGCTCCTTCTTGTATCAATTACTTCCCCTTTATCACACTGAGGTTTAGATAATGGTTGCTTAAGGATAAGGTTAGAGGATAGCAAAGGTTTGTTTCAGCCTGTTTGGGCTGCTATAACAAAATGTCACAGACCGAATAGCTTATACACATCAGGAATTCATTTCTTACAGTTCTGGAAGCTGGAGGTCTGAGATCAGGGTACCCTCATGGTAGGGTGAGGACCTTCTTCTGGGTCACAGACATCACATGGCAGCGGGAACTCTTAGGACTAATCCCAGACCCCTCATGAGCTGATCACCTGCCAAATGCCCCACCTCCTAATACTATCACCTTAGGTAGTAGGGTTCAACACATGCATTTTGAGAGGACACACTCATTCAGACTCAGGAAAGTCTACGGTTGAAGAAGCTACAGACAGACTTAGGGCTCAGTATCACATTAGGAGAAAAGCAAAGCCAAGAACTAAGGATAATGATTTTTAGCACCAAGAAATCAGTAAAGGTTTAAAAAGTTTCCTCTTCCATAAGGACCTCATCCCAACTCCATACTCTGACATAATCATTTGTCTGACTAATTTCCATACAGCAGGGATCTGTTTTCAATGGTAGGGACAAAAAAGAGAGAGAAAGAATAAAATCATACCACGAAGTTAATGACCTGGAAAACAGATGCGAGGAGCTCAAACTCGAGTCTGTCCATGGTTATAAAATGACTTCTAAATGACAATATAAGATGTCACAGAAATATTCAAAATTAAGATTATCGTAGCCCTCTGACTCTCTGAGCTATCCGGAGGCTGAATATTGAAGTATTTTGCCTTAGTACCCCACTAAAGAGAAATGAACCCAATGGAGCCACATTTGGGGACTTTTCACATAGTATAAATTTTCATTTCCTGTACATGAAAGGATAAAAATCTTTCATTTTGACCCAGAGAAGTATAGCCAATCTCGTCATCTTTTCATTTTGATTAATATGCCTTTTTTTCTTCCTAATCTACTCATTCCAGCCAAATTAAACAATGGTTTCTCAGTAGCAATTCTTTGCTTACAATTCAGGAGAAGTCAATCACTCAGTCCTTTTCTCTTATACGTTTTAAATTATTGAAGATTTCTGAACAAAACGTCTAAAAATAGTGTAAAATATCTTCCAAGGAAATGAAATGAGACCAAGGCGACTGGACTAATTTCCCCCAAAAAATACCTAAGTAGTCCTGCCTAAGGCTACTAATAGCTCTTTTATGAAATCCCCCACATAAGCAAAGACTGAGGGAATGTGTTCTCTTGATGTGATTTTCCAAGGTCAACACTCATACTTCTATTTAAAAGTATTCATTCTAATCCTGCTTTCTTTTGGTGTAATTGTTTTGGCCCTCAGTATCCTTATAAGGAAAAGCTCAGGAGCCTCCCCTCCACCCCCCAGGGCTCCGCATCACCCTCACCACCATTTCTTTCTCCCTCTTTCCTCAACCCTGAACGTTTCCTGCACAGTGAGGGTGCTCCGTATGGACACATGGGCAGATGTGGGAGGGAGCACCATGCCAGTGGTGGTCATGTCCTCCAACCATCCATGCTCTGTGGATCGTTTTCTGTAATTATACCAAGGGGTGCAGTCCGCTCGCAGGGCAAATGCTGATTCAGGCATCCAGCCTGGCCAGGAAGTTTCTCTGGAGGAGGGCAGAACTTTCTCGGGGCTGGGCTCCTACATTAACCAAATCAGGGGATCCACTCTGTCCCCCATTGCTGACCTCCAGTCAAACCAAGCTATTTGAGAGGCAGCCATTCTTTTACTCTTCACCTTAATAAAACTCCTCTTGTAAACTAGTTTGGGCAGCTAAACCATAGTGACAGATGAGATGATCTCTGTGGTTGATCCCAGCTCAGAAGCATATGATTCCATCAACCATATGTAGCAACTCCAAAACAAGAGCACTTTCTAAATGAGTAACAAAGCAGATATTGTGTTGAAGGACAAATAACATCAGCTATTTTGAACTAGTCATTTGCTAAGTAATATGCTTCCCCCCATTATTGCTCTTTGAACCTGAAGAAAAAAAGGAATTGTGGGGCGCCTGGGTGGCTTGGTCGGTTGAGTGTCCGACTTCGGCTCAGGTCATGATTTCACACTCCGTGAGTTCGAGCCCCGCGTCAGGCTCTGTGCTGACAGCTCAGAGCCTGGAGCCTGTTTCAGATTCTGTGTCTCCCTCTCTCTGTGACCCTCACCCATTCATGCTCTGTCTCTCTCTGCCTCAAAAATAAATATAAAAACGTTTAAAAAAAAATTTAAAAAAAAAAAAAAAAAAAAAAAAAAAGGAATTGTGTAGTCTAGTAGAGAGGCCTTGGAACCAGAATATTATTCACTGGGAAAGAGTGTATATGTTCATTTTAAAACATTCATTATCCTCAGTGGGAATTTAGTTGCAAAATTACCTGCTATAAACACTGGCCATTTCTGCATTGCAATATAGCTTAATCTTTTCTGCAATGAAAAGTTGTGGGGAAAACTTTCTTACTAAATAGGCAGCATGAAGCTGTTTATTCATTTTTTTTTAAGTTTATTTATTTATTTTGAGAGACAGAGAGAAGTAGAAAGGGGCAGATAGAGACTCCCAAGCAGGCTCTGCGTTGTCAGCATGAGAGCCTGACATGGGGCTTGAACTCACGATCCTTGAGATCACAACCTGAGACAAAAAAAGGGCTGGCTGCTTAACCAGCTGAGCCACCCAGACATCCCAGAGTGCAGCTACTTAAAACATAGGAGCTTTGGAGTTCTACACCACACACTGTTTTTGTGTTCTAATTCCATCACTTACTGGAATTGTGAGTTTGGGCAATTTGTTTAACTTCTCTAAGACTCCTTCCTCGGTTTTCTTATCCATAATGTGGGGATGATGGCACTTACAGAAGAGAATTATTAGACAAAACATGAGATAATATTAAAAGCACTAATCACAGGGCTCAACGCATGGTAAATATTTCTTAAAATGATAGCATCAACATTTTCCAAACAACATCAACATTTTTAAAATAATTACTTGGTCCAGCAATAATAAATGAGATGTCAATTGAATTAATGGACCAAGCACTTAAATCACATTTTCGTTTATTCTTTATATGGCAGTGTGGTTTATTTTTATCATAACGTCTTAAATTTAAGATTACATTACATTTAAGTGTAAAATCTATATATTATTGAGCTTGTGAGGAGTCTGTAGGTATAACTGGGAGAAAAAAATCATGGACAAAATATATTAATGTCATGACTTACATAGAGAATATAAAATTTTATTAAATCTTCTAGAACGTAGTTACTATCCTACACCAGAGATCCCTTCTTTTTCATGTGAATTAATGCCACTGAAGGCTGGCACTGGTTTCTCTGAGTACACAGTGGCATACAAATAAAATAAGCCTTTGGATAAATATCACAGATAAATATGGCAATATTTAAGTAAATGCTCAAAAAGAGAAACCTCTGGGGACAAAAATTAATGCTCTACACCGAACACTGTGCTTGTTCTGTGTTGGTTTAGTCATTTTTGGTTGCCACAAAATTTGAAACTGTGAAAAAAAAAAAAGCGTGGTTTCTTTTTTTCATGTTGTATGAAAAAGTGTGGAATCCCCTGGAAAGTGTGTGCAATATCTATCAGGGATGTTGTTGCCAGGGAACAAGAACACAAATAGAAGATTCAAGAAAACCCTTCCTTTGGCCCAAATCTGAAGGACTATTATAAATTGTGCAATATGTGATTTGGGAAGGTCATGGCTGTATGGGGTTGTTTTTTTTTTGTTTTGTTTTATTTTGTTTTCTCTTTCTTTTTATAACTGATTCAAAGAGTAGCAATGGAAATAGAACTCAAAAGTTTTTCAAATAGTAGGGACATGGGAATTGGGATGCAAGGCTGCTAAAAGGCCCTCCCTGGTTGCAAGACTGAGAGCCAACGTGAAATGAAGGTCAACTGTGTGTATGTGTATCTTCTGTTGTCAAGGAGGCAAATAACGTCAGGATTTAGCTTTCCCACTCATTCTGAAATGTCTGCATATGTTTACTGCTGTCTCAGATTATGAGGACCTTGGTGGAAAAGTTCTCAAGCCAATGCAAAAACAGATGCATGGTTTTTTTTTAGCAAATTATTATCCCAATTTAACAAACGTGAGTTAATTTATAAACAGATTTTTTTAAATTAGCATCATCCATTAAGAGCTTCTTTGCAAAAAAGATATATGAGAATTTGCCATACATAAAAATAAGACAATGTATCCTAATGCAGAAATCTGTTCTTGGTTCTATACTAAGACTGTCCATTTGCTGTGGGTATCGCAAAGATAAAAGTTCAAAATACCAAATAGGCTGAACTAGCCAGGGGAAGCAGGATAGGATATAACACATATAAATGTAAAAGAAAGCCTAGTTAGTGTTTATGGAAATAAGTTTTAACTTAAACAGAACTAATGTTTCTTAAAAGCTTCTCTTTTACTTAAATTTCTACCCAAACCGGACAGGATTTATCTTATATCACACTAAAGAATAAGACAATCACAGAAGCCTATGTTTTTACCCATTTGTCTTTACCAAGAGATTGCTTACTGACTTACTGAATAAAAGGCACAGTCTTGATTGTCAATGAGGCTTACTTTAAAGGCAGACAGGGACGGGTGTTTCAAACCAGTTTCTCTCTACGACATTATATCTATCACCGCCCAACAGGAAGTAACACTATGAAAGCAATTCGTCACCGGCAGAGAGAAAGGCCTCTGTCTCACATTAGGACCAGACGGTGTGATTCACATCCCGGCCTTGTGAGCGTGCCTTGGATCTTTGCTGACCACAATTCATAAAATCACTTTCACTGCGATCATCATACCTCCAGACTATTGTGAATTCCTTCATCATGCAGAGGCAGGCTTGGGACAGGCCACAGGAAATAAAATCCAAGTTCTTGCAATGGTTCTTATCAACTGATATCTGACCACATCCCCTCATGCCACCCCCCACCGCTCCGTGTGGCTCAGTGTTTCCCAACTGTTTGTTCATTATTGCCCTTCTAGGGAACCTTCCTAGATATTTTTTCCCAGGTTCTCTGCCATGGAGTGTTAACATTACAGATATACTATATGTTATGTATGATACATATCTGAGCTTTATCCGTTAAGCACAAGATTTTTTTTCACTCTCCTAAGAACCAATTTTCACGCCTTTAGAGTTGACATTGAGAAGCTGTGCTCTAACTGAAATACTTGCCCATTACAAAACTTTGGTGCTATCCCAAGCCTCTCTGCTTCTACTTAGAAATGTCCTCCTCTCCCAGATATTTGTCTGACTGATCAATTCTTGCTCATTCTTGAAGAGTCAGTTTAAGGGGCAGAGCCTGAAGCCTGCTTTGGATTCTGTGTCTCCCTCTCTCTCTACCCCTCCCCTGTTCTCTCTCTCTCTCTCTCAAAAATAAATAAACACTAAAAGAAAAAAAAAGTCAGCTCAAGTACCAAAGCTGTCAGGAGAGACTCCCACACTCCCTCAGGCTATCGCCCATTTCCTCTGCTCCCACAGCATCATGGATTATGGATTTATTTCTACAGTTGGTTTATTTGTCTGTCTCCCCTACTAGATGACTAACTCCCTAAAGTCAAGGATGCTCTCTCCTTCTTCTCTGTTATGGCCTGAGCTGTCTCCCCTGAAATTCTTATACTGATGTCTTGACCCACAGTACCTAGAATATGACTGTATTTGGACATGAAGCCATTATAGAGGTGATTAAGTCAAAATGAGGTCTCCTAGGGGTGGGTCCTAATCCAGTCTGACTAACGGCTTTATGGGAAGAGGAAATGTGGATGCATGAAGAGACACCAGGATGTGTGCTCACAGAGAAAAGGCCATGAGAGGACATAGAGCAGGAAGACTGCAATCTGCAAGCAAGCAGAGAGGCCTCAGGGCCCAACACCTCGATTTTGGACTTCAGGCCTCCAGAACTATGAGAAGTAAGTTTCTGCTGTGTAAGCCCACCCGGTCTGTCATATGTGCTCATGGCCACTCAAGCAAACTAATACACTCTCTATATTCTCAACATCATGCGCTGAACCTGGTAGTGAAAACAATATATGCTGGTTGGTTGGTAGGTTGAATGAATTAAAAACACGATCTTGATAAATTCCTGCTTACAAAGGCTATGTGCAATCACTGTAACACGATGCACAATTGCAAACGGTCTGTTCTTTGGAAAGCAGGCCTGGATGGCCTCAGAAAGCCAGGTCTGGGGTGGCTCAGTCGGTTAAGCATCTGACTTTGGCTCAGGTCGTAATCTCATGGTTCATGAGTTTGAGCCCCACATCGGGCTCTGCACTGTCAGTACAGAGCCTGCTTGGGATTCCCTCTCTCTCTCCCCATCTCTCTCTCTGCCCCTCCCCTGCCCTCTCTCTCTCTCTCTCTCTCTCTCTCTCTCTCTTTCAAAATAAATCAATAAACTTTAAACAAAACAAGACAAAATAAAAAGCCAGGTTTACTCACCCTCGGACACGAAGAGGGATGACCCACCATAAGGCAAATGGATAATATGATCACAAAAGATAAAACAATTGTCCTCAAAGGATAAACCCCCCAGAAACCCCAGTACACATACTCTCAGTCACAAAAGGAATAAAAAATTACCAGTGAGAAGGGATTCCCCTGAAAGACCCAAAGTAAACAAAAACCATTGAAAAGACCATGTGAGGGAAAGAGAAGCGGAGGGAAGGTCAAAGAGAAACACTGCTGACCTCATGGAGGTGCTTTGCCAGGGCTCTAAAAATACATTCTTTTAAAGCCTTTTCATCCGGTGCCACACGGTCACAGGTACTCAAGGAGGCACTGGCTCATGTTCAAACCAAAGCAGCCGAGGAGGATTTTGATAAGGGTTTTTAAATGTTTCCCCCCAGCCGATTTCTGAAAACCCTCAAGCCTTGGGAAACCTCGTCAACAGCTACAAAGAAGGTAAAATGGAACCGGCCCCCGTTGGAGAGGCTGATGTCATCTATCTCCCCAAAGAAAAGGCCACACTTTGCTTTGTGAAAAACCAGGGTGACATCACCTCCCGATCACATGCCACTTAGCCCTTCCCCTGCTATTCCCAGCTGAGGGGTTCTCTCCTTTTGCAAATGTCATTTTTTTCACTCACAAAGCTCCTTGCCCTTGTCTGTGCACCGGAGTCCACTGCCGGTGAAAGAGGGCCCCCAGGAGGGACAGCCGAAGAGGCGTGGGCTGTGCACGGCTGGCCGGGAGGCCTCTATTCACACAGCTTGCAAGAGACCTTAGCAACCCAGATGGAGGCCCCGGAGGCCGAATGCAGCCCCTGGACAATGCTGTCAACACTGAATACCGGGAACCGTTTAGCCAGGCAGGGCAACTGTGGCCATTTCTTTCTTTCCAGAGTGGGATTCTCTTTGATGGTTCGCATAAAGGCGAGGCGGTGCGGTTTAATCTCCCATCTACAGAGCCGCTTTAAATTTGGACCCACGAATAAAGCCTGATTGTAGATCCGTGCTTTCAGAGCAAATAGGAGATCTGTGCAGTTGACAAAGAAGCACATTTTGGAAACAGGCTTATTTATTAATTGGCAAAATAAATGAAGTGTTGGGGGAAGGGGGGGGGGCAGAATTCTCCCTAAGTAGCAATGTTCGGGAAAGGATGCCAGTGTAGATTCTGAATTCTCAGTGAAGAGCTTTTGGGGGTTCTTACCGTACAGTTTGGAAAAGAGCTAGGGGGCGGGGCCCGAGAGCCTAACATGAGACATCTCGAAAGAAGAGAGGCTAGGGGTTTAGGGGCACTTCCTTCCAGCCAGGGAAGGAAAAGGAGCCTCAGGGCTAGTGTCAGGCCTGGTGGCCTGGGCCCCGGCCATGTGATCCTCACTCTGACACCGAGGTCGGGAGGGGCTGCGCAGAGAAGTGCTTCTTGAAATACATTCACATAGGCACGCGCACAAGCACACTCAACGGTACTTTGAGTGTGTTTTGAGACCAGTTTTTAAATGTGTTTTGGATTTTGCATCTGTTTCTTTTGCATTTATTTGTATTTGTATCTTAGCTTGTATCTCGAATCCCACAACACACCGTGTTGCTTCGGTGCTTCAAGGTCTCATCAGAACTCCTTTCTCTGAAATCTGAAGGACTTACATGAAAGAGAGGGTGTGGCCCCATACCAGCCTGAGCCTTTAACTGTGAGTGACCCAAATGCTGTGGCCATGGCTCAGGTCTCCGGCACTCCTCCCCTTGACCTTAAACCCCAGCCACCCCAAGCTTTGAGTCCCCCATACTGACCCTGCTTTCTCCCCCCCACAGGGACCTTCTTCTACTGGGAAACCTTTTCCTTCTCCTATTTGCCTGTGTAACCCCTGCTCCTTCTTAGATTTTAGTTCATAGGTCCTATTCTCACGCAGGACTTCTCTGACCTCCTGTCTAGATCAAATTCCCTTTTCTGTGCTCCCGTGGCTCTACAAAACCAGGAACCAGGCCTGCAGGTGGGAGTCACACACTGGCCCCAGCCCCATCACAGCACCTGGCCCAAAACAGCTCCTTAATATCTGTGGACTGAACATGCAGTCTGTGTGTTCACAGACACATAAATCTGTGAAACCAGATTTATGTCTTCAGTCTATCTCTGCTGGGTAAGAAGGGCGGGAGCCTCTCCCATCAAAGAACTCTTCTCTGACCCTCGTCTTTTCTGTTGGCCTCTCTCCTTAGGCTATCTCAAGCTAAAAGACCACATCAAAATGCAGAGTAGAAACTCTGTGTACATGCAGTGTTGTATAACTATAGTATATGATAGTTAATTTTGCACTGATCTAGACTACCAAGAATCCCTTTCCAGAAGGTTCTTCCCAGGGGCACCTGCGTGGCTCAGCTGGTTAAGCAGCCTGCTCTTGATTTTGATTCACATTGTGAGCTCATGGTTTGTGGGATCAGGCCCCATGTTGGGCTCTGAGTTGACAGCTCAGAGCCTGCTTGGAAATTTCTCTCTCTCTTCTCTCGCTCTGTCCCTCCCCTGCTAGCACTTCTCTCTCTCTCTCTCTCAAAATAAGTAAATAAGTAAACATTAAAAATAAAAAAAAGAAGGTTCTTGTGAAGTGTAATTTATATATAGTGGACAGCATAGAGTTAAAAAAAAAAAAAAAGTTCAGTTCTGGTCCCAGCCATCAAAATTTGGTTGTACAACTCTGATTCCAAGCTTAGCAAGTTTTCTGCAATTGGAAGAAAGTTGTGAAATAATAAACAGGAAGAGAGAATAGACAGAGAGTGTCTTTGACCTTTCCAAAGGAAGACAGATTCAAAATAGAGCTAGTAGAAAAAATTTTCCCAACAAAACCTCAAAGCTTTCAGCAGAGGATTCAACTGTGTCTAGCATGTTGGCTAGAAGAATCCAGTGATACAATAACCCAGTGTAGCCAATAACATCCTTGAAATCACACTTCTTAAGTGTGGCCTTGAGGTAGGATAGCTAGAACAGCCTGGAAGGGAGAGGAAGCAACCAACTGAGAAGAAAAATATAACCAGCATCAACAAAATCACTGCTCCTAAAACCCTCCACCCTAGATGCATTGCAGAATTCCTTAGGGAGGTGTTTTAAATTAACAATTGTCAGGGTCCCACCAAGGATTAACTGAATTCTATCTCTGAAGGCTGAAACCCAGGCATGGGTTCTCTTTACAATTCCCAGGCAATTCCAATGTGTATCTAGGGTTGAGGACCCTAGATAACCCTCCTGGTTACCATTTCCTCCTTTCCACCCTCTGTCTCACACGCAAGCTTTCTCCCCTTTGGATCTCGGAAGCACTAAGGTTCTTTCTCACAGAGGCCCTAGTTCATATCCTCCTGACATTGAGAGATTGGTGAGATTTTTCTGCTGTTAGTACAACAAGACCTTGAAGCACCTTACAAGCTTCCTCTAGTCTCTAGAGATGCTGTCTTCCTACCATTTTCTTTCTCCCGCCTTAACATCTGCTCTCGCCTTGTTCCTCAAAGTGGGGTCTACAGGGTGGCAACATCAGCACGACCTAAAAGCTTTTTCGAAACACCTCAGCCTCCTGTATCAGACTCTGCATTTTAACAAGACCTCCAGTGATTCACATGCACATGAAAGTCTGAGAAGCGCTGTCTGGAAAATATCCCCAGCCCTTGAAAATCTGGGTCATTTCTCAAGACGTTCCTGTTTCTTCTAGGTGTTTTCACACTGTTTTCTAGTTACCTTAGAATCACGCCATTTCTGAATCACAGAATACTAGAGATGGACGACAGTACACAGATAAATCAATCCAGTCCCTTCACTTAACGGATCAATAAATTGACCTTCCAAGGTTAAATCTACCCACTTGATGAAGAGAACAGTCCAGAAATCCCACAGGCTTAATTATCATAGCTCGTTCACTTTGGGAATTCATAATCTGTATTTCAAGCTATAAGGAGCATTGTGGATTACCACTGAATACTTTTAAATGCTGAAAGCCCCACGCTTGTATTTTTAACAGAAATAGACTCTGTCTCCAGTTCATATTAACAGAACACCTAACACTCAAGTCTACAATAAGGGTACTCACTTATGTACAACGCTATGATTCATATAATAAATGGCCTATGATTTTAACAACGCTCAACAGTCAACCACAATACACATTTATGTGTGCTCACCTTGGGCTCACCCCTGACTTTGACAGTCAGGCCACAGCTTACATATCTGCGTGTGAGTCCTGGTATAATATCGCAACTCTACCAGTGAGCCCCAAGCCCTTAGATGAGAACTGCTACTATAATAGTCACAAGGACTTATTTTGTTTTTTTAAATGTTTATTTATTTTTGAAAGAGAGAGAGAGAGAGAGAGACAGAGCGTGAGAGGGGAAGGGCATAGAGAGAGAGGGAGACACAGTATCCGAAGCAGGCTCCAGGCTCTGAGCTGTCAGCGCAGAGCCCAATGTGGGGCTCAAATCATGAATCATGAGATCGTGACCTGAGCCAAAGTCGGACACTTAACAGACTGAGCCACCCAGGTGTCCCGTACAAGGACTATACTTGTTAGGTGTGGATCACTCTGGGAGAGTGGATCTCAAACTTTAATCACCAGGGAGACTAGTTAAGGCACAGATTATTGGGCTTCCACAGGTCTGGGATGGGGCCCAAGAATTTGTATTTCTAACAAGTTCTGGGTGATGCTGATGCTGCTCTCAGGGGACCACATCTTGAGAATCGCCACTTTGGGGCCTACTCCCTTTAGACTGAGCCACAAGAGGTCAATCTACAAGTTTCAGGACCCTCGTTAAACACGAATTTTCATCCTCAAAGGAATAATTATCCCTACCTACTTTCTGAAGCACCAGTTCGTAGGTGGGTGGCCCTACTCTGTCTGGCAGGTAAAACACATGCCCTGGCTTAGTGCCAGTGAGTTCTCTACTCCTGCTCCCCTCTCAGCCCAAAGCATGCCCTTCCCCTTCTCTCTTGGATTGACTCATTCTTGCCCTTTGATCCCCACCCTTCCTTCTCTGCTAATGTCAGAATAAGCCTGGGACCTCCTTCCATTCCACTCCCCCTGGGAGACCCCAATGCCACCTTGCCATTTGCTTGCCACACCCACGGACAGGTCTTTCTCCCGCCAGAAACTTCACTCTGCTCCCCTCCTTTCTCTTGGGTGATTTATTGTTGCACTGACTTCAGCAGCTCTCCAAGTGCTGTCCTCTCTTAACCCTGCCGGGATTAACCCTCCAGTGTCTGAGGAAGGTTTCCAAGGCCTTGCACCAGATTGTGACCCAAGCCCCATTATTTGTGGTGGTATCGTTTCCAAAGTGAGAGCTGGGAAAGGAAGAATTCTTGGTCAAGTATCAAGCATCCAATACAACTAAGATCAGCCCAGGGCTTACCATGAATGAACCACTGCATCTGAAATCCTCTCTCATGGTGACCGACCCCATCGGTGTGGAACAGCACTTGAAGCCTGGAGCCCGTGGTACTCCCTGCAGGCGGTAGGTCAGCTCCACAGTAGCGCCCCATCCGCTGGGGGCCGTCGTAGAGCTGGAATCAAGGAGAAACTTCCCAGGGTGGGGAGCTTTACATGGTGTGTCACGGGGAAAAAGTAAAGTCTGTTCATGTAGCAAAAGCTGTTCCTTGGCTGAGCTTAAGGGTAAATCTGCTAAGGTGGTTTGAACACAGGAGGCTTAATATAAGAATTAACAAATTAAAAATAGGTGATTATATAGAGAGACTTTATGGGTGAGTCCTAAGCCCAATAAATCTGGAAATCCAAATATTAGTGTTTGGTTTTATGTCGGCCTAGCAAGTTCCCTCGAAAGTGTAATCCAGGTACAGAATAAGGAAATGGTGGGCCAGATGAGATGTGTTCACACGTTAATGACATATAAGAGATGCTCGTTGAACAGCAATCTTATAATTGAAAGATACATATATATAAATATATATATAAATACTAATTTATATAAATATATATAAATACTAACATAAGCATTTAGACAGCTTAGAGAGCTATGTAAAAAATGAATACAAAATTTAATTCCACTGAAGATAACCACTGTTAATATTTTGTTAAAACCAGAAGTTTCTCTTGTCAACATTTTTTTTTCATTGCTTGTGTATGTATACATATACCTATGTGTCCAGGTATATATGTGTGTGTACAAGCTTGGGCTATACATTTAAGTGTGTTCCTTATTTTTTTCTAAGCATGTCAGCAAATACTCTGTGTAAACATTTTTAACGGTGGCGTAAAATGCTTCTAATACTCTATTGTTGTTCATTTAAGGACATTTCCAATTTTTTGCCAATATGGATGTTTGTTTGATATTTTAAATGTCCCTCAGGAAAGATTCCTATAAGGGGAATGAATCAGAGAATATAATCTTTTATGGCTCTTGATCTATATTATTAAGTCTCTTACCAGAAAGTTTATACCAATGTATCCCCCACCAGCAATTTACTACAATGGGACTTTGGCAATTACAACTGCTATTCTTTTTTAAGTTTATCTTATTTATTTTGGAGAGAGAAAGAGCACACACACGTGCGTGCATGGGATATGGGTCAAAAGAGAGACGGAGAGAGAAAGAATCCCAAGTAGGCTCCATGCTGTCAGAGCAGAGCCCGATGCGGGCTCGATCCCGCAGACTGTGAGATCACGACCTGAACTGAAATCAAGAGTTGGATGCTGACCACCTGAGCCACCCAGGCACCCCGTGACTGCTATTATTTTTAGAGCTGATACCGATAGGGAAAATATGTTTGGTTTTGTAATTGGCTCAACTTATGTTACTTTGAGGTTGAAGGTTTTTCGTGCTTATTAGGCATTTATATTTCTTCTCTTGGAACTTTTCTGCTGTGGTTTTTGCTCACTTTCCCATTGAGGTATTTGTATATCCTGTCGTGTACCCTTTATCTGCCTCATTTATTCATTTCATCAGATATACACCTCTAAACTAAAAAATAAATAAACTTCTCTGCCATATCTCTTTCAATCAGGAAAGATCATGATAATCCAAAACAATTGGCTCCTCGTGACTCAGGCCATTATATTTTTCTTTTCCTCTACTAACGTCCACATTATTGTCTACTTTGTTCTGGTTACCCTTGGGATGAACTGTCCATGAAACAAAATTGAAAATACCTGATCATAAACTAACAGACTTCCTTGATCATTCTCCTGTAGAGGACACATATATAAGAGTATGTGTGAGTGCATGTGTTTGAACGAATATGTCTGTAGGTACACGTGTAATCTGGATTCAGTAAGTTCCAAATTGGCCAAATTATTTTCATTTACTGAAATGGTATGATATAGTTTGAAACATATTGATGAGAGCACGGAAAACTTTATCATCAAATTCTACAAAGCACCCTATGGAGCCTTCCCTAATCCCTAGGGATTCACTCACGAATTAGTTTTCCTTTGAAACCTCTCATCTTGTACTCGTGCTTCTTTGTAGAAATGGTTCCATTCCCCTCTGTTCTACTGCCAGCCATGTGGGCCTCATCTCCCCTACTGATTATGGGTTTCCTTAGAGCCCAGAGCACCTCTCCCAGTCTCCTCTGTCTAGTTCAGGGCTTTGTCGAGGGCACATTCCCAATACATCTTCAATGAACAAAAACAATGGAACAAACACGATGATTTCCCCCACAGCTGCATTTATTTCAGTGGGATTTAATCTGCCCTATTACTTGAATCCTACATAGTTAGGTACATATCAGGGTCTTAGAGTCCTAAATTTCAGCATGATTCTTTTAGGCAACAAAGGGTCTGGATCCTTTGTGGGCCTCTCTGTAGAAGGGCTGGTGGCAGGGATCAGGAAGGGCCTTGTTCAAGATCACAATAAATTACAGATTTCTAAATCTTGGCCTGTCTCATGGAGTTCTCAAAACTAGCTGGTCATCAGTCATACATGCCTGTGATATTTGGGGGAAGGTCAGCAGAGATTTAAAGAGAGACATTCAGAAGTCTGTTAGATAACTCACCCTTAGGTAATAAACCTAAGCATTTGAAGCAAACGAATAAAGATGAAATTTATTTTTCAGGCTTATTGCTTCAGTTTCCTTTGTCTTTTTTAAGGCCGCTGCTGCTTTGACTAGGTATATTAATTAACAAGTGTCTCCTTCATAGGCTAGTTGACAGAAGCCATAATGAGGGAGCAAAAAATGGGAGAAAGAATAAAGCAACACAAAAAGAGGAGGGAAAACCCAAAGCCCTTCGTTTCTGCTCTCAGATCCCTCCATCTAAGGCGGGAGGTACCAGTAGGGGAGGAGGGCCATGTTGCAATCTGTTTACTCCTAAGCTACTGCTTCACTGTAGGGTATTTATCCCAGCTTCAGAGGGTTTTTTTTTTTAATTTTTTTTTAATTTTTTATTAAATCCAGTGTACTGATTCCAATCCCAAACTAATTAATACAAAAATAAACATACTGTTCCCAGGCAGAGGTATAATAAGCAAGAAACACTCCACTATTTTCCAATCCAGAAGTCTCATTCTTAACTCTGGGTTGTAGTTCAGTGACCAAAGCTTTAATTATTTCATCTTTATGCCACAAAACACGAGGTAAGATTTCCCCACCACCGCAATCGCTCTCAGCTTGACGGGTCTTCTGAAATGGTAGGCAGTGACATTTTGAGGAAGTGAATTTTAGATTCGCTACAAGGCCGTAAGCATTACAGTAGTTTTGCCTCCCCAGCTCAGCAAGGTTAAGAAAGCTGACATTTTCACATGACTTGGAGGGGACTTTTTTCTCTTCCTTCCGGATAGGATTACCTCATTGAAGGAGAGCCCCTGAATCCCAGTCCTTCTAAAATAACACATTGTGAATGGGATGGTGCGGGGCGAGGGGGGGCACAGGGAGTGGGGGTGGGTGGGGGGGAACACTGATGAATGACAATTAGTTTCTTTTTGCCTTTGGAGGGGAGAAAGTGATGCACACTGAAACATCGAATAGACATTGATGAAAATGCTTAAATATGTCAAATAAACAAATGAATTAATTAGTGGAGAACAATACCTCTATACAAAAGCACCCCAACCCCCAACCCTATGTCCTTCTGAAGTTTACACTTAATTAAATCGGGGGGTTTTTTGTTTATATTCACACAGATGGCTAACGTCACCTCAACAATTCATTCCCGCGTAAATTTACCACACAAAAAGGAACAGTCATTGTTCAAAGTACACAAATACTGGTTGCCATGGAAACCAGTAGGTGCCTGCTGCTCCTGATTCTGTTTTCAGAGCAGAAGGCTAACCACAGGACATTCCAGCTGTGACTCATTGCCACTACTGGCGAGCATTCTGGCTTGGTCCCGCGAAGGGTATGATTTCCCCTGTGTTTAGAAAGCCTAAAGATCCACAATATCTAAGCTTGGAATTAAGTCCACAGAAGGAAACGAGTAGAAATTAAGAAAAGAAAGATGGAGATTCTCACTTGAAATATGCAGATCTAAGTTCTATAACCGTGTGGAGAGGGGTGTTTCTTGTTTGTTTTTTTTAAATACCTGCAATGCTGCTTCCATTTTCAGGTTGGCGGTTCAACGTATCTTCAAATGTAAATATGTGTATATATTACAACCTCCTGTGTAGAATCCTTTCAATTATTCTCTTAAGGAGCCTGTTCGTTTAGGATTTATGTGGTGTAGGTCTCTGCACCCCCGCTCCACCCTCAAGTGGACACGCAGAGAGGAAGGAAATCTCTTGCCTAAGCCACATTTACCAATTTCTATCAACTTCCTTTGCATGGGTTTGATAATTTGGCACATGCCTAGTTTCTTAGACCATTAGGGACTTCAGACTCCAGGTGCAATATGAAATGATCCGTGGACTCCTTCTAATTAAGAACCATGCATGCAAGGTAGAAGATATAAAACTGAGGATGCCTCACTGACAGAGAGAGTTGAATTTTTGTAAGAGTAAGGATTTTGTAGCAACACTGGAACTCGAGTCCGGAGGAACCCAGTATCAGCTAACGTGAACCTCAACCTGTTCTCTCAATGGGAATCAACTTTATGAATTGCCAAGAACTCTCAGAACAGAAATGTGCTTTTGAAGTACTTCTTTGCTGCTAAATTTCTTTTATGATTTTGAATATTTGTGACTTTGATGAAAAAAAGTATAATTACTTCATATATTTATAAGCATGGGATGTATGGATATACTACCTTTCTAAACTCACTTTAGCATTACGGGGAGTAATAACTAGAATTCAGTTCTTTCTATTTTAGATTGGCATCTAATTCATACTTTTTCTAATTCATACTTTTTCTTATTTCCTTGACATTTTTCTGAAATAAAACTTGCTTAGAGTGGATCATTAATTTTAAGAATTAAATATAGACCAAATAGAGAAATTAAATCAAGGGGCTCTTGGGAAGATATTACTAAAATATGGAGAAACTTCAGGAAAAAATTTTGGTTCCCCTTCTACTACAAATCTTTAAAAACAAAAATAAGGTTATCCTTTAGAGTTTAACATGTATTGAAATATCCCACCTGCCATGAGGGAGAATTTTAGGTGCAGTAGAGAATCACCTAATGCTTATAGAAAGAACACAGTTAAACTTTCTGAGACCTATACTCAATGAATTTTTAGATTAGCTTTGTGAAGCCAGTGTCACCAACAGATTGTATTCAAACGCAAGCCAGGAAGTAATTTTATTGTAAGAGCAGACTAGAGATATTAATCGTGATCAGCCTGTGGGTACACAGTCCAGTCCAGCTCTAAACTTTCCTTAGAATGCAATCTTGTGAAAAGTCCTCACCCTCTCCTAGCTACAATTTCTATATAAATCTGGCACCATAATGGTATTTATAAGGTTGGTGTAATTAGCAAATGAGACACACTGTGTAATTAGGTTGAGTGTGAGACTTGGCATGTGGAATGCACTTAAAATGTTATTCTAACCCTTGGCATTTTTTTTTCCCCAAAGAAACCACTCTAGAAATAGTTTTGAGAGACAAAATATGACGGGTGTAGAGAACTTGAGCTGACTCATGTAAAACACTTCACAGAAATCATCCCCGGCAGACCAGATGGGAAAGCAGTGAATCAATGAATCACTTGTGAAGAGATGGACGGCCAACATGAATCGCTTGCAGCGTGTTGCTATGACAACCTGCTTCTGTGTGGACACTGAGGCCATTCCCAAGTGTGGGGTGCGTGGCCCAGAGCAAACCATACCGTGGGGGACAGCGTAAGCCTGGTGCGCGTGCCGGGGTGGAGGGAGGTGGTGGATCCTAATGGGATGGTGGTGGAGACAGCGTTAGGAAATCTACCAAGGCTGCGCTGGCGAGGTGGGGAAGGGAGAGGCAAACGGTAGGGAAAGCGTCTCTGCACGTGTTTCTTCGTGTCACTGCCTCCTCTCCCATGACAGTCCAGCCAGCCTGCAGCTCTAGCTGCTTAGCCACCGGTGCTCCAAAAGGGTGGCAATTGGTGAATTCTTGGGGCGTTTCTTCAGATTTTCCCCCACCCCCGGAAAACAGCTCTAAAGGGACCCATGAAAAGTGCCTCATGAGAGTAGTTATTAAGAGCGTTTACACATAAATCTCTCGGATAAACCTAGAACCTTTCACATTTACTTTAAATCTGACGGGCTTCATAATATTCCTGGAACCACAGTAAAAGCTTCCAAACAAGATTTGTGGAGTTGGGCAAAAGTTCCCCTAGTGGATGAGAAAAGGCTAAGGCAGGGGTAAAAACGTAATCAGATTGTGGAGGGTAAATTAGGCAAATGTTAAAGATGAAAACTAAGAAGCAGAGCCTGGTAGATTGTAGATGGCTCCGCGATGGCCCCGGGAGGCAGCGTCTCCACCAGACACGTGGCCACGCAGTGTCTGATATACAGGCACACGTCTTCCCCGCAGCACAGGAAAAGCCATGCTGCCATGTGCTGACAGGGTGGGGCAGGAAATATGAAATACCCATCTAAAATTAAACAATTACTCAGAATTCTGGGCTTTGCATGACAGCAAGAAACCCATCGAAGACCACGTTCTGAGTTATTCTGTGTCACTCTGAATTAGATGTCGGTCTCACGCCCAGATGAGATCGTCTCCTTCCCATGTGGCAGCTAGCCGCTGTTCACTCTTCATAGCGCACTGACACTTCTGTTTCTGCTTTCTATACATTGCTCATTTTAGGAGCCACAAAGGCTGATTTGTTTTTTTCTTTTTTGCCTTTTGTTTGTTTGTTTGTTTGTTTGACTTTTCAAGTCATTGTCTACACACGTATATGTGCACGGATTGAACTACAAGAATGTTTATCTCAGCATTGCTCATAATAGTGGAAATTTGAAAAAGTTCTAAATGTTCCACAGGAATAGGTGGCCGTATCGTGATGATGGGATGTGCAATGTCATAAATGATGTGGCATAGTGAACAACACGGAAAAACATTCACAAGCTAGTGTGATCTGGGAAAAAGTCATTATAGGATAGTTGTGTCCAGAAGATCCCCTTTGCATATTAAAATAAAGTATATAAGGAGCGACTACAGGAAATAAATACCACCAAAAATTATTAGGAGTGATGTTATTATTGAGATCATTTTTATTTTATCTAACTTTCTCTATATTTTCCAAACTTCCTGCAATGACTATGTATTCCTGTGTCATCAGATAAGTTTATTTTTTCAAGGATTATCTTTGGGGACCTATTGACATAGCATTGCATTGACATAGATATGCATTGGTAATGTTTTTCCACTCTCAGAATTCCATACCCTCTTAGGTTCGCAGACACCCAGCTGGTCTACTAAAAATATTATACTCTCTATTTCTGTAGTCTTTTATACGGATCTCAAGTTTATACATGAAAATTAGCCCATTAAAATGTTATTATATAAGGTAATCTCCTTCAGCATAATTTAAAACCATATTTTGCCCCTAATGTTTCCTTTTTTTAAATCGTAACTAGGTTTTTATGATTAATTAGACTAATTCTTTATTTAAAAAGAATTCCTTCCGCTGTTCAGGGACTAAAGACTTCTTACAAACGTAAGTTCTGAGAGTCGCTGATGGAGTAGTAAATGCCTAATTCCCTCCCTGGTGGTAACTGAGATGCACTGAGAGCCAAGCCTACTCTCCTGCGTGTACATGAACATTTAATTCCATGAACCGAGGAGTTCCCTCTGCCAACTGCATCACTACAGCGAAACACTGAACTTTTCTTAAAAAAATTACTCTGCCTCCTAAAAGCCTCACCATCTGCTAGAGATGGACTCAGAAACAGGGAGAAATCTGCTTCACAGAACAACATGAAGTCATTGAACCTTGAGCTGGAAGGATCTAGAGTGCTGCCAGGCAGACTTTTCCCAGTTCAGGGAAGAAGAGGGGAAAAGCCTGTTAAATAAAGAGTAAATATAAGGACCGAAGGGTAAACATGGCATTTATTTTTTTAATTCTGAAATGTTGCAGTTGGAAATCTTTCCTATTTTATTTATTTTTTTAATGTTTATTTATTTTTGAGAGAGAGAGAGAGAGAGAGAGAGAGAGAGAGCATGAGCAGGGGCGAAGCAGAGAGAGAGAGAGGGAGACACAGAATCCGAAGCAGGCTCCAGGCTCCAAGCTGTCAGTACGGGGCCCAACACGGGGTTCAAACCCACTAAGTGCAAGATCATGACCTGAGCCAAAGTTGGACACTTAACTGACTGAGCCACCCAGGTGCCCCTCTTCCTTATTTTACAAAGTGGACAATCAAGCTAATTAATGAAAATCCACAACGATAATCCCTAATTTTAAAATTTAGCATTCTGAGCTATGGGTTCTCATTCAAGCCACGTGCCCCTTAGATGGTAGAAGGGAACTTCCATGCACTTGCTGATGGTCTGAGGAGAGAGCTAGGTGAGGTCCCCGAGGGAAGGAAGTGAGGATAGGGCATTTTCAATTTTTAAGCCTCTGATGTACTTCTTCCTGTCTTCAGGGTAGAGTGGAAGTTATCTGTAGGTCTGATTATTAATCATCCTCATTCTGTCTTTCACATTTGAGAGAATACTGAGAGGGGAAACACACAGAGTTTCTTTGGAATACAAGAGCAAAGGCAATCTTTTGAGGGCTGGTGGGTCTGCCTCATTAACTGCAGCAAATTCATGCAATCACATGAAAATTCTTCACTGTGAGGGATGGCCAGGAAAGATCAGCATTTCCTTCTGAGGAAAGGGATTTTGATTACACTGAGACAAATAGCTCTCCTTTTAATTTTTCATGATTTAAAAAAAAAAATCACCCTTTGCTTGGACAACACCAGAATCTTAAATTTCTTGTAAAATGCATCTTGTTACTCTTAATGATAATATGAAGTATGTGGCTTAATAATCAATGAATACACTGCATTCTAAACTTTTGCACCCAGATCATGATTGGTACAATGCAAGATTCATATCTAGTACAGAGACATAAATTGAATTGTTTGGTATATTGTTGTCAGTTTTTATGAGTGTTTTGGGATGGCAGTTGTCCTCAGAATTAAAAGAGCTTATCTCTGAATTCTAAGCCAAATGCAAGGTGTCCCAGAAGCAAACTTCCTCTGACAGACAGTTAGAGGAAGCGTGACTCATCTGCCCAGGAAGTGTTTAAGGAGGTGCCATGATGATGAAAGTCGGCTCAGACCCATTGTTACTAAGACATAAAATATCAAATGCTTTTCTCCCGTTGGCAAGTGGGATACTGACTACCATACTTCTTAGATTCAGATATAGAATTCCCATGGCTTTTGTAGAAAAGCTGAGAGGCCAGGAGACAGAAGCCCTGCTTTCAATATATGGGACCAATCTATCCTCATCACAATTGGGAAGGCTGTTTTGGAAATCAAAGATTTGCACGGACTGCAAAATATTTTAGATAGCAAAAGTTAATCCACAAAATCATGTTTATGTTGAAATAATAATAAATAATACTTAGTAGCATTTAATAAGTAATATTTATTAGTGGAGTATTATTCTAAACCCTTCATGTATGTTTCCTAAATTTAAAATTCCTAGCAGCTCTATAATGTAGGTATACTGTTCTCCGCATTTTAGAGTTCTAGAAACTGAGCCATGTAGAAGTTTAGTAATTAAAGTCCTCAAGAATAATTTCTTTATATTTTCTTCATGGGTAATTATATTTTAAAACAAGAATTGTCAAATTCAAGGATACAATAAAGTCCTTATTCTCTGTAATAATAGAGAAAACTAAAAATAATTTCTAGGGACACCTGAGTGGCTCAGTCGGTTAAGCGATCAGCTTCAGCTGAGGTCTTGATCTCATGTTTTGTGGGTTCGAGCCCTGCATCGGGCTCTGTGTTGACAGCTCAGAGACTGGAGCCTGCTTTGGATTCTGTGTCTTCCTCTCTCTCTGTCCCTTCCCCCCCCCCTCAAAAACAAATAAACATTAAAGAAATAATAGTAATTTCTAAATTATAATGATCACATGCAAAACTCCTTTAGTCAATGGAATCAACATATTCTTTGTTATATTTAACAGAGCTTCGAGTGAAGTAAGCGGACTAAAATGTTGGCTGTATCATTTATCCTTTGTGAGAAGTGCCAAATGCATCAGTGACGCCAGCTGCAGACAGAAAGCAAGAGGAAACTCAAGTGTCTTAAGAGATGAACCATTAATTATATCTCAGCCTTGTCTTCGCCTGGACCAGCCCCAGTCCCATCCAATCATTGGTCCACTTCTGCTGATTTTACCTCCTCGGTGCTCTCAAATCCTTCTATTACATTCTCCCTCCTCAGCTTGCAAGGAACTGGTGCCCTCTCTCTCTCGCCTGGGCTGCAGCCACCCCCTCACTGGATCTCCACAGTTACTTTCACCTCCCTTCCATTTTCCCTTAAAGCCAGAGTCTTTAAAGGCGCCAATCTGAGCAGGCCGTTTCAGGCTCACACTCCTGAAAGACCTCTTGCTGCTCCAGGGGAGGTCCCTGAAACTCCTCATGCCCCCTCAGTGCTGGGCTACGCTCACTCGCCCACTGGCTCGCAGGGTCCCATCCACCCAGAAGCCCCACACTCAGCCTCAGCCACACTGGACTTCCTTCAGTCCTGACAAGGATTTTCTCCTGGGCTCGACTCTAGCCAGGCCTCTCTGAACCTTCTTCCTGACTAAGCCTCAACCTTGGCCTACAAAAAATGAGGACTCTGGGCACACGTGCTTTCATCCACTCACGCCCCCCATATTAAAAGACTTAAACACTAACATGGTTTCTAACAGCTCAAGGTCACATCCCCAGGATGACCCCTGCCCCGCTTAAAGTGCCTGCCTGAGAAAAGCTCAAGGCAACCAGAAGAACTGACGGTTTGTTCCAGCCAACACCTGAGGCTGGGCCCCTGACCACCCTTTCATAGAACACTTACTAAAAAGGGCTTATAGGTGTGAATCCTTCCTCTGTCCCTTTGAGATGTATGTGTGCCTCCTAGGACTCAGGAGTACTTTCTCAAGGATCTTAGAGCCATGCCTTTGAAATGTAATCTTCAGGAAGGATGGGACCCTGGCTCCCAGTCCATGTGGGAGGGCAGAATCCTAATTCCCATGGCTGCAGCCAACAGCATGCTGCAGCTGGCCTGGCCACACTGACACGGACTAACCTTTTGTCATTTCTCACTTCCCTGAGTGTTCGGGCTGCTGCCCCCTCCCAACTCCCTCATTCTCCCTTTAAAACGTCCAGTCGCCTCCCTACAAAGCGAAGGGAGTGCGGTTCGTGCTGGATCCCACTGTAGGAGCACATGACGGATTAAACTCTACCTTTGCCACTCGAACTCGCAGCTGCGTTAGCTCTGACAGTTCCTCCAACACAACTTCTCTTTGAACTTGGTAAGTTATTATTCCTCGGGGAAGACAAGGAAGGGACACAGTCTATGTGTCTGAAATGTATTTGAATGACCAGATGAATGGATATGGGAATGAATAATGCATATTTAGGGTGGTATGGCTTGAGGACATACCGCAGCAAACGCGGAACAAAACAACAACCCCTATTTGACTGTGTTTAATTCAGCATTTCTCAAACTGGTATTTGTAAAACATCTATCGACATTTGCGGCAGAGAGAGATATGAGGGCTTCCCCAAATAGACTTCCCTTTTGTCTGGGTTCCTGAATCACCATGTGGAAGGCAAGGAAGGCATGCTCTCTAACACGACTGAGAAATAAACTTGTAGTACACAAAGCATCTGAGAACGTATAACAACAGCTCGTGTTATCTTAACTAATCGCAATATCACCCGGGCCTGGTGTTTCACAGTTGCGGTATGGAAAATTGCGTAGCTCAGGCCGCAGACTTAGAAAACACAAGTGTAGGACTTGAAGACTCGGTTTGGGTCCATTCTTTCACTTGAAATGCATGATTTTGTAATTGGAAGAGGACACGGGAGTGTAATTAACAATAATATAAACGTCTGGTGGACAAGATGACATCAGAGAGAGGATTTGCCAAGAGATAACATCAATCTTATGAAGACTGGGAAATGCGTTGGACAGAAGTCACTGACATAATCAAGAGGATTTGAGAAGGGGAAGGACCGGAAAGGTATACAGAAATGAGCTGGAGAAAAAAAAAAAAAAAGAAATGAGCTGGAAGATAATAGCGGCAAAGGTGCCAAATAAACACGGGTGGGGGAGAAAAGTTTCGAATCAGAACACAAAAATTGCAAAGTAAAGCTGATGTCTTTATATGATGAGATAAATATAATGATGGTATCACTGCGTCTTGGTGAGAAAAAGATGTGATTCATCTTATAGGAATGGACAAGTAAGACCTATTGAAAGAGAAACATTCAATGATAGCACTTGAAGGGACACATTAAGAAGATACCTATTAAAAATATTTATAACTCCCCGAAGAGAGCTTTGAAGTGAGGGTAAAATGTGCTGTCAGAGTCAAAGTGGGCTGCAGACAGTGATTTCAAGTGCTGGCCCAAGAGCTCTGAGGGTGGGGGGGTGGGGGTGGGGTGGGGTGGGGTGGGGGCAGTGGTGCCGTCTCTAGTGAAACTCCCGGAGACTTTGGTTAAGTAGGTCTGGGGTGAGGTCTAGGTATATGTTTTTCTAACAAGATCTCCAAGTGACTCTGGAATGCAGCCAGTTACAGGGGCTTCACCTTCACATGGGGTTCTTCCTCAGTAGAGATTCCAATTTGTTCCCAAGGAAATATGTGGACACTAGTGCAGCACAAAGAGACACGCAGGGGTGGCAAAGGGGAGATAATTTCAACCATCTGGACATCTCTCAGATGTCAAAACTGGAAAAAGCATGGAATTTGATGAATTCTTTAAATGCTCTCCTCTCTCAAAAAGTAAACAGTGAAGAGAAATGCTACTCTGGATTAATTCTGGACAGCAGAAAAGTGGTTGTTAATGTAGAACAAAACACTAGGAGACACTGATCCATGTCCCTGGAGACTGTGATACTGACTATACCAGCCATGGGCCTAAAGTTTTAGGGAGTCCAACTTCAAAAGGAGATATGAGCTCATGGACCAAAACAATTCAAAATTAAAGAAAAAAGAGAAGCAATAGAGAAAAGAAAGAAAATTCAACACAGATGACAAATTCTCATAAAATTAAATTCTGCCCACAAAGTCAGGAATAACTTTTGGGGCAATAAAAAGGGAAACCTCTGAAGAAACCAATTAAGAAGGAACAATGGAGCTTATATAGCTTTCTGACCATTTTATGAGCACACAAATTGGCTCAACTTTGGGAAACTGCACAGTTAGAAAAAATGTCTACTTTCTAAAGCTAAGATTAGGGCAAATGAAAGATCAAAATATGGATGGATCAACACTTTCAGAAAAGAGCATAATGTGATGAAGGGAAAACAAACATATCTAGTATAATTTTGAAACTAGAAGAAGAGACAATGAGATCCAATTTACATGATAAGGCAGTCAATTCCTTTAAATGAATTTTTTGGGCTTGATTGAGTTATATCCTGCACTACAGAAAGGTATAGTTATCACAAATTAATTGTGTAACCTTACTGAATTTATGAGTGTAAAGAAATGTTTTAACATGCCAGCAGAAACCATGCCCCCACACACAATCTATGAGCCACACTGGCCAGAGGACTGGACTTCACTTCTCCTGGCCAGAGCCGTCATACTGCCCAGAGGGGCATGCATCCACAAGTGGGCCAGATCCATGCCTTTACTGTCAGGCTCAAAAAGATGAGACCCCGGGGCACCTGGATGGCCCAATTGGTTAAGCATCTGACTCTTAGCTCAGGTCATGATATCACAGTTCACTGAGCCCCATGTCAGGCTCTGCACTGATAGCAGGGAACCGGCTTGGGATTCTCTCTCTCCCTTGCTCCCTGTCCCTCCCCTTCTCCTTCTCCTTCTCCTTCTCCTTCTCCTTCTCCTTCTCCTTCTCCTTCTCCTTCTCCTTCTCCTTCTCCTTCTCCTTCTTCTTCTCTCTCTCTCTCTCTCTCTCTCAAAAATAAATAAACATTAAAAAAAAAAAGATGAGAACTCCGTGCTGGTAACTGGTCACCAAGGGGAAGCCTAGTTGGTTGTAAGAGCTCGAGGCAAATAGTCATGTGGAATCATGGCTGGGGCGGCCATATTGAAGGTAAAGTTCTGAGGCTGCAGAAAAGCAGAGGAAGCTTTTGGGAAGACAGATGGAAATGGAGTATACATGTGCAGGGAGAGGCCACTAAGCTGCTTTTGTTCCTGCCCTTTTCCAGCTTCTTAGCTTATCCTGGGTCATGAGGCTTTTTACTTTCCTCAGAGGACAACCCTTTCACAATTCTAATGGTTTAGTTCAAGTGTGTATCTGCAACCAGGAGCATAAAACACAACAATGAAAAATAGGAGAATGGCCAGAGGTCTCAAGGAAAATGTTTCAACTTCCAAACTGAAGAAAAGATTTATTCTAGAATCTCATGGGTAAGAATGACAGCATTTTTTGGAAAAATTCTAAATTGGACACTAAAAATAGTTTGTCACTATGTAGCAAAAAAAAAATAAAAAAAAAAAGGTGATTATAATAAATGACCAGTGCTTATCTATGAAGAAGTGTGCTAAAATAATATAGACTTCTCTCTGTGACAGTATTATGGTAAATCTGCAGGCTCCATGGACATCTCCTCATGTCATCTCTGAAGGTGACAGAAAATTGTGAGTGTATGCACAGAGGGTGTGTAGTGTCATAACTAAAAGCATTGGCCGTGCCACAGGGCCTGGTAGAAAGCCCGACTTCAACACCTCTAATGTTTGTGACTGTGGACATTTGCCTCAACTGTCTCACCTGTCAAATGGGGTGATATATCTTACATTATAGGGTTGCTGTAATAATTACCTAGCAAATAATAAGAAGTGTTCAAGGGAGGTCAGCAATTACTATCATCAAATTGTTTGAATAGTGCTATCCCAGAAGTGTCTGACAATACATCATCTTACCGAAGAAAGACGTTATTTTGGAGTATTTGAAACAGGCGCCATCTTTTTTGACATTTTTATCAACTACTTTTGAAGAACTAGTAGGCCAGAGGCCAGTAAGTCTATATGCAAATGGATAATTCACAGACCAAAGAAGCGGGGTTTAGAAGGTTCATAATGAGTTCAATTCGCAGGCAAAATAGTCAAATATAATTTAAGTAGGAATGATATCCTATGCATGGCTCTGAAGCCATTACAGTTCGTATAAAAGTGACCTGTAGAATACAGGTATTAATATAGTCCAACATTATACCTTGACTAACAACAAGCCCGTGTAACCTCAGCCTACGTACAATACCAGAAGTATATGAGCCAGATAATACAGTCCCAGCATACTCGACCCCGGCCAGCTTCACTGGAGTGTTGAATCTAACCCGGGGCCACATTAGAAGAGACACTGACATACAAGACAAAATGCAGAGGAGGGTGTCTTGTGAGAGCTTGCCTCATGAGGACGAGTTAGGAAAATGTAGGATGAGGACTGGAGAAAGGAAGAAAGGACTTAATGCCATTTCTTTGAGAGAACTCAGACAGTGAATTCATGGACTTAAACCTCTGTCTACTCTCACTCTCTGCCCTTTGTGCTTCTTCGTACTGTGGTCCCACTCTTGCTCCCCCTTCCCCCAAACACCACTTTGCCTGGAGTCACAGTGATCTCCACGGGACACTTCTTAACCCTGAGATCCCCCTTGGCCCCTGGGGAGCCTCTCCCCCTTGTTGATCACTGTCACCTTCTTTATACTCTCTGCCCTTAGCGTCCATGGCACAACCACCTCAGAGTTTCACTCTTTCCTCTACATGCCACGAACACATGCTCCCTGTCGACTTAACACAGGCTCTGGCCTTCCTGCACATCTCTGTGCTGATGTCTCCCAAACCCATCACTTTCATTTGTATACTCAATCAGCTATTAGAAATCTCCTCCTCTGTGCAGAGACTCAGACTCAGCATAAAAATTAAGAAGTGAAATCAAGTTGTGGGATGCACAAAGAATCCTTAAGGTTGACTTCCCATAACTGCATGGACAGTATGGTCTTATTTATTCCTTTAGGCAAGTGACCCTTCCTCCCATTGAATATTTAGTTTCCAAATCTGAATCATTTTGTTTTGCCCAGAGGACAAATAATAAAGGATGGTTTAGCTTCCCAATGGGCTCTCTACCAACCCACACCCCTCAGCAAGGTTGGGCACAATGTCCGACCAGCACCTAATCGAGTCCTTCCATAATCTCAGCTTTATTGATTCAAAATAACTCAATTCCGCAGTAACAGTCACTCAGCTGGGACCTGGCTCAGTTACTTGAAAAACCCTTTAACTACAAGTTATGAAATTAATGGAAACTAGATTTTGTGTTTGTGGCTTTTCTCTTCTTAAGTGGTTATTTGTGCTTTTAAAATTTTCATCACAGACCAGCCATTGTAGCAATAGCTCTGACCTTGCCCCTTGGCTTACAGAAGCAGAAAAAAATCTCCTCCCTCTGGCAACACTGTCATTCTTTGGAAGGCTGTGCTGAGCTTTTGGTTCTCATTCTGTACTTTTGCTGCTTTCACCATCAATGTTGCACAAGATAAATGGCATATCTCTCACGTCATCGATGGAGGGCCTTTAATTAGTGGCTCTGTGGTTGTTGGAAGAGGTATTTTTTGGTTGACGGTTTTCAAACACTTCCAAAAATTATCTGATGGGCCTTTCTGTTACCTTTCCATCTTCAAGTAAGCCCGCAGAGGTGGAGTCCAGTCCCTGGAAACATTTCATCTCATTTTCTCCCCATTCTTTCTTCTAAAGCTTCCTTTAAGGTCCAGGTCGGAAGCTTCCCCTCTTCCCCCCCCCCCCCACCCCCGCAGCTTCCTCCATTGTACTTTTATCAAATCACTGCTACGGTGCCTAACATGTGCTTATGCACACAGCGCTCTCCAAGACCATGACTTGTCTTTTGCTTTGTGCTCAAAGCAGTAGAACTGCGCTGAATGTGTAGGAATTGGACAAAAAGTTCAGTTTGGAATTCAGTCCTTTCTCATTAATTAATAGCTATCGTCAGGCTGATGCTAATATATGGCAGTGATATTCAAGTTCTAGTGAGCTCACTGGATTCCTATAGGATCCCAAGTCCATAATCAATGCCTGGGTCACAAATTCAGTAGAAGACGGCTCGCACCTTCAAAAAGCTCATAGTCCAGTAGGACATGTGGGCACCATCACAACTGGTAAAAATGTGGTAAGGTAAATTGCTGTGTTTGAAGTATGAGCAAGGGGCTTTGCGAGCAAATTTCCATTTTCTCTACAGAATGCACAAGATCTTACCACGTGAAGAAAATAAAAGGATGGCTACTCCAGGTAAATGGAGTGAGACAACCATGCCATTATTAAGCCTGTGAAGACCATCTGAACACCAGATGAAGAAAGATGACTTTAAAACCATTGTCAAGTTCATGTTTGTAAGTTTGATGTTATATCATACTTCCTTTGAATACTAGTAAATATAACTTTCTAATGGGTAAACACTATGGCTGCTATTTCAAAACTATCTGTTTTGAAAAACAAAAGGGCTATTTGGAAAAGTTATGTTAACCTCAAACAGCCTCAATCAGTGCTAATTTTTTTAAAGAACTGGTGAAAAGAAGGTTAAGAAACTTTTACAAGGATGAAGTTTTCCTAAGACTATGTCCTTAAAGGTACAAGTGCTGAGGGTTGGAAGTCTTTGTAAGCAAGACTTCAAAAAGGTCAAGAGCTCACGGTTTATGGGTGCGAGCCTTGTGTCAGGCTCTGCACTGACTGTGCAGAATCTATGTGGGATTCTCTCTCTTTCACTCTCTCTGCTCCTCTTGGGTGTTCTCTCCCTCTTTCTCCCTTTCTCTCTCAAAATAAATAAATAAGCTTAAAAAAACCCAGAAACCCACTAAGTCACTAGGTGGCACAGAGGGAATGAGGGGAATTTCATAATGTTAGCAGAGTGAGTACTTGTCACTCAAGAAAAGATTGTTAGTGAAAACATCATATGTGATTCAAAAGTATTATACACAATGTCAATGAATATAATGATGGTATTTTAGATGGGCTCAAAAGGGATTTTATTAATGATGAAAACCTGACGTCAAAATATGTCAGTGGCTCCAAATTGTTTTATGAAGTGTAAAAGCAGAAACGATAATTTCTAAATTAATATAATAGTTTATAAGCCATAAAATTTTATATACGAATGCATAGTTACATTAATAGAGTAAGTAAAACAAGTAGGTCCCTAACGTTTCAATCTGTAGCCCTAAAAAGCCACATATGCAAATCAGCAAAAAATCTTTTATAAATAAAACATCTTATTGTAAAAACAGCAGATTACCTGATATTTTGGGTTGGCTAATTTTCAAGCAAGTTTCATTGAATAGCATTGTATACAGAGTTGAATAAATGCCACAGGTGGTCATTATTGTAACAAATAGAAATTTCTGTGTTACCAAAAGAAAAATGAACTGAAGTTTAAAAATAAAACAAGAATCAAATCATGATTTCTAGTTATCGGGCAAATTCATTATTAAATAAAGCCATGGCACCCAAACATTTTCTGATCTCCTGTTTATAGGGAACAAAAGTAACAAAAAATAGAAGTTATTCTATTACGTCTGGGATTATTTAAATAACATGAGGTCAATCAGTCCAGCAGTTACGTTGAAAACTAAAAACATAGGTAATCCTTTGTGTATATAATTTAGTGGATTAAATATCCTTAGTATTAATACGATGCAGTGAAAGTGACACAAAATATACCTGTTCAAATACCATGGGTGGTTGGCATATCACAGATGTGTAGGGCAGGGTTGGAGATTCGGTTCTATGAAGCACAATAGTTTGGCTTGCCTACCTGAATCTGAAAATGCAGTAACTTATTTAGGTTCAGAATACATACCTCTAAGTAGTCTGTGGAGCAGTTTGTGTGGGTTTCCAACTCAAATGCTAAAAATGTATAATTCACCGTGTTGCCCGCTGTCGCTTGGATGGTCCAGTTACAACGCTGATCGTCAGAATAGGGATGTGGATAATGTATACTCTCTAAGATGCCATAGGATCGGTTCACAATTACCACGTTCTCACAGGCTGAAAAAAAACACCCGTGATTATTAAGAACCACTATCATGTCTTTCATAATTGCCCCAAGATGTGTGAGATTTTCCTTTAAGAAAAGATCTAGATTAAAGTATACAGTTTATATATTTTATATTTGTATGTTATGCAAATGTGTATGCAAACGTATATATCTGTGTCTATATACGTAGTACAGCATTTTACAGTGAGTCTCCATTTAGAACAGATGAGAAACAATACTTAAGTGAACTCAGAAACTTTAACGTGCCATGAAAATCATCGATTCCCATAAAGAGGCATCCAATTCCTATGAACTGGTGAAAACCAGGATAGCTCAGCGCTACTCAGGGTGCAGTCTGATTTGTTTACAAAAGTGTATTAAATATCCTATGCTTCTGTTTTTCTAACTTTAACGTTCGAAAGAACAGAAATCCTGACCTTTAAATTCAACGGTTTAAAAACACAAAGTTCTATGTGAATGCTAAAAACGGACAACAACATGGCTTTGTTGAACATTCAGAAGTCAGCATGAAATTCACAATAAAGCCTCCCTTATTCCTCTGGTGAGTCATCAGGAAGTCCAGAACGAATAGAGGCGATGTAAAGGATTGGAAGAAGAAATGAACATCTTAAGTTCTGAAAAAAAGGCTTCCATTTTGAAAATACCAAAAGCTGGTATTTTCCTCAGCTGAGTTTTCAACAAAACTGTACTAGGTACCTCCAGGGGTGGCTGGTCCCCGGAGTCAGTGCCAAATTCAGCCCAAATTAATGACCTGAACAAGGCATATACATGCCTTTTCCTAAGCCTTTTCCATATTATCTCCATGATGTGTGATAAAAGAGAATGAGAGGATAAACATTATATTGAAAAAAATGGTCTCTGAAAAAGGTGGTTCATAGATGCATTTCTGCTACTATACTTTTTCTGACAGGTGACTAGGACAGTGTTGATAAACTATGGTATGGAAAAGTATACATTTGTGTCTCCTCAGAATAGTGCTTTGCTGGAGCGAGGGAATACTCAGGCTATTTCTCTTTAGGTGACCTTTTTGTCCACAAAGGAATTCTAAGTAATAATTTTGTGGGTTTTGATGACTGGGAGAAGTTACAGCTATGCAGCACAGAGGTATCGTGTTCCTCAGTGACTACAAGTCAGGGCAGAGGAAAATATACTCGCCTAAGCCATATGGCTGCTCTCTGTGTTCAGAAATTATTCCGTCTGCAAACGTCCAATTTCAAAAGGTGAATTTTACAGAAAACCTCACTGGTTAGCTCTGATTTTTGCCTTTAAGGACATATATCCCACCTGCACTGAGTTACTCCTTCAGTGTTCTGAAATTATGAGGGAATATAAAATATCAGGGGAATAAAAGGGAGGAATCCTTAATAAACAATCTGACTATAAGCAAGAAACAAATTAGCACAGCAATAATAAAATTAGAGAAATGATTATATGCTCAACCAAAAAAATGCATCCCTGAGAAAATTTAGGAGAGCTTTTCATATACTTGATGGATTTCTGCAGAATGAAGTTTTTCATCATTAAAACTCAGTTTTCAAAACTATATAGAATTCGGCCTAACCCCAAATGTAGGTGAATGTGAATATTTTCAAAATCACACCTAGTCAAGGTCAAACATTAATATGCCTTCAATTAATTCAAAGGGATATTGTATGTTCCCTTCAGATCTCAAGACTTTCAATTCTATTTTTAGGTAACTGTGTCAAAATATGGATACACTTAGGTTTAGTGGGGCAAGGTACTGTGCTTTCAAACGCACAAGTAAAGTGTTTATTAAATAACAATTCAAGGAAACTTTTCTTAAATGTCCATTTCGAAACTAACATTAGAATGTATTAAATTCTAGACCTAGAAGGGAGATTTCATAAGGGCCTTATTTAATCTCCTTTTTTAAGAGAAGAAATCATAGAACCCCATGGAAAAGTGACCTTCTCAGGGGTCAGGAGCCAGGGACAAACCCCTGGGGTCCTCGATTCTTTGTGCAATATTCCTTTAATTCTACCATGTTGCCTCACAGGAAAGTAGATTTTAAAATGGCATCTCTACAATGACCGGATTTTTCCACGGTAAAGAATGTGCTTATTCTCCATATGATTACAAGAACTGTAGTTTCCCTTAATAAAAATTAAGGTAACTTTTGATGTACAAGACCAAAAGAAAAACCAAAAACAAACAAACAAAAAAAAAACACAAAAAAAAAACCCCAAAAGTGTGGGAGATGCTATGTGCAGTGGAATGTCTAATTAGAAGACTGCAATGTTTGATACAAATGAAAACCCATTAGCCGTTAACCTGTTACACTGATCTTTAACTGAATGGCAACTCTCCCGGCATATTAAATACTCTATTTTCTAGAGCTTACCACATGCTTTGGTTTATGGCATTAAATTTAATGTTAAGCATTTTTCTCTCAAATAGAATTAAATCTTTCTCATAAGGAGCAAAGATTTATTTCAATTGCTCAATCCAATGGGTTACACTTATTTCAGTCTGTTTCATTATCAGGAAATTGAAGACCCACTACGGGCACTAGGCAGCCAGTCTACATACTTACTCTGCCGGTATTTGGCCAGGAAGCCACCTCCTTGTTGACCTTCATCTGTTCTGAGTTTTAAAAACATGCTGTCTCCACTAGAACGGATGAGAGGTGGTGTTTCATCCCCACAAAGCTGACTGAGCAAATGAGAACTGGTACTTGAGCCATCATATACCTTTAATGAAACATTTTAAATGTCAGATAACCGTGGCTATAAACATCATCTAAAAGACTCTACCTCTTAAAAAGTGGGGAAGAAATACATAAAAATACAAGAAATACATGACAGAACACAAGAATAGCCCTGAATCACAGTATCTTTTTTTTCTATTTTTTTCAATAGATGAAATTTATTGTCAAATTGGTTTGCATACAACACCCAGTGCTCATCCCAAAAGGTGCCCTCCTCAATACCCATCACCCACCCTCCCCTCCCTCCCACCCCCATCAGCCCTCAGTTTGTTCTCAGTTTTTAAGAGTCTCTTATGCTTTGACTCTCTCCCACTCTAACCTTTTTCTTTAAAAATTCTATTTAAATGTCTATAAACTTGGACCATGAACTTGAGCCATTAGCCAGGGCTGTGTATGGAGGGAAGGATGGGAACCCAGGCTGAAATCTGGAGATTAAAAATGAAAGACTAACACCTATTTTTGAGACCATAGCTGTTATCAGTAGTTCTCCTTGCTTTTTTATTTCATAGTTCACAATTTGTGACATTCTAATGCATTTTTTTATTCAGATTTTTTTTTTTAATGGACAAGGGTCAGTTGCTGCTACTGTAAAAAGTCCCACCTTGATGACATCAAGTACCTTCTCCAATTACCAGTATAGTCCTCTACATTGCTAATTTTCAGTGCATATATATAAATTACATAGGTAATAATCATGATAGAGCTCATAATCCCTCTGGGGAGATTTTAACCATCTCTTAACAGTTCATATTCAATATATTTTAAATACTTACAAGCTATTCAGTGATACATGCCATATTCAGAGGGCTGTCATTTTCATCAAATTTTCTTTTTATTTCTTCTTTTAAGTTTTTTATGTGGATATTTTAAATGTTCTCCTTTCCCGAATTTCAAAGATAAAAATAAATGCATTTATGTGTGTGGGTAAGATGGGAGCAGTGAAAGAAACAACTGAACTTTATACATACGGCCAGATAATCTAAAGTGCAGTTTGGGTGGTACTCCAAGTGAAAGTCTTCAAATTCCAGTTCAAATGGGCTGCCGTGGCTGGATTTCAACCACCAATAGCATTCGGAGCTGTGGTAGTAGGGCATCGGGTAGTTGGGAGATATGAACATGCCAGTGGGGGTGGTGAGATTACCCCCACAACCTACGGGAGAAAGAGACCAGGTGACACATTTCTTTTTCTTTATGGTAAAATGGAATCTTCTTGTCTATATCCAACTGGGGCTACTGTTACTCTCCTTTCAACCAGGTGGCAAAACAAGACTGCATCACCAAAGAGTAGCTAGCCCCTGTCAATGTCCTTTCCTTCTCTTAACCAAGACCACCAGCTTGAGGTAATATACCACGAAACAAGGATATTTCCCCTTACTTTGTCCTCAAAATCAAAACCCAAACAGCGTTGTTATTCAGGAATATTTTCAGTGTTTTAGTATAAACAGGAATGATAAAATATAGCTAGAAAAAAAAATGGATAAGAGCATGGCAGTCTAAGAATCAAGAAACCAGTCAGACTGGACTCTCCAATAAAAGACAGCTCTTTGCCATTTACCTGTTAATGATCCATCCCAGTAAGCTGAGAATCCAGATGCTGAGCCAAAGAAGTCACTCTTAAATTTTAACCATAGTTTGTTACTATGAGAGATGATTCTTGGAGGTGGATCTGAGCCACAGTATTTTCCCAGGGGTGGTGAACTTTCACTGCCTCCATCTCTGGGGCAAGACACAGATGCGGTCATTTACTCGTCACTGATAATATTACTGTATAAACATTTAATATTATTTGAACTTTGAGATTGCAAACAGATCAGTTTAGGTCGGTCCACTTTTCTTAAAAATACTCTAAATCACAATTTCAAGTTTTCAATTTTTCACCTGATTAAAAACATTTGAGTAGCTTAATAAAGAACATCATTTATGGTTTGCACAACATTTTATATAACCAATTTCAAGCTGAGAGGAAGAGTTTAATCTTCTCTCTCTCAAATGAAGCATCTGGTAAATGTGTCAGAGAACATGGGATAAACAGACCATAATTATTAACAGTATAAACAAATGTTGCTTCATTTTACAGAGAAAACTTAAATGTTTGTCTTCTAACTTGAATTTTTTCAAATTTAATGTTGTATTTTACATATTTAGCAACATTTTGAAAATAATTCTTCCCCAAGGACTTTTAGGGTCTTAAATCTACTTTGTAATCTGTAGCTTTTTCAAGCATAAAAAAAAAAAGGACTCACTCAACATTCAAATCTAATGATTAGTTATTGTAAATCAAGAAAATTACGTTATTTTGCCATGATATGATACAACTCTGATTTATTTTAGTACCATACCTCACATTATAGAATAAAGTTTATTATAAAAGTATAATACTCTAGGCTTTTGAAAGGTCAAATAAAAATCTGAAATAAATACACACCAAATTGTGTGTGTACAAAGCCTAATTTATTTCTATGTAAAATGATCTGCATAGGTGGCAATATACAGGTCAACTTACCTTTACTGCAAATATAACTTTTTAAATTCATTCTCTCTAAATACCATAGCATTAAAGAAAAAAGTTCTCACGCTGAAATTCACAAGCCTAGACTTTTATTATTTGAACACAAAAAACTTGGTGAAAACATTACGGTTCTTATCTTATCATCATTTTTTTGGATATAATTATACCAAATGGACAAAAAACAGCCTAAAATTCTGAATTGATTTTCCATAAAGAAAGTAGGTATTCCGGGACACCTTGGTAGCTCAGTCAGTGAGGGGTCTGACTTTGGCTCAGGTCACATCCACAGTCGGGGAGTTCAAGCCCCACATGGGGCTCTCCACTCTTAGTGTATACAATCTACTTTGGATCCTCTGTCTCTCTCTGTCTCTCTCTCTCTGCCCCTTCCCCCGCTCTCAAAAATAAGTAAACATTAAAACCATTTTTTTAAATGCCTGTTTAAAAAAATAAAAAAGAAAGGAAAAAAGAAAGAAAGTAGGTATTCAATAATTGCAAGTATCTAATTTCAGAGTAGTAGTACATCTGTTTACTCTGCCCAAATAAAATCTAGAGTTTATTTTCAAATATTACCCATAAAATAATCACTTCAACATAACCACTGAATCTTAGGCAATTTTCTGTTTTTCTTCTGTGAAGTTGGGCTCCACATGACAAACTTTTTATCTTGCAAGAAAGAGCACAACAGGGAGCTTTACAGAGAATTTCCATGCGTTTTCCTTAACTTTTCCAGGAAAGACTATGAATGAAAACAAATAAGGAAAAAGGTGATAAAATAAAGGTGCTTACCTGATTTCCACAAAATCTGCTATGCACTCTCCACCAATGGCCTCCTCCAAGGAGAAGTTTGTAAAGTGCAATGCAATCTGTTGGCTGGTTTCCACCGTGATCCTATAAATGCATTTCCAGTTGTTGGGGTAATTATTGGGGAAGTTTGGAGAAGTAAAAGTCCCAGATTCTTCTGTATAGTCTGTCATGCATGCTGTGAAAAGAAACAAGAGCATAAGAGAGAAAACAGAAAACATCATGCTACATTTATAAGACATTCACTAACACACACTTCATTAATTTGTGCCAAGGGGCTTGATTTTCAATAGGCCATTCTAGAATGCTAACGAACGATTTCCTTTCAAAACAAAGTTGGTTTTTTTTTAAATCTCAAAGGCAGAAACAATTATTAATAGCAAACCTAAGCCATGTAGTGGAAACTGTTACATATATCATACCTTTCTAGATCTTGGAGGTGTTATAATCTATTAATCAACGCACATTACCATAAACATTAAACATTTAGGCTGCACCACGGAAATCCTAGAAGGGACCTAGAAATAGCTCAGTTCTGTTCTCCTTTTCCTAACCTTCCTTTAAAATGGTTTTCACCAAAGCATGCATTTATGACAAATGACAAAGCAGCACCTCTGCCACGTGAAGAACAGAAGGTAAGTGTCGGGAATCAGACGGACCTTGAATCAATGCCTAGTTCAAACACTGACATGCTGTGCAACCATGAGCAAATTACTGCATCTCTGTGAGCCTCATCTCTCAAATGGGGATGGTAAGTATCTTTGTACATGTAAGGGTTAGAGATAATGCAATGAAGGGGCTTGGCACTTGGTATGTAACTCAATAAATGGTAGTGATCATTATGTTGCAAAATAATTTAGAAAAGTGTATGAAAGTAGAGCATAAATGAGGAATAAATCAGGTCATTCATATAAAACATTCAGATGGTACTTGGACAATTTTATATTGCAAGTAAATATTAGCTTCTACTTTAAGAGTTTTAACTTTACCCATTCTGTCCATCGGACTCCATATTTACTAACCAACCCGCTCAATCTCCTGTGTCCTTCAAATCTGAGATATTTTCTAAAAAAAATCTTGTTTGGGGGAGCCTGGGTGGCTCACTGGGACAAGCGCCTGACTTCAGCTCAGGTCGTGATCTTGCCTTCCGTGAGCTGACAGCTCAGAGCCTGGGGCGTGCTTCGGATTCTGCGTCTCCCTCTCTCTTTGACCCCATCCCCTACGCCCACTCTGTTTCTCCCTACAATGAATAAATGTTAAAAAAGTTAAAAAAAAAAAAAAAAGAAAAAAGAAAATCTTGTTTCAATGCATTTTTTTTTATTTTTTTTTTTAACGTTTATTTATTTTTGAGACAGAGAGAGGCAGAGTATGAACAGGGGAGGGGCAGAGAGAGAGGGAGACACAGAATCTGAAACAGGCTCCAGGCTCTGAGCGGTCAGCACAGAGCCTGACGCGGGGCTCGAACTCACGGACTGTGAGATCATGACCTGAGCCGAAGTCAGACGCTTAACCGACCAAGCCACCCAGGCGCCCCTCAATGCATTTTTAATGTACTGTATCTTTGATTGTATCTAGTAATAACATAAATCTAAGGTCCAGGAGTAGACACAAGCCTCCTGAAAGGTGTTGAGGGAGAAAGAACTATTATACTTCATTGTAAGTAAAAAAAAGAAAAGGAGGATGTTTTGACGTAGAATTTCCCCATTTGCTCTGGATGATCACACTCAGAAAAGAGGCAAGGAGCCACTGGCATTGACAGCAGGACGCACAGAAAATAGTACAGGTTCTACTACCTATGTATAATGTTCAAAGTAAGAGGCACTCATCAAATAATTGGCTTCCTCTATTTTAAAACGTTTATTTATTTATTTTTGAGAGAGAGAAGGGGGAAGAGCAGAGAGCGGGGAAGGAAAAGAATCCCACTACCAGTGCAGAGCCTGGTGGGAGGCTCAAAAACTCACAAACCTCGGACCATGACCTGAGCCAAAATCACGAGTCAGACGCTTAACTGACTGAGCCACCCAGGTGCCCATGGTTTACTCTATTTTAAATAGCAAGCAAACAAGGCTTTACTTTGTTGAAAACAAATTTGAAAGTGATATTTAACTTCAAAGATGAATATTGTATACTTTTATGTTTTTCTATAGTCTGTCAAGAAATATCTCTTCAAAGATCAAGGAAGGCAGGAAGGCAGGAAGAGAGGAAGGGAGGGAGGAAGGAAGGGAAAAGGCAAGAAGAAAGCAGGGGGGGAGGAAAAAGAGGGGCAGAGAGTGAATGGGGTTGTAGAAATGGCATATTAAGTATTTCATATTTGGAATGAATATTACTAAGATAAAAGTTCATGGATCAAATGGACATTAAATGAAGGTTATGACCCGGTCTCCCTGAGCTGACAGAACCAGCAGACTCGTTGACCACCCCCACATTCACATAGCTTTAGCCAGTCAATTAAACGTCTAGAGCAAATCTGTTTGTCAACTGTTCTTAGAGATAATGTTCCTTCCTTACCCGCTCTACTCCCAGAAGGGAAATACAATTGTATTGAATATTTCTAGTGCAACTTGCAATTAGTCTGCAGGAGAATGGTTTATATAATCAGAATCTCATGTAAAGGAACCAATTCAACAAATATTTGAGAAGTAATGATGCATAATTTCCCTGTACATATGAAAGTATCTATTGTGGCACAATTGGTTGTTTTTCATTTCAGACTGAAATTCTGATTTATTCATTAAGTTTCTTTTCTTTTGCTGGCACAAAAGTAAACACAATCCCTTATGAAATGGTCCTCACACTGTTTACTTTGTTTGAAAGTCTTTAACAACTTCCTGTTGGACCCCAACAAGCCACTAGACAAATAAGCTCACGTATCATTTAAAGCCAAATTCAATACCACCACCTCTGTGAAATTTTTCCAAATCGAGCAGAATTAATTTCCTTGTGCTCAATAAACCTTTAGGCAAATAGCAATTGGAGCCCCCGAAATATCACATTGTAATTGTTTTATGTGAGTGCATTTCCTCCACTATGTTTGGAGCAATTATTAGCAATTATTAACTACCACTTACTACATTATCTGGCCCATATCTAAAAAATATTTGTTAAAATTATATTACGTAATGTATTGAAAACTGAGAGGATAGGACAAGTATCTAATTTCTTCCCATTCTCTCTACCTCCATCCTTTTACCCCCTCCACTTTTCTTATCTCCTTCCTATCCCCTCTCCTGGGTAGGCTGAGATTCTTTAATATTTTATAATGTTTATTCAGTCTAAACTATAGACATCTCTGCTTCCAGCCATGACAAATAAACTAGTACTAAACTAGCCCCTCTCCATAAAAACTGTGAAACTGGGAAAAATATACGAGGCGCTGGGCAATGGGCAGTTCAAGATTGTGATCCTTGGCACAAAGGAGGTGGGACTCTATTTCCTTGACTCTTTACCTGTGTGGAATTTTCTGATCCCAGCAGTTTGCTGAAGTCCAAGTAGTCAATGACAGTTCCGTTGAGCTGAGGAAGCAGGGATCAGAATTTAGGGCTGTCAAAGGAGCTGGAACTGTAGGGACATATTCCAGCAAGGAAGAACTATATGGAGAGGAGGACCAGACATCTGTGTAAAGTCCCTTATGAATTCTTGCGTGAGCCTGGGCTGGGCAGACATGAGGTGAGACTTCAAAAGCCATGCCAGAGGGTAGCTGCTAATAGGCTGGAAGCTACAGGACAGGCAATGCTCCATGGGAGACTATGGAGTTCTCCCACCATCAGAATCCCCTCATTTACATGCCAGGCACCCAGTTGAGACACAAGAAAGGCCACACCTTAGAAATAAAGACCATGACCAACAGTAAGGCTTTCCTATCAATGTTTAAGTCTTAACAAGAACTGCAGGAGTGATGAAACTTAGAGCTTGAGACCTACCTAGTTTGAAGGGATTAGGAAATACCTAGGTATTTTCACAAATACACCTTAACAAATAAAAAAAAAATACAAATCTGCACAAGTACAAGATAATCAGCTAAGTATTGAATCGACATAAACTTCAGAGAAAGAGAAGAGAATCCAGAGTCTTCATAACATATCATTCACCATATCCAGTATAAAACTCAAAACCTGCCACTAATACAAATAAACAGAGTAATAGAAATCATGGTCAAGAAAAAAGTGCAACCTTGTGACTTGAAGACAGCCCAGATAATTATATTAGCAGACAAAAATTTTAATGCAACTACTAGAAAAAGGTTCAAAGCCTTAAAGACAAATATAGCCTCAATGGTAAATAGATAGGGAATCTAGGCAATACAAAGGAAACTATTAAAAGAATCATATAGAAATTCTATAACTTAAAAATATACTAACCTGAAACTAATATAACACTGTATATTAACTATATTGATTTTTTAAATTTTTTTAATTAAAAAAATGTTTTAGTGTTTATTTTTGAGACAGACAGAGCGTGAGCTGGGAAGGGACAGAGAGAGAGGGAGACACAGAATCCAAAGCACAGAGCCTGATGCGGGGCTCAAACTCACAAGCCATGAGATTATGAACTGAGCTGAATTCAGACACTTAATGAACTGAGCCACCCAGGTGCTCCTATATTGAAATTTTAAAAAGAGTAAACTAATTGAAATTTAAAAATCCATGTATGAGCTTAATAGAAACTTTGAAGTAGAAGAAAAAGTGTCATTAAACTTGAAGGTATACCAATAGAAACTATTTAATCTGAAAGAAAAAAAAGAAAAAATGTGCAAAAGACAGATTCTCAAAAACCTAGGAAAAAATACCAAAGAGTCTAGCACTCATATAATCAGAGACCCAGAAGGAGAATAGGATGAAAATAGTAAAATAAATAAATAAATAAATAAATAAATAATATATAAATATAAAATATGTAAAACTATATATATATATACACATATATATGTATATATGTGTGTATATATATACATATATATATACACACATATATACATATATATATACATATATATACATATATATACATACATATATATACATATATATACATAAATATAGGCTAAAATTCTCCCAAATTTGATTTAAAAAATCAAATTAGCTACAAGGAGTTTAGTCAATCCTAAGCAAGATAAATAAAAGAAAATCACACTTGGGTATATTAAACCATTGAAAAACAAATACAAGGAAAATAAAGGAGTTAGAGGAAAAATGACACACTATATACAGAAAAACCATGATATGAATAGTAGCTGGATTCTAATTAGAAACAATGGAGGCAAGAAGAATATGGAATACATTTTTACAGTGTTGACAGAAAAAAAAACATTTAATTATCCCCAAAAAAGTATTTTCAAAATGGGAATGCAAAAAAGACATCTTTAGACAAACAGAAGCTGAGAACACTCACCCCTAGAAGTCCTATACTACATGATACTAACAATGTCTGTCATGCCAAAGGAAAATGACACCAAAGGTAAACATATATCTAGAAGAAGGAATGAATAACACCAGAAACGGCAAACAATTGGATAAATGGAAAGATTGCTCTTCTTCCCTGATTTCTTTAAAAGAAAACTAATCATGTAAAGCAAAAACAATAGTAAGGTGGAGTTTATAATGTAAGTAGAATTAAAGATACAACTAAAGTAGCATAAAGAAGAGGGCAGACAGAATTCTACTGTTGTGAGGTTATTACATTTACAAAGAGAGATGTGTGTGAAATACAGTGTCAGCTATAAAATATAAGGTGGGCAGTGTGAAGTAGCAGCATATTTACTCTAAGGAGACTTACCGATAAGCTAACCAAGTATTTTGTTAGCCTCTGAGCAAACACAGAAAAAAGAGGTACAATTAAAAAGCCAGTGAAGGAAATAAAATGGAATATGAAAACTATTCTGTAAACAAAAAAGAAAACAAAGTAGTAGCAAAAGAAGAAGGGCATCTATGAAAAACCCAAAGCTAACGTGATACTTAAGTAATAAAGGACTAAATGCTTTCCTGTTAAGATTAAGAACAAGGACAATATGTTCATTCTCATCTTTTCCATTCAACATTAGGTGGAAATCCCTAGCCATTGCAAGAAGGCAGAGAGGGACAGAGAAAGAGAGAGAAAGAGAAAGAGAGGGAATGAAAAGGAAAAAATATAGCTGTTCTTATTCACAGATATGACCATCTATGTGAAATATACTAAGTAATCTATTAAAATGTACTAGAACTAATAACTGAATTTAACAAGGTTACAGGATACAAGGTAAATATAGAAAAATCAGTTTAAACATTTTTTGTAACGTTTTATTTATTTTTGAGACAGAGAGAGACAGAGCATGAACGGGGGAGGGGCAGAGAGAGAGAGGGAGACACAGAATCCGAAGCAGGCTCCAGGCTATGAGCCATCAGCCCAGAGCCAAACGCGGGGCTCGAAATCACGGACCGCGAGATCGTGACCTGAGCTGAAGTCGGACGCTTGACTGACAGAGCCACTCAGGCGCCCCTAGAAAAATCAGTTTAAATGGCAGATATGAGCCAAACTGAAAATAAAATTTAAAATATCAATTATAATAACATAAAAAACATAAGGTACTTGATAATAAGTTTAATAGAAATATGAAAAAAAAGCTATAGTGCAAACTTTAAAGCATTGCTGAAGGAAATTTAAAAATATTTGAGTAAATGGAGAAGTAAAATATGTTTATGGATTGGAACACTCTATTTAAGATGCTCTTTTTCCCTTATTTATCTATAAATTCAATATAACCTCCATCAAATTCCCAAAAAGTTTTATTTTGGTTTGGTGTGGTTTTTTTTTTTTTAAGTAAATATGGGAAAGCTGATTCTAAAATGTATATGGAAATGTAAAGGATCTAGGATAACCAAAACAATTTTGAAAAATCTGGAGAACTTATACTCCTGCTTTTAAGATACACTATTATATTACATAAATATTGTAATATACTGTCCTATGGGAGAAGAGAGATTCCAGAAGCAGACCCAAACATCCATGCACAATTAATTTGCAACAACAATGCAAAGGCAATTTAGTGCAAAAAAAGGAGAATCTTTACAATAAATAGTATTTGAACAATTAAACATGATTCATTCCCTTAGACACATAATTCACATGGCATAGAAAAATTAACTCAACATGGATCATAAACATAAATGTGAAACTTCAAACTATAAAACTTGTAAAAGAATACATAAGAAAAGAAAATCCTCACTACTTTCGGAGGCACAGATTTCTTAGACAATATACAAAAAACACTGACCATAAAAGGGTAAAAGGACATAATATACTTCTACCCTTCAAAGTACCATTAAGAAAAGTAAAAGGCTGGCTGCAATGCATTTGCAATGCATTAATCTGACAAGGGACATAGTTATATGCAGAATAGATAGCATAAGACAAAATAAGGCAAATAATACAAACAAAAGTGAACAGAACTATATAATGGACACTTCATAAAAGAAGATATATAAATTGTCAGTAAGTATGTGAAAAGGTCCTCAGCACTATCAGTCATCAGAGACATGCAAATTAAAACAACAACGAGGCACTACTACACAACGAGTAGAGGTTAAAAATGAAAAGATTCAAAATACCAAGTGCTGGCAAAGATGCGGAGAAAGTGTAATTCTCATTTGTTGCAGGTGAGAATATAAAATGGTATAATCCCTTTGGGGAAAAAGCCTGATAGTTTTTCATAAAATTAAACATAGAATTATCATATGATCCAGCAATTCTACTTTTAGATATTTTATCTAAGAGAACTGATGACGTAAGTCCACAAAAAAACTGTACATCAAAGTTCACAGCAGGTTTTTTCATAAGAGTTAGAAACTGGAAACAATCCAACTATCCAAAAGTAAGTGAATGGATAATCACATTATGATATATCTATACAATGGAAGGCAATCCAGCAATAAAACAAAAAGAACCATTTATAAATAGAACAACATGAACAGATTTCAGAAGCATCATGCTAATGAAGAAGCCAGGTATTTGCTTTTGAACAGAAAAAACTAATCCATAGTGATAGGAACCAGATCTGCAGTTGTTGAGGTGGAGCATGGAGAAGGATAGATCAAATGGCTAACAGATGCATGAAAAGATGTTCCACATCACTCATCACTAGGGAAATACAAATCAAAATCACGATGAGATACCACCTCACACCTGTCAGAATGGCTAACATTAACACAAGAAACAACAGGTGTTGGCGAAGCTGCAGAGAAGGAGGAACCCTCTTGCGCTGCTGGAAGGACTGCAAACTGGTGCAGCCACTCTGGAACAGTATGGCAGTTCCTCAGAAAACTAAAAACAGAACTACCCTATGATCCAGCAATTGCACTACGAGGTATTTACCCAAAGGTTACAAAAATACAATTCAAAAGGGTACATGCACCCCAATGTTTATAGCCGCAGTATCAACAATAGCCAAAGTATGGAGAGAGCCCAAATGTCCATCGATTGACAAATGGATAAAGAACATATGGTACATATATACAATAGAGTATTACTCAGCTATCAAAAAAAAAAAAAAAACAAAACCAAGAAATCTTGCCATTTGCAATGATGTGGAGGAAGCTAGAATGCATTATGCTAAACAAAATAAGTCAATCAGAGAAAGACAAATATCATATGATTTCACTCATGTGGAATTTAAGAAACAAAACAGCTGAACATATGGGAAGGGAAAACCAAGAAAAAAAAGAGAAGAAAGAGAACCGAATCACAAAAGACCCTTAACAATAGGGAACAAACTGAGAGTTGATGGAGGGAGATGGTTAGGAGATGGGCTAGATGGGTGATAGGTATTAAGAAGGGCACTTATGATGAGCACTGGGTGTTGTATGAAAGTGATGAATCACTGAATTCTATTTCTGAAACCAATATTGCACTGTATGTTAACTAACTAAAATAAAGATTAAAAAAATTTAAGAGATGCCTGAGTGGCTCAGTGGGTTAAGTGTCTAACTCTTGATTTCGGTTCAGGTGATGATCTCATGGTTCATGGGATTGAGCCCCACATTGGGTCCCACACTGATCGTGCAGAGCCTGTTTGGGATTCTCTCTCCCTCTCTTTCTGCCCCTTCCCTGCTTGTGTGCTTGCTCTCTCTCTCTCTCTCTCTCAAAAATAAGTAATGTTAAATTTTTTTTTTTCAAAAGGAACACTAGGATACTTTCTGGAATGATAAATTTATTCTATAAATTTAGAACGGTGTGGTGATTACATGCATATACATATTTGTTGAAACTAAAGAAGAATTTTACCTGAGGAAATTATGAAATAAAATCTATGTTTTATTAAAAGTTTGAAAGTTCCATGCAAAGACAGGTTGAGTTCTCGAAAGGAAAGCCAATAAATAATTCAGATATCCAATAAATAATAAATAAAACTAAAATAGAGAAAAAAATATTTTGAAGGTACATCTGCTATAAATATTAAATAGAGTATTTAATATTAAAGTTTGATTGTAGCTTCATGAGATTCACATGTCTTATTTTGTGGTGAGAAAAACAAAGGTTTTCTGAACTTATCTATTTCTGGAGAGGTTAGTAACTCCTCTTACCTAACACTGAAGTCTATACAACGTTTGTGTTCTCTTCCCTTGACTGTATAAATGTCTCTTTCTAGAATAATATTAACCCTGAGATATATTTAATGTTAGGCTTTGGTTTTGTCTTCCACTTTGCAGTAATGCACAAATAATTAAAATTGGATAAATTTCCACAAAAGGAAATTCATGTTTTGCCTGATGTTTATTATATCTGGACAAAATGCAGACATAAAAATGCCTTTTCTTTATATCTCATGTTACCAAAGGAAAACTCATATCCAATGGCAGTTTGCTTTTTATCATGGTCTCATATTGAGAAAGAGATGAAGGAGAAAAATACATTTCTTCCATCAACTGTTTTCCACTGAGCAAGCAATGGAAAAGCACATCTCTGAAAATCAAAAACCACTACCGACAGACCTCACCTATCTTTCTTTTTGACCAACACCAACAACAACCAAAAACAGTGAAGAAAGGAAAGAGAAAACACTACAAATGTCTTCCGTGAACCATTACAAAATCAGAAAACTACTTTTCTAGAAATGTATCTCTGCCTCCAACTAAGCATTTTCAAGTACGTTTTAATAACGTAGCATTTGGTTCGTTATCAAAAAGGAAAATCCAAAACATAGATAATCCTCCAATCCACAAAGCAATGATGACCTCAGCCCCAGAGGATCTGGGATACAGGAAGAGGATGAACTGATCCTGTGGACAGAAGCATGTTTACCTTGGGAGACCCTAGATCAAGGGTAACTGCTCTACCACCTCCCTGCTTTGCCATTTGCAATAACTTATGATTATCCATTTATATCAGGGATCAATCTACACATGGTGCTTTCTGATATCATTTATGAGACTTCTGTGTCTGCATGAATCCATACGACCTTAGACCTTCCCAATATGTGCTAAATAAATAGTCAGCCTAGGAACCTTCACCTGCTTCCATTGGCATATTTGGTTAACATTCTTCAAAGTAAAGACTTCAGGGAAGAAAAAAATTCATGTTCGCATTCTCCTGAAGAAAAAAGAAGGCTCCTTAACCAAAATCTAACATTTTGCTACAATTTGCTCCTAGGTGGTCACAGCCATGGCTTTTTCTTTTCACTCACAGGTGACTAGTTTAAACGAATATGAATATAAGTTAACTCACTAACACAGCTATTGTGAAATTGTACTTGGGCCTCGGCAATTCTATTTTAAACAAAGAACAGTCATGGTGCTTTGCAGCTGTTACGTAATTTTCACACTGAATGTCTCAGTTAACCTTCCCCAACTATGTGAAACAGCCAGGCATCCCAACGTCCACTTTTTAGAGAGGTGTAGAAAAGGGATCTGAGACTCCTGGAGGTCAAGTTCTGAAGACCACTTAGTTCAGACATGACAAAGATAAAATGCAAACCCAGTTCTCCCTTTCCAAATCCTGTGCTCTCCAACAATCCCTGGTTCCTCCACGCAGGAAATGTCAATTTAGACATTAAGGTGCGCAGAAGACTAGGAATATCACAAATGTTTCATTTAGCATCTTCATTCTAAGGATGAAGAAATACAGTAGATTAAGAAAAATCCCCCGAGCTGTAAAGTGCTGGGATACCTGTATATACAAAAATATGAGCACACAGTGACCAATGAGAAACTAAATCTTTAAAAGATCAATAGACTTACTAATAACCTTTCCCAGAGGGAAAAGATCTGAATATCTCATAGCAGAAAACACAGAATTCAAGGTGGATGGAAAGAATAAGAGAACTGGGTACTTCTCCAAAGCAGTGTCAAGGCTGGCCTAGAACCAAGACTCGTGATTTCGCCATCAGCCTTTCTGTATCATGGAAAGTACTTTCCGCCATGACTGTTACAGTCCAATTCCCACTACATCTCACTTGTAACTCTGTAGCAACTTATGTGCTAAGACTTAGCTTCCAGAGTCTCTGAAGAACTTCAAAGTTTTATTAGAACCACCTGAATTGGTGAAAACCCACCCTAGACATATGTGAACCAAAGTGCTGATGTGGGGGTGGGGGGTTGGGGGGTGGGGCCCTGATACCTGAATTTGTAACCAGAAAATCCCACTCCAAGTTTCTTATAAACACTAGAGTTTGAGAATACTGCTCTACTGGACTGAAGTTTGAAAATAGAAACAGTATTCCCTATTGATTTCTTCTGAAGAAACCCTCTTTTGCCCTTTGGTGATCACTTCTCAACTTCTCACTCTTATATGCCTCTTCTGGGCTCATTCCAGGGTGACTGATGAAAAACAGCCTTAAACATCTGCCTTGGGGTGGATGGGAACCCTGAACTGGGAAAGAGGAGGTTGGGAAAGCCCACTTTTAATCCTATGTTGATGTGGTTCTGATACTTCCTGACCATTTCCCCAGACAACTGTAAAATCCTGCCTTTTTTTTTTTTTTTTTTTTTGCAGAAAATATTAAAAGCTCATTACAGTCCTACCATACCTCTCTGAGCTGAATGCTACCAGCCACACCATCCACAGTTCATCCAGAGCATTTCAAGAGCTAATCAGGACATGATAAGACGAATGGATTAGATGTTGGAACTGGATTCTTTTGGTTTGGCTTCTAAACCCACTTGCTGTATATTCTTGAGAGGACTTCACTTTCTCTCATTTAAAAATAAGAAATTAAAGTGGATTTGTGTTTGGAATTTTCAGACACACCATAGAAAAAAAAAATACATTTACATTGGAGGCCCTGGATGGCTCAGTCTGCTAAGCATCTGACTCTTGACTTCGACTCAGATCATGATCTCACAGTTTGTTAGTTCAAGCCCTGCATGGGTTCTGCACTGACAGTGGGGAGCCTGCTCAGGATTCTCTCTTTCTTCTTCTCTCTCTGCCCCTCTCCTGCTCAGTCACTCTCTCTCTTTCTCAAAATAAATAAATAAACCTAAAAAAAAACATGCAAAAATACATTTACATTAATTGTGCACACACACGGATATTACAAACAGATTTCATGAGGGAACACCAAACTTTGTATAATAAGCTGATACTTTCTAGTCTATTCTTTTCTATTCCGTACTTTGAGCAAATTTCATGACTGACTAATGAGTCATGAATGTTTTAGTGTTTGAAAAACATTGGAATAAGTGTTATATGGGTTTTTGTCTAATGTTAAAGTAGAAAATGAATCAAGTACATTTGTCTATTCTCTTGTCCCCTCTTGGTAGGATTATATTAATGCATATGCAGTAGATACTAATATAATATAAAATTGCAATTTAAATTAGTAAAGTTAGCTAATCAACTACATTCTTTCAAGATTCAAATATCTTGTACTTTAAGAAAACATTTAAAACAGTCTCACAATCAGCTACTAAGAAATTCTTCAGAATTTCTACCTATAAACATTTTACTTGTTCCTTTTTGTCTTTGTACTTCCCAGGCACATCTGGATGCAGGCAGAAACAGTGATGAGGGAGGGAGTCAAAGTAATAACCAGAAACTGATCTCTTTCCTTCCAAACACATATTTAGGGGCTGACATCATAGCCCCATGGCATGAAATACAGATGGAAAAGTAACTGGATTCAAGTCAGGAAATTTAACCTTTATCAGATAAAGACAGGAAAGCCTTCAGCAGAGAAACTCACACCTGCTGTGAACTAGAAATCACCAGCCGAATATTGTCATTATTGCTCCGAAAATAACTTCGGCTAGAGCAATAAAATAGGATGAGGGCCAGTGATTAAGCTTCCACTGATGCTTTTTCCTGGTACTGTTTTCTTCTACGGTAAATACAACAAATCAGACAACTGGAAAGAAGGCATCCCAACACCTCCTAGTTGCAGGTGGGCAGCTCCCAGGACTCGGGCTGCCTGGAGGGTGAGCCCACTGGCTAACCAGCAGGGGCCCCACATCTGTCTCCTGCGCCCAGTCCCTCTCTGAGCAGTCCTGCGGGGCCACCCTCAACAATTCACGACAGCCAATCACTCACATCCTGCCGTATGGGAACCTGAGACAGGCTCTAAAGTGGTAAGTTGAGTCTGCCATATGGCTTCCTGGGTCCGTCGTCTGATTGCTGTTTAGAATATCTGACTGTGTTAGACCGATGAGTTCATCCAGTCAAAGGCAGGAGCACAGGGGCCAGCTGGGCTTGGCGAAGGACAGAAAGCAAACACTCCCTTGTCTGTGATTTCAGCCCTGTCTGGGCCAAACAGAGGCCAAAGTAATGATTATCACACGGGGAGGCAGATCGAAGAGTCTTTTGAGTTGGCCATGTCAGGGTCCCTTTCTCATTTTGTCAAATGTCTTTTCTTGTGTTGTCTTTCTTTGTTAGTTTCTTTTCCTCTCCAGTTTGCTTTTTTCCCCCTTTTTCTCAACTTTCTTTTATTTTACTGGTCTCTTATCTCTCTGAAAACCTTTTTTAAATTAAGGTCTAGCTTCAATAGCCTTCCTGCCAGATTATTTTGATCACTCTTGGTTCTTACTGCACTTGCTGTTGCCCTATAAGCAAGTGTGGCTATGTCTTACTTTGCATATCGTTACAAAGATTTCCATGGTATTTTCAGGAGGCCCCAACAGCATTGTATGTTATCTAAGACACAGCTAGTTTATTCATGCAGCAAATTAGACTTGTGTTCACAGTTGATTACAGCCAGGAGACATCACAAAGATGATCAAATCCAATCCCTTAATTTTACAGATGAGAAAACTGTGGCCCAAAGAATTCAAATGGCTTGCTCCCAATCCTAACCTAATATTCAGTGTGGTTTGGGCCAAATGTATGAGACAGATAAAACTACAGACGTATGGAAAATTGTGTGCACCCTGTAATTTCTTACAAAGCCAATTTTGGTCAATGGATGTTAAACCCTTGGACAAAGTCCAGTGAATATATCAATTGCGTAACATAACCTATTGTAATTGCTGGGGATTCAACTCCCCTGCTCTCGAGCTGGATAATAAACTGTCTCCGAGAAAGGGGCCCTCAGGACAGAAGGGTGTATGATTCACTCACACTCAGGTTTCTGGAGAAATCTAAAGCCATACTACCAAAACACAGAACTTGAACTACCAGAGAACAGCAATTTTGCATGGAATACAGAATAGTGGCCAGCCACTCTGAAAAGAAATAACTGAGAAATTGGGAAGGGATTCTGAGTGAATGTTTTTTTTAAAAAAATATCTATTCATTCATTCATTTATTTATTTATGAGGGTGGGGATTTTAAAAGATAAGCACCTAAAGATCTCTGGAGGCAAGTCTATGTTACAGGCAGCATATCCTGCACAGGAAAAGCTTCCAGTACTTTCTCGAAAGAACATCAGTGAATCACATCATGCTGTTGGGGCAGCTCAGAGGCTGTGGGATGCATGAGAAGCTCAGCCACCAAAGGTATATACTAGAGCTATACTGGATGGCATTTTTGTCCAGTAAATATCTTTCTAAATATGATGCCAAAGACCAGACTCTCTAAAAGGGCACACATCCCATGTGGGAACAGGAGCCTAATAAAACATGATACCCTCATGAATTCCTTGTGCTTTTGGGGCTGGGGGCATCTCTGGTTTACAAACTACCTCAAAGACCCTGCTTGCAGAAGATGTTTATTTCCCACACTGCACTTGCAAAGAGCAAAGTTAGGATGAGAATTAAATAACAGGAAAAATAATAAAAGAAATAAATGCTAAAAAGGTTCATTTTCATTAAGTCAAATTTAGAAATACATTTTTGTTAAGAAATGTTCCATTTCCTGCCACAGGGTTTCATGTAGTAGTCTTTTATTCTTATGTGCTGCTGTCCTTTCTCTAATCTCTTTTTCTTCTAAGTTTTTTTTTTAATTATTTATTTTGAGAGGGAGACAGAGAGAGCACACGCACATGAGTTGTGGAGGGGTGGATAGAGGGAGGGAGAGAGAGAATCCCAAGCAGGCTCCACTCTGTCAGCACAGAGCCCAGGGCGGGGCTGGATCCCACAGACTGTGGCATGATGACCTGAGGCAAAACCAAGAGTCAGATGCCCAACTGACTGAACGACCCAGACAACCCCCTTTCTCTAATTTCTTAAAATTAGTATTTAGTCTCTTAAATAATTTTTAATTTTGATAGAATTTTAAGCTTGAAAGTTTAAGAACTAGCTCCCAAATTCCTCTCACCTAGATTTACTACATATTTGTATTTTGCCCTCATTGCTTTATCTGTCTCTTTCTCCAACTTACTCCCTTATTATCTGAACCAATTGAGAATAATTTGGAAACTTGCAATGTCTTTACCTCTAAAAACATCGATGTATCGTTCCTAAGAAGGAAAACATTCTCTGACAAAACACTGTACAATTATTACAATTAGAAAATTTAACACTGATACGGTACTCTGGTCTAATCATTATTTTTAAGAAGGAAGGTACTGGAGTCACCACACTCTTTTCTACATCAGCTTTCATTGTGCACCACGGGTTCAAAGATAAAGTATTCTCATAGTACTATCTTGTAAGGAACCAAGTTGGTACCAAGGAGACGAGGCTGTTTTGTTACCTGCTGACACGTCAATTGCTTCATAGTTTATTAAAAAGCCTTCATATGCAAGGTCAGAGTCAGCCACAAATACAAGCATTAATGCATTGGTACTGCTGGTAAGAGAGGGCGGGACTGATTTTCCACAATATCTGTGCGAAACCAAGAAGGAACAGAGGTTTAAATTTTTATTAGTATACTTGAAATGAGGTACCAAATATTAGGACATGTAAAAATAAAAATAGTATCCCCTATTAACCTTAAAAACCAAATATATTTCCGGCACAAAATATTCACAAAGTTGCTGAAGATCATCCTATTCATGATTACTTCCCTGAAATGGTTTTAAGTGTTATACTTACCTGTGTGGCTTGTCGTACATAAGAAGTTTAGTGAAATGAGATAGCAGAAGCTCTACTAAGTCACTGTACATCATATGAATTAACTTCTTAACAAAAATGTAATAAACTTACACAACAGCGGGAAACCATATACCATAAACTACAGTTTATAAACTATAGTCAACTCCATCATTGGAGGCATTATGACTTTGAGCAGATGACTCAACCTTGGCGCCTCAGTTTTCCCTTCTCTAAAATGGGGGTCATGATAGTAACTACTTCACAGAATTTCATAGAATTGTTTTCAGAATTTTGAGTTAGTATACTGTATAGAAGAGGCTTAGAACAGTGCCTAGAATAGTGAGCCCTATAGAGGTGGACTCTATTATCTTTAAACACCTGGCCTGTGCAGAGGTAAAAGTTTGGTTACTGAGCCATGGTAAATTTTTGCCTAATAGAATGAATGTGACTCAGAAAAACTATTCTAATAATGCTGAAAATAGAGAGTAATGCTCAAATTAATGCTGAAAGATATTCCAAGAGCTTATTTCTAGAGAAACACCTATGAGAGTGATTAGAAAATAGAAATCTCAAATCAAAGCAAATTAACCAAATGGAATCAAAGTAAATTAACCAAATGGAATCAAAGCAAATTAACCAAATGGAATGGCATGGGAAAAATATATAAAAACAAAAATAAGAGGTAGTGTTGAATATGGGAAATAGATGAGTTAAGTTCCAAGGGAGGAAAAGAAAAATCTGCATTGTTAAAGGATTTAATATCTCGATCAAAACAAAGGTAAGTGAATGAAAAATTTACGTCTTTTTTTTTTTAATTTTTTTTTTTAACATTTATTTATTTTTGAGACAGAGAGAGACAGAGCATGAATGGGGGAGGGTCAGAGAGAGGGAGACACAGAATCTGAAACAGGCTTCAGGCTCTGAGCTTTCAGCACAGAGCCTGACGCGGGGCTCAAACCCACGGACCGTGAGATCATGACCTGAGCTGAAGTCGGCCGCTTAACCGACTGAGCCACCTAGGCGCCCCTACATGTCTTTTTATATGCACATATTTACCAAATTTGGGCAAGATTATTACAGCTTATGTCACTCTTCAAAAATTATATATTTTTCAGTGACTATGATCAAGTCTCATAAAAAAGAAGAAAAATTGTAAAATGAAAGATTAAGAGAAAAAATGAAGAGGGAGAAAAAACTAGGAGAAGGAATAAGTTTAAGAAAATAATGAATAAAGGGAAAATGTTTAAAATAGATGAGAAAAAATAAAATGAAATGTAAGAAGAAATAAAAAAGAAATCATCAGATCCCCATTTCCAACAAAGATGTAATAACAGGGGCTCGATATAAACTTTTACATGAAACAACTAAAAATGTGGACAAAATATATAAAGCAATGGATCTCAAGACACTGGAAATCAAACAAGAAGGACAATGATTCTTCAGAGACAACAAACAAGTGAGTTTGAAAGCAAAACTGGAAATGATTAAGTTGTTCCCAGGTAACTTAATATATCCTTAAAGAAAGCTCAACATATGTGGAATTTAAGAAACAAAACAAACAAGGGGTGCCTTGTTGGTTCAGTCAGTTGAGCATCTGAATATTGTTTTTGGCTAAGGTCATGATTCCAGAGTTGTGGGATCAAGCCCTGCGTTGGGTTCCACACTGAGCATGGAGCCTGCTTAAGATTCTCTCTCCCTCTCTCTCTCTCTCTCTCTCTCTCCCTGTCTCTAGCTCTAGCTCTAGCTCTTTCTGCCTTTTTCCCTACTCTCGAAAGAAAGAAAGAAAGAAAGGAAGAAAGAAAGAAAGAAAGAAAGAAAGAAAGAAAGAAGCAAGCAAAGGGGGAAGAAAAGGAGTGAGGCAAACCAAGAAACACACTCTTAACTATAGGGAACAAATGGTGGTTACCAGAGGGGAGGTGGGTGGGAGGATAGGTGAAATAGGTGATGAGTGCACTTGTGATGAGCACTGGGTGTTGTATGGAAGTGTTGAATCACTATACTGTACACCTGAAACTAAAATGACACTGTATGTCACTAACTGGAATTGAAATAAATACTTAATAAAAAAATAAACCTCAAAAACACATATAGGAATACAATAATGTCCAGTACACAAAAATACGAATTTGAAAAAATATCTGGCATCTTATCAAATATTACCAGGCATGAAAAATAAGAAAGTACAGTCCATAATGAGAAGAAAATTTTATCAATCAGAGCACAGCAAGAAATGACATCGATGACTGGATTAGCAAACAAAAATATTAAAATAGTTATAACTGTATCCTAAAGATTTAAGAAGCAAGAAGAAAAAAATAATGTGTAGATACATGGAAGATATAAAGATGGCCCAAATTGAATTTCCAGAAATGAAAACTATAATGTCTAAGATGAAAGATACACTTGGTAGGATTAATAGCATAAGAGACACTGCAGAAGAGAAGATTAGCACCCTCGAATACACAGCAATAGAAGCTTTCCAAAATGAAACACCCAGAGAACAAAAACTCAAAATCTAATGAACAGAGTTCATGAATGAATTCTGAGACAATATCAAAGGGCCTAAGACACCTATAACCAGAGTCCCCAAGGGGACTAAACTAATGGCCCCCAAATTTTTCAATTTGATAAAACTACTGTATTTCAAGAAAAAGTATTTCAAGAACTAATGGCCAAAAAATTTTCAATTTGATAAAACTATAATCGCTCAGATCCTAGAAGCTCAATGACAAAAAATTATGCTAAGAAAAGCCAGACCCCCCCCCCAAAAATACATACAATATAATTCCATATTTATACAACTCCAGAATATGCAAGCTAATTTACAGCAATAGAAATGGTGGTGCTTTCCTAGGGGTGGGGATGAAGGATGGAAGTAAGGAATTATAATAGTCAGAAAGTTAGAGGAGTGATGGATGTGTACATTACCTTGATTTTTGTAATGTTTTCATGGGTATGCTTAACTTACACAAAACTGAATGGCTGAAGACTAAGGCTACAGAGCAGTAAGTAGTGAAGCAGAAATGGTCATTAAGAAGCGTGTTGATCTCATCTGGTTTTTATGACACAACATGGTACATTTTAACATCCTTCAACACAATAGGAAAGAAAGAAAGCAGGAAACTTTTGTGTTAAGAAAAATAAATAAAAACAAAACATTCTCACCTCCCAAGAAATGTCCCAGAACCAGTGTCATAAACTTCCAAGTAGTCATTTGTGCAATTGTAATGAAACTCCAGATGAAATCTCCTGAATATCAAATGAATCAGGTAGCCAGGTTGGACTAATATATGCCAAGTACAGTTGATGCCATGAGGGTAGATATTTGGGTGGCCAGGACTTTGAATGATTCCTGTTGATTCTGTGAGAATTTTTCCACATGCTGTTGAAATAAAAATAATCATCATTATTAGAACCAGGAACCAACAAGCTACCTGAAAATTCAAACTAAAACAATTGGACCATAACCTCTTAAAAGCTGAAAAAGAAAAATGTTCCCCATATGCCACTTAAGTGAACTTAGGTCCTCCCTTATTAATAGAAATCAGTTAACTATTGATATGTACTGATTAAGAAATATATTTTTTCTTTGGCTTTGAATGTACTTTAAAATTTTTACAATGTAGATAACTACACATCTACAGTGTAGATGAATTTTCTATAATAATTTATTTCCACTGTTTACTTTTTCTGCCAAGAGACAAAGCAGGAGAAAAAATCAGTATCTTACCTAATTCTGCAGTACTGAATTTAGCCATGAAACCACGATTTTCAGTAGAAGAACTTTTCACAAATATGACATAAAGAAAATTGTACACAGATGTTATAAATGAAGGTATGTCTGTGCCACAATATTTTTTATTTTCAGGAGAACCCAAAATGGAACTACTACCAATCTAGTAAAAAAAAAAAAAAAAAAAAAAAAAAGATATATTTAAATTTATTTTGTTAGGTATTATTTTTGAAAATTGCTTTGAAAATAATTATTTTTGAAATATTTTTATCAATGCAGTAAAAATAAATTGTAGCCACCACCAAAGAAACTCTATATCCATTATCAGTCATTCCCCATTTCTGAACCCCAGGCTCAGATTGTCCATTCTGGGCATTTCAAATAAATAAAATCACACACTACATGGTCTTGTGTGACTATCTTCTTTCACTCCATCTGTTTTCAAAATTCATCCATGTAACATGTGTCATTTCTTCATTCCTTTTTAATGACCTATAATATTCCATTATATGGATATACCACTTTTATTAATCCATTCATCATTTGATGGAAATTTATATTGTTTCTACTTTTTGGCTACCAAGAATAATGAGTATAGTCATTTATGTATGAATTTTTGTGTGGACATGTATCCATTTCCTTTGGATATACACCAGAAGTGGAATTCCTGGATCAAATGATAAATGATAATTTCTAGATCAAATGTTTATTTTTTTGTGGAACTTGCAATTGTTTTCCAATGTGACTGTACCATTTTATATGCTTACTAGCATTGAAAGTGTAAAAGATTCCAATTTCTCTATATCCTTGTCAACACTCATTATTTTATGAGTTCATGATTATAGCCATCCCAGTGCTTGTGAAGCAGCATCTCATTACGGTTTGATTTGTATTTCCCTGAAGATTAGTGATACTGAGCATTGTTTCATATGATTATGGGGTATTTGTATATCTTCTTTGGAGAAATATATATTTAGATTATTTACCCATTGTAAAAATTAAATTGCTTTTAATTTTGATGAAGTCAAATTTTTCTATTTTTTCTTTTGTTGTGCTCTTTGTGTAATATCTAAGAAGGCTTGGCCTAACCTAGGTGACAATGTTTTCTTCTAAAGTTTCATTGTTTTAGCTCCCACATATAGGTCTATGATCCATTTTTAATTAATTTCTGTGTATGGTGTAAGGAAGAGGTCTGCTGTCATAATTTTGCATGTGGATATTAAGCACCTTTTGTTGAAAATACTATTTTTTCTCACTGAAATGTTGTGGCACCCCTTTCCAGAACCATAAAGGTTGCTGGCCATAAAGGTATGGATTTATTTCTATATTTCCAATTCTATTCTATTGTTCCATATTTTTGTCCTTACTCAACTAACATACTATCTTTATTACTGAAGCTTTGCTCCAGGTTTTGAAATTGGTTAAGTGTGAGTCTTCCAACTTGGTTCTTCTTTTCCAAAAATGCTTTCTGGCATTTCCATATGAATTTTACAATCAGCTTGTGAATTTCTGCAGAACGTGCCAGCTGGGATTTTGATAGGGATTAAATGGAATCTTGAGATATATTTGGGGAGTACTACCAACTGAACAACATTAAGTCTTCTAATCCATGAACATGGGATGTCTTTCCACTTATTTAGGTCTTTAATTTCCTTCAACAATGCTTTGAGAGCACAAGTTTTACATGTCTTTTTAAAGACATATTTCTCAATGTTTATTCTTTTTTTATACTGTTGTAAATGGCATTGTCTGCTTGGTTTCATTTTCAACTTGTTCATTGCTAGTGTATAGAAAAGCAAATGACTTTCATATTTTGATCTTGTATCATGCAACTTGCTGAATATGTTTGTGTGTGTGGATTCCTTCTAATAGTTTGTGTGTATGTATGTGTGGATTCCTTTTGATTTTCTATATACAAGATCATGTCACCTGTGAAGAGAGTTAGTTTTACTCCTTGCTTTTCATTTTGAATGCATTTTCACTCCTTTTATTTGCTCAATTGCCCTAGCTAAAATTTCCAGCATAATATTAAATAGAAGTAGTGAGAACAGACATCTTTGCCTTTTTACTGACAATAAGGGCAAAGGATTTAGTGTTTTATCATTAAATATGATGCTAGTTATGGGCTTTTTATACATGCCCATTTTGGGATGAAGGAAGTTCCCTTCTATTCCTAGTTTGTTGAGTATTTTTATCATGAAAAGGTGCTGAATTTTGTCAAGTGCTTTTTTTGCATCTATTGAGGTGATCATGTGGAGAGTTTTTCCTTTATTTTATTTTACATCACTGATTTTTGAATATATACCAACCTTACATTCCTGGGGTAAATCCCAGTTGGTCATGGTGTATATTCCTCCTTATAGCAGCTGAATTCTGTTAGCTAGTATTTTGTTGAGGATTTCTGCATCTATATTTATAAGAGATATTGGTCTATACAAACTAGTTTTGTTTCATATAGCTGATCTGAGGATAACATGACATAATATTTTTAATTATATTCCGCCAAATACAAATATCCAAAGTTATTTCACTCTTACCTCAATATAATCTGTATCACAGTGGGCAGAATTTCCTATTTCAAAGGCAGTGAAGTTGAGAATAACTACTTGGCTTTGGGGTTGGTAGATTGTCCACCTGCAGACCCTTTCTCCTGGGTACACATTAGGATAAAAAGGTGAGCGAATGACCCCTTCTCCAGTTAATTCTCCGCCACAAGCTGTAAATATGAAAACGATAGTAGAGTTTGTTCAGAGATAAATGATTTTTGCCTTCACGTTCATTGCGAAGTTTAATTCTGCATAGAAATATAAAGGAATGCAATCTTACTATTAGAATTTTTTCCTTGCCACTAAAGGACATAAAAATGACTACATTATTTCAAGAAATTAAAATGTTACAGTCAGACAAATTAGAGACTTAAAAATTTTCTTACCAACTTGATAAACAGCTCTGAAACTAGCTCTTACAACTGAAACATCTATTTTAAGCCTGATCCAGATACTATTAGTAATGGATTTAATCTGAGAGAGAGTTTCATTGCCACAGGCTTTTCCAAGCAAGGTTTGATCATCTCGAACCTAAAGAGAAAAATAAAACATATCTGTAACCCTAATCAACAAAATTACCTTGGCAATGGTGGATTATTTGGAGATGAAAAAATGGCACTTTAAAAAGAAGTTATAATCTAACTTGGGTTACATATTTATATTATTTTTGAAAGTAATCAATGGGTCATTTTTTAGCACCATGCAATAACATTAAATATTGATAGTATCTTAAACCAAAAACAAATCCAAAAGCATGTAAGTATTTAAACTGTTCTCCTAATAATTTCTACAATGTCAAAAGGGATATAAATGTACAACTTCTGATTATTCAGAAAACAACAAAATGTGAGAATATGATATACCAAAATATGCGAGTGTCAGCCACATCTGTAATTAAAGTAGGCCACAGATTAAACTGCTTTTATTAATGAAAGAAAGAGACAGAAATGTAGATTACAGAAAGAAGATTAAAGGAGTCAACTTAAAAAATTGGAAACAGGTATTAAAATGAGGGATAATAATGTAAAAGTGAAACCTAATAAATAAAATACAAAAGAAAGTTGAATTCAAGAATACATTCAAGAACTGTATTGGGGAGGTAGTTTGGGGGATGGGGATATTTAAGACATATCTTTGTCAATAAAGATAAAAGAAAATAAAGAAAAAAATAAACACAAATACACAAATCCAAAATGAGAAAGATGATACAAATACACAGATACTGATACATTCATTTCCTATGAATAATAATTCTTTGTAAAACTCTATGCTAATACAGTTGAATGTTCTGTAAATAATTATTTACAGAAAAAATAGAAATTACTAAAATTATCTCAAGGAGAAGGAAAATAAAATCTGAGTAGACAATAAACCATGGATTAAATTGAAAACATTATCAAATAGCTACGTCCCACCGCCCGCCAAAAAAACTCCCAGGAGATGCTCTACCTTGTCAATTATTTCAAGCTTTTAAGGAGCAGATAATTGTCACATATAATTTGTTCTAAGGTACCCTCACATATGGAACAATCTCCAACTAATTGCTCTCCGAACCATCTTACTAATTCCAACAGAGAATAATACAAATGAAACTATGCATTGATCTCACCTATTTACACCGATATAAAAATCTTAAACGCAATTCTAGAAAAACAAATTCGCTTCATCATTAGGCTTATAAACCAGTCATATGTGGGAATTTGAATAATGCAAGGATTATTTGAAATTACAAGTTATAAATTAAGCTAATCAATGGATCCAGTAAGATAAACCATCTGTTTCCATAGATGTAAAAAGAAAGAAAGAAAGAAAGAAAGAGAAAAGAAAAGTAAAGAAAAGAAAAGAAATGTCAGCATTCCTGTTTATTAAAAGCAAAACTCTTAGAAAGTTAGGAGGAAAAGAAAATTTCCTTCATACAATAAAGACCACCCGTTGTAAATCAATAGTCAGTGTCTTATATTGGCCATAAGCACAGTCTATGGAGTCATACAGACCAGGCCAAAGCCTCTGCACTCTTGAGCAATCTACTAAATCTAAGCCCAACTCATGGGCTTGTTCAAGCAAATACATGAAACACTAGGATGAATTCCTTAGCAAAATGCCTAGTAATAAAAAATGTGAACTGAAGAATAGCTATTGCTATTGTTGACATTTTTAGAGGTGAAACAATAGAGGGTCCTCACAAAACCAGGAATTATTCTACGAATATAGATACTACTCCTGTTACATAGAATTCTTTGGAGAGGTCTAGCCATCCAAATATTAATTCATTCCCTCAACTAACATGATCAAGGCATCAGAAAGTGCCAGGCCCTGTGCAGGTGACGGTGCTGTGAAGGACAGTCAGCACGCTCAAGGATTCTAGAATAAGCAAGCACGTTTTTCTAAGAGCATTAGTGTCATGTTTGGGAAAGTACAAGAGGCTATATTACTACTTAACACGACGGGTCTCGATAGGTAGTGAGACATTTGAGAAATCGGTGAAGGCATTTTTTTGTTTTTGTTTTAATCAGTCAACACAATAGTGGTAAGGCATTATTGCATTTAGTGGCTGGGGACCAAAGACACTAAACACCCTGAAAAGTGAGAGACAGACACACCCCAAAATTCTATTTCCTGTGTGACCTTCACGTAGTGGCAGTTCTGTTACTAAGTATAAAACCTAGCTCTACTTTACATACTAAACCCAAAATATTTTTGCCCAATTTTAACACACACTGAATTTTCCAAGATTATAAGTTTTGTTTTGTTTTCCTGGAAATCTGACAAGAGTTGGTAGCCATTTCAGAAGATTTGTCACCAACCTACACAGCCACGTCAGCCTGGGTTTGTACGGTGGCATTCACAGTGATTCAAAGAGAACATTTAAGGTTTCATTTTGTCTTCTAGTGCAGCTTGCCCAGGCTTTTAACTTAATGACATAAGGAAATATATATTTTACATTATTTCTCCTAAATCCTATACTTCCAGCTTTATTTTTTTATATATATGTGTATTCAGGCTATATCATCTATGATTTTCATTTCAGAATAAAGAAACAAGTAATATAAAAAGGCCTTAAAGGAAACTGACTTTACCCTAAAACCCTGAACTCAAACAGGGCATCATAGAATATTTGTCAGTGGAAATAACCTTTAAGTTGAGATTTGAAGGATTACCCAGGCTGAGGAAAATAGGCAATAAAGGGAAGATTTTAAAAGTCTGATACTCAAAGCAGAGGGCGAGGGGAGGGATATGGTTGCTCACATCCATAACTGGTGGAAGCATATATAAATTTCTGGAAAATAATTCAACTATGTATCAGGAGGAGTCTTCAAAATGTTCATGTGGGACTCAGTAACCTCACTCCTTAACATCCATCATTGGGAAATCATTCGAGATACAGGCAAAGACACACAAGGATTCCGATTGAAGTTGCTCTATAATTAGAATATTGAAAATACTCCCAGTGTCTAATAATAGGAGGGTGATTAAATAAATTATGGAACAGCTGTATGATAGAATCTTACACAGATGTTAAAAATCACATCCCTCTCCACTGACTCGTAACCAAACCAGTTTGTTTCTATGAGCCGTAACATGAATTTTGCATATTGTCTTAAAGTTATGCTAAATATCTCTCTAACCAAACAGATCTCTGGGGGAGGAGATAATGTCTGTCATGCCTTTAGCATCTAACAGACCTTTGCAAACAGGTATTTGACAAACATTTGTTGATTCATTAATTTTAAGGTGTGGTATGATGGTTCAATTTTTGTTAGAGACACAAACATACTGGTTCTTGGAAACCAAGAAGCATGAAACACAGAGTAATATATCACCCTCCTCTCTGATCCTCTGGGACTCCATGCTCCTCTGTTCAGACTGAAGTCTCTCTTTTGCATTTTGCCTGTTAGAAGATGACAAGAAGGGAGAAAAATGGCCAAATAGCATCAGAGCAAGCTAAAGTGGGCCATTCCCCCGGGACCTTGCTGATGAAATTCAAGGATTTTAGCAAGGAGAAAGGCAGCTGCAGTCCAAATGTTTTAAGAGGAACTTATAGGGCTCAAGGGCCCTAAACCTCGAAGGTACAATTGATTTGGGCTGCATTTCTCTCTCTCTGTGGAAATGAAACCTTATTAATTCTGAACGGCAGTATTCTCTGTGGATCCTGGACATGACAATAACTTAACCACAAATCCTTTGAAAGAGACAAATAAAGTTCATCAAATGTTCTAAAGTGATCCCCAATATTTGTTGCAGCCCATTCTGCATTCAATATTATAGGACTTGTAAATTTGCATGCCACCACCGCCCTACAAAAATACACTCTTTTCTTTGTGCTTAGGCACCAGGATAGACTGTATTCTTTTTCCTAAATATTTATATTCCTCCCTGTAAGGGGATCTAACATCTCTGCTCATTGCCATGTAACTTACAGCACCTTCCCATGGAGAATTAATACTTATTCTTTCCATTGACTGGGCTTGGACTTAGGGTTTGCTTTGCCCAGCATAACATGAGCAGAAGTGATAATGCCATCTATCTCCAAGCAGAAGCTTTGGGAGTAACTGAAGGATTCAACCATCTTTTGCTTTCCTTTATTGTTTTTTTTAATGTTTATTTATTTATTTTTGAGAAAGAGAGAGAGAGCACATGAGAGGGAAGGGGCAGAGAGAGAGAATCTCAAGCAGGCTCCGTGCCACCAGTGCAGAGTCTGATGCAGGTCTCGAACTCATGAACCGTGAGATCATGATCTAAGCTGAAATCAAGAGTCAAGACGTTTAACCGACTGAGCCAGCCAGGTGCCCCTTTTTCTTTCTTTTCTTACGAGATCAAGAACCCGGGTCCCAGGGACAAATGGAACAGAGTGAACTGCCTGGCAACAGAACTGTCACTGACCCAAAACCAACATGTTTATGTGGGCAAACAATAAATGTATGCTGTTGTAAATCATAGAAATTTTTTGTTTGTTATTGTTTTTGATTTGTTGCATTGATTGCTATAGACAGTTTGTTATTGCAGTATAATGTACAGAAAAGTGATATGTATTTAAATCTGGATTATATTGGGGTGCCTGAGTGGCTCAGTCGGTTAAGCGTCGGACTTCGGCTCGGGTCATGATCTCACGGTTCATGAGTTCAAGCCCTGTTTCGGGCTCTGCACCGGTGGTGCGGAGCCTGCTTGGGATTCTCTCTTTCTCTCGCTCCACCCCTCCCCTGCTTGTGCTCTCTCTCTCAAAACAAATAAACTTAAAAAAAAACTGGTTTATGTTAAGAGGTTTTTCTTAACAAGTCAGGTAAAGCCCTGAGCCATCAGAACAAATTCATTCTTTCCAGTGGATCTCATTTGTAAAGAAATGACTAGGGCCAATTCAAAATTCCAGTGTTCTGTGGACCTGGCCCAGGTTTCTCTTTGCTTGCCTTACTTATCCAGCTCAGACTGACTGTTTCAGGCCCAGAGACACAGTGTATAACCCATGACCCATGATCTCTAGCCTATGAAATAACCCAAATGGCTTCTGATTTTTGCATTCTTGGAGAGAAACTGCTCATTGAAACAATAACAACACAAACAGAGTTCTTACAAACGAACTATTTCCTGGAGAGAAAGCTGAAAAGAACTGGGCCGAGAAACACAGTTCATATGCAATTGAAGGTTGAGCCCTTGGAGCCCAGTCAGCAGTAAGCTTTAACATCTGCAGTGGACCAGGTCCCAAAGCCACATCTCAATCCACGTGCTCAATGTGTTTGTATCTGCCATGTATCCAGATATGTTTTTACATAACAATTCCAAAAATCTATTTAAAGTACTAAATGGATTTAATTCAAAGCAACCAAATATGCGGGCATGTAAGCTCGGCCTAACTAAGAGCTGCAGACAGAACCCTCGCATGCCGCAGTGTTTGGACATGCAGCGTCTTGTGAAAGGAGCTTCAGGCTGAAATGCCCCTTAGCTAAATAAAGACTTGATCCTGCAGACCAGTCTCGGGTTAATTTGGGCGTGTAGGAGGAGGATGTGGCCCCACTGCAAATGAGAGGATAAAAAGGTGAGGAATAAGAAATGAGAGAAGCCACGCAGGGATTAAAAGCTATTTCCTTATGTTATTACCATTCATTATTTGTTATTATGTGTCATGATTTCATTTCATTTATTTTTTTTTAATTTTTCTTATGTTTATTTTTGAGAGAGAGAAAGAGAGAGAGAGAGTGAGAGAGACAGAGCATGAGCGGGGGAGGGGCAGAGAGAGTGAGACACAGAATCCGAAACAGGCTCCAGGCTCCCAGCTGTCAACGCAGAGCCGGACGCAGGGCTCAAACCCATGAATTGCGAGATCATGACCTCAGCGGAAGTCAGATGCTTAACCGATTGAGCCACCAGGCGCCCCCTCATAGTTATAATTTTAAAGTGTTGTATGCCTCATGAAACAGTGCCCCTTCTAATATCTCTATCAGTAAACTTACCTTTATCTAATTTTTTAAAAAATCTCCTTTCCCCAAATCAAGAAGACTTGACTAGTTTCACCTAGAAGTGAGAACCTACATGATCTCAAACTCCATTATGTCACCTTCTCCTCCCTTTTTCTTCTCCCCAACATCACGATCATAATCATCCTCCCGTTAACTTTTAGTAACCATTCACACGGGTGCCAGGCACTGTGCTGAAAACGTTCTAATTGTTTCCCTTTCCACTGAGCCAGGCTGTGTTCTTTACCTCCATCTACAAAGTCTTACAAGGTCTAGCTCCTGCCTAATTTTTTTCTCTCCCTCTTCTTTGCGATTCCGGCCACACTAGTCTCTTTACAATTCTGAGTTTGTCAAGATTTTTTTTTTCTCAATTCACTCTCAAAGGCTGTGTTGGCATTTCCAGCTGGAATCATCCTTCTCTTGACTCGTGGCACTCACTGCTAACTCCTTGTCATCCTCAGACCCAAAATGTGACATCTTTGGGGAAGATATTTCTAACCATTCAATTGAAGTCATCAGCCCTATGATTTTCTCCCATGGGACTGTTTCTTTCCTTCATGGTATGTTTCCCAACCTGAAATTATATAGTTGGGTGCTTGCTTGTTTAATATCTATTTTTTTTTCATGTTTATTTCCGAGAGAGAGAGAGACAGAGAGAGAGAGAGAGAGCGAGAGAGCGAGTGGGGGAGGGGCAGAGAGAGAGGGAGACACAGAATCCAAAGCCGGCTACAGGTTCCAAGCAGTCAGCACAGAGCCCGACATGGGCCTCGAACTCATGAACTACAAGATCATGACCTGAGCTAAAGTCAGACACTTAACCGACTGAGCCACCCACGTGCCCCTAATACCTGTCTATTTTAAACACCCGTTGCCAAGCACGGTGCCTGGTATCTAAGTCATTTGATAAATATGTAGAGAATGAATAAATAAATTGATGAGCCTTTTAATTCTTTTGAGAAGACTATATTACTATTCCTGTTATAGATGAGGAAAACTGAGGCTTGCAGATGATACATATCTTGTCCTTAGTAAAAGAGACAGTTGAAGACCTTTTGCGTGTTTCCATGCACTACTGTGTTTGTTTATATCAGAGAGAACTGGCCATCCTCTCGATTTCTCCAGATGGTTTGTAGCACTCCAGATAGGTGCCCTTTCCAACACCCTCTGCATCGCCATGTTCCACCGGGTTTGCGATCTCCCCATGAGCATGCAACTCCTTCACATACAGCAAGGATCCGTTCTGTACAAGGCCTCACACCTCCCAAACTAGGTGGGACTACCATGTCACTCTTTTCCCCGGCTCCCGCTACACCAGGCTATGGGATGCTTTCACCCGAGCAACGGCGTGTTTTGTCACTCCACGACAAAAGACCAGGATGGCCAAGCAACTGTGGAAAGACCGCGCTGACCACAGAGCTAAGATAGCAACCCAGTGTTTCCAGTTGCTGCCAAAACCCCAAATCCAATATGCTCAAGAAGGCAAGCTATTGAATATCACTTCATTTCCCCTTTTTTCCTGCCATCTCTAGAAAGACTATTTCTCTGAGCCAAAATTAATTTCAACACGTGCTTAACTGGAGAACAATACTCCTCGGCCTCCGCTGGTTGTTCGCTTACTGCAGCTGCCTTCCGGTTTCGGTTGTCAGAAGTCTTTCTCTGCCATTCGGGTTTTTACTCTTAAGAATTATTCGGTGAGTCACAGCCATGAGACTGTAACCAGCATGTTCCCTTGAGGATAACAAGTGTCTTCAGGCGGACCAAACGTTGTCGTAGCCCTCCCTCAACCAATCTCAAGGATGGAGATGAACAGCTTCAATGCCTAACAAAAAGCAAAAGGAAGTCTTGTGTGGAGATGTGGGAAAGCTGTGTGGGGCCAGCTGGGCGGGGTGGGGGAGGGAAGGAGTGGGAAGAAGAGGGGGAAGTGATAAAAGATCAGAGGGAAGATAGGTCTCCAGTCTTTCAGCTTGTTGTACTCCCTCACTCTTCCAATTTTTAGCTCCTTCTTTATGAGCTTGAAGATTTTACCTGGACATTGAGTTTCATCATGTCTCACAGATTTTGATACCTAGCATTTTCTCTTTCTTATTTTCTACATTGTCTTTCATTTCATTTTCTATTTCCTTCCTTAACCCAGTAATTATTTAGGAGAGAGTTTATAGATTTCCAAGTATTTGGACATTAAAAAAAATTTTTTTTATCAATAATTCTAGTTTCATTACGTGGTAAAGAGATATGCGTACAATTTTTGTTTTGTGAAGTGGCTGGGATTGGCAAGAGGTCTAAAATATGGCTAATATGGGGGCGCATGGGTGGCTCAGTCAGCTAAGAGTCCGACTCTTTACCTCAGCTTATGTTATGATCTCATGGTTTGTGAGTTCGAGGCCCAAGTCTGGTTCCACACTCACAATGCAGAGCCTGCTGGAGATTCTCTCTCTCCCCACCTCTCTCTCTGCCCCTCCCCTGCTCGTCCATGGAGCTCTCTCTCTCTCTCAAAAATAAATAAATAAATTAATTAATTAATTAAAAATAAAATAAAACATGGTTAATGTCATTCAATGACACTTGAAGAATAGGTACACATTCCCTATATTTCAGACAACAAATTAGTATAACTTACTTCTCTCTATCTTATTAGAGTCTTCAACTCTTCTGTGCCATTGTTCTCTGTTTGCTTTCCACTTCTAAGAAGGAACAACTTTCTCAGAAGCCCTCCTATTTCCTCAGAAGGCACTTCTGCTTCCCCTTCCCTTATCTGCCTCTCTTATGTGGTTCCCTTTCCACTTACCAGAATTCTTGGCTACCAAGGGGTCAGAGGATCCAGGATTGGTCAAGGAGATTCTATTCATTTCTTTCTATATCCCATTTCAAGCCCTGTCCTTAGCATCATATAGGCTTCTAAAATTATTATTCAGCCTACTACTTGCACTCTCTGGGATTAAAAATTAAACTTTCATGACTTCCTTATGTGTCCTTCACTTAGAGTTCTGACGGCTTAAATCACTTATGAAATATTAATGAGAGGTGCTTTTTTTTCTGGAAAGATGCTTCTGCCCGATTCATTGATTTGTTCCATACAATGTAAAAGCTCTCTTTGCCAAAAACAGATGAACTAACAGTTGATCTGTTCTTGCTATGCTCATTATTTTGTTACCAGCCACATTACATCACCCATGGGCAATGTGTGTTTTTAAAAGCAGAAACTTTAGTTGAGAGAGAGATATAAATCCAAGAATTAATTCATAAATGTGTGCTTCTTGTTAAACAAAGGAAAAATAAAGATATGCTATACTGGGTCTGGCCAATACCACATTTATTATCTTCTATAGTTAAATTTTATTCTCAATAAAAGTTTTACAGAGCTCTCTTACTGAGCAAAAATTCTTTCAAAACTACACTATACATGAAAAAAGATAGACTAGGCAATAACATCGTCATTTAAAGGATATATTCACATGGCAAAAGCCAACTGGAACTACAGAATGAGAAGATCTAGGATTTTTAGAGGGGCATCTATTCCTTCAAAAGAAAGTTTTCTATTATCATTCTCCCAGATCTCTCTAGAATTCCCTCTCTGCTTTTCACTCTTTCTAAAATTTTAGGTGGTCTTTTCTCTCTCATAGAGTTAGTAAATGGCAAAGTCATCTGCTCTCCAAACCATTAATGTACCTAAAATACCATTATTCTTTTTTTATTCCTTTGCTTAAACATTAACTTTTTAGATATACCTTTAAAAAATGAAACCATCATTTCAGGGAGCAATATATTGATTCATAATAATGCCATTTGAATTTGGTTCCAGCACCACTTTCTTCCATGCCTACTGTCTGAAGGACATGAAAAGAAATATACGTACTTTTTAAAAATAAAATGGGTTCATTCACAAATTACCCCAATAGAGGGATATGATTTACTGGCAAGAAATTGATGTGAGTCAACATATGTCTATCCAGAATCCCATGAAGGTACCTCTAAATCCTATTCTGACAGTAACTAGAGTTTGATCTTTGTGACCTCAATTTCCTCATTGGTAAAATTAGGAATTTAAATTAGATGACCTCTGAGGCCCTTGCTGGTGCTAAAATTCTATAAATCAATTGATTGTATGCCTTTAGGATGGTCAAGGACATAATAGAAAATCTATTCAATTATTTAAATCACTATACATGTCCTGTCCTTCTAATAGCACTCTTGTATTTTTTTCCATCAACAACCCCTGAGGGAAATCTGATCAAGACTTTGAGTGTGTGTGCACATCAGAATGTCAATACTCCAATGGCCAGCCATGAAAGGTCTTATCAGCTGTCTCTGAACTGATAAATTCAAGGCAGGAGTTAGAAACTTGGCCTAGGAAAACCTTGCATTCTTATTATGTTTTTAATTGCTGACACTTCTTTTATCATTCACTGCCTTTACTTATTATCACAAAGTTTAAAGGATAGGTAGGGCATCTTGTGGAAGTAGAAACTGAAACATCCAGATGAAGAATTTTCCAAGCTTCTACAGTCATCAAATGACTGAAAAAAATAAATAAGAACTTAGATAAATTAACTATAATCCTCTTCTGGCCATAAAACATTCTCCCACTCTGTTTTATAAAATTAACTCTTTTGATGCTAGTTGTTTTTTTTAATAACTTTCCACAGCAATTCAGAATTCATGTAACGCCTTATGGAAATTCAGTTAGAGAGCACTGCACGGCCAGAGAGGATATATCATTCCAGATGCTTTGATGACTGCTTCGAGTCATTAGAACCACCACATAGCCCCTAATAGAAAGGTACTCAGATTTCCCTAAAAATTAGAATTACAGTTCTTCCTGTCTGAGAAAAGCATTGTGCCTGGTTCCGTGTTATAGTCCTGTGACCAGGGAGCCACATATGGAATTGGGAAATTCATAAGAGCTTCCTTCTTATGGAAGGTGAGCCACCTTTTGGAGTCATAGCTACACAATTGTGTTTCTGTTCTTATCAGAGAACAGTACAACTGGAACGAATTCAGCGTCCAGCTCCCCTACTCCACAGACATGTAACCATGGGCAAGTGACAACTTCTCTGGGCCTCAGTTTCCTCATATCACAAAGGAATAATAACAGTTGTTGTGAAGATTCAATGAATTAACTCATGTAAAACGTGTATCACATCCAACAGACAGTAGAAAGTTAGTAATGGTTATCTACTTAATTTATTAGAGTGCTTTATAGTAAATCTTATATTTATATTTATATTTTATATAAATTTTATAGTATTTTAAAGGCTTAGAATAGCACTTGGCACATGGTAAGTAGTCTCTAAGTGCAAGCTATTTTTACTGTTCTTAAAGTTAAAAAGCAGATGTTGGAAATTTAATTTTTATTTACATAAATGTATCTAAAATAGATAGCATAAAACTTTAACGTATTTTTTTTTAATTTTTTTTTTTAACGTTTATTTTATTTTTGAGACAGAGAGAGACAGAGCATGAACGGGAGGGGCAGAGACAGAGGGAGACACAGAATCGGAAGCAGGCTCCAGGTTCTGAGCCATCAGCCCAGAGCCGGATGCGGGGCTCAAACTCACCGACCGTGAGATCGTGACCTGAGCTGAAGTCGGACGCTTAACCGACTGAGCCACCCAGGCGCCCCAAAACATTAACGTATTTTATGAGATACTTAAGAGAACATAAACGGAATGAGTATACACGTTTACCTCACCATCTAAGTCAAAAGTCTCTGGTTTAAAAAACAAAAACAAAAAAACAACTAGGTTGCTGAATCCAGAGAAGCAGTTTAAGATGACAGCATAGAAAGTTCCTGAACTCACCTCCTCCTAGGAACACAACAAGTCTACAGCTACATACAGAAAAATTCCCTCTGAAGACGACCTGAAAAGTACCTGAACAAGCTCCTCCACAACAAGAAATAAAAGGGGCACATCAAAATGGGAGACACAGTCTCTCCAAAAACACCCATCTCTAGTACAGCAGCCCACGGTTGAGGCATCTCACAATCTCCCTGAGGAGCAAGGGGGTTGTCCCCACATGAGGGACCCAAATCTTGGAACCTACACCAAGGAGATGAGACCCCAAAAATGTCTGGTTTTGAAAACCAGTGAGGCTTAGGTCCAGGAACCATATGGCTGTAAGGGATGGACACTTCACTCTTCAAGAGCTCACACACAGACTCACTCACCCTGGAACCTAGTACAGAAACAGCAGTTTGAAAAACACTTAGACCATAAGTAAAGGAGATTCATTTACTGTTCTTAAAGCACCTGCCAGAAGAGCAGGAGCCTACAGAAACTCCCTCTGGGGACAGAGACACTGGCAGGTACCATTTTCAGCATTTTCCTTCTAACCTTCTAGTGCTGGTGGGCATGCTCAGACTTTATGTGCTGCACCCCATGAGCCCGTCTAAGGTGGACAAGCACCCCACTCCTGTACACCACTATTCAGCAGTTTACCCAAAGTCAGCTAGGTGAGTGCCCCACCCTCATATGCCACTCCACCTTGGCCTTGCCAATGATGACCTAGTGAGCGCCCCACCCCTGCATGCTCCTTCACAGTGGCACCACCAAAGCCAGCCAGGTGATGCAATCCATACAAGGAATGTCCCATGAGAATCTGTCTGGTTCTCATGGCCAAGGGGGATTGGGCCTAGGTCCTATGGGTCTGAAACAAATGGAAAGAAAATTCTTGGCAGGCTATCACCATAGAGCATTGCACAGACAGCAGACTGAAACACATTCCCAGACTTGCTGTGAAAAAGTCCTATCTACCTGACAGGAATTTCAGGTTACGAAAGTGTTCTTGGGAAACAGAGGCTATAGGAAAGCATCTTTGAGCTCGTACTTGATCTTACTACATCTCAACAATACCTCCCAGAAAAAAGTCCAAACACTCATATGGAGCCTTGAAATTTGCAACTGTTGCTAAGGGGACACATCTAGATCACTTGAACCAGAGCCAGCAGAGGGTACAATTGAGGTCCCACAGGATTGTATATATTTGCATACCATAAAAGCTGCTGCCTGAGGATCTAGCCTCTAATCAGCCTGAAACTAAGTGCTGACTGAGATCGCCTCTCAGGAACACTCATAGGTCTTGGCATACCCTCAGTAACTGGGACCTACCAAGAAAAAGTCAGGCTGCGTAGACAATCACAAAGGTTTGAAAGACACCGAAGGCTTAGGGCAAGGTTAAATGATAAGGTTTATTTCCTACAAAAGATCATTCATATAAGACCTGGAAAGATAGCTGTTACACCTGATACATAGAAAGGGACACAGAGAGATAAACAAAATGAGGAGACAGAGGAATATGTTCAAATGAAAGAACAAGATAAAACCCTAGGAGTGTGGGCCGGGGGGGGGGGGGGGGGGGGGTGGGTAAGGAGGCAGGGAGGGAAATACCTTAAGGAAACAAAGATAAATAGTTTACCTGATAAAGAGTTCAAAGTAATGGTCATAAAGATGCTCACTGACCTCTGAAGAAGAATCGATGAACACAGTGAGAACTTCAACAAAGAGACAGAAAGTATAAGAAAATACCAAACTGAAGCCACAGAAATAAAGAACACAATAACTGCTCCGAAAAATACACTAGGAGGGTTCAACAACATTTGAAGCAGAAGACAGAATCAGGGAGCTGGAAGACAGGACAGTGCAACTCACAAACAGAGCAGCAAGAAGAAAAAAAATTTAAACCAAAAATAGCTTAAAGAACCTATCAGACATCATCAAGTAGAATAACAGCCACATTATAGGGGTCCCCTATGGAGGAGAGAGAGAGAAAGGGGCAGAAAACTTATTTGAAGAAATAATGGCTGAAAAAGTCCCTAATTTGGGGAAAGAAAGAAACATCCAGATCCAGGAAGCCCATAGAGGTCCATAGAAAATGAATACAAAGAGACCCACACCAAGACGCACTATAATTAAAACGTCAAAAGTTAAAGAGAGAATCTTAAAAACAGTAAGAGAAAAACGTGTTATATATAAAGGAACCACCATAACACTGCCAGCAGATTTCTTAGCAGAAAATTTGCAGGCAAGAATTGAGGAGCATATGTTCAAAGTGCTGAAAGAAAACAACTTCCAACCAAGAATACTCTACTCAGCAAGGTTATCATTCAGAATTGACAGAGAGATATAGAGCTTTCCAGATAAATAAAAGCTAAAGGAATTCAACACTAAACAAGTTTATGAGAAAAATTAAAAGAACTTCTTTAAGCTAAAAAGAAAGGGTGCGTATCAGTTACAAGAACAAATATGAAAGTAAAAAATCTCACTGGTAAAGGTAAATATATAGTAAAGAGTGAATTAATCACTTATAATATTAGTAAGAAGATTAAAAGACAAAAGTAGTGAAAAAAATAATGATAACCACAATAATTACTGAAGGGATATACAGAATAAAAAGATGTAAAATGTGACATCAAAAAGATAAAATGTAGTGGGGGTAGTAAAAATGTAGAACTTTAGAATGTGTTAAAATTTAATTTGCTGTCAACTGAAAATAAATTGTTATAAATATAGGCTGTTATATGTGAGCCTCATGGTAACCACAAAGCAAAAACCTATAGTAGGTACACAAAAGATAATGAAAAAGGAATCCAAGCATACTACTATAGAAAGTCATCAAACCACAAGAGAATAAGCCAAATAGAAGAAAAAAGGAACAGAGAGTAACTACAGAACACAAAGAAAACAATAAGCAAAGTAGAGTAAGTACATACTTACCAATAATTGCTTTAAATGTAAATGTGCTAAATTCTCCAATACATTGAGGGGCTGGATGTATTAAAAAAATAAAAATATAAAAACAAGGCCCATCTATATGCTGCCTACAAGAGACTCACTTCAGATGTAAGGACACACCTGGGTTGAAAGTGAAGTGATGAAAAAGGATATTTCCCACAAATGGGAACCAAAAGAAAGTTGGGGTAGCTATACAAATATCAAATAAAATAGAGTTTAAAACAAAGATGCTTATAAAAGACAAAGAGAGGCATTACATGATGATTAAGGGGTCAATCCAACAAAAGGTATAACATTTATAAGTATTTATGTACCCAACAGGAAAGAACCTAAATATGTAAAGCAAATACTAACTCACCTAAAGGGAAAAATTGACAATAATAGAGTTTTGGTAGGAAACTTTAGCACCCCATTTACATCGATGGATAGATCATCCAAACAGAAAATTACTATGGAACATCAACCTTAAATGATACATTATACCACATGGACTTGATAGATATATACACAACATTCCACCCCAAAGCATCAAAATATACATTCTCCTCAAGTTCACATGGAACATTCTCCAGGTTGGATCATATGTTAGAACAGAAAACAATTCTCAATAAATATAAGAAGACTGAAATCATATCAAGCATCTATTCCAACTACAATGGTATGAAACTAGAAATCAATTATAAGAAGAAAGCTTTAAAAATCACAAACGTGAAGATTAAACAACATGCTACTGAAAACCAATGGGTTGATGAACAGATCAAAGAATAAATTTTTAAAACTACCTGCAGTCAAACGAAAATGCTAATGCATCATACCAAAATGTATTGAATGCAGCAAGAGCAGTTCTAATAGGCAAGCAAGATTTAGGCTTACCTCACGAAATGAGAAAAATCTCACATAAACCACCTAAGTTGACACCTAAATGAACTAGATAAAGAAAAACAAATTATCTCCAAAATTAGTAGAAGGTAAGAAATAATAAAGATCAGAGTGAAAATAAATGAAATACAGATTTAAAAGAGAGCATAAATTAATCAATGAAACTAATAGCTGGTTCTTGGAAAAGATAAACAAAATTGACAAACATTTAGTGACACTAACTGAGAAAAACAGAGGGCTCAAACAAAAGAAAACCAGAAATGAAAGAGAAGTTACCAGATACCACAGTAATACAAAGGATCATAAGAAACTACTTTGAAAAATTATATGCCAACAAATTGGACAAACTAAAAGAAATGGATACATTCCTAGAAACATATACCTATACTGTATCATGAAAAAGAGAGAATCTGAATAGACCAGCTATTAAAAAAGAGATTGAGCCAGTAGTCAAAAATCAACCAACAATCAAAAGTCCAGGCTTCAGTGATGAATTCTACCAAACATTCAAAGATTTAAAACGTATCCACCTCAAACTCTTTCAAAAATTTGAAAAGTAAGGAATGCTTCCAAACTCATTTTCTGAGTCCAGCATTACCCTAATACCAAAACCAGACAAAAACACCACCAAAAAAAAGGATCGTAGGCCAATATTCCTGATGAACTTAGATGCAAAAATCCTCAGCAAAATATCAATAAACTGAATTTAACAATATATCAAAAGAATCATGTACCACAATCAAGTGTGATTTATTCCAAGGAATGCAAGGATGTTTTAGTACATGCAAATAAATTATTGTGACATACTGCATTAACAAAATGAAGGATAAAAATCATACGATCATCTCAATAGATAAAGAAAAAGCATTCGAATAAATTCAACATCCATTTATGATAAAAAGCCTCAACAAAGTGGGTATAGGTAGAGTAACCTCAACATAATAAAGGCCATATATGACAAGCCCACAGTTAACATTATTCAGTGAAGAAAAGCTAAAAGCTTTTCCCTTAAAATCAGGAACAAGATAGATGCCTATGCTTGCCTCTTTTATTTAACATAATATTGGAATTCCTAGCAAGTGAATACACAAGAAAATGAAAAAAAGGGGGGAGGGTATCCAAATTGGAAAGGAAGAAGTAAAACAGCAACTATTTGCAGAAGACATGATTTATATAGAGAAAATCCCACATAGCAGACCAAAAACCATTAGAGCTAATAAATTCAGTAAAGCTGCAGAATGTCAAATCAATATACAGAACTATGTTGCATTTTTATATACTAGTAACAAGGTCTCAGAAAGAGAAATTCAGAAAATAATCTCCATTACAACTGGATCAAAAAGAATAAAATAAATTTATTCTATAGAATAGAATAAATTTAACCAAGGAAGTAAAAGTCCTGTACATTGAAAACTATAAAACACTAATGAAAGAAATTGAAGAAGACACAAATAAGTGTAAAGATATTCTGTGCTCATAGACTGGAAGAATTAATGTTGTTAAAGTGTCCACGTTACCCAAAGTGATATGCAGATTCGATTCAACCCCTATCAAAATTCCAACAGCATTTTTCACAGAAAGAGAAAAAACAATCCTCAAATTTGTAGAGAATCACCAAAGATTCTAAATAGCTAAAGCCATACTGAGAAAGAAGAACAAAGCTGGAGGTAGCATGCTCCCTGATTTCAAACTATACTACAAAGCTAGAGTAATCAAAACAGCATAGTATTGGCACAGAAACAGACACAAAGATCAACGGAACAGAACAGAAAAGCCAGAAATAGACCCAATTATATTGGGTTTATTATTTACAATGAAGGAGGCAAGAACGTACAATGGGGAAAAGAAATATCTTCAATAAACAGTGTTGATAAAACTGGACCACCCCATGCAAAAGAATGAAACTGGACCACTATCTTACACTATTCACAGAATTAACTCAAAATGGATTAAAGTCTTGGACATAAGACCAGAAACCACAGAACTCCTAGAAGAAAACATGTGGGAAGCTCTTTGACATTGGTCTTAGCGATATCTTTTTGGATCTGACTCCAGAAGCAATGGCAACAAAAGAAAAATGAACAAAGACTACATCAAACTAAAAAGCTTCTGCAAAGTGAAGGGAACTATGAACAAAACAAAAAAGCAACTTAATGAATGGGAGAAGACATTTGCAGATCATATATCAAATAAATAGTTAAAAACCAAAATATATAAAGAAATCACACAATTCAATAATAAACAAAATCTGATTTAAAAATTGGCAGAAGATCTGAGCAGACATTTCCCAAAGAAGACATACAAATGTTCAGCAGACTCGTGACAAGATGTTCAACCTCATTAAATATCCAGGAAATGCAAATCAAAACTGCGATAACTCCTCACACCTGTGCGAACAGTTATTCTCAGAAAGACAAAAAAGTAACAAATGTTAGCAAAGATGTGGTAAAAAAAAAAAAAAAAGGAACCCTTGTGCACTGTTGGTGGGGGTATAACCACTATTGAAAACAATATGGAAGTTCCTCAAAAAATTAAAAATACAAGTACAATATGATCCAACAATTCTACTTCTTAGTATTTAACCAAAGAAAAGGAAACCACTAATTTGAAAAAGATATATGCATCTCTATGTTCACTGCAGCATTATTTACAATACCCAAGATATGGACACAACCTACGTGTCCAATGATAGATGAATGGACAAAGAAGATGAGGAAGAATGAAATCTTGCCATTTGCAACAACACAGATGGATCTCATGAGTGTTACGCTACAAACTTTCAGTCATAAAAGAAATAAACCATGAGGAGGTAATGTACAACATGGGGTCTATAATCAATAATACTGTACTGCAAATTTGAAAGTTACTAAAAATGAAATCTTAAAAGTTCTCAGCATACGAAAAAAAGTGTTACTTTGTATGGTTACAGGTAGGTAAATACACTTATGTGGTGATCATTTTGCAACGTATACAAATGTTGAATCATTATGTTGTACACACTTGAAACTAATGTGATGTGTATCTCAACCGCGCTTCAATACAATAAATATTGCTGGGGTGCCACGGTCAGTGTACTTCATTTTTCAGCTAAATCCAGATCTTATGCTAAAATTTTTTGTTTCCTCACCACACATAAAGGAGGGAAGAGGGCAAGGGGTTACAAAGGTTTTTCCTGGAAAAATAAATTGGGTCTAACTCCATGAGCAAACAAAACTGTCAATGCCTCTCTGAGTTTATATAAAATGATTGCACCCAACAAAAAGTGTTTTGTCTTTCTTGCTAAACACTTTAATTTGTGGCTTGACCGATAATTAAGCAAAAGAAATACCAGGCCAGGCAAACAAAAACTGCCTTTTTGTTTCAGATATTCTTTGTTATTACAATAATTACACACACTTAAATCAGAGCTAAAGTTTTTTGAGAAAGCAAGTAGTGCTGATGAAGGAAAAAGAAACTAAAGTCCAAAACAAGGGCTGGTCAACACCCTGACTTCTCTGCCACTGAATAACCAGCTCACCTGGGCAAATCCTTTTCCTTTTCTGGGTTGAGTTTCCTGGACAATCCATGCAAACGATGTCTTATTAGTACAACTTATTAGTCCTTCTTATTTGCACTCACCTTAGTTATTAAGGGTCAGTTTCATAGCATCTGAGTTCCTAGTCTCAGCTTACATTTCTGTCCTTTGCTATTTCATTACCAATCTCCTGTTTCACCAACTATAGATCTATTTTTGGCAAATTCTTTCCTACTCTCTAGAACAGTTGTTCTCAGACTCTAGCCTGAGTCATAATCACTGGGACGGTTGGGGTGCAGATTACTGGGCATATATCCCAAGAGGTTCTGATTCAGTAGGTCTGAGATAGGACACAGAATTGCATTCCTAACATCCAGATCATCCAGAGAATCTGCACGCTGCTGGCCCTACAACTGCTTGAAAACCACTAGACTGTAGAGAATATAAAAATGTTGATAAACATCATCTAAGGGCCTAGGAGTAGTAAAAGTTACCTCAATATAACTCTGAGCACAGCCACTCTGGCCTTCCAGCTCCACCTGGGTGAAGTTGACCTGTATTTGTTCTCCTAGGGGCTGCTCTATAATATAGATGCATTGTCTGTTGTGAGTGAAAGGTCCAGACAAGTCAGAAAAGAGAAGGCCCTCTGGGTCTGTGTAGTTTCCTCCACAATGTAGATCCGCTGAAGAGAACAGGGAAGAGAAGGGAAAGGTCATGCGAATGGCCATGCCTGTGGCTCTCAGGCATTACATACCATTTTTAGAAACTTACACCCATACACACACAATCATATATCCACCTAATTCACCCTGTACAGGTTTATGTCTCCAATTATATTTTCAGTTTGTTGTGTGCTTGTGGAACATCCCTGTAGAGCCTAAAGAAATAGATACAGAGATGCGTAATCTAACTTCCAATCTAACGTCCTCTTCTACAAATTGCTCTTTGATTGTTTTAAGTTTATTTATTTATTTTGAGAGAGAAAGAGCATGAGCAGGGTAGGGGCAGAGAGAGAGAGGGAGAGAGAATTTCAAGCAGCCTTGAGCTCACGAACTAAGAGATCATGACCCGAGCCGATCTCAAGAGATAGACGCTTAACTGACTGAGCCACCAAGGTGCCCCTACAAATTGCCTTTTATTTATTTATTTATTTTTTTTTTTTTTAATTTTAACGTTTATTTATTTTTGAGACAGAGAGAGACAGAGCATGAACAGGGGAGGGGCAGAGAGAGAGGGAGACACGGAATCCAAAACAGGCTCCAGGCTCTAAGCGGTCAGGACAGAGCCCGACGTGGGGCTCGAACTCACGGACTGTGAGACCATGACCTGAGCCGAAGTCAGACGCTCAACCGACCGAGCCACCCAGGCACCCCCAAATTGCCTTTTAAATACGTTTATGTTCTCCTTCATTCCAGAAAGATTTGAGGCAGTTTATAAAAGACATGTGACAAAAAATATATATACAACTAGACAAATGAATCCAGTTAAAGGAATAATGAACAGAGAATAGCAGGATGTGCTCAGGGGGGAGTGACATGCACAGAGAACAAGTATGCACCGACCACACAGATTACAAAAAGTTTACTATAAATTCAGCCCGAAGGCAGAGTAAATTAAGAAAGGAGACCTGTGGAAGGTGTTCACTGTTAGTTTTCCTGATATTGAGACTTGAAAGGTGTTTTTCCTGTGAATTCTCATCAGAGCACAATGATGTATGTTAAGAATAAAAGCCCCAAAGTAAAAATCATACAGGGGCCACCTGGGTGGCTCAGTCGGTTAAGCATCCAACTTTGGCTCAGGTCATGATCTCGCGGTATGTGAGTTCAAACCCCGTGTCGGGCTCTGTGCTAACAGCTCAGAACCCAGAGCCTGCTTCAGATTCTGTGTCTCCTCCTCTCTCTGTCCCTCCCATGCTCATGCTCTGTCTCCCTCTGTCTCTCAATAATAAATAAACATTAAAAAACTTTTTTTAAAATCAGAGTATTTTCTTGTTTTTCATTGTTTGCTGGTTTGTTTTAAGATGTCAACACAAGCTCTAAGCATAAAAGCACAGCACAGTCCCTCACATTCATATGAAGCTCCCAGTTGTTCAGGTTACTTACATGGTGATGTTAAGTAGGTGATATGGAAGCCTTGGTCATTAATCTGGTTGTCAGAATGAAAATGAATTCTGGCAAAGGGACCTGTGGTCTTCAGTGGTGGTACAGAGAAAGTGGTGCAGAACTTTCCAAGAACGGGGTCCTGATACAGAGGACCATCTCGAATCTAAAACAAAAGAACGAACCATTAAGCACAAAGTGGTCAGATGTTGACAAAACGAGTCATTTTGTACCTTAACTTCAGAAAACCTGTCATTTGAAACTGGTGGCTCTTACAGGTTTTCCCATCTCGCACATATCAGCTGCAGCTCACTAAAGGGTAGTCCCCTGCACCCATCATCCCTGATGCCGTATCTTCTGTCTAAATCTTAATTCCGAGGCTAGATGTGTACTTTGAAATCTTCTCATGAATCTTTCTCTATGTTTTCTTTCCTAGGTTCCCCCCACCCCACCAGGTGTTTGTTTTGAAATGATAAATTAATTCCTAGTAATTGAGAAGGAGAAAATGAATATATTGAAAGAAAATAGAAGAAGGAATGCTAACAATGTTGACTGATTCACAACTTGTTTCAGAAGGATCAGAGGTGGAAAGGAAGTGAAGTCAGATCAGACACAACATAAAGACAGTTTAAATGTATTTTAAAAGTATATAATCCTAATACTAATTAGGTACTGTGATAATGATCGTATGATCTGAGAAATTCTTTTTAATTGTTGGTTTTTAATTTCTTAAATAATCACGGTAACGTCTCTATAACTCTGTTGTAACTGCAAATCCTGTACATCATAGAACACCAAACCTCAGTGAACAAAATAATATTTTAACATGGTGAATTCCATCCACTCAAATTACTTTTTCTATTGGCCACAAAGCTATAGGACAGCATTATTCTATTCCTATATATAACTAGTTCCTTGAAATATTGTTGAGAAGTGAGAAGCATTTCAATATTATCAGAATGATTAATGCTTTCTATTATATATGTATCAAGGAATTATGTAGGAGCAAAAAACAAAGCCTCTAATTTTAATATGATGGAACTCACTGAAATTAATTTCAAAAAATCCATGCTACCGTCAACATTTAAAGGATTATGGTGCTGAAATTTTCCAGGGAGGGGTAGATCTTCCAGTCATTCCCAAAGGTTTCAAATCCATTACAACTGCTAAATTACTAATGACTTTGATTTGTGGAGATCCCTGTTTGTCAGTCACACCTTTCTATCCTTTGTGAGTAATTCCAAAGCCCTCCATTCTCTAATGGGCTTGGAAGGGCATATTGTCTTTTATCACTACTGCAAGGACTACTGTGATTTATGGTAACAAAAAGACAAGAGCAATGTAAAAACTCACTCTTCTCAATGATCTTTTCAGTCTATAAATGGAGAGCAACATTTCAGATATACCTATACGCTTAGGGCATTTGAATACAACGGCCCATTTTTCTACTTGTATAATTTAAACTTTTGCTAATGGTAACCAGGAGGGACACAGATTGGCTCTTCTTCTCCCAATGACAATTATGAGTATATTCTAGGCTCACCCTTTAGCAATGCATTACAACACAATTGCTCTTAAGTTATTTTTCTTCATGGAACACTATAGCCAGCTTGTGGAAATAACATGTTGGGTTCCCATAGATAACTGAAATCTTGATTCTTCATTGGAAAAGATACCCGTTACTGAATGTTTATTTTGTTAATTCTTCTATTCCCTTATTAGGGGACTGGGCTTCCAGGAAATGACAGGGAAAAGTAAGGCAGTCTATTTCCCAGATTCAAATGAGACCCACAAGAAGCAACAAGCTGGCACAATTAAGAATAAGGAATCAGCAAAGGCTCAGACATTGGCTGCCTACTGAAAACTATATCTAACTATTGCAAGGAAATTGAAGTCATCCACAGGTATCACCAAACCATAGCTCTTTGAGTTCTAACCATATCATGACATGTTCTATCTAATTACATTTGTTTACCTCAAGATAATCTTTGCTGCAATCATCATGGTGCTCCAGACTCAAGGTCCCAAAAGTAAATGTTATCAAGAGGCCAGGACTGGTTATAACTTTCCAGACACAATCTCTTCCTGAAGGATAGTTTCCAGGATATCCCGGAGACTTAATAGAACCATAAGTGCCTGTCAGTACACCTCCACACTCTAAAATAAGAGGAAAAAATAACTTGACATTTGTATACATGTTATAATTTATATAGCGTTACGGAAGCCTTTATTGCAAGAAGACAAGCTTTGTTGAAATATCTATGTACAGTTTGGGACACCCTCATAAATTAAACAAGGCTTTCAGTTTTCCAATTTGATACAGTTATAAATCTAGGAATATTAACTGATAAATGAATGAGTCACATGCATTGAGCTCTGTGCTTATCAGCTATTACATGGTGATATGATTTTAAAATACAGTGCTGAACTGTCTGAGGGATGAATAATGAGATAATAGATATACTGTTTTCACTTTGAGGGAGGTTAATTTCTTTTTTTTTTTTTTTTTTTCAACGTTTTTTATTTATTTTGGGACAGAGAGAGACAGAGCATGAACGGGGGAGGGGCAGAGAGAGAGGGAGACACAGAATCGGAAACAGGCTCCAGGCTCCGAGCCATCAGCCCAGAGCCTGACGCGGGGCTCGAACTCACGGACCGCGAGATCGTGACCTGGCTGAAGTCGGACGCTTAACCGACTGCGCCACCCAGGCGCCCCGAGGGAGGTTAATTTCTGCATAACTTTTACAAGTTCTGGTTCTTAAAGAGTTCCCTTTTTTGTAAAGTTTTTTCATTTGTTTTTGAGAGAGAGACTCAGAGCACGCATGCTCAAGTGGGGGAGGGGCAGAGAGAGAGGGGGACACAGGATCTGAAGCGGGCTCTGCACTGACAGCAGAGAGCCTGATATGGGGCTCAACTCATGAACCGTGAGATCACGAGCTGAGCCGAAGTCGGATGGTTAACCGACTGAGCCACCCAGGTGCTCCAAAAAGTTATTTTTAACTCTTAAAAAGTTCTAGAACTTCTGTTACCCCTATGTCTTTCAACAAACCAGATTGTTTCATACATTAGAATAGTTAAGTGCTACATACTTTTCATGTGAGAAAATTTCTTAACACTAGGATAATAGTTAAACTCTTCATTTTATAAATTGAACATATTCAAATATGCATGGGCAGTTGCCTTGCTCAGGAATGGAGTGAAAGAAAGGTGGGACCAGGCTTTGTGACACCCACTCCACTACCACTCCATTAATTACCCCCCAGAGTTGTATGTCAGTGACTGGAAGAATCTTTCCTTTATTAATACTCACATTTACTTAACGGAGAGTCTGTGATGGCTTATAAGAAATACTAATGTAAAATTGAAAAATAGAGATACTAAATAAAAATCTAGACTGTAGTAAATATAAATTAGAAAAAATAAAATAAGGTGGTATCTCAGATATGCAAGATGTGGGATCTACATAACTACACAGGTTACTTATTAGACAAGCCTTTTGCCAAGGTAAAAAATGAGACAAGTTAGTTACATGATTCTCACTGTTCCTAATACAAAAACACCTCAGTTGCTCAGAGGCAGAGAAGTTTCCTAAAATTTGGAAGTTCAATTACCATATGGGTAAAAAGAATTACAATTCCATAAGCAAAGTAAAATGTTAATGGAGACCTGGGGAAAAAAATTCAATACGTAATACAAAGAATTAACATCTCTAATATATGAAGAGCTTCTAAAAGGAGTAGAGACATAAACAAAGAGTTCACTGGTAAAAATTCAAATGTCCTTTTACATGGAAAAGATGTTCAGCCTCACTCTCAACAAGGGACATACAAATAAGAACTTTGGTGAGACACCATTTCTTAGCTCTCAGAATGATAAATATCCAGAATATTGAAAACAAATTCTGGCGGTCCTGTGGGGAAACAGGCACTCTCATACATCGCTGATGAGAACACAAGAGAGTACAATTCTTACAGAGGAGACTATGGCAAAGTCTAGCAAAAAGTTAGGCATTTATTTTTTGACGAAGCAACCACACTTTTAGAAATTGATCTCAAAGATACATTGGCAAAAATGCAACAAGACAAGTTCACAAGGACTTTGTCGCAGTACTATCTGGAATTCCAAAAGGCTGGAAGCAAGGCAAATATCCGACGAGAAAGTCCTGGTTGAATAGACAGTGTATGAGATGTCTATTAATGGCACACTATGGTCTAGTTATGGACTAGTCTCTATGACACATCAAGTGAAAAAGCAAACTACAAACCAGTGTATATTGTATGTTATCTTTTTTTTAAGGGAAAAATATGATTATATGTGATTATCTGCTTATAGTTTTGAAATGGAAGGATAAATCCAAGACTAATACAAATTGTTACCTTTTTTTAAATTTATTTATTTGTTTTCAGAGAGACAGAGACAGCTCTAGTGGGGGAAGGGCAGAGAGAAAGGGAGAGACAGGGTCCCAAGCAGGCCCCCCGTTGCCAGCACAGAGGTCAATGCCAGGCTCGAACCCACAAAGCCAGGAGATCATACCCTGAGCCGAAACCAAGAGTCAGATGCTTAACCTACTGAGCTACCCAGTTGCCCCCAAAATTGTTACCTTTTAAAGAAGAAAGGAATAAAATGGAAGGGATAAGGATAAAAGCTAGACTTCTCTAAATTTACCATGAAGTTTGATTTGGCTTTGGAACTATGAATATGTTTCACATAATGATAGAGAAAAATTCAATAAAAATGAAAAAGTGAAATCTTTAAAATCACAAGCAAAATGAAATGACTATATTAAGCTAGCAGTTTAAACAGGGAGAGGAGAAATATTCCAAGACACTTTAAAACACTGTAAAGTTTGATTGCAGAACTGGAGTGAAACATATATTAAGTACAAAAAGAATAATTGAGAAATACTAAATGGCTTTCAGTTATCATGTTATTAGTAATAATATTAGTATTGTTATTTTGAAAATTCACACAGTAGGATTAGGTACATAGGTAATATGTGAATGTCACTGGGAACCAGGATTTTTCACGAAGTGAGAAGTACAAACATAAAGTTAAAAAACCTATAATTTCAATATGCCAATATTTTGGAAGATCACTAAGAATACATGATATACCTTTCCTTTAAAAATAATAAAAATATTTCCCAGTTCTTTCCACTGAAAGTTCTAGAGACTTTGTTCAGTCTAGTAGCAATAGCCACTCCTAGCACCCAGGTTATGAAACCTAAATACCATTTCCCGGTAGAGGAGTATGAACTGTTCCGGTCCTAACACAATAAATATGTATGAAGAACCTAGAAAATCTTTCAGGGCAGAAAGCAAGAAAGTTTCTACAGATAACAGAAACTTGGGTCAAAGAGGCTTAGAAACTAATTATCAGTTCTCCCACTAGCCAAATATGGAACATTTTAACATTAAAAAGTTTAGAATGGATTAGATCAAATATGATAAAATGTGTGTTCCTGAGTATTAAAATCAATAAAAAATAAAAGAAATAATGACTAATTGTTCATTCTGAAGAAAGCTAGGAAGCCAAGTCATTAATTTGAATACTGGGGAAATATTAGAGAAAGAATCAAGCATGTATCCTATGTTTCCTTTATGATCTATATGGGAATGTAACCGAATAGTTGACATGAGAAAGTTCAACTCTATTGAAGAACTCCAGACAATAAATAAAGAAGAAATGATAAAATTCAATTGTCATCATTTTGAAAGCCCCAGTGAACAACTAACCTAAACAATGAACCTAAGGGTTGCTAAGACCATTACAGAAAGTGTGAAGGTTTCTAATGGAAAGATCAACCAGGGACAGTCAAAACACTCGAATCAATGCTGCAGTCATAATAGGGAGACAAGTGGATATCCAGTACCTTCTAATGTGATTATTTTTGTCTCCTCAAAGATAAAACTGAACTGGATCAAACCTCTAGCTTGATTTAACTACCCATTTACAGCATGAGGAATGGCACATGGGATATAAACAGCAAAATCTAGACTCTGGGATAACAGCAGTTTCTGTAATAAATAAATGTGAGCAATGATTAGGATTCTGTAATTGTAAGGAATTATTGTTTGTTTTAGTTTTGTTTTCAGGCACTGAGAAGCAAACAGTGAAGGGCTGTGATCTTGAGGGAAGGGAAGGGAAGCACATGTGATAAATCCCATGTTCCTTCCAGGATTCTCCCTGCAGGCAGCTTCCAAATTACACACAGCACAGGGCAGTGGGAGTCCAAGGAGCAGCAATCCTCTTACTGGGTGAAAGAAACAAAATTCAGAATTTGGGGCTACTAGAGTGGCCGGGATTTTCGAATAAGGTACTATAGAGAAGACAGCTGCATGACAATGGCACCCCAAAAAGGTATAGGAGTTTCTTTGGGCCCTTAGCTGAATCTTAAGCTGTATATGCACAGGGCAAGACTCTAGAAGGCCTAATAAAAAATATAAGAGCTACGAGTCATAGTCAAAATCTCCAGCATATGTGTAATTTGAATCCCAGAAGGAGAGGAGAGAAGAAAAATAAAAGAAGCATCATCTGATCATCTCCATAGATTTAGAAAAAGTATTTAATATACCTCAACATCCATTCATGATAAAAACTCTTGACAAGCTAGGGATAAAAAGTAAGATGGTTTAAAAGCATTCAAAATATCTTTGACACTTCTTCCATTGAGATGGGGTCTATGTCTCCTCCCCTTGAATCTGGGTGGGCTTATGAGTGCTTCAACCAATTAAAAGTATGGCAGAAATAACAATATGACTTCCAAGATAGGTCAGAAAAAGCCATGCAGCACCTGCCCATGTCTGTTGAAATGGTTGCTCTAAGAAAAACCAAGGACCACGAAAGAAGTTCCACTAATCTAAGACCAACATCACAGAGGCGCTACATGTAGGCACTCAAGTCAACAGCCTGGTTCAACTCTTCTCCAAAAGCCAGCATCAACTGAGCGAGCTTGGGTTTCTAGCCTCACTGAGCCTTTAGATGACTACAATCCCGGCCAACATCTGGTAATAACTGCTCACCAAATCAAATGACAATTGGTCTCTTTCCAAATTCTTGGTCCACAAAATCAGAAACATAATAAAATGATAAATGTTCTACAACACTAAATTTGTGGGTCATTTATTATACAGTAATAGTAATTTGCAGCAAACTTCCTTAATCTGATAAAAGTTATCTACAAAAACTTACAGCTAAAACATTATATTCAATGGTGAAATACTGAACATTTCCCATGAGGTTGGGAACAAGATAATAATGCCCAGTCCACCACTTTTGTTCAGCATTGTACTGGATGTCCCAGCCAGGGCAATAAATAAGTTGAGGGAAAGAAAGAAATAATAGTTACAAAGATTGGAAAGGAAGGTGTTACAAGGAAAACCCCAAGCCCAAAATGGTGCCACTTAGGCCAAGTCCTCAAACTTGGGCTTAATACCTAATCTAATTGTACTTTCAACCTTCCCCGGAAATATAATCTTAACCTGTCAGTCAGGAATTTTCCACTCAGCGCCATGAGGCTGCCATATGGGCTTTCTCCATCTCCCAAAGGAAGATGAGGTAATCTGCATGATCAGACCCCTTACTCTTCCCCCTAAGGGAAGACCTTGCCTGGATCAATCTTTTTCTTTTGCTAATAACTTCTTGCCTTGCCATTCCTTCCTATAAAAACTTTTCATTTTATATAACTCCTTAGGGCTCCCCTCTGTTTGCTGGATAGGATCCTGACCGATTCAAGCATTATTTCATAAAAACAATTAGATTCAAATTTACTCCATTAAATTTTGTTTCTTAACAAAGAAAAACAGGCTTTATTCATTGAGAACATAGCTGTGTATGTAGAGAAATCCAAAAGAATCTACTAAAAAAAACTATTAGAATTGATTAATGAATTTAGCAATGTGGCTAGATTCAAAACCAAATGTTTTTTAAAAATACATCATAATTCTACATACTAACAACAAATAAAAATGCCATTTTAGAAAACGGCATCATTTTACATAATATAAAATATTCAATATCTAGAAAAAGACAACAAAATATATGGAATCTATAAACCATCGCTAAGATAAATTATAAGAGGGCTAAATAAATACAGAGATGGTCCATGTTCATAAATTGGTAGGATCAATATTTTTAGGAATCCCAGAAGATTGGGGAGGGGGGAAATTAAAAAATTGATTCTAAAATTATAATATATATATTTATATATATAATATGTAAAATATAATATATATATTTAAAATATAATATATTTTATATATATAATAAATATGTATATATTTTTAAAAATTTTTTTAGAGAGAGAAAGCAAATACACGAGCAGCAGAGAGGGGCAAAAGGAGAGAGAAAGAGAATCTTAAGCAGGCCCCATGCTCAGCACAGAGTCCCCATGGGGCTTGATCCCACGATCTTAGAATCATGACCTGAGCCAAAATTGAGTCGAATGCTCAACCAACTGAGCCACAAGGTGCCCCATATTAAGCATATTATAAAAGACAAAGTTGTAAGATTTACACTACCAGATTTCAAATTTCAGTAGTTAAGCCAATGTGCCACAAGGATAAATAGACCGATTGAAAAGATAAGAAATTCCAGACATAAATGCACAGATTTATTGATGAATGAATTGGAGCTTCAGTGTACTGCTCTCTTTGCTTTTTTACACGTTTATAAAGTGTATAGTAAAAAGTAAAAAAAAAAAAAGTAGAGCTCCAAAAGGCAAAATACCAACGCAAAGAATGAATTATCAAATGGTCACTAAGATAAAGAATACTAAGTGAAGGAGTAGACAATGTCATCAACAATATCCCTGCAGTAATTTACTAGTAAAGTTTATAAAAATGTTGTTCAGTAATTTCATAAGGGGTCCATTCAGATTCATGATTTCTCATCTTTTTCATTCATCCAAATTTTATTATCTCTGAACACAAAATGAAATTTCAATGCATTGCAGATTTATTTGATGTGAAAGGAATTACAAAAGTATTATATAATCCTTAGATCTCAAAACATGTAATGTTATCCACAAGTCTAATACTAATCAAAAAAATTTACTGATCTCAAGATTTTGCTCTATTTTTCTTCTTGTTTACACTTACCTGGTTGCTGTGTTTCCCATCTTATTGTGAAGCCTCTCTCGTTTCTTAAATGTTCAGAGTAGAGATGAAAATAGAGGGCATTGTCACTACTGAGGAGTTCATGAGGGGGAACAGAGCCACAGAATCTTCCAAGTTGAAACGCCGCAGAGGAGTCTCCATCGTGAACCTGAAGAAACTCGTGTGGACAATTGTTCACTGATTCTAACTGGAAAAAAGTGAAAGTGATACGCAGCACCTAAAAACATAAAGGTCACAATACATTATTTTTCACTTCCATGTCAATTCTAAAGCATTTCTCCCAATAAGGAAGCATTCATATTAATTCACCTTTCAAAAGACAGATCTATAATTTCTCAATTATCTGCAAACACATAGGACAACCCTACATATTATTAGATAACTTGTGTTAAAAATTGCTTAGGCTTCTGCCAATATCAAAATATATCAAAAATCTTGATGTTAATAAAATAGATTTTTAACAGCTTTATTAAGGTATACTTGATATACAAAGAACGATACATATTAAATGTGTATAATTGGATGAGTTTGGACATATACCAACACCTGTGATGCCATCACCACAGTCAGTGTGCTAGGCATATTCAACACCTCCCAGAGTTTCCTTGCGTCTCTCTTTCTTTCTTTCTTTTAGTGGTCAGAACACAACGTGAGATCCACTGTCCTAACAAATTTTGAAGTACATGATATGGCGCTGTTAACTATAGGCACTATGTTGAACAACAGATCTCTAGAACTCACTTATCTTGTATAACTGAAAATACCCACTGAGTTGTTACTGAATCGGTTAATGAAATATACGTACCTAGATTTCATTTAACTGTCAAGTCCATTAAACGTAGGCACTTCAAATGTAGAGCTGACAATCATGCTTCGAAATCAGTAAAATACAATGGACATGTAAAAAACCTACCTTGAATTAAGTTTAACTGACAAATATGACCATTCACAAGAATTTATACCCTGATCACCTGAATAATCTGTAGTGTGCAGCATCCACACAAATGTTCACTGATCCCCGGAAATGCTGATTCCTGAGGGTTCTCTGAAGCTCTTAATGAGATACTAACAGATTGACAACTTCAGGTATAGACTGAGCTAGGCATGGTATAGATATGTGTAAAGTCCCCAAGTCTTCAGTGGTTGGATATCATTAAGAGACGGGTGACACCAAGAGTGGAGAACAGGGAAAAAGTAATCTGAAGTGTTCTGAGCATACAAGTAGAAGAGAATAAACCCAAACATACATTTCCAAGTTAAAATGTTAGAATGTACAAACTCAAATATAATGATATAATTCATATAATAAAAATTTTTTGGATAGTATCATTTAAAACAGCCAAACTGCTAAAAGGAAGCTGTTGAATTTGATATCCACCGCGATCTAAAACAACAACAGCATTCAGCTAATGAAAAAGGATATCAGGATACTTTTGAAATTCTATGCTAGGGTATTTTTAAGATCTGTTACCCAACATTACATCATTTTTGTCCTTGAAGAAATTTCAATAAAAATTGAATAAATGTTCATGAACTGAACTATCCTGATTTCTATAAAATTTCTACTATATTGTGCAAATTGTGGAGATAAGATTTAAAAATCAAAACAACCAAGGAAAACAGCTGAATTTATTTTACAAATCGATAATAAAACTATTAACATTTTTTCACAAAATGACTTTTCTTGAAAGAAAAATGTTTTCAATGTCAGGAAATAGAATTCATGAACACTAAATGGAAGGAAGGAAATTCACATAACATACCCACTGGGAAATTGATTTTGGAGTTTATGCTATTATAGGGTCACCAGGCTCCAAAGAATCCTCTCTTCTCAAGGGAAAAAATGTTTTGTGACCATTGTACAATGACCCCCTGTAACATCAGTTCACAGGGAAAAGTTCACAGAATTGCAAGGGAACACCTTATCTATCCAGACACCCAAGTTCATTTTAATGAGTCCAGGAGTTGGTTGAGAAATAAATATTTGGAAAAGTCTGAGTAATGAATGCTGGGGATAGAAGAACTAAAAACTTCAGGGTCAGATCTGAATTTGAGGAGTGTCCATGCAGCAGTTCAGAGTCATCAGAGTTGAGTGGCCTGGGTTTGAGTCACTGCAGGCCACTTACAAACCACGTGACCCTGGACAAATTCCTCAGCTGCTCTAGGCTCCACTTCCTCATAGTAAAACGAGAGTAACAATTCTTATCTCTCAGGGCTACAAGGGTTAAAATACAATGACACAATGTCGGTGAAGCAATTAGCACAGCACAATGGCACACTCAATGGCACAAAGAAGCACTGATAAGAAACCCATCTTAATAGCAGTCCCTATTTTTGCATAATAATCAGCAGAACACTGAGTGGTCTTCCTCAAACACTAGTGTCTCAGTGAGAGCAGGACTTTACAAATTCCCTGCTTGCAGTCAGCCAATCCCTGCAGAGAATTATCCATACTGGACAAAGCCTGGACTTTGAAACAAGACAAACTTGACTTTGAAATCCTATTCCTCTAATTACCAGCTAAGAAATGCTTTTAAAAAATTACTTAGCTTCTCTTAGTTTCCCTTATCTTATCTACAAAATAAGGACACTATTACTTTTTTCAAAGAGTCCTGTAAGGTTTAGGAAAGATGCATAAAATACCTAGCCCAAAGCCTGACACCGAGCAAGTCCTCAATACATGATAGTTGATTTACCACTATGTGTATTTTATGGAATATATACACATATTACATGTTCGCATAGATAAACGAAATGTGCATTTAGACAGGAGCTATTACATTTACCTTTCCCTCTTCAGTTCGGATAACCCAGAAGCAGTTAACATCATGCACATAACCAACATCAGGGCTTTTATAGCTGAAGCTTCCATTCATCCCAGAGAGGGACCCTCCACAAACTGCCAAGGGAAAGATGAACTGTTCTTTACAGAGACTCTGAAAAGGAGGAGGCTAGGTATCTCTCTCTAACCTTGCTGCTGAAATATTAGAGAAGTCTGAGTGATTAACATTGGAGACAAATGCCCTGCGGTTCTCTCTTCCTCCCACCCCTTTGTCTTTGGACACCCACCTAAATCCCACCTCCTGTTTGAAGTCTACTTGGGATTTCCTTGCCCCCACCATGAACCTCCTCTGCCCCCTTTTGTTTTCTCTGGTTCCCATTCTCTCCACCTCATGATACTTGATTTGACCCCAAGCAACTTAGTTCTTATCTACTTCTTGTCTCTCCTCTGCCATTTTGGATTAGATGTGCCTCCTCAACCAGAAGATCAGCAAGTAATATGTGGAGATAGTGTTTTATGCTTATTTTCCCACAGTATCTACCATAGTCCTGAACACATAGTGAGGTCTCAATAGACGTGCTGATTCAGAATCAAGAGCTCTGAGAGAGGACGAGTAATCAGGAGAGGCTGGATGAAGGAGATTGAAGCTTGAAGGTGAAGTACTCCTGAAGGACAGACACATTTGGATGTGAAGCAATGGAAGAATTCAGAGAAGTATGGAGAAATAAATATCTCAAATATTGGAACACAGCATGGTGGTATATGGGATCAAGTGACAAGAAAAGATGTCTAGATTGGATAGGGAGTATTATTAGGAAACTAGTGAAAAATAAGGTTGATTGGATAGGGTAAGGCCTAGTTATAGAGGATAATTGAGAAAGAGTCCCAATCTTTAACAGGCAACGGGGAGTGACTGTATGTTCTAGAGCAGGAGAGTGATACGATTTAATGAGTAATATTATAGGGAGATTAAATGGCTGCTGTAGAGAAAACTTCCCTTAGAAAATGACAATATCTTAGCATATTCTGTTTTCAGAACAGACATAATAAAAACGGCAAATACCAATTTACTTCTTCCTTTGAAGGAAGGTTCTTCTTGGCCTAAATTGAGATAAATACTTACCTTGTAAATTCTATACTAGTGCTTGAAGGAAAGACTTAGTTGGAAGCATTTGTGCAACTAGACAAGAAAGTGGAAGAATCTGCAGCAGGACTCACTGAGGAATGATCCTTCTAAGCTGTGGTACAAGAGACGCTGAGCATACCTTGCTGGGGAATCTGACACAGAAATCCAGTCCAGAAACGTGTGCATTCACAACTGAACGCATTGACGCCATCCACACAAGTCCCCCCATTCAAGCAGGGGTTGCTCAGACACTCATTTATATTTTCTGTACAGTTGATGCCGGCCCAACCTGATTCACACTTACAAAGATAACCAGAAACCGTTTCCTAGGGAAAGAAAACCATAATGCCATGAAACAAATAAATGGACGATAAACATTAAGCCAACTCAAAGAACAAAGAAGGGTTATGTGATGTATGTAGCAGGTGTTGAGCCACACACACCTTCTAGAATTCTTGTAATAATTCATTTAAATGGTAACTACTAAGGAAGGAAGAACAAGGACTCACAATGCATTGTCCATTTAAACAGGGGCGGTTCAAGCAAATATTACTGAGCTGCACGCATCCATTTGGCCCATAGCCATTTCCAGTATATCCCGGGAGACAAGTACAGAGAGGTAAAGAACCTGTCAGAAATAAAAATGGAAGCGTAAATACAGGTCTCCTTCATTCAGACCCAGTAACAAAACTCAGGCTCTGTTGTCTAGACAAGGAATTGCCAAAATCAAGTCTGCATATCCCTAGGGGCAGACATGCCAACTATAAAGAGGAAGTATTAGGATCTTTTTCTATGTTTCATCTTAAAAATAAAGAAGGCATTACATTCCAATACTTGATGCACAAATTGACATTGGTCCTGTCAGTCCATATGTCACAGTCCTGAGGTGCGTACAAATGTGAGGTATGCCAAGGGAAAAAAGAGTTTCTCACGGAGGGGTTGAGAGAAAAGAATATTCTTATGAAAAAAGACGGTATCTGTTGCAAGCACTGGCCCTATATGGACTATAAATAGGTACTCTTGTAATGCCCGTTTATAGATGAGAACAAAACACAAAAAGGTTCGGTGGCTTGACCCAGGACACACAGCTGGAATACAGTGAAGCCAGGGAGAAAATCAAAATCCAAGCATTATTTTTCTAGAATCCACGTTCTTAACCATTTCAGTACTCTCTGAATCATTTAATAAACATTTAAATAGTCATAAATGTACATGTATGTGTGTGTGTATACATCTATATTCTTTTACATATGTGCTTATATATATATCACGTATATCACTCGTAAAAATAAAAGTAGTATTTGGAAATAGCAAGAGATATGATACTTTATTCAATGAATGAAGCTGGAGCCACCCATTTGAACAAAACTATCAAGCAAAATGTTTGATGCCATAGATACAAATAAATCTTAAAAAGATCCAAGATCTTAATGTTAAAAATAAAAGAAAGTATAAAAGAACAAGCACCTGACTATTTTTAGAGTTCGGTAGGAAAAGCCTAATTCTAAGAGGAGAAAATCCTATAAAAAAAGATTTACCTTTTTGACTACATAGAAATTTTAAACTTCTAAATAGAAAATACCACCACAAAATTAAAATAAAAACAATATGCCAGGGAAAATACATGTAAACCATAAAACAGATAATGAGATATTATTCTTAGTACATAATGAAATTTTACACATCAATGAGAAAACAGATGAACAAAGGACATACAAAAAATAGAAAAAAAATAAAGGCAGTAAAATATAAAAAATATTAATTATTAGTAATCAAAAAGGTAATTTTGATGTAGTCAAAATCAAAATAATAGGAAGGCAATTTTTGCCTGTAAACTTGACCAAAATGAAAAATAACAGTAGTATCCATTATTGCCAAGAGTGGGAAACATGTAGTTTTCATACACTGTTGGGAAGTATAAACTGATACATTTCTGTGAGAAAACTTAGCAATATATATTTAAAAAATTTTTAATGCTTATTTATCTTTGAGAGAGAGAGAGAGTATAAGGTGGGGAGGGGCAGAGAGAGAGGGAGACACAGAATCTGAAGCAGGCTCCAGGCTCCGAGCTGTCAGCACAGAGTCCCATGCGGGGCTCAAAGCCATGAACTGTGAGATCATGACCTGAGCCAAAGTCAGATGCTTAACCAACTGAGCCACCCAGGTGCCTCAAGCAATATATATTTTTTAAATTATAGGAGGTGAAACTTCTTTTACACAGCATTGCAAACACTGTTGGTTATCCCCCTAGATCCACTTTTCCATTCTTTCGTAGTGAATTCTTTTTTAACTGAGGGCATAAGCTCCTGAAATAAACTACATTTCCCAGCCTGACTTGCAGCCAGGGTTAGCAACAGGGCTCAGTCCTGGCCAATAGCATAGAAATGAAAGAGGCCTTAGAAGGAGTTGACAGGTGGTCCTTCCTCCTTTTCTCCTTCCTATGTGCTCAAACACAGTCATAAATTTAATTTGCTGGCTTGATTATCTTGGGAAATATTGCTAATTTAGACCAGACCACAGAGAGCATAGTCTACACATTTAAAAAAAAAAAAAAAAAATCCAAACGTATAGTTTTAAAACATGGATTATTTTTGGTTTGAAGATCAAAATAAGAACTTTGAGGTTAGAGGATTGTTTTCAAAATGTTGATTTGTTTCAGAAGGCCATAATGAAATACCCCAAACCAGAGGCAGAGAGGAGTCATCACCTAGAACTGAGGAGCATGATGCATGTGGGTGGCAGCCTCCATTATCGACCAAGCAGACATTGACGAGCGTGCACACTCTTCCATTGCCTTGGTACCCTGATCACAGAGAGAACAGGGCATGACAAACAACATTAAGAAGATGGAAGAAGAATCCCAATCCAAGAAGCAAACATCATGAAATCCAACCAGAGAGCTTCTATCATCACAACAGAAAAGGTAAATATGAAGTGTCATAAACAAATTCCTATCGTTAAGAAAAAGGACAACCATTTGGGAAACTGACTGCAGAAACCATGTTCTAATGGTGTTTCTAAGGACAAAAAAGGAAATGAATAAAGATGAAAAGATGCATGAAACTACTGGTAGACTGAGACAGTTGCTGACACTAAGCAAGTTGACATTTTCTAATTACAGTGACTTTAATGATCTAAGAGCTAAATTACTATAGAAGTCCCAAGTACTAACTTAATAAAGCAAATAGGGTTTCAGTTTATCCCTTAGAACTCCATGAACTTCTTGGATAGTCACTCAGTTTAGATCACAGAATACCAGTAATGACTTCTTTCCAGAAGAGAAGAGAAACTCTGAACAGGTATTATATGCCTACTAGTCTGCCTGTTACTGAGCAAACTTTATATGCAAAACATCTCATGAGTATTTGGGGGAACAATGGAGCTGTAGGTCTGTGATCCACAGAGAAAATTTTTCAAATTCTGCATTATCTCCAGAGGCTATTTCACAATTTGTAAAGTTTTGTTGTTTTCCACTGGTATTAAAAATATTTGTTATTGCTTTTTATAATAGAGCTGACCTAATGTGCCCTGAATCTGTAAGTTAAATAAAACTTTCTGCACTGCTCAGTACATCTCCTTAGACAGAGTCATATTTAAAATGGAGCACAAAACCATGTTTCCAAATGTTTCGCCTATAATGGTGTTGGGAAATTTGGCGTAGCACCTGGTGGACAGGCCTGACAGTGGTAAGACCCAAATGTATTCACACACGTAACAGGTGGAACCACAGAACAACCGCCATTATTTATGTCACATTCATTGATATCTTGGCAACTGTATCCGTTTCCTTGCCAGCCTAGAAAAACCAGAAGATTTGAAAAGTTAGCTCTATAGACAAGTTAACAACGAAGAAACGCATATAGCCAAAGATACATAAAAATTTGCTTCACTCTGAGAAACTACATATTAAAATGAGATTTTCATTCTTAAAAACAAATTCTGGCAAAGAGGCGGGCAAGTGAGGTTCTCATATGCTTTTAGTCAGAAGTCTATAATTAGTAAAACCTATCTGGAAATAGATCTAGCGGTACTCATTAACATTTTTTAAAATATATACCTTTGGGGGCATCCGGGTGGCTCAGCCGGTTAAACGTCCAACTCCTGATTTCAGCTTTGGTCAGGATCTCATGGTTCGTGAGATGGAGCCCCACACTGGGGCTCTGTGCTGACAGTGTGGAGCCTACTTGGGATTCTCTCTCTCTCCCTCTCTCTGCTCCTCCCCAATTCACTGGTCTCTCTCAAAATAAATAAACTTTAAAATATAAATATATATATATATATATATATATTTTCTTATACATATAAATATATATATATATATATTTGACTAACAAGTCCACTTCTTTTTTTGACTAACAAGTCCTCTTCTAAAAACTCTCTTGCAGTGATAAAACTGCCAGCATCTACAGATGTAGGCAAGCAGAGGTCTACTGCAGTGTCGTTTAAAGGGGGGGAAAAACCCTCTTGATCATCAATATGATTAAATATATTAGGACTCATGTTTACTGTCGAATACTACAAATATTTTTAATAACATGCACATATTTAACGTTTTTCAAATATATACATTAGCTAATAACACAAAATTTTAGAAGAATATGCAAAGAATGATCCCAATTTGGAGAAAGAATTTTTTAAAAACCTGTGTACGTGTCTATGTGTTTGTAGGAGAGAAGGAAAAGGAAGAAGAGGAGAGAGAACATGTGTTCACAGTGGTCTCCTTCAGAGCATGAGACTGAAGATGAAGAGAGAGTGTCATTTTACTGTTGGTATTTCTTTTTTTTTTTTTATTTTTATTTTTTAACGTTTATTTTTGAGACAGAGAGAGACAGAGCATGAACGGGGGAGGGTCAGAGAGAGGGAGACACAGAATCTGAAACAGGCTCCAGGCTCTGAGCTGTCAGCACAGAGCTCGACGCGGGGCTCGAACTCACGGACCGCGAGATCATGACCTGAGCCGAAGCTGGCCGCTTAACTGACTGAGCCACCCAGGCGCCCCTTACTGTTGGTATTTCTGCTTGTATCCATTGTTACCTTGAGTTGTATTACTCCTATAATAACGATTAAAATTCTAAGAATGTTTAAAACCTTTTACATTTTTAAAAAATATTTCTTTTCATTGACTGAAACAGTCCCTCTCTAAAACCCTACCTAAGAAAATTATTGTATTTGTGGGTGAAGAAATGAATACACAGAAGAAAGCTGGAAGGAAACACATCCACATGTCAATGGTGGCCCTCCGAGTGATAAGACTCTGGGTATTTTTTGCTGTTTTATTTTCATATTTTTAAAGTTTCTCTATATTTTATAAGCAGCATGTATTACTTTAATAGGCAGGGAAAAAATAAGGTCATTAACAGGAAAACAAAAAGCTTTTGTTTTTCTTTTTTCTCTACAACGATATAAAGAAGAATCCTTTAATTCAAATAATTTATTTTTCTGATTTCTAGTTTTTAAAGACTGTCACTGGCAAATTACCTTCAAGAATGTGGTTATTTGCTAATTTTATGTGCCCCTGAGACCTAAGAGGGAAAAAGTCTTCACGTGGTTTTTTTCAATTTCTTTCTAGTTACACAAGATCTAACCATGTACCATGAAGAAAGTCACTAAACCAACAGTCACAAAAGGAAGCAACTGGTGTGTGTGCTTCCCTTGATCAGACAGAACAATGGACTATTCAGCAGCTCAGCTCAGATCCACAGATCTGGGTTTGAATCCCAACTATGGGATTTGGGACAAGTTCTTTACCTTCTCCGCGTGTCAAGATCCTATCATTTCAAGTGGGAATAATACTAATTTCTAACATTTCTTGATTTTATCACAGTTGTAAGAATCGAAATTTGCCTAGCACAGTGTCTCAGTGAGGTTTTCATGGAAGAACAAATTACGTTCTCTTACATGTTCTCTTACATGTTCCACCTTCTAACAACACACGAGGAGTGCCAACGGGCCTTGAAGACTCCCTGAGGTCTGGTAAACTGCTTACCGTGCACCCACCAAGTGCTTTCTTTGCTCATAGTAGGCTCTACAAACATGCACTGAGTGGATGATACTGATCTCATATGGTGAGAGATGAAGCGTGGACTCAAGCCCAAGCAGTCTCTGAGTCCAGAGTCCACGTTTTCAGTGACTTGGCCTGGAGATTCAGTCTCTGGGGGGCTGAGCTGGAGTCAGACATCCCTCTTTACAGCAAGGCCACAGGGCCTTCCAGTGATGTGCCCTGGTGAGAACTACAGGGGCTCTAGAGGTGACACTAAGAGGTCAACTAATCTGCCTACGTACAAACACCTGGCCAGTAAGGTGGGACGAGAGCAGGTCTAGTCAGCTGATGGCCTTAAGGATCAGATGTCTGACCTCACCACCTCCCCGGCTAACCCTGCCCCCCAGCGTTTGGCTCTGGCCCTCTGATTTCTGAGGCTGAATTATTACAGAAGGAAGACGGCCTGCAGTGCGATGTAGGGAAATAGAACCTGAGATGGGATTGGGATGCTTCCTAAGAACGGTCTCCTCATCTTTTGGCCGGGGAAGGAAAGCTGTTCTGGCACCTTGCGTGGCTGGGCGTGGCCGAGCCCACATACCTGTCGGGCAGGCCCCGCAGTAGAAGGAGCCTGGGGTGTTGAAGCACTGGGCAAGTGTGGAACACGGTGCAGGCTGGAGGCTGCACTCGTCGATGTCCAGCAGGCAGGCCGAGCTGTTCGGCGGGGACGTCCACCCCGCGTCACAGATGCAGCTGTACATGGGCTGGCAGAATGACAAGAGTGTGAATCAAAGCAATCAGGAAAATAAGCAAGAAAAGCTTTTGAAAATCTCACCAAGCCCCCGACTGTTTATCCTCTAGCGTTCATTTCCATAAGGCCAATTGAGTGGCTTCTCTTTTTCTTCCCATATGATTAAGCATTTAGACCCGACCACGCAAAAAGAGAAACATCTTTATTTCAGAGTAAGGAAAACCTATAATTTGCCCCAAAGATGCCAGGGAAAGAGCAACAACAATCAAGAACTGTAAGTCAATATAATTAAAGTCAATCCACTCAGCCCGCTATGTTTTTAGAGGGAAAAACACCCATGGAGGCACAGACCTTGGAAAATCCATTCTGTTTGTTTCCTTTTTGAAAGTCTTTCCTTCCCCTCCCAGCCACTCCCTCCTCCCACCATCACTGGAAAGGAACCATTTTCTATCAATGCATTTAAAAATATACAGAGAGAGAGAACTAAAAATAAAGACCTGAAGGTCTCATACAAGGCCAGGCGGGCCTTGTATGCTGAGTGCTCTTGAGGGTCAGGAGTCAAGGTTGTCAGGATCCAGAGCACAGGGAGAAGTGAGGCAGTCTGCAGACAAACTCAGGGTCCACAGCACTCAAAGGTGCTCCGGAGCCAGAAAGAAATCCAGACTCCTCAGAACTGCGTGCTGCCACCAAGAATGGGCCTTGGTGTTTCCATGTCTCGTCACTGTTAATAGCTCGCGAGGCCAAGAGAAGGTCATGTCTCACAGAGAGATTTATGAAGTAAAAACAAAAAAGGCAGTAATTTCTATAATGATACCACCTCTGCGTCCAGTTTTCTGTTTATTTATGGACAACTCTCATCTTTTTCCTCACCTGTGCCCCCCTGAGAGCAGGAAGTACCTTCCTCTCTGGAACACTGCCAGAACGATGCTCCTCTACAGACATGCAGGCTAAGGGACTAATAGCAACCGTGACTCCCTGCACGAAGCCACGTTCTGGGAGGGACTCACCTCTCCAGCCTGCACTCGGACTAGATCCTCACAGATGCCGTGGACGCAGAGTGCTTTGGAGCCCCCTTCACAGTCATTGTATCTGGATGCACACTGGGGGCCGTGTGTCTCGGGAGAGCATAGACACCTGTTGTTTACACAAGAGCACAATGTCAGCGCCTGTGCCTCAGCACAAGTGCCTGTTTCTTAGCACCAATTAAAGAAAAGTAGTAAGTCCGACTACAAGTCAATGACATTCACGTGGAATCATAAACTAGAAAACCAGATCTACTGGCTGGAGTCTTAGAGGAAAATCACTCTGCTCCGCTTCAAGCAGTGGGTTGAGTGAATGCGTTATCTCTCTCAAGAAGTAAGAGAGGGGCACAACTTACTATCTGGGCAAGACTGCCACCATAAATTCTTCTGGTATCAGGTCATCAAATAGCACTTTCAAAGGTCAGACATTCATAAACTAAGGGGGATGGAGTCCCTTGGGGATGGTAAAGGGAGAGATCAACAAGTCCATTCATCATCCATCCAACCAGACCCTCCAGTAAGCACAGGTGACCTTGACTGAGCTGATGTATTCCCAAAGGTTCTCTGGGATTGTAGAACTCCACAGACAATGGTACGTCCACATCTCAGAGTATGCAATCCATATTATCGTATTACAAAGGGCAATAGTTCCATCTGTTAGAGATGTAGCTTAGATAATAACATTTCTTTCATAGCCACACTTTAACTCACAAATGCAATTTGACATAATACCCAAGCTTGCAGTGGGTGTTTTGCTTTGAGAAGATTTCAGTTCAATAACAATCAAATAAGGAAATTTGTTTTAAACTATTGTCATCCTTCAAATTGCTGAGTTAGCTTTCTATCTGTACTGTAGCTTCCGAGGGAATATGGAAGGTATGGGAAAGGCAGGTGGGAATGGGAAGGACACAGAGGGGTCATAGAGCCTCAGCCTATTTTCGCAGGTTTGAGGGCATCCGATGGAGTGGAGAGCCAGGCCCGGGGTCGCCATTTGTCTGCCTTGAGCAGCACTGGCCCTCATGGGGGAAGGTGACCATAGGGGTCAAGGATCAGAGACAAGGAACACGGAGAGTCTGCATGGCCATGAACTAGTTTCTGAGTATTCTGGAAAAGAGGCCATTCTATAAGGCAAAGAAGCTCTTTTAACAATCTTGCTGAGGCACAAGGGACTCATCTCATGTCCGAAGATGAAGACACATGTGTGATTGACAGTGTGGGAAATGAGAGTCTGGCTGTTTGAGAAGCATCCAGAGCCACACTCTGGGCACAGAACTTGATGGGCCCATGGAGGGTTCCAGAAACAATTGCTGGGGTGGCACCTTTGAGTGGGTTCTAAGGAAGAAGACGTCACTGAATGTGACCAGAGACAGAGAGTAAAAACATGGAATCACTCACGCACTTCCATACAGAGTTGCCAGACCTAGCAAATAAAGACACGGGACGCCCAGTTAAATCTGACTTTCAGACCAATGAATACTTTTTTGGTATAATTAAGTCCCAGGCAGCTTTCAACATCAGTATTTCATTGTGTAAAACCTGTTCATTAAGGTTTCTCAAAACCTTTCTCATTAAGACAAGTTCATAGACTAACCACAATAGATGATTAAACTTAAAAAACTTTTCAATTATTCATTCCCTATGTATAACTATTTATCTTCCTCTCATCTCTCTCTTTCCATACTCTCCCTCTCATACCCCCTTCCCTTTTCTCTTCACTCGCCCGTCCTTACACAGAATATTCTTTTGGGAAATTTCATTAGATTCTTGAGATAATAGAACTTCACACTAGTTCATATATTTGAACATTTGATTCAGCTAGCTTCCTTGCTGAAAGTTTATTCTACCACCACGGCCAGCCACCAAAAAAGATTTTTAAAAAATCTTTAAACCAACTTTACTAGCTTTCTGAGCCTATCGTATATAAGAGATCTGAGTCTCCGAGACCAGATGGGACAAGATTGCCTGGATTTAAATCCTGATACTATCTATTAACTGTTCGCCTTAGGCAACATCATAACACCATTTCTTATAAAATAATAGTGCCCATCTATGAGCACTATTTTTACCTTGGGGTCATCTAAAGACATTTTCTGGTAGGAAGCGCTTGGGCAACTGTGTTTATCTTATCAGTAAGTGCTTTACTATTGGAAAATGACTTAAGATTTGAGAGGAGATTCTGGTTCCTGGACATGCAGGTAAATCCTCTCTATCTCCTCCTTCTCACTTGGAGAAAATGAATGAATTTTAATCGCACACTTTCTGCTAAATAACTACAAAGTATATTTCTTTCATTTAAATGTAACTTAATGTGAGAAGACAGGCGGTGGGGGGGGGGGGGGGTAGGCAGTGAAGCATATCACCAGCTTCCTTGCTATGATCCTCAAAGACAAGTATTAATCTCATTTTACTGGCAAGGCTCACGTTGCCCAAGGCCACGGAATTAGAAACAGGCACAAGATGAATTAAAACCTAAGTCTGTGTTACTCTTGCTCCGATGTTTTTCTGTGTCACGCTCCCACGTTGTGAAAGGTAGTTAGTTAAAGACTTTCCATTTCTGTGTGTCTTTTTAACATAACAGTGTTTGCATGCAAAATATATTCTCAAGGCGGCTGCATGTGACCTTTAAAGTAAAAGAGTGACCATCTATATACCTCCCCGCACAAGTCACTTGCATAATGGCTTTCTATTGCTGATTTAGTTCTGGCGGAACAAAACTGGGCTTGTCAGTCTTCAAAAGCACTGCGAGGGCCTTTGGCAATTGGGAAGAGGTCAAATACACTTTCAAAGTCATAGTTTAACTTGCATTAGAGTCCATGGTTCAATATTAACGTAACTGACTCACTGAAAGAGGTAATGAGTTTAATACCTAACTACCATCCGAGCTAAAACCAGATTGTCCTCATCATTTAAACTCTGCATGTTTTAAAAACCCACCAGTGATGACAGTGGAAATAAATAAAATAAAGTGTGCTAATCATCATTGCACTCCTGGAGAAAACACACAAACAACAAACTCAGCGGTTTTTTTTCTAGAAAGCCTTCTAGATCTGAGTGTATATGGCACACACCATCCATGCTTAGCAAATCTGCATCCCAAGCGCTGTCTTCAATCCAGAGTAAGCAGCAGGATGATAAACATCAATTCTTCAGAACAAAGAGGCAATAGGAGAATCAGGAAGTGGCAAAATATTGTCTGTTAACTCTTTGAAGCTTTTGGGGGCAAGACTTCAGCCACGGGAATTGCTGGAAACAGAAAATGGTCTCCTTGCCCTAGTTTCATTACTGGGGAAAAAAGTTTTTACCAGAAAATTTCCTAGGAAATAAGGCTTCCAATTAATTAGTATCTGCATAGTGCTTTATCTTTCAAAGGTCTTTGTAATTAGGAATTATTAATCTCTTTAAATAAAGACTCCTTTGTCCTTCCCCAAGTAAATGGGTTCCAAGAGTTAGAGGCTGAAGTAGGTCCCAAATCCAGAGCAAACCCTTTGCCATGAACACATTTCTGCAGGTCCAGACTATTCAACAGTGGCTCATTTCCCTTTAACAAATGTGTACTGAAGATTCCCAAATAGTTTTCTAGCCTCAGAGAAGCTACTGATTAAGGGGCATTTAATCTCATGTAATTAATAGCACACAAGAAAATATCTAAATGTTCTCTGTTTCATTACACAGATTCCACAAAGCAAGCATTTAGTCTTTCGCTCATACACATTTTTCTATTTTCTGATATTCCTCCAAAAATTCTCCATCAAATGCCTGAATAGGAGTCTTTAGTTCGTAGATATCAACTGGAATTCATGGAGCTTCATAAACTATCCTCACATCAAGAAGAAGAAACCAGATCTAAATGTTCTGTTCTTAACTGCAAATCTATGAAGGACAGAGGCTAGAAACCAAAACCACTTCCAGAGTCAGCATAGTGAGTTCTTGGGCATTTTTACAGGAAGGTGCAAGAGAGAATTCAATATTGCTCATATAAAGTTGAATTTTCCCTTTAGGTAGCTCTCAACAAATAAAAATGGTTCTCTCTCTTTCTCTCTCTCTTGTTTATGCCTGGAAAAAGAACTCTACTCCTTCACATGCAGCAAATAGTTATGTTATGGTATATTTTTTTCTTTTCCATTTTTCAGGAGTAAAAATAATTTACTGGGGGGAGAACAAAACAATTTTGGCTTCGTCTCTGGGTCTTCCCCCACCTGCTACACATCTTTGTTATTCTATTGGCTTGTGAGACCCCACAACACGTAATGATACAGGAAGACCAGGAGTGAAATCTAATCTCCAGGACATTCCTCGATATCAGGAAGACAGGAAAGTATTAGTTCTAGGAATAATTTTCCTCCAGTGTCTCCAAGAAGCAATTCTCGTTGATAAGTGCCCATAAACAGACATCAGGAGATAATGCTTTCAAGGGAATGAAAGATTAGACCTGCATTTTGGATCTCACCCAAACTTGAATGCTCATAAAAGCAGGAGTCAGGGGGTTCACCAAAATGGGAAACAAAGTCCTGAACGCAGAAGTCTCTGCAATAAAATAATACTTAATTTAAGTCAGAGGTGATTGATTTTGGTTCTGCACGATGGTGAAGCTCATGAAAAAATCAGAAGTTTGAATGAATTCAGTTTGTGACTTGGAATGAGCAAAAAATCTTAAGATCAGATCAAAAGAACAAAAGGGTCAGTTAAATGAAAAAGAGGAGGATTGTGACTGCCTTTTTTGACAAACGATGAGAAAATAACAAAATTACTGCACTCATTTTTGCTGGAAAGAATAGGATGGATATTGTTACAAGGGAATGGAAGAACAAGATAGCAGAGGCATTAGTAAGAAAGCAAACAATTGCTCTTTACTCCACTGAGATTATACCCCTGAGGACTGAAAGAATGTGTTCACGTTATAACACAATCAACTTTTTTCACCTTTTAATAATCACAGAACATAGGAGCCCAACCAAAATATGGGGAAAGATCATGTCTAGAGTTCTTAAGTCTTTTTTTTAAGTGACTTTAAGGAACTATACAAAAGTAAGTTTGATGTTGATCTGCCAAAAATTTCTAGACTTGATGGAAAGATAATGTGTCAGCCACTATAGCTTTAATAACCAATACTCAGACAGTCTGATGGGAACGTGGAGGTGTGGTTATGCCTAACTCAGCTTAGTAAGGGAAGGGACGTTTTCTTAGGGTGATGCCTGAGCTGAGCAGGAGGACTCTCTAGACAGAGTAGGTCAGAAGATAGGAACTCTGTGATGATTGTGCTAAGGGGCCTCACAGCTCCTTCAAGACAGGCAATGAGAGGTAACTACATGGAGAAAACCTCAGTTCAGTCTCTGGTCTTGTTATGGTCAACATTTTACATAGCACTTGACTGAAGATATCCTTACTCAAGCTAGCAGCTCACTTCTCCAATGAATGAGTGCAGCAGGGGCTTGTGGGTATGGTGGGGTAGCCCTCTTCTGGTTAATGCTCTTCAACGGCAGCCCCTTCAGTGCTCTGACTTCCACTAAGTCTTCAGCCTGGTCTTCCCCATGCTGTCCCTACTCCCTGTGCCAGCCACCGGGTCCTTCTTCCCATTCCTCCGGGACTCCAGAGAAAGGGGGTAAGAGTTCATGGGGTAAGAGTTGAGGACGTACAAGGTTTCTTCATCTAAATAAATAGTTGTGTGTCATTAAATAAGAGTCATATATTTCTCATGGATGCTCTTGACTATGGGATGTTTAAGTCCTTCAAAAACATACCCTAATGTTAAGAAAGAAAGACAGGGGTGGGGGGAGGAAGGAAGGAAGGAAGGAAGGAAAAAAAGAGAAGAAAAGAAAAAAGAAAAGGAAAAAGGAAAAGAAAGAAAAGAAAAACATTACCTGTAACTGCCTGCTGTATTTACACACGTGGATCCATTCTGGCAGCCCAAGGGTGTTTCTGAGTAAATCTCACATTCGTTCACATCAACTGAGCACAGAGGACCCTGCATTCATGTAAAGAATGAAGTCAGGTGCCATGGGTCACAGAAGCATCTGGGGCCAATATTCATACGATATGGTTAAGGATTTATATATCCACTGAAGTCCTCAGTCAAGCGAAATACAATCACGCTAATACTAATACTAGTTAGTATCCAGTTATCCTTCCTCTTGAACTCAGATTTGGCCTAAGGGAGCCAAAGAGCTCTTGGTAAAATCATGCCAGTTGCACAAGAAGAATCCTTTTACGAGGGCCTGGGTGGCTCAGTTGGTTAAGTGCCCGACTTCGGCTCAGGTCACGGTCTTGCGGTTCGTGTGTGCAAGTCCCACACTGAGCCCCGCGTTGGGCTCTGTGCTGACAGCTCAGAGCCTGAAGCCTGCTTTGGATTCTGTGTCTCGCTCTCTCTCTGCCCCTCCCCGACATGTGCCCATGCTCTCTCTCTCACTCTCTCTCTGTCTCTTTCTCTCTCTCTCAAAAATAAATAAACATAAAAAAAACAAACTTAGGCAAATCCTTATACAAAGTAATCCTCATGTGACTATGAAGCTATGCCTGGAAATATTCACTTAATTTTTTTTTTTAATGCACATGTCAGGAACATTTTCACCATTAATAGAAAAGGACAAGAATATTTACACAGCTATGTCAAGATTTCTTAGTACTGGGGCGCCTGGGTGGCTCAGTTGGTTGAGCATCGGACTTCAGCTCAGGTCATGCTCTCATGGTTCCTGAGTTTGAGCCCCTAGTTCAGGGTCTCTGCTGTCATCACCGAGCTGGCTTTGGATCCTCTGTCTCCCTCTCTCCTGCCCCTCTCTGCTTCTGAGCTTGAGCACGCATGCATGCTCTCTCTCTCTCTCTCTCTCTCTCTCAAGAAACAATTTTTTTAAAGATTCATTTAGTACTTTCAGTGCTGAACAATTTAAATTGATGCTAGCCAATATATCACGCCCTCCCATGTAGCTATGCAGCCAAGTGATCCCCTCCTTAAGACGGCTTAATGTTCAGTGGGTTATATAATCATGCTCACCACCGTTTGGATTTTGGCATTCTTGGTGTAAGTCATTTGATTCAGGAGACCACAGAATCCTAGAAACTTCGGATGGAGAATGAAACATGTCTGAATGCTTCCAAAGAAACCACTGATGCTGACTCACCAGCATTTTCTTTTTTTTTTTTTTTTTTTTTTTTTTTTTTTAATTTATTTTTGGGACAGAGAGAGACAGAGCATGAACGGGGGAGGGGCAGAGAGAGAGGGAGACACAGAATCGGAAACAGGCTCCAGGCTCCGAGCCATCAGCCCAGAGCCTGACGCGGGGCTCGAACTCACGGACCGCGAGATCGTGACCTGGCTGAAGTCGGACGCTTAACCGACTGCGCCACCCAGGCGCCCCTCACCAGCATTTTCAACCAAAGATGGAGCGACTCACCTCCCACTGTGAGGTACAGATGCAAACAAAGGAATTGTGAAGATTGAGGCAGGTCCCACCATTTTGACAGGGGTTGCTGCTGCAGACCTTTTTGTCCACCGTCTGAAACAAAGACAGGGCAGTCAGCGAGACCATCGTACTCTCAGCAGGCAGCAAAGAAAGGCATGTTTCAGGGCAGGTGCGCGTGTAAAGCACATTCCACTCCTCCTCCAGGGAGACTCAGCCTCCATTACTTTAAAGCAATTACCCAAGTTCTTCTCCGAATCAACTCTCTCATGAAAAACAACAGCAACAACAAAGTGTTTCACCTTTTCAGTCTACGCATGTTCCTTCGCTATTTAGAAGCATTTAGCCAGGGATGGGATGAGGCGCGAGGGGAGAAGATGCTCGCTCTACTCTTTGGAAAAGCATTGTTCACCTGGGAAACATACGTTGGTGGACAAGAGTCAAGATTTCAGACTGGGAATAATAATGGACATTCCTATTGTACTAAGAAAACCAAATGGAAATTCCGGTTCTTTTTTTGTTATTCTTATCTTTGGTACCTCCAGATAAGCATGTGAAATCTGATCATCTTTTGCTGTCACCCGTCCTCCCATGGGTAAAGATGGCTGAACTCTTCTCACCCCGAGTCCCTTTATTTGAAATGCGGGCTTATGTACACCCTCCACTCCTGTGCTCACGTGACGACTTTCAGACCAGAATCACAAACAGACCTGCCTTTGTCTATATAACCTGGAGAATCTTCCCGTATGTCAGCTACCAGTTCCAATCTTGTAAGCTTTGTAATACCTCTGGGGGGCAAGAAAACTTCTTTAGAGAGGACATGCGATTGTGCAAGAAAACCTATTTTATTAACTTCGCCTAATCATAGGCTAATTCTCTAAAAATGGGGCGAAAAATTAAATTTTTAAAAATTAAAGTTTTTAAACAGGGCAAAGTAATTACTACGTTCTTTTTTTATTCAGTGACTCAGAGAAAGTCATGTCTGTTCCCCTCATTTTACAGATGAAACTGAGAGCCAGAGGGTTGCCCACTGACTAAGCACCATTTATAGCCAAACCATCTCTCTCTTCCTTTGTCAAAAGTCAGGTGACCATGCATGTGGGGGTCTCTTTCTGGAGTCTGTTTTCTTTCATTAGTCCATCTATCTTTGTGCCAGGATCACAATTAGCCCTGTTTGTCAGAGGACACTCTTAAGGAAATTAACCACAACTCATTAGAAGTTTGCTGGCATACAAAAGCAACGTTGTCTGCGGCTTTAAAACTCAAAAGCGTATGGGGGCCCAGCAGGAAATGGAATCAGTAAGCAGCCAGGAGGAAGACAATGGGGAACTATGGCTAACTATTGTACCCAGAGAGCGTTGACCTATTAGAATGCATAAAAGGCATTTATATCCAAAAATCATTAAAAAATTCCTCCTGGGGGGTGGGGAAAGGGATACAGTCTGAAGTAATTTGACCATGGCCTCCAGCTCTTGACCTTTCACAGGAATAATGAAGCACTCTAGGAGACTGGAAACTCTAGCACTGTGTCTTCTCGACAGGTATGATTCCTTGCTTGTTTCATTCATTCAACTACTCCCTAAGAAGATAAAGGTTGAGGGGCAATTGATTACCAAGGTCAGGAAGAGAATACATAAGTGAACTTGCCTGCCAAATTTAAAACACCAAAGTAGAGAGCAACACTTGAAGCATCATCACAACAGACCCAGAATATTAGAACAGGGATTCTTTACCTGGAATCTCCTTACTTTATTTTTATTTAAATTTTTTTTTTAACATCTTATTTATTTTTGAGAGAGAGAGAGAGACAGAACACAGTGGGGAGGGGCAGAGAGAGAGGGAGACACAATCCGAAGCAGGTTCTGGGCTCCGAGCTATCAGCACAGAGCCCGATGCCGGGCTTGAACCCACAAACCATGAGCTCATGACCTGAGCCAAAGTCGGATGCTTAACCGACTGAGCCACCCGGCACCCCTGGAATCTCCTTACTTTTATTCAAAAATTTTAATATGGGGACATTCTGTGCATTTCTCTGGGTAGATGGTTGTAGCTCCTATGAAAATCTTAAAAACACCAGCCAACTTCAGAACAGGTGAGAAGTCTAAAATCACAAGGACTAGTTTACAAACATGTACTAGTGAAGTCATGGAAGGGTTGCTCGAAGAAACTGCTCAAATTTAATTACCAGCAAATGTACCTGTAAGAAAGTTTGAAATATTTTGTGATACACCCCAAGCCTCTGAGTTTAATGTTGGAGAAGATGCACAGCCTTTCGACACATCAGCAAGTTGGGTGGTCACACTTACGCCCACATAACATGGTCAAAGAATGACAACGTTAAGAGGCAGAGCACGTGAAATGCTGAACTCAGAAGGTTTCACATGCTCACATGCTTCACATGCCCAGGTACCCGGGGCCCGTCACTTGATGTGACGCTTGGGTTCCTCATCTATGTCCTGGGCGGCATAAACGGCGATGAGAATTGGATCACGGGAAAGAGCCAAGTCCTTGATACGGATCACCTGTCTACCCTCAGGTGAGAACGCCAGCTGCATCAGTGGTACCAGCACATTTCCAGTGAAAGATGTCAGCCAAGTGGTAGTTATGGGACTTACCTGCTGTAGGCTTTGAAATTTTCTCTCCAGATCCGCAAGCTAAGCGGTGAGGAAGAGAAAGCATTGGTTAGCATTTCACATGTGCTACTGTCCCCTGGCCTATTTTCCTAACACCCTCTGCTGGGGGCTCGCTTGGTTTGTCTGTTCCTTTTTTATTGCTTTTCCCCTCCCCATCCCTCTCTCCTCCAGGCTTCCCTCCTTTCTACTCTCTTCCATCATATACATCGTTTTTTTAAGGCATTAAAAAAAAAAAAAGAAGTACAACCCACTGATGAGTTGATTCATTGCTCCTCTGCACACAGTGATGGGATTTTCATAAACGACAGTGATTCATCCACTTCACCAATAAGAAGCTTCTATCAGAGGGGGAGCAAGACTTACTTATGCGACAAGTTCTTGTCACAGCATTGTCAACCTTCTGCCCATCGCTACCTCTACGTCCCCTGTTAGAGCTGTGTCATTTAACCAGAAAGTTCATCATCACAATGCTAAATTTCTAAAGAGGACCCAAAGTTGGTATATCGCCTGCAGAAATGGATGCTTACAAAGTTGAATGAAGGAGAGCTATTTACTCTAATGATGTAGATGTCAGACTTACCTTAGAATTAAGCTGATGGATTTGACTGGAGATATTCTGAGGCAGACTGACAGCACTCCTTTTTAAACTTGTAATATCATCTTTGTTTTTCTGGATCTAATTTTAAAAAGAAAAAGGAGGAGGAGAATGCTTGCCAGCGAAAAGATCATGTGTATGTTACAGATACAAAATTTTTAAAATTTGAGTACTGTTCTATTTTAAACACTAAGATCTTGCCCATCATTATAAAATTCAAAACAATACCATGTATAATAAATTGCAGACTAAAATAGCCATGGCATAATTCCATTTACCCCTTTCAGGAACGACATTATCAAGGTACTTTCCATTTGCATTTTTTCTCATAACAATTTGGAGTGCTTGTTGAGAGGCCTGGAGTGGAATCAGATTGCTTGGATTTGAAATCTTGACTCAGTCATTTACTGGGTGTCCTTGGGCAAGTTGCTGTGCTGCTGAAAGTTTCCTTTACCTCCCTTACAAATGGGGTGATAATAAAGCTGGGGTCTCCTGGGTGGCTCAGTTGGTTAAGAGTCCGACTTTGGCTCGAGTCATGATCTCATGGTTCGTGGGTTTGAGCCCCGCATCAGGCTCTGGGTTGACAGCTCAGAGCCTGGAGCCTGCTAAAGATTCTGTGTCTCCCTCTCTCTCTGCCCCTCCCCCGCTCATACTCTTTGTCTTTCTCTCTCTCAAAAATAAATAAACATTAAAAGAAAAATTTTTAAATAATAAAGCCAAACTCATAGCGTAGTGGTGGGGGGTGGAGGAGGTAATGCACACCAGTGCTGAGCACAATGGATAGCCCATAGAAAGCTCTAAATAATGTCAGCTTTCAACATTACAAAGGATATACTAGCATGATTTACTAAACAATGAACACTGAAAACAGTAAGGCAAGAGAATAATTGACCAATTCTGTTCTCTGGCAGAAGTAAAATGTCACATCCAAACCTTTCTTTGGCCCCTCTCCTTCCTTGATCCTCATGAGAAGGAGTCCCCTGTACCACCCTGTGTACCTTCTCTGGATTAGAGGACATAAACCCACACAATGAGCCACTTCCTACTAGAATTACTCCTGCTCATCATTAACCCTAGGGCATTGTTTCTTCACTAGGACTTATCTCACCTCTGGTTATGTTCCCTGGGCTAAGGATTTAAGGTGTGGATTCATATAGACCTCTTGAATTAAGTGACCATATGCAGATATACAAAATTACTTCAATATATTTCCATTGCCTTACCTGATGTAAACATTCGCCGAGGTCTTCATCATTTAATTTGATTTTTCCCAGGGATCCAGTTCGAAATTCAATGTTTTGAGCAGACCCTGTAAGAAACACTAGATTTCCCTTCTCTGCAGCCATTCGAGGCCTATATAAATCAAACCAGAGAATGCATCAATAATTAGCATATAATTTTACACAACAAAGTTTCTCACTGAATATACATAGACTGTATACACATTTGCCATGTGGTCAACTCAACCACATTCTCCCTGGTCATCTGCCATTTTTTTCCCTGCAAATTTCCTAGAGACACCTACTAATTGCATACTTGCCTTGTTTGCAAAATGCTAAGTGAATAATTTACGTACAAGAAGATAATCCCATACATCAGTCTCAATGTTCTTCCCTATTTGTTTTTAACATCATTGTTTTCCTCAAGAAAAATTACACCTTTGCTTATCTGGCTATTTGTGGAAACTAATGACCCCACTGCCCTACACCCTCAGCAGCAATGATGCACGTGTCTACTTACTGTTGGAGGTCAGTATTTCTTTTCTGTCTCTGCAGCACGAGCTCTCCAACTTCCCCATTTGATTCAGCAAATGTCACCAAAATAACCAAACTCCATAGAAAAGGTGAGGACATATTCCTCACCAACCCTCCTAGGTTGTCAGGTAAGAAGGAAGCCAGTCCAGCCAAGTGTGGGATTTTAGAGAAAGCAAACCAGGCAGATGTACTTTGGCCTGTGGAATATACTGCAACTTTCAGTCCTCTCTTCTTTGCCCTGGAAGGCTGTGTTACTTTTCCTTCCCGAGGGAGGTAAATGATCTTAGATCTTCAGTACTCTTCAACTTGTGAGAGGTCAAAATCTACCTTTAAGTGATGCACAATTTAATCATTATCTGTGTGACCTTTGAGACAGTAACAACTGCTTTGGAAACATCCACTAAAACAATCCTTTCTTCAGAAGCAGCTACCTTTAATAAACACTAAAACAAAGTAGACACCCTTTCAGCAAATGATACTCAAACAACTGGATATCCACACGCAAAAAAAATGAGGTTGGACCATACTTTACACCATATACAAAAACTGACTCAAAATTAATCAAATCCCTAAATACAGGAGCTAATACTCTTAGAAGGAAACAAAGGGGGAAAGCTTCACGAACTTGACTTGGCACTGATTTTTTTTGGATATGACACCAAAAGCAAAGGCAACAACAACAACAAAAAATTGGTAAGTTGGATACTTCAAAATGAAAAAAAAAAAAAAAAACAAAAAACTTTTGTTTCCCAAGGGACACCATCAACACAGTGAAAAGGCAACTCACAGAATGGGAAAAAATATTTACTAGTTATATATATGATAAGAGGCTAATATCCAGAATGCATAAAGAGTTCCCATAACTTAACAAAAACGAAAAATAACCTAGTTTTAAAATGGGTAAAGAAAATAGGCATTTCTCGGAGGAAGATGTACAAATTGCCTAAGAGCACATGAAAAGACGACCAACATCACTATTCATTAGGGAAATGTAAACCAAACCCACAAGGAGACCCTACTTCACAGCCATTACGATGGCTACTACCAAAACAAACAAACAAATAAACAAACAAACAAAAGAAAACAAAAGTCTTGGTGAGGATGTGGAGAAAGCTGAACCCTTGTGTGCTCTTTGTGAGGATGTAAAATGGTGCAATCACTACAAAACAGTATGGCGATTCCTGAAAAAATTAAACAGAATTACCTCGTGATCTAACAATTCCACATCTGGGTATGTACCCAAAATAATTGAAAAAAAAAGAGAGAGAGAGACTCAAAGAGATATTTGTACACCCATGTTTGTAGCAGCTTACTCACAATGGCCAAAATATGGAAGCAACCCAAATGAACACCCACTACAACATGGGTGAACCTTGAGGACATCATGCTAAGTGAAATAAGCCAGACACAAAAGGACAAATACTGTATGATTCCATTGCCACAAAGAACCTCAAGTAGTCAAATGCATAGAGACAGAATGTAGCACGGTGGTTCCCTGGGGTCGGGGGAGGGAAATGGGGAGTTATTGTTTAATGGGTACAGAGTTTCACTTTGGAAAGACGAAAGAAGGTTCTGGAGATGGATGCAGGTGACCATTGCCCAACAACGAGAATGTATGTAATGCCACTGAACTTTAAAAATGATTAAAATGATAAATTTTATGTTATGTAGATTTTACACTTAAAAAGAATTGAAACCAGGGTGCCTGGGTGGCTCAGTTGGTTAAGCATCTGGCTCTTGATTTCACCTCAGGTCATGATCTCACAGTTCATCGGTTCAAGCCCCACATCTGGCTCTGTGCTGATGGTGCAGAGCCGGCTTGAGACTCTCTCTCTTTCTCTCTCTCTCTCTCTCTCTGCCCCTCCTCCACTCATATTCTCTCTCTCTCTCCACGCCCCCATCTCCTCCCCTCTCTCTCCCTCCCTCAAAATAAATAAATAAACTCAAAAAAAATTGTAACCAGAATTAGAAAGATGGAATGGGAATCTGTTGCTATAGGAGAAATAAAAGGCTGCTTTGCATGTAGGCTCATTGTTTTCAAAAATTTAGAAAAAGAGTCTGTGAAAAACTTGGGGGTGCCATCTGAAATTTTAGATAGTATCTACATAAAACTACCCCCTTAAAGAAAGCGGTGTACTTGATACTATGAAGAAACGTAACACTGCTTCACACCTGTTCTATTCAAACATAGCCACAAAAACTAACTGGCAAGATGTTGTTTACTTGAGATGGGTACTGAGGTCACGCAATGAGTTTTCTTGTTATTTTGTTTGTTTTAAGCGAGGGACATAATACAATAAATGGTATCTCCAGTTGAATACGTTCTTTTAAAGTTACATTTGTCCCAATTTTGTTTAAAACCTTCACAACTTGGGGTAGGGGTAGGGGGAAAGCTTGACCTGGTGAAATATTTGTCAACTTAGAACCAGACGAAATAAGACGGGTTCCAATCTTCCAACACAAAGGACATTTCTGTTCCATTGAGCTATGAACATAACTATTTTCATGATTGTATTTTCCTGAAGATCATTGTACTCGGCAAATCTTTTCTTGCAATCGAAAAGGTCTGCAGCATGATCTTGACAAGAACTTCCTGTTTTATAGGATTTTCCTGGGGTACTAATGTGCTTATTATTAAACAGAGTAAAGATAATTTCTTTGCTCCCGATCTGGGCATACAATCCTAATCGTTTCTCACTATAGGAAAACACACACACACAACAAAAACAGAAACAAAACAAGAAAGAAATATCCTCACAAGCTCTGAGTGACTTGGTGAGGGGGAATTTTACGTCCAGCTCACCTACTCAGCTCTAGCTGAGATCAGTAGACAAGTCAGACCATCTGCATATGATGACTTGGGGAAGCAATATAAAAATATAAAAATCAATTGCTGTTTCCACAGCATTCGCATGCATTCTATTTACTTGCCTTATTTGGAATTTCTTCAGGAAAGAGAAATTAAAATAATCTTAGAATCCAAGACCTTCAGACTCAGAAGGTGAATAATCACCCCTCTTCCCTCCCCCAAGGTAAACTTTCTATGGACCTGAAACCCTGTCTTTCATTGACTAGCAAACCTCCCATTTCCTCCCTAATCCAGAATGCATTCCACAAAGCCTAGATGTGCCCTTTACATATTAGCCACACTATAAAAACGACAGGAAAACAAATGAAATACATTGTGGATTCTTCCCTTCACAGTCATATCTAGGGGGACACCATGTGGTTGAAGGGTTACGAACATGGGGTCTGAAGCTCACTCACCTGGGTTCAAGGGCTCCATCGCTTCCTAACCATGTGGCCCTGTTTCTTCATCAGGAGAAAGATAATCATCATAGCACTGGAGGTGTATAAAATGTTTAGCACATTCAGTCTCTTGGCACGTAAATACTTCTCCACTAAATAGAAAGCGCTATTGCCATGTAAATAAATATAATAATACCTCTCCTTCCTCTCCCACCACTTGGGTTTGGGTTCGTTAAAATAAGAAGTGATAGAAGAATTCACAGTCGATTTTAAAATCTTGGGTACAAGGAAAGTCAGTGGGGTCTCATCCCTCCTCTTTTGGAAGAGGATTCCAGAACAGAGACATGCATCGGTGACCTCGAGTGCAGTCTATGGAGTTCGGAGTGTAGCACGCTGTGTGGCGTGCAGCTAATCCACACCCCTCCCAAACCGGCCTCGCGGTCTGGCTTCCCTACCTCTCCCTAGGGCTCCACAGCAATTCTTACAGAAGTCTCACCTCCCTCTTCTCCCTCTTTCTCCCCTGACGGAACCGCCAGAATCCAGTTGTAAGACTCAGAACTGTCTTTGCCTTTCTTCCTCCTTTAACTTCTCCAAGATGTACAACCTTTGTTCTTTCTGTGTGTCATCTGCTTCACCCCCTTCTTCTATTCTGAATCCTCAGTCCCCACCCTTCTAAGTAATTCCCAACACAATGCACAAATGAAAACCCTGTGGTCATCAAAAACGTACGTGGAGGGAAAGCCCAATATGCTAAAATTTCACATGAGGAAAACTGCTGGTTAACAAGGGATCACTGTAGTCAGGACACTGATAAGGACAAAAAAGAAAAACACTAATAGGAAAGAGAATTAACTCTGCCTGGGAAGAGCAATGCAGGTTTCCCTGGAGACCAGCTGTGTCTTACAGAATGAACAGTTCTCCAGGCAAACTAATAGGACTGGGAGTTTCGGACAGAGAAAATGGACACCCAGTTAGAAAAGAAGTCAACTTTTCTAAGTTAGAAAAGAAGTCAACAGGACCAGAGCAGTGTGGGTCTGTGGGAGATGAAATTTCTAAAATGGACCAGAAGTCATATCAAGAAGGACTTTGAAATGTCATTGCAATGAGCCCCATTATTTTAAATAATGACGAATTATGAGAGTGTTTTAGGCAGGAGATTAATTCACATGGTCACGTTTGTATTTAACAAGCATTCCCGCAGAGACAAGTCTCGGACCCAGAGCTAGTGAGGACGATGGTGTACAGTTAAAGAGCCACGAACTGGGAAGGCCCCACTGGATGCACTGGCAGAGAGAGCAGGAAACAGTGCAATAAATATTTAGGAAATAGAAGTACTGGGACAGTTAAGGGGGAGGGGTTGGTGTTCAGGTTTCTTGTTTGAGAAATTGGAAGGACAGAGGTGTTGATAACTGAATAAGAGAGAATAATCAGGGGGATGAGGTTTTGGAGAGAATACCCTGAGTTCAGATTTGGAAGCACAGAGATCTGAGGGACACCTGCCTTGCACTGCTGTCCCACAGCTTCACTCTGCAAGTGGTTTAGTCATCCGCGATGGGTGCAGAGAAGATCGATCCAGAGATGGCCCAAACTACACCCTTGCTACCTACTTAAAGCGTGATCCACAGACCCAGCACAGGTATCAGCCAGGAGCTTGTCAGAAATGCAAAACTCTCAGGTTCATTCTTGGACTCACTGAATCTGAATCTGCATTTTACAAAGATCCTCCTTTCTTCCCCCAGGGGGGTGAGGGCATCTTCACTCAATAAGGAGTCACGTGGTCTCCAAATGCATCTTTATTTCCATTCTCCAATCTATTTCTTAGATTGACCTAGCTTTTCATAACTTTCTTTTCTATTTTCTAATTCTTTATCTTCTTTGGTTCCACGTCGTGAAGAGTTTTTTGGATTTATCTTTAAGATTCTTATTTTAAAAACTTTCCTATTTTTAATTTTAAAAATGCTTTCTTATTCTTGTTTCATGGTTATAATATCTCGTATTACTTGAAAAATATAGTTGCTTTTCTGAAGCTTTCTCCTGTTTACCACATGGTCTCTGGTTTCTCTAAGCTCTTTTTCTCCTATTTGCTTGTTAGGTCTTTCTATTCTGTGTTGGAGGCTTTCCTCAAATACCTATTGATCCTTTTGTGTCCATTTAAATTTAAGCATAAAACACTAAAGAGTGGATGATAAGCTCTGTGTGCATGGATGGTGTTCGTAACCAGTAAGTTTTAGCATGGGGGTGACCAACAGCAACCTGAGGTAATTTCACTGAGGAACTCCAAATGTCCATTTTTGAAGGTATTTTTCCCCTGGGGACATTCACTTTCTTCAGAAAAAAAAAATCCTCTAGCTTTATACAGGGATGAGGAAAGTTGGCGGGAAATTTTACTGCTAAGTGTATAAACTTTATTTAGACCCTTGCTTTCTATCTTTTCTCCAAACCTGGAGAGCACAATGCTACGTTAATGTAATTCTGCTGTTACTTTATATACCGAGGCTCACTTTTCATTCCTACCAGCTTCATCCAAATTCCATTGTTTTATAGTGTTAATAATGCTTAATAAGCACTTACTGCAGACATTATGACATTCTCAGCAATGAGGAAAATTCAAAGAAGTAAAGGTCATGACCTCCTGTAGTTTGTAATACAGGCATATGTACACATCTAGAAAGCTCTAATAGCACAACATTATAAAGATGTGCATGACAACGGGGGACAAAATATATACCAATATGCTATTAGAGAAACAGGATGCACCAAACTGAAAGAGAGGTCCTAAACCTAATCTAGGCAGACTTATAGACATAGTGGTTCTTTCTCTTTTGGAGAAAGGTGGCTGGGTAAAGGTGGGGGCATTGCCTGAGGATCTCAAGTGGCAGGTTGAAAATGTGTGATTTAATCCAGAGAGCTGCTCTTATGTCTTGAGTGAAATAACACTGGTGTGGTATTTCTGGCAGGCCAGCTGAACTTATCTGTGGAGGGCTTGATCAGTGTGGGAGTGAGGAGAGGGGTGAAAAACAGAGGTCTTTGGAAGAAGGGCTAGATTCTCACATCCTGTGTCTCGTTCCCATCTCATTTTATAGCTCCAATCTGCCTTTACTGCATTCTTTGGTCCCTTTTAATTTTCATATCAGTTTAAAAGAAAACACTGTAGAATTAATCTGCATTTTTAGCCATTAATGGAAACACTGGTGAATATAATGATCTCTTGTAACCTTTATGACACTTAACTCATTCTCTTTTTCAGGGACATAACTTTGCTTAAAAGGCACATTTACATATGCTAGTTTTGTGATTTTCTACAAAATTTCAAGGCAATACAATATTGTTCCAATTGTCTATTCAATTTTCATGAAGGATTACATAAAATAATTATGGAAATTGGTGTAAGTTTAAAACCATTCATTTGCTCATTTTATGGGAAATGCATTACCTCCCAGGAAATTACCAAATCCACTACTGTGATGAACTGATCTCTTTGAAAGCAGTGTGGTCTTGACTCAGGGAACATAACCCAGGCATTTGTTCTCCACACTCATTACGATGATGGTTGCAATTATCCTTGAGTAGAATGGGAAAGAATTATGAGTTAATCATTACCATTTGGATAATTCAGGTTTGGCAGAGATTTTCCTAAGAAGGTAGATTTACACATTGTTGAGAGTTCGGAAGACCTCCCTGGGTTTTTTTTTTTTTTTTTCAGATTTTTTAAAAGTATGATAATCCCTACATAACCAGGAAGGATATTACAAGAAAATTCATATCTAGAGGAAGGAATGTAACACAGGACTACAGCTCCAGGGGTGTGAATGACAGAGGTACACACACACACACACACACACACACACACACACATACAATCTACATGCTAACTCAACCTCGTGTCACCTATTCTAGAAAATGTAAAATATGTACTAGGGGCTCTTGTGTCCTCGCGAGATGAGGACTGGTCAAAGATAAGGCACATACCAGAGGCAACATAAATTGCTAGGATTGGTGGCTCCAAAAGCCACTGAGGAAACAACACAGCTTTCTCTACCTCCAAAAGCCTCTACCTACCAGGATTTCAGCACGTCACTGGATTCATCTGAACTTATTTCCATGAAGGTGTGAAGCAGTAACATGGAGGTTACCTTTGGTGAGTACCATGGGTAAACCCTCCTGACGTTCCTTTTCCAAGGTAACCTAAAAAGAACAAAATAAGTTTTCCAATCGGTGACTCCTGAAATTCCCTGAACAAGGCAGCGGAGTGGAAGATTCAGACACCGTGGTTCATACCACTGTCAGAGGAAAATGCCAGATTGCACCAACACTGGACGTGAGGGACGCGTAGGCGGCAATTGCAACTTGCACTGGATCCGATCCTTTGAAAAGGGGGAAATGCAGTTTTGTTACAATATTTTGTGTATGATGGAGGAGGAGAGCAAGTGAGGTGAGCCTGTCACCACTGAGCGGGGGCAGGGAGAAAAAGACGACTTTGGGGACATTGGCACACTACAGAATTCCGCCTCTTGTACTTCTAATCGTGGAGAAGCACACAGAAGCATCTTTCTCTGGCAATGGGAGGCTTTGCTTCATTGATGTGATTTATCATGGGAGGAGTGTTTTCACAAGGCTGATGCCTGACCAAGCACCATCATTCCCAGGAGATTCGTTAATTGAAGTGCCACACAGATCTGTGAGAAGATAACAAAGTGTTGTCATCAGGGCAGGAAGAAGGATGAGATGACCTCACCTCTCGGTCTTTTTCAGTGCCCTTATTCCAAGATCTATAAAAACCAAAGCCTTTGTCCCTTTGTGTGTGTGTGTGTGTGTGTGTGTGTGTGTGTGTGTGTGTGTGTTTTATAGAAGCTTGGGCTATATTTACTACAGAAGTACTGCTAAATCAGGTTTTGTCAACAATTCCTAGACTATGTTTATAGGAGGCATAAACAATTCCCTAGGAGTTTTCTGGTATTAAATACTTTTCATATAAAACCTAATGTGTTTTTCTTATTTAGGCTGACTGAGAGAATGATTCCAAAGATTCCCCAAGTCATCAAAAACCATAATGATTCTGCTGTGAAATGCAGCACACTCATATTCAAGTCAGATTAACTGGACAATTATTTATTAGGGACCCACCATTTGTCAGCAGCTGAGAGAGGTGCTGAGGAAACAGAACAGGTTAAGATGCAGCCTCTGTTTGAGGAGGGGAAGGGGCAGGGGGGAGTCTGGGGAGGAGACTGTATTATGCACCATCAGAATGCAAATGAAGCAGTGAGCAGTGACTTCCAAGCCAGCTTAAAATGACCAGACTCCATGGTTGAGACTTGGAATCAAGTACTGCTTTTGAAATAAAGAAAGTTTTTAATTATAAAAGTAATGTAACTGTACTATATTCAACTTGCAAAGTATAAACCAGAAAACTTAGAAATTCAATTACTCTCTTGTAACCCTTATCTATTACTTGATTGCAGCCTATTTTCAGATGAATCATTTCATAGTTATAATCATAGGATATACATGTATAGACTTGTGTCTTCGCCTTTTTTTTCACATGAGCCTAATCCAGTGTCCCCACCTAGTCTCCTTAACAATAACCGTACAAAGCTGCATAAAGTTATATATACTCATATATTATTTATATACTAAATTCGCATACCATTTTCCCCCTTGCAAAAAGAAAAAAAGAACAAGACAATGTAAACAGTGTGAACAGTTAAAACAACATTTTATCCTCTCACTTATTTAAGATGGTGATTTATAAGTATTTGAAATCTACAATAAGAGAGTAAACTCCATTTCCAGGGCTGTTCTCGTTTCTGTCATATTAGGTTGTTATATTTATTACATGCTTTTGTTTTATGTACTATGTTGCTTTCACAAAGTGGTCTCTTCTTCTGTTGTAGCTTTTTCCTTAAGAAAACTTTTTTATTATGAAAAATACCAAACATATAGAATTACAATAATACATTATATGTTTACCACAACTATATTTAATCTATTTTATTCTTTTGCCATGTTTGCTTAATCTATATGCATGTGTATGTATTTTTTTCTAAACTATGTAAAGGAAGTTGCATATATAACATTTCACCCTTTCATAGTCAACCTGATCTCCTAAGAATAAACCTGCATTCTCCTATAGACTCATGATGCCATTATAACATCCAACAACACTAACAAAAATCTTCCAAAACCGTCTAAAATCCAGTCTAACTCCATATTCAAATTCCTCCAAATGTTCCCAATTTATCTTCAGAGCTTCTTTTAAAACCAGGATTTGATTAAGTCTTTTTAGTATCTTTTAATTCTTCTTTTAAAAGATACTAATGTACAGATACAAACATTGTACAGATGAGAGAGATAGAGAACAAGCAAGGGAGGAGCAGAGAAAGAGGGGCACACAATTCCAAGCAGGCTCCACCGCTGTCAGCACAGAGCCCACATGGGGCTCAAACCCACAAACTGTGAGATCATGACCCAAGCTGAAACCAAGACTCACACTCTTAACTGACTAAGCCACTCAGGCACCTCTAGCATCTTTTAATTCTGAAAAATTTTCTCACCTTTTTTATGATGCCAACTTTTTTTTGGGGGGGGGTGGCAAATTTTAGAATTTATTTATTTTTAAATATAATTTATTGTCACATTAGCTAACATACAGTGTATACAGTGTGCTCTTGGTTTCGGGAGTAGATTCCTATGATTCATAGCTTACATACAACACCCAGTGCTCATCCCAACAAGTGCCCTCCTCAGTGTCCAACACCCATTTTCCCCTCTCCCCCACCCCCATAAACCCTCAGTTTGTTCTCTGTATTTAAGAGTCCCTTATGGTTTTCCTCCCTCTCTGTTTGAAACTATTTTCCCCCTTCCCTTCTCCCATGGTCTTCTGTTAAGTTTCTCAAGTTCCACACATGAGTGAAAATCAATGACATCTGTCTTTCTCTGACGGACTTATTTCACTTAGCATAATACCCTCCAGTTCCATCCACGTTGTTGTAAATGGCAAGATTTCATTCTTTCTCATTGCCAAGTAGTAGTCCATTACACACACACACACACACACACACACCCCACATCTTCTTTATCCATTCATCACCTGATGGATATCTGGGCTCTTCCCATAATTTGGCTATTATTGATAGCGCTGCTATAAACATTGGGGTGTGTGTGCCCCTATGAATCAGCACTCCTGTATCCTTTGGATAAATTCCTAGTAGTGCTATTGCTGGGTCATAGAGTAATTCTATTTTTTATTCACATACCATAAAGTTCACCTTACTTAAGTGTGCAGTTAAATGTTTTTTAGTGTTTTCAGAGTTGTACCATCATCACAACTCCAGAACACTTTCACCACCTCAGAAAGAAATCCTACACCTCTCCATTTCTGCTTCCCCTGGAAGTCACTAATCTACCTTACCTATTCTGGACATTTCATATAGACTGAAATTGTATAACACGTGCTCTTCTGTGTCTGACTTCTCTCACTTAGCATGTTTCCAAAGTGCACAACGTTTTGGCATGTGTCAGGCTTCATTCCTTTTTAAGGCTGAATCCATTGTATGGACAGATATACACACTGTGTTTACTTGTTCAACTGGTAAACATAGAAGTCTGTTCCATCATGAATAATGGCCCTTTGAATAATGGCCCTTATGAATAACGCTATGAACATTCATGTACAAGTTTGTGTATTTTCAATCCTCTGGGGTCATATGGCAGTTCAAGTTTTTGAGGAATTGCCAAACTGGTTTTCAAAGGGGCTCCATCATCACGTAATGTTTGGGTTGGTTTCATCATTGTCTTATTGTTGGCCATTTAGTAGGCTTCCAGTTTTTCTGGGTTTAATATCTTCATTTCTATAGCCTTTTGTCCTCCTGAATTACATCATTAAGGTAGATTTCTCTCGTGATTCTTGTTTTTACCATAATGTTTACTTTCAACCCACCCACATCACTTAATTTGAAGTGAGTTTCTTGTAAATAGCATGTAATTAAATGCTTTTTTTAATCCACTCTGCCAATATCTACATTATAATTAGTGTATTTTCACCCATTATATTTGAGGTAATTATTGATATGGTAGAGCTTGTATGCCATTCAATCACTTTTGTTTGTTTCTTCTGCTTCTCAGTCCTGTTTCCCCTTTCTTGCCTTCCTGTGGGCCAATGAATGTTTTTTAGGATCCCAACTTGATTTAGTTATGGTGTTTTGAGTGCATTCCTTTGTGCAGTTTTTGCAGTGGTCGCTCTGGGTGTTATGATATACACCTATGACTTATCACAGTCTCCTGGTATCAGCATTTTACCACTTCCCACGAAATAAAATCTCACTTCCATTGAGGTCCCTTTACCTTCCCTTTTAAATATCGTCTTGCGTGTCAGATGGAATTACAATTTTTGCTTCAATTATCAAATGTGATTCATAAAACCCATGAGTGGCATGTTTATTGTATGTATTCCTAATTCTATTCTTTCCATTGTTCTTCCTTTCTGATGCTCCAAGCTGCCGTTTATCATTTCCTTTCTGTTTGAAAAACCCCATTAGCCATTTTTACGGGTAGGTTTGCTAGCAAAAAATTCCTTCAGTTTTGCTTCACTTGAAAATATCATTATTTCCCTCTTCATTCTTGCAGGATAGTTGGGAGGGGTATAGAATTTGCACGGACAGTTCTTTCTTTTCTTCCAGAACTAGAAAATGTTGTGCCACCTCCTTCTGGCCCCCATGGTATCTGGTGAAAATCTGCTGTCATTCAAACTGTGTTCCCCCTTTATTAATATGTCACTTCTCTCTGGCTGCTTTTGATTTTTCTTTCTTTGTTTTTAGTTTTCTTGTGTTTTAATTATGATGTATCTTGGCATGGATTTCTTTAAATTTATTCTATTTGGTTCACTCAGCTTATTGAACTTTCACAATTGTATCTTTTGCTAAATTTGAGACATTTCCATCCATTTTTTCTTTGCATATTCTCCCAGCTCTATTCTTTTTTCTCCTCTACCTCTGGGACTTCAAATATACGAAAGTTGACACTTTTGTTATTGTCCCACCGATCACAGAGGTTCATTCCCCACCCCCTACAATCTTTCTTCTGTTATTCAGATTGAATAAACTCTATTGGTTTATTTCCAAGCTACTGATTTAATCTTCTGTCATTTCTACTGTACCATTCATTAAGTTTATTTTGGTTATTGTATTTTTCAGTTATATAATCACCATTATTTCTTTTTCTAAAAATTGGGATATAACACACACATCATTGTGATTCTTTTATTAACTTTTAAAAACTTTTTGCTACCTATTTCTTCACTGAAGCCTTTCTATTTTTTGTTCCACGAGAATTTGTAATTATTTGTAGAGGCATTTTTATGATGGCTGCTTTAAAATCCTTGTCAGATAATTCCAACATCTGATTCATTTTGGTGGTGTCATAAGTTTACATTCAACTTGTGATTTTATTTGTTCTTGATATGACAAATAATTTTGGATTGCGTCCTGTATATTTTGTCTATTATGTTAGGAGACTCTGGGTCTTATTTTCATCTTTTATTTTAGCAAGCAGCTACTCTGTTTATGTTTAGCATGCAGATCTTGGCCTACTTTTTGGTTTATGGTTCCAATGGCAGTTTAACTTTCAGAGCGTTTTGGTCTGCTTGGTTTATCTGTACCACTGGGGCTCTATGTGGTCCTCGGCAGTCCTACATTAGGGGGAAGAAGTTCTCACCAGGCCAACTCACTGGCACCTATAGGTTAAGGTAAGGAGCCTCCTGTCCATGGTGATGAAAAGGATTCCTGGATCAGGCCTTTTGGGGTGGGATCCCTTTGCCAGTGTCCTCTGGCTGTCCAGTGTCTCAGTAAGTGAAATGAATCTCAGGCATTCCAGAAAAGTAGAGTGCTTCCCCTGGACACTTGTCAGTGGGGATCCCTATATATTGCACTTGCTGGTGATATCAGACTCACCTGGTGTTGGCAGCAGGACCCCAGTTCCATCTGGGATAGGAATGAGCCATGCCGGGTTCCCACGTGAGGTTCGGAGTCAGGAAGCACCCAACTTGGATCACCTCCTTCTGTTGGATGGGAGACTGTAAGACATCCTGCAACCATGTTCCCTTGCCAGTCTTGGGATTACCTAGCTGGTTTGTTTTCTCTTCCCTCCTTTAAGAGTTCTCTTTCTGATGCCTCTTGCATTATTTTATAAACATACTTACCCAGAATTGATCACTGTACTTAGGAAGGAGCAAAGAGAAATGAGCCTGCCCTCTTGTCCAGACAAGAAGTCAGAATACAATACATATTTGTTTAAATTTCTATCTGCACATCTTCCTCAAAAGCCAAAAGATCAAGCCCTATCCTAGAATTGTTTTTTAAATCATGTGTTCCAAAGTTGAGTAAATTTGGCTATTCCCCTAAGTATGGAGGAAGTGGCAGTAACAGAAATAGTTCTCAGGAGAGTGACTCTGTTTAAATTCCACAGTGTGACGGCCTTTAGACAGCTTCTATATCAGTCCAGTATGGTGGCCATAGTCACTTAGGGCTCGCTGTGTGCCAGGTACCATTTTAGTCCCTGGAAAGGTAGCAGTGGAAAAGAAAAATCAAAAACCCCTGCCCTCCTGGAAGTCTACATTCTCCAAAACATGGGATATTTTTCACTTAAAACAAATTCGAATCACCGCAACTATCCAGCTCATTGTCTAATCATCTGTAGCATGAGATTTTTGAACAGAAAAGTCAACTTATATCTACTATCTAAGGACTCTCACATTCCATCAGGTATTTTCAATCATTTGTGTGTGTGACATTTAATTGTACTTGTGTAAGGAACTGAGTAAAATAACAACTATCTTACTAAAAGTGATATTCATGCTAGATCAAATTCAGAAGGCTGAAATTTGCTCAATGTCCAAGTGTTGACTCAAGCATACAAATCTGGTTGCAAACGGGCATGTGTGTCTTTAAGTTTCAAAGTGACTTCTTCTGTTTTCCTAAAGTGAATCATTGTGCAGGGAAGGCCTTCTTAGGAAGACTACTTTATTAACCGAAGCTGATAAATGGAAATAGAGTGAGAGAAAAGGTGATGATGACCTTGGGTGATGAGATTTGAATTTGGGAGACTGGGAGAGAAGCAGTGTGGTGTCATGATGAGGAATATTGAAATTAATCATGAGTGGAACTGATTTTTAAATGGAGGACGATTCACTGTTTTCAAATATGCTAAGTTTGATGTGACAGAAAGATACTCAAGTTAAAAATATCCCAGCACAAAAATTCTAGAACAGGGCTGAGGAACAATATCAGATCTGGAGTTACCTGGGTATCATGGGCAAAAAAACCCAGAAGTTGTAGGAAAGGGTGAGACCTTAGAAAAAATGGCTTGGATGGTAAAGGGTAGGGAGGCCTGAGGACTGAATCTTCAGTAATGGATAAGAATTCAACTCCAGACCTCTGCTCTCCCCTCTCTCTTTAGACTCTTCAGGTGATCTCATCTGATTATAGAGCCAACTTGGCTAAATAAACATGTTCCCTACTTGCGCGCTTATAATTTAAATCTGCCCTGATATGAATAGGCATAAAGGTGCAAACAAAATAAAATACAGAGCAAATCCTTGAAGTAAACAATGGAACCGTGCTATGTACGAGCAAAGAAATGAGAACATCCCAGAGCTATGCAGAAGAGCTCTTTGGGAAAATTACCTTCCTATCTTCTCCTTTGTGAAAATTTCTATCTAGGTTCATATTAGTAGGAAAAATAAGTTTGAGAAAGCTTTAGGAATCAGGTACAGCATACTTGAGAGAGAGCTCTCAGTGCTGGATGTAGTTGAAAATAAGACTCAGAACCTCTGGTGACTACAACAAATTTATTTTAGTAGTTTGGGAATCAGAAAGCAAAAAAATTCTCTGCACAGGTTCATATTTACTGAACAAATACATTTAAAAAGGAATAAACTCACAAATCAAGACAAAAATAGTGAAATTGTTTGGGTCATGGTTGCAAATGATTTTGAAGAACATGACCATCTTAGTGTAAAATGTTCTTAGAAGTCCTAAAGAGAGAAACAGACACATAGAGGTTAGGACAATGTTTTTGTTTTTGTTTTTAAAACTGAAGGTTTAAATTTTCAGTAGCAAAGTAAAGGAATGACAGGAGAGGACAGGAAAGGAAAAAATGGGCTGACAGCTTGACTAGTATAAACTGAAGTTGAGGAACTTGTGTACGATTCTTACTGCTTTTCAATAAAACGTGCAAAGGGGCATATCTAGATATCTGGGTGAGTCTGCTGAATGGAGAAAGAGGATTGGACGGGAAGTGGATCCAAGAAAAACAAATGTTAAGAAGTTGACAGGAGAGTTGTCTGCGGTGCACTTTGACACTGGAAGCTGAGAGGGAGAGAGTTCTGGTCCAGGAACGTTGAAAGGCTGTCTTGAAAAATTACATGAGTTCACAGGCTATAAGAAAACTGCTGAGACCATATGACCCTCACTCAATTTCAAAGTCCAAAGCTATCTGTAAATCAGTCTACAACTTGTGACCTAAAAGACTTGTAGTTCCAAGCTGAAGGCCAAATTATGAAAAGTTAGCCTTCTTTTCAATAACATAACAACCTGAGGAAAACACACTTTAACTACTTTGTCTATATGGGCTTCAAATTAGATCCTTATGACGTTATCTTGGCTTATTTGGGAACTTCTTGATTCTCAATTCTGATTTTAAACTATAAATGTATCCCCTCCACCCCCCTCATTATGAGATTTGTAATAAGGTTTGTCTTTAAACACATGTACATAATGTAGACGTGAACACTGATACATATACACATTGGCCTATATCCATATTTATCTATGAGTTTTTCTGAAGAAATGGTGGTGAGGAATGACTTTTTTTATTTAAATGTGATAAGATGTACATAACATAAAATTTGCCATTTTAAGGATTTTTAAGGATACAGTTCGGTGGCATTAAGTACATTTCCATTGGTGTGCAACCACCACCATTAAGCATCTCCAGAACTTTTTTACCACCCCAAACAGAACTCTGTACCCATTCAATGCTAACTCTTATTCCCCAGGTACCCCGAACCTTGGTAACTCTTAGTTTACTTTCTATCTCTATGAACTTGATTCTTTTACATACCCCATGTAACTGGAATTATAGAAAACTTGTCCCTTTGTGTCTGGCTTCTTTCACCGACCATAATGTCCTCAAGGGTCATCCATGTTGCTGCATGTATCAGAATTTCTTTGTTTTCATGGCTGAATAATATTCCACTGTATGTATACACTATATTTGGTTTATCCAGTCTTCACCCAAGTATGTTGGCTCTTTCCTCTTTTTGGTTATTGTGAATAATGGTGCTATGAACATTAGTATACAAATATCTGTTCGAGTCCTTACTTTCAATCCTTTTGGGCATATAGTTAGAAGTGAAATTGTTAGATCATAAGGTTAATTCTAGGTTTAATTTTTTGAAGGAATCATCATCTATTTTCTACAGTGGCTCACCATTTTACATTTCTACCAGCAATGCACAGGGTTCTGATTTCTCCACGTCTAAATGATTGTCTTTTAAGAATAAAAATATTCTGTCTGCTGTCAGCACAGAGCCTGCTTCAGATCCTCTGTCCCCCTCTTTCTCTGTCCCTCTCCTGCTTATGTGCACTCTCTCTCTCAAAAATAAATGAACATTTTTTTAAAAAAGAATAAAAATATTTTTTATTTTGTGATACAATTTCTGGTCTTATTTCTTTTCATTTCTCTTCTTTTTGTCACTTGCTTTTATCACTGAAATAAAACCACAGGGTTTATAATACAAACAGTCTGATAAGAAACCGTAATTCCAAGAAGTCTGAGAGAGAAAGAGAAAGTTTAAAAAGCTAATTCACAGAACAGTCATATAAAATGGGGTCGGAGAGCAGAATTTCCTCCCTAAAATCTGAATGCCACACTACATTCCCTAGAATGTGATGCAAATTCAACTTACAACAACAAGCTAAGAAGGAAGACAAAAGCAAGTTCTGATGACAGCAAAGTAAAAGAAAATATTTATAAATAAAGAACGGACAATGAAGTTTCGCATTTTACATGGAGGTAGAATTAAAGATAATTGGATAATGTTTACCTACATTTTCTGTAGCTTCCTGATGGGGACATAATCAAGAATTTAGGATTATTTTTTCTGACACTTTCTTCAGACGGCTGTATAACACTCATAATTTGGTCTAAAACATTATATGCATTTGTTTAGATATAATTAAGAAATGTTTAAAGGATGGAATTCAGTAAAACATTCAATATTTGAAACAGGCCAGAATTAGAAGCATCATTTTAAAATCAGGAATAATCAATCTGACAATAAAATAAAATAAAATAAAAATAAAATGATAGGATTCATAAAGCAATTTGTTTAAGCAACATACAAAAACATAATTTCTCAGGTTCACTATACTATGTCTATCATGACACTTTGTAAAATATTCATGTAGATATTCAAACTCCAATGTTCCTAAATTTCTATATACCATAATGTTATAAAGAGAATATTTTACATGTATGTTTAGCAATTTCACATGAAAATATATTCTTGTAAAGCATAATAGCAATTTTTGCTTTACAAAATACAGTAATATAAATTTTTTAAAAGTCAGCATTTTTATGATAAATCCAAATTTCTTTTTAAAGAGAGATAAAGAGAGTTTAGTAAAATTTCATCAAAATCAATTCAAAATAGAATTTCAGAATTACTACCTGGATATGAATAAATAATGTGACCATCTTTCAGAGTTATTTTTAAATTATTCATATAGGATTTTGATTAGTTTAGCTACTACATGCACATTGAGACTATTTCCAAGTAGACGATAACGCTGTTTCACTGTTATCTTCTCAGGAAATCCTAGAAAAGAGAGATAATAATTTACAAGACAATCATTTATAATACTAACTTCCAGAGACAAAAGGATGCATCCTTGAGTAGGAGCACAGTGGTCATTCACATAAATAAGTCCCTAAGGTCTCCACGAAGTTCAATAAAGAAATTAGAATCTGAAGCCAAAAATATTATCTAAAATTACAATGCCTACACCACGTGATATTATCATATCACATAACATATATTATGCTCAGTGCACACATAATTGCACACATACCCTCCACAAAACTCACAGAAATCTGTATATTAACACACTTTAGGAAAAACTGTGGCTACCATTATTTCACAGTTGTTTTCCTTTAGTTAAAAACAGCTTTATGGAGATAAAATTCACCCTTTTAAAATATACAAGTCAATGGTTTTTAGGACAGTCACAGAATTTTGCATACATCTCCACTATTTAATTCCAGAATATGTTTAGTGCCTCACAAAGAATGTGGCCCACAGCTAATAATATACTCAAAAGTAAAAAGCTAAACATTTTCCTCTAAGATCAGGAATAAGACAAGGATGCCCACTTTTGCCACTTTTATTCAACAAAGTATTGGAAGTCTTACCCAGAGCAATTAGGGAAAGAAAAAGAAGTAACAGGCATCCAAATTGCAAAAGAAAAAGTAAAACTGTCACAATTTGCCGATGACATATTATACACAAACCCCCCAAAGACTCGAAAAAGCTGTTAGCACAAATACATGAATTCAGTGAAGCTTCAGGATACAAAGTTAATATACAAAGATCTGTTGTGTTTCTACACACTAACAATAAGCTATCAGAAAGAGAAATTAAGAACACAATCCCATTTACAATCCCATAAAAAAGAACAAAATACCTACGAATAAATTTGATCAAGAAGGTAAAAGTTCTGTATGCTAAAAACTGCAAGACACCAAAGAAAGAAATGAGACACAAATAAATGGAAAGATATCTTGTGCTCATGGATTGGAAGAATTATTATTAAAATGCCCAGTATCCAAAGCAATCTACACAGTCAATGCAATACCTATCAAAATTCCAAGGGCATTTTTGACAAAAACAGAATACACAATCCTAGAATTCATATGAAACCACAAAAGATCCCAAACAGCCAAAGCAATCTTGTAAAAGAAGAACAAAGCTGGAAGCATCATGTTCTGATATACAAAAATTAACTCAAAATGGACTGAAGACTAGAATGTAAGAACTGACACCATAGAACCCCTAAAAGAAAACAGGCAGTAAGCTCCTTGACATCAGTCTTGGCGACAATTTTTTTGAATCTAACTCCAAAAGCAAAGTCAAAAAAGCAAAACTATACACGTGGGACTATATCAAACTAAAAACCTTTTACACATCAAAGAAAATCATCAACAAAATGAAAAGGCAACCTACAGAATGGGAGAAAACACTTGCAAATCATATATCTGATAAGGGGTTAATATCCAAAATATATTGAGGGCATGTATATTAATTAGTGCAGCCGCTATGGAAAACAGCATGGAGGTTCCCCAATGAATTAAAAATAGAACTACCATATGATCCAGCGACTCTACTTCTGGGTATTTATGGGATAAAAATGAAAACACTAATTTGAAAAGATGTATGCACCCCCATGTTCACTGCAACATTATTCACAATAGCCAAGATATGGAAAGAACCTACACACACACACACACACACACACACACACACACACACACACACACACACGAATTATTATTCAGCCATAAAAAAGGAATGAAATATCACCATTTGCAACAATACAGGTGGACCTTGAGGACATTATACCAAGTGAAGTAAGTCAGAGAGAAAAGGACAAACACTCTATGATCTCACTTATAATGTGGAATCTAAGAAACAAAGCAAGCAAAGAAAAAAAATATCCCTCACAGATACAGAGAATAGACTGGTGGTTGGGGGGAGTGGCTAAATGGGTGAAAGAGGTCAAAAGGTATAAACTTCCAGCTATAAAATAAACAAGTCATGGGAATGTCATTTACAGCATGGTGGAGACTACAGTTACTAATACTATATTGTGTATTTGAAAGTTACTAATAGGTCTTAAAAGTCCTCATCACAAACAAAAAATATTTGTAACTATGTCTGATATATGGCAATGGATGTCAACCACACTTTTTGTGGTGATCATTTCTCAATGTATACAAATATCAAATCATCCCATTGTATACCCAAAGGTATTATAATGTTACATCTTGATTATACTTCAATTTTTTTTTAAAAAGGAAAGCTGGTATCCATTAGCAATCACTCCCCAGCTCCCCTCCCTGCCCCTGAAGCACTAATCTACTTTCTGTATCTATGGATTTGCCTATTCTGGACATTCCATATAAATGGAACCATACAATATGTTGTCTTTTGTTTCTGGCTTCTTTCACTTAGCATATTTTCAAGGTTCATTCATTCATCACAACATGATGTAGCGATACTCCATCCTCTTTTTAACTAAATAATATTCTATCGCACGGATATGCCACATTTTATTTATCCACTTATCCATTGATAGATATTGGGTTGTTTCTACTTTTTGAGTATGAATTATTCTCTTGTATACATTTTTGTGGAGACATGTGTTTTCAGTTCTCTTGGATATATACCTAGGGGTGAAAATGCTGACTCGTACAGTAACTCTATGTCTAACATTTGAGGACTTGCACACTGTTCTTCAGAGCAGCTGTACCATTTTATATTCCCACCAGCAGTGTACAAGGGATCTGATTTCACCACATCTTTACCAACACTGTTATTGTTTGTCTTTTTGTGAAGTGGTATCTTATTGTGGTTTTGATTTACATTTCCTTAATAACTAATGATGCTGAACATCTTTTCATGTGCTTATTGGCCATCTGTCTATCTTCTTTGGAAAATATTCAAATCCTTTGCCCATTTTTTAATTGGATTATTTCTTTTTATTGTTGAGTTATAAGAGTTCTTTATATATTCTGGATACAAGTCCCTCACAGTTGTTTTTTATATTCTGCTTCCACAAATGGGCTTTCTCACATTGGACTTCTATTTTGCTACATTCTTTTTCAAAACAAATGGCCCATACATACAACATTTGCTAGAACAGAACCTTGCAAGTATCAACATAAAAGACTGTCCGTGAAGTATACCCTATAAGGTTAGTTACAATTTTCATATTCAGTATCCTCTGGCACAGCAATTAAATAAAGGAAAGGCAATTTAGATAATAAGATGAAGGAAATAATTAAAAAGTATTAAGAAAAGCAAAATACATATTTTGTGAGGACCAGAAGGTAGAGTTGACTGTGATAAAATTGCTTCATCGACACTTTACATTATACTTACTGCAATAAAATAAGTGGTCACATAAAAAAATTACATATGCAATTGAGCAAGATCATAAAATTGCCATTATAAAGATAATATGTCTTAGGCAAGCGCATTAGTCATCTAAAAAATTATTTCATTCAAATGAGCCAAAGATGCAACAGACTTTTAGAATATCCCAGGGATGACCTCGTGTAATATTAAGATTATATCACAGGGCAAGAAATGTTTGAAAGCAAACAAGCGAGATTTGTAAAAATGACATATATGTAAGGGTGCTTGTGTGTTTTATATACAGATACAGCTTTTTTTAAATTAAAAGGTGACTTTTTAGAAACTGAGGTACACCAAAAAGAATGATGCTCAAAAACACAGAAACATAGCATTAACAAGGTCAAGATAGCAGCTTCCATTCTGTAAGTGTAGGTTAGTGTCCGCTTCCCAAGCTCACTATCTCACGAGTGCATACCGCTAGTGACAAAGAAAACCAGCACACGATGTACGAAAGGATCGATGCAAAACCCTCGTTAACAGTGCAGCTCAAACAACGCCCATTTCAGATTCAGACTCGAAAATGTTGGAAGCACACGGGAAGGACATTTCTGTCACAGTGCTGCTCAGGGGTGACGTCAGGTCAATCCTGATCATACAAATATATCACATATTTTAAAAGAAGGTGAAGTAATTTAAAGACTGTTATGTATGCGCATTTGCAGAGAGCTTTGAAAAATTCTAACTTACATATGTGAAATTTTCAAATGAGAAGTATTTATGAAGTAAAGGCTATGAAAGCAAATAAATGTCCATTGTTTTACAAATAAAAGCTGACATTTGAATTTGACGTTGTATGTCAGAAAGCGTGTAAGCATTTTACACGTTACCTCATTTAACTGTCACTAGGACCCTCTGACCCTGGCGCTGTGATGACCCCCACTCCACACATGTGTAAACTAAAGCAGGGAGGGGTTGAGGTGCAGCTAGGACTCAAACTTGGCCAGTCTGACTCTGGGGTCCCTGCTGCCTTTCAGTGTTACCACAGTGACTGCTACTACTGAAAGAAACGAGCACTCAAAACGTAGGAATTTGTTATTAGACACTCAAGTTCTTTTCTCTCTTTAGTACTATGGAAAGTACCTTTGATTGTTTATCCTAAAAAAGAAAAAAAATAGTAAGCAAATGAGCAGACTGGGAATTAATTTCTTGAGTCCAATTCTCAGCTCTTTATTTGTTTTATGATGTTCTCACTTTACTGTGTGATGTAGACTAAGACAAGGAAAGTTTGTGTTTTCCTTAAATAACACTCCCCAGGATATTTGTGACTGAATGAGATCACCAAGAAAAAGGCAGAGAGTTACAAAATAAACCTGGTTGCCGTGACTACCCTTCAAGAACCAATTACCAAGAGGACAGTCAAATTATATAGTCAGTTTCTTCCCAACGTACAGAAGGATGTGCTCCAAAACCTCATCTGTAAATCCACCATTTAGAATTTAAAACATGACCTATTTAACCCGTCATCTGCTTCAAAAATAGTACTGTATTAATATTACAACAATACTGGATTTAGACAAGTTCCACTTTTCTGCTTTCAAACTCCCAGAGTTATCAAAAACACACTGTGTCCTCGTGTAGTCCTGGAACACGTTAGGGAGGTCTGTCTCTCTCTGGTCGGCGCGAGCCAGGTACTGGGAACACAGCCACCCCAGCCTAAGACACTGATGGTGTCAGTATGGCCGAGAGCACAGGCACCAAGAAAGTGGGATCAGGGATGGGGCAGGGACTCTGCAAAGCCAAAGCAAAGACAACGTGTCCAGTCTCTTAACAGCATCCATCCCTGGATTTCCTGGACTACGAAGGAGCTAGGACTTTGTCTTTCTCACTCTGTATCTGCATTTTTGTTCTTGAGATTCCCTGCTTTAGTTTAGACTCCGTAATCTTTGGTCGCTTCTGGCAGCTGTGCTCCTGACCCACCCTTTCTTTCCATGAGGAAGACTCCTTCTTAGACCACCTCTCCACCTTCTTGTTTCTCTCCTTATAGGGAGGACAAAAGGTACATAACCGATAAGAATGTATCTCTGAGAAGAAATACAAATACACTTACCACCAAGAAAACAAATTCCTCAGCCACCTTTTAATTTCTTCACAAAAAGGACAAACCTACACATTATTTCACAAGATCTATGTGGGGTTATTAGAACAGGACCTCTGGTATCAAGAAAGTAAGTTGGAGAAGGACATGCTATTAACAACCATCGGTGGGGAGAGGTGAGGAATTGCAAATTTGGCCTTTCTCCCCTGAAAACCACTTGGGACCATGACTGGAGTAAAGGGAGAGAGAATGGAGCCTGAAAGGAAGGGTCTGAGGCAGGTTATGAACAGAAGCAGAAAGAGGAGGGAAGGAAAATGTCAAAAATGGCCCCATCAGGAAAGGAAGAAGGTTTCTTACGTCCATCTGTCTGGGCAAGGGTCTATTCATCAAATACACACAAGAGTCCTTGATGAATTCTGGGACCTTAAACGAAAGCTGGGGTCTGTGTATCTCACATACCGAAGTCTGGAGGAAATCCAAGGAGATTTGCTATTTCTTTAGGAGTGAAATACCGAAGTTTAAGCATTGATAATTTTGTTATCTTTTCTTCTTGTGACAAATTGGTGAGGGATTTGTAGACATTCTCAATCTGTAAGAAAACAGCCAGGATAACTGATAAAGTAGAGTGCAAGCAGATTTGTTAAGATAAGATCATCTCTTGTGATTCAGTTTAAAAAGGATGAACATACATGTATGTATTGTATGTGCTACAATACACGGGAGCAAAACGCACAGGGCAAAACATCCCCTGCAATAAACTCTATAAATGCTTCATCAATGGCAATGTAAACTTTGAAATCGTAATGTTTAAAACTGAAAAGCTTAATGTTGAACAAATCAGGAAACACTCAGTTTACCTGTCATTTTTGAGCCCTCAAAAATGAAACCGTAAGAAATAAACAATGGCAATAAGACGTGAAGAAATACAGTGAAAGATAAGAAGAAACCTGATCAACCAAGGAAATCAGGTTCACAATGCTAATAAGTGGATCATTAAAATGTTCAATGTTTATGATCAATTTCATCAAATTAAGATATTTTCTTAAAATGATAAAATATACTTGGTAAATTTAACTTCTCAGATTCATTCATTTGCCTCTGATAGGATTTTTACCATGGGTAAATTGTACTAATGGGAAGTTCAAATCAGGATAAAAGAAGATAATGTGATTTCAGTCCAAAATTATGCAAAAATATAAGGTATTTTTGCTGTAAGTATATCAAGCTTGTTTGTTTTTAAACTATCTTTTTTTTAAGTTTATTTATTTATTTTGAGGGAGCAAGAGAGAGAGAGTGAATGAGCAGAGGAGGGGCAGACAGAGAAAGGGAGAGAATCCACACTGTCAGCACAGATGCCAACATGGGGCTCGATCTCACAAACCACGAGGTCATGACCTGAGCTGAAATCAAGGGGCAGATGCTTAACCGACAGAGCCACCCAGGAGCCCCTCAAGCTTGTTTTCAACCATGATGCCATGAAGAGTTTACAAGTGAAGTATTAACGAAGAGTCTTGCTGAGATGTAGATTTCTGTCCCTAAAAGGCAGTTTTATAATGTGTGATCCAACGAAAGCCTCCAATATTAAGATATTTGTGCATAATTTTAGAGAACATTAACTACTGTATGCTGCATTTCAATTTACTCCTTATGGAATAAAAAGAATACCAGAGGTAAGAATAATAACAGAGAAAGTGAAACAAAATATTCTTTGTACATAAACTCATCTAGCAACGAGAAACAAAAAAGATTTATCCTATAGTAAAGAATTATTATATACACTATATTATATGAAAATATGAATAAATAACATGTATATTAATTCTGAATTAGACATGTAAAATTACTTTAATATTCTCAGATCTTAAGTCTTAAACATAGTTTTCAAGTATTTTAGCTCTAAAGCATATACGATACCTGCACGTCCTCTGAGGTCTGCAACACAGATCCTGTCCCTTCTATGTAGCTTCCATAACTGAAAGATTAATATGTATGTTATGTAGCATCTGATGTATTTGTTAATGTGAAATTTCTTAAATATTTCTTGAATGAATTAATCAATCTAAATAGTTACATCCTTCTGAAATTGTCTGAAACACATCAACATACTTTGTAAGTGAAAAGTTGCCAGATGAGACACAAGATAATTCTATTTAAATTTCTCAGACACTAAATTTGGCATAGTTTTTTGACTTGTGCAAAAACAACGTTGAGTCATGCATTATTACCATTTCTTTGTATTACCTGTCAATTTCTTACTGTTCATCATAGAAAGCATGAATTTGTTAGGACTTTATATCCAAAGGCTATTCAGTATCGACACTCCTGGCACGTTAAACCAAATGTTATGTAGGTGAAAACAAATTGTCACTATTTCTCCTAACGCCTGAACCATCACTGCTCCTCATGAGCTGGAAACCACACTCTCCAAGACCACGACAAACACAGGCCCACTGAATGTGCGTCTCCCTCTCACTGTTAACGCAGGTTTGCACTCTTTTTCATACAACAAAGAGACCACTGTATAAGAAACTGTATTAAAAGTACAAAACCCTACAGAAATGCAAGATAATAGTAATATTTCTTCCCCCAAAGTCACTGCCAAGCTAGCTGCTTAAAATATTATCATTACTTTTTTCCCTAATAGATAAAGTGAGAGAAAGTTACACCAGGAAGAATATTTTTGCAAATCTGTGTTCTCACATATCATGTATGTGTGTGTGTGTAGATAGATAGAAAGAAAAATGTTTATACTATTTACACTAAAAAAATACATTTATATTAAGGCTTCCTTTATACCATCTTTATAATTACAAACGAATTTCAAGGTTGTTTTTTATTACCAAATTGATAAGTCTTGTCTTATCGGACTTGGAAACAGACAACAGCTGAGTACAGTCTTTGAAGGCAATGGAAAGTAATAAACCTGTGCCCCTGGAAGTCCAAGGGCAGAGCACGATAAAAATCAGAATAAATCTGGTATGGTTTTATCAGGAGCAGAGTGTGCATGAAAGCTAGCTAGCTAGTGGGTGAAAAGAGAAGGCCTCAAGTTTAGAGATAGGGGTCTTTTACAAAATTTTCTGGAAAGGCCTAATTTTCCCCTTCTTTGTAGGTTTTAAAACATTGATGAAAAATATTTTAACATTCAAAAAATAACCCAAAGGTAACCAATAAAAGACACTGTGATATATATACCATGAGAATAGAAAGTTCTTTATGTACTCATGTGTAATAATATCCAATTTATATCGCATAATGAAAAAAGTACATAATAATAGATATAGTATGTTACCATTTACTTAATAAGGTGGTAAAAATATACAAGTATATTTAAATACACCCTCATACATAATACCTTGGGAAGATTAGACAGCAAATTGAAATCACTAATTTCCTGCATGTAGGCAGGAAAACTGGATAAGCAAGAGATAGAGAAAGGAATTTCACAATCTTTGTACCTTTTGAATTTGGAACCATAAAAATATATTACTTATTTTAAAAACTGAAATTTAAATATGCTCTAATGTGCATTAGATGATTTAACTTTATTTCTTGATATTAAAATTTAATGTCTTCTTATACATTTGATCATGATAGTGGACATAAATTTTGAGGTCTGATGTGCCATAAAAAGAAAGGTACTAAAAAGTAGCAATTCAGTATCAATAGAAACCATGTTTCCACCATGGGTAATTAAGCTCTTATGAAGGTCACCAAACAAATGCCATTGTGTTTTATGAGCACTTTTGTGGGCTGTGCACATAATGTTCTGCCAGAAGGAATTTTTACTCGTGCATTCTATTGGAACACGAAAGCAGGCAATTAAGAGCAAAAAAAAAAAAAAAAAAAAAAAAAAAATCATTCCAATAGAAACATTTTCTAAAATGGTCCTTATTTTGAGAAGAACTAATAGAAACAATAACAATAAAAACCTGTCTATTTTGAATATGCCATTTTAAAAGTCTCTTTAAAACCTACCCTTTGGTAAAGCATGTGGACCTTCTGCAAGTGGGCTTAACAATGTCTAACAAAAGAGCGTATCGCAACAGTGACTTTGGTGGTAAAAAATACTGATTCGTGTCAATGTCATCTTCAAGAAAATCTTTTAGCATTTGCACAGAGAGATCACTGTCCTGCTGATGTTTCCGGTCAATTTCTTCTATAGTTTCAAGCTTAAAAAGAATGGCTTCTTTTCCAGAACATTGTCTGCCATTATCAAAGCAAATATTTGGTTCAATTTTCTTTCTTTCAATTTTATTTTCTGCAACTATTGTATTTTTTTCTGGATGTTCAGATTCAAGTTTGGGGAACTCCTTCAGCACCTGGCATTAAGTAAAAATACATGACCTGTTAAAAGCTTTATTAAAAAATAAAAGATAAATTAATAATGCCCCAACAACATTATGCAAAAAAATCTCTTTAGCCTTTACAGAGTTGTCAACAAAAATACAGAAACCGGATTTACTTGTATGTATACAAGTTATTATTATAAGTTTTTCATCATATAGCTGTAGTGTCCTCAGGCTACAGATGATTTATTTCCTGGAGTTACTGTTTCCTATATTTATTAATGAAAACATTCAACAAATAGGAAGTATGTTGAATATAGATACAGTATCATATTTAAAAAAGAAGTTTAGAAAGCAACTTTAGTTACAGAATGACTAAGTCAGCAGAATAAAAGGCACAGCATTTAAAAAAATAAAAAGAAAAGAGAGACAGCAACATTAACATTTCCAGAAAACGTGCACTGGATCAAAATTTGCCATATTCCTTCATTAAAAAAGAAAAGCTGGAACATACCCATGACCTACAGGGAAACTAGTAATTACGAAAAGGAAAGCATGTTTCCCCCTGAAAGGTTATTTCTCTTTGTGAGTCCCATAGGAAAACTTTGTTCCTGCAAAACATATAACCATACATAATGTCCTATTTTGTAAAAGAAAAATAGTTCCCGGAATTTTTAATGATGATGTCTTTGTGAATATAGTTTACATACCATTTTGGGAACTGACCACCACGGAAAGGCAGATGTACTGGTATCGTATTGCAAGGGATCCAAATGACACTATTGACCCCCTGCTAGTAGGACCTGGCGTTTGAGTTCTTACCTGTGATTGTTAAGAAGAGCTTCACCGAACCAGTGACACTCCCTGTTTTCCACAGCAATTTTAACATAAGTATGTACAGTTGTTTGCACCGTTAGAGATCCTATCTATAGCAATAGAGCATTTTATTCTGGCTTGTAGTAATCACTGTATTTTAAACAATTTTTTTTAACGTTTATTTATTTTTGAGACAGGGAGAGACAGCATGAACGGGGGAGGGTCAGAGAGAGAGGGAGACACAGAATCTGAAACAGGCTCCAGGCTCTGAGCTGTCAGCACAGAGCCCGATGCGGGGCTTGAACTCACAGACTGTGAGATCATGACCCGAGCCGAAGTCGGCCGCTTAACCGACTGAGCCACCCAGGCGCCCCAAGTAATCACTGTATTTTAATTAATGAAGGCTATATAGCACTGACCTCAAAGAAAATGCAACCAATGTGTTAGAATACTGTTAAGCCAGTTTTAAGATAGTATAATTGAGTTTTATCTGAAATAATCAATGGCTTCTTTTGGGGGAAAATGATAGATGCAAAATAGTCAATGGTCAGAAGGGAAATTACAGGGGAGAAAAGGAGGATAACAGCACTAATAATAGTTTTTTCAACCTTTAACTTCTATTTTCTTCTAATAATGAAAGAAAAGTTTTTATTTTTTGTCTCGTTTAAAGCAATAAACGGCATCGGGAGAGGAAAAAGGTCTAGGAGTTGGACCTAGGTGGTGGTCTATATTATAGGCTCAACAGGACACATGTAAGCTCCTACAAAGTCATTCTTGAAATAAATTAGCAGACTGAAATAAACTTACATAATAATAATAATAATAATAATAATAATAATAATAAAAATACCACCTGACCAGGAGCTTGAAAAGGCAATGGTTCTGACTGAAGCTTTGCAATAAGGAAATACCGTAGCCTTGAATTTGGAATGCCGAGCTGCAAGTAAAGCAAGCAGTTAGTTACTGTAGGAAATTAAAGAGACATGAATCAACTGTGAGCACCCAAGTGAAAAACGACTCATACAGGAATGCATTTAGTTTCTGTCAGAAAAGTTCTATTATTGATTCGTGGAAGATATTTTTGTAGCAAATTCTCAAACTTTTAAGTTGCTTTGTACCTTTACTTGAATGAACAGAGATTGCATGTGATGAGCCATAGGTCTCTGAGTCACTTTCATTTTGTAATTCCCAGGTAAGAAATTATACAGACATCCTTACATTCATTATTAACAGTAATCATAAAAAGTAACATTCGACTATAGCTATTTTTGGCAATTTATTACCTCCTTTTATTAAAAAAAAGGAGGATACACTAATTTCAAAGTTAAAAGGCAATAAATATGAAATAAACCTAATGAGACCAGACATAATGCCAATTTCCATAGTACATGTACTTTTTAAATGGGTTTTCTTTTAATTTCAGGACAAATAACTGTACAATAGGCTAAAGATAATAAACAGGAGGTTAACAAACACAATGGCAAAAGAAAAAACAGACGGTGATACTTGTAATATAAAAGATCTACCAAATATCTCCTCTTAACCACCTACTTTGATTTCATATCCATGAAATAGAAGTCATGTTTGCATTTTGTTTTATTTTAATTCAAGTCTAGTTAACATACAGTGTTATATTAGCTTCTGGCGTACAACACAGTGATTCAACACTTGCATACACGACGCGGTGCTCCTCAGGGTAAGTGTACTCAGTAATCCCCATCACCTATTTCACTCATCCCCAACCCTCATCCTTTCTTGGTAACCATCAATTTGTTGTCTGTAGCTCAAAGTCTGTTTCTTGGTTTATCTCTCTTTTTTGTTTTCCTTTGCTCTTTTGTTTTGTTTCTTAAATTCCACATAGGAGTGATATCCTATGATACTTGTCTTTCTCCGACTTATTTTGCTTAGCATTACCCCCTCTCGCTCCGTCCCTGTTGCTGCAAATGACAACATTTCACAATGTTTGCATTTTAGTGATATGTCCCCAAAAGACTACCTAGAAAATTATCATATGTTCATTTTGCTTTCTATTTTGGATTATTTTGAAGCATTATAAACTACGGTACACCCAATTTGGAAATACCAAATGTCACAGGTTTCAAAACACGGTATCCTTTATTTTCTGTGTGGAAATAAATTTACATTTTCTGTGAGCTTCAAGCTATATAATATATATTTTCCATAAAATATGTATATAAATGAATCTATGTGCCTGTACTACATTCTTCAGAAAGTAAGACCCATGTCTGAACTAATTTCAAGATTTACATAAAATATTCAAAACAGATCCATTCTTTTTATTGAGTCAAATTCCCTTTGGGAAAATTTATAGAAAAATTTATAATTTTGGTACCTACAGAGGTTGGAGATAATAGAAATTCTTGGTACTGAAAACCGCAATTTTCTATTGTTTGTATTAACAGGTCTCTGAAAAGACAAAGACAAAAATAAAGAAAAAAGAAAAGCTTTCACTCTGTGGTTGGAAATGGGGTTCTTATACAATAAATTATACATAAAACTTCATTTTATGTGAAAACTGTGTCGCTACCCAAATTGTTTAGGAAGCGAATGATCCTAGGTCTTTATTAAGTGCAGTACTTGAAAAATTACATTTCTCAAAACAAGATAGAGATAATTTCTATTATAAATAAACAAAGCTGCCAGATAATTTATCCCAACTGGTGCGAGCTAGAATCACTGGTCTACTGATGATATATTTGCTATGGGGATAGAGCTCTGTCTGTAGCAAATCAGATGCGGGAGCCGTTACATACAGACAGTGGCTGATTCAAGGACACAGATACTCTCCCGCTGGGCTACCATCTGAAAGGGCTCTGACACAGGGCTTGCTTCTCCTAACTGGAGGACACAAAATGCCTGTCAACAGGGACATGTCTCACTGAAAACATTCCTACTTCTAAAGAAACAGGCAGCGATATAAGCAGCTGAAATTGAGAAATACCATTCTCATTTAAATGCGTGGTCATGCTGCAAAAATTCAAACATATCAAAATGGGAATCAGGTGAACCTAACTTTGTGAAACTTTACATTATTAATTAGTCAAAATCTGTATTACTGAACAAAATATATAACATATATAAAATGTCAGAATGTATGCATTTATTTTTAAGATCTTTATTTCACAACGGCTCCCACAATATACCAAGTTTAAGATGAACACAAAGCAAACACATTTTTACCTTGTAGAAGATACTTCAAAACCTTTAACATTTTCTAAAAGAATGTATTTCGGTAATTTTTGTAATCTAAAAACAAAAACAAAAACAAATGGAATTCTGCACATGTCATTACTAAGAAGTAACAAGTAAAGAAAATCCTTAGAGATATGAGGTAAGTCATTTTTCTGAATTCTTTGTTTTCATAAAAGAATTTTAGAGGGGATAGAGGCAACTCATATTTTATTCATTTTCCCCATAAAAATGGCATACCTAATGAAGCTCGCATTTGAAATGTTAATTTCCAGTGAAGTTTATCAGAAAACATGGGTTCACACAGAGGCTCTGGATTGCACAACTTGCAAAGGGCTATCGTTTACATAGCATGGCAGCTTCTAGGGTTGGCCCCATGTTCCAGGCCATGGGCAACAGGACTCACCAATATTAGCCTTGTTTCCATTGGTACCGTAAGGAGAGGCGATAGAATTTAACTATTAGACTCTCATTCCCTGTCACTCACTGTAGTGGCAGCCGTGGAAATGGCAAACATTTGTGTGATTCCGTCAGTCGTGGCAGAAGAAATAAATGACATGCAGAGCCTCTGAAAGCTGCATGGATAAGCTGCTAATGTCTACAGAATGACAAATGCCACATTCTTCCAGATCCAAAATTTTAAAGTTTGGGTAAGCTGGTAAAAAAAAAAAAATTAAATTTTTACCTTGGGAGAATATCTAGAATATGTAAGAGGCTATTTGTCCTTGGATCAGTCACATCACCTTGCAGGCCAATTCTAAAGGAAAAAGAACGTTCGGATAAAATTCACCATGGATCTTACTTACAGAAAGATACCAAGTCACTTTTAAAACATAAAGACTGAGAAAACTAAAATTAGGTGGTCTTCACAAAAAATACGATCATGTTTGTTACTACAGGGAACAAAATGCATTTATCCACTTAATTAAAAAAAAAAGCCTTACCAATCTAATAAATACACTTCTTATAAAACAGTATGCCAAATGACTTACATGAAACAAAGAACAAATAACCAATAAAGACTAAAATCAATTAACCTGTTAAAATCACTGTTTAGGAAACACACACACACACACACACACACACACACACACACACGCTGGCTGATGACACCTTTTGCTCTGTCCCAGATGAGACAACAATAGTTCAGATGAATGAGCTGGTTGGGTAGGGCGGCAACCATAGAGGAACGGCATTGATAACCAATCATCCAAGCAGACCATAGTAGGAAAGACTAAGACAATCTTGTCCAATATACACTGGAGAGACCTGAATGCTTGATTCTACAAGCAGGGGTTGCAACTTGGTTAGACTAACTAGGTCAGAACAGGTCATGGAAACAGGCAGTATTTGGACTAGCAATTAGATATTACAAGCAAGGTTCAATATGACCAAGAATCACGCAGAAATGAAGACTTGGATTGGGCTTAGGTGGCAGAAACAGAAACAGGTTTAAGACTTTGGTCCTTATTAGCTCCATTGCCTTAGATGAGTTGCTCGATGTCACTTGTCAGTTTCCTCCTGCCTTCCAGCAAGGCCAGAACCATCCATGGATGTGAGGCTCAGAGGGACACTTACAGTGGACTTGAGTACAGGCCTCAGAAATCTTGGGTTCTTCCCACTGTGGCCCTTTCCTCTCAGCGCTCCAACGATGGCAGTGTTACTGAATCGGTTACTGCTGCCATCGGCAGCTGGAGATGGGCTGTTTCAGTTGGGAGCGGTAGTACGGAAGACAGGGGGCCCAGGGCAATAATGTAGGAGGCTGCACAGTGCTGGGGCTGCTTTCTGTTCTGTAGCTCTACTTACTGTAAGTTAAACAGGCCTTATGACTGCATATGCTTGGAGGCATTTTTACACGGATTGCCCTCCGCCTTCTCTGATAAATTCCCAAACTGCTTTCAGATACAGTTCAGATATTGCCTCTAAAAGAATTCCTGTCTCCTGACAAAAAAAAAATTGTCAAAATCCTGCCTCCTGGTATGCAGCAAGCCATTTTCTCCTCTGTGCTCTCATGGCACTTTCAGCATTCACTTCTTATATAGCTTATACCACCTTATAAGAGAATTCTTTGTCAGTCATCTCCCTTAGACTATAAGCTCCTTGAGGATGGGAACTATGGCATCAAAAGCAATGTCTGGCTTCCAGGCACACAATAAATCCTTGGAGAATTAATTTCCTAGAGAGTTGTTTATTAAAGCAAAACTTAGGGGGTACCAGAGTGGCTCAGTCCGTTAAACGTCCAACTCTTGATTTCGGCCCAGGTCACGAACTCATGGTTTGTGAGTTCGAGCCCCACATCGGGCTCCATGCAGATGGTGCAGAGCCTGCTTGGGATTCTCTCCCCCCCCCCCCCCCCCCCCGCCCCGCTCCTTTAGCACTCTCTCTCTCTCAAAATAAATAAATAAACTTTTAAAAAATAGATAATAAAATAAATAAAGCAAAACTTAGCTGGACATTAAGCCTGAAAATACTCATTTAAATTAGAATATTTATGATATGTGATATCCCACTTAAAATTATCTTACACATTTAAATAGAAATATATAAAAGAATTGATAAATCCTTGCTGACATTTTCCAATTGTACGGCCTTCAAAAAGTTACTTAACTTTTCTATGCCACAGTTTCTCACCAATAAAATGATGATAACAGTAATGCCTATCCCATAGGCATGTTAAATTAAATGGCAAACTCCATGTAAGACACAGGATTATCCTTATTATTTAAAATAATTAAAAATATCTAAATGAAGACAGACTGCTCAAGATTTCATCTAAGATATAATTTCCTGAAACACACAGCCAATAATACAATAAAAAAATGAATTTCAACATAGCTATAAAAAGTCACAATTAATTATTCAATGTATATATGAATTGAGAAATGTAAAATTTACTAATCCATTCTTGATTAGCTTTTAAATTTTATAGTTAGTTAAGAACTGAATATTTATTATGGAAACTTACTTTATTAATCAGTTAAAAAGATACTCTTGAATGCTCATGAGTTTAATGTAAGGTACTTTGGGTCAGAAAAAAATATCATATCTTAGGTAAGTATAAAAGAGGTCCCATATAGTCTCTGCGTATCTTCTACTGACTGAATTACTTTGCTCATTTGGTAGTAACTGCTATTTCCTTTTGGATTAATGCTGAATTATAAATGAGTAGATAAAAGGCACTATTTATGACAATTTTCAAAATTATGAAAATGCAGCTGACAGTCTTCAAAGTGTCCATGCTTGAAACTATGGTATTATTTGATTTAATGAATCCCTCGAAAGTACTCTTCTTCAACAGAGAAATATTTGTCATACATACCTGGTGAATGGCTGACAGGGAGGGCTCATTAAAATCATATTGAAAGACAATTTGTCAAACTCTTCTAGTGTAATTCCCTAAGGAATGAACATGTGGGGAAAATATATAAAAACATGCATAGAATGGGGAAGAAGGAAAAATGCTAACTAATTACAACTAAATATATCAGAAATTATAATGCTTAATAGTTTTATTTAAAACACTTAAAAGATGGGGCGCCTGGGTGGCGCAGTCGGTTAAGCGTCCGACTTCAGCCAGGTCACGATCTCGCGGTCCGTGAGTTCGAGCCCCGCGTCAGGCTCTGGGCTGATGGCTCGGAGCCTGGAGCCTGTTTCCGATTCTGTGTCTCCCTCTCCCTCTGCCCCTCCCCCGTTCATGCTCTGTCTCTCTCTGTCCCAAAAATAAAAATAAAAAAAACGTTGAAAAAAAAAAAAATAAATAAAACACTTAAAAGTTTATTTTATATATACGTGTGTGTGTATATATTCTATATAAAACAAACTTATACACACACACACATATATATATATATATATATATATATGTATATATATATATATATATATATATATATAAAACACTTACCACTTTTCAAGTCAACTTCAGTTAAACTAACTGCCCAAAGCAATCTTATGAAGAAATTGGACAAGTAACACGAAGCTAGGAAAAGCTTAGTGACTTCCCCTAAGTCTCAGAGCTGGCCAGAGCTGAGCTGGAATGCTCCCTGAATCCTAAGCATTTCACACCCCTGTCATACCTAAAGCGTAACACTGCTATGTTTCTGGAGCCAAATAGGGAGAACTTCATTTTACAATTAATGAATCTTTAGCATAGTGTCTAGGAAAATGTTCAACACCTCTGTATCAATAATATTTTTTATTTAGTAAATGTGACTGGCCAGTCACCATCCCTTCCAAGCATGTCTCTGCTAAAATATCACCAGATGAAAAAGGTCCCATTTTCAGGTATTCACAATTATTATATTGTTTTACAGTTGTGTGTAGTAAAACAAAACTTTAAAATCTTACAGATAGGATTAATCAAAATAATCCCTATTGGGCTAAGTAGTTGAAAAATGTGTTATTTTGACTCTATTTTATATATCAGAAGGTAAATAGGGTAGAGTAGTCCTCCCTTATTTCACTTTCACTGATTTCACTACTTTCCGGTTTCAGTCAACTCCAGTCAATCAGGTCCTCCTTCTGACATAGGGTCAGATCAGTAACAGCCTAACCCTGCAGCCACAACGCCTGCATCATTCACTCCCCTCATCTCATCATGTGGGCATTTTGTTATCTCACGTCATCACAAGAAGGGTGAGAGACCACATTCACCTTTTATCACAGCATATTGCTATAACTGTTCTATCATTAGTTATTGTTGTAATCTCTTACTGTGCCTAATTGATAAATTACCTTTATCATAGGTATGTATGTATGTGTGTATGTATAAGAATAAACGTGGTATATACAGTGGCTTTGGTACTATCTGAGGTTTCAGGCATCCACTGGGGTCCTGGAATGCATCCCCCATAGATAAGGGGGTCTGCTGTATAGAGAAACAAGTCATGGGCTTTCCAATCTTCATGAAGCTTGGCCAGAAACAAGCAACAAGCCTAGGACCACAACCTTCCTAAATATGACACATTGCTAAGAAGTTCAAGTACATGAAAAGGACGAGCTATATTCTAAGTTCTGTAAAGAGTGAATTAACCTGGGGAACCAATCAGTTGTCTCTACTGTACGTAAAGCATAAATATATGTGCCTGTCATTTTTAAATCACAGGCTTTTAAGTAGTTTAAGGTATATATGTAAAATGAAATCAAAATTAAATACTGAAAAGTTCCTAAAGCACCTCTGAAACTCTTGAGTTCTAGGGAAAGCAGTCTGTAAATCATACACTGACCAGTCTGTCAGAACACATGGGGCAATGCAGTACAATTAGCACATCATACTCAAGTTAAAGAGCCTGTGAGCACAAGACTATTGTGATAAGCAACTTACTAATTTTGTAACTGAAAGTAGATGGATTAAAGCTAAATTCCTAAAACTAAAGTAAAAAGAAAACAACTACCTTTTACATCAGGAGCATCCTATGTCTAAAATCTAAAGGAAGTAAACAGAGTTACTGCCTCCAATACAGCCTGGCATAAAAACTTACAATTTTAAAGGATTCTTCAAAATAGTGATTTTTAAAAATCAAATGATAGGGCAATATGCAAGAAATAATTACTCGATTAAGTGATTTTTTAAAAATTGTTTTAATGTTTATTTATTTTTGAGAGTGAGAGTGAGAGACACAGTACAAGCTGGGGAGGGGCAGAGATTGAGGGAGACACAGAATCCAAAGCAGGTTCCAGGCTCTGAGCTGTTAGCACAGAGCCCGTTGCGGGGCTTGAACTCACAGGCCATGAGATCATGACCTGAGCCGAAGTTGGACGCTTAACTGACTGAGCCACCCAGGTGCGCCAAGTTACCGCCTCCAATACAGCTTGGCATAAAAAATTACAATTTTAAAGGATTCTTCAAAATAGTGATTTTTTAAAAATCAAATGATAGGGCAATATGCAAGAAATAATTACTCAATTAAGCCATTTACAACTTTATTTAACCTGGCATTCTAGGTCATTAAATGTGTCAAAATTCAAGAAAGTAGTTATGGAGATACACAATTATCTTTAATAATCTTACGTTTGAAAGCTGATGGAAATCTATTCTTTTGTTATAACCGGGCCATAAAGTTATGAAAACACCTTTGCTTTCAGAGAACATTAGGTCAACTCAGTGCAGTAACACTGTTTATCACCCAATGATGAGCAGTTTAACAGTTCCCCTACTAACTTTATTACTTCTTTTTGCAGAAAGTCTCCTCTCTATTCTTATACTTAACTTTCATTTAAACTTTAGGAATAACTTGGTAGGTTAGAAAACTTTTGACTATTTTTAGTAAATTTATAGTTAACCTAAAGAGAACTGAAATTTGTACACTATTCAGTCATATTTCCATTTTTCAAATCTTTTATTCCCATGTGGGTCCTGCAGATTTCTTAAGTTTATTTCTCGGTGTTTATAAGTTTCTTGTTGCTACTATAAATAGGAACTTTCTTCTATTATATTTTCTCACAGGTCTTTGTTTATATATATAAGCTACTGGTTATCATATGTTTTGTAACCAGTCTCCTTATTAAACGTACTAATTGTTCCTCATCGTATTTTTAGCACAGTATGTTTTCTGTTTTCCAGGCCTATACAATTATTCTTTAGAATCTTCCTTGATAGTTATATGCTATTTCCCTTGTGTGAGTATATTACCTAACATCTACCACAATATTAAATAACAATGTCAATGGTGGACATCCTTGTTTTATTCATTATTTTAGCGAGAATGCTTTTCAAGTTTTACTATGTTACTGGACTTGGAGATATATGTGTGTGTGTGTGTGTGTGTGTGTGTGTGTGTGTGTGTGTGTGTGTGTTTAAATAGAAATATACACGTGCACACACACACGTAAAGCCACTAAATAACATACGTGTCTGTAGTAGTACACATATGTCCTAATTTTATTAAGGGAGATTAAAAACCCAAATGCAGAAAACCCTGCATTTGGTCAACTATTTTCTAATACATAGTTTTGCTGTTTCCCATTATTAACATGTTGAATAGTATTAATAGAATTCCTAAGTACTAAACTATTATATTCCCCAAAACAAAATCCATTTTGGTTATGCTACATTATTCTTTTAATGTGCTTCTGTCATATTTTACTTAGAATTACTGTGTTTATATTCATAAGACAATGATTTTCCTGTATTGTGGCATATGGTAGGTATCCAATAAAAACTGAGTGGATATTTCCTACCATTTCCTGTTCTGTGAACTCTCATGTTATTTTGTGCATAAATATGACAATCCTTCTTGAGGACCGTACTAATCATCATTATAAAGTAACTTTCTATGACTCTTAAATGCTCTGGCCTTGGAATCCATTCTAACTAATACCAGTTCTGAAACTGTTAGCCTTTGTTTCCATTTGCCTGGTATTTGTCCTCGTTTTTAACCCAATATGTTGCTCATTCAACAGTGTTCAGAAAGTAATCCACCAATATTTCAGAGGATCTACCCTCTGCCAGGCACTGTGCCGAGTCTGCGACAAGGAACAAACCAGACAAGGTTTCTGCTCATGTGAAGTTTATACAGTACTGACTACTAATTCCTCATTTTCTACCTAGATACATTAGCCTGCAGTTTTATTACTAGCTGTCTTTATAACCGAAGAGTCCTGCTCCTGGTTCTAAACCTCCCTGTGATTTTTTGGGCCTGACTGTGGGCAGTTACAAAGGCTGCCCTTCCCACTCCAGACTCCGAACACAGCCAGCACGTCGCAGGCTCTGCGAGCTGTCAGTCGAGGATGCAGGCGCCCTGGCCAGCACGGTCGTCACAGATTTGCACGTCTAGGTCTCTTCAAGCAGCTCTGTCAAGGCCTCCTTCCCGGAGAAGGTGGTGGAAACCTTGAAGACGCTTCTCCCCACTCTGAATGGTACTCAGCACTTGGCATTCCTAGCCCTCCCCTCTCACAATTTCCCCAAGGCTGGGGCTCCCTGGACGGTGAGCTGACCCCCACATCTGTGCTGACACCCCCGGCTCTCCCTCCGTACGCTGTCGCATGGGGGAAATGCAGCAGGGGGCCCTGGCGGTTCCTCTTATTGCACAGAATTGCTTATACCACCGCAGTAAGTGAAAAAGGCTTCACTCTTTCATTTTCGCCTTGCTGTTTGAATAAAAACTACTCTGACCCCTGAGAGCTCCGCTGTCTTTCCCAGCCCAACTAAGCTCCTAACAGTAACATCAAATAATGTCCTAAAAATCCACACCTTCATTTATCTTTCAAATAGACATATTTTTTGAGTCTCACTGTCCTACTTCAATCACATTATTATCTCTACAGCGCAAAGATTCACACAGTTTTACACATCTGTTTTCTAACCCTAATTTCTTTCCTAACACGGTAGCTTTATTCCTGGGTTCTCTACTTGGATTCATCTCTTGGTTAGATTAAGTGAGTCATTTTCTCAATAAGGGCTCACAGGTACTATGGCTCATGAATTGCCGTAGGTTTTATTTGGGGAATTTCCCCCTCTGTTTCTGTTAATATTTTTTTCCCATTTGTCTTATTGTCTTCTCCAGAGGTTCTAATTACTTTTTTTTTTAACGTTATTTATTTTTGAGACAGAGAGAGACAGAGCATGAACGGGGGAGGTTCAGAGAGAGGGAGACATAGAATCTGAAACAGGCCAGGCTCCAGGCTCTGAGCCGTCAGCACAGAGCCTGACTTGGGGCTCGAACTCATGGACCGCGAAATCATGACCTGAGCTGAAGTCGGCTGCTTAACCGACCGAGCCACCCAGGCGCCCCGGTTCTAATTACCTTTATCTTAGATCACTTTTGTCTTCAGCAGTTACCATTCCTTCTGCAAATTGTGATCTGTATTTCTTTTCCGTTTTAATTTGCTTTATTGTTCTCAAGCTCTCTCCTGCACAATTCTGGTTGCAGCCCTGTACACTTTATTTTTTGCTACTCTGACATGACTTTCATTTTTATAATGGTTTTATTTTTCTCCTCTTTTTTTCCCAGACTACTGGTAACTTTTCCAGCCCCAATTATTGTCTTACTGCTTTTTGAACTGTTGTATACATCTGATTGAATTGTTGGGGTTTTTTTTTTTTCAAGTTTATTATTTATTTTGAGAGAAAGAGTGCACGTGTGAGCAGGGGAAGAGCAGAGAGGGAGAGAGAGAATCCCAAGCAGGCTCTGCACTGACAGTGTAAAGGCTTGATCCCACCAGTGTGAGATCATGAGCTGAGCCAAAATCAAGACTCGGTTGCTTAAGTGACTGAGCCACCCTGGTGCCCCAAGTTCTTGTTTTGAAGATGTGTTATTTAATGCTTAAAGCTCATAGAGGCATGTATGTTTGAAATTTCCTTCTAGTTCTTAATATAATTTTCTGTTGTATATTCTGCTTTTTGTTTACACATCTTACCTTATTTTAAAATTACTATATTAGTATAGCCTCAAATAGGTTCCTGTCTAATTTTTGGGGTTTTTTTTTGTTTTTTTTTTTTTGCAGAAGGGGGAGGGGCAGAGAGCCTTAAGAGAGAACCTTAAGCAGGCTCCACACTCCGCACAGAGCCCTAGGCGGGGCTTGACTCAGGACTATGAGATCATGACCTGAGCCGAAAGCAAGAGTTGGATGCTCAACTGACTGAGCCACACAGGTGCCCCTATTATTCATTTTTTGACGCAGGCCACGTGAATGGAGGAGTCTGCTGGGAAATAAGGTGAAACAGATACATGGCTGCCACACCGCTCCCAGGAAGGACCTGCAGTGGCCTCTACCCTAAGGGCTTGCCTCTGTCCAGAGCCTGATCTCGCATTCAGGGCCAGCAGGAAGTCGGCCGCGGTTACCACCGCACTTTCCGCCAGTGATCTGGGTTTTTCAAATGTCTCCTCTCCTGACCGAGAACAAACAACTGCTGGTGCATTTGGTCCTCTTCCTTGCCATTCCTTCAGTCTTGATTCTGCACAAGACATGCAAAGGTTTGCCTGCAGCTGTGCCGTCTTCAGTCAGTTCCGTCTCATTTCCGTGACAGTGGACACTATTCTTCATAGTTTTCTTTCTTGTTTTAGCTTACGTCTAATCCCTACATTCATTAATAATGGTTTTTCATTCCCTTTTTCCCCTTCTTTTCTTCTTTCTATCAGGAAAAGGAATAGAGTTATGTAATAGAAGTATCTTCTCAATGCCACATTTGATCAGAAATCCCAAAGAAAACCATTTACAAGTTCAAGTTCTGTACTGGTCGATAAATTCTTGAAGGCAAAGACTATAGCTTCTTCAGATCTGTGCTCTCTCCAAGGGCTCAATACCCTGCATGTATTAAATGCTCAAATGACCAATATATGTTGTTTTATAAAACTGAAAATCCCTAGAGCCTCTCATCACTCCTAAGTTTTCCATTCAATTTCTACCCCCTTTTGAAACATGACTCTCAGCATAGCTCCTATATATTTGACCTAGACATGATAACACTCTCTCCACATCAGACCAGGGATATAAGGAATACCAAAGAAGAAACTGAAAGCCATAGGAAGGCAAGCTTTTTTCTTACAGACAGACTTACAGAGCTTACAGACAGTGAGCTGGAGGTACCTATCTCCATTCTTCCCTTTTCCTAGCCTTCTTAGATCATAAGCAAATAATATGACTTATTATCATCTATTAAAAGTGGCAGTGAAGTATAATTAGCACTAAAACAGGGCAGAGTGCTAGAAAGCAGGAAGCTACACAGGGAAAGAGAGGCAGAAATCTGCATGGCATTCACTTTGAGTGTCTGGTTGGATATCAACCTATGAGTGCATCAGGGGACATGCCATGAGGGAGGGCAAAGGACTACTGCTGCGAAAAGCACAATTACTGGGGAGCTGTAAGCCAAAAAACTAGGACACCCAGAGTAGGAAGACCTAGTTGAGTACGTGGGCTATTTTATTATTATTATTATTATCGGAGTGTAGTTGGCATATGATGTTATATTAGTTTCAGGCATACAACACGGTGATTCAATGAGGGTTCATTTTTCTCCACATCCTTGCCAACGCTTATTACTATTTCTTGTCTTTTTGATACTAACCATTCTAACAGCTGTGAGGTGATACCTCATTGTGGTTTTGATTTGCATTTCCCTGAGGATTAGTGATGTTGAGCATCTTTTTCTGTATCCATGAGGTATTTAATAGAGATCTAAGAAAGGTCATATCTTAGTAGTGGGATGAGACTAGCCTCACAGTAAAAGCTATTCAAGACCCACTTGAAAAAAATGCTTAAAAACATACCCTGAGAGAATTAAGCTGATCTGCAATTAACTGCCTGTGAGAACAAAATCCAATATTCCTTAAAGGGTTACAACAAACTGGCTACAATGCCAGGCTCCTAATAAAAAATTACGAGAATGCTAAGAAACAAGATAATGTGACCCATAAGCGGGAAGGGGGTGAGGGGCAAGAGGTGGGGGTGGGGAAGTTCATCAGTAGAAAGAAACCCAGCAATGAGAGAGATGATGGAATTAGCAAAGGTTTTAACAGTCAAAAATATCATCAATTTTTTCAAAGGCCTAAAGAAAACAAAAACATGGAGACAAATTGAATACATGAAAAAAGTTAACTGAAACTTCTAAAAATGAAAAAAAATTGAAACAAAAAGTTACGCACTGAAAAAAAATAAGAACTTGAAGATATAACAATATGGCATGTTCCCAAATGAAGCATATAGAGAAAAGGAGAGTAAAAATGAATACCTTCAGTGACCAGCAGGACAATATGAAGGAATCTAATACATGCATAATTTGAGGTAAAGTGAAAATAGGGAACAGAGAAAATATTTGAATAATGGCTAAAACCTTCCCAAATTTGATGAAAACTATAAACAAGAAAAGCACAAGGCCCAAGCAGAATGAATAAAGAAAAACATACAAAAACATATTAAATAACATTTCTGAAAACAAGTGATAGGGACAAAATGTTAATTGTAGCCAGAGAAACATATAATATATTAAGAGAAATGAAAATAAGAATTATTAGACTTCTGATCAGAAATTAAGCAAACCAGGTAAAGATGGAAAGTGCTGGAAAACTGTTTTAATTCATAGAAAATATGAACTTATGAAAACATCTTTCAAAAATGAATGCAACCAAGGATTCAGTGAAAATTCTATTTTACAATAAAGACAAAGTAAAATACTTCTGCACTCACAAAAAACTGAGAAATTGGTCACCTGCCAAATGCTCATGACAGGAAATGCTAAAGGTTCTTCAGGAAGAAGGAAATTATACCACATGCAAACTTTGATTTCAAAAAAAAATGAAGAGTGTTAAAAATAGTAGATGATATGTAAATAAATATGAAACATTTCAGGTCTTTTTAAAACTTTTAATAAATATTTGACTACTTAATCCAAAAACACTAACAATATATTTGAGGTTTTAATTTTTTTTTTTTTTTTTTTTTTTAACGTTTATTTATTTTTGAGACAGAGAGAGACAGAGCATGAACGGGGGAGGGTCACAGAGAGAGGGAGACGCAGAATCTGAAACAGGCTCCAGGCTCTGAGCTGTGGGCACAGAGCCCGACGCGGGGCTCGAACTCACGGACCGCAAGATCGTGACCTGAGCTGAAGTCGGACGCTTAACCGACCAAGCCACCCAGGCGCCCCTGAGGTTTTAATAAACATAGGAGTAAAATGTATGACAATAATAGCAAAATATTCTGGAGAGTAAAATGGATGTATATACTGTTGAATTAATTTATGAAGTGCTATATGTTATTTGAAGGTGGGCTTCCATAAGTTAAAGACGCATACTGTAAACCCTAGAGTAGCCACTAAGAAAATAAGACAGATACAAATAGTAAGATATACCTAATAGCCATTAGTGGAGAAACAGACGGAAAAATAGAAAACAAATAACAAGGTAGTAGAATTAAAATAATATTAATAACAAAATTAAATGTAAATGTATTCCAATTAAAAGGTAGAGGTTGCCAGACTGAATAAAAAAGCAAGACCCAGCTATACACTGTCTACAGCAAATCTAATTTAAATACAAAGATATAAGTAGGATAAAATTTAAAGGATGGAAAAAGATAAACATGCAAACATTAATCATAAGAAAGCAGAAATGGCTCTATTAGTATCAGGAAAAGTAGACTTCAGAACAAGAAATACTTCCTAGGGTTAAAAAGGAACATTTCATGATGATAAAGGGGTCAATCACAAAAAAAAATTACAAAGTATGTACACTTAATAACAGAGCTTCAAGATAAAATGAAGCAAAAACCGACAACACCGAAAAAAGAGACACATTTATGACTGTAATTGGAGATTACAACACCCCTGTCTCAGCACCTGATAGAAAAAATCAGTAACAATATAGAAAAATTGAACACTAACAACCAACTTGACCTAACTGGCATTTACTGAGTATTCCACCCAACAAGAAAAGAATACATTCTTGGGGCACCTGGGTGGCTCAGTCAGTTAAGTGCCTGACTCTTGATCTCGGCTCGGGTCATGATCTCAAGGTTTGTGAGTTCAAGCCCCACATGAGGCTCTGTGTTTACATCGCAGAGCTTGCTTGGGATTCTGTCTCTCGTTCTCTCTGCCCCTCCCCTGCTGTGCTGTCTCTCTCAAAATAAATAAACTAAAAGAAAAGTTAAAAAAAAAAGAAAAGAAAATAATACATTCTTTTCAATAGCATATAAGCATTCACTAGACAAAATGAATTCTGGCCTATAACAAAGTCACAACAAATTTAAAATAACTGAAATCATACACAGTATGACCAAAATAAAACAGAAATGAGAAATCAATAACAGAAAGCTATCTGGAAATATCATGAATATTTGGAAAGTTAAACCCATACTTATACATAATGCAGGGGCCAAAGAAGAAATCAGAAGGCAAATTGGAAAATATTTTGAACTGTATGAAAATGAACACACAACATATGACAATTTGTGAAATGTAGTCAAAACTTAGGAAAATTTACAACACTAAATGTTTATACAAAAAAAAGGAAAACAATCTCAAGTCAATCATCTAAGTCCCACTGTAAGAAGTATTAAAAATTTCAATGCAAAGTAAGTAGAAAGAAATAATAAAGATAAACAGAAATTAGTGAAATAGTAAACAAATGAATAATAGATAAATTCAATTGCATCCACAGCTGGTTACTTAAAAAGACCAATAAAATTGGTAAACCTCCAGCTTCATTAGCAGAGGAAAAAAAAAAAAAGAAAAGATACAAATAACTAACATTAGGAATGACATATGGTGCATCACTATCGAGTTCACATGTATTAAAAGGATATAAGGAAATATGAAAAATGTCAAGCCAATACATTTGACAAATTAGATAAAATGGATAATTTCTTCAAAGATCACAAATTTCTAAAACTAAACAAAAAAATAAATAGAAAGCTTTACTGGTATTGTAACAATTAAAGAAATTAAATTCATAGTTTAAAATCTTCCCACAAAGAAAACTCTAGCCCCACATAGCTCCATTAACTCAATTCTATCAAACATTTATAAAGGAACTAATACTTGTTTTTCAAACTCTTCCAAAAAGTATAAGGCTAGTATGACCCTAATACCAAAACCATACTAAAAAGCTGAGGAGAATGTAAAAATATCTAACAAAATATTAACAAATGAAAACAAACAAATTTTTATTACATAAAAAAGATAGTAGATCATGACCAGGTGGGATTTATCCAGGAATGCAATACTGAGTTAATATTCAAAAAAAGTTATTGATATAATCACTGTATTACCAGAATAAAAGGGGAGAATGCTATAATCATGCCAAAAGATGCAAGAAAGATAGCATTTGAAAAACTAAACATCCATTCCTCATAAAAATTCTCAGAAAATATAATAAAAAGAAACTTAATAAAATGCATCTATAAAAAATCTACAACTAACATCATACTAAATGGTGAATGACTGAAGGTTCTGCCCCTAGAATCTAGAAGAAGGCAAGGATACCCAAGGCAATCCTATTTAATCAATACAGTACAGAAGATCCTATACAATGCAATAAGAAAAAAGTAACCCTGATTGGAGGGGAAAGCAAAACTCTTTATTCTCAGATAGTATTTGTGTGTATGTGGAAAAATCCTAAAAAATCAAAGCTATCAGAATAAATTAATGTAACAAAGTCACAAGATACAAGGTGAAGGTCAAGAAACACAATTACGTGTATTCTTATATGCTAGCAATAAACAATTAAAAATACATTTTTTAACAAACACCACTTACAATAGCATCAATACCCACAGGTATTTAGGGATTAATTAACTAAAATGTGTGCAAGACTTGTACACTAAGTAGTATAAAATATTGCTGATATAAATTAAAGAACATCTAAATAAATGAAGAGAGATACCATATTCATGGACTGAAAGACTCAATTTTATTAAGATATCAGTTCTTCCAAAACCGATCAGTGCAATTCCAATAAAAATGTCTTTTTTTTTTTTTTTTTACTCATAGAAATTGGCAGGGTGATTCTGAAACTTACACACAAATGTAAATGACAGTGTAACCAAAATAATGTTGAAAAAGAAAAACAGAGATTCGAGAACTTACACCACCTGAATTCAATACATATTATAAAGCTATAATAATCACAAGAGTGTGCTATTGGTGTAAGGAAAAACATACAGATACTACTGAAGAGAGTCTGGAAATAGACTCACACATTTATGACTTAGTTTTTTAATAAAGGTGTCAAGGAAATTGAGGAAAGGATAATCATTTCAGAAATGGTGCCAGGACAATGTTATATGCACTTGGAAAAAAATAAATGACTGCTACTTCAAATTGCACACAAAAAGTAACTCTAAATGAGTCAGAAATCTAAATAGAAAAGCCAAAACCATAAAATTTCTAGAAGAGGGAAAAATAGGGTAAACAAAGATTTTTTTTTAGAACACATAAAAACGTGACCCAAAAACAAAAAAAAAGATAAATAACATGTGCAATTTGATGAACACAGTTAAGGAAATGAAAAGACAAGTTACAGAACTGGAGGAAATCTTTGTTATATATATTCTGACAAACAACTTGAATCCAGAAAACTTAATAAGCCTTTCAACTAAATGATGATATTACAAACACACCAAGTAATAAAAATTGGGCAAGAAATTTCATCACCGAAGAAAACACAGAAATAGCCGAGAAGTACATGAAACGATGCTCAACATTATTAGCCAGCAGGGAAATGCAAATTAGAATCAGCACGCACGAAAGAATCACAATACCTCTATATGCTCACTGGAATGGCTACAATTTTAAAAACTGACAATATCAGGGACACTTTGGTGGCTCAGTCTGTTAAGTGTCCAACTTAGGCTCTGACCATGATCTCATGGTTTGTGTTCGAGCCCCGCATCGGGCTCTGTGCTGACTACTCAGAGCCTTGAGCCTGCTTTGGATCCTGTGTCTCCCTCTCTTTCTGCCCCTCCCCCGCTCTATCTGTGTGTCTCTCTCTCAAAAATAAATAAACATTAAAAAATGACAATATCAAGTGCTGTAAGGATGTGAAACAACTGAAACATGTACGTGGATTATGAGACTGTAAGATGGTATAAGCACTAGAGAAAGCAGTTAGCATTTTCTCATAAAATTAAAGAAACCTACTACATGACCCAGAAATTCCAGTTCTGGGTATTCATCTACAAGAAATGAAAACAAAGGTTCACACAAAAACTTGTACATGAATGTTCATAGCAACTTTTTTGTGATGGTCGAAAACTGGAAACAACCTAGATGTCTAACATCATGTGAATGGACATATACACTGTAGTGTAAAATATTCACTGTACAGAATATGACTCAGCAATAACAAAGAGCAGACTACCGATATGCACAACAACATGGGTGAATTCAAAAAACATTATGTTACACAAAAAAGTTACACCCAAAAAACTCACCCTCATGATTTTATTTGTGATGTATTAGAAATGGAAAATTTAATCTGTAATGACAGAAAGATCAGTAGTTGCCCGGGGTTCGGGCACCAAGGAACACTGTAGGGGATGGGCATTCTAAGTCTTGATTGCGGTGGTTACACACTTGTATGTACTGGTCAAAACTCAAACTACACACCTTAAATGAGTGCAGTTTATTGTGTATAAATTATGGCTTCATGAGAAATTCATTGTAAAAGTCGTCACAACAAGAAAATGACAGAAAAAAACAATTTCATATTATTTTTAAAATAACTATTGTTTACTAACACTATTTAAAAATAGCGTTAAATACCTCTGCTGAGTTCATCACGTGTACTTTTAACCTTTAATTTTGACAGGCTTGCTAAAATAAGAAGCATTCAATAAGTAATAGCCAATGACTGCCTCTCTCTCTCTCTCTCTCTCTCTCTCTCTATATATATATATATATATACATACATATTATAGTATGTGACTATTGCTTGAAAGTAAAGAATTAATCAAAGTTTAATGCCATTAGAGAACCATGAATTTAGGAGTCAAACATATTCTTACGTTTCATTCCCTTGTCTCAGAAACCAAAATACTGAACTCTGTCACTCTCACTCTCTTAAACTGAAAATTAAAAATAAATAAAGGCAAAATAGAGCATGCCATCTTCCGACAGAACAGAAAATGTCGATGCCCTTCTCCTAAACTTCTCATTCGTATATAACTTATTCTCCAATTAACACACCATCAATCAGTATCATACAGTGTTTTTCAATCACGTTTTCCTCGCCATCTACTTATCAAAGCAATAAGCACGATTACTCACTTCAATTGTCTTGGCCAGTAACTGAGTGTGAGGAAAATTGTACGCGTACACTTCATTAGCGACAGTGTTTACATCAATGGCAGCCACCACTTGTGCAGGAATACAGCTTTCTGTAATGATAAATGGAATATCTTAAAATGCAAAGTCCTCAGTATCAACGTGTTCACTTTACAGAGAAGTCAAAGTAGCAGAATTATGCAGCGCGTTTCCTCACTAGCCAGAGCTCAGATTTCCGTGGCTGAGCAGGCTGCGGGAGTCGGGCACGAAGTGAAAGACGTGCATACTTCTGGCTCATTACTCTAAACAGCATTCTGAAGCTAAAAATGAGAATTAAATGTTTTAGTCAGTATTTCTGACCTTTGCCTTCCTCACTCCATTAAGATACACACTTACAAGTTAAATAGAAAGTTCTCTTAAGTTCAAACAAACCAAAAATAGGATAGTTAAGTATATTCTTAAAAACTGTATCACGTGGAAGTTTATATAAATAAATTAACTACCATTTGCTCTTCACCTTCTAATGTTAGTATAAAGCTGCTTCCCAATATCACTACAAATGCTTTTAGTTAAATTTGGGGGATTTCTTTAACAATAATATTATTGAGATATAATTTACATTCCAAAAAAATTCACCTGTTTAAGGCATAGGCAAGTTTTGAAATGAAAGAACAGTTAAGTGGTGTCCAAATGTATAAAACACATAGACTAAAAAAAAAAAAAATATATTGACAGCCTAGGACAGAATGTAAGAAGAGCAAGGGAAATAATTCCAAGGGCATGCCTTCGCTGCCCTTCTATCTTGCTGCTAAAAAAATAATAATAATAATTTTCAGAATGGTATCAGATTCAGAGTTCTGCTATAGCCCTTCACTGGCAGTCAACAATGAGGCTATGTAAACACACATAGCTGCTGTTAGATTTTGCAATTACCACCCCCTTGCACTCTTTACTCAAACACATGCAAAACTAATCATGTATATATACTGACCTAAATCAGGAGAAAATGTGAAGTTTTAAAAATAATAGTATTTGAGACTTCTGAGGAACACCATAAGAAAAAATATTACAAAATTGCATAATACCTCCAAATAGCTATTTCTTTAATAACCATTTGCTGTTAATAGTTAGCACAGGTAGACCAAATATCAAAAAATGAAAAGAAAATTTAGTGGTGAGAAGCTAGGGCTCATGCAGCAGGCACCAGAAATAAAACCCAGATCATAGAAGACGGAGTAAAGAGGAAGGCTCACACACACTCAGAAAATAATCACAGCCATTCACTGAGGCCTAAGAGTGAAGATGCCAGACACAAAACAAGGGCGTGAATGTCTTTAAGTACATATTTGCTGAAGACACTCGGCCAGGCCCAGCTATCTCCTAGGTATATATCACTGGAAACTCTGAGGTCCGGAGAGTAATATCATATAGCTGACTCCAACCGAGTTTAAAAGCAGTAACTAGTCCCTTGCCTTGATATGAAGTTGTACATAATATCTTTGTCAAGGGCATCAGAGAAATCTTGAAACACAAATCAAGAAGGCTTTTAAACAAACAAGAAAATTAGTATATAAGGATCATTTTGCAAAATCACAGACCTGTTATAATTCAGGTCAAGAACTAAGTTACTACTAAGCACTGTAAGAGAGCTCAGAATTAAATCAACTTTATTGAACTATTTTACTGTTCTGCTGAATAAGATATCTTATGAGCATGATGTAGCCTGCTTGCATTTCCACAATATATGCAGCAAACTGGGATTGCCTGGAGTTGATTAATAGGACTTTTCTCTTCTTTCAGGCTGATGGACAATCTACAGTGATGTGCTGAATCTGTACCACAATCAATAATTAATTTTATGTTCTTGCATCATGTGCCCGAAAGACATAAAAACTTACAAAAAGTAACTGCCAAATAAATGTTTTATGTGGCTATCTAAGAACTGATGAACCGAAAATTCTCAGAAAACAAGAGATTTTAAAAGTCAATAAGCAAATGCACTGTTTACACATTACTGTGGATTGTTGTAAAATTAGGATCCACTGCATGACCTAAAAAGTTACTTCCATGATGAGAAATGGATGTACCAAGATATTGCTGACAGTAATTCAACTTGCTTTTTCAAAACAGAATTGTTCTGGGGTATGGACATGTTTCTAAGGAAACATTTAGACTTATAAATAACAATTTAAAAAAGCAAACCTGTCAATTCTGTCAAAATCTGGACTTGAGATCCAAAGACAAGTTGACTAATATTTTCTACTATAGACTTGAAAAATCCAAAAATCTTTGTCAAGCCACATACACATATTTTGAAAATGTTTACTAAAAGTATCTAAGTGAATATAATTCACTTAGTGAATTTTGTACAAGTGAGCTAGATCTATTACTTAAATCATGCAGGAGCAGTGATTCTTGAAAAGAGAATTGGGGAAAGGGAACCCATCAGGATCTTCTAGTGGGATGGAGCATGGGATGTGTTTTCAGCACTTTGGTCTATTGCTTTACCTGGATTTTATTCATGATATTTCAGTTATTACACTGGACTGTGTACGTATCAACAGGATACATGGGTATAAAAGGTGAGACACTCTAGTTAGAGAAATGCGTATAAATGCTGTGAAAATATTGTCAGATCAGATGTACAAGGAAAGACAAGAGGTATCGTACTATTTACATGAGGACTGAATTGAAAAAGGTAGATTTAGTTATACCAGGAGAGATTTCTAGGGAAATGTAAGAAATGTCACTGACAATACATGCATAAGTCCTGTTCTCAAATATGTCTCAAGTAGGCAAGAATCTCTCTCTCTCTCCCTCTCTCTCTCTCTCTCTCTCACACACACACACACACACACACACACACACACACACACACACACCCTATGTGAATAGCAATAATTTTCCTTCTTTTTCTGATCACTCTTTCTGGAGAAGTTGTAGGAAAAACCTCTGGTTGGTAGTAGTGAAAAGGCACAAGTTCACGCTCTACCTGCCTTTCCTAACCAAATAAATCAGAAAGTTTAATTGTGCATAGTTACTAAGGTGGGGGAAAAATTCTGTTTTTAAAAATGTAAATATAAAATTAACCAGTCCACTTGGAAATAAGAAAAGTAGCTTAATTTTTCTTTGTTTTCTTTATCATTTATTTTCTGACTTGTACCTTATATGGGTGAGTAATTATTTGAATGAGCTCATTATAATCACACCTGAGACACCGAATCAGGTATGTTAATACTGACACCTAGTTGTGAAATGAAAGGTGACTTGAACATATCCAATGTCTATTTCCTTTCATTCAAAGTGATAGCTTAAGAATAAAAAAGTACTGTGCAAAAACAGACCTGAAAGGATTCTGGATTTAAAATGATTACTAATGAGGCACCTGGGTGGCTCAATGGGTTAAGCATCAGATTCTTGATTTTAGTTCAGGTCATGATTTCACAATCATGAGTTCGAGCCCCGCATTGGGCTCCAAGCTTAGCATGAAGCCTGCTTAAGACTCTCTGTCTCTCTTCCTCTGCCCCTCTCCCCCACTCACACACTCTTTTTCTCTCAAAAACATAAATAAAATAAATAAAATGATTGCTAAGTGTTTTATCACTATTAGCAAAGTATATTTCTTTTCTTTTTAAAGATTCTTGCATTTTAAAACTTGCAAATAAATTCTCTGAATTAAACAGAATTTAAAATAAGTCTCAATTTTTTTACAAAGTCCATTAATTTCCTTAGAAAATCGCCCTAGGGGGCGCCTGGGTGGCTCAGTCAGTTAAGCGGCCGAAATCGCTCAGGTCATGATCTCGCGGTCCATGAGTTCGAGCCCCGCGTCGGGCTCTGTGCCGATGGCTCAGAGCCTGGAGCCTGTTTCGGATTCTGTGTCTCCCTCTCTCTGACCCTCCCCCATTCGTGCTCTGTCTCTCTCTGTCTCAAAAATAAATAAATGTTAAAAAAAAAAAGAAAAAAAAAAGAAAATCGCCTTAGAAGTTTAGCTAACAGTAACCCAAAAAAACTTACTTTGGGTCAAGATATACACTAGATCTTTCTTACTAAGACCTAACTAAATACAAGAGCTCATCAACCAGAAAGTAGACAGGAACCACTTGAGACCTGTGTACAGACCAGAGCTGGGGAAGTGGGACAAGAGAGAAAGGTGCCAACTAATATTTAAAAAGGAGCACACTGAATTTACATGGAAAGAAAAATAAAGATGCTATGCCAGATAACAGTGCAATGTGGAGAAGAGGAGACAATGCATTCTGATTAGGACCTTGAGAACGGAAATGAAGATGTTAAGAAAAAAGAAGAACGTGATAGTTTGTGCTCTCTGGCCTTTCTACTATCGGTTTGTTTCTACTGTGGAAAAATAAATGGAACGGCTGCACTCTAATCACCATGTTAGTCCATGAAGAGAAGGGCCGCTTTCCAGGCTGATGAGGCAAAGAAGGAGAAGGAGCGGACGTCCTGAAGGATTTCACAGAGTTGCTGTAGCAGCCCTGGATTACTACGTCTAGACATATTTTATGTGAGAAACAAATTTTGACCTTTTGGACACCATTATTTTGGATGTCTCTATCATGGACAGTTGAACCTAATCCTAATGAATGCATGAACCCAATCCTAACAGTTACCCCAGCTGTTCAGCCAGGGTGTGTGTGCACACGCGCGAGGAGAGAATTTCAGGTTCAGTTCCTATTTAGACCAGATCAATGTACTTGGGCAAACATTTATTGAGTCATGTGTGCAAAACATTTTGTAGACCCACAGGGATGGATACACTAAGTGTATATTTATGGAGGTCAGGGGAGTCTTAAAATTAAAACATTGTTCTTCTCTGAAGTACAAGAATCCCTCCTTTAATATAAAGTTTTCCTTATGAAGGGGATTCCTACTAAGCAAATACTTTCTTCATTATTTTTTAATTTTTATTACTGAAGTATAGCCGGGATACAATATTAGTTTCAGGTGGACCACACAGTGATTCGACAATCCTGTCTGTACCTTACTCAGTGCTCACCATGGTAAGTGAAGTCACCATTAACACTATCTCTTCATGATTTGTTAAAAGTCACATCTATGTTTCCCTGAGAACAACTCTGAAGACTTGATTTAAGGAAATATAAAAAATTTAGAAAACTAAGCAAAATCACACATCAAATAAACAACTCAAAAATCTAATTACTAGCATTACTAGCAATACCAGCACTAATAACACCACCATGATATACCTCAAAATCTCAAAAGCAAAACTGCTGAAACTCTGCAACAATCATAATCAACCTCATGTATTCTCTAACCCCAGTAATCTCTCACTGAATACTTGTGCACAGCAAGACTTCCTCAGATGAGTTATCATAATACTGATTAGAAGGTGACACAATAACTCCCACTAAGGAAGTTCTGGTTTCCTTTTGGAATGATGGCTTGAGTGTCACCCAACAGCCTCCGTGGCTCTTGACATAAAACAAAGGTCAAACTAAAAATATTGATAATGATTACTAAAGAGGGGACACAATCATAATTTCTTTAATTTCTCAGGCTTTCATGCAACAGATCTTTTAATGATTACAAGTGTTCATAAGCCCTTTTTATAAAAGGTGCTTGGTATTTTTAAATGATTTCTTGTCCTAATATTAAGAAATGTCTCCTTCTGGGGTGCCTGGGTGGCTCAGTCGGGTAAGCGACCGACTTCGGCTCAGGTCATGATCTTGCAGTTTGTGAGTTCGAGCCCCACGTCGGGCTCTGTGCTGACAGCTCAGAGCCTGGAGCCTGCTTCGGATTCTATGTCTCCCCCTCTCTCTACCCCTCCCCTGCTCATGCTCTGTGTCTGTCTCTCAGTCTCTCAGTAATAAATAAACATTAAAAAGTTAAAAAAAGAAAAAAAAAAAGAAATGTCTCCTTCCAATTGAAGTTTGATAACTTTTTAAAACTTGGGAAGCAATATCAGATTGCTTATTTTTACATTCCGTTTTTTTTTTTAAAGAAAAATAAACCTTCATTTGCTTTTGCTTCTTATAGAAAGTCTATATTTTAGAAACTTTATTAAGGGAGATGGTCAGTGTTCAACGGACATGTTTATTTATAAGCTACACACATCAATACATGTAACACTTGATGTCAATTTTTTAAAAAACATGAAAGCTGCTCTTTTTTCTGAACTCCTATCAGTAAATTTACACTCATGGGGTTTCCCAGGATTCTTCCTAGGTTCTAATGAAGTCATTCTACTGCTTCCAAGTTATCTGGTACTTCACCACTGTCTACCCGATAAAATCCACACTTCTTAGTATGATCTCATGGTGCATTGCTGTCTAGCTTTCTCTCTTGACATTGTCCCTCAATCAACCACTTTCTTTCAACTCATACCCACCACACTCATACACATACACTTTTTCCCCAGGTAATACCCAACTACTTATCATGCCCCAGAGGGGCCATAACTTCTCAATCCTAATGCTTCTGTACATAGTTTAAAAGCCTATCCTACCCTGCCCAAGGTCACCATCTTTCTGGTCCTAGCTCATTTTTATTGGTCCCTCAGGACCCATTCAGCTCAGGCATGACTCCTCCAGGGGGCTTTCACTGAGCCGGCCGGATTGAAGTGGGGGCCGGTCCCTCGGGCTGTCACTGCACTGGGTAGTTCACACAGTCAGCACATTTATCCCAGGACACCACCTCTCTCACTAGACTCTGTGATCTGATAGAGCCCATGCCATGGCTCGTGCATCCCAGCCTGACTCACAGCACCCAGACATTTCTACAATTGGCACCCAATAGGCCTTCAGTAAACATCTGAATGAATAGTATGAAAATGAGTGAATTTGATCTCTAACTTCAACTCCTGATTATTGTTGATTACCCTCTTCAGTGTCCTGTTCCTGGGAACAGGACTAGCTTAAAAGCCTTTAATAATCCTGTACCTAAGTGTTTATCGATGTCTGAAAGACCGTGTTTAAGTAGATTGTTTGACATTCGGGTAAAATTTTAACTTCGGAAACACAATGAAGTTTCCAGAATGGCCTACAAAATTCTATTCATTTTACAAATATGTTAAAGAATAGCACCAATAGGGCTAGCGTCAGGCAGTTATAAACATTCGTTAGAGTACGTATCGTGTACTAGGCACCCGAGATGAGTGGACAGCTGTGTTGTGCTTTGCCAGCATCCAGTACCCTTTTTTCTGGCAATAGTCCCAGAGTTTCTTTTGGGGATCTCACCTCACTCACTTTCTTTCAAGTGGTTTAGATAGCCTCAACCCCTTCCCCTAGTTTCTCCGAAAGCGCGTGTCAGATGCCTGAGCCAAGACTTCCAGAGTGGGTTCAGGAAGGGCAAACAAGACAAAATAAGCAACTAGGCACAAGAAGAGAGAACACCTGACTTTTCCTTGGGCAACTAGGAAGAGATGCTTGCTCTTTCTTACTGAGTTTAACCATGGAAGGGAAGGATATTACGTGCAGCAGCAACTACAGCCTTCTGATGCAGTAACAGGAGCATGTATATAAAAATGCACCCACTCCAGAGAGAACAAATTTGAGATAGATATACAGAGAAAGAAAACTGGCTCCTGGTAACATGATGCGAGCCCCTTTAAGCTGCATCCCAAACCAAGCCTATATTTGATTTCAGTCATTACATGAGTATTTACGTCTTTTATGTAAACCAGTTTGCATTGTTTTTTGTAACTTGGAAACAACAGTTCTAATAGGCATTTAAGAGAACACACACTGAAATATCACTTGTCACTCTGAAGAAATGCATTTCAAATTCCAACTTGGCAAGCAGAACAACATGAACTTTATCAAAAGCCTTGTGAATGAGAAATTAATTAACCAAACAGAACCAAAATTAATTTACCAAACAGAAGCACATCTCTTCATCAAACACTCCTCAGGTGTCCTAAGTTGAGGCAATAATCGCAGGAGTCCCAATTTGGGGGGCAAGGACTTCATTATAGGGTTACCTAACTACCTTACCCTCTACGTGTATTCTAAAGACAACAAATATGTAGAGAGCACCTGTAAGCTGTATCTCCAAGCTCTTTCAAGGAGCATATAATATTTTCAGTTGAACGGTCTTAACGATTCCTACAAAATTCAAGTTCTGAAAGTAAACGCAGTCAAAATAGAAATTTCAATTGCAGGCAATTCAAAATAAAGAATTGTGTATGATCTATTAACATATAAAAGGATGCTGCACTTCACCAATAATGACAGAAATCCACATTAATCAGTTTTACTTATCAGATTTAGGAAAGGTCTTATAAAATGAACACTGTCTAGTGCAAGAAAGTGTTTGGAAAAATGTGCCCCTCCTCTTGTTGACCGTAGTATACGTGGATTCAACTCTTCTATGACTAGTCCTAGTGATTCTATTTGTGACAATTTATGCTAAGAAATATTTGGACAATATAAGTGTAAGTCTGCATAGATGTACGAGAACAACCATATTAAAAATGATACCCATATATACTAATGTGGAGTGACAGAAATTTTTAAGGACAAAAAAGTTACTAAATAATCTTGTTCAGTAATAATTCAAGTTTTGTAAAGTGTACGTGTATGTACCCATATTAAGAAAAAAAAAACAGCAAATGTCAACAGGGCTATCTCTTTTGGTACAGAGAATTTGGGGGTAATTTTTATTTCTTCCTTTAAACCTTTTTGGATTATTTGGCCTTTTTCTTAACAATAAGAATAGAATGCTTTTGTAATCAGTGAAAAGCAAACAAACGTAAAACTATTTTTATCTTGGAACAAAAGAATTCAAAGCTTCTCCTGGTTGTGACCCTGAGAAATCACAAAAGGAAGGTATCAAGGACAGACCAAAAAGGTTTGGATACATTCTCAAAACATACCCAACTGACTGTAAGACACCCCCCCCCCCACACACACACACACCAGTAAACAGGTATAACTCAATGTATTATTTATCCCACAAACTCAACAACAGTCAAAAGAATAAAAAACAAGAATTAAACTACATTGCCATGGTTCTTTAGAGATTAACAAGTAAATAGCATATGGCCAAAAATGTAGAGTTGAAAGCTATCTATATATTTAGAATTCAAAGGATATAAATCTAAATCTGTGTTCTCCATTTTCCCATGACATTTAAGTCTTCCTATTAATCTCTTAAAGGCATGAACATGTTTAAAAACATTTATGTAAATAGTTAAGAAATAAGCAATATAAAGCACATGTTATCCACCCTATTACAGGTTTAAATAACAAAGACTTTGTTTTCCATAAGTTTGCTTTGAATGAACAAACCTCTATGAATGTTTCATCACTATAAAAATGTAGAAACATTCTTTGTTGAGATTTTCTTACAATTTAAAAGATCATTTCTGATACACTCATGGAAGTCAATGAAGAAATGATGTATGCTTTAGTACTCTGTGCCTAACCAACTATGAATGAAAAAAAGAGTTGTAAAACTATTATTATGTTATCAATCATAAAAATCCCAAAGATTAAACTAAAAACTCTTCTCTAAGAAAATTAAAAATAAAAAAAATAAAAACTCCTCTCTAAATTTGTCCTGCTATTCTGAGCCCCTCTTTGCTTTATATAAAGTAGACCTTTCTTAAAGCTTATTCTTTTCATTATTGACTTCATAACGTTTTAAACCCTATCCTGAATTTCTGCTACAGGCATCTCTAAAAGGATTAAGTTTTACAATTTGGCACAGAATCAGAAAGTATAAATTAGCCCTAAGACCTCAGGGGAAAAACACTTCAATTATCTCATTCCTCATTTTCCTCTTCTGCGTCTCCTCCTGACTATATATTTCTTTGCAAACCTTTTTCCATTAAGCCACGGGGTATTCAACAAATACCGGCTATCATTTTTTACTCAAAACTGTCATAGGCACACCCTACCAAGATCTTTTATTCAGAGCGTGTATGTATGTGTGTATTCACAAGTCCTCAGAAAGAAAGATTTTAGGATATGGACATCTACTTATCTAGCTCTTTCTCAGCTGTGTTTGAAGTTTAGCTCTACGATTTCCAGCTATGTGGCTTAGGCAAGTTACTTGACTTCATTAAGTCTCAGCGTCTTTACCCATGAAAGTGAGAGAACAGAGGTAATAAAGTACCTACGTCATAGAGTTTTCTGAGGATTAAATTAGCTAACACCTATAAAGCTCTTATATTTGTGCTGGCCATGCAGTAAGTACTTAATAAATGTTTGCCACGATAACTATCAAGAGTTCAAAGATTTTTTTTTAAATAAGAATATTGAATATCAAATGCTAGAAAGGACTAAGTGTAAGGACCTCTCACTGCAGGTATATCAATCAAGTATTCAGTGTTTGAGAGGGCAGTTTGGCAGTATGTATCTAAAGCCTTCAAAACTGCTTTGACCTTAGCGATTTTATATCTGGGCACATATCCTAAGATGTGGTAGGCAGAACAGTGACCCCCCAAAAATCCATCCCCATCCTAATCCATGAAACATACAAAAATCTTACCTTACATGGCAACAGGGACTTTTGCAGATATGATTAAAGATCTTAAAAAGAGGAGATCATCCTAGGTTATGCAGGTAGACCCAGCGAGATCACAAGAAGGATGGAGGAGGGTTAGAGTTAGAGGAGATGTGATGAAGGAAACAGAGGTCAGAGAGAAAAACTAGAAGATACTGTATTTGCAGCTTTGAAGATGGAGGATGAAGTCATGAGCCAAGAAATGCAGGTGACCTCTAGAAGCTGGAAAACATAAGGAAACACACTGTCCCCTTGAGCTTCCAGAAGGAAACAGCTTGGACAAAACCTTGATTTTAAGATGTTTGACCTCCAGCACTATAAGATAATCAGTTTGTGTTGCTTTAAGCCATTGTTTGTGGTGATGTGTTACACCAGCAATAGGAAACCAATATGTAAGGCAACAATAAACTAACATGAAAGATTTATATAAAAAATAAATGCTATTTTATTTATAATAGCAAAAGATTATAAGCAACCTAAATGTCCAAAAATAGTTGATTGCTTTGAACAAGAACTTCCATAAAATGGAATATTACACAACCATTAAAAAACAAGTTGGCAAATATATTTAATGACAAGGAAGGAAAACTTCAAGATATTCTAGGTGAAAAAAGAAAGCTATAGTTTATTTTAATGTTCATGAACACATGTTGAATAAAGATCGAAAAGCTATAAATCATGCAGTGTTTATCCCTGCATGAGCAAATTTTTATTTTTAAATTTTCTTCTTCATTTGTGTAGCATCAGTTTTCTCAGTAAACCATAATCTCTGGAGAAAAAGAATACAGCTGTCTTGTTACTGCTGTATCTCCATTGCACATCAGAGTAACTGACACAGAAACCACTTAAAAATTACATGCTGAATGAATGAATACATTTTCAGTGTTTCCTAATTCCATCCCCCCACCTCAAGACTTCTGGTATTCTGGCAGAGTTATGGCTCCCAAGTCCAAATAGTACACTCTCTTACTACAATGGAAGATAAGTCTTGGTGAATCCACTATAAATGCCACATTAATGTGTACAATCATGGGTTTGGATTGGTTAAGTGGGGGATAGCTTAAAAGTGCAAATTATTTTTTTTTTATTTAAAAAAATTTTTTTAATGTTTATTTATTTTTGAGAGAGAGAGAGTGAGACAGAGTGTGAGCAGGGGAGGGCCAGAGAGAGGGAGACACAGAATGGGAAGCAGGCTCTGAGCTGTCAGCACAGAGCCCCACATGGGGCTCGAACTCACGGACCACGAGATCATGGCCTGAGCTGAACTCGGATGCCCAACCGACTGAGCCACCCAGGCGCCCCAAAAGTACAAATTATTAAACGGGTGAGATAAACATAAAATGAACAATAAGTGTAAAAATATGTGTAAATATTCAACTTCACTAGTAATAAAAAAATTAAAATAACAATTTTATGTAGTAAACTATATATAGTTTTAAATATTATATTGGCATATTTGCGGTCAAACACTATTAGATATAAACTGGTATATCCTTTTAAAATGCAAGCTGACAATAACATCAGTCTTTAAACTGTTAGTGCTCCATGACTTAAACACTCATTCAACATCTGCTATGCAACAGGCACCATTCCAGGTACCAAGGATACAACAGTGAACAAAACTGAATAAAACAAAAAAATCCTCACCCTCCTGGACTTACATTTTAGAAGGGGAGGCAGTCAATCTTTAAAATAGTATGGTAGGCAGAAATAAGTGTTGGTGGGGGAGGGGAATTAAACAGGAAGGAGGACAGGGAGGCAGAGCAGAGAATGTATTTTTTTTTTATTTTTTTTAAATATTTATTTATTTTTGAAGGAGAGAAAAACAGAGTGTGAGTGGGGGAGGGGCAGAGAGAGGGGGAGACACAGAATCTGAAACAGGCTCCAGGCTCTGAGCTGTCAGCACAGAGCCCAACGCGGGGCTCGAACTCACAGACCACGAGATCATGACCTGAGCCGAAGTCTGACGCTTAACCGACTGAGCCACCCCAGGCTCCTGAGAAAGTAATTTTTGACAAGGGCCAGGGAAGCCCTGAGAAGGTGACATTTGAATAAAGACAAGGGACTAGTCATGTGTCTATCAAGGAGACAGCATTCCTGGCAGAAGGAACAGCACAGTGGCTCTGAAGCAGGAACGCTCTTGGTATGTTTAAGGATAGCAAGGAGCTCACTATCCCTACTCCACTCTCCAGGAGCTTACACAGAGAAGAGGACAGGGTACATCCTTATTGGCCTTTTCCTATGTCCAAACTCATGTACATTATACACACACACAAACACACACACACGCATTCTGTATATACACTATATATACAAATATACATTGCCTAAGTATAAGACAACTAGAATGAAAGTCAATACCCAGGGTCTGCAGGAGAATATCCAAAATTATGTGGATATGGCCATTTTTGTTATACAGATGATGACAAGACATAGCTGAAATATTCAAATGACTTCATTTTACATAATTTCTTAATTTAGTTATACAAATATATATATATATTTAATTTTTTTAACATTTACTTTTGAGAGAGAAAGCGACAGGTACAGACCGTGAGTGAGGGAGGAACAGAGAGAGAGGGAGACACAGAATTAGAAGCAGGCTCCAGGCTCTGAGCTGTCAGCAGAGAGACAGACGTTGGGCTCGAACCCACAAACCGTGAGATCATGACCAGAGCTGAAGTTGGACATTTAACCAACTGAGCCACCCAGGCACCCCTAGTTACACAAATATATTTTAAATAGCACTATCTTATTAGTCCATCTAGAAATACTGCTTTTTCCACTCAAATTTCATGGAATAATTTTATTCTACTTTCTCAGCTGCATCTTTGAAATCAGAGTCTTTATCATCAACAATCACTTTTAAGTCATCTAACAGTTTTCAAGAACACATCAACTTCCCTTCCGAGTTCCTTGAGATCTAGCACTTTTTGAGTTCACAAATGATGATGTCACTGGAAACTTTACACCAACCTCAAATATCCATTAACTACTTGTGATCTCCACAAAGTAACCCCCTACCATATTACTCTGAAAAGTAATTTCCAGGTTTGTTTCCGATGATATCTAATCCATGTTACTGCAAGGTCATCCTCCTACAAATTATTTCTAAATCTTTTAATTCATCAGTATGATTTTTCATCAATTCCATCAAGTGACTTCAATAAGCACCCAACAATGGTATGACATTTTTTCAGGCTAATGTAACTTATCTAAGCAACATTTTATTACTTTGCTCTTCAAAAGACAGTAATTGAGGAATATGAAGATCCTTCATGAAAACTAAGATATAAGGCCATATTCTCTTTTCAGAGCCTAACATTTTGGGGGAAAATGAATATACTGTATCGAAGAATTTATGACAAATATGTCTATAAAGGCATATGTATACAGGTTTGAGTTTTGTTTTTTGGTTTGGTTTTAAATAATAGAATCACAAGCCCTTTGTTTTTTATAATCACAGGAGAAATGCAAAAGATAATCTCTTCAAAGAAGCAGAACTCTGGATTTTATGTTTCCCTTGGCAAATATAAAAATGCTAACCCATAAGACAGTCTAGTAAAATGATAGATTCACATATTTTCCCCCAAGCCATGGTTACCAACATTCTGACATTTCAAATTTAATAGCAAGGGACAGACAAATGGTCAGGATTAAGTCAAATCAACAGACTGCCATCAAGTTTAAATATTCAAAGACTATAATTTAAACAACTGACTCAGCAACAATAACCACAAGAGTCAATTGAAGCCACAAGAATAAAACGCATCTGAAGAAGCAGAGAAACCCTGCTACTTTATTAGCATTTAAATGTCAGGGTTTTCAGGAAAAATGTAAGCAAGGTGAAACTACTTACTTAGTATGTCTAATTGGATCTATGAGAGTTCAAAGTCTAACTAGACTGTATTAACTAGAAGTCCTTCATATTCTGGGTTCTTCCTGGACCAAAATTCTCCTATAATTAAGGAACATGCCAAAGCCTATGAAGGTCATGTACATGCTAAAAGGCTCAGACACTTGTTTCTTAAATTAAGTCTCACTCACTAAGGGATTATTAAATTCACTATTTTGTTTGAACAAAAACTTACTAATGGATGCTGAAGAACTATGACCAACTTTCTGATGGACTTGTTTTACTCCAGTCCAAGGATTTTTGCTCAGTTTGTGGCAATTTAAAATCCCAGAATGAAAAGAATTCATGGATAACAGTAAAAGCAACTATTGGTTCACATAAAATAATGGTATCTATAGTATTTTTTTTTAAATCTCAACTACATTCTACCTACCCTGCAAAAATGAGATACAAGTCTTTTGCTTTTAGGCAGGGTGAGAGCCGACTGGCACTATTTCTGAAAAGCACTTTTTGGGGGATATTACTGGATAGTCTTCCATGGGCAAAGCAAAAGGCCAAAAGAAATCCTCAAAAGGCTCTCAACACCAACAAATACCAAATTCTACATGCAACCTTAATCTCCCTGTTCTATGATAATAATCCTTCTGTAATTACTTACAGATTTGCTGTCATGTATCAACCTCTTCTATTCAATCTTCCATACAAAGAGGTAATGTTTCTTGACATGAATAAAAGGATAAAAAAAAAAAAAACACTTGAACTTCATTATTTTCACCATAACTCACTTTAACATATGATTAAAATGCTACAGTGAGTTAAAACCAAACACTTGTTCCCAATACACTTGACTCTTTGGAGAAAATTTCACATTTTATCATGTAGTACAAAAAAAAAATTATCTATTAAAATGTCACATATAGTCATGAAAACCCTTCAGGATTCTACTTATTTGTCCACAGTCCAACACATACACACACACACACACACACACACACACACACACACACGCGCGCACATACTGGTTTATCTCCTACATAATTCCTGTTAACATCCTTCAAAATACTATCCATGGACCACACTTTGAGAAATGCTAACTTAGCTCATTCCCCCAAAGAAAAATGACCTTTGTGATTCAGACTTAATACCTAAATTTAAACTTATCACAGTACAATAATATCTACTTCAACCTATGCATATTTCATAGCAAACATGACCCTACTACATTTATTCACTTATTCATTCAACAAATAGGTATAAGCAATGTTCCAGACAAAGGCTATCTTATTATAAAATTTATATCCTTGTGAGGTGGGGGAAGACAAATCATAAACAAATAAGTATATAATATGTCTAACAATGAAAGTACTATGGGGGCAGGGGAAAAAAAAACAAAACAGAGTAAGCCAGATAGTATAGAAGGGATTGGTTCTATTTTTATATAGGTTGGTTAGAGAATGTCTCAACAGCAAAAACCTGAAGGAGATGAAGGAGCAGGAAAATAGATATCTTGAACTTTCTAGAACACAGATGGGAGCATGCTTGTTTTGTAAGGGGAACAGCAAGGAGACCTGTATTATGGACTGAATATTTGTGCTCCTCTTCAAATTCTTATGTTGCAAGTCTATCTCCCAATGTGCTGGTATTACGGGATGGCGCCCCTGGGAAGTAATTAGAATCAGATGAAGTCATGAAGATGGGGCCCTCAAGAATAGGATAAGAACCCTTGTAACAGTCATGAGAGAGCTTACCTCCTCCCTCTGCTCTCAGCCATGTGAAGATACAAGGTGAAGTCGGCACTCTGAAACCTGGACAGGGCTCTCACCAGAATTCAACCACACTGCCACCCTGATCTTGAACTTCCCAGCCTCCAGAACTGTGAGAAATAAATTCTACTGTTTAGAAGCCACCCAGTCTGTGGTACTCCTTTACAGTGGCACAAACTTACTAAGACAGCCAGCAAGCCCGGAATGAAGAAAGCAAGGGGGTAGCACAAGAAATGTGCTCGGAGACGGAAAGGGGCTGGCTCTAGACCAAGGAGGATTGAAGCTCTCATTGAGTGATAGGAGAAACCTCTCAAAGGTTTTAATCAGAGGAATGACTTGTCTAATGCATTTCTAAAGGATCACACTGACACGGTGTTGAAAAAGAACTAGAGGAGACAGAGCAGAATCAAGGACAGCAGTAAAAAAGCTGTTGCAATAACCTTTTGTCCAGGTTTCCTAAAAAAGGACCCAAGGCGAAGCTTCGCAGCAGATGCTCTTTCTGGGAGGGAAAACTCCAAAGTAGCAAGAGTACAGGACAGTGAGGCAGGGAAGGGGGAAAAGGAAACAGAAGGCAGTGCATCACTACACCGGCCATAGCTGCACAGAAAAACCCAGCCAGCTGCTCCCTCGTGAAGGACTGGTAGGGCAGGCTGTGTGGACCACCACTCCCCACAGCTGCAGGGGGAGGGATGTATTGAAGGTGACAGGAGCCCTGCAGTAACGACACTGTTTGGTTTAAAGCAACGCTTCCACATCCCCACATGTATCTGAGCAGGGAACACTGGTGGGGAGACAATGACAGAGGATGTACCTGCTGACTCCTTCACCATGTCTCTTCCTGATGAGAAGTCATCTCATGAGGCACGTACAGGAAAACACTCCTGTGGTTCTCCTTTACTCACACACTACTACTATATTCACAACACTTCTGACACTAGGTGGATATCCACAATTCACTTTGACACTAACCAGAGTTAGCCAAGGCCCCTTAAGAGCCCAGACCCACAAGACTTCCCCAACGTCAGACACCAAGGGCAAGGAGTAGGTCTCTAGGTTACCGATGACTCTGTCTTACTTGGCTACAAATCAAAGTTTCCCACAACCCCTTCCTTGGATTCCATCATTTGCTAGAACAGCTCAGAGAACTCACAGCGACACTTATGTCTGACAGTTGATTACATAATAAGGGATATGATAAAGGATACAGATGAACAGCCGCTGAAGAGATACATAGGGCAATGTATGGAAGAGCCCGGAGCACAGGAGTCTCTGTCTCCATGGAGTTGGGGTGCACCGCCATTATGGCACATGGATATGTTCACCAAGCCAGAAGCTCTTTGAACCCTATACTAGTAGGATTTTTATGAAGGCTTCATCACATATGCACGATCAACCATCAACTTCCTCTCTAGTCCCTCTCCTTCCCAGAGAATGGGAGTGAAGCTGAAAGTTCCATGCTAATTACCCTTAGTCTTCCCAGTGACCACCCCCCATCCTGACGCTATCCAGGAGCAGATCAAGAGCCGCCTCATTAGAACAAAAGACATTCCTACCACCTAGAAAATTCCAAGGGATTTAGGAGCTCTGTGTCAGGAACCAGGGTCAAAGACCACATATGAGAACAAAACATGCTCCTAGTGCTCTTATCACTCAGGAAATTATAAGGGTTTTAGGAGCTCTGTGCCAGGAACTGGGGGCAGAAACCAATATATAAGTATTTTCTATTGTTGCAGAGGCAAGACTCTTCCTCTCCTCTCCACTTCAAGCTGTGTTATCCGACCCCTCCAGGCAGCTTCTGGAGCAACATTTCAGTCTGGATACTGGGGGTGGAATGAGCATTCTGGAAGTGTTACGGAACGAGGCAACAGCGGCAGAGTTGGGGAACAACACTGAATAAGCAGCTCAGGGGCCAGGGGGCAGGTGGGGCCAAGTGAATCTGGGGTGGCACGCAAATTAAGGTTGATAAAACTTAAAAATGAATCCAGAGATTATGGATGAGGTGGTAAAGGTGAGGCTAGAGAGGAAGGATGGAAGTATAAATAGAGTTTGAAGGGAGATCCCGTGGCATTTGCCGAGATGAGTAAAAGAGAACAAACAAAGATGGCCCCAAGACACGGGTGTGGGCACGAGAGAAAAGGAGACACCTGATATGAGGATGAGGAAGGCTGAAGGGGGAAGGAGAAGCAGGAGTTCAGTTTTGTACACCTTTAGAAACAACAGCAATAACGGGAACATTACAAAATCTGGCCTTACAGAAAAATTGCAGAGAAGCTCACTTTAGAGCCAGTCAGTGTTGTCAGCATCATCAAAGGTAATGCACATTAGTCCCTGTGCATCGCCCTGGCACTTCTCAACTCACCAACCCACTGGACGTGGCATGTTCTCCCATGGCACCATCAGGGCCCTCCTGTTGCCCAGAAGGCATTTCCCAAGACGCGCTCTAAGGAACGTTATCTTACAGGATGCTAATAAGTGTGACCCCCTTCTTCACTTAGAAAAAAAAAAAAATGTTCCTTACTCAAATACATATGGGAAGTGTGGATTTAAACCACACAGCACCCTTTTTGCAGGGCTTCTCAACACTTTTGGTCTATTAACGTGTCCTGAGACTTTCACGGGACAATATCGTATGAAGAGCTTCCTAAACTTATTTGACCATCAAGGCAAACTGATTAATACCTCTCAGAAGGCTACGACGTAGGATACCAGCCAGGAAATGGCAACTAACCCAAGAATACATTTTAGTCTTTATTTTACTTGGCTTTTAATATCAAATCACTCCTTAAAATCCTCTCCTCCGTTTATTTTCATGGCACAGTGTTCTTTCAGTCCTCCTTCTCGCTCTCTAATTCTTTCTGCTCAGTTTCGCTTTGTGGATACATCTTCTCTACCTGGCCACACGAAGTTGCTGCCCCCCAGCATTCCATCTTGTTGGTCCTCTTCCCTACACTCAACACATACACAGAAACAAATCTTTATTTCTGGTCTCATCGACCCCTCGGGCCAAAATTGACAAGCAGCTGCCCATGTGGCATCTCCGTGGGTGGTACAGACAACTCAAAACTCTGCAAGTCTAAACTGGAACCTATTATTGCTCTCCCATCTTGACAATCCCATCTGATAAACTACCCATGTCATAAACCTAGGAAACTGACACTCAAATAACTACTAGGTTTTGTTGATATTTAGATCCTGTATATAATCTAAGTCATCGTCTCCATTTATTGGCTCTGCCTAAATTCGTGACCTCTGGACAATAATCTCCTCACTGGCCACCATGCCTTTCTGCTCCACTTGCCACCACTACCACATCATGGTCACCCAAAACAATTTCTGGAACACAAATGACAGTTTCATTAACTTAACTTTCATTTGCTAACCAGACCTAGGAGATAAACATCCAAGCATCTTATCAGGTTGTATGGCGTTGCATGATTTGGTACCTCATAAAAATCTATTTTCTAATAGCATTTATATTGCAATGATATTTTAATATTTGTATGTCTCCACACAGACCACGCGATTTCACGTCTGCGTGTCTGTACAGGATGTTCCTTCTGTCCAGTATAACTTTTCCCTTCTTGACTATCTGAAAAACTCTATCTTCCAAAATCCTGCTTGGAAAAAATATCATAACAAAATGGAATAGCAAATCACCAATTATAAAAAAAGAATAAACCAATGGCAACATGAACACATCACAAAACAAATACAAATAACAAGTATATGATAATGTTCGACTTCCTAAGTAGCATCAGCAGTATTAGTTATGACATATTATATACTAGGAACTATACCACCTCTATGTATACAGTTCTATCAAGTCCTCCTACCAAGCCTGTTAGGTTAGTTATTATCCCGATTTTATCAATAAGGTCATCCAATGCAATTAAGTAGGGAAAGCCAGCTACAAAACACTGTGGGAAGAAGAAAAGGTGCTAAGATTTACTCAGTACCTACACTGTACTTCCTACATCCGCTGTTTCATTTAACATCATTCACAACACCCTGTGAGAAGGTATTACTGCATCCGTCTCACACAGAGTTCAGGCTCAGAAAGTCACACAACTTTCCAGGACTTACACAGCTCATACTTGGCAGTTCAATCTGACTCCTAAATAATGGCATTCATTTTGTCACTCAGAGAAATATATGGAGTAGTTCCAAAAACACTGAATAGGAGGCCAGGAAAATGCACAAAGTAGATCCAGTGAGGAAACCTATTCCCTAGTGGATAAGGAAGCTTTCTAGAGAAGCAAGAGGGCGAAACAGAATTTTCTGCTCTCTTCATTGCCCTTCTCTTTTACCTCTTCCTACATATTCATTCCATATTATCTTCTATAGCTATAAATAATTCTTTCTTTCGCTGATCTAGTCCTGCAGAATTCAAATCTAGTCTGAAAGCTCTTTGACAACTTCAAATACTTAATAACCAGCTTTTTCTAAAGGCCATTTTTAACAACATGTAATAACTTTCTATAACTTTAGTATTTTTGGTAATAGCTGCCCGTATGTACTGAGCACTCAACACATTCCGAGCACTAGTGACGCGCTTTATGTTTATTAATGTATAATTTTCATACCTCCGCTTTGAGGTAAGTACCATAATTGTCCCCATTTGATAGAAAAGGAAACAGGCACGGAAAGTTCAGTTTTTGTCCAAGGTCACAAAGCTAGGAAGTACCAAGGCCTTCTGACAACAGAACCGTGTCCTGTCGACGAGGAGATGAAATGGTCTCTCCCTGAAACTGTCCCACACAAACACTGTCTGATGCTACTATCTCCCAGTGCCAAACACAGGAGGATTTAAGACCAAGCTGCTACAAAAACAAAGCACCGTATTTCAAATTATGCGACGCTACCAAATAACTGTCGGGGACGGTTTAAGCATCAAACATTAAAAGGCTGAGAGAGCATTTGAAAAATAGAAAAACCGTGCCAGCTGAAGGATTCCTACAAGCATCTGGCATGTGAAGTGTACGTGTTCCTGCTCCCGATGTTTCTTCCACGTGAGCGCTTTGTGTTCATTTTAAACCCCTTCCCCATCCTAACCCTTCACCACTTCCGTGGGAAGGAAGAGTGACCGCTCTAATCAATAGGCTAATTTGAGAAGAACCAACTGGGCCTGCTGGCTCGGCTCCGCCCGTCTTCCTCTTGGGAATAAGCTACCCACAGGCAACATGTGTTCTGCCTGCTTCTCCAGCTGGGCCCAAAGGTGTGCTGCCTGATCGTCTGGCTGAATATTAGCTGACCCATCGGGCCCTCTCACTAAGCTACATCCTCCGACGCAGACTTCATCAGGAATAAAAAGCATACAAATTCTTATTTCCTGTTTGCCTTCCTCCTGTTTTATTTCTCTCTTTGTTCGGAATTACGAAGAGGGATACGGTTTATTGGGCCCCTAAAAGCCCCAGTAGGTAGGTCACAACACAAATTAAACCGGTCATCTACACGTTAGGACAGGGTAAATGATCTGATCTGTGCAAAACAGTAATAAAGACTCTGTGCTGAAGTAAACGTTCATTTTCAACACATAAACAATAGGTACTTCTATCATCCATTGGAAAGTTAGGGTTCTCCTCTGTTGAATATACAAAATCCATCCTACATATTTCATCTTTGTATTTCAAGTTTGGAAAAAACAATCTGATAACTTCTATGGATAATAGAGAACCAATGATACGTATTTTCAAACGGGACAAATTTTTATGTCACTTCACTTTAAATCTGGTAAGAAGTCATAAGAGTAACTATGGGGAAATAGGCAAAAAAGAGGACATTTTTACAATCCCAAAGACAATAAAAGAGAAAAAAAAAATTAAGCGGCTCAAATTCTAGCCCCTTACAGCTACTACTCCAGAAACATCCCCAGGTGGCATTCAGACCTACATTTAATAATAATAAACTTGCCAGATTCAGTTTTAAGCACACCTAATTCTAAAGTGGTTTGGGAGAGTCCCAGGTTGGCATATAAGTCATTGAGAAATGAAGATAAAGAAATTCAGAAAATAACTAAAGACTGACAAATGGCTTAACATTTTAACAGAAAATATTAAGGCTGAGTAACTCCTACTAAATATGATTAAGTGTTATGTAACTAAAACTCAAAATCAACACCTTTAGAAATTATTTGGTAGAGCAGGCCTTTTTACTTTTAAGGATGTCTCAGTGGCTGACTCTCTCTCTCTCTCTCTCTCTCTCTCTCTCTCTATATATATATATGTAAGCTAAGTGTCCATGTGTTTATTGGTCATCTGTGTATTTTCTTTGGAGAAATGTGTATTTATGGCTTTTGCCCATTTTGGAATTGGATTGTTTTTTATTCTGTTGTAGGGGTTCTTTATATATTCTGGATATTAATCCCTTATGACATATATCCCTTAATCCTTTATGATATATATACACACACATATATATACATATGTATACATATATCAGCCTGAGCTTTCCTTTATTCAACACTTTAAACCACATTTTACTTTTTTCCTGATACCACATTTTATGAGAGAAACAAAATCTTATTAACAAATAAGATTTACATCTGCAGGTAAATCTTATTTACATCTGCAGCTTGCCTTGCAGGCCCCACCAACATATAACTCACAAAACAACCTCTCCCACTGCTTTCTGAATGGAGGTATTTTCATTTCATTAGCCAAGACTTTATAGACTGTGTAGGCATAAATAATGTCAAAGCAGTAACAAGTGGACCCTATACAGTGCAACATATTTTAAATAATGTGAAAGATATTTGTTATACTTGTGGCCATCTAGAATCTCTGCCTGTGTCTTTTATGTTTGAAAATTTTACCATATTTTGAGTCCCTTCTTTCCAAAACAGAACCCAGAACTCACTCTCCCAGCTTTCTTTGCTGACAATGGGATCTAATGTGCACCAATCAACTGCATCCATATACAGCTTTAATTCAGAAGTAGCAATGTGAGGAAGCAAATGAAAAAAATCCATCATTTTGGTGACAGAGATGGTAGAAGCATCCACCCTTCAGGGGAAAACAGTGATGACACTTCTCACACGTGGCCCCCAGCAGTATTGGAGAAAGCGGTGATGTCGGTATGAAGCTGTGTAGGAGCAAAGCCCAGAATGTTGTTTGAGAAGTGCTCCTATTCACCTAACCTCTTTGCTGGGTGTTATGTAGATTCTGTGAGCTTCCAAATGTGTGTGTGTGTGTGTGTGTGTGTGTGTGTGTGTGTGTGTGTGTGTGTATTTTTTTTTTTTTTTTTTTTTGCTTATGTTAGCTAGACAATAGATTATGTGGTTTGTAATGAAGAGTTCTGTATTATACAAAAATTTGGGCTAAAAAAAACATGCTTTTATCAACATAATGGTAGAATGATTACCAACTCAATAATAAACTCAACAGCCAACCACAGACAACCTGTCACAAGTGTAGGACTGTGCTAGAAGCTATACAGGAACAAAAAGAAATACCAGAAGATATGGAGTAGGTAAACACATGGACATGCAGATAAAAAATAAAGTTAAATGAAACTCAGAAGATAAAGAAGTATCTACATAGTGACTGCAACAATATAAGAGCACATTGCATTTCCTTCTTAAGATGAAAATTTCAACTGAGGTATTAAAATGTCCATTGGTTTTCAGACAAAACTATCATGCTGCCCAAGCAATTAAATTTACCTTTTAAAATTCAGTTATGTGGAAGCAAGTATCTGCAAATCATATAAGTCATAAGGGATTAATATCCAGAATATATAAAGAACCCCTACAACAGAATAAAAAACAATCCAATTCCAAAATGGGCAAAAGCCATAAAAAGACATTTCTCCAAAGAAAATACACAGATGACCAATAAACACATGGTCACTTAACTTCAGTTGTTAGAACAATCAAAATCAAAACCAGACTAGAATATCACTTCACACCCTTTAGGATAACTATTACCAAAAAAAAATAAAATAAATTAATTAAAAAAATATATACATATATATACACACACGCACATACCCATACACACACACACACACACACAAATATATTGGAATAAGGAATCATTTTGATAGATGGAGAAATTGGAAACCCCCCCCCACATTGCTGGTACAAATATAAAATTGTGCAGCCACTGTGGAACAGTTTGGCAGTTATTCAAAAAGTTAAACACAGAATTATCATATGCTCCAGCAATTCCACTCCTGGGTATATATTCAAAAGAACTGAAAGCAGGGAATCAGATACATTGAAACCAATACCCATAGCAGTATTATTCACAAGAGCCAACAGGCGGAAACAACCAAGACCATCAACAGAGAAATGGATAAACAAAATGTGGTATATGCATATAATGGAAAACTATTCGGCCATAAAAAGGAATTGAAGCACTTCTATGTTACAAGATGGATGAACCTTGAAAACATACTAAGTGAATCAGATACAAAAGGGAAGAGATGATGGGGAGTCCTTGTTTAGAGGGTACAGAGTTTCTGTTTGGGATGATGAAAAAGTTCTGGAAAGGATGGTGTTGATGTTTGCACAACACTGTGAATTTAGTTAATGCCACTGAAGTGTACACTTAAAAATGGTTAAAATGGTAACTTTTATGTTATGTGTATTTTACCACAATAAAAAAATGTTTCGATCATAAACCTTATCTAGAAATCTGAAGTTATTATTCCTCTTGTGCTTATTATTATATAAACTGTAGATTCAAGTAGTGCATTTAAACATAAAAATGGCAGCATAGCATGGTTAAGAGGTCAGGTGCAGAAACCTGGGTTACAATACTGGCTTTACCACTAACTAGTTTATTAAATCATTAACATAGAGCCTGACATGTAAAAGGTCCTTAATAAATACTGCAGTTAGCGCTCTTACCTTTGGTCTTTCTTACTGTATAAAAACCACACGGGGAACAGCAATGCATTTTATTACAAAAAAATTTTAAACTTTGGTGCATCAAACAAATGAACAGCAGAATACAAACATGTGGGGAAAATATTTGCATCAGATATGATTAAGAGTCAATACTCCTTATAGGTAGGCCTGAAACCAAAAGGTGAGAGTCCATCAAGGTGGAGACACAGCAGGAAGGCTACTTTGAATCACAGGGTCAGCCACGGAAGGCTACGCTGAAGGGGCCACATGTGAACTAGACAGGAGACAAATGCAGCTACAGTGGAAAAGTCTGGGATTAGAGCACTCTGGATAGAGACGACAGCAAAAACAAAGGCCAGAACATCACAGGAACCTGGAGGGTTTGAGGGGCCCAGAGAAGGACCAGTGAGTCTGGATATGAGAAGGAGGAGGACAGTGGCACATAAGGTTGAAGAGGCAGACAGAAGCCAGATCTCCAAAGCAGAGGAGAAGACGGGGCTGTGATTCTAACCTCAAAGGGAAGCCACTTAAGCAGGGAAGTGACGTGATCTGATTTACTGTGCAAAAGATCATTCTCTTTTGTGGAGAAAGGGTGGAGCGGGGAAGAAAAGTAGAAGCAGGGGAGCAATTGGGAAACTATTTTAATAAAGCTTACATCAGGATGGTAGCAGTGGTAACAGAAATATGTGTACAAATTCAGGTTGCACTGGTTAATAGGAGAAAATATACTTATATTTCATTAAACAAAAAAATGCAAGTTAAAATTATACAATTTCTCCTATCAAATTAGCAAAGGTTAAAAAATGGATATTACAATTCCTAATGAATATGTAGTTCAGGGAGGCACTTAATTTGCTATATTATCTATCAAAAAACCTTAAAAAAGATTCTCATAATTTTACTTTGTTAAGTGGCACACAGGCTCTTATTGTTAAACAAATTAATTTCACTTTTAGAAAAAACGGTTAAAGAGAAAATTAGAATTTATGCACAAGGATGTAATTGTAGCACATTTATACTTGCAAAAAATCAGGGGATAATCTTATGTTCAACCCTTGAAGGGTAGTTGAGTTACAGTTTATGATAAAGTACAAAACAAGCTTTAAAATTATGTTCATTAAGGGTTTTCAAGATAAGGGGGAAAATGCTGACATTATAAAATCTTACAAAATTAACTAAGAGAATAGATAGTTCTAGAATTTTCTCTTTTTTGAAACTTTATTCATTCATTCGTGTTAAGTGATCTCTACACCCAACATGAGGCTGGAACCCACAACCCCGAGATCGAAAGCCCTGTGCTCTTCTGACTGAGCTAGCCAAGCACCCCTAGAATTTTCTTTTGTTTTCAAGCTGGTAAATTTTGATAAGAGAAGTGAACATAGAGAGCCAGAAAATAATTGGTAAGTAATAAAAATGTAATAATCACTGACCTCATCTACAACCAAATATATATGCTCAGAAAACTGATCATGCTCAACTCATTATATATTCTCTGTATCTTACAGTAGTCTTTTCTTGCCCTCGAAACTAAAAAAAGGAAGCAGGCAAGTTTCAGTTTTGTGGTTGCCTTAGTAATTTAAGAATAAACACGCATGCTCCAAGTCTATTTGTCACGCTGTTTCTCCGGTGCCTCGACAGTACCTGGCACAGTACAGGAGCTCAAGAATTATTTTTGAGCAAACGTCACCAAAAACGAAACCTTTCAGCTCCAACTTATCACTAAAGAAATTTAAAATCTCAAAATCGAAGACGTACATAAAAGAGAGGTACTAATAATTTATAATGCTTTGAGTGGCTACAATGTACTACGCACTATTATTAAACATTTCACCCGCCTCATCTCTGATCCTCACAAGCCTTCTCTGAAAATAGATTATTTTTCACATTTTAAAACCAGGAAACATGTTCAAAACTGTGAAGGACCTAGCCCAAGGTCACAACGAAGTTTCAACTCCGCTCTCCTGCCGCCTAAGTATCTAGACAAGACCAGCTGTTTCTTTTCAAAGGCCAGAAAGGAGCAGGTTTTGACTCAATGCCTTCTCTCCACAGTGTATTTAGGCTTCCCTAACTTCGACCTTGAACTGCAGCTATCCCTTCGAAAGTCCATCCCCTCACCGGCCAAGACCCCCAGCGACCTCCCCTCCCTCGTCTCCACTTCGTCCAGGGCAAAAGCAGCAGGTGTCCACGCCTCTAGGTGGCAGCCACACTCAGAATTGGGGACCCGCACCAGGCAGGGGCTCGCCTCTCCCCCCTTCGCGGGTACCATTTTAGTTTGAGTTTCTAGCCTGGCCTCGCGGATGAGCACTCACAAACGGAGTCCTCTGAGACGTGGGGCCCGCCCTTCAGGCATCGCTCGGGGCGGGAGGAAAGGAGTCTCCGCCCGCAGCGCCGGGCGGGGACGGCGCGCTGGGGCGGTTTCCAAGACAACCGAGCGCCCCCTCCCCCTCCATTCTCCGCCCCCAGCGTCTCGCCGCTTCGCCCCTCCCCCGCACCCAGGCTGTGAGCAGCGCGGAGGGGTGAACGTAGTCGGAGAGGCGGGGTGTGCTCCTCACCTCTCAGCGCCTGGTGCATGCCCCCAATGCCGCTGTACAGCTCGAGGACCCGCAGGGGCTCCATCTCCACGCCGCTGCCGCCGCCTCGCAGCTAGGCCTGCCGGTTCCCCATCTCGTCCTTCCTCCGCCCGCGCTGCTCCCTCGCCTCTGGTTCCGCGGCTTTTCAGTTCCCCCTCTCCCGCAGCTCCCGCGCTCGGAGAGCTTCAAGCAGCTTGGGGGGCCCGGGGGTGACAGGGGTCAGCGGGGGGACAACGGACACAAAACAGTACGGCCTCCCAAGTGAATAGCAGCCTGATTTACGCTCCATCTTCCTGCCGGAGTGCATTCAGGGACTTTGGAAGAAAACACTAAGCCGGAGCTCAGTAGACGGGCGAAATCTACCTTTGCCTCAAAGTGAATTAACACAGACAGGTTAGAACCCAGAAAAACTCATTTTCCAGGCTCGCTGCTTCACTGTCACTTGGAAGCCTTAAGTGTCCAGACCTCACTAACGTTGGTTTTGTGCACGTACCACGTGCCAGGTTTTGTGGCTGTGCTGGGGTGACAGAGATAAATCAGCCTCCTCCCGCGAGCGGGTCCCAGAGTTAGTTACAAGTTCAGAATTCAGCGGCCATGCAGCAGAGAGCCCCTGTGCACACCAGGACAGAGGACGCTTGCTGTAATTGTTAGTGGGGTTCGTTGTACTTTAACGTGGAAAGTATCCTGAACAGAGGATCTGCTGTTAATATAATGCGGAAGTATTTATGTCCCTCCAAGTGCCGGGGCCTTGCTTCTCCAAGATGCTCCAGTGACCACGTCGTCAGAAGCCGGATCACAAGTAAAACATGGCCACATGTGCAAGGGAGGAAATGATCTCATGGTGTGGTGTCATATTGTTCCCATTACCACCACACGTTAACTTTCATTAGGAAAAATTGGGGAGTGCCACTTGTAATAAGAACTGATTTGTTAGAAACTTTGCAAGTGCCCCAATGTAATGTTATAAACAAAAGTATGACTACCCTATCTAATTATGGAACTGCTCCATTCTGATGTTTCCTATGAAACTTTTTCATTGTAAATGTGTATTGGCCTTTAAATGTTTTTGTTGGTCACTTATTTCAGATACGACGGTTGGCAGAAAGACAGCAGAGAACAGAATCTTAGCCCTGGCATTGGCAATAACTGATTATGTGACTTTGCACTGAGCCTGGTTTCCCTACCTGCAAAATAAAAGGGAAGGAAGCAGGAGAAATGGGTGCTGAGGGCCCTGCAGCTCTAAGATTCTAAGCCTGAATTAGTTTTTGAGAAAGCGAGTCCCCTTTTGGCCACATGTCAATTATCTGCTCAAATTGAAATTATCCAAAAGACATTTTTTAAATCTGGTGTAAACAAATGTACTCTTTTTTTTTTAATTTTTAAAAAATATTTATTTTTCAGAGAGAGAAATAGTATGTGAGTGGGGAAGGGGCAGAGAGGGGGGAAGACACAGAATCTGAAGCAGGCACCAGGCTCTGAGCTCTCAGCACAGAGCCCAACGCAGAGCTGGAACTTGTGAACGGCGAGATCATGACCTCACCCGAAGTCAGATGCTTAACCGACTGAGCCCTGTGTTCAGGCGCCCCTCAACAAAGGTACTCTTAAGCCAACTTAATTTATGGAAATCATATATACACAGTAACATAACAAATATAATGCATGAAACAAACTTTTCTAGTATTTGTTACATAATATTAGTACAATAAACATATCAGCACCTATAAAGGGAGCTATGTAGTCACAATGATTTATATACGGTCAACAACCAAAATGTTACACAAACCTAAAATCTGTTTAGCATGGGTACTATAAATCAAAATAAATATGACCAACGATCTTACCCTGTAGGGGAGAGACAGGCCAAAACTATGTGGACGAGTTCGTGGAAAATGCCAATCTCCTGAGCGGGAGGGAGGTAGACCCCCATTCCCACACAGGCTGATTACAAACTGTTCACGCTGATCCTTAAGGGTCTTCACAATACAGCCCCCGACTTATGTTTCTTAACTCTGTTTTCTCTCCTTCTTCAGCTCTGCTGCAAACTGGAACAGTGGGCATTCCCCAAACATCCTTCGTGTCTCAGTTTCCCCACTCGTGTTCCTTGCTCATGTTCTTTATGTTGCCCAGAAAGGCTAGCCTTCTTCTCTAAATTCTCTGTCGAACAGATTCTTCCTTCTAGAATCCTAGGCTAGAAACCCCGACGTGTTTGGTTCCCTGATCCATACCTTGCCAGCGTTCTGAAATAGAGATCCTACCTGTTCCTATCGTGAAATCTTTTCAGTTATTTCCAACCCAGTTTCTGCCTGATCCACCACATCTGGATACATGGTATTTCCTCTCTAAAGCATATCATGTGTGATAATCATTTCAAGACTGAAAACGTTCGCCATAATCATAATGTGCAACCATCTCCATGGAGACAACTATAGATGTTAGATCCCCTCAGATTACGTATGCATTCACGTCCAAACCCTGGCACAAGTTGTGTGAGGTGAGGGTGCCACAATCAGGAGTAGTTCAGGAGGAGGATAGGATGGGGAGCACAGAGAAAATGAGGATACACATTGATGACTCTTTCCCAAAGCAAACTACAAATGTTCTTAAAGGAGAAAAACAGCTTTCTAATCCTATAGTTTCCCATAAAGTTATCCTCAGTGACATGTCCCACAGAGCTTATATTCTAATTACAGAAGCTCAACACACTTTCTGACAATACAAATATCAAAAATCAAACTTGAGGACATTCAGTGTTGTTTTCCCTCACAACACACAAAATACGCTTGAAAAAAAAAAAGCCAAAATGCTAGTTAACACCTGGCACAAAGGAAGCATATCAGAAATAATTAAGGAGCACAATATAACACTAAGACTATGTTAAAAAAATAACAGCATATCTCAGTTATTTAAGAGCTCATTGTATAACTTGAAATCTATCATATTTTGTTCTTCCTCTCCTGCCTGTCATTCCCGTGAACATTAATATCCAACAGAACTAAGACAGTCCGCCAAATGTTTAAAATACTTTTGGCAATCATCTTTGAGTTTCATGATCCAGGCCATTCTTTATTCCCCAGTGAAACGTGATGTGGATTCTTACACAGCCTGGCCAAAAGGAGAGAATACCCTGTTTATGCAAATTTGAATGATGAATACATTACATTCTGGTTTCACCCAGCAAAAAGAATGGTCTTTATGAATTGCATGGAAAATAAAAAAAAAGTAGTCATGTGGGAGTAAATTGGCAATAAATGTCCTCAAGAGAGGAAATTGTATTCAGAAGGGATCTGAATCAGAAAGGCCCTGAGAATTCATCTTCCACTTGCAACCTCCTGCTTATTCAAGAAGGCCTTTACATCACAGTACCGATGTGCCAGCATTAGGCCTCAGCTGTGAGCTGTTCCTGAGGGGCACGGCATACTTCACAGAGGGAGACGTTTGAAGTGAAGGCCTTAAATTAGTAGAACATCCTTGTTTACAGTCACCTAAAATCTATTCTTTCTGCACTGATTTTGAAGACCTGTCCCTCTTCAATAATGAGAGCCAAAGAGCGTAAACAGGAATCGTAGATCTGCTGCTTCCTAGCTATGCAACTTTGGGCAAGTCACTTACCCTCTCTGAGCCTACGTACATGTCTAAAATATGTACAAATAGGACATGTGGTGGCTGTGAGGGCTAGAGGACAATCTGAAGCGCGTAGCCCAATGCCTTGCACAACATAAAAGTGTGTTTCATAAACAGCATCTATCGGATGACGTCGTCTAAGTGATGCATTCTCGGTCCCTTCAACTGTGTCCAACAGCGTGATCCTGACCCCTGCAATTGCTCATCCCCCAATTGGGTGATGCCGGTTTTAGGAGCCACAACTGAACAAGGTCACATCAGCACGCTGCAGAGAGGTGCTTATGGCCACAGACCTCTCAGGGCCCTAAGTGGGGGTTGTGGATGGCGTCTAGGAATGGTCTGGCTTGGAGAAGTATGGATGCGAGGCTGGAAGTCTTCAAGCCAGAGGCATGACCGAGGGGGTGCGGAGCCTAGGAGCGCTGGAAGTCAGTAGACAGCAGCACACATAACTGTCTCGCTCTGAACTCCCACCAAGACCCAGGCAGCTTGAGAGGTAAGTCTACAGGTCTGGCAATCTTAGGGGAAAATTGTTAGTGACCTCACCTAGGATGCATCAGATACATGAGTTGCTGAGACTGGGGGTGGAGTAAGGGGAGACCTAGTAATACCATCCGATCACTTACTGACTTTTATGTGCCAAGCACTGAAGAACATTTAGCTTAAAATGGTTTTAAATGGAAAAACCTCTAACCTATTTCCAGCCATTAAAGTGCCAATAATAAAAACAACTTCGTGCCTTCTGTCCCCTGAACATAAGACTATTTTACCAATTGTATTGACCCTCCAGAACCACACTGTCCAATAGGGTAACCGCCAGCCACATTTGCTGATTGAAGTTTAAATTAGCTTAATTAATATTGAAAACTTAGTTTATTAGTCACGCTAGGCATGTTCCAAGTATTTAATAGCCACATGTGGCTGATGGCTACAGTACTGCTCAGCCAAGAGAGAACACTTCCATCATCACAGAAAGTTTTATTGGAGAGAGTTGCTTGAAAGTCAGTCTCATGAAGTCATGACCTTAACAGGTAGCCCATCAATAAATGAACAATGTTGAAGTGTGCAGCAAGTGCTTAATTATTGTACTATGAACACTGATTTAAAATAATTCCCCCAAGGGGCGCCTGGGGTGGCTCAGTCGGTTAAGGGTCTGACTTTGGCTCAGGTCATGATCTCATGGTTCATGGGTTTAAGCCCCGCATTGGGCTCTGTGCTGACAGCTCAGAGCCTGGAGCCTGCTTCAGATTCTGTGTCTCCCTCTCTCTCTGTCCCTCCCCTGCTCATGCTGTGTGTGTGTGTGTGTGTGTGTGTGTCTCAAAAATAAACATTTAAAAAATAGAAAATAAATTAAAAATTAATAAATAAAATAAGTGCCCTAAACCCTAAGAGACTCTTAAATACAGAGAACGAACTGAGGGTTGATGGGGGTGAGTGGGGGGGACGGGGAAAATGGGAGATGGGCATTGAGGAGGGCACTTGTTGGGATGAGCACTGGGTGTTGTACGTAAGTGATGAATCATGGGAATCTACTCCCGAAGCCAAGACTACACTGTATACACTGTATATTAGCTAACGTGACAATAAATTATTCAAAAAATCACAAAATAATTCAATTCAATTCAATTCAATTCAATTCAATTCAATTCAATTAAAAAGTGTCCTAAAGATATAGAGGAAAAGGAACTCACACGATAGCAAACCTTGTAACCAAATATTTCAGTTCTTCCTCTGATGTCCATTCACCTTGTTCACAAACTGTCACAAAAGAAAAGAGGCAGGAAACAACAGGTGTGTTATTTCAATGACATGATGAACTTCCAAGAGAAAAAGAACAGATGGAAAATGATGAACTTCATGGTGTCTTGAAGGAATAGTACTTTTCTTTTATGAAGTGTACTCTAGGGACTTCCAGTTGTAAATACTATCTTATGCTTACCTCAGAAGAAGGAAGAGAATAAATGTTTTTTTTTTTTAATTTTTTTTTCAACGTTTTTTATTTATTTTTGGGACAGAGAGAGACAGAGCATGAACAGGGGAGGGGCAGAGAGAGAGGGAGACACAGAATCGGAAACAGGCTCCAGGCTCCGAGCCATCAGCCCAGAGCCTGACGCGGGGCTCGAACTCACGGACCGCGAGATCGTGACCTGGCTGAAGTCGGACGCTTAACCGACTGCGCCACCCAGGCGCCCCAATGTGTTTTTTTTAATCAGAATCATGAGGAAATGTAATTCTAGATTTTTCTGCTGAAAAGCATAGAAACCATGCAGTTGGCCCTATAGCTTACCATCTCAAAGTACTCGGTCACAGATTTTTGACACAGATTTTTCTCTTTCAGATTATATCTGAAATGTCTAATTTAAAAATGTTTGGCAATAAATGTTAAAGATTATATTTCGGTTACATTAAAGATAGGGGGATTCTCTATCTTTAAAACTGCTCTCCTACACCCATGGAAATTTAGAGCCGGAAGAAATCTTTAGGACTATGTGCCAGTGTTTTTCCAACTATGTTTAGATGTAGAACCTTTTCTTCAAACAAAATTTCCCCTAGGATCAGGCACAGAGGGTGTGTTCACACACACACACACACACACGGATGCACACAGCTGTTGTGTTGTTAAAGCATGGGTAGTAGGGGCCCAGAAGAACTCCGGATCACCTCCCCTACCCTCACCCACCCCTGCAGCTGCCTCTAAGTGATCCCATATGACCCTGATTTCACCCAGTCTTCATCTGACCTCCAGAAAGTTGAGGTCACTTGCCCAAGCCCACGACAACAGGGAATCTGTTATTTGGGTTTCCTTCAGAGGTCTTTCTAGGGCCAGCTATATCACAAGTTAGTACAGAAGATACTCAGAAGGCTCAGCTGTCCCACGCCTGCTGGGCCTCCACCCCCAGAAGGAAAGCCAAGGATCCAAACTAAAGCAGCCCTGATTCCCAGAATACACTGCTTCCTGAGAACAGGTTGGCCTGAGGAATGAAGGCAACTTTTGAGATCCATGAAGGTTACCTTAACTGATAGGGCAATGCGGTTTGTAAAGATTAAACAAAAAGGTTAATTCTGCTTCACAAAAGAGAGACAACCTCAAAGACGCATGACTAAAATGTATAATAGATTCTGGGCCCAGTTATTTCTACAAAGACACCTTGATGCAGTGCAAGGAACATGGTCCTTAGAATAAATGAGTCAATATGAATCCTACCTCTAATACTTTCTTCATTTATGTAACAAGGGTAATATTTGCTAGCAAGGTAATGTCTGTATTTAATCAATAATTAATCGACACAGGTAAAGAGAGACAGTGAGAGAGAGAGAACCTCAGTAACGTGCCTAGAACAATGAATACCGGTTTCCTTCCCTCTCTGAACAACTGTGTCATAACGTAAGTTACATTTCATTCTTTTCTAACAATTACACACAGAGAACTGTTTTCCTGGTTGGTATGCTTTCAAAAAGGGTATATTACCAAGATACTAATTTGCATTTTCTCTACAAGATGTCTTTCCTTATTGTTTTCTATGATAGCCTTTGTTATGTCAGGCAGGAAAACAAGACTCATGATGGGAATAGAAGAGATAAAAATGAAAGAGAGCTATTCGTACTTTGCTCCTTTACTCTGCTAATTCATCAAACCTTCAGAACTGTTTGAAGTAACCAAATCCCCCTAACCAGATCCAGCAAGGCCAGGAAGAGGAAAGCATGTATGCACATCCCACATTCACCACACATACACACACGCTCTATAAAATGCTTCATTCTTCTTCACAGCCTTTTTATTTTTCAATTGCTACTGTTGTCAATACTGACAAATTAAAATCCAGATCCAGAGAAAAATCATACAAAAGCATTTTTCACCTTACCCTTGCTAGTCAGGTACTAGTTTAGATATACGACAGTATCACTTGGGATCGTTATCACACAATCCATTAGAGATAAAAATAAGCAAAATATAATAACATTATTACTAGGTCTATTCACTCCATAAGAAAAAAAAACCCTCAACTTTGTATTTACTTAAAACTGTTAAAACTGATCTTACAGCCTTTCAAAGTCACTTCAGCAAACCTGATACAACATAAGTACCACTTAACCCCAAACTTTCTATTCGTGCTGGAATGCCCCAGAAGCCATTAACCCTTCTATTACAGGTTACGCTGACTCCCGAAGATCGAGATTGAGTGTTCCATTTCCATCTAAGGTAATTACTGCGAAGTTAAAATATAGTACAAGTCCCAAAGGGATTTGCTCTATGTTTAGTCATTCAGAGAATACAGAGTGACCAAAATAGACTATATTTTAGTGGATGGCAAAGTATGCTTTAATAATAGGATAGTATCCATCATACACATTCATACAGGCCTGTAAGTTTCAAAGAACTTTATGAATGTTTAAAATGCTCATAAATCCATCTAGACCCTATCCGTTGTCTTTTTGAATATTCAGGTGTTTTTTTTTTTTAACAAAGAATCTAAAGAAGAAAACATGTGATTTGCTGAACGTCCCATAAATCAATATTCCCCAGATGAACAGATTTATTTACAAATCACCAAAGTGCTTTTTTTTTTACAGAAATCAGAAGATAGCATTAATTTTTTTAAAAAATCTAGAAGATATCAAAGGGAATGAAAGAAGACAGCTGGTATATATTTTGAGGGGGAAAAATCACATTAGGAGTTAAAAATCATTCTGGTTAGGAAAAAATGTCAGGAATCTGCAGGGCCCATCTTTTTTTACTCCTTTCACTTTATGGCTCAAGCCTACAATAGGGTGGGAAAAGAATGAAACCAAGAGCAGTATTTATGCACCCTTATAGAGCTCACAGTTTGAAAACCCAAAAGCTTCAGACCTCAGTTCAGTCCCATTACCTGTTCCCTATAGAGGTGAGACATAATTATTTGGAAAACAAATTTTTGTTTATCACCCAAAGTGAAAGAGACCTAATAAGCATACATCAGAAATGCCCAGAGTATTGAAAGCCCAATCCAACTATAAGAGAATAATTCTTTCTCTTTTTGCACTACTAATAAAATATTTACGCCCATCACACGTAATCTGGAAAACAGGAAAGTATATGAAAAAAGAAAATTAAAAAAACTACAAGACATAACTATGGCCAACATTTTAGTATTTCTCTCTCTAGTCTTTGCACTAATTATGTTTTACCAAAATCATAATCTTACTGCATTTGTGTTTTTTTAATGTTTTTTCATGTTTATTTTATTTTGAGAGAGAGAGAGAGAAAGCATGAGCAAGGGAGGGGCAGAGAGAGAAAGAGGGAGACACAGAATCTGAAGTAGACTCCAGGCTTTGAGCTGTCAGCACAGAGCCTGATGCGAGGCTTGGACTCACCACGAGATCATGACCTGAGCCAAAGTTGGATGCTTAACCGACTGAGCCACCCAAGCGCCCCTGCATTTGTGTTTTATACCTTGTTTTTTTTTCATCTAACATTTTATCATGACCAGTTCTCCATTTTGATCAAAGAGATGTATCATTCTTTCACATGTTATCTTTAGTTTTTCCCGAATTTTCTAAATAGTGCATGCTAATTTGGAGGGGTAAAGCAAATCACAAAAGTAAAAGGAGGAAAAAGACATACCCTTCTAAAAAAAACCTTGATTTCATCCCTACCCCTAAAAAACAACCACTTTTAAACTGTTCCCTGGGTATCTTTCCTTCCTTGTTTCTGTAGTCCATAAACAACCATAATTTGTGTTCCTAGTCTGTCAGTATTGAACATTTAAGAGGATTCAGTTTTTTGCTACCATGAACAGTACATGAATATTCTTGCATATAAATATTCAAATGCTCTGATATTTTCATCAGCTAGAGTCTAGAGGGGGGGTCACAGGTGAAAGTCATAATTATTACGTAAGTTCTTGATGCATATTGTCAAAACTCATTTCCAGAACGATTAGAGTCCAAACTCCCATCAGCAGTGACTGAGAACATTCACCTCCTACATCCACATGAACAAGTGATGTCATTTTAAACCTTTGTCTATCTTGTAGGCCAACAATTAGGGTGTCATTTTTATTTTCCCTTTTTTTGGTTAACATCGAGGATGAATTATCACATCTTTATGGGACATCTGTAATTTTTTCTTTTATCAATTATTTTTCACATTTGTCCTTTTGCTTCTGGGATGATAGGAGACTCTTATTGAATTACCACAATTTTATTTTTGTTGTTATAAAGCCGTCAACCACGTGTATTGTAAAAACACTTCCCCGTTCATCAGTTTCCATTGAATTTGGATTGTAATATTTTATGACACAGAAGTATTAAATCTTCTGCCATCAAATATACATAGTTTTCCTTTGTGACTTATCCTACGTCTCTGTATGTGCTTCTCTTCCTTACGTTTCGTTTTTTAAAATCCATTTTGATATGGGGTGCAAGGTGAGGTTTTAAACCTAACTTTCCCACAAATATCTAGTTTTCCCTTCCCTGGGGGTGTGTAACACTTCCTCTTTCCTCTTTTCGCACACTATATTCTAAGGTCGTATCATCCCCACGGGGCCTCACTCTTCTTGGGATGCGTCTGCTATTCTGGCTGGCGAACCACACTTGCAATTACTGGAACTTTGTTGTACATTACCACACCTAGTAGGAAGTTCCACAATGCCTCTTCTTTTGCAAACCTTTCTTAGCTATTCCTTCTTGTTCTAACGTCATTTTGGTATCCCCTCGAGATTTGTTACCAGTTACCCTCCCAGCTCTTTTTGGTGGCAGAGTGGCAGAAATAGGATCCCAGGCGCTAGGGGAACACATTAGATGTTCCCCACACAACTTCTGGCTAAAAGGAGTGTGATACGAGCGGCAGTCTAAACCCTTTCAGCTTCACAGGGGAGCTTTTTAGAGTCTCCAGTTCATCTTGAGTCTTCCAACTTATTTTTATTGTATTTTTTTAAGTAAGCTCTATGCCCAAGGTGGGGCTTGAACTCATGACTCCCAAGATCAAGAGTTGCTTTCTCTACCGACTGAGCCAGCCAGGTGCCCCTTAATGCTTCCAATTTATTAAAACCTTTCTCAACCTTGTTAACATACACACACACACACACACACACACACACACACTTTGCTTTGTCTAATGTACAGCTCCTCTCAGCTCACCATCTTTGTATCAACTTTGATACACCATACAGTGAGTTGCCACGCCAAATCCTGTTTAAATTACAGTGTCACACGTGGGGTGCATGGGTGGCTCAGTCAGTTAAGCTGTTGACTCGATTTCAGCTCAGGTCTTGATCTCACGGTTTGGTGAGTTCGAGCCCCACGTCGGGCTCCAAGCTGATAGGGCAGAGCCTGCTTGGGATTCTCTGTCTCCCTCTCTCTTGGCCCCTCCCCCACTCACACTGTTTCTGACTCTCTCAAAATAAATAAATAAACTTAAAAAAATAAATCACAGTGTTGCACAAGATTTAGAAGCATCTCCTTCTTTATTTCTCTTTCTTTCTTTCTTTCTCTTTTTTTGACTCTTGCCTCCTTATCTTCAAACTGGCTCAAAGTTTGACAGACCCAGATACTCTTTCCAAGTACCATCATCTCCCCTGAGCACATCCCCAGATATCTGGGAAAACAAGAAAAGGAAGACACAGGGAGAACAGGGAAGATGAAATGGCAGGACAGGAAAGAAAAGAACACTATGGTAGAAGGCATTGCCAATATTTATTTTAGTACAGAATTCTAATATTTTAGAAGTCCCTTTGGGGCACCTGTGTGGCTCAGTTGGTTGAGTATCAGGTCTTGATCTCAGGGTTGTGAGTTCAAGTCCTACGCTGGGCTCCACGCTAGGGGTGAACTTAAACTAAACTAAACTAAACTAAAATAAAATAAAAGGAGTCCCTTGGGTGGATGGATGCATAGATGAGTATTTAGTCATTATGTTAAGGTTTTGCTACTCTAACTCTACTACGCCAATCAAGCCCATTTGAAAAAATAACCAAATTGATATTAAGAATTATTAGACAAATACCTACCATACCCAATTTTCAAATTCCCAGCAAATTTTGAAAGGTCCATATAATTTTCACAATAGCATGTGGTCACTACAAAAACACATGGAAAAATGAGGCTTACGTGACATTCCAAGTCCAGGTTCATTTTCTTAGTGTACTAAGACACCACCCCTAGAAATACCACAAGACAGACACAGACATTTGGGGCCTGAGTTCAGATCATGGTCTCATAGTTTCACAAGTTCGAGCCCCACGTGGCTTCTGCTCCGACAGTGCTGAGCCTGCTTCAGAGTCTCCTTTTTTCTCTGCCCCTCCCCCACTCACACTCTCTCTGTCTCTCTCAAAATAAACTTAAAAAAAAAGATAAAAAAGAAAAAGTTATGCCTGCAATGCAAAAAGATAATTTAAACACAATACATAAAATTTTTTGTTTGTCTCCAAATGAGTTTATTTAAGTACAAGTGCGAATTGTATTTAACAACTGATAAAAGTTAGCAGTTTTTTAACTTCAGCTGAACACCATTTTTAAACACATTTTTAGCTCCCAAAACAATAAGAGAAGTCAGTTCAAGGGTTAATAACGTAAGACAGGAATACTGTAACTCAGTCACTTTAGAAAACAAAAAGCTACCTATGAGGAAAAGATGAATATCTAAAAAAAAAAAACAAAAAAAAACCCTTGCTCACATTTAAAGCTTAACTTTGGAATTATGTTGTGATTTGGGCACGCAGGAGGTTCCCAATTACATTTGCATGGACACACCATTTTCTCCCTGGCAGCGACCACAATTCTGGGGTGATTGAGGAGTGAGAGCCCCCCCAAAGTGGTTCTTTCCCTTTTTACCTTTGATAGGAGTTAAAGCAAGTTTCATGTAAAGTAGCAAGCAGTAGAAACCACCTGCCAAGGTGAAATACAACAGTACAACGCAAAGGAAGGGTTCCACAAAGAGTTACATCAAACTCTTACAACCAGCTATGTATCTATGTGGAAGGTATAAACAAGTTGGAGATGGTTGCAGAGGAAAGTTTTCGGAGAAAGTTGCCAGCGTGCTGTGTGGACTGACCTTTCTGCCAAGAAGATCTTTGGGGCTGTTTGCTACTCACCTCAGGTCCAAGGCAAAGAGTGTCTGTCACAGGACCACCTGGGAGTTTAAAACTCTGCTCTCATCCTCCTCTGAGTTCTGGTAGGTAAAGTATTTCCCTTGGACCAGATCTGAGCCATATAGGGGAGAACTTGCTGTTTTAGATTCTGAGGGAGGATGAGCCCCTGGAAAGAAGTTACCACAGCAAAAAGAAGCAGAGTGTATTTCCGAATGACTTCTTGGGACTGTGGAAGACAAATACGAATGCACCTGTGCATGTCAAGGGCACTTTGGGCAAGACAGCCCAATGATGAGAAGTTCCCACAGAAACACCTGCTAGAAAAAGGGCCCATTTCAAACACATGCCCAATGGAGCGGTGTAAACTCTAGATCACCAACAATAGTTGTCAAGAAAGAACTTTCTTTTCCCCTTCACCTCTTCTCAATGAGCCCTAACCCTAACCAGCAAGAGACCTTAGTCAGCAAAGTAGGGAAGGACGAGGAGAAACACTTGGTAAACAGAGAGAGAGGCGGGGAGGGGGAGAGAGAAATTCAGTACTCCCTTTTCCTTGTATCTAGCACACTCAAGCCTGGAGAGGGAAGAAACAGAACTTTAAAGCAAAACCGAAATGTTGATTATGAGGTAGACGCACAGATTATAAATCACTATATTAATTTTCTCTATGAGCAACCATCAGAGAATTGTTTGATTTCATAAGCGTGACCAGAAAAGTCATGGGACCTAAATTTTCATGTGCCAAATGGTCGGGCCATTTCACAAGCTGCCTCCTTGTCTTCTTATTTTCTCCTTCCCTCGACTATTCAGACACATTGCCCTCTTCAAGGTATCGTTTCGTAACGATAACAACACTAATAACAACCCACATTATCGAGTGCTTACCATGTACCCCTCAACTATGTATTTTATATACATCTCTCACTTCGTCTTCACACGCTTCTGTATTAGCAACACCTTCCTTTTACATTCGAAGAAATAGAGACTTATCCACGGCCTGTGAATTTACCCAGAAGCTGCCATCTTTCCCCGCAAGAATGAGTGAAATGTAGTCCCTCGGTTCAAAGGATAAAAAATATCAGGCTTGCTTTCTTTAATAAAACATATGCGGATCTCTCTCGTCTCATGAGAAAATGAAAACATTCCACTAGAGGAGAATTAATAGAAAAGTAAACATGGGTATTTTTTGTAATCATAAAATCTGCTGACATACACACTTATTCCAAACTCCTGGATGTCATTATGTCAACAATCACAAAGCCTCCCAACCCAGACACAAAATACCGACAGTCCTAACAACAATACCTAAAATGTGTAATGTTTGACCTTTACAAACTGCATTTTCATATTTTAATCTAATTTTATTCTCACAGCAAGCCTCTGAGTAGGGATCATAAATGCTACATTTTTGTTGAGGGAACTAAGATGAAAAGCTTTTAAAAACCGTGATTTACTTAACATCGAAAACTAATACACGACAGAGCCAGCAGTCAAGGAGGTGTATGTCAAAGGGAAGTTGAAATATCAATCCTTTTTTGTATCAACTTCTAAACCACCTCTTTGCCATCAATATCTCTACTCATGATTCTTGATGCTTATGCTTCACATTTTTCAATAATCAAAACACTTCACACATCCTCTTACATATTCTGAATCTCTGACTTCATTCTGATGAGATCATTTGTGGCAATTAACAACACATATGGTTTTCAGTTAGAAACTGTGGCCTCAAGATGCAAATGAATTGGCAAAGCCAATGGAACACGAGAGTCTTCTAGGATTTTACACACCTGGGTTGAATTTATGTCCTAATATAGAAAGCTGTGCCTTTTCTCACGAGAGTTTATTCTAGAATTTCAGAACCATGCCAATATATTTCACAGTTCCCTAGTCATCAGATTGCCCTTCCCTGAGAAAGCAAGGTTCTTGCAAGCAATCAGTCCCCCTAATTAAATTCCAGGCTTTTTAATTTTTTAGTCTTGAATTCTAAAAGTTAAAACATTCTTTTCTATTTATTCTTCATTTCCTCATAAATGAAGAGTCATAAACATCGCCTCTCCAGCCACTATATTGTTCATGCTCTTCATGGCCACAAATACTAAGAATTCACTAGCATAGTGGTTCTCAGACCTCAGCCTTCCTCAGAATCATCTGGAAGTCTTATTAAAAAACAGATTGTTGAGTGCTCGCTTCGGCAGCACATATACTAAAAAACAGATTGTTGGGCCTCTGCTCCAAAGTTCTGATTCAGTGCATCTGGGGTGGGGACTGATGGCCTTTCCAACGCCAGGTGATGCTGGTATTGCTGGTCTGGGTACCACACTTTGAGAACCACTGGACTAGTGGGTCCCCTTAAAGGGGCCCCTCGGAAAAGCGCCCAGGCACTAAGCCTCATGAATCACACAAATGGTGCTCAGTGCCCTCGCCTCACGCTGAAGGCTCCTATCTGGAGGAAAAAGAAATGGTTGTCATGACTCATTGTCTTTTTCAGGCTTCTCCAGCCACAAAATTAAAAACAGAAAAGGGCTGCATTAAAAGCAAAATGAAAATGGCTAAATTTTGAGACTCCCAGCACGGTTTCTGGGGTTAGAACAAAAGATGTAATGAGGACCCAGGTAAGCCCTGTGCTGACCACACTGAAGGTTGGAACCACAAAAATTACCAGGCAAGACACCTGGCTCCCGGTTTTCTTTGCCTGTAGGAAGTTCTCCCATATCGTTCTCCAAACACATTATCGGCCTATAACTCTTTGAATTAATTCATTTCTTCTGCAACTTCTTTACTATATTTTAATGCAGAGAAATATCAATTGTCAATAAATACTGTTGGAACATCTTTCAGGTAGACAGTTAACCTGAAAGGAGAAGCGGGCAAAGGCGTTTCCTTCAAGTTCCTTTATTTTCATAATTATCATCTCCAGACGACTCTCAGTGGAGACTTTAAGTCCAGTTTTTCATCTCCTTGAGGGACAACTAAGGCATTTTAGGTTACGGTGCAAAGTACCTCAGTATTTTGGTTTACTTGCCAAAAAGTACAACCAGTCTTTTGAATAACAGTGTTGCGTTAAATAACAAAAAAGTAACCGACAAGAGATGTTGTTAATATAAGATATAACACTTCTGCTTAGAAAATAGGCTTTAGTTCTACATTTAATATAGCAATATATTGCAAGAACTACTGACCTTTTACTCTGATCACCACTGAGTCCGTTAAATCTCAAAACATGAGCCAGCAAGCGAATGAATAATATGCTACTGAGTAATAAACCCATGCCATCCAAATGAAGCTTTTTCTGTCCCCGTCCAAAGAAAAAGGAAAACAGAAGCATAATGGTAAGGTCACCGAAAACACAGATTTTGAAAGAAGTCGTTCTGTACGAGCATGAGTCACCAAAACTATTTCCTTAGTGATAAAAGTTGTCAGAGCAACCCAGAGGCCTCCCTACGCTAACAAGTACATGGGCAGTGTGTTGAGTTTCAAACCCACCAGTCATTTCCTTTACTTAATTGCTAACTGCTCTTCACCGGCTGCATTTGGGGCCTGTGTTTTATGCAGTCACCCGGCAACTAGTTATTATGCTATCTTTTATCAGGGAGAACAAAACAGTAAACTTCATATTTCCATGGATTTCAGGGTAAAAGTCGATGTTATTTCACCAAAGCACTTTGAACCTTGGGTGGGGGCGTTATGAAACAGCTGAACTAGATCTCAATGTGGCAGCACAATCATGCAAGACTGAGAGAGAAAAAGATTGAGCAGAGAAGAGAGAACTATTTTGGGTGCCCCCTGCGTGCAAGGAAGGTGTTTTATTCATTTCTGTGTCCTTTGCACATAACGGGGATTCTGGCACATACTAGGACTCAAATACGTGGAAGGAAGAGGGTCACTGGTTGTCTTCAGAATAATCCAATCTATTAAAGTAACTGTGCCACTACGGAGTTAAGATTTCATCCGGTTTATAATACTCACATGCATTCTTTTCTCCTTGGATCTACAATGGGACTTTCTTGCCCTTGCCCTTGTACATGTGTGATGCTTTAAGGATGCTCTATTTTAAAAGAACTGGTGCTGATGAGCATTACTTGGGAAAACCTGATATGCAAAAGCGATAAGATTATTTTAATTTTTTTTTTTTAACGTTTATTTATTTTTGAGACAGAGAGAGACAGAGCATGAACGGGGGAGGGTCAGAGAGAGAGGGAGACGCAGAATCTGAAACAGCCTCCAGGCTCTGAGCCGTCAGCACAGAGCCCGACGCGGGGCTCGAACTCACGGACCGTGAGATCATGACCTGAGCTGAAGTCAGACGCTTAACCGACCAAGCCACCCAGGCGCCCCAAAAGCGATAAGATTATTATTGCACAAGAAATGTTTTACCTGGGTAGTAAGCTTATACGTATCCTCAGTAACACTGTTTAGTCTGGCCTTGAGAATCTTGGTTGTCAGGTAATCACTGAATCTCCCATATTTCAAAACTCTCCCATTATTCTTGGCCTATGCAATGTCAGTACCCCAAACGTTAATAAATCTCCCTAAAATTCAAACCAACAAGACAGTAAGTCAAAGATGCTCTTACTTACAGAGGCTACATGTTCCAAAAACGTTGGTTCATTTCTTCTCCACCAGCAATGTGGTTGAGGATTTTCATTCTTGTAATTGTACACAGGAGTCATATGCCATAACTATCAAATCGTTCTGGTAGGCTGACTCAGAACTAAAAACCGAGATCTCCACAGAAAGTCCCTGAAAATGTCCATGGACATCCTGATGATTCATTAAGGGCACCATATTCTCTGAATCAAAGAGTGTTCTGTTGCTGCATCAGAACAGGAACAAAAGAAATCCAAAGAGATAGGACAGATAACATGAAAAGAACGCAAAGGGTCTTGGGCACATCACCAACTGTAGTGCAAAAATACCACAGTGTGTGAGGTAGTGCCTTACAGTGAAGTTTAGAGTGTGGGATCTGGAGCCAGAAGTCCTGGGTTCAAATCCCAGGTCTGCCACTTCCTGGCTGTGTGAGCTTGAGTAAGCTACTTAACTTCTCCGGGTCTCAGTTTCTTCATATGTATAATAGGGCTGTTGAGAGGATTCCGTAAGTTTATACATGGCAAATAAGTTTACACTTGGCATATAGTAGGCACTCAAAATAAGCAACGTCTCATGATTACCATTAGTTTTCCAATCCGGGCCAGACTCCAATTTTAGTAATGATATCATGGTATGTCTGGTTATTATTATCATTGTTTAGAGTCCACGAGTCAAGAACTGTGAAAAACAATCCAGAGTCAGCAAAACGAAAACTGTGATCTTGACATGTAAATCTCTCTGCACTATATTCTGCTCACACATGTCAAAACTCCCGAAGTTCTGGAGATGACAGATGAAGAAATTACAATACTGTATCCGAACAATTTTTCATGATTTATGATATGACGAAAACATATTTAATCTATATTAAGCTCAAATTCCATAATATTTTTGTACTTATTCCATATATCCACATGTGTCCCATTAGAGGGCATGTTTCCAGTACTTAGCTAATCAGAAATACAAAATCTTACTCAATATTTTGGAAACCATTGCAGTAGAATTATGGAGAAAGCTGTCAACTCAAAATGGTCTTTCTTAGTTATTTGTCATAAATTTAGTGGGTTTTCTTAATCTTTTGCCTTACATAGTTTTATCATGATGCCATCTTATATTTCCTTCCATTTGCATTTAGGGTTACTTTGATTTATGTGTTTACTGTTTTTCTATTTCTTTGTCTTTTGAGTTTCGTTTCTAATCTCTACAAATCATAATGATCTTTGTCAGCACACGTAGAGACCAGTGTCTTATGGGGCATATTTTAAACACTGAGTTTATCAAACATATCTAAAAGTAAATGCGATAGTCATTGTTTCTGAAGAAAACAATTTTGCTGGCAAAGTGAATGTGATATACCAGAAATAAGACATCTCCACGTTTTTGGAAGGATTGGTCAATTAATCAGTCAGTTTTGAGATAAGTGGGATAGAGTTCTTTGATTGGCCTCAAATATATAGGAAAGACATTGTGCCTATCCAGATAATCAATATACTCCCGTTCCAACCTAACAGGTTACCACAAAGACAAATCAGAACTTGAAAAAAATTGTTTTCAGTTCTTGAAAAGAAAACCGCGCTATTCAACGGTTACTATCATTAGACCATTAATGAAATATCTCCTGGAAAAAAAAAAACTTCCGCCCCTCAGGAACTAGGTGACCTCAAAATAGGCAGAATGACTTCCCAAGATGTCCATGCGCTTGGCAAATGTTCTGGTGGTGATAAGACCTTCTCTATCCCGAAACATGGGAAAAACATTATTACAGGCCACAAGCGAATACTGCTTGTTTTCAGGTAGTCTCACTTGGCCAATAACTAAACTCTGACAGTATCGTTTAGGTCTCTTTCAAATAAGGTCTGGTTTTTATAACTGGGCTGGTTTCGTTCTGTATTTTGGATCTAGTGAAGCAATACGGAAAATCTAGCTTCACGCATTTGTCTCACATCAACTTGAGTTTTTTGCACTAGGTTTTCCCTCCATCTGTTAATTAATGTCTTTCTCTCCCTCCCACATACTCATCACCTTCTGTCTCCTTCATCACAGACTGTACATTAGACTTTGATGAAGCTGTAAGTAATAAATAGCTCTAGGGGGAGACTATGATCTGCTTTTATCTCCCCCAAAAAGATTCAGAAAGATTTCTAGGAATGTGTCTTAAAGCTTTTTCTCTGAACTTTAGAAACTGTTCTAGAGGGTACTAAAGAAGTCCCCAAGTTTACAAATCTGTGGAAACCAGGCCAACATACTCAAATCAGATAAGGAACAATATAAGGTAATTGATATTAACTCATATGAACAGGCTAGAAGGGCCATAAAGGGTAAAATGGCATGATCCAGCTTATATCTCACCTTCCTCTTGCGGTTTTATGTTATTGTTTTTTAAAGTTTATTTATTTAGGGGCACCCGGGTCGCTCACTCGGTTAAGCATCCGACTTTGGCTCAAGTCATGATCTCGAGGTTTGTGGGTTCAAGCCCTATGTCGTGCTCTGTTTTGACATCTCAGAGCCTGGAGCCTGCTTCGGATGCTGTGTCTCCCTCTCTCTCTGCCCCTCCCCTTCTCCTGCTCTGTCTCTCTCTGCCTCTCAGCAATAAACAAATGTTAAAAAATTTTTTTAAAAAATAAATAAAGTTTATCTATTTTGAGAGAGAGAGAGAGAGCGAGCAGTGGAAGGGCAGAGAGAGGGAGAGAGAGAGAATCCCAAGCAGCACAGAGGCTGACAAGGGGCTCAGTCTCACGAACCGTGAGATCACGACCTGAGCCAAGATCAAGAGTCAGACGCTTAACCAACGGAGCCACCCAGGTGCCCATGGGGTTTTACTTTACATCAACTACAGAAGGGAAGATACTTCCAGGTAAGAGGATACAAGTGAATTCTCTTTCACCTGAGATTAATTTCCCACCACATATTTTTTCTTCTGTGTATACCGCATCCATTCTCTCAGTTCCTGTCCAGAAAGTTCTGAGCCCTTTGACAAGCATGTCTTCTCTCTAACTTCATGGTCTGGAACAATCATCCCCCTGTGCCATCACAGGACACCCGCCTCTCCCCCTTCAAGGGCAGTCTCCTTTTACCATGCACCTGATCTACGGCAAACAGCCCTCAAATCACTCTCCTCGATTCATCCCCCAGATGCCACAACAGTCTTCCTAAAGCACAGCCACAAGCATGCCTTTCTCCCAGATACAAATGGCAGTGAATTCTCACTGCCCACCACATGAATTATAAACTCTTCTCTCTCTGGCATTTCATCCTCCAACGCATGGTCCCGTATTAGCTTTTGATGCCCTTTCTCCCCTACAACAGCTCCACAGTCGGGCCATATTGGGATTCTAGTCTTCCCTCAATGCCCCCCCGAAACCCTGCCCTCTATGCGATTTTTTCTTAGTGGGGTTCATCAGTTTCGAACATTCTTTCTCTACCACGATAAGCTATAAAAATTGTACCCATTCTTCAAATACCACCTTTTCTAAATATATTTTCTGGTCTCCCCCAAGGGGATATGATCGTTCCTCCTAAAGCCCCTAGTATTTCATTCCTATCTCTATGGGAGCACTCACCACATTCCACTCTGCATTACAGATCTTTATGTGGTTCCTAATCCTTTTACAAGGCTAGGAGCTTCCTGGAGCCACAGGCACTTTCTTACTGACCTGAACTAACAAGCATTGCAGAAAGTGTAGATAATGAGGACACCTGTCTGTTGAATGGAATCTGAGAAAAGGCCTGAGCATGGGGAAATGTGGTATATTCGTGGAACAGAGAGCAGTTTAGGGCCCCCCTGAAACTGCTGTCCGGGGAGGAGCAGTGGAAAGAAGGATGGATGTTCACACCGGGCATGGCTTTCCAAGGACACAGTTGAATGTTATGAGCCTCAGCCTCTTCCTTTAAAAAGGTTTTATTTATTTTTGAGAGAGAGAGAGAGAGAGAGCGCACAAGCAGGGCAGGGGCAGAGAGAGGAGGAACAGAGGATCTGAAGCAGGCTCCATGCCAACAGCAGAGAGCCTGATGTGGGACTCGAACTCATGAACCTCAGGTGAGACCATGACCTGAGGCGAGGTCAGACGCTGACCTTATTGAGCCACCCAGGTGCCCCAAGCCTCAACCTCTTTTGCAGCAAGACTTCTGTTTCCTTTGTCATCTTTATTACAAACTGTAATTCCTTCCTTTGTCCCTTTACCTGAGTATTGCATCTCTGGGTCACGTATGTGCCCACACAACTCAAGTCTACATCCCAACCAAGGGTGCCTGCATTGCACCTGCCTTGCTCACTTTCCTCAGTGTCGAGTGGAGCTCCCGGCACATGGTAAATATTCAATAAATGTATTTTGAGAAAGTGGATGAAATCTGTGGATCATAATACACTGTAGAGATTAAATACAGTCACATGTAAAGTCACTAACTAGCACAATGCTTGAACATTGAATAGAATACTAGAACATTGAATAGAATACTAGAACTAGAACACTGAATAGAACACTACAATATTAGCCTCGTCTCTCCCTTCTTTCCTTCCTTCCCTCTTCTGTGAATGGCTCATGCGTTAATCCATGCACTCAACAAATGCTCCAGGCTTCTCTAGGCACTGAAGATAGGCTAGTGAACCAAAGAGAGAAAAATCTCTGACCTCATGGAGGGCATTCTAATGAAGGAACGAGTGATTCACTTTGGGTCTTCAGGGAGTCTTGAGAATGTAGTTATTAAGAAGAGGTTGTGGCTCGAAGACAGACACGTTGGGAGGGGCGCGCAGAGCCTGGGGGGAGGACAGCCAATTCCAGCATCGCAGGGGTGAGACACAAAATGACTCGGATGAGTGACGGCCACAAAACCGAGGAGTGGATACAGGAAACAACGAGCCAGGACGCCCCCTGGATCCGAGTGACCTAAGAGTAAGCAGTGGCCATGGTGATGACGGTTTCCAATCCGGTTAATGTGCCGTGTTGCCCTGGACTGGGAAGTTAGGAGGGGAAGCCGTTGGGGTTGGGGGGTTTCAGGGTGTGAGACGAGTTGTGTCTGCTTTTGGATATGATGCTCTGAAGAGACGGAAAGATGGAAAGAAATCGAGGTGAAAATGTTTAACTCTCAAAATTAACGATCTAGGGAGCGAGTGAAGACCAAACTCCCTTCGTATCTACTAGGAACCACTGTTCCATCCCCTGAATAACAGAAAGCATCATAGTCTCAGCACCTGCCAAGCTCCTTTCAGAGTCCTGCTACTTCACAGCGTAATCTGATAATTAACCTGCCTCTTCAGTTCCTGGAATGCAGAAAGGCCCTAAATAATATGTGTGAATTGAATTGCTTGATAGAAGCAAGATCTCACCCTCGAGGAAGGCGGAGAGAAAAGAAAAGTGCATTTGGAGTCTGAAAGGCCCCAGGAGGAAGTCTTGCCCCCTCTCTCCCTCCTCTCGTAGTCACGGGGCCATGAGCAAATTGTTAGCCCGCCTCTCAGACTCCTCAGCTGCAAAATGCACAATCAAACCCACCTTGCAAGAGGCTGAGAGAGCATCAAGTAAAATGCATGCAAAGTTCCCATCACCCAGCAGGCACAAAAATTAAAGCGCTGATGACATTATTGAGTATTATCTTTGTTCCCACGCCTTCTTGGCGTTGCCAGGTTTCTCACGTCTTGCTTTATCCACCTTCTCGCTTCTCACATTCCATGCAGGCGATCCTGCTAGCGGCTGTCCTCCTGGCGTGGCCTCCCGCCAGCCAGCTTTCCGAAAGCCCCCACGGGCCCTAAGCTCGTCTGCACATGGCTGGCTGGTCCGTCAGTTCAAATCGCCCCAACTCAACTGACATCACCACAGCTTGCAAATTCCAAAATCGCTGTGAGTGCTTTAGATTTGGTCATGTTTACGCCTGGTCTACAAGTTCTACGGCGGTGTCCTTCTTTATCCACGACCGGCACCATGTTTGAAGCAGCTTCACGGTCTGGCATTTGAACACACCGCTGAGAGAGGCTGGCGTGGCCCTCAGAAAACACATATGAAGTGAGAAAGCTACGTCTGCATACTGTTTACTTCCAAAAGGTGACTGGGAACGCAGGGTGCAGAGATAGCAGGATTACTTGTCACCCTTGAGAAAGGTGGTTCAGACAGAGGGCTCGCCCACACGCATGACTGGCCCACTGGCTGAGGCACTGCACGAGGCACACATATCTCTGAATGAAGTTGATTCTCTCCTAAGTCTCACGCGTTCTACATGAACGATTAAAGTGTTTTTGTAATCTCCACTTTTCCACGCCCTACAGTCTGCCACTAACTATGGCAATTTCTAATAGGAAGGACATATTGGATATTGCATATCTGTGTGTGTGTGTGTGTGTGTGTGTGTGTGTGCATTCTATGCCAAATGCTACGGATGGATAGTTTGTGCCCTCATCTCCAATGCAACCCTATATGGAGACAGAGCCTTTGGGAGGTAATTAGGTTTAGATGAGGTGTTGATGGTGGAGCCCCCATTATGGGCTTAGTGCCCTTTTAAGAAGTGGAAGAGACCACAGTTTGTCTTGGCTTCGCCACATGACGACACAGCAAGAAGGCAGCTCTCTGCACAGGAGAAAGCAGGTCCTTATCAGACACTGAATCTGCTGGCACTTTGATCTCGGACTTCCTGCCTCCAGAACTGTGAGAAATGAACGCTTGTTGGTTAAGCCACACTGTCTACGGTATTTTGTTATAGCGCCTGAGCTAAAACAGCCAGAGAACATACCACGGTCCTGCCCGCGAATACAGATCACGGACGGGTTAGAAAGGAGAAGGGGTACCCTAGAAATGATGAGGAAGGCCAGAGTCCACCCCAGAGGAAGTCACCATACCCCGAGGAATTTGCTGTGGTCACCGACAGGGCACCCTGCCACACCACACCAGAGCCTTGCCCTCATTTTCCATGGTGAGTCAGTCAGCAAGCAGCACCACCTCATTGCCCTGGGATCAGCATTTTAGGTGGGAGTAGGGCCCACCCTCGCCTCCTCCCCTGGGGAGATGGCTTTTTTCTCATCCTAAAAATGCCAGGCTCACTCACAATGGTGACATTTGCTGAGCAATGGCTTGGATCAAGAGCTCTCATGGAGCAAGAATAAAGGAAACCCACAGCAGGGGAGCTATGCAGCAAAGGTCCTGCACCTTGACCTTGGCTGTGCCACTTGCCAGAGCTCTCTGAAATGAGGTCAACAAAATATTACCTAGCAGAGGCTTGTACAGAGAAGCTGGGATAAACCCTTAATTTGGTCCCAAACTATTTTTCTTAAATGCCGGGTAACCTCCAGTACCACACCCACAGCCTTCACCCACCCTCCCACTCCCCCCAGAAAAAGGGGGAAGGATTTCACCGTTTTTCTCCAAACTATCCACTATAGACTTTTACGGTGGTTTTGCAGTGAATCCATCTGGTACTCAATGTGTCCTCTAAACACACAACAACAACCACAACAAAATTCCATGATGTTTCAATTGCTGCTTAATTAACCACAGTAAGACTGTCAGGCCTTTCCTCCCTTCATCTCCCTTTGGGGGTAAGCACTGTATTCTGCATTTACTAACACCGCAAGGATGGCCCTTTACCTAGAAAGATTTGGGCGGCGGAATTCGACACTCCCTGGTGCCCTGGACCAGAAGGTTTTTGCTCTGTTTGCTCTGTAGACAGTTTTATCTCCGTCACTGGAAGACCAAATGCACTAATTCTTCTTGGAAAATAGGCCAAAAGGACCGGTGACATTTCCCAGACAAGTCCCCAGAATCCCGCAACGTGCCTCGCTGAACCAAAATGAACACATAAATCTATTTCCCCCAAACATTCTGTCATTTGAGTTATATAATTGCCTTTCATTAATCAGGTCGGAGCTTTAAAGCAACACCTAATTAATTCTATAATTGGCACAGATTATGCCTTTAATGACTTCCACTATAGCAGAAAAACCAATGATCTCTCAATTTGATTTTGAAACTATGGACGGACGCCGGGTTTCCTCTTTCACCCAGAACTTTCAGATCTTGTTAAAACTCGGGTGTGGTTTCACGGGGGTGGGGGGGGGGCACTGAGGGGAGCCCAGAGGGAAGGGTGGGAGGGAACTTTGCAAGAAAACCCTTCCCCGAGTGCGTTCGTGATGCCAGAGACCGGTGTTTGGCAGCTCTCTGGGGTCTGCAAGAAGTTTCCTGCTAATGGGAAGTCCGCGCATTTGGAGCAAAATCGGGCTTGCGCGAGTTCTTAACAACTTAGGGGTGCTCTAGGATCCTCGCGGGCGAACCGCACACAAGAAAGAGGAGGCCCGACTAGAAGTTGGGTAAAACTTAGAACCAACAGGGCGTGCGCCGCCCGAGGAGACTTGAGTCAATCTCGTCTAACGGTTTCCCGAACCGCTAGGAGCCCTCAACCTCGGCGGGCAGCAGGGCTCGGTGACTCACTGCCAGTGACTCAGCGACCCCACCCCTCTCGCCCCCCCCCCCCCCCCCCCGCCCCTCGGGCTTTCCTCGGCCGCAGCCTCGAAGCTCGCGCCGTCCAAAGCCACACCGAGCCCGTTAGGTCCCTGAACCTAAGGAACCCCCACGACAAGAGGCTGGAAAGATTCGTGGGCCAAAGCGGGCGGTGCGCCCAGCCTGCTCGCGACCCCAGCTCCGTGTCCTGGGCTGTGCGCGCCCCCAACTCCCGCTCCAATCTCAGGCGTTCTTTGTTCCTTTCTCCACGCCTTCCAAGCCTCGGGATCCCCCCCCTCTTCCTGCCCCTTTGCCCGCGGGTCTCCCCACCCACCAGCCCCGAGCAGAACACTGGCCTGCAGCGGAGCGCCCCTCCCACCCGCCCGCCTCCTCCCAGGCCTCTTTGGCCCAGTGCCTGGGGACCCCTCGGGTCCGGTCCCGGGCAGGGTTCCCTACCACCGCGCGACCCCGCCTTTTTCAGCACCCACTGGGAGCAGAGCTCAGGCCAACATCAGGAAAGCCCCCGAAAGTCCCAGCCCACCCAAAAAGTAACGGGAAGGTGCCCAGTCCCGGGCTGCAGAGGGGCGGAGAGGAAGGCTCGAGGGCGCCCCCGCCCCAACCCCCGCCCACCCTTCCCGCATCTCGTCGGGTCCCCATTGGCTGGCGCTCTCCGCGGCTGGGATGGCAGTGGGAGGGGACCCTCTTTCCCAACCGGGTTATAAAAACTGCGCCCTCGGCCCGGCCCGGTCCTCTGCCACTCTCGCTCCGGGATCCCCCGCGCCAGAGACGCAGCAGCGCTCCCACCGCCCACACCCACCGCGCCCTCGCTCGCCTGTCCTCCCCGAGCCAGTCCGCGCCGCCGCAGCCGCCCAGCCCACCGCCACCGTCTCAGCCATGTCCACCAGGTCTGTGTCCTCGTCCTCCTACCGCAGGATGTTCGGCGGCCCCGGCACCGGGAGCCGGCCGAGCTCCAGCCGGAGCTACGTGACCACGTCCACCCGCACCTACAGCCTGGGCAGCGCGTTGCGCCCCAGCACCAGCCGCAGCCTGTACGCCTCGTCCCCGGGCGGCCCGTACGCCACGCGCACCTCGGCGGTGCGCCTGCGGAGCAGTGTGCCCGGTGTGCGTCTGCTGCAGGACTCGGTGGACTTCTCGCTGGCCGATGCCATCAACACCGAGTTCAAGAACACCCGCACCAACGAGAAGGTGGAGCTGCAGGAGCTGAACGACCGCTTCGCCAACTACATCGACAAGGTGCGCTTCCTAGAGCAGCAGAACAAGATCCTGCTGGCCGAGCTCGAGCAGCTCAAGGGCCAGGGCAAGTCGCGCCTGGGGGACCTCTACGAGGAGGAGATGCGGGAGCTGCGCCGGCAGGTGGACCAGCTCACCAACGACAAGGCCCGCGTCGAGGTGGAGCGCGACAACCTGGCCGAGGACATCATGCGGCTCCGGGAGAAGTAAGGCGGCGCCCACCTCGGGGCTGCGGGAGGGAGGGAGGGGGGTTCGGGGCCCCCGCGAGAAGCCGCCACGCCCTTGGGGATGTGGCTGGGGCGGTGGCTGTCTGGGGGACAGCGGGTGAGCGGGGCGGTGGCTTCGGCGGCGCAGCCCCGCCCTGCACCCAGACCTTGCAGTTCGCATTTCCTCTCCCCTCCCCCCCCCACTCATTGCCCAAGAACACCCCGCTTCAGGTTACAGATTTCTTAAAACTACCACTTTGTAGCCGAAGGCCCTTAAAAGCAACGAGCGCGATCTCCCCCAAACTTTGAGAAAGTTTCCTGGCCCCTTCTGGCGTGCAGCCATCATGGGGCGGGAGAAGGGAAGAGGGGAGGGGTGTGGAGGCAGCGAGACAAAGGGATTGCAGAGGTTCCTCGGAGGCGGGGTGGGGGCGTTCGCCGTGCAGGCTGGCGTGGCGGCCGTGATTGCTTTTGCACACTGCGGGCCGAGGTCCCGCCAAAACTTGCGGAGGGCGGCAGTCCTAAAAGCCGCAGTCGCCGGCTGCCCGCAGAGGTGGCGCAGCGGATCTCGTCTCGCGGCGCCGCGACGTGGTGGTTGGGTGTGGCCGCCCCACCCCTGGCGGGGTCCCAGTTCCCTTTTGGTTAATGCGCGACTGTTTCAGGTTGCAGGAGGAGATGCTTCAGAGAGAGGAAGCCGAGAGCACCCTGCAATCTTTCAGACAGGTTTGTAGATTCTGTTCCCACTTGCACAGCCACCGGACCCCGCCCCATCAACCCACGGGCAATTCTCAAAAGTTACTCAACCCAAGTCTAGAGAGCGCAAAACTTCACTTCTGTGCGCAAAGCCCCCTAGCGGCAGAAAGACCGCAGATCGGAAATTGTCCGAATGAAAACCCTTGAATGGGGTGAAGCCTTTCCTTAAGACATAAAGAAAGTCTTTGATTTTTTACTTTGTTTCGACGTTTTTTTTCAAAAAAAAATTTTTTTTTCCGTTTTGTTTTTGAAACACATTGGCATTCAGATTCTGAACAGTTACAGTTTGATGTAGATAAAGGCTTGCTAAAGTCAAGCTGGCTAACTTTTACAAGGCCACCAGAAAGCACAGTTATGCCCTGTACTTTAAAATGTAAATGTACAGGGGGACAAGAAACTTAGTTTCACTGGATGGAAGCCAGCAAGTGTCTTTTCTTCTCTGCAAGTTCCATGGCGGCTTTAAAGTTATATGGAACTATCCCCAGGCACAACTATTTTGTGATCTAATAAGGGTGAAAAGGAGCCATCTGTCCTCTGGGCTGAAAGGTATTAATGGTTTCTACGGGCTTCACTATGGAATGTAGATACAGACATTCTGGCAAGTGTGGTGGCTCAGGACAGAAATAATAGGAGTCTTTGTGTTCCCAGAGAAGCTTTGCAACAGGCTGCATTCTTATTGAATATGTAATGATGTAAGCACAGTCCTAGTCGGACACAAGTATTTGCTAACATCCGTTATCTAATCTCTGGCCCAGACTTGTGAAGTATATTCTTAAAGCTACAATCATAATTCACATTTTGAAAGGCCTTTCTTGATTTGGTTTCTTAAATTCTTTAGCACATCCTCTACAAGAACCTAAGGCTGAAGAACGGATTTTCATTAAAGGGCTTTTTGCTCCAAAGTTAGATAGACTTAAAGGATTTTTAGCTTGAAATTAGAATTCAAAAGCAGGAAGAGCTGCCAGCATAGTTTTCTTCCCCTGAACACTTACTGGCATGGCTATAAAAGCTCTCCGAGGAATAGTCTAGAATAACATTTTGAAGCAGAAATACACTTACCAGATTAAGTTAAACACTGCAGTGTGTGCTTCATTTTAGTAACCGAGCATTTATGATCATCATATCTATAAAATTTTCTGCAGAGCAGTGAGTTAATATGAAACAATATTATTATGAAAGATCTCCTGTTTAGGGATTAGGTAAAATCCCTCATAGTCTCATCAATGAAGTAGAATGTCCCCCGTTGAACTTTTTTATAGAGGTCAGTAAATTATCTTTTGCATCTCTTTTAGGGCTTAACAAGCAAAAATGAATTTTGCCCAAGCCTGTTTTTTGTTGTCACTCATTCCTCATTCACGTTTCCATGAAGGTGATAGAGGGGTCTTTGAAGACTAATGCTATAAACCGTACACTGAGTACAGTTGCTTACAAAATAAGAGGTGTAAAGATTCTCGTGACGTTTCCTCGAGGGGACATAAAATCTTTGGGACGTAGCAGGTTACAAATGGTGGAAACAGAAGAGAGCCAGAGCGGCAAGAATTTTTCACATAGTTTCATTACATGCATTTTGAGCAGTCATTCTGAAACAAACCTAGTAACAGAATTTACACCGTGCTCAACGGAAGGGACGGACACACCCTTGTAGGATGTGCTACGAGAGGAAGCAGAGAAAATACAGTCCAGAATTTACATTTCGTTTCCTTACGTGCCTGAACTGAATCTTTGCCAGTGTACGTCTTGAGTTGGAGTATAAATCTAGCCTGTACCCTGAATGCCAGATGACTACACACTGACTTTGAATTCTAAGGATAAGTTTCAGAAGTTTGAGTAGAGAAAAAAAAGAGAGCTCATGGATACACTGACACTTTCAAAGCACAAATTTCTGTTCTGCGTACTCTCAGGTATAAATGAAGTGAGATCTGGCCAACCCTATGATCGTCACGTTATCTCGCGACATGATAAAAAAAGAGATCTTAAAAATGCTGTCACGTGGATTTTAATGACCGATGAAGTACGGTTTGCCCTGTGCAGTTGAGCATTTATCTGCATCCAAATTGCTTATCGGCCACCTAGAACACAACACAGTGGGTCACAATTCAAATTAGTTAACGAAGCAAACAAAGAGTATGTTATAGTACTGGGTGACTCACGGACCTAATGCAAAAGTCATAACATCTGTCAACAATCTCTTCACAGTGAAGAGACTAAGCTCATGTGATTAATTTACAATGAATCCATGAGACAGGCCTTGGGCTTCAGCAGCCCCCCAATACCCGTCTCTTCTCTTTTCCAACCAGGATGTTGACAACGCTTCTTTGGCACGTCTTGACCTTGAGCGCAAAGTGGAATCCTTGCAGGAAGAGATTGCCTTTTTGAAGAAACTACACGATGAGGCAAGTGGAGCCCCTTTTTGTGGGTGAATGTGGGGGAAGTTGTCCCCAGATGTGGCTTGACCGACCTCCTGTCTGTTCTTTCTTCAGGAAATCCAGGAGCTACAGGCTCAGATCCAGGACCAGCACGTCCAAATCGACGTGGATGTTTCCAAGCCTGACCTCACCGCTGCCCTGCGGGATGTACGCCAGCAATATGAAAGCGTGGCTGCCAAGAACCTTCAGGAGGCCGAAGAATGGTACAAGTCCAAGGTAGGACGCTAGTCCGTGTGGCTAGAACAAAAGAAGAGCGTTTTGCTCTGAAAATGCTTGCACCCGTCTGTGATTCCTATACATACCCGTTAGCTCCAGTCAGAAAGCTGGCTTGAACGTCTTCAAACTTCTTGAACTTCTTGTTCAAGTTTAATTTGTTGCTGCAGCCTCCCCATCACTCACGCCTTCTCTTTTCCACCCTTCCTTCTTAACCTTACATCAAAGTAACTCCCAGCACCATGCCCTCGACCTCCACCCTTGAACGAGGGCAGTAGATCACGTCTCTACTTGAACATATCAGTGTCGGCATTCCATCGCTCCCCCTCTGCTTTTCAGAACAGGAATGCAGACGTATTCTGAGAGACAAGGAGATTTGAAGTTAAAAATACGGAGCGTGGTTTGGATTATGTGTCGTTTATTTGTTTGGTCACCATCTTTAAGATCTGCCGGTTTTCTGGGGAAGGTAGAATCTTAGAGGATTGGAAACCAAGTCGCTTGGGGGGGGTCTACATTTTTGATTTGTTTTTTGACAGTTTGCTGACCTCTCTGAGGCTGCTAACCGGAACAATGATGCCCTGCGCCAGGCGAAGCAGGAATCAAATGAGTACCGGAGACAGGTCCAGTCCCTCACCTGCGAAGTGGACGCCCTCAAAGGGACTGTGAGTATCAGACCCCCGTAAAAGAGGGAACATAACCAGTCTGCACCATCCACATGGACCGAGCTAATGGCGATATCTGAACAAAACTTCAAATGAAGAAAAAGTGATTTTTTAGTCCAAAGACCATGAGTTGTCAGGACGGGTTCAAAAAAGCACTTTGGGGTCTGAAGATTTGAGCTTACACGGGCCTTATTGTTCTAATACTTGAGCCTTTCTTCCTCCCTGCAGAACGAGTCTCTGGAACGCCAGATGCGTGAAATGGAAGAGAACTTTGCCGTCGAAGCTGCTAACTACCAAGACACTATTGGCCGCCTGCAGGATGAGATTCAGAACATGAAGGAGGAAATGGCTCGTCACCTTCGCGAATACCAAGACCTGCTGAATGTTAAGATGGCTCTTGACATTGAGATCGCCACCTACAGGAAGCTGCTGGAAGGCGAGGAGAGCAGGTATGGCACGAGGGCTTGTGTGCCTGAATTAATAGCCACCGTGTATTAGGTATTCTGTCACTCATTTGACATTCCTCACCTCATTTCATCTTGGGAACATATCTTCAAGGTAGCTACTGACCACTTTTTATAGATACGGAACCTTCGGTCAGGAGGTTTAGTAACTTGCCCAAGTTAGAGTTAGTCAGGGGCAGAGCTGGGATTTGAACTCTTAACTCTCTGAGCGCCAACGCTTTTCCCACTCTGTGAGCCTCCAGTTCACGCCCCTGTGGAGAAGATACTTGGGGTAAAAGATTGTAAATGTACTAATGAGACCACTCATAGGTAAAATATGTTTGAAGCAGATCCCTCACGCCATGAACTACAGGAATACATTGTCTCCTTTGATGAAAACAAGAAGTGAATGAATTCGTGCCTTATTGTTTGAGCTGTTTTCCAAAAATTTTACTGTTTTTATCTTTTTATAGGATCGCTCTGCCTCTTCCCAACTTTTCTTCCCTGAACCTGAGGGGTAAGCATGTGATTGCCCTTTTTTGAAAAATTTTAGCAGCTTTGTAACCAGTCTGTTCATGATAAAGCACTCATTTGTTAAATGATACTTGGAAATGCCATACAAATTAAAATCCTGTAAAATATCCATAGTTTTTCGATCCAAGTACTGGCTTACAGTCTGTGCTTCCAGTTAAATTTAAACTACATTGACTTCTTCCTTTGGGGTGTAACTGAAATAGTCCATCTTGATGCTGGGCTTTCAAACGGGTATTCAGTCTCTAGAATTCTTTTGGGAGCAGCACTTTGAGCAATTATGAACCACAGTCATAATTCTTTGGCCAGTTACTTGTTTTTTTCAAATGTCCTTTTTCCTCATTTGGGGCTTTTTTCTTTATTCAGAAACCAATCTGGATTCACTTCCTCTGGTTGACACTCACTCAAAAAGAACACTTCTGATTAAGACGGTCGAAACCAGAGATGGACAGGTTGGTATCTTTCACTCAAAATCGGCATCATCTCAGGCCGGCATTGATAGCCTTGTGAATCACTAAGTCTGTATCTCAGATACACCTGGTTAATTGGGGGGGGGTTCCGTTTCACCCGTGACCCCTCAAAAGAGAATAGGCCTCTTCTCCTGGCATGACCCCCAGCCAACTAATTATTTGGTTCCTCAATGTGGAGGTGAGATCGCAATCTACCTATAGTCCAAAATAAAGGATTTCTTTCTATGGTCCTTAATTTAAAATGGGAGCACAGCCTCTTTCCATTACTTTCTAGACTCGTTTCATGAGCTCCTTCCTTAGAACCTCAATCCCAGGAATGTTTTGATACCGGACATATGGCCTTCCCTACTGACTGTGCCTCCTCAATGCTCCTGTGTCCTTTGACGTAGTGCAGGGACATGCCCTACGATCACTTCGTTTCTTGTTCGTTCCCTATGCCACGAAAGAAATGGCCGAAATCTATTGTAACCTTCGTGGAATCTTCCCTTGCCCATAAACTTCAAGTGTACGTTCTGTACAATTAGAATGCCTTCATTGCTTTTAAACTTTGCTACATAGGATGATCACAGCATCCTTCAGAAACATAGTTCAGTTTTCTTTTCTTAAACGCTAACATTCCATCGGATACTTAATCTGCTTGTAGGTGAAGAGCGGCTTACGTACGCATCTGTCCCTTCTAGCTGGGACCCTTCTTGTGTATAATCAACATGACCTGCCTGTTTTCACAATAAATTCTATTTCGTAGGGATTTTTCTTTGTCGTGCTCAATGGGGTAACTGAATCTTTAGCATGTAGTACCGTATTTGATTTGAATTTGAATTTTTTTGCAGGTTATCAATGAAACTTCTCAGCATCACGATGACCTTGAGTGAAGATTGCACAGACTCGGTGCAGCAATATATTACCAGCAAGAATAAAAAAAAAAAAAAAAGAAATCCATATCTTAAAGAAACAGCTTTCAAGTGCCTTTCTGCAGTTTTTCAGGAGCGCAAGATAGATTTGGAATAGGAATAACCTTTAGTTCTTAAGAACCAACACTCTTAAAAGATTTAGAGAAAAGTTTACAAACATAATCTAGTTTACGAAGAAAACTTGTGCTAGGATACTTTTTAAAAAGTATTTTTGAATACCATTAAAACTGCTTTTTTCCAACAAGTGTCTGACCAACTTGTTTCTGCTTCAATAAATCTTTGGAAAACTCTTTGGCTGTGTTACTTATTTGATAATATCCCCACAGTTCTCCAAAGTTTACGAGGATATATGTGTTAGTCAAATACTTTTTAGTCCTACTGGTTCATTTGTCACAAAAATCTAGGCTAACTTGATAAATCCAACTTATCTATGCTTGAGGTATAGTTCTTAACTGGGTCATTTACAGGTAGACTTCACTTCTTTTCAGTTACATTATTTGAACTTAACAAATAGACGATCTATCATAAAATAATTTGTACAAAAATGACAGGTCTTTTCACAAGATGAGTTCAGCAGGGTCCATGGCCAGGTGTGATTTCATTCTAGCAAACAGACTTTCTAAACCCAAAGACTTAGGCTGAATGAAAACTTCTGGGGGAATGCAGCATATGGGAAGCTCGGACTCCCCCACGGGAGTTAGAATATATGGCAATGGCAGTGCATCGGGTGCATCTTTGTTAGCAAGAGGCAGGAAGGGACAGGTCCGTCAAGTTTCAGCGAATGACACTTGCATTTCTGTGTCTAACTATATATATATATATATATATATATATATATATGATCTCTATAAGTGTACTTTTTAAATGTTGGTTTATTTTTGAGAGAGCGTGAGTTGGGAAGGGGCAGAGAGAGGGAGACGCAGAATTCAAAGCAGGCTCCAGGGTCTGAGCTGTCAGCACAAGAGCCTGACGCGAGACTAGAACTCACAAACCGCGAGATCGTGACCTGGGCTGAAGTCGGACACTTGACCGACTGAGCCATCCAGGCACCTCTATCTATATTTTTAAAGACTTTGGTGTTTGCAGACAGAAAATAAGGGAAAATCCCTACCTTCTGGCTGAGGGGTTTAATACTTGTGAATCACAAGGTAAAGTGATGCTAACTAAGTGTAATGAGCTTGCAAAACCTGGAACAGTGAGAATAAATGGTACAGTCGGGAGAAGCTTCAGGACCCAGAGGATGGATAGAGGGATAGAGTTGAGATAAAACAGGAGACAGAGGGTTGGGGCACCTGGGTGGCTCGCTCGGTTAAGCATCCAACTCTTGATTTCGGCTCAGGTCGTGATCTCATGTTTGTGGGATCAAGCCCCGTGTGGGGCTCTGCACTGACAGCACGGAGCCCGCTTGGGATTCTCTCACTTCCTCCCTCTCTTCCCCTCCCCTGTCCACACTCTCTCTTTCTTAAAATAAATAAACTTAAATTGGGGGCGGGGAGGCACCTGGGTGGCTCTGTCAGTTGAGCGTCCGACTTCGGCTCAGGTCATAATCTCATGGTTTGTGAGTTCAAGCCCCACATCGGGCTCACTACTGTCAGCGCAGAGCCCGCTTTGGATCCTCTGTCTCCCTCTCTGCCCCTCCCCCACTGGCACTCTCTCAAAAATAAATAAAACATCACAAAAAAAATTTGTTTAATGGGGGACAGAGGGTATTGCCTGGAGGCAAAGGAGTCGTAATGGTTGGTAGTGTGTGTGTTCTGGGGGGAACTCCTTTGGGTAAAACCCTGTACTTCTCGACCTCCCGGATTTCCTCTATAATATGATCCCCTCTCCTCCAGGAATGATGTGGCGGGCATTGGCTGTAACGTTCAGGCATTCGCCTCTACCTCTCTTGAGTTGCCAAGGGGAATAGTAGGTAGTGCGTGCAAAGCCCGCCTCAGTGCCAGACATTGTGTGCTGAGTAACACTGGCTGCGATTGACATCGCTTTTGTTGTGGGGGCCGCGCACAAGTAAAGAAAGGCTTGGCTGGGGAGATGACCCCCAGCTGGGGTGACTCTACATCCCAGTTTGCCCCATGGTCTTGTTGTTTAAACATTATTTATGAAGACTGCCCTATTCAGACTCCTAACTGTATTCATTCAGTAAATCTTTTTTTTTTAATTTTTTTTTTAACGTTTATTTACTTTTGAGACAGAGACAGAGCATGAACAGGGGAGGGTCAGAGAGACAGAGGGAGACACAGAATCTGAAACAGGATCCAGGCTCTGAGCTGTCAGCACAGAGCCCAACGTGGGGCTCGAACCCACGGACCGCGAGATCATGACCTGAGCCGAAGTCAGACGCTTAACCGACTGAGCCACCCAGGCGCCCCTCATTCAGTAAATCTTACAGAAAAGGGTGTTTACCCTGAGAATCCTTGAGCGTGCCTGCCCCTCCCCCAACCCCCATATATGCACAACTGGTGTGTTGAACGGTGCAATCCGCGTTAACACAGCAAACATCCAAGACTTCGGGCCCTGAGAGGCTTTTGCTATTGGACTCTTGGTTTTGTTTTCTGTCCGTTAGCCATTCCCACCACCATGCCCCCAGCCTCCTAACCCTATTTTTCATGCCTCCTCTGTCATTTCTCCTCCACCTCTGGCTCAGGAGGGTCATCCAGGGAAGACATAAGCCCCATGTTGGTCTTCTTCAAACATGTGACCTTTTATTATTATTTAAAAAAAAAAGTCAAGCTATGGTTTTTGTCCCGGGGAGGAAAGGAAGCAGGGTAACAGGGAGTTCTGCCCCTCTACTTTGAGACTCATGGGCTCCCCAGCCTTCAAAATCCCTTCCAGCTCTTTCTCACATCACCTCCCCAAAATGGCAAAGATGAGCCAGCGTCCCTTATCTGGGACTGTCAGAAATTAGCCTCTAATGAAAAGCCTCGTAGGGGCCCACCTCATAGGAATTCAAATCTATTTAAGCCTTTTTTCTTTTTATCTTTAATTATACTTCTAGCATTTTCTTATCTTCCACTTTGAAAAACTAATAAAAAGAAACTATGTTCTCACCACCTATGGTGAAACAAAGATTAATGCTCGGTTCTTTTATATTTAACATTAATCTGAGATTAATGGAGATAAAAAAAAAAGGAGGGGGCAGGGTGAAGGAACAGTGACATGAAGTGAGGGCTGGGAAATTTACCCGGGAGGGGGGGTGCAGGGAACCCCACAGAAATCAGGTGATAACTGAGTCCTGCTAAGTTGTCTCACAGTCGTGACGGATGGAAGAGGCGGCGGGGAATGAGAAAAACGTTTGATTTAGTCGCAAGGCGCCTAATGGAGGATACAGCTTCCGGGGACGAGCCTCTGACAAAGCACTGGGACCAGGAAACCTCACTGGGCTGTGGTGACCCGTGAGTGTTGCCTGATGATGGGGGAAGGGACGGCATGGAGAACACCGGCTTCCCCTCCTGTTTTCCCAAAGAAAGCGAGGAAAAAACCAAACACTGCCTGCAAGAGGGCTTTCTCTGCAGGCTGCCAGGCTTCAGCTGAAAAGAAAAGGGTCTGTTTTCAGCTGTGATGGCTGCCATAACAAAATGCTACAGACTGGAGGGGGCGGGCCTTAAACCACTGACATTCATCATCTCCCAGTTCTGGAGGCTGGAGCTCCAGGATCAAGGTGTTGGCAAGGTTGGTTTATTCCGAGGTGGCTCTCCTTAACTAACCTCTTTTTACAAGGAGACAAGTCACATTGGATTAGGGACCACCCATATGACCACATGTTACCTTCATTACTTCTTTAAAGACCCCATCTCCAAATACGGTCACATGCTAAGGTACCACCATACTGGGGGTTCGAACTTCAACATACGACTATGGAACTGTGGGGGAGGGGAGCCTCCCGGGGAGGGGACACAATTCAGCCCATAACAGGGTCCCAGTTAAACATTTGGAGAACATTCTCCTCGTCTGTCTTCAAAATAAAGCCTGTGAGAGAGATTTTCAAATGGCCCTAAGTTTCCGAAGTCACCGATGGCTAACACACTGATGACAGATTTGTGGCCGTCTGGGACTATTCAACTTCTTCACCTTTTCAACTCCCCTCTCTAAGAGGAGAGCGGTGTGAGGCAAATCCTTCGGAGACTTTCTACAAACAGCTATCGTGTAAGGCAAGCACTTCTTTAAGGGCACTGTAGGAAGTGAACAGGGAACTGTGGAAAGCCAGAGCTGCGGAAGAGGCAACAGAACCATTTAGTAGGCTTTCCTCGGAAGATTTTCCACAGTCCCAGACCAGTATAAAGCTACATTCTCTTGGAAAGTTCAACTCTCCTGGGTGTATCGGGCACTGTGTTGGGCACTGGCTGTACAACCACAAAGTCAGCCTCTTTACCGAGTTCATACATAGCCTATCAGTGCAGCGAAGAAGAACCGTGCTATTGACTGAAGACCGGTGTGCCCCCAAATTGCATATGTTGAGATTCTAAACCCCAGTGTGGTGGCATTAGGAGGTGGGGCCTGGGGGAGGCAATCAATTAATTAATTAATTTGGGGAGGTAATTCACGAGGTAGAGCCCTCATGAATGGGATGAGTGCCCTTGAGAAAAGACACCAGAGGACATGCTTTCCCTCTCCTCTGCTTTCTGCTCTGTCAGGTACTGTGTGAGGTTGCTTTCTGCAAACCAGGAAGAAGGCTCTCACCAGACACTGGATCTGCTGGCACCTTGATCTTGGACTTCCCAACCTCCAGAACAGTGAGAAGTGCATTTCTGCACTTCTGTTCAATTTAGTTCTCTTCAGCTGGAGTCAACATGGAGAAGGGGCAAGTTCTGTCCTCGGAGTTCAGACTGGGGATCCTAATCCTGATACTGGTCATAGCGCAGTGTGGGCCTTGTCTCTCCAGCATATGAAAAATCTCCGGTCTTCTCCTTTACCTTCTTGGTTATATGAATTATAGTTATAGATATTTTTTCGTCCTTGTCTGCTAATGTCAAGACATGAGTCACATGTGAATCACATGTGACTTTGTTCATATTGTTTGTTTTCTCTTTTGGTTTGTGATTATTTGGTGCTGTCCTTAGGATGCCTCATAATTTTTTAACTGGATGCTGAAAATCTTTAAATGAATACTCGTTCAGGCTCTGGACAGCATGCGCATCCTCTAAAGAGGAAGAAAAGTTTTCTTTGTACAGACAGAGTATCAGTGGATCACCTTGATCCTGGGAAGGGTTAATCTTAGCCTTTGTGAGGGCTGGTGTATTTTAACTCCATTATCTTAATACTGTTGCTTACCTCTCAAGTGTATCTCTCAGCCCTAGTGTGGGGGACATTTCTGAGACTCAACTTTGTCATAAACTGTGTTTATGAAAGCCCTCCCACCTTGGCAGAGCTTAAACTCTAGCCTACGCTTCTCCAGCACTGAACTCTCTGCTCATTTTTTTTTTAGCTTCCCTCCTACTGTCTCTGGTAGGCTTCTTGGCGTCTTGTCCTAAATAAATGCAGCTTCTGAGATGGCCAACAACTGGAATGAATCTCTGTCCCCTTAGCCTAATGGGAATCCATTCCATGTTTGAGTTCTCCCTCATTTAGAAATTACCCTCTTAGGAAAAAATGAGTGTGGATTTTACCTTGGATACTTTTCTTCTCTTAAGGAGTATAGCCCTCAATCTCAATTCTTGACCCTGTTGGTTGCTCTCAAACATATTCAAAGAGGTGTGTGTGTGTATTCCAGCTATTATACTGGGGGAGATATTCAAGTTGTCTATTGGCACTAGGAAACATACACCTGCAAAACTCAGCTTAAACCAACAATATGCGGTTCTCTGGGTTGACTGGGCTCAGCTAGGGAGAGTTCACTTGGGATCATTTATGCAATTGCGGTCAGTTGGTAGCCGAGGCTAGGTCATCTGGAGGCTCAACTGGACAGGACCTAGAAGATAGCATCTCGTTATTATGCCTCTTGCCTCAGTGCTCCTTGGTTTCTTTAACTACCCTCCTATGGTCTCATAATCTGAGGCGTGGGCTTCTCACAGCGTAGTATCAGTATAGTATCCTTACAGTGTGACCCACTGCTAAGAGGTAGGAAACAGAAATGTCTGGTTTTGATAAGGGCTGTGTCTGTAAATTAACATGGCATAGCTTCCAGTATAAACTATCAGTCAAGTAAGTCACAGAAACCACCCAAAGTCAACAGTGGACAAATAGACTCTATCTTTTGGTGTGAGAGTGGCAAGGTCACGACACAGAAGAACACGTGGAATGAGAGATACTGTGGCCATCTTTGGAAAATACCATCTGCCACACAAGCTCCTCTGTTGGGGTTGAAATGGGTAGTCCCAATAAAACTTAGCTCAAGAAGATACAGAAAACTTGAGGTTTTTCTTGAAAGAAAATATCAAGAACAGATCTCCCAACAATTGAATTCTACCAAGCATTTAATGTACAAATTCCAAAGCATCACAACAAACACTTTGAAATCATAGAAATGAAGAAATATTTTCTAACGCAGCATATGAAGAGAGCACAACCTTAATTTTAAAAGTAGGCAGAGATACAAAATAGGACATGAATAAATTTGCAGATCAACTTTATTCATGGATATAGATGCGAATATCCTACTGAAACATCAACAAACCAGATTAGGTTGGCTAAGTTTCTTTGAAAAGCCAAAGGTGGGACGAGCTGTACAAGACATGTGTTGTGAAGGAGAAGTGTAAAGACATAGGGATAGACGGGTGAGCCCTTAGGCTGCATTATAGGTCTGACGCCAGAGAAAGGAGAGGACTTTCTCAGAAGGACTGACTAATAGGAATAGTGTCAGACTGCAAGGCAGATTCAAGAAAGTTCCAGCAAAGCCTATAGGGTGCTCCTCAAGTCAATCACTGGCTAGATGAATCCCATGTGCCACGGGAATGGATCAGTGTTATTATTTCAGTATGTTCAGTCATTGGTTTGGGAGCAAAAGGTTGGCAGTGGGGCTATCACTCAATTACGCTTTCTGAAACAGCAGATGCAAGTGATGTATTTCCTTGCCACTACACAAATCTAGCAATATATTTTTAAAATCCATATATGTATATAAACGTATAAAAATATAAAGATAATAAATGCTGTGTATGGCTCAGTAATACAAGATTACTTAAATATTAAAAATCAATTAGCATAATTTAACATGTTAACATATTAAAGGGGAAAACCATACAAACAGCATAACAGGTACAGAAAAAAATTACATAATATGCAACATTTAATCATTATAAAAACATTTTAAAAACAGTAACATAAAGGACCGTTCTTAAATTGATATGAGGTAGCTAGAAGAAACCAGGAGTAAACATAAAAAAACAATGGTGAAATAACATAACTATTCCCTTTAAGACCAAGAACAAGGATACCCCATTCCTATCCAGCATCGTGCTATCGGAAAAAATAAAGAACTAAAAAGCAATGTAAAGAAGAGGGAAAACTGTCATTAATTGCAAATGATAGTGTTGCTTTTTTGGAAAACCCAAAACTATCTACACACAAATCATTTACAAAGAAACGCAAAGGGCTGAGAAGAGATGAGACCCTCTTTGCGATGAGTTGAGTGACATGAACGTCAAGACGGGAAGATATCTTACCACGTGGGGAAATTGTAAAATAGAATAATGTGCTATTGATGCAGAGATAGACATCAAGAGACATTAATAGAGTACCCCCAAATAACCCAGGTACCTTAGAGAGTTCGGGCTACTATAACAAAATGCCATAGACTGGGTGGCTTAAACAACAAACATTTATTTCTTGGTTCTGGAGGTTAGGGGCCTAAAAACAAGCTGGGACTGGTGAGGGACCACTTCCTGGTTTTCAGACAGCTACCTGCATACTGTGTCGTCACAGTATGATCTTTTCTTATAAGGGCACAAACCCCACTGTAAGGACATCTCTATCATGATCTCATCTAAGCCTAATTACCTTCAAAGTCTCCCCGGTACCAAAGGCCCTCCCAAATACCACCAATCACATTGGGGTTTAGGGTTTTTAACATATGAATTTTGAAGGGACACAAACATTCACTTCCTGACACCAAACATACGGAAATTTGCTCTATGATACAGTTCGTATTGTTCTAAGATGCATAACCGGAAGAAAATCATTTTGAGAAAACCACTTAAAGGTGTTGGGAGAGGTCAGCGAGAACACGTGACTGCTAATTGACCCACGAGCTGAACATCAGCCATCAGAATCTCCTCCCTCCCGTCCCTGTCCTTACAATGTACATTCTGCTTGCCTTCCCTACACCCAGAAGCTGCCTGAAGAGTACGGCCTTAAGAGAGTGATGTGGTGTTGAGATTATCTGATGGTATATCCAGTTAAGACCTCTGTATAAACGTTCAAGAGTAGTTGACAGGCAGGTGTGGAGATCTACTCCTCCTGGGGCTCCCAAGACAAGCCTTGTACATATGTTCCCTTGCTTATTAAAACTGCCACCTACGAAGCTGATGTGGTCTGCCTCCCTTTGTGGTCTCTCCCTGCCCTCCACGCATGGGTGCTGGTTTCAGATTTTACCTAGGAAGCTTGGGAGGACAATGCAAAGCAACGTAAGGGGAGATGCCACCATTATGTACCCAAAGATTTTTCTGAAGGCTTTTTGTACAATGGACCCAATGTTTTCTTTTTGGCCACTTTCTTGCTGAACTTGAAGGGGTGGGTGCCTCTTTGAGAAAAGAGATGACGATTGGATGGTTTTAATGTCTCTTTATGTCTTGCCAAAGATTTCTTTGACAATGCACAAATTCCATACATAATTGCTCAACATCTGAACAAAATTTATTTTCTATAAATATGTAGTCTAACATTAACTCTAGGAAGCCTACATTATGTTTGACAGTCTCAGAAGCCTTTCGTTCCTATTCATTGTCTATTTCACCACACCACACAAATCCCATCTTTCAATTCCAATTAGGTATGGATAACGCAAACTACCTCCGTATAATCTCACATGTGTAGGGGTACAGGTGCAGTCATAACTGAATGTTCTCCCCACCACCTCCCGATAAACTCTCTTCCCCTATGTGATTCACTGATCATAAAATGGTTTACTGCAAGAAATAAAAATGGATATGTTGAAGCTGTCTCCAGGTGGTAGATAGGATGAACTGCCCATGAAACAATGCAATCAGCTCCAGGCAGAATACATTTCAAGATGTTTCTCCCTATGGGATTTGACAGAAACAGGCAATTTTTTGTTCCAGTTGCCATGTGCTTCAGCAAATCATTCTGGCTGTTCTGAGTAGTCACCTTTAAAGCCCACGAGTGACCATTTGAGTTCTTTTTTGCTTCAAACTGACAGAGCAATGCTGAAGCAGAATGTCATCCGTGAAGTTCCAGTCTGTTCTGCTCAAGAATTGGATACGCTCAGACCTATGCCGGCTTTCCGTACCATGGGATGATGACATTTTTTGGCTTGACCGGAAAGTCCTCTTGATAATACTGGGTTGATGAGATTTTATGGTTTCCAATGAAAGCAATAACAAGTGAGACTGTGTGACGGGAAGAACCATCTAAAATGGCTGATCACAAAAACGATGAGGTCGCTGTTCCAAAGTAACTCTGCATTCACATGATTTGGCTAATCGACCTTCGTTGAAAGAGATATCTGTAAAGAAGGTTTGGGTTCATAAAGTTTGAGTCGATCACAGTAACACAAAGTTGAGTTTCGAATAGTGTTTTCTGGTGTGTCCTAAAAATAGGTTGTAAATATGTTCCTTCCAGGGATGGATTACTATCTTTAGGCCAAAGCTTAAGAAGATGAAGGAGAGCTTTCAACCAGCTGCCCAGAAGAGAGAGAGGCATGCATTTTAAGGACACAGGATCCCCAAAGCTACCACGTGGCCGAGGGCAGTCAGACTGTCTTGAATGTACTAATCAGATTCAGCAGTAGCTGGACTGTTGTTGGGAAAGGTATCCCTGCAACCGGGCCCGTGTGTAGCCTCGAAGCTGCCATTGTGGCCACCCTATTCATGTGTCCATGGTTCTAGTTCCAGAGTGATTGACAACCATGGCTGGCTAACGTCAACTGGCTGAATCATTTTATCTACTCAGTGGTTCAGTGTCTCTTTTGGTGGTGAGATGCCTTGGGGTGGGCATTAATATGGGCTACAAAAACCTTCACACTTTGTGCATCTCTATCCCGGCCCTCTTTAATCGTCCAGACCTTCTCTTTCTAGGCCCTCAGCCAGCCAGCTATGCTATTGGTCTCAGTCTCTAGAGTCCATATGTTTTAGACCTTGAACGCTGGCTCAGAAGTGAGCGAGGCGTCCAAACTTTTTATTGGGTGATTGCCTTCTGCTCCTTCATTCTTGCCTCCTTCCGGTTGTAGAAATTAAGAAAGACGCTATCAGCTATTTTGCCTGTAAGGGAGCCAGGGTCTGTTAACCATTTCCACAGCCTCCCGTGGGTCAAGCCACTGTGGCTGCCCTCCCAACTTTACCAGTCATTATGGTTAACTCTGGCTCCTTGGCTTCTAATGGTTGAGGGACCCCTCGTGGCCCCATCCTTTTTAAACATCCCATATTAAAGGCCCGGTAACAAAACCAGCTCTGTGTCTGTCTCACCTACCATCCTTCCCGCCCTGCAGAATTCATCTTACCACCTGTTTTCTCTAACTCTTCCTGGTCCCAACTCTCTGTTCAGGTCTTCCAAGAAGTAGAAGCCAAGACGGGATTAGGCTGGCTATAGCCTAGTGGCAGCAGTGGTTGGGAATGAAGACAGAAGTGGGTCCCAACATGATGCCTGAGACAATCAGTGATGTTCTATAGCGAGTTTTCCTGAGGGGAGTTCAGGACCTCCATGGTTCACCTCACCCAGGACCACACAATAATTCTTGTCAAGGAAGAACCTTTCCTCAGATGCCACAGAATCTGCAAAGATTCTTCTGATCCTCCAATGAGAAGAAATGAGCTGAGATTTGAGTCCAGCTCCAAAGTGTGTGCTCTCAACCACGACAGGAGGCTAATGGAAACAAGAACAACAAAACCCCCAAATCTGGCTGCTAAATTGGTAAGTTCTGAGAAATACTAAACTAGCTCCATCTCTGAACTTCTCGAGTGGGATGGCTCTCTCCATCAATCTCCATCTCTGCTTAATTACCAACCAGGCGTTGTGAATGATGTTCTAGCACTCCTAAATTTCCCAGCCAACAACTGCTTACATCCTCTTTTGCAAAGTACAACTGTTTGCTAATCAGGCCTCAGGAGGGCTTAACTGTTCCACGCAGAGTATCAGAAATCGAGAGAACCATTAAGTCACTACCTCGTGCCAAAGTGAATGCTACAGCATATTTTTCCGAGATCTTAACCTGTCTAGCATCTAATGACTCAGAAAGTGTGTCTCTTATTTAACCCCTCTCAAGATGCGTTTCTCACCAAGAAGCTACTAATGACCTGCCTTGTCAGGGGAGTTAGTCCCTTCAGGTACCTGTCAAATGATTTTGTGCAGTTAATCTAAAGCAAAGGTAAAAAAAAAAAAAAAGAAAAGAAAAGAAAAAAAAGACCGTGGCAGAACGATTCTGGAAAGCAAACAAGAAAAAGCTCTCAGCTGGGAAAAGTCTAATTGTTATTAGCACATGCACTCCTGGTAGGGACATGAAAAAGCCACACAAATCAAACACCAGCGTCTAAAATCAAATGCATGTCGACTTAATTCCTAGTCTTCCATTAACCTGATAAATTATTCAGCCTTCTTACACATTTAATAAAGCTGAGAAACAGGCTCCAGAAAATATTTGCATGTAAGATATTATTCGAGAAATAAATAAAGCCTTGGTGGAAGGCTATGGTCTTACCCGACTAACTGATAGAAGTACCCAAAGGGAGCTGTCTGTCCCGCAGGTTTCTAAGTCACTTTCTTCAGAGGGCAATTCTTTTTGGATTGGTGCTTAGCATGGTGGTAGTTGCTTAACTCCTGGCGAGTGGGGTCGGCTTGATTTGCCAGCCGGAGGTCTTGATGAAATCTGGCTTTAGTATCCTCAGATGTGTTTTCCCCACCTCTGAACAGAAAGATCTCCTTGGGAGAAAATCCTCTGTTTGGGTCTTCCTCCTAAAAATGTGTGTGTGTGTGTGTGTGTGTGTGTGTGTGTGAGAGAGAGAGAGAGAGAGAGAGAGAGAGACAGAGAGAGAGAGACAGAGAGACAGAGACAGAGAGACAGAGAGAGACAGAGAGAGGGAGAGAGATACACAAAGAGAGAGAGACACAGAAAATCCTGTTTAGGTCATGAACACCCTTGGCGATACCTAAGAAGAATCCTCCAGCCAAGTAAAATGTAGAAGAAGGGACAGAGGTCCCTTCTTCAAAGACCATTGATCGCTTGTACAAAGAAAGGTGAGGCAAAACCGAAGAGGTCATTGTGGTGTCCAAAGAAATACTGACATCTACTGGTGGGTCTAGAAGTCACAGGACTTTTCCAAGGGCCACATTTAGCTGTAATGGGATTGGAGGGATTAAAAGCCAACAGACAAAACTCGGAACTCCTTAAGTAAAACATAAATTTGTTACAGCTATTAAGAATAGTTTTCAACTTTTCTGGTATTTGTTATGGTCCTTTTGTTGCCAGAGAATCATTGACTAAATCCGTTCACCTGAACGTTCAGCCAGCGAGAAGCACAGCCAAGGCAACAGTAAAATAAACCAAATTCCTTTCTTTCTCGTGATCCCAAAACGTACCTCCTGAAAACGGTGCCTTAAAAAGCAGCAGGAATGACGGGAAGTAGTGTTGCTTAATCAAAAGATACACCTATGTTTCCGGTCTAGAAACCACCATTTGGCTTTGTAATTTCTACTGCATTACTTACTCTCTCGGAATGTCAGTCTTCTCAGCTGAAAAGAGGATTAAGAATGCCTCCTCCTCAATGGTAGTTTGAGGCAATTAACACAAAATGCTTTGCTCACATAAAATACTCCATGGGGTTGTCATCATATTTAAATAATAATAAAAAAACAAAACAGGAAAAAAGTGGGACCATTTGGTTCTTGATGACCAAGCTATGATTTCGGAGAGCGGCTCTCAAACTTTAATTTGCACACAAATCACGAGGGAATCTTGTTACAATGAAAGTTCTGACGCGTCAGTCAGGGAGGAGTCTTTCATACCAGATTTCTAGCAAACTCCCAGGTGATGGAGCTGCTCCCGCGGGACCACGGCGAGTTGCAAGGACACATGTGTCCACTGCCCCCTGGTGGTCAGGAGTGTTGAAATGGCCTCTCTCCACTGCCGCCTTTTCTGAGGGGCTTTTTTTTCAGAAGGGTAAATCGCTCCGAAACTTGCAGACATCCCAGGACATGGACGAAGAGAGCACAAGAAATCGCTGGGCCAGGAAGAATTTGGCTGATGTAGAAAAATGGAAAACGTTGCTTCTCGTGCCTTTCCAATGTATGGATTCTGCTTCTTATAAGAGAGACGAGGCATGTGGGGTTCTGAATCAAAACCACCCTTTAAAAGGGGGTTCTGTGACTGAAAGCCCAGCAGTTAATTTGTTGGGGTGCAGCTCAAGGCTTTCTGCAGGCTCTGACAATGATGAGCAATTCAGAGTCACAGGTGAGTTTGCCTATTGGCTTTGCCACCTGCCACCGGTGAGGTCACGGGCAAGTTCCCTATCTTGTCTAGGCCTTAGATTTCTCAGCCTATATTGGGAAAGCTAATCCAGGTAACACAGATAAGGCCTTAGCACATGTGCTGCTCAATACGTGATAGTATTATTATTGTTCTCATGACAAAACAGCCCGGCTCTCATTTCCCTTGTTTTTTAGTTTTTTTTTAATTTTTTAAGACGTATATATTTAAGTTTTTTTATTTATCTTGAGAGAGACAGAGAGGGTGCAAGCAGGGGAGGGGCAGAAAAAGAGAGAGAGAGAGAGAGAGAGAGAGAATCCCAAGCAGGCTCTGTGTTAGTACCACAGCGCCTGACATGGGGCTCGAACCTATGAAACTGCAAGATCATAACTTAAGCCAAACCAAGAGCAGGACGCTCAACTGACTGAGCCGCCCAGGTGCCCCTCCTTTGTTTTTTTTATATATAGTACTGCTACTTTAGGGAACAGTGTGTTAGAACAGGCCGTGGGACATCACAGAAGCAGGTTTGGAAGGAAGCAAGATGTGGGTTCAGATTCTAGTTCCACTACCAGCTGAGATCAAAGCTATACACCATCTCCGGGCCTCTGGGTCCATCTGCACAAGAGGGGAATTATAATTTACTGGGCTGCTGGGAGGACTAGAAATGTGAGTTAAACTGATACATACTAAGGCCATGAAATCAGTTGCTATTAATATCAGTGAGAGAAAAAACAACAACAACACACTGTATCTGAGATCAGACTTGAGCTGTAGAGCTCTTTGTTCTCCTGAGTTTTCTACCTACATACGGTCCCCTACTTACAATTCAACTTATGATTTTTTGACTTTAAGACAGCGTGTGAGCGATACACATTTAGCAGAAGCTGTACTTTGAATTTTGAATTCGGATCTTTTCCTGGGCTAGTGATATGTGGGAGGATCCTCTCTCCCGTGACGCGGGGCAGGGCAGCAAGCCACAGACCCCAGTCAACCCACCAGCGCGGGGGCAAGCGACTGGTGGGCTTATGACCATTCTGTACCCATCCGACCATTTTGTTTTTTATGTTCAGTGCTGTATTCAACAAATTACATGACATAGTCAACACTTTATTACAAAATAGGCTCTGTGTTAGAGGATTTTGCTCAACTGTAGGCTAATGTAAGTGTTCCAAGCACGGTTAGGGTAGGCTGGGCTAAGCAATGATGTTCAGGAGGTTAGGTGTATTAAATGCAATTCGACTTAGGATATTTTCGGCTTAGGATGCAACCCCATCATAAGCTGAGGAAGATCTGTAGATACACCTCATCTTAAGCAAATCAATTAATCTCACTGGGCTAATAAAATACAAAATGGAGGCAGGAATTGTGGTCCTTCCTATAGGTCAAAAGGTAACTTGAAAATTGGGGTTTTATTTTATTTATTTTTTAAGTTTATTCATTTTGAGAGAGAGAGAGAGAGAGAGTGTTTGTGAGCAAAGGAGGGGCAGAGAGAGAGGAAGAGAGAGAATCCCAAGCAGGCTCCATATTGTCAGCAGAGAGCCCAACATGGGGCTCGAACTCACAAACCCTGAGATTATGACCTGAGCCAAAACCAAGAGTCAGACGCCTAACCGATGAAGCCACCTGGTGCCCTGAAAATCAGGTTTTAAAAGCTCATTACTGGGGCGCCTGGGTGGCTCAGTCGGTTGAGTGTCCGATTTCAGCTCAGGTCATGATCTCACGGTCTGTGAGTTCGAGCCCCGTGTCGGGCTCTGTGTTGACAGCTCAGAGCCTGGAGCCTGCTTCAGATTCTGTGTCTCCCTCTCTCTCTGACCCTCCCCCATTCATGTTCTGTCTCTCTCTGTCTCAAAAATAAAATAAGAAAATATTAAAAAAAAATAAAAGCTCATTATTATTATAACCAATTAATTATTGTAACCAATTAAGTTGTATTTTAAATTATTTTAAAATCATATGTAATTTTTTAAAGTATGCAGAAGGCTTTCCTTACACACCATCACAATTATTCTGTACGACGATGTCCTACGTGGGCAGGTGGCCATATTTGCGTTTTTGTGCAGGTAGAGTAAAAGAGGCTCAGAGAGTAGGCAAGTTGTCTAGGTCCATGAAGATGGCAAAACACACCAAACAAAAACAAAAAGTTCATCTCTTGGAAATTGTCAAAGAGATTTGTGGAGCAAAAAAATACTAGTTAAGTGAGCCACATTAACAAATGCTCCATATTTTCACTGCTCAGACTGCAACCTAACATTGAAGGACTGTGACTCCATGACTGATAGATAAGGGCACTCTTGGCGGGCTCGGAAGACAGGAGTTCAAGTCCTGACACTGCTACTTTCTGGGGGTGATGCTGGGCCAGCCGCACTTTCCCAGAATTTCACTTTAACTATAAAAGGGAGACTTTGAGCTAGATAATGTCCAAGAGTATTCTTTTCTTTTAATTGGGCATCAGGGTGGCAGTCACCGACAGAGGAAAAGAGACGGTATGAAATGTGAGAATATATTACATTCTCCTTCGTAGCTAAGCTTGTCCTTGAGTGTTGGGGATATAGGCCATCCAAGGGGTTGTCCAACATCCAAACTACCCTTTTATTAGTTCCCTATCCTCCCTTTTAGGAAATCCCCCATGCTCTGGAAATCTTTCTACTGACGTCACCCACCCAGATCTTTCCTCTTGCTAGCGAGGAGCACTCAGGGAACCAAGACTCGGCTTGGAGGTCAGGTCCGCAGCGAATGATAGGAAAGAACAGTCGTGGCCTCATCACTGGCGATGTCAGCATCCCCTTTGCTCTTTCTTCTTTGCTAAGGCTGCTGCCAAAATTCTTGGGAATACAGAGCGAATACAGTTCAAACTATAGTTCATAATGGTGCAAGTTACATGAGGACTAAGAAAGGCAGGGTAAGGAATTCAAAAGTAGTTACTCTTCCTTTCAGATGCTTAATTTGAATCCCGCCTCACTCTCCGTGAATCGGGCATTAATGTCCCCTTCTAAAAATGTACCACATTCATAAATGAAATTCTGTTCAGTAAGATATATTTATGCACATGACTGGCACCTCGCAAGACCATGAGCTAGTGGAAAAGTGCTATGTGCTTCGTGAATTTAGAACCACATTTCCTAAATGTCAAGTGTTTCTTACCTGGAAAAAAGAAAGGAAAAACAACTCTACATTTTAAAAATGTTCTGCGGCTTCCTTGATGAGACGTTTTAAGGACCATTAGCTGCCTCAACAGAAATGTGCTTTAGGGAGGGGAAGCATGTGAAAGATTGTTCTCTAGTTTAAGATTATACCCTCCACCTTGCAATAAAGCTGTAAACTCAGGGCGCCTGGGTGGCTCAGTCGGTTAAGCGTCCAACTTCAGCTCAGGTCATGATCTTGCGGTTCGTGGGTTCCAGCCCCCCATCGGACTCTGTGCTGACAGCTCAGAGCCTGGAGCCTGCTTTGGATTCTGTGTCTCCCTCTCTCTGCCCCTCCCCTGCTCACGCTCTGTCTCTGTCTCTCAATAATAAATAAATGTTAAAAAAAAAAATTCTTTTTTAATTTTGAAAAAAAAAAAGCTGTAAACTCAAGCAGGCCTTTTGCACCCTGGTTATTCCAAATCATCTTTCTCTCTTGCCCTTAAACTCCTTACTCCGAAAGACAAATGCATATGAAGGCATTCAGCCTCAAGCGAGGCCTGAAGAGGTGTGATTGCCTGAGCCTTTTCTTTCACTTCACATGCAGGGTAAATGCTGCATCTATAGCCTAAGCGTTAAAAAAAGTTCACCCCTGAATTTCACGAAGGTGGCATATCTTACGCATAGCTTATGGGGTTCCCGGAAATGGGTTTGGTCGGAAGGCAATGATCATTTTGGAAAAAAAAAAAAAGAATTCTGCCCAAGATTTTCCGAAAGGGTAAGAAGATAAAAAAGTATTGGTTTTTCTATCTCTGGAAAACTAGCAAACTGTTCTTCATCTGATTTCTTTTTCATCTTTTCTGCTTTAATTTAGGACCCCAGGGAATAGAAGCATCTAATCGTCAAGCGTTTGCTTCAGAGTTTCCAGGCCTCAGAGAAGTTCAGCTGGTTTTTGGCATCAGGATGTATGATAATGGACTACCTTTCATCAGTTACCTCCTTCATTTTTATTTCGCTTTGCTCTGTGGAATCCGGGGTGTAAGTACGCTCAGAGCTGATATTTCCTGGGAATTAGTGTCAAGAGGTTAATTCTGTAAGAGGCGCTTTCACAAGTAGGAAACATCAAGGAGAGCCATCTCTAACAGACGCGTGCTTTGTTGTAAGAACACTCACGGATGAGTAAACAAATAATCCTTTTGGAGGAAGAAAGCAGTTTGAACTGGCTTCTCTTGACCTTACTTTTGTAGATTGCGGAGCTGATTTCAGAGTGGTCCCGCTAAACCTCCGAAACTTTTCGGAAATTGGCGCTTGCCGCAAGCAACTGGAAAGTCTTCCGTCGCTTGCCACTCAGGCAACATTTCCAACACCTACTATGCGTGGAAAACAACAGGGTAGGGTGCGGAACTTTACAGTGGTGACACACGTTTTCAAAAGCTGCCCAAGTTCAACAACAGGGGCAAAGGGCGCTTGTATCACAGCAACTGAGGTCCTAATACCCCTTAGGAAGAGAGACAGGTTAGCGGCAAGAGGCAGGAAACCTCTCTGATGGGACTATCAGACACAAAAGAACACGTTAGCCGGCCGTGTTCCCAGAGAGGCAATGGTCCATCCCCGCACTGGGAGAAATGGCAGGTTCTCCAAGCGGGAGCAGGGAAATCAGTCAGCTGGTGAGGAACTTGGTCGCCAGTGGTACACGGTTGGAGGATTAACTACTTTAGCAGCTGTGGTAGTTTCAAGGTCAGCAAATTGTGCCCTTATGCTTCCACATCGACCTAGTATCTCAGGTGACTCGTTGGCTCCCCTCAAGACAGCTATCTTGGCTTAAAGAATTCGGGGTCTTCTGGAGAGTCTCTGGGTGCAAAGACGTCTAGTTCCCGGACCACACTGAAAGCTGAAATAGAACCCTCTTGTATGAGATAGCAGTACTCATTTAGAGGAAATGCTTCTAGAAAACCGAAGCCTTAGTTCTACATCTAGAGTGATTAACATAGATTATATCATTGCTGGCATTTTCACTGGACATCTTAAAAACCTAACATGTGAAATAAAATAACGATGAACCTCAAGGTCAGAGGTCCACACTGCTCCCGGCTCTGCCATTCACCATCTGTGGGGCTGACATGGGGGTCACCAAACCTCACTGAACCGCACCTTCCCCTTCTACAAAATGGAGAAGGGCACCCCAGTGGGCTACATGAGATGGTGATACATGTAAAACCACAATGAAAACAACAATATTCCACTCACCGATCAATGCCTCATTTATTATTGATGACCAATAATTTGGAAAGAACAGACTCTGATATATGATCCACTGAGAGTGAAAACTCAGAGGGAAATTAATGGGGAATAAAATTTTACATAGTCAAGAACGGAGAGATGTGCCAGGGCAGGCAACCTTTTATGTTCCTTGCGAGTTCCATGTGATTGTGATACATAAAGCCACCCAGAAATGAGATGAAATCCATTTCGCTGAGGGGTTATGCAGGGAGGGCAATTATTTCCTATGAAACGCACATAACAAAGCCGGGAAGCTTCACTTCCCCTCAGAACACACCGCTGCTCTATTAGCTGGATTAATTAAAATGTTTTCTATCTCAAAACACTCCTGATATAAAAAAAGGAAGCAAGCATGTTTTATTATGATAGTGCCGGTCTTATGGCATGAGTAAAGAAGGATCAATATGAATTCTTCTTTCTTCAAGAATAAAACGTTCATTTTAACCTGAGAAATAAAAACCACGTTACCATATAATCTATAGTTAGCCTATCAAGAACTCCATAAAAATATGCACTGTTTTGAAAAAAGCTTTAAAGCATACTGCATAGTAAACCCCATTGCCAGAAGATCAAATCCAAATCACAGCCTTATTCAGAAACTGTCTCAGTCAAAATAGCTCTTTCCTGCCTAGCCCCCAAACCCTCCAATTGCTTCCTTAACCTTAACCTCTAAAGGAGCTCCATTCGATTTATGATGATGTTTTTATGTAAAGTTGATAAGAAACGAATTTTGAAGTTTGAATCAGATGCTCTTACAATTCCTTCCCACTCCTCATTTTGCAGATGGAGAAAGCCCAGTCTCGTGACAGGACACACATCCCCACTCTGTTTTGATACCTTCAAAAGACGATCACATAGAACATCTCCAAGTGAAAGGACAATGCAGCCTTGTTTACTCAGAAATGTAAGCATTTCGTAACTTTTTTATTAAAGGAAATGAAACTTGTTATCCTGTTCTTTAAAATTCATCCTGAAATTCATCCCACCTATTTCCAATTTAATGTTAAAACTATATTTTATTCTTATTTTTGTTGCTTTCCAAATCTGAGGTCATAGCCACTCGTCCATCTAAAAATAAGACACAACCATCCCCTACTATCTACATCTCTTTGTTGATTCTTGTTCCTTGCAACTCTCTTGAGCTGCACGTCTAAAAATCTCAGGTTGATGGGTATCTCAGATTTAGAGGTAAATTAGCACTGCATAGGGCTGTGAAATAATTTGGCTTCTGCACGCGCAGCACGGTATATATCATTTCTCCAACAGAACTCTAAAATACCTATGACTCTAGTAGATCAAAGTTATGGAGTCCATTTACGCTCTTGCATTTACTTCAAATCCATTCAAAAGACCTTAAAAAATATGATACGTTGCCCTATTTCTTTCTTACCAAACAGACAGGATCACAATACTCCTAGAATGCTAACCTCATTACAGGTTCCACTTTTATATATTTATTTCCTATTAGAGAAAAATGAGTCATGGTGAAGTTTCCTTGGAAACCTGAAAAAAATTACTTTTCAGGATCTCATCCCCAAGACTTATATAAATGCCCTCAAGGGTGTTACTTACTCTCTCTCCTTTTACACCAGATCCTTCCTGTGTAAATTAAGGAATATTTTGTACTTGTTGCTTATTTTTCCCTAACTAAGCAATAACTACCCAAGCCTCATGGGCTCTCCTGTGAAAATAAACACTGGAAATGATATCTTTGAAGTGATAAAGCAAAATGAAGAAAAATAAGATGAAACACAATAAAGCAAGAGAAGTAAATGAAAGCTTTATTGAGAAATCAGATACATAGAGTCTACTCCCTTCTTGTTTTATTAACATCTGAAGTTTGATATGCATATTAATATCCAGTGAGGGGGTTCTCTGTGGCTGCAGGAAAACATTAGAAAACCAAAATACATAACCCAAAATGTTAAAGCGAGAGCAAGAAAAATCACAAGAATAAAAAAGATCCATTCACAAAAATTCAAAAAATACTTCATCCCTACTGTGTGCCAGGCAGTATTTTAAGTGACAGGGATACACTATGAATGAGACAAAGACCCTGCCCTCTATGGTCACTTAATATTGCTCATATAAACTCAAAAAAAAATATTTCATTCTTACTTATTCCTTTCTTAGACTATAAGTTTGAAGGGAAATTTGGAAAAAAATACACTTATGGAGGTGGACAGCAACAATATGCCAATTCTCACAAGTGAAATACTAATCACCCTCCTCTCCAGGAATGAAATCTTTTTTCTATATTAACCACCTGCACCAGAATTACTCACCCTGGTTAAATGCTCATCTGCGAGGCTCCTGTGATTAATTGCTATTAACTAATTCATTGAGTGTCATATAAAAGATGCCGTCAGGTGCTAGAACAGATGCATTCAAAGTCAGATGGGATAGGGTCCCCAGTTTTTCAAAAAAATTTAATTTTTATTTATTTTTTGAGAGAGGGAGACAGAGCGTGAGTCAGGGTGGGGGGGGGGAGGTGGTAGGCAGAGAGAGAGGTAGACACAGAGTCCAAAACAGGCTCCAGGCTCTGAGCTGTCAGCAGAGCCTGATGTGGGGCTCAAACCCTAGAACTGTGAGATCATGACCTGAGCCAAAGCTGGACGTTTAACTGACTGAGCCACCCAGGCACCCCAGTTTTTAAGGCACTTGGAATTTACATGTATGAAAAACAAACAAGTAAATCTAGAGCAAATTAACATACAAACCCTAAGTATCTTTCTAAATCATATAAAGCAGAAGGTCTGCTTTGTAGATGAATGATGTATTTTGACTTAAGGTTTCTGTTTGCCTTGTCCACTTGAAGGTAAATAGGCCAGCGTCTCATAAAATTATGTCTCCAAAACATCTCCCTGGTCCCCATCTCTGCCTTCAGTCCCTTCCCATTTCTGCCTCGAGAAAACTCCATAATGTTCTAAATTTCAGGCACCCAGCATGCTGTTTTTTCATTCCCTCCCCACTACCCAAATCGGGAAGGTTTCCACATAAAGGAGAGACTCTGACAAAAAGCGATTCACTCTATAATGTTTGCCTAACCCATTAGTGCATTTTCTTTAAATCTCATATCCTATGCCTCCCCTGACCCCCATCCCCCTCCCACTGTCCCACCGCAAATTTCCAACAAAAAAGGTAGAACATTTTCAGGATCCAAGGGACCCCTGAAATCACATCAAGGTCTTTCAAGGGGTCTCAAAGGAAAACCTGATGTTGGCTTTTTGACCAACTGTCAGGGGGAGAGTCAAAATGCAACTGGCTTTTATACCTCAATTTTTATATCCTGCAACTTCTCTGAATTTGTTGATTAGCTCTAATGGTTTTCAGTGGCGTCTTACGGTTTTCTGCTTACAGGATCATGTTACCTGCCAACAGGTAATTTCAGGATGTGCCCCCATCAGAACTGAAGGAGGCTAATTTCTGTTGCTAAAAGAGAAAGGTGCTGGGTCTCTTCATCACTGACGCCTTTAAAACATAAAACAACAACAACAAAAAACAAAAACAAAAACAAAAACAAAAAAACCCAAAGCCTAGGTAAGCAGTTTTCAATTTTGCCTTTTTAGCTGATATTCGTGGTTGAGATGGGCTGTGTCCATAACTCTCCTCACTCTCAGGGTTACTTGGGAAACACAAATCCTGCTTGAGAGCTACAACTATCTCTTTCCCAAAGAAAGCATACCAGACCTGTTCATGGGGATGATCTTGAATCCACCCTATTTTACTTTTCAGAAAGTAAATCGTTTGTGAGCTTGAGCAACTTGTAATTGTAAATTACAAATTTACAACTGTAAATTTGTTTTTTGGGTTTTTTAAAGCTTATTTATTTTGAGAGAGACAGAGATAGTGTGAGTGGGGGAGGGGCAGAGAGAGAATCCCAAGCAGGCCCACTGCTGGCAGCGCAGAGCCCGACGTGGGGCTCGAACCCACTGAACCGCGAGATCATGACCTGAGTCAAAACCAAGAATTGGATGCTTAACCGACTGAGTCACCCAGGCACCCCCACAACTGCAAATTTATAAATAGTAACTTGTAAATACTGTTACTAGTTATGACTTAATCAGAATGAACCTGACAGCTAATCTCAATATTTCTATCGAGAGCTCCTATCCCTAATGAAGTGTTCCGAAAACTTCTGGAAAGGGCTAGGTTGCAAATATTCTCACCTTTGTGGATCATAGAGTCTTTGTGGCAACTGTTCAACTCTGTCGCTGAAGCGTAAAAATGCCCAGAGATGATACCTAAAGGAAGGAGTGTGCTGTGTTTGAGTAAGACTTTCTTTACAATAACAAGGAGGCTGGATTGGGCCCTTGGGGCATACTTTGCTGGCCCTGCCCTCCCCAGCTCTTGCTCCCTTCACAGGCTCCCGGGACCCCACCCTAGGGTCTTGGCCAGTCTCTGGTGGCTTTCTCTCCTTGAATGCTATACACTCTCCTCTCCCTTCCCGACAAAACTTCTCAATACGGATTTTATTCTTTCTTGAACTTTTGATGTGATTTTACTTCCTTTTCTTAAACCACTGTTTTCCTTCAGTCGGCTATCCTGAAACATATTCCTCTGTCTTCCATTTTATTTATGACCATGGTAATACATAGTTTTGACAGAGAAGTACATTTCCCTTCATTAAATGAAGAGTGCACTTCCTCTGTTAAGAAAGAGCACTACTGCATTTATAAATTTTCCAGTCGGCAGTAATTATTGCCAAATAGAGCTAGGCTTCTAATTAACAAATTCCAAATTCAAATGGTGTGCCAGTCTACTCAATTGTATCTGTTGCTTTTTAATTCCCTCACTGGAAGTCTCGGGCTTGGCTTTATCCCCACCGTCACGTCTTGTCTTTAGCCTAATCTCAGTTGGACTCTAGGTCACGTTAATTATCTCCACTAATTTGTTTGTTTACGTCGGGTAGAGGACCTCTTAGCCTGTAGAGTTCAGGGAATGTCAGAATCACTCTGACCCACAGTTGTACTTGTGTTACCTCGCAGGCAACAAAAGCAACACCTGACTATGGCTTTGTTTGCTTTGCTGGTTTCATTCTCTCTCTCTCTCTCTCTCTCTCTCTCTCTCTCTCTCTCTCTCCCCTGCAGTCTCTACATCTACAACCTAACAGAACACTAAAATTCAAACAAAATGACACAGAAGAATAGTAAGTACTGCCGCGTCAGCAGAGAATGAAGTCCAGGAGGTGAAGGTGAAGGTGAAGGTGCTAGAGAGCGGCAGGTGCAAGGCTGAAAAGGGAAGTGACGAGGCAATTAGCAAGGTGGCACCTTGAGTGCCTTCCTGATGTCCTCGCCTCTTGACTCCACCTTCCAGCTGCTTCTGCGCAGCCTGGCACCTGTTAGCTTTGAGCAGGCCTGGAGGACACGTGCAAAGTCTCCATGCGGGTCAATAAGAGAAAGCTTAAGCGCGACTTTTTTTCCTCTTGATGTGAGGTCAACTGTATGCGTTTCCTGTTACTGCTGTCACAAATTATCACCAGCTTAGTGGCTTATGGCAGCACAAATTTATTATCTTAGGGGCGCCTGGGTGGCTCAGTCGGTTGAGCGTCCGACTTCAGCTCAGGTCATGATCTCACAGCTCATGAGTTCGAGCCCCACGTCGGGCTCTGGGCTGATGGCTCGGAGCCTGGAGCCTGCTTCTGATTCTGTGTCTCCCTCTCTCTCTGCCCCTAACCCACTCGCATTCTGTCTCTGTATCTCTCAAAAATAAATAAACATTAAAAAATTAAAAAAATATTATCTTACAGTTCCAGAAGTCAGAAGTCCTAAATGGGTCTCACTGGGCAAAAATCAAGGGGTCAGGCAGCAGGGCTGAATTCCTTGGGAGACTTTGGGGGAGAATGTGCCTCCGTGTCTTCTCCAGCTTCTAGAACCCACCAGCATTCCTTGGCCCCTTTATCCATCTTCAAAACATCACAGCAGCATCGTCAACCTTTTTCTGACTCTGACTTTCCTGCCTCCCTCACTTACATATGAGAACCCTAGTGATTATACTGGGCCCACTCAGAAAATCCGGAATAATCTCCCCATCTCAAGGTAAACTGATTAGCAAGCTTCATTCCAGCCACAACCTTAATCCTCCCCTTGTGGTATAATGTAATATATTCATAGGTTTGAGGAATTAAGACATCGTTGACAGTCTAATATTCTGCTTGTGGCATTAACTGAGTCTGGAGTTCAACAAATGAGGGTTCCAGAGGTGTCCCTGTGCATATTGTCAGATTTTCTGCATTCTAAAACTAAAGTTTTACAGGACTTTAGACAGAAAATATAATAATTTTACACACTCTCTCTCCTATCAGACTGGCATTAAGTTCATCTGTAGAACGAACATGGAAGAGGACGGACATCTGCCGACTTGTGGGGTAAAGAACACCCTTGCAGGAACACCTGGGTGGCTCAGTCAGTTAAGCTTTGGACTCTTGGTTTTGGCTCAGGTCATGATCTCACTGTTGGTGGGTTCGAGCCCTGCCTTAGACTCTGTGCTGACAGTGTGGAGCCTGCTTGGGGTTCTCTCTCTCCCTCTCTCTCTGCTCCTCCCCTGCTTGCACTCTCTCTCTCAATAAATAAATAAACTTAAAAAAAAAGAAAGAAAATAAAAGCACCCTTGCAATTCAAGAAACATGTCTCCGTCTAAGACATCATTCACGCATCCTGGAAGGTAAAGATATTTGTTTATGGATATGGAAGGATTCCAAAAATACATATTCCATGAGCCTCATCCAAGGACAATATTATTCGAGAAAAAACTTTTAGGCAAGCAAAAAAATATTCACAAAAGAGCTCAGAAGATAGAAAAGTATGGAAAGAGAAAAGAGTGGTCAATAATGAGCTCTGAAATGTACAAATCATTAAATCTAAGGGAAGAATGGTCATATCTGAAGATTAAAAATTAGAGGCTTACTTTATCTGACTGGTCTTAGTAACAAAAATATAATTCACATTTTTAATTGATGAGAAGCCCTGGGAGAAAAACTAGTCTTGATGACACAGGTCTTCAAGGGTTATGTTGCTATGCTTTTCTTAGCAAGACAAGAAAGAGAACGATGAAAAATGTTTCCATCCTGGTGACGCCCACAGTCCTCGAAACAAGCAAACAAAGAGACAAACAGTGCTGGGAACTACCCAGAAGGGTCCACGGTACGGAAGATTATACTGACTCGGAAATGCTGTCGTTAAATTTACTCGCAGTTATGAGAAAAAGCAGGGCTTGTTGAGAAATATAAGCACTTGACAATCAGGCCTGTGAATATAATGGTTTAACCACAAAGCTTGAAAACATTGTTATAGGAAATTGATTTTGTTCACTTCAGCTGTAAATTAACTCATCAGACTTGTGATAAATAACCTACCGCTCAGGATGTGAACTTTCTGGTCTTGTGAAAATGAATCCACCACACTGCACGTTCTGTTTTTCAGAAGGCTTTGTGTGTGTTTTTTTTAACCAGTTCTCTTCCCAACAGCTAATCAATAGAATAGAACTATGTCAAGCTGTCTCTGATAGATCTGATCCACACACACAACACAGAATTTCTTTCTTCCACACAGTGTAAGTGAAATGCTCATAATAGTCTTGAACTAAAAGTTCTAAATTCAGCAAGACCTAGGAATTGAGGGAATGGGAGAAGATTAAGTCAAGTTAGAAGTATCTTCTTTCTGGCTGTATGGAGGAAAGCAGTGGAGAAATCGTGTATCTGAACCATAAAGGAAAAATATCTTATCTTCACATAATAGTAAAGAAATGATATTTGATTACGAATGTTCTTGTTTACAAGGAGAAAAAGATGAAGACATTTCCAGAAGTTGAAATTTTAAGGACCACATTCTTTGATGATAATCAACTGAAATTAGATTAAAAAACACACATATGCCTCTATTCCCCCAAAAAGCAGAAATTCACTTCTAAATACATCTTGGGTAGAAGAGAAAAATAAACGTGAAATCATGAACTATGCAGAGAAAGTAGCAAAAGGAAGAGCACTGCATTCTAAAATCTCTGGAACACAGTGAAAAGTGTACTCGGTGGAAAATTATAACCTGGAATAATGTCTCTGGGGTTCCCAACACCCACAGACTCAACGATTCATGAGGACTCACGGGACTCAGAAAAACTATTATACTCACAGGTATGGTTTATTGCAGGGACAGGGTATGGATTAAAATCAGCAAACGATGGGGCGCCTGGGTGGCTCAGTCAGTTCAGCGTCCGACTTCGGCTCAGGTCATGATCTCACAGTCCGTGAGTTCGAGCCCCGCGTCGGGCTCTGTGCTGACAGCTCGGAGCCTGGAGAGCCTGCTTCGGATTCTGCTCATCTCCCTCTCTCTCTCTCAAAAATAAATAAACATTAAAAATTAAAAAAACCCAACAATCAGCAAAGGGAAAAGGTGCAAGGGATGAAATCCAGAAGAAGCCAGATGCAAAACTTCAGTTACTGTCTCCCAGGAGAATTACAAAGATGCACTTAATTCTCCCAGCACTGATGTGTGACAACACGTGCAAAGTGTGGTCAACCAGCGAAGCTCCCTGGTCTTGGTGTCACGGGGTTTTGCTGGGAGGCAGAAACATAGGCACACACAAAATATTCAAATCACACACACACACACACACACACACACACACACACACACACACACAAATTCACACATACACAAAAACTCACACACACAAAAAAATCACACTGTTAGCATAAAGCATCTGATTAAGCTGGTTACACATGGGCCAAGGCCTCAGGCATGCAAAACACTCTGATCAGGCAGAATATTCTAAGGGCTCAAAGCTCATTTCCCAGGAGTCAGCAAAGGGCCAATCCTGAAGACAGGTTTTTCTTGGCTATGTGCAGAGTTTGAGCAGCCAGACCTGCTGAGTTAGCACTTTCCTGCACAAATACCATTATGATTATAGAAAACAAAATTTAAAAATGTAATGCTAGTTTTAAGAAATTAGAAATAAAATAAAGATAAAACAGCAGAAAAAGGACTCAAGATAACAAAAAGAAATAGAAAAGAAAAACCCAAAATAGATGGAATGTATCTCAAAGCCAGTTCTTCCAAAAGACCAATAAAATAGACAAACTCTCATGGGCTCAGTCAGGAAAGAGAACATACACTATAACTGATGCCACAGAAATAAAAAGGATAAGAGACTATCATGAATAATTATACGCCAATAAACTGGGTAGCGTAGAAGAAATGGATAAATTCCTAGAAATATACAGCCTACCAAGACTTAATCATGAAGACACAGAAAACTTGAACAGACCAATAATCAGTAAGGAGACTGAATCAGTAATCAAAAACAACTTCCCAGCAAAGAAAAGCCCAGGACCAGGCGGCTTCTATGGTGAATTCTACTAAACATTTAGAAAAGAATTAATACCAATATTTCTTATACTTTTCCAAAAAAATTAAAGAAGAGGAAACATTTCCAAACACATTTTATGAGGCCAGCATTACTCTGACACCAACATCAGACAGACACTACAAGGAAAGAAAACTATGGGCCAATATTCCTAATGATGAACATAGATGCAAAAGTCATCAAAAAAATACTGCCAAAATGAATTCAACAGCATGTTAACAGGATCATACACTATGACCAACTGGGATTTATACCTGAGATGCAAACATGTTTCAACATATGCAAATCAATTAATGTGATACACTGTATTAACAGATTGAAAGATAAAAATCACATGATCATCAAACTAGATATGCAGGAAAAGCATTTGACGAAACTCAACATCCTTTCATAATAAAGTCTCTCAACAAACTAGGTATAGAAAGAATGTGCCTCAACACAATAAAGGCCATGTGAAAAGCCTACAGCTATTATCATACTTAACAGTGAAAACCTGAAAGCTTTCCCTCTAAGATCTGGAGCAAGTCAAGAATGGCCACTCTTGTTACTTCTATTCAACGTACCATTGGAAGTCCTAACCACAACAGTTAGGGGGGAAAAAGTGATAAAAGGCATTGGAGTTGGAAAGGAAGAAGTAAGATAATCTCTGTTTTTAGATGGCATGATCCTATATATAGAAAGAAAATCCTAAAGACTCCACCAAGAAATCAATCGATCAATCTTAAGACTAAATAAACAAATAGTTAAGTTGCAAATATAAAATCAACATACAAAAATACATCAACAACAAACTATCCGAAAAGGAAATTAAGAAGACAATCCCATTTATAAGAGCATCAAAAAGAATTTAAAAACTTAGGAATAAACTTAACTAAGGAGGTAAAAGAGTTTTAAAGCAGCAACCACAAATCAGTGATGAAAGAAATTAAAAACAAATAAATGAAGGGACATCCTGTGTTTGTAGATTGGAAGATTTAATATTGTTAAATGTCCATATAATGCAAAGTGATCTACAGATTCAATGCAATCCCTATTAAAATATCACTGGCATTCTTAATTTTTTTTTAACGTTTATTTATTTTTGAGACAGAGAGAGACAGAGCACGAACAGGTGAGGGGCAGAGAGAGAGGGAGACACAGAATCTGAAACAGGCTCCAGGCTCTGAGCTGTCAGCACAAACCCGACGAGGGGCTCAAACTCATGGACCTCGAGAGCATGACCTGAGCCGAAGTTGGATGCTTAACCAACCGAGCCACCCAGGCGCCCCTATCACTGGCATTTTTAAATAGAAAAACCAATCTTAAAATTCCTACAGAACCACAAAAGACTCCAAGTAGCCAAAGCAATCTTGAGAAAGAGCAAAGCTGGTGGCATTACACTTCCTAATTTCAAAATATATTACAAAGCTATAATAATTAAAACAGTAGGACTTGAAACTAATATAGCATTCTATGTTAACTACACTGAAACTTAAAGAAAAAAAATAAAAAACAGTATGGTACTAGTATAAAAATAGACATAGACCAATGGAACATAATATAGAGCCCAGGAAAAAAGCCATGCATATTTAGTCAACTGAGCTTTAACAAGGGGGCCAAGAATACACAATGGAGAAAGGACAGTGTCTTCAACCAATGATGCTGGGATAATTGGATATCCATGTGCAAAAGCATGGAATTGGATCCTTCTTGTACACTATACATAATAAAACCAACACAAAATGGACTAAAGACATAAATGTAAAACCTAAAACTCTACAAATCCTAGAAGAAAACGGGTGATAAACTTCATGAAATTGGTCTTCGCAATGATTTCTGGGATAAGACACCAAAGCATAAGCAACAAAACCAAAATTAGGCTTGTGGGACTATATCAAATTAAAATTTCTCAGGCTGCCTGGGTGGCTCAGTTGGTTAGGTGTCCAACTTCAGCTCAGGTCATGAGCTTTCGGGTGAGTTTGAGCCCCGCATCGGGCTCTGTGCTGACAGCTCAGAGCCTGGAGCCTGCTTCAAATTTTGTGTCTCCCTCTCTCTCTGCCCCTCTCCTGCTCATGCTCTTTCTCTCTCTCTCAAAAATAAATGGACATTAAAATTTTAAAAATTATTAATTAAAATAAAATAATTAATTCTTCACAGCAAAGGAAACAATTATCAGAGTGAAAAGACAACCGATGGAACGGGAGAAAATATTTGCAAAAACTATATATCTGACAAGAGATTAATATCCAAATTATATAATGAATTCTTATAAACTCAACAGCAGCAAAAAACCCGAAGAGCCCACTTAAAAAAAGTGGGCAAAGGAATGAGTAGACATTTCTCCAAAGAAATGGCCAAAAGGCATCTGAAAAGATGTTCAACATCCCTACTCATCAGGGAAATGTAAATCAAAACCATAATAAGCTATCATCTCATACCTGTTAGGATAACTATTATTTTTTTATTAAAAAAATTTTTTTAACATTTATTTATTTTTGAGAGACAGAGAGAGTCAGAGCAGGAGCAGGGGAGGGGCAGAGAGAGAGGGAGACACAGAATCCGAAACAGGCTCCAGGCTCTGAACCGTCAGCACAGAGCCTGATGTGGGGCTTGAACTCACAAACCATAAGATCATGACCTGAGCTGAAGTTGACGTTTAACCGCCTGAGCCACCCAGGCATCCCTAGGATAACTATTATCTAAAAAATGATAACAAATGTTGGTGAGGATGAGAAGTTGGAACCCCTGTAACATTCTTTTGGGGAATATAAAATAGTTGTAGCTGCTATGGCAAACAGTATGGTCGTTCCTCAAGAAATTAAAACTACAACTACCATAGAATTCAGCAATCCCACTTTTGGGTAGCTAGTTATTCAAAAGAATTGCATTTGAAATATCTCAGAAAGAGATTAGCACTCTTAGGCTCATTACAGCACCTATTCACACATAGCCAACACAGGGAAACAAACTAAATGCCCACTGAAGGATACATGGATAAAGAAGGTGTGGCATATACTATACAACGGAATATTAGCCTTAAGAAGAAGGAAGTCCTGCTACAGGTAACAACTTGGATGGGCCTGGAGCACATTATGCTAAGTGAAATAAGCCAATCAAGGAAGGACAGGTACTACCCGGTCCTACTTACATGAGGTATCGAAAACAGCCAAACTCATAGAAGCAGAAAGTAGATTGATTGGTGGTCATGGGGAGCTTAGGGGTGGGGGAAATAGGTAGTTGTTGTTCAATAGGTATAAAGTTTCAGTTATCCAAGATGAGTAAGTTCTGGATATCTATAGGTACCACCTGGTGCCTATAGTTACCAATATTGTATTGCACGCTGAAAAGTTTGTTAAGAGAGTAGATGTAAAGGGAAGTGGGTTTTTTTTTTTTTAACCACACACACACACACACACACACACAAAAGATGAGGTAGGGCTAAAAGAAAACTTATGAATGTGATGAAGATATTTATTACCTTGACCGTGGTGATGGTTTCAGAGGTATATGTATATATGTTCAAATTTGTCAAATGTATACATTAAATATGTGCAATTTTTTTGTAAATGAATTATGCCTCAATAAAACTGTTAAAAAATCAAATCAAATAAAGAGCTTTCAAGAGAAAGAAAGAGGGAGGGAAGGAGAGAGACACAGAAAGGAAGGAAGGAAGGAAGGAAGGAAGGAAGGAAGGAAGGAAGGAAGGAAGGAAAGGAGGAAGGGAGGGAGGAAGGGAGGAAGGGAGGGAGGAAGGGAGGAAGGGAGGAAAGAAAGAAGGGAACAAAAGTGTACAAGATTAGGACTAAGAAAGAAAACACGAAAAATAGATAACACAGATGAAGTCATTTTAAGAAAATGTTAGATATAATTCATAGCAATCAAGTTCAAAACCTAAAGAAAATGTATATACTTTGAGCAAAATATCAACTGCCAACATTGATCCCAGAAGCTGTGAATACCACGAATAAAGAAATTACTATAGGAGGGATTGCGAAGATGAGTAAAGATTTACCATACAAGAGACAGCAGTGCCAGAAACTGTCACAGCAGAGTTCCAAAAATAAAAAGTCTAATTTTGGTGTTAAATAAGTCTAGACCAGAAGTAAATATTAAAAACTCCCAAATTCATTTTATGAAGCTATCATAGCATCTATTAAAAAAACTGATGAAGGTGACAGAAGAAAAAAGAGGAACATCTTACATAAATATAACCAACCTTACATAAATATAAAATGCAAAACATTCTACTAGAAAACACAACCCATCAACTTTTTCAAAGGAATAATACATTGGGGCGCCTGGGTGGCGCAGTCGGTTAAGCGTCCGACTTCAGCCAGGTCACGATCTCGCGGTCCGTTGAGTTCGAGCCCCGCGTCAGGCTCTGGGCTGATGGCTCGGAGCCTGGAGCCTGTTTCCGATTCTGTGTCTCCCTCTCTCTCTGCCCCTCCCCCGTTCATGCTCTGTCTCTCTCTGTCCCAAAAATGAATAAAAAAACGTTGAAAAAAAATTAAAAAAAAATAAAATAAAATTCACTGATTTAAAAAAAAAAAAAAAAAAAGGAATAATACATTATAATCAAGATTTGTTTCACAATTTCATGGGTGTTTTACTATTATAATATCTGTCAACATAATTTATTATGTTAACAAGTTAGAAGAGAAAAAGCATATATCATGACAATGGGTGATGAAAAGTCAGTTGATAAAATTAAACAACTTAGCCTAATAAAATTCTAAATAATGTAGGAATAGAACTATGTAAGTAAGATAAATTCTGTTTACAAAAAACAAAATGAAACATCATCCTGAATGATGTAGTGCTAAGGCCATTTTCATTAAAATCAGAACAAGGTGAGGATACTGGTTATTCACATTAATATGGGATGCTTCATTAGAAGTCCTTATAAATAAAAAAATGCCAGAAAAAAATTGGTAATGTACTTGAAAAGAAGAGATGAATTTTTTTGCTGTTGATAACACTGCATACCTTAAAAAACAAAAACCCTAGTTGAAAAAAAAATCTGTTAGATTAATAAGGGAATTGGGTAAGGTGTATAGGTACAGAAAAAATATTAAAAAATCCCTAGAATAATGTCTATACCATAATAACAGCTAGGAATTGCGATAGGGGAAATTGCATTCACAATCGTATCAATAATTGAAAATATGTAGAATAAATTTATTCTAACAAAGAACCTATAATATAGACTATGAAGTTTTATTGAGAGATGTAAAGCTAGAACACAACAAACTAAAGATATAGTATCAGGGGGTGTCTGGGTGGCTCATATCATGATCTCGTGGTTCGGGAGTTCAAGTCTTGTGTCAGGCTCTGTGCTGACAGCTCAGAGCCTGGAGCCTGCTTCGGATTCTGTGTCCCCCTCTCTCTCTGCCCCTCCCCTGCTTGCTCTCTCTCTCTCTCTCAAAAATAAATAAACATTAAAAAAAATTTTTAAAGATAAAGTATCAGAAGTCATGAAAATGTCACCCCTTGAACAGTTCCTTTGTAATTGCAATTCATGTATGATTTTGTAATATTTAATTTAGATAAATCATCTAAAGTTTACATGAAAGAACAGTGTTTAAGACTAGTCAAAAGATTATTAAAAGAAGAGTGAGATGAAACGTATTTTAAAGTCGTTGTAATGCAAACGTTATTATTTGCATTTGCTTAGACAGATTAAGGACACAGAATAGATTTCCCAGAGATGTATACATATATATATATAATATATATATACATATACACATAATATATAATATTACATATACACATAAACGTATATATATAATTGGGTTGGATATACGGGAGTTTAATAGAACATTCAATTCACTACAGGAAAAGATGATTTAATAAATAAGTAATTTTGGCCGTGTGTCAGTTCTGGGTCTGTTTGGTCTCAGATTCATTCCTTGCCTTCCGGCTGCTCTGCTTTGAATGGCATGGGCTGACACCTGCAGGCTGCATTTTCCTGTCTCCCTTGACTAATGGCCTGGCTGGGTACCAGTCCGTGGTAGACTATGAGGGGGTGTCCGGAAGTCAAGACGAAAGGAAAAGACAAGGCATTCCTCCACCTCGGGTGGCAACTCCAGCAGCAGCTGTCTCTTTTCCTCTTTAACTTCAGCTCCTGTGTGACTGGTCTTCTGGGGAATCAAGCTCCAATCAAGAAAATGTGTCAATAGGCAATTCCTCGAGGATAATACAAATGACTAGCTTTCGGGCCAGGTTCCCCCAGACATAGACTCTAGGGTCTATGGGAACAATACCAGTATTTGGGAGGTGAGAGAGAGAGAGAGAGAGAAAGAGAGAGAGAGAGAGAGAGAAGGAGGTGCCCATGATTAAATAATATGTGTGATACTTATGTATTGTTCCATATATGTATGGGTATAAACCCAAAGATTTGGGTGCAAGTGGCTTAGTTGGGAGTGGGAAAGTAAGACAGGGACGTTAAGGAGCTAATAAAAGTTACACCTTTAAGTAAATCACCAGTTTTAGAAACTGGAGCGTAACGTTGCTGGGGAGCTCCGGGGAAAGGTTGCGGACGTGCACTTCAGAGTTACCGCGCTCAAGTTAGCACCAGTCACGGGTGGAGGGTTGCTTCCAGCGAGCATGAACTCCCCAGCATTTTGGTTTGTCATGTGTAGGGGCTGACTGGATCCTAGCGGCCAAACAAAGCCAGAGATAGGTCAAGACATTAATATCATCTGCTACAACCATTAAACACAAAAATCTGTCCCGTTGTCCTGGTAGACAGGAAAATGCGAATTAAAACCATCGATAGCACTGTACCCCATAATACCGGCAAACTACAAAGAGGAGTGACAGACACCTACCTGCTGGGGCCCACAGGAGAGAAGGTTCTCTTACACTTGGGAGTAGCAACAGGAATTGTCGCGATCTTCTGAAGAGCAATCTGATAGGCTCCACTACGAGTCAAAGGGCGTGTGTGTAGAATTGTGTCTATACATAATTTACATGAATATAAATGGTTGTAGCAGTCCCAATGCTGGACTGCATCTCAGCCATTTCAGAAATAAGCGCCATCGTCTATAGGAATATATGTCCAGAATGATTTTATTTTATTTTATTTTATTTAAAAAAATTTTTTTTAACGTTTATTTATTTTTGAGACAGAGAGAGACAGAGCATGAACGGGGGAGGGTCAGAGAGAGAGGGAGACACAGAATCTGAAACAGGCTCCAGGCTCCGAGCTGTCAGCACAGAGCCCGACGCGGGGTTCGAACTCACAGACCGCGAGATCATGACCTGAGCTGAAGTCGGCCGCTTAACCGACTGAGCCATCCAGGCGCCCCTTTTTTAATTAAAAAAAAAAAAAATTTTTTTCCTGCCATTTTAGAAGTAGGGAGCACTGTGAGACTCTAGTATTCCTAAGGAAAGCCACTGAAAGTTTTTGAGCAAGTGAATAAATGTTTTAGGAAAATTAATGTAGAGTGATGTGCTAGATACTAATGGCTTCTCCTCTCAAACTCATAAATCCCAGCCCAGTGGTTGAATATTTCACAGGCTGAGATCATTACTAGAACATTTTTTTCTTCACTTTGTCACTTAGCTGTCCGTCGTGATTTATGTAACTTCACAACCTTGGAGTCTATGGAATAGGGAGTAGGGGAGAAAAGGGGTTAATATAGACTAGCTGCTAGGATACCCGGCAGGAAAGAGACCTCACGGAATCTCACCAATGAATTTTGCTAAAATTGGTGTTGAAATAAATGGAGCATCACTAGAGCAGTCTTCATGAATGATATTAGCATTCATTATTATAAACCATTCATACTTATTTTTAAGTACACCAAAGCCTTTATTTTTACTGTCTATTTTGTAGAGGTCCAACGCAAAAGGCCCCTTATCTGTGCAGTCTTTCCTAATCCCTACCAATGAATGGACTGGTCTCTTTTCTGAATCTCCAGAGTATTTTAACTTCAAATACCAGTTCCAATCCTCCAGGAAAGATACAATTGGAACAGCAAAAGATTTAGTAGGAGAATCACCTGTGAAAGGTAAGGAGGTGAGGACAAGTGTAGGCAGACTTCAGGCTGCGATGGGAGTCTGGCACCCGTGAAGAAAAGGAAGGAGGGCTGGCTAGAAGAACCCCAGAGTGCAGGACAGCTCTGCGGAAGTCTCACCAGGCTGGGGAGCTGGGGGGCCCCAGAGCAAAGATGGTCGGTTAAGCATCCCACATTGGGCAAGAATGGCTGTGCTCCAGGACCCCATCCATCTCTCGGGTGGGTCACCGGCCAGGGAGGGCATGGCCTCAGACATCAAGCCACGCCACCTGCAGCCTGTTACACTCCCCAGCCACAGATTCCTTCCAGAAGGAAGATCTGTGCAGCATACCATGACGGACACACCTCGTATCTCACATGCCACACCTCACTTCCCGTCTTCGTTAGAGTTATTAACTATGTATCTTACTTCCCTAACTAGCTTGTTCGGTTCTTGAGCCTAAGGTCCCCATCTGATTCATTCTTGGAAATGTGCCCAACTATGGCATACTTGGAAGGGCCCAGAGACTCGTAACACAAAACAAGTCATCAGTAATTTATTTCTGCAGTAGTAATCATTTCTCTAATATGTAATGCCTCATGGCACGAAGTCAAGACTTCCCGAGCTACTGCAATTATTCAATTGGTTGCCCTTGGCACATTTTGAGTACAGCAGTTTACTATCCTGACAGCACTCTCTTATTTACTCAGGAATTAAAGTTTTCACCTGTTTCCCAAATACTTTTCCTTCTTTGACAGTGGCGTGAGGTTAAACTAGTCCAGTAATCTATAGTAGTCCACACCCCATTGCCAATCCCTTCGGCACAACATTCCTTCTGACGCCATGCTCGTGAAACATTCATTTCATACATTTCCCAAATTTACCGTGCACCTGGTAAGAGTTCAAGTTCGATGTAGAGTTGGCACCGACTACAGAAGGCACTCGATAAATATTTCTACTTGGAATAAACCAGATTCAACTTTTCCTTCTTCTTACATGGTTGGGTACATAATACCAACAGGCAAAAACAGACTACTGCTCTGTTTACTGGGGGCAGGTCCAAATTCTCTTCCTCTTCGATGCTTTTGAAGAAAAAAATATGGGGTCACTACTGCTGCAGTGTAGAGTTTTTTCCTTTTAAATGAAAATAGAAACATTATTCTTTGGCAACTCAGTAAGAGCCGACACCTTGAAGATGTCATAAAAAAAATTAAAGGACAAGAAGTCATAATTCTTTTTTATAATCTCATGTCAGTGTTACTCTGGTCAAGTGGCTCCTTTTTAAAAATTCTGCTTAATGTTTTATTTTATTTTTGAGAGACAGAGCACAGGTGGGGAAGGGGCAGAGAGAGAGGGAGACACAGATTCTAAAGTGAGGTCCAGGCTCTGAGCTGTCAGCACAGAGCCTGACACGGGCCTCAAACCCACAACTGTGAGATCATGACCTGAGCTGGTTAGATGCTTAACAACTGAGCCACGCAGGCGCCCCTGGCCAAAGGGCTCTTTGTAGCACAACTATTAGTGTTTTGCCAGTAACAGAATCAGTTAAAAATACAGAAGGAGGCTTACATACCTTCAAACATGCATATATACACAGAAAGAAAGAAATAGTTCCTGTGAACCACTATATTTTGGAATGACAGGTGCACCACAGGGATTAACATCTAGCCTGAGAAAGAAGGGAAGAACTCCCTGTTTACTGAGTGCTATTTTATTTAAAAAGAAACACTTATTCTTTCATTTTCCCCAGTTGCTCGCATCACATTATGAAATTATGAATCAATAAATATTTTTTAGTTCCCACTAAATCATTTATAACGCAGAGGACCCACTTCATGAAAGAGATCCAGGCTAGAATTTTTTAAATTGTCTACAATAAAGATCCCATGGGCTGAAATTTATGAACACCGGAGGTTTTACAAGCCGAAGCCAGAGCAAGCGAATCGAAGCATCTCTTCTATTGCACATTTATTTGAGGATGTAAAACTGTCCCCATGGCGAGGAGGTGAGGATTTCATTTTATCCCACTGAACAAAAAGGGGCATCGAGCCCTGAGCAAACCAACGGATCCTCAGAAACCTTTGCAAATCAGAGGGCGCGGGTTCCCACTACCTCCAAGTCACCATTTAGCTCGGTCTAATCCTTAACGAGCCCCATTGTGGTGATTTCAGGAGTGGTGGTGCAAAGGTTTAGGCCATCCAGAGTTGATGGCTTGTGAGTAGCATTCTGTGTGCGAGACAGAACCATCCAGTAGAGCAGAGCTGTGTCCACGCGGCCGCCAGCATTCCGCATTCCACTGGACACCTCCGCCTTCCACGGGGTGCCAACCAGCCTCACCTCTTGTAAGCTGCAGAAAATAGAAGCTTACATCAAATGGCCATTTCGGCACCTGCAATTCCCCGAATCCTTCATTTCGGTAGAAGAGCAAATCTGATTTCGCCGCAGCACAAGTTATTAGGGGATAGCGGGGATTATGAAATTTCCATCCCTTGATAGCTACTCTCAGCTTAAAAAAAAAAATAACAATCCTTTAAGAAAATAGGACTGCACTCCCTTCCTCCGCCCTTCAAAGTATCTGTTTTGTGCCCAGCGAATGAAGTCAAATAACACACCGAAGAAAATCTCTTGACGGCAAGATTGAGCTGTAGACCTGTGTGGCCTGAAGCATTATCACTTCACCTCTCGTTCTTGGGTCTGATTGAAATGAGCTTTGGAGAGTGTGGTGCAGTCCCTAGAGGGCCCTGCAGGACAGTAAATCTATATCAAGAAGTCATCGTAGGTATGAATTCGTGCTGATTTTGTGGGACAGCCTGTTTCCACTTTAGACGGGTTCGAGCGCCACGGAACAGAATCCCTTCTCGCCTCCTTGGACGATTAAAAGTGGAAGCATTTTTTGAACGGAGTTCCCCACGTGGTATTCCCTTTATTACTTTTGTTTTCCCGGAATCATGCAATCTTTGTGTCCTGATGACAGCAAACCTTTCACCCTCCGTCACCTTCACTTCTCCTTGCAGAGAAGAAGTGTCTTAACTAGGAAACTAGCTGGCTCAAAGCACGTTCCTTCATTTTGGTTGCAAAGGAGAATTACAAGGCTCCAACAATGAATCACCAGCCTCCAGAGTGTCATCTCCTGAGAAACTATATTGTCTACTCAGTGAGCCCTCATATTTCTGCCTACCGATGAATTAAGTATTTTTTTTTGTATTTAATTTCTGGGAAATCCAAATGGGTTACATGGAAAAGTAAATTAAAAGAAAGGCTTTGAAGTCTGACTTATTTCTTTGGTGTGTATTAACGTGGGAAAAATCCTAAAGGAGAAGATTAGTCCATTGAAAATTTATTGAAATCTCTAAGAACAATTGTTATGTCAATGATTATGACAGTAAGGGCTTATCTGTTCATTTAGGATTTATACACACCTGAACCCAGGTAGTGAGAGCAGAAGACAGTCTTTCAAACAACTGCTGATTCATACTCTCCACTGTAACCTGAGCAGCAAAATTCAACATTATGGGCTTTGGAGGCACACAGACCCGTGTTGAAATCCGGCTGGCGTCTCCTCTTATAAACAGTTTGGCTAAATCATTCATCTTCTCAATGTGTTTCCTTATTTTTGGCAAGGCCGTTGAGGTATATACTCTTTTAGGGCTTTTGGCGAGCCCACAACAGACCCTTTCTCGGAGTGGTCCCCTCCTCGGACTCGGGCGGGCGGAAGTGGCCGTGTTTTGTGCTGTCACCTGGAATGGACGTTTGACCCAAACCGGGGCCTTCATATTTCTTCCCTGAAAGTTATCACCGTGATGCAGTCGTAGACATTGTCTCTGCTTGTGGGCTGGAACCGGAGAATGGCAGAAGGGAAGGTAGTGTGTGTAAGGAGAGCCAGAGAAAGACAGCAAAGAGAAAGGACACTAGGACCAGACGTAGCTCTTGGCTGAGCTCACATGTGAGGCCAAATCGCACTTGAGTGACATAGTAAATTTTAGTAAATTTCCTTTTTTTGTTTTACGCAGTGAACTTCCTGCAACTAGAAATCAAAATAACCATGCCGGCTATAGAAATAATTGTACCTGTGGAAAAGGGCAACTGTGAATGTTAAATACGATAGAAGTAAAATGTTAGCTCAGGGTGCCTGGGTGGCTCAGTTAAGCCTGTGACTGGATTTCAACTCAGGTCATGATGTCCCCAATCCTGAGATCAAGCCCTAGATCAGGCTCTACTCAGAGTGTGGAGCCTGCTTAAGATTTTCTCTTTCTCTCCCTCTGCCTCTCTCCCCTGCTCATGCTCTCTCTGTCTAAAATAAAAAATAGGGGCGCCTGGGTGGCTCAGTCGATTGAGCGTTCCAACTTTGGCTCAGATCATGATCTCACGGTTCGTGGGTTCGAGCCCCGCATCAGGCTCTCCGATGACAGCTCAGAGCCTGGAGCCTGCTTTGGATTCTGTGTCTCCCTCTCTCTCTGCCCCTCCCCTGCTCGTGCTCTGTCTCTCTCTCTCTCTCAAAAATACACATTAAAAAAAATCAATTTAAAATACATTTAAAAAATTTAAAATGTTAGCTCAATTACATTCAGTAAATGGGAGCTATTATTAGGAAATCACTTCTCCTATGAGTAAAATGAGAACACACTTAGCATGAAGGCAAATATCAGAGATAGACTTTAAAGTATGTTAATGGAGGAAAACACTAAGTTGGTGGAAAACATAATTGTTATAATTTACGCTAACATACTTTCCTAGTAACCAGATAGGAAGTTTCTGTACTCTTTCTCACTGGCCCTGCTAATGGGCCACAGGGCTCTTACTTGGGTGTACGTGTGTTTGATCGCTTGTGAATGTGCACGTGCTGTGCATGCACATGCATGTATATTATTTGTAGATGAAGATCATATATCATCATCACATATTGGATTCAGATTATTATTATAAGGGCACTAAATATCAACTAATGAAGATTACATTAGGTTTCATTACATGCTTATTCTATTTATACAATCGTTAAGTAAACTGGCAATTACAAGCTGTATTTATGAGTGCTAAAAGTGTTTTAAAAAACTAGCAGCAGCATCTAATACCTTAAAACCATAACGTTTGGGGGCGCCTGGGCGGCTCAGTCAGTTAAGCATCCGACTTCGGCTCCGGTCATGATCTCACAGGTTCGTGAGTTCGAGCCCCCAGTCAAGCTCCATGCTGACAGCATGGCGCCTGCTTGGGATTCTCTCTCTTTCTGTCCTCCCGCTATTTCTCTCTCAAAATAAACAAGCTTAGAAAAATAAACATCTAAAAATAAATAAAAGTGAAAACATCATCATGTTTGGCCAGTGGCGGTCTTAGAAGAAACATTTTTTTTGGTGTTATCTCTTTCAGAGCCTAGGGCCCAAAAGGAGGGCTTTCCCACCTTTCAAGTCACCAGATTTATGATCTCACTCTATTCCCTTCCATTTCTGTCTCAAACCAGCCAATTCTTGCCTGAGCTCAACTCTTTCTTGTGATACCTTCCTATATAGAAGTGAAAACAACTAACATTCCTAATGTGTTTCCCAAATTCTTGCCTTCAAGCTCGAGCTTCACTGGTATTTCGTCAGCTTTCCTACTTGCTTGCAACGTCACCTCTGCCAAATTTTATTTATATATATAAAAATATCTATTTCATTATATATAATATATAAATAATATCTTTATAAACAATAGTATGTATTTATATAAATACTTATGTATTTATAAATGATGTGTGTATATATTTGTGTGTGTGTGTGTGTGTGTATAAAATAAAATTGTGGAAGGAAGGAAATTAGGGAAGGAAAAACCTCCTGGAAGGCTGGGTTAGGAGTCATTAACAGGAGAATTCTTCAACATGGAGCATTACGGATGTCTTTCCAAGAAGAGGACCTCAAGGTCTGCCTGTACAACAATCCCAGTAGGATTTCACCACTGCTTTGGAACACTGTTGTGTGTGTCTCATTCTTCTTTTCTCTCTTTCAGAGATTTTTATTATGTTTATTCTGACATTGAGAGTGAGGGGGTGCAGATAACGCTCCTTTTAATTCATAGATCCCCAAAATGCTAAGAGCCACACCTGGGCCTTATGGAGGAGACTGCTCATCACCCGGAAACTCCGGTCTCCGAGCTCCATTTGGTAACTGGATGAGTTCCTGGGTGGTCCTCCTGTGGGAAGAGAGTATGTTCCATGTGTGGAGAAAGTGTGTAAAAGAGAGGTCTGATTTCTAGAGATTTCCAGCGGTTCACCCAAACCTGTTTCCTTTTCTCCCTCTCCACGGAGACCATGTTTCTTACCCTTCTCTGCGGTAGGACCTGTGATGGGACTCTGCCAATGACCTGTGAGTACAAGTGCGAGGCACCACGCACACCTGGCCCAGAAAAAGCACCCAGATCCGCACTCCTCTGTGTCTGCTCTCTTTCTGTCGGACAGAGGTAAACGGACACGTTTTAGGAGTCGCCAGTCACAGACAGCAGAACACAAAATGCAACACGTCGAATCCTTAGAGTGAATGCTTGGAGGCGGGTTCCCAATCAGCAACTCCTCCTGAATTTAGAAAACTTAGAAAGAAACGTCGACACCGTTTGAAACGCTCTACGTTTTGAGGTTTGTTGGCCACGCTTACTGGCCTTCCCCCCACACCACACTTCCATTATCTCCAATTCCTTTAACGTTCTGATAAAATTTCCTGATAAAAGTAAATGTGCCACGTTTCAGAAATTTCCTGAAATGCGTGCGGCGAGAGAGGTGAGTGTTTCCTACCCGGCAACAGTCCACGAAATTAATTATCTGGAGACGTTTATTAGACATAGGCTCTGGTTTAGGATTGACATTAAGGAAAGCACAGAAGCATGGACAGCACGTCTTTATTATTCTGAAATGTAAATACTAAAATATCAATAATAGGTACAGAGTTCCAAGGAAGTGATCAATAATGAACCAAATGGACCTTTACAGCTCTTCAAGGATCTAAGCATGAAGCAGTCACTGAATTATCTTAATGTTAGATTTATACTTCATAAGCAAGTACGAATGCATTAATTTTGCCTTTTTCAAATATCAGTATTTTAAAAATCTAGCCATTCAAGTATATCTTTGAAGCTGGCTACTATTACTTTACTTTGAAAAATAATAATTCAATTATAAATTTCTAAAACCTATGGGAAGCTACTATTATAGAGTCCACTAAATTGTAACAAAAAATGATGTAGAAACACGGTACCAACTAAAATCCGTCTATTCGGGAATAAAAAAAAGACAATCATTTATACACTCGAAAAAAAAAGCGTAAGATACTTTACAACGTTGATTAACTGCAGTGTAAATAGCAGGGAAGTCTCTTTAAATATATAACACTGACTTTATTTCATTAGAAGTTACATTTGCATTATCATTAGCCCCTAGGATTTTCTTGGGGACACGTTGAAAAGATACAAAAAGAATTTAGATGAGGGGCGCCTGGGTGGCTCAGTCGGTTAAGCGTCAGATTCTTGAACTTCGGCTCAGGCCATGATCTCAGTTTGTGAATCTGAGTCCCGCGTCAGGCTCTGCCCTGACAGTGCAGACATAGCCTGCCTGGGATTCTTTCTCTCCCTGTCTCTCTGCCTCTCCCCTGCTCTCTCTCTAAAAATAAACACTAAAAAAAAGGACTTTATATGAGATAATCATCACCCGCATCCTCGCCATCCATCCTAACAGCAATGGCTGCACCACTTAAAGGGATCTTCAAACTTCCCCATAGCCCTGTGGGCAGGTACCGACAATAATGGCCGGACAACTCCAGGGGGCGCCACTCGTATACTGGTCTATGTAAATGGTGCCTCTTGGAGTTGTGGACGGCCTCCGGTGCCATATGCAGCAGTCTTGACTTTTATTATTCTCACATTACAGAGGAGGAAACTGAGGGTCATAAAGAGGAGGAAAAAAAAACAATGAAAGAAGATGAAATTTATACCAGAGGCTCGCTTTGCTTTAGGAGTAGGATTAAAATGAATTCATTTTGAAAAGACAGATAACACCTGTGCTGCTAATAAGTATTAAAGCAATGAAATTAAGTTTGGCGAAAGTTAACCCTTGCCTGTTCCTGGGCAGCTGCCCATCAATGAATGGTGAAGCCGTCTACTAACCAGCAACCAGGACAACTTAGGGCACCTCTTCTGTGTTCCTCCAGCTTTCTGGGCATTTCTCTCTGATCATATCACTGCGCTCTATTATAGTTCTCTAACATGCTAGTTCTCTCCCTGGAATCTAAATTCCTTAGGAGTCAACTGTCCCATATTTCTTATCTCTAGAAATAAGCACATAATAGACATTCTATCGGTTTTTGGGGGAATTGATGAAAGGAACATTAGTTTTCAAATAAACCTGAATGCTAGATTTTTAAAGTTGGTTTTCTACCAGTCACATTTGAGAATCAAAACCTCAACACATTTCAGCAATCAAGCTGCAAGGAAATGGAGGAAAATGTTATTTGACAATCAAAGGCAGCTTTGTAAAAGAATTTCCTTATCATGAAATCCCAGGAGTTGAACTATGTGTGGTATGCTGGCAAAAAACAACATCACATATCTCATATGAAGACAATTTTAACAGTAAAAAAAACAATGTGTCCTCTTAGAGAGTTCCACCCAATTGTTCATTTCCCCAAGTTTGGACCAATTCAAACTCGAAGATTATTTAATGTTGAAGAAAAAAAAATATTTAGTTACAGTTTAGAGTCACGTACTTCGCAAAGTTTTTAAGGCAACTTGAAGAAATAATGAGCCATATTTAAAATTATTTCAAGAGGTGTATTGCTTCTAGAGTGTCCTTTTTCTGGTTTGTTTGTTTGTTCTTATCTTGGACAAATATTTTCCACTGGTTTGTTGATTTTTTGGAATAAAGTAAAGAACTTTCGAGATGAGGACAAGAAACCCCAAAGGACATACGTCCCGGATGCCTTTTCTGAGACCTGGCAGATGGTTAAGCAGAGGGAGGGAGTCATACTCATAAATTTGGTGGCTCTGATGCAGAGAGAAAACTTTGGAAATTTAAAGGATAAGACAGCTTTAAGCTTTGAGATCTTAGATATATGAAAAACAACACTAGAATATCACTGTCTACTCAGGAACCTATTATATGAAGTGTCTGAGGCAAGACAGAGGCTGTGTTTAGTGTCAGAAATGCCATTTCTTATTATTAAACGAAAGTGCTTTGCTATCTCGTATGTCTCAGAGATTGACAAGTCCTACCTCAAAGTGTCCACTATTATACGATACATACACTTTTCCTGTGTATCTACTGAGGATCCTGAATTAAAAGTCAAGCTCGCCACTTGGGATGGAATAATGGGGACGGGTTTTTTTTTTTTTTTTTAATTTTTTTTTCAACGTTTTTTTATTTATTTTTGGGACAGAGAGAGACAGAGCATGAATGGGGGAGGGGCAGAGAGAGAGGGAGACACAGAATCGGAAACAGGCTCCAGGCTCCGAGCCATCAGCCCAGAGCCCGACGCGGGGCTCGAACTCACGGACCGCGAGATCGTGACCTGGCTGAAGTCGGACGCTTAACCAACTGTGCCACCCAGGCGCCCCAGTTTTTTTTTTTTTTTTATCTCGCCTTGCAAAGGTGCCAATGTTGAGGGTTGACAAAATGCTAGCAGGTGCGTGGCTCAACTCAGGAAGTTTTTATGAAGTCATGAAGGTCGGAATTCATTGGTTCCAACACATGTCATGAAGAGGAAGGGAAAACATGCCACAGGAGACTTCAGAGTTCCCTGCTCAAGGACATATTTATAGTAGTCTCGAGGTGTCTGGGTGGCTCAGTTGGTTAATGGTCCGACTCTTGATTTCAGCTCAGGTCAGGATCTCATGGTTCATGGGATCGAGGCCCGCATCAGGGTCCGTGCTGACAGTTAAAGAGCCTGCTGGGGATTCTCTCTCTCCCTTTCTCTCTGCTTCTCTCCCTCTCTCAAAAATAAACAAATACACTTAAAAATTTTTTTTAAAGGAGTCTCAACATTCTGTTGGAAGTCTGGGGAGTGAAGATGGGGGAAACCATAAAAATTCCAGTCTTTAGTCATAACCCTCAGAAAGCTTGTGATAGGAGAAACTACCTTAAGGTTTTCTTAGGGCATATGGAAATCAGAGACTTTTGAAGACCCAAGGATTCTGTTTTGTTTGAGTCACTGCAGTAACTTCACTGAATAATATACTGTGGGAGAGGAAACCCGCTGACTGCCATTTCCTACTACTTGGTTTCCTAATTTGTATCCAGAGGCCATAGAGGCTGTTAAAAAGCTGGCTCAAAATGACTGATAATAATGAGAATTTTGTGAACAGTTTTCAGACTGCATTTACCGACAACTCAAAATAGCACTTGCTGGCTGACTACACATATGTCCAAGTACTGCAAAAACTAGAAAACGGTATTCTCAGGAACAAAATCGATGCGCTGACTCCAGGGTTAGCTACGTAACTAACGGGCATGCTCTTCACCTAGATTAGGGAAACAATCTAGCAGATCCGTTGAGAAGAAAATATGCTTCCTGAAATCCATGACTAATCACATTGTGCTTATGTAAGAGAATAACCTTGTTCTTGGACAGTACATGCTGATTTAGGGTAAAGGATCATGGTATCTTCACTGTACCCTCAAATCAATAGTTGATTCCACATGTAGGCATAGATGAGGTGCTCATCATACAATTCTTGGTAATTTTCTTTAAGTTTGAAAAATTAAAAATAAAAGTTTTTTTTTTTTAGAGATGCATTTTCTGGGCACCTGGGTGGCTCAGTTGGTTAAGCATCTGACTTTGGCTCAGGTCCTGATATCGCAGTTCATGAGTTCGAGCCCCACGCTGGATTCTGTGCTGACAGCTCAGAGCCTGGAGCCTGCTTTGATTCTGTGTCTCCGTCTCTCTCTGGCCCTCCCCAGCTCGTACACTGTCTCTCTCTCACTCAAAAATAAACATTAAAAATTTTTAAAAATGCATTTCCCCCCATCCTCCATTTCTCTGATGTGTTATCTGGTTCAAGTACCTTACTGTTTTGAAACTTCAACGTCCCATCTGGAAATAATACTGGTGACAACCTCAGGGAACCTGGCTGGCTCAGTCGGTTAAGAGTCCAACTTGGTTTTGGCTCAGGTCATAATCTCATGGTCATGAGATTGAGCCCCACATCGGGCTCTGTGCTGACAGCACGGAGCCTGCTTGGGATTCTCTCTCTCTGCCCCTCCCCTGCTCTCTTTCTCTCTCAAAATAAATAAATATTACAAAAAAAATACTGGTGACAACCTCAAGGAAGTCAATGAAATAAGCCATAACTCAAAAAATTTAGTGATAGATCATCACAAATTTGAAAAATTTTTTCTACTTATACTTGATTGTGCATTTTGGTTTTGGCCAATTAGAAACAGCCTAGTACTCATGTGATGTCCACTCTGATAATAAAATATGCTGATATTATCTTTATTAAATGACCATCAGTGCTTAGTGATATTCAGGTTTTGTAAATGCAAATATTGTAAAGCAGGCTATTACTGAAGCACTCTGTTTAATGGTAAAACAAGTATATGTATCCAAAGATAGTTATTAGGTGAACCTGACTGGATCGGGAATTTGTCTGAAGTTAAACTTGGTTCAGAAATTTCAAACTTGGTGTGGAAATTTCAGCAGTTTCTCTAAAAACAGAAAAGAGAGAAAAAACAGGAAACAAATGTTTCCTTAAGTATTTCTAAATGCACTCGAAATGTTAATCATTATTTTCGTCATTTAAAGACAATGAAGTCATTTGCTGTTATCAATGTGTCACGGTGGCAGAAGAAATATTTTATCAACAAAAAAAAATAAATATCAACACCTCCTCTTGAGTAAGAGGATACCAATGTTCCAATTAGGATCAAGGCTATTTTTCACACAATGGACTATTTTTCTGATCCTCACGAGAGCTACAATCACTCTAGCAACTTCAATGTCTAACTTTAATTCCACTTAGAAATATTTTGACACACTGACGATAGTTACATATGTTACACCAGTGAAAATGAGAGGTTGCTTTTGCCTTTAGAATACTGAACATATTACTTTGTGAAGATATTCTGTGGGGCGAGTACTTCCATCCACATTTCTTTTTTTTTTTTTTTTAATTTTTTTTAACGTTTATTTATTTTTGAGACAGAGAGAGACAGAGCATGAACAGGGGAGGGGCAGAGAGAGGGAGACACAGAATCTGAAACAGGCTCCAGGCTCTGAGCTATCAGCACAGAGCCCGACGCGGGGCTCGAACTCACGGACCGCGAGATCGTGACCTGAGCCGAAGTCGGCTGCTTAGCCGACTGAGCCACCCAGGCACCCCCCATCCACATTTCTTAGCATAAGAAAAGGAGATGAAATATATTCATAGCCCCAAAAGAAAGCTGATAATGGAATGAACTAGGGGAGAAATGGAGCGGAGCTGACCATACAGCCTTCTAATTTGTGTCTTTTCTAGAAGGCTGTACATGCAAAAGACAAAGTCCATTCACCATGGACACACACACACACAAAAACTGTTGAAAATCCAAGCCAATTCTTAAAAACCTGATCTGCAGTGAGACCAGCTATGGCTGTTCTCTTGAGTCTCAAGGGAGGTGGAAATACTACATTTCTGGTTAAGAGTATTTAAAGCCCTAACTTTAAGCTTTTGGCTGAGTTATACGGCACAGCCCCTCTGGGTCCTGTTTATGAAATTCTCATTTCGAAGAACCTGGGGGACCACACATGTTCGACCTGGACACCTTGGAGAATAAAAGGGGATAAACCAGGTCTATGAGAGTAAACCAGGACATAAACGTTCCATAGACTACTGCCTTTTACTGATGGAAAGTGGAAGGAAGCATTCTCTTCAAGAGATGTTTGCTACTAGAGGACCAGCCATTCCTCTATGACTACAATTACCATGGTGCAGCTAATATATAGGGAATTTCATGAGTCTCAGAAGAGCAACTTGGATAAATACCTAATGAGAAGGGTACCATTCTGGGAAGCCAACAGCATTGGGTACTTAAGACAAAGTTGTTGAGATATCACTGTATTGACCTAAAGATCAGTGAGCTCAGAAAGTCTACTGTAAGGGCAAAGTCTTAATAGCTTATTTCTAAAACTTCACACATGAGCAAACATTTCATTTCACATATTTGAAGAAAATTAATCAAGGCAGTGTCTTACAAATAAAGCAAATAAGAGTATGGGATCCTACATATTACATTCTGATTAATACCACAGAAGGATCTGTGCCCCAAATGAAAATGTAAAAGGTATTATTTATATAAGAATTGCTTCTGGAGTTAATGCATTCAATGTCTAATAACTAATTTTATGGAAAAAAAATTGAAAGCCACATCGCGTATTTTCTCCATGATCAACAGGATAGTATACTAACAAGCTTCAGGGCTTGCAAGAAAGACCACGAAATTTGGAGTCAGAACTAGTTGGATTCAAACTTGAGATCAATCACTCAGTTGGTGAATGACACAAGGAACACCACTTGTAGCAGCGATGGTTAGATATCCATCCAACATCTGTTTTTCCCTTCCTCCTTCTCAACAGAACCCTACATTTGTTTAGGTACACACTTGTTCCCCTTGTGTATCCCCTATCTTATCCCAGGGGTAGGATTACTTGTAAAAGTTGGCTCCATATTCCCTTTATTCCCTTTGCCAATGACTGGTTTAGGAATGTGCATGTGACCAACGTGAGCCAATGAGAAACAAGGAAAGGTTTGATGGGACCATGGGGAAAGTTCTTTCTCCTTCTTTTGGGACAGTGTCAAGAAATGACTCTCTCCTCATCTCTGGATATGTTCAGGTGTACATTTATGAGGCCTGCATGTGCTGCGTTTGTCCAACAATGAGTCTTAGGATGAAGTCAACACACAGAGTTAAGCCTAACTATCACTCTTGCAGGGAAATGAAGCCAGAACAAAAGTTCTCAGCTTGCCCTGTTTTGGACATCTAGATTTGTGGCCAAGAATTCTACATGACTGAAGCCAGTTTGATGGAGCTTTCTGATATTTTCAGCTGGAGGTACTCTGATCCTCCTGAGTCCTTTTCTCATCTGTGAAAAGCAGACTGACAGCTACATCGCAATCTTGCAAGAATTCATGATAATACATGTAAAGTATTACACACAGTGCTTGGCACATTAATACAAGCTTCCAGTAAATGGAGTCAGATTTGAGTTTGCCACTTGCCTGGTCACCTTGGCTAACCATGATCTTTAGCAAATTTTTAATAGCCTTGATTTCTGATTGCTCACATTTCCATATCAGAGGAGACTGGTAATATTAGCCTCCAAAGAATACACTGTAATAGCTGAAGCAAGGATCTCAAATCTCTTTGAGGCCCTCAAAAGGCAAAGAATGGAATAATGTGTTGGTATTTTATTGGCTATCACACACACACACACACACACACACACACACACACCTTAAAGCAAATAAAATAGAACCAGGCTGAGAAAAGAAATTAATCTATCCCATTAAATGCTTATTTCAAAAAGAACTCAGGAGAATGCAACATATTGGAAACTTACAAAATTAATTAAACTTTAGAATGAATACAGTAGGATATATAGGAACGTATTGTGTAAGCTTGAATCATCATTCCTTAATTTAGAAAAGTTAAAATTTGGGACTGAGCAAGAAGAACATGACAACTAAAGAAAAAAAAAAACCCAATATGATGAGGATGTAATTCCAAAATTAAAAATTTTGGATAATGTTATTTTTTAAACAAAGCAACATGAACAACACTGAAACTAAAGAGAGAATAAAATATTAAGCACACCAGCTTTAGGCATATAACCTGAATTTGAAACTGGTCTCTGACACTTGCATGCTATGCAACCTTGGGCAAGTTTCTTACCCTCTCTTAGCTGGTTTTCTCACATATGAGAAATAAAAAACGGAGATAATAAGATCTACCTCATAGACTTAGGTTTAAAAAAGATAAAATAATGTACAGGTTCTGAGTATATAGGAAGCCCTTAATAAAATATTTTTACTATATTCTTATAATAAAGTGAGTCCCATGGAATCCCAATGGCTTCTGGTAGTCTAGCATAGAACCTGGGGTTTAAGAAAAAAAAAAAAAACAGACTCAAATTTTCAGGTTCTAGTATAGAACCTGGGGTTAAAAAACAAAACAAAACAAAACAAAACAAAAAAACAACAGGCTCAAATTTCAGATGGGCCAAGGAAATTTCTAGATGCTATTTCCAGCAACCCCAAGAAAAGACAGGTGACAAGCACTACAAATATAAAATCATATGGGAATTTCTCCTGGATAAGACAGAGAGGCAGGGACTAGATTTAACCTGCTATCTGAAACAATTAAAAAATAACAGACAAGATATATGAAACAATGTTCTTCAGATATTGAACATTAGGCAACTCAGGAAAGTAATCCTTGAGAAAAAGACTCCAGGTTAGCAGAGTCCCACAGTGGCCCTAGCTTACTGCCTAGATGGTTACCAGGCCACAGCACAGGGAGGGGACACTCGGGCAGAGTCTGGTGGTCTCTGTGAGTAGGAGTCAGGGTGTGCCAAGGTAAATCCAGAGTGGAGAGGGCTTCACAGAGAAAAATCTCTGCACAGGGTTCTCCTCTAGCCTTCAGTGATTACAGACCAGCACACGTGAGGGAGGAAACTACCTAAATCTGGAAAAGAATCACCCAAAAGGAGAAGAAACAAGTCCTAAAAGTTAAAAGGACAGAATAATTCACGCTGTTCCCAGAAAGAAATGAAAATCTTGTAATTCATGGGGGTACTGGGTAGGGTACTCATAAGGGTATCATCTCAGTATGAGAAAAACTTGAAAGAGAGACATTGAGCGAGTGGGGGAGGGGCAGAGAAAGAGAGAGAAGGAGAGGGAGAGAATCTCAAGCAGGCTCTGCACCATCAACACAGAGCCCCACAGGGGGCTTGAACTCACCAACTGTGAGATCTGACCCGAGCCAAAACCAAGAGTTGGACACTTAACCGACTGAGCCGCCAGGCGCCCTAGCACTTCTATGGTTTTTAACGAAGTCTAAAAGTAAGCCTCGAAAAGGAACAAACTGTTTACAAGTAACTGAATTTCCCCCCAGAAAAAATCTCAACATATTTATAGAAACATCAAAATATTCAACACCCACCAAAGTAAAATTCACAACATCCGGCATTCAATAAAAAAAATTCCAGACTTTCAAAGAAGCAGGAAAATACAACTTATAGTGAGGAGAAAAATCTATCAGTGGAAACAGATCCAGGAATTACACCAATGATGGAATTAATAAGGACACTGAAAGGGTTATAAGTATATTCCATATGTTCAAGAATGCAGAAGAATTTTAAAAAAAGGTAGAGGAATGAACAAGCCTGTTAAATAAAGACATGGAAGCTATAAAAAGGCACGAATTGAACATCTATCAATGTTTGAAATGAAAAACATACTGGATGGGATTGATGCCAGATTAGACACTGGAGAAGAAAACATTAGTCAAGTTGAAGATACAGGAATAGGAACTATCAAAATGAAAGACCCCCCCCAAAAAAAAATTATTAAAAAAAGGAAGAATGAACAGAGAGTCAGTGAGCTAGAGAACAAATTTCAAGGAGCATAATGTATGTGTTAACTGGTGTCCTTGAAGGAGAAGGAAGAGGAACAGAAAAAAATATGTGAAAATAATGTCTTTTCTCCATTATGTAAGCAGTGTATCTTTATCATGTATCACCCACATTTTCCTGATAAAAAGAAGAGTGCTCCTGGAAGAGTGATGACCCAGAGAAGATACAGGCATGAGAAATATCCTTGTCCATCCATCTTCTGGAAAAGTAATGGTGACTTTTACTATGGGGTCAGGCTTCTCAAAGCCATATGCAAATAGGAAGCCTTTAACTTATCCGGAGGATTGTTTTTAATCAAAGATAAAGTAAGAAGGGCACCTGGGTGGCTCAGTTGGTTGAGTGACTTCAGCTCAGCTCATGATCTCACAGTTTGTGAGTTCGAGCCCCGCGTCGGGCTTACTACTTTCAGTGCACAGCCCGCTTCAGAACTTCTGTCCGCCACTCTCTCTGTCCCTTCCCCACTCGTGCTCTCTCTCTCAAAAATAAACGGAATATTAAACATTTAAAAAAATGTTTAATGTTTACTTATTTTTGAGAGACAGAGCACGAGTGGGGAAGGGGCAGAGAGAGTGGGAGACACAGAATCCGAAGCAGGCTCCCGCTGACAGCTGGTGCTTACAGCTCAGAGCCTGGCATGGGGCTTGAACCCATGGACTGGAAGATCATGACCTGAGCTGAAGTCAGATGCTTAACTGACTGAGCCACCCAGGTGCCCCTAAAAACATTTTTTAAAATAAAACAGTAAAAGTAAGAAATAGTCTTATTAGGTCAAGGGCTTCGGATATTTCATGAGAATCTCTGAGATGTCTTGTGTTTACTAGCATAACAATGTGTTTGCACGTCACGTTACATAAATAAAATGTTTTGCATGTCATAAATATACTACTCATTGCATCTTAACTATACTTCTCAGGTAGCTATTTAGGATGGGAGCGGATCTGTTATCTACAAGATTTTCCAATTTTCCTAAAGCTTCCTGAAATTCATGGAATGATTTAAGGTACATGACATGATATAGTATTGAGCTGGTACATTTTTTGTAAGCAAGAAAAAAAACCTAGCCTCAAACAGGTCTGATTTATGGCTTAATTCAGTATTCTATACATACAAAGTCCTCAAAAGAAAAAAAGAAAGTCCTTGGCTGATTACCTGGCTGAGAGCCCACATATTTACATGCAGAAGAAAATCTTCTTTCATGAGAGTCATGATCTATTTGCCTTTCTCTTTTGTTAGGAGAAAAAAAAAATCCGAGACTTCAAGGACCATTATATTGTGTAATGCTTAACTCTATGCAGTCGTTCACGGAGTCCTTTCAAGGGACCATACAGCACTATGGACTATATGTTTAACTATATAATCTGCCTTACCCTCAGATTTAGATGAAAATTATTTTAGAATCTTGCTATTTGGTTACATTGTCCAGTGGCGCTGAACAAGTAAAAAACAGAATCAAGCAAGCTAGTATTTCCCCTAGAAACTAGTGACATGTGGTATTACGAACAGGAGTCCTGACTAAAGTTTGGTACTTTCTAGTACCAGTAATCAGACTTTCTATTTTCAATGCTCACGGATGCACTTCAAGTTTAAGAGCGGAAGATCAAATCCAATCCATCAATATTTAACCAATGCTCATTATGCCCGTAGATTCCTGAGAGTGTCACAGTCAGACTTGGTGGTTAATCTAGAAGATGGAGTTCACAGTTTTCTTTGTTTTGATCTTGGTATAAAAACTTGTAATAATTTGCCATTATAGAACAAAAAGAACTGTGACTTATGATTTACAGTTCACATAGCTGATATATTGTATCATCAAAATTTATGGGTTTTTTTCCTTTTTTTAAAACTTTTTTTAATGTTTATTTATTCTTGAGAGAGACAGAGACAGAATGCGAGTAGGTTAGGGGCAGAGAGAGAGGGAGACACAGAATCCGAAGCCAGCTCCAGGCTCTGAGCTGTCAGCACAGAGCCCGACGTGGGGCTCGAACTCACGAACTGTGAGATCATGACCCGAGCCAAAGCCGGTCACTCAACTGACTGAGCCACCCAGGGTGCCCCAAAACTTATGTTTTATTGTATTTTAGAAAGTTAAAAAAATTCTATTTTGGCACAAAAGGGCATTATTGGCACATCATAATGGGACATGTGGTAGGTTGTCCTCCACCAAAGAGGAAATGTTGTGATGTGAGTGAGGCCTCCCATTGATTTCACAAGTTACAGACCAACTTGGGAAAGAGAAACAAAGAAAACGCATGTTCTTTTTGATCAAAGACTTTTGGTTAATGCGACCCTAACCTAGCCAGGATTGTTGCAAAATTTCAACATGCTTTTAGGATGCCAATACAAATATTAATATAAATGTTAAAAAGAAAACCAACTTCAGTTATGTTCATGTAGAAAGGTCTACAATTGTCTCCACAACTTGTTTTTTTTTTTTTCCTACTGAACTTTTACTAGAATGTTGGTATCCTTAGGATGTGGCTTCTTGATCTCACAGTGTTGGGGGAGGTCATCAAGAGGACACGATTGCCAGTTGACCCATGAGCTGGACCCCAGCAACTGGAGGCTCCTTATTCCCTCCCCTGTCCCTGGCATGTGCATTCTATTTGCCTTCCCTGCTCCCAGAAGCTTCCCCAAGGACACAGCCCTGAGACAGTGATGTGGTGTTGAGACCAAGTGGACAATTTACATGTCTGACCCCAGTTAAGGCCTCTACCTAAACTTTTAAGTTTAGCAGACAGATGTGGAGGCCTACTAGCCTTGTGGACACCCAAGACAATCCCATATGCAAGGTCCCTTGCTTATTTAAAGGGCCACCTACCAATCTGAAGTGGCCTGCCTCTTTGTTTGGTCTCTCCCTGTGTTCTGTGGACAGGGGCCAGTTTTGGATTACACCTGGGAAGTTCCAGAGAAGTCTGCGATCCAACACGTACCATTTCAAATACTTCTGAAATTTGTTATCAGTGACACTGAAGATTCTACTTTGATATTCTAGAGAAGATTTCCTCAGGTGAAACAGTAAGTTATATGGGGGAAAACGTAAGTAACCTCTGCCCTTAATCATATATAATTTTTACTAAAATAACTTCTGAATATCTACTCCTTCATCACCGCAAAACGAAAAGATGAATAAATTAGACTTCATGTAACTAAAAGCATGCTCCTTTTAGACAATATTTATATATGAAGTTTTAAGCAATTTATGGAGCCAACAGGTTTCATCTGCTACAGAAGAACAAATAAAATGTGAACAAAGAATGGCATAAAACAATGTCAACCACAATGAAATGGAAGAGGTACTTTACCAAAATAAGCAGCTGACAGCAGAGTGTTCTTAAAAGGGAACCTTTAGTAAAACAGCAGTCTGGCTACGGTTAAGAATTCAGAATTGTATTTGTAATTAATTCAGCATGCTGCCAGTCTGCTCCACTCCTATTTCCGCCCTCCTTGCAACGGTACAAAGACAAGCAAGACAAGCGGGGGAAAGTATAAACACAGCTACTCAGTTCAGTCAAATAACTTATGTAGCCGATGCAGGGATGACCTATGTTAACAGGTATCGTCGTCATGTAAGGGACTGGTATAAAAATGGCAATATTTGATATCACTGAAGCTTTATTTGATGTTTGAATTATTAGTCTTACTTCTCATGTGAATATACACCTTTCCTTGTGAGAATTAAATTTTTGTGTATTTTAATCCTTACAGCTTGCCTATGAAATCAATCAGGTCACGATTACTGCCATTTCACAGAGGCGGGCCCAAGCCATCATTCCCATGCACTATAACCTCCCTTCAAGTGATAGTTTTTGGGGCAAAGACCATGATTTACCTTCAAATATCCTCATTTGCGTGAATCAGAATCAAGGGGACAGCTTTTTTCCCCATCACATTCCCTCTACTTGGAATCTTCTTCATTTGTAAACACCTTACTCATTTTCAGGGCTTCACTCAGAAATGACCTCTTCTCTGAAACAGATTCCACCGAAATAGATTTATTTATTCCTACCTCTGTTTCCTCACAGTACTTCATTCATAGCTGTAACTCCTCATGCTCTTGAAATAGGTTCTCAGTGGAAAAGGAAAATGCTTAAGAGTAAAGTCAGGAAGTTAATATAAATTATAAAGAGTGACTTCAAAATGTAGACAAAGGAGGAAAAACATTGGCCTAAGTCCAACCAACACACCGTTGCAGCTAACGACACAATTCGTGAAGGTAATCAGAAGCAGGCACATTATCACCCAAAGAGAAGGATTTGATTCCTGAAGAATCAAGGGTTTGCTGTAAGTCCTTATATGCACTCTTCGAAGACAGGAAGAAGGACGAGAAGGATATGACCCATAATAGAGAGGCGTGCTGAGGAAAGAGCCCCAGCGAACGCTGGCATTTCACAGCTGTTCTCTCCAGAAGGGTCCTCAAGACCACCCGCCTTTTATTATCGGTCTGGTGAGAGTGGAAACGGCTACGATAGATACCAACAAGGAAAAATTCGGGGAGTCCCTACCTCATCAGGCCAAATCCTTTGCCAAGAGTTTTCACAGATTACCACGTTTGCCTGAAGCGAGTTAGATTATCACGGTCCCCATTTCACAGGGAGGGAAACTGCAAATCCGAACAAGTTCATGAGCTGCTGAGGACACAAGCTTAGCGGGGAGCTCTGATCAAACCAGGTTTCAGGGCTCTTTCTCTTCTCCCTACAGCCACGGCTTTTCCTGTGGGGAAACACTGTCACTCACCCACCGCCTTGTATCAAAACCACCCCCACCTTAAGATACTATGCTTGGGCTATTTCACATTTGCTAAATTGCAATTTGAGGATTCCCTTCAGGTGAAGTTGGAGAATTTGTCTATATTCTTTGGGCATCTCATGGAAACCGCGTTTAGGGAGGTTGTTGTCGTAGTAGTGATGGCTGACGGGTGTGTCTTTTACCGTTCTAGAGAAGGGCCAAAAGCCATACAGCTTCACGTGCTCACACAGTTCCACGGCCACACTTGTGATCATCAGGCCAGAGGACAGGCGAAACTCTGTCACACCTTCAGTTCTCCAGAAGAGGGCGAGATTTCTCAGGTACTTGGGATGGAAAAAGAGAACCTTTTGTCTTGCGTGAGCCTCTTTGAGCGTGTTATACACCTTAAAAGAGGCAATGGTGTTGGCCCTGAAAGAAAACGCCGGCAGAAGAAGGAATGCGTCTCCGTAGGTTGCAATGTCCTCCAGAAACATTTCTTTCTTTTTCTTTAAGTTCCCATACCTGCCAGATTAAAACAAAAACAAAAACAAAAACAAAAAACCACCACCATCATCATTATGATCAAAGTAGCAGTTTGGGTTACATAAGGCTGAATTGACCACTGGCCAAGCAACTGAACCACTTTTAAGAGACAAACAACGGACTCAAGTACAAGGAAGCATCCTATAAATATCAAGGGGTAGGTCTTCAATGCTCTTTTGAGGTATCTGTAAGCCTTCATTTATATTTTCTTTCTTTTTTTTTTTTTAATGCTTATTTATTTTTGAGAGACCGAGAGAAACAGAGCGTGAGCGGGGAAGGGGCACAGAGAGAGGGAGACACAGAATCGGAAGCAGGTTCCAGGCTCTGAGCTGTCAGCATACAGCCTGAAGTGGGGCTTGAACCCACAGACCGTGAGATCATGACCTGAGCTGAAGTCAGATGCTTAACCAACTGAGCCACCTAAGTGCCCCCCATTTATATCTTCTTACCGGGCTATATCCCCACTGGACCACACATTTCTTACGTTATTTTAGTTTCCAACTCAGTAATTTCTTTCTCTAAGGTTGCTTTTTGATACACAAATACTTCTAAATTAATAATGATTGATGTTTTCTCAAACAGTACACTCTTAAAATGTCTACACATTAAAAAAAAGTCACTGAGCTGTACAGCTGTTATTTGTGTATCTTTCTGTGCGTGTGATCATAACAAGTTTCCTCTGAAGAACTTAAAATATCTATATCCATACACACACACCACACGTCAAATTTATCCCATGTATCGTGACAGCTCTGTATGTGTGATTTAAAGAATACCTTAGTAAATATACTAATCTGTGTGATTGTGTTTAGAAAATAAACTTTTGGGATACAGGTACAATATTTTATATTATTTTAAGGTATACTAGAACTCTCTGAATATATATTTCTATTGTGTATTTTATTAATAATGATTATTGGTCAATTTTGACGAAAGCAATGGAGCAAAACTATGTATGGGGTTTTTATCAACCAGCAACATTTTGTAGTAGTTATGCTGCAAAAAATGAAATAAAGGAATTATTTTTTGTTAATAAACTATTTGAAGTAAAAACTTTTTTTTTTTTTTTGGGGGGGGGGCAGGTTCTCCCAAGGCTCACTCTCTGAAGTTTCTAAACTCTTTATCAAGAAACTGCTCTCAAAAGTAATGCTAAAACTCTGAAAGAAAATTCTCAAAAGTAACTTTACTATTGTTACAAAAGACAAAGAGATAAATGAGTTTGCATTTGATTAGTAATGTTCAGCTTATGACATTAGAAGTACAATTGGTCAGGGCACCCGGCTGCCTCAGTCAGTCGAGCATGTGACTCTTGATCTCGGGGGTTGTAAGTTCAAGCACCACACTGAGTGTAGAAATTATTTAAAAAATAAAGTAACATCTTTAAAATAAAATAAAATGATTTCCTTAAAAAAAAAAAGTACAATTGGTCATACCTCTTATGAGGTATAACCTTGAGAAAAAGTAAAAAATTATGAAAATATTCTTCTATCTTTTCCCCAAAAGTCATTCCAGGTATATTGCAAGTCAGTTTCAGCAACAAGATTAGTGTTTTTCAGCAACTAAGAAATGTGTTCGACAATGAAACGAATGTTCTCAAACAGTTGTGTAACTTGGAGATACTTACTTTAGTTTTATGATACTGGGATTTACAGTCACAACATTGGTTTTACTGCCAACGTCTTTACTAACATTTCCTGTAATTGGGGGGAGGTTACACCTGAAATTTGAAAAAAAAAAAAAAAAAAGTGTTTTCAAAATACCATTATAAAAAAAGCACATGTACACATATGATCACTGTCACTTTACTGGAGAAAACTGTTGCTATCAAGGGGTTCTGAATTGGTCCGATTTCCATTTAAAACTGCTTAATAAGTACTGAACTCTTTCTTTTTAATTAAAAAAATATTTTTAATGCTTATTTATTTTTGAGAGAGAGACAGACTACGAGCAGGGGAGGGGCAGAGAGAGACAGAGACACAGAATCCAAAGCAGGCTCCAGGCTCTGAGTTGTCAGCACAGCTCAGCTCAGAGCCTGATGTAGGGCTTGAACTCATGAACCATGAGATTATGACCTGAGCAGAAGTACCCACCGAGCCGCCCAGGTACCCTCGTACTGAACTCTTAACTGGCATTTCAACAGTGTATGAAACATACAAACTTGATAAATGTTTTCAATATTAAGACCCTTATACCTATCAAATGAGAAATGACAATTACCTTGCCAAGCTTCTGAAGAGTTCATAATCCTGTATTAAAATTATTATTTCTATTGATTATATTCCCATTGTGGTATGATCGCCAATTTACAGATTTAAAAAAATTGAGGCATTGGGACTAAGGTTACAGTCTGCCAGAAGCAAACACTGTATTAAAAAAAAATCAAAATCTCCTGATTCCCATATGGATAGTTTTTCTTGTACCAAATTATGCTGTTAATAAATAAAACCCTAATGTTCCTATAATGATGTTTTCATCTAAATGTTCTCTTCCTCTTTTGAGTACTAATTTGTCTTTAGTACTCAAAACAAATTAAGAATTGTAATTTTGAGTAATTATATTCCTTTCACAAAAAAGAGACGGTTGGTTATGACTCCCCAAGTATTGCTTATAGAATTTCAAGTAGACCATTTCTTTAAAGCTATACATACATAGGAAGCATATTTGAGTGCTTCCTAAGGAAAGCTGTTTAAAGTTCATGTGTTCTGCAGTGACTGAGGTTGAAATAGTATTCCACACTCTATGAAACATAAAATCAAATGAACCATGTGCATCTCTCATTGATAAAAAAAATAAAAAAAGATATACCAGAAAATAATTAAATATGGCACCTTGGGAAAAATAAATATTAATCACAGATAATAGTCCACAGAAATGCCCTCATTAATGGGCATCCTGTAGTAACAAATCTACTTTCTTTAAAAAAAATATTTTTTTAATGTTTTATTTATTTTTGATAGAGAGAGAGAGACAGAGCATGAGCAGGGGACGGGCAGAGAGAGAGGGAGACACAGACTCCAAAGCAGGCTCCAGGCTCTGAGCTGTCAGCACAGAGCCCAATGCAGGGCTTGAACTCCCGAGCTGTGAGGTCATGACCTGAGCGGAAGTTGGACACTCAACCGACTGAGCCACCCAGGCGCCCCACAAATCTACTTTCTAAAACAGTCTCATACTCTTTTGAAAACCAAAAGTGATTTCCAATATAGTGTCATAGGAAACTCCAAGGCAAACTACATATACAGTAGTAGTTGGTAAAACCATTCATCACTCCTCTTTTTGTTCCTTACATACTTAACTGGGAGCTCCCAGTCTCTTGAAAGGAAGAAATGAATAATAAGCAGTTTCCAGGTTGTTTTTATAAAACTCTGGACACTTATTGCCAAAATCTGGTCAGGCTTCAAATTTAAATAAATTTTAATGACTCTGACGACATTGAAACCCTCATTTGGCCTTTCAGTCTGGGAGGCTAACTTCACAGGGAACTCAGCATCAGCAACATATCTGAGCCTCGGCAAATGCAGACTCTAGAAATGTACACACCTACTGTAGAGTTATAATTTTTTTGATGTTTATTTATTTTTGAGAGCGAGAGAGAGACAGAGAGCAAACAGGGGAGGGGCAGAGAGAAAGAGGGAGACACAGGATCCGAAGCAGCTATAGAGTTATAAATTAAGAAGTTGTTGAGTTCTTTGTTTGTATTTGTTTTTAATGTTTTTATTTATTTTTGAGACAGAGAGAGACAGAGCATGAGCGGGGGAGGAGCAGAGAGAGAGGGAGACACAGAATCCGAGGCAGGCTCCAGGTTCTGAGCTGTCAGCACAGAGCCCGATGCGGGGCTCGAACTCACAGACTGTGAGATCATGACCTGAGCCGAAGTCAGATGCCCAAGCCACTGAGCCACCCAGGTGCCCCTGCTTGTATTTTTAAGTCTAAATCTGTATTTCCTGTATCTGCTATAAGGTAAAGTGAACATTAGGCATAAACGTCCCCACAGATGTTTTGGGAATTTTAAGTCTATACAAAGTCTAGCACAAGAAGAATTATGTATCTTTATTATGGCTTTTTCAAAATGGCTAAATCCTTCAGGTATTGGTCATTTGAACATTAATCGTGAGGAGCACACTCAGCGACCTGCTGGAGTGTCAAATCTATTGGTCTGTCATTACCTTCAGCATAAAAACTTTAAATGAGATTAAAGTGAGGCAGTGGGTTGGGGGTGGGGAGCTACGACTGAAAATCTTCCTTTTCAGTTGCTAAAAAGGGCAGCCTGACATCGATAAAGATGAAAGGATGTCCTCTGATGTATGAAATCAGTACCTCGGCAATAGGAAGAAACAGATTTCGACTTACTTTTTAAAAAGGTGCATTTCAATTGAAATCCATCGTCACAGGGATGAATCACCTTTCCATCGAATTCTGAAAGCGCAGAAACTCTGTAGCTTGGCTTGTTAGCACAGGCACACAGAGAAACCACTTTTGCGTCTGTTTTTGCAAGCTAGCAGGTATTGAGACACCAACACTTAAAAAGACCAGAATCTAGAAGCCCCACAATTTCTTGTTTTTTGTTTTTTTTTTTTTTAATTTCAAGCCAGAGAACTAAATAAACAATGATGTAGCATGGCAATAGGGTGCAGGTCAGCATTTTCTTAAATTTTATCTGAGAACAAAACTCTCGAAATGCTCTGTTAAAAAATATTTTTTTAAATATATATAAGCCATAATTATATCTGTGTATCTGTGTGTGTATATATATATGTATATATATATGTGTGTGTGTGTGTGTGTGTGTAATCTTTTTTTTTTCAGGTGAACCTGGGAAATATTGTTCTCCAGAGTCCTTCTCAGGGAGCCATGGCATCCTTACGACACTGAAGGCTCTGAGAAGTCCTGCAGTGAAGATCCTTTTTCACCAGGATCTCAAGCTGAGTTTCTGCAAAGGGGCCACAGCACCGTTTTATCCTTCTGGTATTAACATGCTGAGGAACCCGTGATCCATTTCACACTTCAGGAAAGGCCATCTACGTCATTTGTAGACTTAAGCAACACAGCTCAAAGGTCAAAATTTACACGGAGTACCTTTACACTATCCTTTTAAAATATCCAACTGATCTTTGGTTTCAAAGGAACCAATTTGACAGGTCTTACCTAAAAACGAAGTCGGATTTGTCTATTTCGGCTCCACAAAGAGACTTATTCAGAATCCCCCCGTTTCCAACCACGGCACACCGATTAAAAGGGTGCTCCATAAAAGGCTGAGACTATCAGGAGAAAGTGAAATATCTTTAGTTTCAGAACCATAACCATCACCGCTTAATTCCAGCAGCTTAATATTTAGACATGCTAACGAAAGAAAAAAAGCGAGGAAAAAAAGCAGAAGTAGCAATGCTGATCAACTATGACTTATAATAAAATATGCTGTAAACTTATACTATACCTCTCATTTCTCTTGAGAGGAATAGACAGTGTATCGAATACCATATAATGTAGTAATAGAAAATATAATACATTTGCTCATAAAATATAACTTAATGTATTTTACACCACGTAATTAAGTAAATAACATTAGAATGGCAAAATCCCACATTGGGCCTTTCCAACAAACAGGAACATTTTCAGCAAAATGGAGGAAATAAAGCAATTAGAAAGTATCATTAAATCCTCTATTCTCAGGCATAAAATTAATAGCTAATTTAGCGGAAGTTTCCCGTGCTTCTTAAATAGCTAGACCTTCAGGCTCAGTGCTGACATAAGATTGATGCCTGCCATCTCTCCGCAAATGACCAGCCGCGGTTCCTTAGGGAGGCCCTACTGACTCTGTGCTGACATCTTTCAAATTAATTTCCAAGGCCTGAATCTTTTACATTTCCTCCAAGGACCAGACTTGCCGACTCCAAAGGACATCCCCCTTTTACCATATCCTTCCCAGTCGGAAACCTGACTTCTCGAGTCAACAGCACGCTTTCCCCTTCCTGGTCGCTTTCCCTGAAAGAACGATGTGACCTTGGGCAGCACGAAGGACGGCAGCTCAGACACATGGTCCTCGTTTACCAGTTTTGTCTTCAGAATTCAGGTGGAGGTCTTCAAAGGCACAGAGGCTGTTTCTGACTTTTAGCTTTCCCTCTTCTGTCACCACAGACCTCGCACAGTGCAATGGACACGGTGATTTTACCCTAAGTGCGGGCTGGCTCAATGGCCTGCCCTCGTGCAGCCTCCAGCCTTGTGCTGGGGCGCACCTGTACCAGCGGGTGGGAGCCAACCGGTAAATATTCAGGAATTGTGTGCACTGTTGTTAAACCACGGGTAAATATGGGGGGCCTGGGTGGCTTAGTCGGTTGAGCGTCCAATTCTTGATTTCGACTCAGGTCATGATCCCAGGGTTGCGGGATTGAACCCCGTCCCGTGTCAGTCTTCAAGAATGTGGAGGAGCTTAAGATTCTCTCTCTCTCCCTCTGATCATCTCCCCTGCTCACACGCTCTTACTTTATAAAAGAAATAAAACAATAATAATAGTAATAGTAATAATAATAATAATAATAATAAACATTGGTTATAAAAGAAATAAAACAATAATAATAGTAATAGTAATAATAATAATAATAATAAACATTGGTAAATTTAAATCGGCCACAGTGGGGGTACTTACACCACCAAAATCGGCCAACGCTACAAATCAGGGCACCGTACTTCCCAAAAACAGTTTACCAGTACCAGTGGCAACACCTCAGGGCCAACGGGGTTCTCAGAAGCCCAAAGTAACCCACGAAGCCTTATGACTGTGATGTGCTCCTGACGCTCTACCTGGGGGATGCCAAACAAGCAAAGAAAACCCTAGGTCGGTACTAGGTTTGTCTCTAGCAACTAAAAATCCTGTGGTGCATATGGTGCACAAGAGACACTCATCCAAGTGCAAGACTTATTAACGCATGTAATCCAAACAACAACCTTATGAGCGTTTTACAGACGGGAAATAAAGACATGGGTTTAAGTAACGGCTAGCAGGTGCCAGAGGTGGGACTCAAACCCTTGAAAGAGTCCATGCTCTCATTCACAACACATTACACAGCTTCTCATATTCGATGAATAAAATGTTAATTTAATTATGTATCCGATTCCTCTTTGTATCTGCAACGCCCAGCGGTACCTGGCTCTTAAATTAATGGTTCCCAAATACCTCAGGGTATTTGAAGTTCACTGCACTGCTAGCTCAAGGTGTCTTCCAACCGTGTTTACTAAACACGACCACAATAAATTCTGAATTCCATACACTGGGTAGAATGCAAATATTCTCTAAATGGTACAACAGAAAAGATTACTGAAGGAAACATCATCTCCAATTAAGCACGCGAAACAATGTTTTTCTCTGGCTTCTCGGTCAACTGGGTGAAAAAGCCCATATGCTTTGGGATTTCACATTCGGCACGCGTTCACATGAATTACAAACTCCAATGGTTCTTAAAAGAAAGCTCCCAAGAAAATGGAAAATTTGTGCCACGCCGAGCAATGCCTGCTCATTGCTCACCCTGGTTGAAAACCAACTTTGTTTTCTTTTTAAATAACTTAGCAAAAGTGTTTGGAGGAAATGACTTCACGACATTCATCAAAAGTATCTATTGTCACCTTCTTGCTGCATGTTCCACAGTGTTCCAGAGTGCAGTGTGGCAGAGGAGAGCACCGGGGGGGGGGGGGGGGGGGGGGGGGGGGGATGGGGGATTGGTGTGCGGGGAGCAGGGTGAAGAGGAGGTCAGCTCCCTCACATGCCTCATCCATGGAAAGGGAGTGGCCTAGCTCTGCAAGCCTTACTGTACTGACTTCAGAATTCCCTCCCCCTAATTCTGAAAACTCAGTGTAAATTTGGAAAATGGATGCTGCTGTTATTAATTGCACACAGAATCATCAAGTTTCGGTTAAGTTATTCTTTTCAAGGCGACAATTAGAAGCAAAAAAAAAAAAAAAATACCTGCTGCTTCTCTGTTCTAGTCAGTCTAAAGCAAGGAAAACACTAGAAAGAGTTGCTCATTATGAAACTCTCCCAGGCCGTCCTTGATAAGGAATAGAAATATTCTTTACTTATTATCTTTTTAATTATTGGTAATTTCAATGGATCATGAGGGCATTTTTAGAACGCTTTGAGTTATTTTTGGTCCCCCTTTCCTCCCAGAAAATTTGCAATATTTATTCTCTATCATTTGCTATTCAGTTCTCAATCATTCCCAGCAAATTCGTCTTCCTTTGAATTATAATATCAAAAGAAAATCCGGAACAACTTGCATGACCAAAAAATTAGTTGTGAGAGGTCAAAGTTCTAACAAAAGGGAATTAATGGCAAGAACTGAATATTCTACAGTTGGTAAAGTCATCCCATGTTTGACCACATTGCCTTAGCTTAACTGCTTTTAATCAAATCATGAAAAGATGCCCGAGAGTATGTGTTTATGAGCAACAGGATGTTCTTCAGGACAAAAATTTTCCCCAAGTTCGGGTTTATATTCAAGGAGAAGTTTCCTCTTACGATGACACTGTGCCATTACTCACTAGTTTATTTAATGAATACATAATGAACGCATATATATGCACTGGGAAATGTTCCGGAGCTTGGGATACATCAATGAACACACTACCCAGAAATCTCTGCCTTGTGAGGTTATGATCGTTGACTGCAAATCCTTAACATATTTACTTCCCAAAGACTAGCCACTAAACCCACAGTTCTTTGTGGACGAATTGATTCAGTCACCAAAACTGACAACTGGATGAATCTCATTCCAGGTGAAAAACGGTCCTCTTCCCAAGCCCCAGTAATTACTGTGCACAAAGCCCAAATACCTCATCTCATTCAAGGATGAGTCATGAAGGACTCAAGGACTCGGAGAGCTTATCATGTAAGATATAAATACATTCCCCACAGAGCTACTTGCATTCAAAATTGCCTTTCTATTTATTTATTTTTTAGGGAGATTGAGTGAGTATGAGCAGGGGAGGGGCAGAGAGAGACAGAAAGAGACAGAGAGAAAGAATCTCAAGTAGGCTCCACACTCAGTGCAGAGCCCAATGGGGGGTTTGATCCCACGACTCTGGGATCATGACCTGAGCCCAAATCAAGACTCGGACGCTCAACCGAGCCACCCAGGCGTCCCCCAAAAGTGCCTTTTTAAAATGGACCCCTACAAACATCTTACACAACAAAACCACATACGGTATTTTAATTCTAAGTTAACCCCTCTATTTGTCTAAGTTACAACATAAAGTGAGAGGAAAGTCACCTGGAATGGTGACACAAATAAACCACAACAAGCCCTTACTCACCACTGGAAACATGTTAAAAATGTTCTCTCTAATTAGGATTTCATTTTTGCTTTCCACCTCGTAACTCATGTTGGTCCCAGCTGGAGTGTTATTCTGAGAAACAATGAAGTTTTGGGCAGCATCACAACAGGAGGCAAGTTTTGCTCTGCAAAGGATAAGAAAAAAAGCGAACCAAGGAATGAGATCAAAAAACCGGAAACAGAGGCTACAATGGAAAATGCAAGAGGGTTCTGCCATAGTGACTCTCAGGAGGAAGAGGCATCATTCACAGCGACATGTTCATCTCATTGCGTCCTAACTGGCCTGGATGGTGAAATGGTGGCCTGGGTGGAAAAAAGGGCAAAGAATGTAAAACATACATTCAGGTAGGGACCCTCTCACCAGCAGAAAATACTCGCTGACATAACGGTTCACATATACAAATGTACGCCTCAGCTCCCGGCTGGGGGCACCGGTGGGGAAAGCCCGGGGGTCGACGTCCCCCTCCCGGGCAGCAGCGACTCCTCCACCCTGCTCCAGGCCGAGGTGCTGGATCTGGACGAGGACGAGGACGACCTGGAGGTGTTCAGTAAGGATGCCTCTTTGATGGACATGAATTCCTTCAGCCCTATGATGCCAACATCTCCTCTATCAATGATAAACCAAGTCAAGTTTGAAGATGAGCCAGATTTGAAAGATCTTTTCATTACAGTTGATGAACCCGAAAGCCACGTTACCACGATTGAACCTTTCATTACTTACAGGATTATTACTAAGACATCTCGTGGGCAATTTGACTCCAGCGAATTTGAAGTTAGGAGACGTTATCAAGATTTCCTTTGGTTGAAAGGAAAATTTGAAGACGCACACCCCACTCTGATTATTCCACCACTGCCTGAGAAGTTTATCGTGAAAGGTATGGTGGGGCACTTTAACGATGACTTTATTGAAACACAGAGGAAGGCGCTATGTGATCACCCAACTCTATTGGGCGATCACCCAACTCTAACATTGCTGATCACCCAACTCTAACATTTAATGAAGACTTCAAAGTATTTCTTACTGTACCAGCTTGGGAGCTCTCTTCTCACAAGAAGCAAGGGCCTGGATTACTCAGCAGGATGGGGCAGACAGAGCTGTTGCACTGCAATGAGAGGAGTAAAAAGCCGCCCAGAAGAGTTCACGGAAACGAATAACTTTGTTGAAGTTTTTAGCCAGAAAATAAATTTGATAGACAAAATATCTCAGAGAATTTACAAGGAAGAAAGGGAATGTTCTGATGAAATGAAAGAATATGGCCCAATTCATATTCTGTGGTCGGCGTCAGAAGAAGATCTGGTTGATACTCTAAAAGGGATTGCCAGCTGCGTTGACAAATGCTGTAAGGCCACTGAAAAACGGATGTCTGGACTCTCAGAGGCCCTGCTTCCTGTAGTACATGAGTATGTACTTTATAGTGAAATGTTAATGGGTGTTATGAAAAGGAGAGACCAAATACAAGCAGAACTGGATCCAGAGAGGAAGCTTTGACCTATAAAAAGGCAGATACTGATCTGCTTACAGAAGAGATTGGAAAACTTGAAGATAAAGTGGAATGTGCTAATAACGCCCTGAAAGCAGACTGGGAAAATGGAGACATAATATGCAAAATGATATCAAGTCAGCATTTATAGATATGACTGAGGAGAATATCCAGTACTATGAACAGTGCCTTGCTACACGGGAATCCTTCTTTGCATCACAGACTGACCTCCACTTGGAAGAAACCTCTGAAGATAAACCTGAATCCCACTGAGGACTTCTGTGCTATCTTTGGGAGACAGCATCTATTAACCAAAGTTACTCTTTCTGGATGGACTGTGTCCTTTATAAAGTGGATGAAAAACATTTAGCACTATCTGGAAAACCAACAGCTTGAAACTCAGGTATTCCAGATCATTGACATGAACTGGATACACTCGTGTGTGTGTGTGTGTGTATATATATATATATATACACACACACACACACACGAATATATATACATGAATATATGTATATAAATATTTAGCTTAGTTTTTATTTTAAATTTATGTGCCAATAATTATATATAGAAAATTTTTTGTCCAAATATTTGTTTGTGGAACATGTCCTTTTAAATATATCATGAAGACTCAGTTTTAATAACAAGTTTAATATAAAACAAAACAAAACAAAAAAACAAATGTACGCCTAAGGATCATGTTGTAACATTGAAGAGAAAATGACAGGATGCACTGTAGTTATTTCATAGTAATTATAAGGTACGGAAGGTACATTAAGAACAGTGTTACAGTCACCAAAGCAACATGTAGTCATTTACTAGGAAACAAGCCCAATGAAAGGAAGAATCATTCAATACAGTGATTTGTTTCTGGCTTCAGTGGTTTAATTCACAAGCACAAAGTATTTATTTATATTCAAGGTGTATGACTTCATGTTTTGACATGTTTGTACACTGTGGGACAGTCCCCACCACAATCGAGATAACTTACCTACCCATCACCTCACGTGGCTGTCTTCCCCCCTCCGCTTTGTTTTGTGGTGAGAACAGTTAAGATTTACTCCTTTGGCAAATTTCTAGCATACAATTTAGTATTGCTATCCACAGTCACGCTGTTGTAAAGTAACAGTGACTTTCTAAGTGAACTTAAAGTTGCCAGTCCTTATAGAAAGCCTAGAAAAATGTAATTTATTTATGTTTAAAAAATTTTTTTAAATGTTTATTCATTTTTGAGAGACAGAGAGAGACAAAGAGAGACAGAGCGTGAGCTGGGGAGGGGCAGAGAGAGAGGGAGACACAGAATCCGAAGCAGGCTCCAGGCTCTGAGCTGTCAGCACAGAGCCTGACGCGGGGCTCGAACTCACGAACCGTGAGATCATGACCTGAGCCGAAGTCAGATGCTTAACCGACTGAGCCACCCAGGCGCCCCAGTATTTATTTATTTTTGAGAGAGAGAGAGAGAGAGAGTGTGTGTGTGTGCAAGCAGGGGAGGGGCTGAGAGAGAGGGAGACACGGAATCCGAAGCAGGCTCCAGGCTCCGAGCTGTCAGCACAGAGCCCGACGCGGGGCTCAAACCCGCAGACTGTGCGAACATGTCCTGAGCTGAAGTTGGATGCGTAACCAATTGAGCCACCCAGGCACCCCAAGAAAAATGTAATTTAATACCAAGCTGTGTTTACAACTCCTACATGGAGTGAAACATTATTAATAGAACGTAGGCCCAGTCAGGTCCTTTCACGGATCATCTGAGTTTTCCCCTGACCTCTGGCAGGTCAATCTAGATCCACTCAGAGTTTCTATTTTGCTTCCATCATTTTCTAGGGATGCAGGGTCCACAGCATCACCTGGTAATTATTCCAGAGTCTGATCAACCTTGAAGTCCAGGGATTCTCCCATTTGCACAACTCCACTATCTCTTAACTTCAATCCATTTCCCTTGTTAGTTTTCATAGGATCTCTCCGTAAAAACACTTCATGTAATTGAAAATGGTAATAAATCAAGCAGAACTTGAACCTTTTCAATCTTGAAGCCTTCAGAGAAGTTTCTCTTTTCTCTCAGATTTTCCTCCTAGGACCAGTTTTTCATTATTTTAGTCATCTTGTTCCTCTTTAAATCTTTACTTATTTCTCCATATTACTTAAAAATATGTATCAAATAGGCTCTTAAGACAGAGAACAAGCTGAGGGTTGCCGGACAGGAGGTGGGCAGGGGATGGGGTAAATGGGTGATGGGGATTACGGAGGGCACTTGTGGTGAGCACTGGGTGTTATATATAAGTGATGAGTCACAAAACCCTACTACTGAAACTAATATTATACTACATGTTAACTAGAATTTAAATAAAAAACTGGAAAAGGAAAAATATATATAACAAAGCTGAATTCAATCCTAGCACAAGGACAGTCAATATTCAGTGAAAAGGGCTGACTGTGGTCGCTGCTGACACCCTAGATTCGTAACTGGTCCTTCCCCATTGGTTGGTTTTTGGTCTGGAACGGTATATTTTTGTATGTGTTCCTATTGAATTTTGTCCTTCTGAAAAAATACAATGCTCTAATCTGTCATGATCATGTTGAATTATATTCCAGTCTTTCTGAATTTCAGTAATTCTCAGGGTATAAAGAGTCAGTGCTGTGATATTTGTACCCTAAAATCAATATTTTCAACAATACTTATCAGTTCATCTATATCATTTAACTAGTACATTCTTCTTAATCGAATTCTATCACCGGCTTATCCCTCTTTGTATTTCAGAACCTATCATGTCTTAAAGATAGTTCATGGAGACTGACAAAAAGAAAAATTAAAAATGGAAGGATGTGTAGTCAAAAACATGATCTTAAGTAGTTTTTAATTGTAAATTTAACTTCATAACAATTCGTATTGTGAAATCAACATTCTTATCTGTTTAATATTTTAAATGTCTCTTTTATGCAGCATTTTGAGCAAAGACAGTAGAATAAATTCTCATTTACCTTTAACAAGTAGCTAAACTTCTCTAAGGATATTCAGTGCTTAAAAGAATATTGTAGGGGCGCCTGGGTGGCTCAGTAGGTTAAGCGTCTGACTTCAGTTCAGGTCATGATCTCTCAGTTTGTGAGTTCAAGCTTCACGTCAGGCTCTGTGCTGACAGCTCAGAGCCTGAAGCCCATTTAGGATTCTGTATCTCCCTCTCTCTCTGCCCATTCACACCTTGTCTCCCTCTCCTTCAAAAATAAAATAAAACATTTAAAAAAAAAGAATATTGTATCACCAAAAAACACTAACCACTGCATGCTTTGTGTTTTCTTATATTAGTAGGTTTTTTTTCTGAAATTGCATTTTTAACATTGTATTATAAAATTTTCAAACCTATAGGAAAACGCAAAGAATTGGCCAAGAAGTACCTGAATAACTACCAGCTAGATTCTATAATTCACTTTTGCATTTGCCTTATTGCGTTATTATTGTGTATTCATCAATCCATTTTTGTTATAGTTATTACAATTCAAAGTCAAATACAGATATCGGTACACTTCACTGCTAAAGATCTCAACACTTATATCATTATTTTGTTTACATTTGTGGGTAAATTTTACATACAATAAAATCGTAAGCACATTTGATGAGTTTTGAAAAATGTACACACCCCTGTAACCCAACCCCTATCAAAATACAGACTCTTATCTACACCCTAGAGAATTCCCTCATATCCCTTCCCAACCTGTCTCTAGCCCTTACCCACCTCCAGGTAAGCACTTTTGTCATTAGAGTTTTTGCCAAAGATTGGTTTGCTGGGGCGCCTGGATGGTGCAGTCGGTTGAGCATCCAACTTTGGCTCAGGTCATGATCTCACAGTTTCTGAGTTCAAGCCGTGCATCGAGCTCAATGCTGACAGCTCAGAGCCCGGAGCCTGCTTTGGATTCTGAGTCTCCCTCTCTCTCTGCCCCTTCCCTGCTCACTCTCTCTCTCTGAAAAATAACATTAAAAAAAAAAAAGAAAAAGATTAGTTTGCCTGTTCTAGAATCCATATAAACAGAATCACATAGTGCATATGTTTTGCGTAAGACTTCCTTCTCTCAGTATATAAATGCTTTTACAACCCATCTACATGGCTGTGTATATCACTAGCTTGTTCTTTTTCATTGCTGGAGTACTATTCCACTGTATGGATATGCCAGAATTGGTTTAGCTAGTGCCTTTGCAGGTAAAAAAAAAATATATCAAAAATCAATGTGAAACACCTCATAATAACCTCCCAGGAAAATATCAGAATAATTATCTCAAATTTCATTTGTGAAGCTTGTCTTCGCTGGCCAATGGGACTTTGTAAAGCTTTATATTCAGTGGCAGAATTATAAATGCATGCTGTCACTTCCCAGCTCATCCATGCAGTAGAGACCCCTGTGGTAGCCAGTGTCAGTATAAAGTTGAGGTACTTAGAGCAAAAAGAAAAAAATGGAATTTTATCTCTGCTATCCCATTTCCCATCATTCCTAAACAGAGTCACTTCTGGTCTCTGGAGACTCTAAAGTCAGCTAGGTATGTTCACAATAATGAACAATTTTCCCCTCTTGTATAAAAAGAGCAGGAAACATTTAAAACATGGACACTGTTGGTATTACCCACACGTGATGGTTAACTTGATGTGTGAGTTTGGACCAAGGCAATGCCCAGATACGGATAAAACGCTATTTCTGGGTCTGTCTGTGAGGGTGTGTCCAGAAGAGATGAGCATCTGAAGTGCTGGACTGAGTAAAGAAGACTGCCCTCCCTGCCCAGTGCAGCTGGGCGTCGTCCAATCTGCTGATGGCCCGAGTACAACAAAAGATGGAAGAAGGCAAATCTGCTCCCTGCGTGAGCTGGGCTGCCCATCTTCTCCTGTCATCAGACATGGGTGTCCATCTTCTCCTGTCATCAGACATCGGTGTCCATCTTCTCCTGTCATCAGACATCGGTGCTCCTGGTTCTCAGACCTTCAGACTCAAGATGAGAACTCACACCCCCGCACCCTCTCCCCCACTTCTTGGGTCTTGAAACTCAGACTAGAACCTTCACCATCGGCTTCTTTTTCTTCCAGGCCTTCAGTTTTGGTTCCCACTGGCTTTCCTGTGTCTCCAACTTGCAGATGGCAGATAATGAGACTTCTCAGCCTCCATAACTGTGTGAGCCAATCCCTCAAAATACATCTCTATCTATCTAGATATATCCTACTGACTCTGTTCCTCTAGAAAGCCCCAATACAGATACAGGTACAAAGAAGTGGGCTGCTCCTGTGACAAATATGTATCAAAAAATGTACAAGTGGCTTTTGTACTGGATGATGGGAGGAGTTTTTAGGCACATGCTAGAAAAGGCCTAGACTTCCACGAACAGAATTTTAAAGGTGTTTCTGTTAAGAACTCAGGAAGAAAAGAGGAGCTCTGTAGAGAAAGATTCCATCTTCTTACAGAGTAAGAAGCAGAATACTGGAAGATATGTGGATGCTATCTAACGGCTGTTCTGATGAGGTCCCTCAGGAAATGAGGGACATGTTATTATCAGAGGACAATGGAGAAGAGGTGATCCTTGTTATAAAGTGGCAAAGAACTTGGTTTTGAATTGTGTTTTGGCTCTAGAGTTTTGTGGAAGGTAGGTGCTCAAACTGGATATTTAACTGAGGAGATTTCTAAGCAAAATATTGAGGGAGTAGCTTAGTTCCTCTTGACTGCTTATCACAACATGCAAGAAGAGAGAGATGACCAGAAGACCGAACTACTCACCAAGGGAGAAGCAGGACTTATAGATCTGGAAAAATCTCAGGCTATCCACATTGCAACAAAATGAGAAAGCATGTTCAGGAGAGAGCACTAAGAGGGTGGTCAAGAATCTGTTTGATAAGGAGATTAATATGGGTGTGAACCAGACCTAATCAACCACCCAGCAGGAAGACTACCAGTTTGAACTGAAGAAGAGGGACAAAACAAGGAGCAAAGGAAGGCTGTCAGAGTGAGAATTAATAGGATGGGACCACAGAGCTACCTGGCTGCAAACACGCACTATTCTTCAAGATCAGGGAAGAATGACCCCAACATTGATTCAGGCTATCAGGGCTGCATCCTTGGTTTCAAGAAGTGAGATATGCCTTTGACAGGCCAGACAGCCTCTGCTCAAAGCTGTGCAGGTGGGGCCACTTGGGGACCCATCCTTGCCTGCAGAGCTTGGGGACAGGACCCCAACCCAGTGGGCCTGGAGGGCAGAGCCCGAGAGTTCAGGAAGTTTGTCTTGCTAAGTGCTGTACCTGCTTGGGACCTGTCATTCTCTCCTTTCCTAGTTTCCCCTTTTGAAATGGGAATGTCTATCCTATGCCTGTCCCACCAGGGTTATTTTGAAGCACATGCCTTGTCTGGTTTGACACAACTGGAGAGGAATTCTGCTTCAGGATTAACTGTACCTCGAGCTCACTCCTATCTGATTTAGGGGATATTTAGATGAGACTTTGGACTTCAGAGTTGATGCTGGGACCAGTTAAGACTTTGGGAGCTGTTGGGATGGAATGGATGCATTTTGCATATGAGAAGGACATGAATTTGGGGGGACTGCGCGTAATACATCATTGACAAAACATCTGTGTCCTCCCATAGACATCCTACCCGCCACATGATGGTGTTAGAAGGTGGGGCTTGTGGGAGGTGATTAGGATTAAGTGAGGTCACAAGGGTGGAGCCCTAATGATGGATTAGTGCAGTCAGAGAGTCCTCAGAGAACCTGCTTCCCCTCTCTGCTCTCCGCCACATGAAGCACAACGAGAAGGCTCAGTCTGCAACCTCAAAGAGGGTCCTTACCAGAACTCGACCATGCTGGCCCTGATCTCAGACTTTTTAGCCTCCAGAACGGTGAGAAATCCATGCCTGCTGTTTATTAGCCACCTAGTCTATGGAACTTTGTTATAACAGCCCGAACTAAGACGCTAGAAAATATGATCTTTACCATGACACCTAAATTGTCCAAACTGTGTGGTTTCACATTCCACAATAGTAAATGTCCAACAAGACGAGCACGCACAAACCACACACTTGGAAAGCACCCTAGACTTTCCAGAGCATTTTCACATCCACTTATGTCATCTGATTCCCGTGACAACCAGGGAAACAGAAAAGATTATTCTCATTTCAGAGATGAGAAAACTGGAGTTGAGGGAGGTTAAATGACTTGACCGAGGCACCCAGCTTATAAATGACCCCGACCCAAGTCTCCTCTGACATTCAATTCTCTGCAGTTTACGCTAGAGTATGTTATAATTGGGGGTGGGAGGTGGGGGGTAATAATCTCATTGGGAGTTTCTTCCTTCAGGACGCTTTCCATAATGGCACCACCACAACATAATGGTTCCCCCAAATAATGTTGGTAACGCCTCACTGAAAACTTGCCCATTCACAACTCAAAGGTGGCAAGAAGTTTACATATAAATACTCCAATCCTATATATAACTGAGATATTCGAGGCTCTTCTTTTACATGACATACAGGGTCCTCCAGGGAATCAAGGTTAAAGCGGTCCAGCCAACGTGCTTCCCTGTGTCAAAGGGAGAAGAAACCCCCAGCTTGATGATGGTCTAATGCTTGCTGTTTCATACCTTCCGACAACTTCCTCTATACACTCCGGTTTCAAAAAGCAAAGATTAGGGGCACCTGGTTGGCTCAGTCGTTAAGCGACAGACTCTTGGTTTCAGCTCAGATCGTGATCTCACAGTTGGTGGGATCAAGCCCCACATCAGGCTCTGTGCTGAGTGTGGAGCCTGCCTGAGACTCTCCGTCTCTGCCCCTCCCCCGCCCTTTCTCTCAAAAATAAATAAATAAAAGGGGGAAAAAAAAGCGCAAAGATTACTCCCCTCCATGCCCAGGAAAGAACCATATGGAGTTCCAGAACTGAAAAGAATTTACATACTTTCCCACGTGCTTACTTCTCAAGAAGCAGGTTGGTCCCGAAAGAATCGGGCTTAACCCCTGTAGCCTAAACCTAAAACACCGGAGTCCAGAAAATGTGCACGTCATCTCCGTATCACGTCTGGTCCAGGAGATACCCTTCTGAGAAGGGGATCTTTCTTAGAACCGCAGAAATTCCTTTTCCTTTTACACTGCCGGGGCTGAGTGTTTCCTTTGTTTTTGTTTTGTTTATTTTGTTTTGCTTTTTTTTTCCTATCCGTTTTAGGTCTCAGGTCAGAATGCTCCTTCAGTTCTAAACGGGATGCTTCCTGGATTTCCATGAAATGTTGATGAGCGCCTCAGGCTTAGAGCGTGACGGGCTGTGGAATACACTTGTGAATACTAACGACCTGACCGCCCCAGCTTGGAGCTCACAGGCGTCTCTTCTATCAAACTCCCCCAAACTCCTTAATAAGATGTGGGACGGTCAGGGTGAGGCAGAGGGTACAGGCACTTGCCGAGTGTTAATAAATAGCACCCTTCCTCTGAGATCCATTCTCGAAGACTCTAACGAGGATCCGAGGAAAGGGAGCTTTAAAACTTAAGCGCTTGTACAACCTAATCATCCTAATCAGGTCCAAAACAGTCACATTTCTTTTCTGTCACCAAAACCACCACATGCTTGGGCTAAGCAATACACCAACTCACTGCCTCTTTCCTCGTGATGTCCCCCGCCCCCCGCTTTTTCCTTTTTTGGTCTTTCTTCTATGTCTACTCTACATTCTATAATTCGTTGATTGACCACTAACAAAAATATCAAACACTTAGCGCACTCTGACTATATGCTAAATATTTCACATATATTATCTCAGCCCCACAATAACCCTACAAAATAGGTAGAGTTGCCATTTATTTTACAGTGGAGGACGACCCAGGCTTGTCAGAGGTGAGGAGGTCACACATCACGTATTCATTCATACGTACTTAGCACGGGGGTAGTTACTGAGCACTGGGAGATGCCCTGTCTACACATGAATGAATAAACCCAGCACTGCCTCTGTCTTAATGGTATTTTCGATCTAGTAAGGAAGAAAATAAACAGGTTTTCAAGGATGCGCGGGAAGGGTAGCTGTTTATGACACCCGCCCTCAAATACGCTGCGTTGCTACGTTATTTTGAGCTGCAGGCAGTTGAAAAGCAGCAAATGCAGGAAGTTTTCTTTGAATTCCCCTTATCTGCCTAAAGGAGCTTAATAGTCATAAATCCCCTGCTCAGTAGTTCCACCAACGAGGGAAGATGGGTCCTTATCGCAGGAGAGGGAACGAGACATCACACGAAGACTTTGTCGTAAACTATCACACCTCCCAACCGGTCTCCTAAGAACCCTCATCTTTCCTAAAACCCACTGACTCTCCTAAGAGGCCTACGTGCCCCTGCTCCTTCCCCATGAGGATGGGATCTCAGCCTGAATTCGAAGTCCCCTCGGGGAGACACTCATCTTTCTGCGGGTGTCACCCACGGGGTCTACATGTCCATAATGTTCTATTTGTTTTTCTCACTCATTTCTCTTTCGTTACAGGGGTTTCAGCCAAGAACTCAGAAAGGGAGAGGAAAATCCTTTTCCTTCCCAGAAACTGTAGAACAGTAAAGGGTAAGGCCGAGATTCAAACCCAGAACTCAAAAACCCTTACTATAAAGCCCCTCTCAGCCAATGCCCTACAAAGTACCATGATGTGCAATGCTCCCTAAAAAGGAATTGGGGGACATTAAATAAGTAAAGTGTGCTAGTTTGAACCACCGTATCTTACACTCTAATAGATTTTTCTAGAACCCTCCAGTTCATAATTGGAAGCCACTGTCCAAAAAAGTAAGAGAGCGCTGTGGGTTCAAAGGGCCTTATGTATCCTGTAACTATCGATATCACATGACGTGACATCCCAGCCCCATCTCCACGCACCTCGTCACACTCTCGTGGCCGCACTGGGCTCTGTGTGAGTCCGGGAGTTTGTGTGTGAGCCTGTGTGTGCAGCACTGTGGTGTGGGGGCATGGGGAAGGTGGAAGAGAAAGAATAATTTGGAACTGGAGTGCCTGGGTGGCTCAGTCGGTTAAGCATCCAACTCTCGATTTTGACTCAGGTCACGAATTCACGGTTCGTGAGTTCAAGCCCTGCCTCGGACTCCACGCCGACGGTGCTGAGCCTGCTGGGACTCTCTCTCTCCTCTCTCTGCCCCTTCAGCACTCTCTGTTACTCAAAATCAATAAATAAACTTGAAAAAAGAAAGAAGGCTTTGGTATGAGAGGTTGAGAATAAGTCATCCCTGGCACGGAGGCTTTGAGGAATGAATAAGATTTCCAATCAGGTTTTAAATGGACTGGTGATAACAGCAGCATGTAGTGGCTTACTAAAATTCAAATGTGATGTGAACCACATAATTAAAGGAACAGAGGCCACACAAAGTGGGGAGAGATGCACCGTCCTCTGTCATGCTCAGGCGACACTCCGTGTGCTTGGGTCTGTTGTGTAAACTCTGCTTTCAAAAGCACATTGAGAAGCCAGGGCCCCTGTCTGGAGGCAGCAGGTCTGCTGGTGGAAGAACTGAAATTCGTGACAGGTTGAAAGCAAAACAAAACAAGACAAACTAACAACGTCCAGATTGGAGAAGGACAGATGCAGGGGGGAATTAACAGCTGCCTGCAAATATTATATGTACGTATATCCAGAAGGAATTAGATTTACCTTGTGCGAGTGTAAGATCCAGAATTAGGACCCATGCACAGAACAATTGAGCACATATTCGCTGGGCTCTTATCAGAGGACGGTCCTGAGGATCACACCTTACAACTCAGCGCAAATACGAGTCAAGTATGGATAGGCCCTGGCCTCTGGGGCCTTACGTACATTAGGAGAGACAGACACAAAATGTAACTGGTATTTCACTGTCATTTCAGGATCATACAGGTTGACACGAGATGAGGCTATGATAAGAAGCGGAGGAAGGGCACAGCAGATAAGCGGGGGGAACAGGGAATATTGTGTGAAGGGGTTAGTACAGTGCTCAGCACACAGGAGACACAGGAGAAATATTTGTTCAATGAGTGAATGGTCTTGTGTTTGTGAGCATGGACAACAGGGGCGGGAGGCCGGACAGGAAGGCCCATTGGGGGTCTATGACTAGAGTTTACGTAACTAAAGATTAAAAGGGCCTCCACTAAGCAAGTGATTCCAGGGTGAAAGGGCAGGGGTGGGGGAAGATGTGAGATCTATTTAATGGATGAAAAAACACGGGTGAGAGACAGACAAAGGTGGCCAGGAGAGAAGACGATGGCTCCACCAGAAATTACTGCCAAACTCAACGTCACGAAAATTTTCCCCAATGTTTTCTTCTAAGAGTGTTATAGTTTTTGTCCTTAAGTTGAGGTCTTTGATCCATTTTGTGTTAATTCTTGCATATCATGTGAGGAAGGGGTCCAACTTTATTCTATGCGTGTGGTTATTTTCTGCACCATTGTTTGAACAGACTGTCCTTTCTCCATTGAATGGTCTTGGCAAGAATGAATTGGCCATATACGGGAGGTTTATTTCTATTCTATTCTGTTTATCTATATGGCTGTCCTGATGCCAGTAACAAAGTAAATGTGTTTTATACATGACATTTAATCCCCATAATATTCTTTTGAAGTAGACATTCTTATTTTCATTTTATAATTGAGGAAACAACCTCAGAAAAATTAATTCCCTGAAGGAATCACAGCTAGTAACTGGGAGATTAAAGATTTAAACCCATCCAATTCCAAACACTGGAAATAAAATCAAGTTCCTAGAAAGACATTTCTCCCCGGGGAATTGAACCCAGACAGTTAAAAGCACTGAAACAAAATAAACTTATAACTCTGCAAAGTTGAAACTCTTTTAAAAAAGCAAAAACAAAAACAAAAACAGAAGATAATGGCTGCACGACAGGGTGCTTCTCCAGATTTTCCAGGACGCTTGATGTTCCCCAGGGGAATTCCTTTATTCCCAAGCTTCTAAATTTTTGAAGAATAGGAAACGATTTAATTAATCCAGAAAATATTTTTCACCTTTGAGTTTTTACATGAGGCCTAGCTGCAGAGGAAAGGAGAAAGACAAGAGAGAAAGAACAAAGCAAAACTGCGGGGAAACCAAGAAAATAAAAACAGACATAAAAGTGACACAGAGAGGAAGAAAACTCCGCGAAAAGCAGAGGGGACGAAGACAGAGGCAGGAGACAGTCTCTCTCTCTCTCTCTCTCTCTCTCTCTCTCTCTCTCTCTCTCTCACACACACACACACACACACACACACACACACACACACACACACACGACCAGGACAGAGAGACCCATCAGAGAGAGAAATGCAAACATTCACGTGATCCCCAATTTCCAGATGCAGAAGCCGAGACAGGCTAAATTTCTTGTCTGAGGCCACACAACCAGGACTCCGATTTAAACCCCAGTCAACATCTGTGTGCTCTTACCCACTGCGCTACACTTCTAAATGTTGCCTTACGCCACACAAATCAGAGACCCACAGAGGGAAAAGAGTCCCTGACATAAGACCTGTAGATAAAGGCTCTGACCATCATGGGAAAATACCTGCTCTTGAGACATTTTGTAAAGTGTGATTAAGTATGCAAACTGCTGAATCTTCATGATTACATGCATAAGAGAGTAAAACAGTATCCAAATCCATCCCTTGGGGGCCAAACCAAATGGATACGGGTTAAAAGGCTGAGAGGTGGGAACTGGCATTCATTTACAGAGTCAAGGCCAAGGCTGAAGATTCTTGTCCAGGCAGGAGTTTTCTCGGGGCTGGGAGTGAAGGCAGAGCTCCTAACCCAAAGATAGGGTCTGACACTGAGAAGAACAACCATGAACAGTGAGCACTGAGAGAGTAGAGTCACGAATCAAGTTTAGTGACATGGGACAGTATTCAGGGTAAACTCAATTATTCACTCATCTGTGTGTGTACTTAGTGAGCAAATGAAGCTCACAGTACTATTCTCTGTACCAGGGATATCATTTAAAAAATTTTTTTAAGTTTATTTATTTATTTTGAAAGAGAGAGAGAGAGAGAGAGAGAGAGAGAATATCCCGAGAAGGCTCCATGCTGTCAGCACTGAGCCTGATGCAGGGCTCAGACTCACCAACCGTGAGATCATGACCTGAGCCAAAACCAAGAGTCAGATGCTTAACCGGTGAGCCACCCAGGCATCCCAGGATATAATTTTTAAAAAAAGAATGAATGCCAAAGGAGAGCATGCGGTCCGATGGGAGAGAGACGACGGCAGACAATTAGAACATCACACCATCGGCCCTACACCGCGGTGGGGGAGCAGAGGTGAGTGGCTGGGCTAGGCCAGGCCAGGCCGGCTGCATACCCCTGATGCAGAAGAGCCCGGAAGGGTAACACTGCAGCCCAGTGGGAACTTCCTTTTGTGACAACAGGGCAGACCTTTGAGACTGACATGATGTCACTGTGACGTACGGAGTGCACCAACTAAGGTCTGGGCTCCTTCTTCACCCCCCAAGGGCTACAGAAACCACAGAAGCTTTCGGTGCTGCTCCGAGCGGAATAAATAATCCACTTACTTGAATCCTTAATCTTGTGTTGATGTTTTGCTGGTTCAAAAATAACACAAAGTAAAAGCGAGTTTAATGGAGTCTGATTCCATATGCTCACAAACCCAAGGACCTGGGCCAGCCCTTGAACAGGAGCCCATAGGAAGGTATCCAATCCCAACCCTGGGTGCCAGGGCTCAGCACTCCTGAAGAAGCAAGGCTTAAGTGAAAAGCCAAAAGACGAGCAGAAGTCGGCAAGGCAAGAGAAAGAAACGGAGGGGCCAAGGCTGTTTGGGAAAGCGCAAACGGGGAGTGCGAGAGCCCAGAGGAGAGAAAGAGCATAGAACATGCAAAATGCTGCAAGAAATTCCATCTGGCTGGGGAGACACGGTACTAGGTGGGGAACACTGCAGAACTATATCATGAAAAATCTTAGCAGCAAGGCAAGGTAAACAATCTGGCTTTCTTCTACAGGAAAGGGCAAGGTGCTTGGGCCTTGGGTAAGACAGTGACACTAGAAGATACGGGAGAGGCTCCAAAGTCATTGTTTCCAGCCACTGGGACGATCCAACAAATTCTAGAGCAACAACAGATAACCAGAACACCAGTTAGGAGACAACTAGGCAATAGCTAAAAGATAATTAGAGCAGCTATATCAGTTAGGGCTCTCCCAAGAAACAGAAGCAGTAGTCTATCAGTGTATGTATGGATGGATGTAGCTATCTATCTATCTATGTATCTATCTAAAGAAGCTTATTTTCAGGGATTGGCCCACACAATTGTGGGGCTGGCCAGTCGAAAAATCTGTAGGGCAGGAGCCAGCCTAGCCATTCAGGCAAGAGTTGATGTTGCAGTCTTGAAGCAGAATTTCTTTTCTGGGAAACCTGTTTTTGCCCTTAAGGATATCAACTGATTGAGTCAGGTCTGCCCACCTGATGGAGGGTAATCTCCTTTACCTAAAGTCAACTGATGGTAGATGTCAACCCCACGGATAAAGTACCTTCACAGAAACACCTAGATTAGCATTTGATGAAGGAGCTGGACACTAAAGCCGAGGCAAGGGGACACAGAAAAGTAACCATCTCAGTGACTCAGATCAGAGTAGGGATAGAGAACAGAGGAAAGCAGATCAGTTTGAAACACATTTGGGATTTGTTGTTACAGTTTTGTTACAGTTTTGTGGTTGCCTGGAAATGGACTGAAGGACAAAGTGTCAAGGGTTTCTGACACAGGCCACCGGGAGAAGGGGCGTGGCTTCCCTGACTCAGGGAGGGCACTGGCCTTTTCATAACAAAGTGGTGACCTTTGATCGGTTCTAGTCATACTAAGCCTGGCTCATTAAGGGGAAATGGAATCATGCTGCCGCGGGAGAACTGGAGGAATAAATCTAGAAGTTAGATTGTGAAAAAGCAGGGCTGAGAAGTCTCCGAAAGGAGGAGAGACATTCAAGCGCCTGGCTGGCTTCAGATGCCCTTCTGCATGAGGGCAAAGCTGTGGCCTGACTGCCCCCTTCCAGGCCCCTGCTTCTGCTCCGGGTCGCATGACTGTCCCCTGCCTTTTTAAAATTATTAGGTTTAAAGTCAATTGCGAATTACGTAAGTGTGGAAAACACAAGTTCTAAAAATACGAAATCAACTGCTAAGATGAATGTTCAGATTTCTGAATATATTTTACTCTGCAGACCAAAAACTAAAAAAAAAAAGACAAAAAATCCAGGTCACTGCCCTTCATGTGCCATGCATGAAGAGAATGTCAAGGACTCATTTATACGAAACCTTTATCGACAGAATTTATACTGCCACTTGGTCAGATATTTTGAAGGGGAGAAAAAGGGAGAGTAAGAAACCTTTTTGTTTGTTTCAGATATTGTCTGGCAACATATTTAAGATCCTGAATTAATTTTCTGAACCCTGTGAAAACAGAGTTGTATCATGATAATGGGACTCAATCTTACGCATAAGTGCACTAACGTGTTATTCTGTGAAGCATCTCCTGAGGAAGTGTGTTCAGTATATTAGGTTCACACCACTTTCTTTCCTAAAAAGGTCTCATTATTTCATAATTTTTAACTTACTAAGCCAAAACCTAATTGTATGATTCAGTGAAAAGTGACGCACGCGTACCACAAAGGGCTCCTTCTGGGCTAAGGATGGGAGTCTCCAGTCCTGGATTGTTAGAAGGACAGGTAAGAGGCCAGTTCAGCCCACAGCCATTTAATGAGCCTGATTCAAATGCACAAATGAGCCCTAAGTGCTCCTAGAAAGCCACCAAAGGCCAACCCACATCTCAGGCGCCCATCCAGGACGGCACTCGTGGCTCCCTGTGCAATCTACTATCTTCTGCTCTTTCGGCTTCAGCCCCAAACTCAGCTTCTGTTTCTGCCTGGCCTCTGGGAACTCTATACTTATTTTCTTGCTGTTTCTGGCTTTCCTCCACATCCTGACTTTTAATCTCTGCCTCCAGGCGCCATACAACAGATAAAATCCTCCAGTCCTACTCTGAGTCGACAGCCCTTATTCTGGCCCAATGGGGGCCTAAATCATCTGGAGAAAGGGCAGAATGTGGAACTCTTTGCTCTGCCTGTCATCAGGCTGATTCATTTTCAGGCAACGCAGAGTCATTCCTGGTTAGACATGAGAGGATGCTACCACATTACCAAAGAGAGGGAGGCAAGCCATAGGCTGTGCCTACAAAAGTCCATCCTTTTCTATTGCAAATAATGCACAGAAAGACTATAACCTAGAAAGTTGAAGCTTAGTATCTCCTGCTCTGTGTGACCTACTTTCCATCAATGAAAAGATGAAAGAACATTGAAATAGAACAAACTAAATAGGAAATGCTGGCCCTTATCAAACGGCATGGGATAATCCGCATGAAATGCATCACAAAAGCAAAACTGAGGCTTAGAAATGTTTACATGTTTCCCTAGGCAGAGGATCGGAAGTGAAACTATCAGAGCTTTGTTGCAACTCATAGACGTGCTACATTTACGACAAATGACAAAAGTTTAAACTATTTATAGTGAAATATTAATTGTAAGCTAGAAAGATGATGTTAAACTGAAAACAGTAATAGCTCTCATGTATTGAGACTTTAACATATAACAAACTCTGTATTAAATGTTTTACATATGCAATATTCACAAAAACTTCCTGAGGAAGGTATTATCTCTTACCAATCAAGAGACTGCCCAGGAGAAGTGGCTTAGCCAGAGAGTGTTAGTGATGATGTCACAAATAAATTACTCAAAGGCCTCCTGTGAAAGGTGCCTTCAAGATTTTCTATTGGGGGGCGCCTGGGTGGCTCAGTGAGTTAAGGGTAAGACTCTTGGTTTCAGCTCAGGTCATGATCTCACAGTTTTTGAGTCCAAGCCCTGCATCGGGCTCTGTGCTGGCAGTGTGGAGCCTGTTTGGCGTTCTGTCTCCCTCTCTCTCTGCTCCTCCCTTGCTTTCTCTCTCTCTCTCTCTCAAAATAAATAAAAATAAACTAAAAAAAAAAAAAGATATTCCAGTGGGGACTCAGCCATTTATAGGGGAGACCAAAGTGAAAATGAAATGAAAGACTATGGAAAACAAACAGGAAAGGTCAATGATAAGATGTGTGGGGCCAACCTAAGGCTGAGCCCGGGCTTTCGAGCTCAGAAACCAGGCTGTGCTTCCCAACCCCTGATTCCTGACCCATTTTTAGAACCATCTAGAAAGACTCTTGGTTCCTCCCCATGAAAATATGCTCTGATCATTATTTTGCACTTTATAAAATACGTGATGACAGATTAGCCAAGTCTATTAAGTAATCACCCACACAAAATGGAAATTCATACTAGCGATCAGTGTTTTGAAGGAGAAATTTGCAATTACCGGACAGCAGCACTGACCTAATCAGGCTGTTCAGGGAAGGCCTTCTCGAAGAAGGGATGACTGATTTGGGATCTGAAAGATGAGCACATATTCACTCAGGGAGGTCAGGGAGGCAGAAGGGAGGGCGCTCCATAAAGGCTCTATGGCTGGAACACATAGAGTACATTCGATGAAGGAAAAGACCAACAAAAGTGGAACAATAAAGGTGTGGCGTGCAGTGAGGCTGGAGAAGTGGGTAGTGGCCCACAGCACAGGGCCTTGAGGGAGTTCATTCAATGTTTGTTTTGAAAGCAATAAAATAAAAAAAAAGCCACCAGCAAATTCCAAATTGTTTGGGGCAGTGGTGGGAGTGGCAGAAACCAGTTGTGACCATAGACCATTGTCTAATTTCCATTCAGAAGAATCCATCCGGCCATTGCACAGAGAATGGATGGGAAGGATACCAGCAAGGTGGATGAGGACCAGGGTGTAGGTCACTGCAATGGTCCACAGGAGAGGCAACTATGAGGCAAACAGATTGCACCCAACCACAGCCAGTCCTGGAGTGCCTGCCACGCGCCAGCAAGGATTCCCACGTTCTTAGAGAGAGATTCCGAAAAGGGTGGACTGATAGGGAGAGGAGGAAGGACGAGTGACACGGAAACCAAGCATGAGAATCTTCCAAGGCATAAGGAATGGTCTAAAATTTCAGAATGTTGATAAGAAGTGAGAGATCGAGCAAAATGGGAATGGAAAATGCCTTTTGGAGGAGAAAGTTTTGGTGAAAGAAGGGAAGTGAAAAAGAAAGTCGGGATGCCATGCTAAAATACTGTCATTTTAGAATCAACTGGCCCATGATGAATCTATGTCTCAAACGAAAGGAATAGTTTGTATCATTAAAAACACAATGATGGGGGCGCCTGGGTGGCTCAGTCAGTTGAGCGTCCGACTTCAGCTCAGGTCACGATCTCACGGTTCGTGAGTTCGAGCCCCGCGTCGGGCTCTGGGCTGATGGCTCAGAGCCTGGAGCCTGCTTCCGATTCTGTGTCTCCCTCTCTCTCTGCCCCTCCCCCATTCATGCTCTGTCTCTCTCTGTCTCAAAAATAAATAAACATTAAAAAAAAAAAAACATTAAAAAAAAAAAAAACACAATGATCTAAGAATTCCAGTGATTTACAGGGTTTCTAAAGGCATTAAAGCATTCCGTTTCAACCCCGACAGATCAGAAGAATGAAGGGCTTCAAACAGATAGTACTTCTTTTTAGCAACATGCCTGTATGTAAATTAAAATAGAGCTGTCCATGAGATTGAACTAGCTGCCCAGAGCACTGGGAAAAATTCCAGAAACCCAGAGGGCATCTGCTCTTAGTCCGTGTGATTATCAGGCTGGCATCACACTGAAAAGTATGATGGGGGTATTGATAGTTACCCCTGGTTCAGATTAATTCATGACACTGATCACACAGAGAAATTTTATCTCCAAATCCCTGGCTCTCTTGCAAAATGAGGAAGATGCAATGGCCTATACATTTGGAATTAGAGAATCAGACATCAGTGATCACCCTTAATGAATCCAGTTAGATACAGGATAGAGGGAATGGGGTTCAGAAAAGCCCATCCACTGATCATTCACATCTTAACATGAATTAGTACATGACATTTCAGTGGAGATCTCTCAACGAGAAACTGGAGTTTTAAGGAAGGATAAAGGAGAAAACATTTGGAAACATGGAAACGTGCCATTGCACAGTGCCTCTGAATTCCTGAGGCATTGGATGGAGAAATAAGAGAGAAGCAAAAAGGGGCACCTGGGTGGCTCAGTTGGTTAAGCATCAACTTCGGTTCAGGTCATGATTTCCCGGCTTGTGAGTTTAAGACCCACATCCAGCTCTGTGATGATGGCTCAGAGCCTGGGGCCTGCTCCAAATTCTGTGTCTCCCTCCTTCTCTGCCCCTCCCCCGCTAGTGCTCTGTCTCTCTCTGTCAAAAATAAATAAACATTAAAGAAAAAAAAAGAGAGAGAGAGAGAGAAGCAAAAGAAGAAGCTTTACAAAGTATCCAGAAAAAGGGGAGTGGGGAAAACCCAGGCAGCTGAGACAGAGTGGAGGCTCAATGCATTTGGAAATAGATATGAAATGTACAATGAAAGAATGCTTCACCTACTTTGCCATTGTGCCCAAGGTTCATCCTAGCTCTACCCCAACCCTCTCAAAACAGTGCTTCATAACCTGGCAGGCATCGACAAATCCAACAGGATGTGTGATCCAGTGTTCAATGCGGAATCAATACAAGTTTCAGGCTAAGGAAGAGAGTAACTGAAGACGAAATTCAACCAGCAACTCAGATGATTGAGTTTTTCTCTTATTAGCTAACACGTGCACTGATACTTTGATGCTTATGAAAGATCAGCCCATGTATTTGAGTAGGATATAAGAACTAAACCGAGATAAAATAAAGTATAAAAGAGTATGATTATCAAAATAAATGACAGGGAAACAAGAGAAACTTGAACTCAGAGTAAAGGAGCAATGTTGAGACACTGGAGAAATGTCTATACACTGGGACATCGGTACCAGGGTTAGAACAAAGTAAGGGACCAATGAGGACACTGCAAGCAGTGTAAGCAGGGTTTGAAAGGCTAGGCAGCCTGAAAGGAGGCTTATCTGACACAGCTTCATAAAGCAATATACTTAATACTGAGTACAACTGGAGAGATAAATTTCCAAGTGAAATTTAAAAGATCAGTAAACCTCATGTGGGTCTGATGCATTTTCACGGCAAACTTTATATTCTGAAAACTAAGACAGGAAGGACTCCCTAAATGCACAAGAGCCAGTCGCTATTATTAAATACGGCAGGTGTAATGACACAGTGTGGTTTTTGTGGCTTCTCTAAATGCACGGGCATGCTGTATGGTGTGACAAATAGAAGATGATGTGACAGGATATTAACGGAGAAAAATGTTCCCGATGCAGAGGGAACGAGGAAATGGAGCTTTTTCAATCTGACAACTGACCCAAAACACCTCTCACAAAGTGCACACATCTTCTTACATTGAAAAAAAAGTAAAATGTGTGTTTCTTTGAGCTGTCATCACAGTCACCCTGTATGAATCATAAACAGCACACATTTAAGGGGTATGAGGACGAGGGGAACGGTGGCTCGGAAAAATGAACATGGTCTTGGGGCGCCTGGGTGGCGCAGTCGGTTGAGCGTCCGACTTCAGCCAGGTCACGATCTCGCGGTCCGTGAGTTCGAGCCCCGCGTCGGGCTCTGGGCTGATGGCTTGGAGCCTGGAGCCTGTTTCCGATTCTGTGTCTCCCTCTCTCACTGCCCCTCCCCCGTTCATGCTCTGTCTCTCTCTGTCCCAAAAATAAATAAAAAACGTTGAAAAAAAAATTAAAAAAAAAAAAAAATGAACATGGTCTTGTATAATCAAAAGCACCCCCTACCAGAGATGATTCCCGCTTCTCTCCAAGAAATCTGTGCTACAAAACAAAATGCCTGGGACATAATAACGTTCAGTAAATGTTAACTAAATGGGGGAAAAAAAAGTGTAAGCTCTCATGAAATACTAACCAAAATCAAACCATAAGCATGCTTTTGGAGGAATATTTCAGAAACTGGCTAGAAGCTTCGTTGGTTAAACGAAGTCTGGTTGCTCAGTTCTATGATTTCTCGAAAAACATTGATGAGCTTATCCGTCTGTTTATCCACAGAATTTCTGTCCTTTCACAGAGCTAACTCATTAAATGACACTGTTTTGGTCACGTGATTGTCAGGTACTAAGAAAATATTAACATTTGTGATACAAGGTATGTAAATTAACAGCGTCGCTCTAGTTTTTCCAAGGAACTTTTCTAAGGAAAAGCAGCACACTGGCTGATGTTTTATAAAACTCAATCAATCTACTGATACAACACTGCAACCTTTTCTTATAAATCCTGCACAAGAAAAGCAAAGCAGTAACTTTCAAGAAAATTTAATCTAATCAAACCGGAGTGGATAATTCCATTTTTAATAAAATTGCTACCATGTGACAGATCTCTGTAACAAAGTAATCAGGTACAAAAATACCTGTTTTACAAGTCATCTTGTAAAGTATCTCATTGGCATGAGTCTTCAAAAAAACGTGTGCATTTACGTAATAGCACTGTTCTCTGCCACTGAGTTTTCAGCAAACATGTGACTGATAACGTTCAGTCATTGTGGCTGCAAACTCACAGCCATGAAACCCAGGGACGTTTAAAGAAATTAAAGGGTATTACAGGATCCAGAAGAAACCGAAAACAAAATAATAATAAACGACACCATGAGTGTTTGTGGGGGTAAAAAGGACAGTCAAGTGAAAATCGAGCCCTGTTCCTTTGCGTACCTATTAGTTTTCCATAATTGATTACACAAATGAATACAGTTCTTTTAAGTAAGAAGACAATTCATGAAAGCTAATGCGGTAATTACCAGGCAAGTTCCTAGGGAATCCAAGACTAATTATTGAAGCTCAGAGATCTTCTGCTGGGAACAAACCTGCTTACCAGAAGTTCCCAGAGCTTTGCAAAGGAGTTTTCGAGGGTCACCTAGAGGAAGTGGAGAAAGAAATGTAGGGAGCACTTCATATCATGTTTAATTTAAATTTGAGGACCTTGGTATGATTCTCAAATAATCTGAGTATCCTGCTGAAGCAGATGATTATCCATCCATCAGTTTCTAAAAATATGAGGGAGAGAATGCAAAGAGTAATAATTCCTCAAACTGAAACCCAGGTTCGATTTTCCGCAAATCTATTATATGTGTTATCAGCTCCTGCTTGGGGCGGGGGGTGGGGGAACTGCAGTGGGTAATAGGAGACTCCACTGATTTTAAGAGCAGAAAGCAGGGGTGCCTGGGTGGCTCAGCCAGTTAAGCGTCCGACTTCAGCTCAGGTCAGGTCTCGTGGCTTTTTGAGTTCGAGGCTCGCATCAGGCTCTGTGCTGCCAGCCCCGAGCCTAGATCCTGCTTCAGATTCTGTGTCTCCCTCTCTCTCTCTGCTCCTCCCCTGCTCATGCTCTGTCTCTGTCTCTCAAAAATAAATAAATGTGCTGGAAGTTCTAGCATCAGCAATCAGACAACAAAAGGAAATCAAAGGCATCAAAATTGGCAAAGATGAAGTCAAGCTTTTACTTTTGGCAGATGACACGATACTATACACGAAAAACCCAATAGACTCCACCAAAAGTCTGCTAGAACTGATACATGAATTCAGCAAAGTTGCAGGATACAAAATCAATGTACAGAAATCAGGTGCATTCTTATACACTGATAATGAAGCAACAGAAAAACAAATAAGGAAACTGATCCCATTCACAATTGCACCAAGAAGCATAAAATACCTAGGAATAAACCTAACCAAAGATGTAAAAGATCTTTATGCTGAAAACTATAGAAAGCTTATCAAGGAAATTGAAGAAGACACAAAGAAATGGGAAAACATTCCGTGTTCATGAATTGGAAGAATAAATAGTTAAAATGTCAATACTACCCAAAGCAGTCTACACATTCAATGCAATCCCAATCAAAATTGCACCAGCATTCTTCTCAAAGCTAGAACAAGCAACCCTAAAATTTGTATGGAACCACAAAAAACCCCGAATAGCCAAAGTAATATTGAAAAATAAACCAAAGCAGGAGGCATCACAGTCCCAGACTTTAGCCTCTACTACAAAGCTGTCATCATCAAGACAGCATGGTATTGGCACAAAAACAGACACATAGACCAATGGAATAGAATAGAAACCCCAGAACTAGACCCACAGATATATGGCCAACTAATCTTTGACAAAGCAGGAAAGAACATCCAATGGAAAAAAGACAGTCTCTTTAACAAATGGTGCTGGGAAAACTGGACAGCAACATGCAGAAGGATGAAACTAGACCACTTTCTTACACCATTCACAAAAATAAACTCAGAATGGATGAAGGACCTGAATGTGAGACAGGAAACCATCAAAACCCTACAGGAGAAAGCAGGAAGAAACCTCTCTGACCTCAGCCACAGCAATTTCTTACTTGACACATCTCCAAAGGCATGGGAATTAAAAGCAAAAATGAACTATTGAGACCTCATGAAAATAAAAAGCTTCTGCACCGCAAAGGAAGCAGTCAACAAAACTAAAAGGCAACCGACGGAATGGGAAAAGATATTCGCAAATGACATATCGGACAAAGGGCTAGTATCCAAAATCTATAAAGAACTCACCAAACTCCACACCCGAAAAAAAAATAATCCAGGGAAGAAATGGGCAGAAAACATGAATAGACACTTCTCTAAAGAAGACATCCGGATGGCCAACAGACACATGAAAAGATGCTCAATGTCACTCCTCATCAGGGAAATACAAATCAAAACCACACTGAGATACCACCTCATGCTGGTCAGATTGGCTAAAATGAACAAATCAGAAGACTATAGACGCTGGCAAGGATGTGGAGAAACGGGAACCCTCTTGTGCTGTTGGTGGGAATGCAAACCGGTGCAGCCACTCTGGAAAACAGTGTGGGAGTTCCTCAAAAATTAAAAATAGATCTACCCTATGACCCAGCAATAGCGCTGCTAGGAATTTACCCAAGGGATAAAGGAGTGCTGATGCATAGGGGCGCTTGTACCCCAATGTTTATAGCAGCACTTTCAACAATAGCCAAATTATGGAAAGAACCTAAATGTCCATCAACTGATGAATGGACAAAGAAATTGTGGTTTATATACACAATGGAATACTACTTGGCAATGAGAAGGAATGAAATATGGCCTTTTGTAGCCACGTGGATGGAACTGGAGAGTGTTATGCTAAGTGAAATAAGTCAGGCAGAGAAAGACAGATACCATATGTTTTCACTCTTATGTGGATCCTGAGAAACTTAACAGAAGATCATGGGGGAAGTGAAGGAAAAAAAAATTAGAGAGGGAGGGAGGCAAACCATAAGAGACTCTTAAAAACTGAGAATAAACTGAGAGTTGATGGGGAGTGGGAGGGGGCAAAGTGGGTGATGGGCACTGAGGAGGGCACCTGTTGGGATGAGCACTGGGTGTTGTATGAAAACAATTTGACAATAAATTTCATATTAAAAAATAACAAGTAAATAAATGTTAAAACAATTTTAAAAATTTAAAAGCAGAAGGCAGACAGCTCAACATTCTTAACTTTGTACAGCTCTATGTAAATTAAATGAGATGGCAAGAGAAAAACAGAAGGTAGGACACCTTTGACTCTTGCTTATTAAATCCCTCTTTAGGGTCAACTGGGATCTCACAGAAAGGCCATTCATAACTGAAATGGAGGATGTCCAGAGGACAGGGAGGGATAAATCTGCAGTTGGGCCGTGGGGGGACTTATGGTAATCACACTTACAGGGAAGACGAAACAAGCAATAAAACCCCCAAGTCTGAAATGAGTCTGAAAAGAGTCTCTTGTAGGCAGCACATAGGTGGGTCTTTTTCTGTGTTCCGTCACCCTATGCCTCTTGATTGGGGCATTTACATTCAAGGTAATTATTGAAACACAAGGTATGTGTTTATTGCCATTCTGTTACTTGTTTTATGGTTAGCTTTCTTTAGTGGTAGACTTGTACTCCTTTCTCTTTATTTTTTGCATATTTGTTACTCATTTTTGATTTGGGCTTACCATTTGGCTCGTGTGTAACATGTTCTGTACATAGCAGTGTGGATTAAGGTGACGGTCACCTATGTTTGAACCCACCCTTTACTCCTCTCTCCTCACATTTTAAGTATTGGGTGTTCATATTTACATCCTTTTATCATCCCTTGACTGATTTTTACGGATACAGTTGTTCTTACTGTTTTCATGCCTCCTACTTCCCTCTTTCCTTCCCAAAGAGTCCCCTTTAATATTTCTTGTAGGGCTCGTTAATGGTCATGAATTCCTTTAACTTTTATTTGTCTAGGAAACTCTTTATCTCTCCTTCTGTTCTGAATGACAGCATTGCTGGATGGAATATTCTTAGCAGCAGATTTTTTCCTGTCGGCACTTCGAATACATCCTGCCACTCCCTACCAGAGAGGGCCACGTTTCTTACACGAGCCAGCTTTACACTACGCTGACCTTTCTTCTGCAGAAGAGTCCAATTTCGCTTAACATTTACACGAAAGAGATGTCTTCTGCATCTGGCTGTCTCAGCGTCTGCTCAAACACAGCCTGCTCACTAGGGCCTTGTCTTCTCAAAAGCGATCTCCCTCTGAAATCTTTCTGCTTTGCACTAGCATGGCTATTATCCCAATCAAACGGTCTCGACATTTCACATTTGTCTTCAATTCTCTTTTGCTTCCTCGATTTGAAACCCAGGGATCAATAAGCAAGCGAGTCCTGCCAATTTTTCTGTCATGTCTACTGCACCCATTTACTGGGTTCCCTCTTTGCGATGGGCACTGGGGACACAAAAGCTAAATAAGGCACGCCACGCTGCCAAAGAGACCGCTGCCGAGCGCCCCTTCCTTGACAGTTTTATAACGACCACTGATGTTCTAGATGTGCATCATCCTACAGCCAGCCCCTGACAATGGTATGGCTTTCTTCCTTCAGTCTATTCGCTCGCTCCTGAGACTCCAATTCACATGACATTTTTCTGAGCACATTCTTTCCTTAAAATAATAAATTCATCGTGTGATACCCTTGCTAAGAATACCTCCACGGGGTTCTGGGGTGTCTACAGGAAGTGTGTGGGCTCTACTCAGATCATCAGAGCTGTGTGTGTTTACCTGCAGGCTTCCCTTTATCCCAAGTACCCTTTAGTTTTGATTTCTTTTAATGTGTATTTATTTTTGAAGGTGGGGAGGGGCAGAGAGAGGGGGGGACAGAGGATCCGAAGCACTGACAGCAGCAAGCTCACTGCGGGGCTTGAACTCACAAACTGTGAGACCATGACCTGAGCTGAAGTCGGATGTTTAACCCACTGAGCCACCCAGGCGTCCCTCCCAAGTACCCCCCCTTTAGTACAATTCTCTGCTCCAGTGAAGCTGGTCCTGAAACTGACTGATGTTTACTCCTGGTCTCAGGACCCCTCCCCTTTCTATTGGTCCTCCAAGTCATGGCTCAAGTCCTGTCTCTTTCTGCAAATGTTTCAACATTTAGATGCGGATCATAAGTATTCCTAGTTTTATTTTCTATCTTTCCGAACTGACCACAATTTCTTGTGTTTTTCTTGTGTACTTTCATGTGTCCATTCATCTGAAATGTGTTTATTGAGGTCCTATTTTGTGCCCTGCACTGAACCAGGCTGAGGGGGGTCTACTGAGCTTTAAATAGCAAACCCTAAACAGATATTGGTTGATTAGCAAAATGCATCCCTCCTGCTGGTAAGTGGCATATTTATTTAAGGAAAATAACGCTTAGGCTTGCCTGGGTGGCTCAGTCAGTTAAGCGTCAACTCTTCAATTTGGCTCAGGTCATGATCTCATGGTTTGTGAGTTTGAGCCCCATGTCGGGCTCCGTGCTGGCAGTGCGGAGCCTGTTTGAGATTCTCTATTTTTTTCTCTTTGCCCCTCCCTGGCTCGTTCTCTCTCTCTCTTTCTCTTCCTTTCCCAAAAATAAAATAAACCTTAAAAAAAAAGAAAAAGAAAAGGAAAATAACTCTTAAAAACCATCTTATTTTTAGACCACGTGGCCAGACAAGTCCCATGATTTCCCAACAGCCCCTTCGTGTCAACAGTTGGGAGTTTCAACAATCAGGCTGGAGGTGAATTTAGAATATATTCATTTGCTCATATTCATCATAATTGAATGCACCTTTTAGAATCCCTTTTAAAATTACGCTATCACCTTTCTAAGGGTCACATTTCACTTTTTTTCAGTTTGGTGTAAAATGCTCACATAAAGCAAATGGACAATCGTCCATCGTTAATAAAAGGAGGTGTTTCTGCACTACCAGTTTTACAAATAAGCCCGAAACTCCCCAGATTTGGCCAGCTGTATTAGCAAAACTTTCGGAAAGTGGGCAGCTTATTATTACTTAATTGCACAGACTTCTGTTGAGGGTGTGCATAATTTAGTTTATAAATATGCCCATAAAAAGAACATTACAATATGATAAATATTCAAGCAGATAAATAAATGTCACTGTGACTCTTCTCTCCCATGACAACAAAGAGTAAGTGTTATAGTCCCAGCTGTTTACGTAAATTGGTCCTGGAGGGATAGACGGGCTGTGGGGAGTCATCACGGTTACTGATGTGCTTTTTATACTAAGACGGTACTAAGGGGGAAATGGTCATTCTGTCTGCATTTCCTCTATTTCCACAGCTTCTATTGGCATCATTTGCAGCAGCGACTCTCAAGCGGCTTTGGATTGGAAGACTCTTGATTTTTAGCATAAAAAAAAAAAAAAGAAAAAGAAAGAAAAAAGGAAAAAAAGAAAAAAAACCTTTGAAGAGATTTACTTTTTTACTTGGGCTAGATGTGTGAAAATTTGCACAGATTATTTAAGGCCCAGAATGAGGCTACCTTCTTCTAGAGAGGACTTGCTTTGGTTTCTATCAGACATCTGGGCTTAGGGTAGATCCAAATCCAATCGAGGGCGGAAATGATTCACATCTGGGCTTCGCTCCTTTAGAGGACTGGTCTTTTCTAGGGATTGTCGGAAGCTCGGCCCAGCTTCTCTGCCGGTCAGCCATGCTCTCGCTTTCGCATTCAGCAAGTTTCTTGTGAGGAAAAGTGGCCTCAAACGCAGGGCTCACCTCCCTTGGCTTCCTTCTTCTTCTGGATTTTAGTTCTGACAATTCTCCCTGCCTTGGTAGCTCACCAGTGCCCTCAAACAGTGCGCTTTGTTTAGTATACTTTGTTTTCCTTGTATTATCTGCGGGAGGTTCAAGCGAAGGCAACGTCACAGCTGGAAGGAGAAGTTCCTCTCCCCCCTGCTTTGTGACCGGTGTCACTTCTCATCAGTCTCGCCAGCTGAACATTTTGGACTAATCTTTAATACCTCAATACCTCAATATCTCCCTCTTCCTTTTTTGTCTCTTCTGCACAGGTAGAAAAGTCTCTCTAAACCAGACTCTTCTGCCACTCATTGACCCTGTGATCATTTAAGTTACAACTGTCCAGGTTAACTTTCTATCTGGTCTCCTGGTCACAGGAATCTCTCAAGTGTAGTCTTGAGTAGGACTGTGTCCTAGTCCGTTTCAGCTGCCATAGCAGACCAGTATCCACTGGATGTGTTATAAACAACAGAAGTGTATTTTCAGAGTTCTGCAGGCTGGGAAATCCAAGGTCAAGGTGCCAGCAGATTGAGAGCCCACTTTCTGGTTCTTAGATGGCCATCTTCTTGCCGTGTCCACACATAGTGGAAGGGGCATAAGGGCAGGCTGAGACCTCTTATAAGGTCATTAGTCCCATTCATGAGGGCTCAACCCTCAGAACCTAATCATATCCCAAAGGCTCTACTTCCAAATACCATCACGTGGGGAATTAGGCTTTCAATTTATGACTTTTGAGGGGACACGTTCATTCTATATCAGACTATGTAGCATAAAATATCCTGGAAACTAAATACAGAAGAATCCCTTTATCTAGCCCCTCGCTCTGAAATGTCAGTTAGGAAAGATGCTTGATGGTATCCTACAGGAAGTCAATGACATCCAGGAGTCTACCCAACAGAGGGAAAATATTCACTCACTCTGAGCTCTAACACAATCAGGAAGTTACTCTTTCATGCAGTGGAGCTGGCCACAACCCCTCTCAGACTGGCAGCAGAATAAAAGGCAGTTGGTCCAATGACCTGGGCATAAAGTGACTGAAGGTGGGACAGGCTGAACCACAGGGCTGTGTAAGTAAAGAGAGCTGCCTTCCCACAGAAAGCAAGCCAAGGAGCAGAAACTTCTTAAGAGAATCTCCGGGGAAGGGCACCTGGGTGGCTTAGTCAGTTAAGTGTCTGACTTGGGCTCAGGTCATGATCTCATGGTTCGTGGGTTTGAGCCCCGCATTGGGCTCTGTGCTGACAGCTCGGAACCTGGGTCCTGCTTCATATTCTGTGTCTCCCTCCCTCTCTGCCTGCCCTTCTCCTGCTCACACACACACACACACTCTCTCCCTCTCTCAAAAATAAATAAAAATCAAAACAAACAAACAAACAAACAAAACAAAAACCCAACTTTTAAATAAAAGAGAATCTCCAGGGAAAATAATCTCTTTAAGAAGGTCTTCAAAAGACTCAAGGCTTCAAGTCTGAAAATATGAACCAGTGAAGATAAAAACATATTTCTGGATTGTAACATGACAAAATAACTTGACACCAAAGAAAACCTGTGTTGCATGCACAGCAAAGAATGAGAATGCGGGCAAAGAAGGGCAGAGCAAGGAGGACCAGGCCAGCCCAGAGACAACTGGCCAGGGTGGGCCGTATGACTGGGAGTAAAGGGTCCCACGTAAGGATCATGCGCCCCCGGCAGCACAGTGGTTTGACCCCATTTATTTCTGTGTTAAGTGGCTCCAAGTTATCCAAGGGCAGGAAAGCTCTATAATCACCCACTGATAACCTGGTCTTGTCAGTTTGAGTTCCTCTCTCGGTTATTAGCTGGAGCAACTCACACTCCTGAATGCTGCTCGTGTTAAAAAGCTAACAAGGATGGGGCGCCTGGGAGGCTCAGTCAGTTGGGTGTCTGACTTCGGCTCAGGTCATAATCTCACAGTTCATGAGTTCAAACCCCGCTTCAGGCTCTATGCTGACAGCTCGGAGCGTGGAGCCTGCTTCGGAATCTGTGTGTGTCTCTCTCTCTGACCCACCCCTGCTTGCTCTCTGTCTCTCAAAACTGAATAAATATTAAATTAAAAAAAAAAAAGCTAACAAGGAAACTGGAGTGGAAAACACAGAAAGGAGTGCAGTTTTTGTTCTGAAGCGATGGCACCTTGGAAGACATTTTCCCTCTACGTTTTCTTTTTTCTTTTTTTTTTTAACATTTATTTATTTTTGAGACAGGGAGAGACAGAGCATGAACGGGGAAGGTCAGAGAGAGAGGGAGACACAGAATCCGAAACAGGCTCCAGGCTCTGAGCTGTCAGCACTGAGCCCGACGCGGGGCTTGAACTCATGGACCGTGAGATCATGACCTGAGCCGAAGTCAGACGCTTAACCGACTGAGCCACCCAGGCGCCCCCCCCGCTACGTTTTCCAAACATTCACTAATGCTATCCTGTTATATATGTGGTTATATGAATCAGATACACAAAATAAATAAATACCAATGCAAATGCTCTAAAAAAGAAGCCATGTCTTCTAAAATATCATAAAGAGTCCAACAAAATTTTCTTTCTGAATTCAGGATTGTTGTAATTAATTAATTCCAATAAAAGAATTAAAATTTCTAAATAGGGAGACGGGGGCAGAGTGCCACGTGCCTCAGGGCGGGGTGGGGCGTCTTAGAATTAAATCAATCTGGTGGTCAGCTGGCCCTTTCTACTCTTCTTTCTAACAACAGGTTATTTCCCTCACAAAGCAAATATACAAGACATTTTTCAATCTCATAATACTGATGAAGAAACGTCTTACCTAAAATTCTCGTATTCTTCTTCTTGTCGTCTCCATGGGCAGCTCTGTATATTTCTGATAATCGGAAGATAGTCACTCTCTAAACACCTAAAAGTCAAATTGGTGAAATTAGAAAACAGAGATCTCACATATTGCTAAACGAATGTATTAAGTGTCCCAAAGGACATTATTATAATCTACTCACTTTAGCTCTCTAAATATTTTCTGAAATAAGGTAATGTAGAAATAACTAAATATCATACCCATTTCCAAAAACCTAGGAACACAAATTTGGAAAGAATTATTATGTTGATGTAGGAATGTGTAATTTGCATGTAAGTCTAGAATTACAAATAAACCATGACTGCACCCCAACTCACGCTCATATTTTATAGCCATTTCATTTTGCTGTAACTCACTGACAAATATATCTTATAGATGTTTCCCATAAATACATGGTTTATCCTTTTTTTATACTCTAAATTGACCGATATACCTTGGGATATATAGACAAAATTTCCTTAAAATAATTATCTTAAATTTTAACTTTGAATAGTAAAAAAACAGATGAAACTAAGTTAAGAGAGATGTATATTAGCATAAAATATCTATAGGCTCAGAGGTACAGTTTTGCAGGATTCCAGTCCCCAGTAAATCTCCCTCTATCCAAAATTCCATTATTAAGTATTAATTCCTTTAATCCTAGAATAGCCTATTTAGTCTTTAAGGGTTATCATTTAAAATGCAAGTACCCCTTTGAGTGAAAAAAAAAAAAACCCTTAAAGTTCTTTCAATGAATATCTTAGTCATTATTTCCCTGCTACTTGAGATCAAGGCTCTGCAGTAAGGAGATAGAGTGTGTGTGATAGGTGGGTGGAGAATGGACAGGGCTGTGGAAAATCCTATCAGAAATCACTCCCCCATCCCCATCCAGCAAAATGCAGACCCCCTAAAGCTTAACTCTGAAAGAGGTATTTGTTACAGGTGGGGAAGGTCATCAACCTTCTGACAACTCTTCTCCCCTTGAAAGTTACCTATCTTATGGGTATCTCTCTCTTCAAAATAAATCAAAAATAGGGGCACCTGGGTGGCTCAGTCAGTCGAGCATCCAGCTTCGGCTCAGGTCATGGCCTTGCAGTCTGTGAGTTCGAGCCCCGCATCGGGCTCTGTGCTGACAGCTCAGAGCCTGGAGCCTGCTTAGGATTCTGTGTCCCCCTCTCTCTCTGCCCCTCCCCCACTCATACTCTGTCTCTCTCTGTCTCAGAAATAAACATTAAGAAAAATTTTTTAAAAATCAAAAATATTTTCCCTTGGCTGCCATTGGCCCAGCTAAGAAAATCTGAAAATCTTGAAAAACTGTTATATACTAAAGGAGAAGCAAAGCAAAAAGCTACCACTGGAGAAGTTAAAAATAGTTTTACTTGCATACAGGTTTCCAACTGTAACAGATTTTTTTTTGATATTTTTTATTCATTTTTGAGACAGGGAGAGACAGATAATGAGCAGGGGAGGGGCAGAGAGAGAGATAGGAGATACTGTCACATTGCTCAGGTAAAAAAGATACAAATCACCACCATGAGACCAATGGCAGAGGCTGCAGGACTGACAGTCCTACAGACATAAAAGCAGAGTAACAACTTTATGCCAAAAAATTTGACAACTTAGATACAATGGACATATTTGTTGAAAGACACAAACTACAAAGGCTCTCTCAAGAAGAAAGAGAGGTCAGAATCAGAGGTATTTCCTGTTCTCTGAACAGGAAAATGTTCAGAGAGAGGCAACGTTGCCAGCTTTGAAGGTGGAGTTAAAATATAGAAGAGATCTGGTTCAAGACGGTGACGTAGAAAGATCCTGAACTCACCTCCTCCCACAGACGCAGAGTCTACAGCTATATATACAACCGTTTCCTCTCATAAAAACAAAACAAAACCAAAAAAACCCTAAAAAACTAAACGCTAGCTGAGCAACAGCTACACATTGAGCCGAGGAGAGGGAAACCACATCAAGGTAGGTAGGAAAGGCTGGGACACAGCATTACCACGAACCCCACCACCGCCAGTGCAGTGACCCACAGCCAGGAGGGAACTCAAAACCCAGAGCTTCTCCCTGAGGAGTGAAGGGTTTGAATCCCACAGTGTGCATTTCAATTTTCAAGACATACAGTTGAAAGATGAGTCCCCAAACATCTCACTTGGAAATACAGTGAGTGAGGCTCACGTCCCAAGACCCACAAAATTGAAGCAGTCTGAGAACCTTCTAATAAGTGCTTGTGTCCTTGGACTCCGTCTGCCACCGCCCCAGGACCCAGTGCCACGGCAGCTGACTGCCCTGGACTTGAAGTGAAGGAGTCTCACCTGTTCTATGAAAGCACTGGGCTATGGGGGCAGGCATCTACTTTAACACTCCTATCTAGGAGCCTCAAGGACCATTCTCCAGGGATGGAGACTGACGGATGCCACCTTCATGCTCCCCTTGCTGTCTCTAGAACAGCAGAATATCCCAGGAACTTCCACACATCCGGTGCCCTGATTTCTGCACCTGCCACCTTCACTGCCTGCCTCGAAAGGCCAGGGGAACTTGCAATCCTGGTTCCACGGGACTGCAATAATCAGTGTCAGCCAGAAAGGAGCTCATACCCTTCCTCGTCTGGCACCCTGATTTTGGGGATTGCTGTTAGGGGATATGACCTGGCTCTGGTGGCCAGTGGGGCCACTCATGGATCCCACAGGACTGTAACCAACAGAGAAAGAATTCCTAAACACTGACCATCCTCAGGACACAGCAAGAGGCAAGAGGCCCGGGAATTTGGTCTTTAGTGAAGGAGGCCTACTGACTAATCATCACGACTGTGCCCTGAGAGGCAGGCTTCCAACTGAGCATACACCTGGGGGCTGACTATAATCCTTTCCAGAGTCCTTGAGGGCAGGTACTGTCCTCACACTCATCCTTTGCTGTGCTCCAGAGTGCCAACGTCTTCTGGAGAGGGGCATTCCACGTCTGGCACCCTGGCTATTTTGTCTGACGCTCCAGCATTTGTGGCTGCCACCCAGGTGACACTTTGTGGTCACCTGGATCTGGTGAATGGAGGGGCTTGCCTTTCTGGGTCCCATGGGACTGTAGCAGTCAGTATGATAGTTCTTGGGAGGCTACCGTTCTTCTTTCTGTGAAGGAGGCTTCTCTGCTCATCCTGGAGCTATGGTCTGAGGGGCAGGCTTCAGGTTTGGCACACATTGATGGCCTATGGAGTTGCTTTCAAAGAATGCAGGCTGTGGATGTCATCTTGGCCGTCTCTCTCTGTCTTGCTCTAGCTTGCCAGTTATCACCCAGAGAAGAGGTTTACATTCATCGGGGCTTTGATTTTTGCTATTGCCATCACCTCCAGATCACCTGATTCTGGTGGATGCAGGGCTTGGGCTTACAGTCCCATAGGACTGTATATACTGGCTTACTTTAAAAAGCTGATGTCTGAGGGTCTGGCTTCCAGTGCGAACCTGGTGCTGAGATCTTCCCCTCTGGGGCACTGGCAAGTACTAGGACACACTTAACTACTGGAAGCACTCAAAAATATAATAGTCTGCTTGGACAAGCACAAAGGTTTCAGATATAACCAAGAGCTGGGGCAGGGTTGAGTCACAAAGCTCATATCCTGCACAAGGCCACTTCTTTAAGATTAGGTGAGGTTATTTTTTTTTCATCTGCTACTATAGAAATCAACACAGAGTTAAGTAAAACTAAGAAAGAGAGGAATGTGTTCCACACGAAAAAACAACAAAGCGTCAGGAAAAACCCTCAATAAAATGGAGGTAAGTAATTTACCTGACAAGGAGTTGAAAGTAATGGTCATAAAGATGTCCACAGAACTGGGGAGATAAATGGATAAACATAGCAAGAACTTCAAAAAATAGAGAAAATACAAGAAAGTACTAAACAGAAGTCACAGAGCTGTAGATAATAATTGAACTGAAAAATATACTAGAAAGGTTCCACAACAGACTAGATGAAGCAGAAGAAAGGATCATTCAAATCAAAGACAAGGCAGTGGAACTCACCCAATCAGAGTAGCAAAAAGAATAAAGAATAAAAAGAAAGTGAAGATAGTTTAAGGGACCTAGGAAAACATCAAATGGTCTACCATTCATATCATTCAGCTCCCAGAAGGAGAGGAGAGAAAGGGGCAGAAATATTATTTGAAAAGATAACGGCTGAAAACTTCCCTAACCTGGGGAATGAAACAGACTTACAGATCCAAGATTCCTGGAGAGTTCCAAATAAGAGGAACTCATAGAACCCCAAATCAAGACATATTATAATTACAATGTCAAAGTTATAGACAAGGAGAGAATATTAAAATCCAGACAAGAACAACGTTTTGTTGGGAAAACAAACTTTTTATGTGGGAACCCACATAAGACTCTAAGATTTTTCAGCAGGAACTTTATAGGCCAGAATGAAGTGGCATGACGCATTCAAAGTGCTGAAAGAAAAAGAACTTTCAACCAAGAATGCTCTACCCAGAAAAATTATCATTCAGACTTGAAAAAGAGAGAGTTCTAAAGAAAAGCAAAAGCTAAAGGAGTTCATCACCATTAAACCAGCCTTAAAAGAAATGTTAAAAGGACCAAGCATTGAAAAAAAGGAGAATGAACTAGTAACAAAAACAAATAAAGAAGAATATATCATACACTGAGAAGGTCAATACATAGTAAAGGTAGTCGATTAATCACTTATTAAGCTAACATGAAGGCTAAAAGACAGAAGTAAAAATCACTATGAATACAATAATTAAAGGATATACAATAGAAAAGGATATAAAATGTGACATCAAAAAACAGAAAACATGGAGCGGGAGAGTAACAATATTAAGCTTTACAATGTGATCAAACTTAAGCTGTTATCAACTTAAAATAGACTATTATAGATATAAGTTTTGATATGTAAGCCTCATGGTAACCATAAAGCAAAAACCTACAGTAAATACACAAAATATAAACAAAAAGGAATCTAAGCATACCACCAAAGAAAGTCATCAAACCACAAGGGCAGACAGCAAGAGAAGAAAGAAGAACCAGAGAGAAACTTTAAAAACAGGCAGAAAACAATGAACAAAATGGCAGTAAGTACATACGTTCAAATAAATACTTTAAATGTAAATGGACTAAATTCTCCAATTAAGACATGGAGGGGCTGAATGGACAAAAAACAAGACCTACCTATATCCTGCCTACAAGAGACTCACTTTAGATGTAAGGAATCACACAGTCTGAAAGTGAAAGGAATGAAAAAGATATTCCATGCAAATGTAAACCAAAAGAAGCCTGGTATAGCTATGCTTATATCAGACAAGGTGGACTTTAAAACCAAGACTGTAATAAGAGCCAAAGAAGAGCATCACATAATGATAAAGGGGTGAATCCAAAAGAAGACAAAACATTTCTAAATATTTACGTAGCCAACACAGAAGCACCTAAACATATAAAGCAAGTATTAACACACCTAAAGGGAGAAATAAACAGCAAACAGTAAGAGTATGGGACTTTAATAACATTCTCAGATCAATGAATAGATCAATCAGATAGAAAATCATTAAGGAAACATCAGCATTGAATAATACATTAGACCAGATGGTCCTAACAGATACCTACAGAACATTCCATCCAAAAGCAGAAGAATATACATTCTGCTCAGGTACATATAGAACATTTTCCAAAATTTATAATGTTAGGACAAAAACAAGTCTTAATAAGTTTAAGAGAAATGATCATATCAAGCATCTCTTCCAACCACAATGGTATAAAACTTGATATTAATTGCATGAAGAGAACTGGAAAATTCACAAATATGTGAAGATTAAACAATATGCTACTGAACAGCCAAATGGGTCAGAGAAGAAATCAAAATTGATATAAAAAAGATCTTGATACAAATGAAAATGGAAATGTAATATACAAAAACTTATGGGACAAAACAAAAGCAATTCTAAGAGAGAAGTTCATAGCAATAACGCCTACATTAAGAAGAAAGAAAAGTCTCAACAACCTAACTTTATACCTCAAGAAACTAGAAAAAGAAGGAAAAAACCAGGCGTAAAGTCAATAGAAGAAAGGAAAAAACAAAGATCAGAGCAAAAATAAATAAAATAGAGATTAAAAATAAAAAAGGACGATAGAATAATCAATGAAACTAAGAGTTGGTTCTTTGGAAAGATAACAAAATTGACACATTCAGCTAGAATTACCAAGAAAAAAGAGACTCAAATAAATAAAATCAGAAATTAAAGAGAGGCAGAGACACCTGGGTGGCTCAGTCAGTTAAATGTCCAATTCTTGATTTCAGCTCACGTCATGATCTCATGGTTCGTGAGACTGGGCCCCATAACGAGCTGCAGGCTGACAGCACACAGCCTGCATGGGATTCTCTCCCTCCCTCTCTGCCCCTGCCCTGCTTGTGTACATGCTCTCTCTCTCAAAATAAATAGGGGCGCCTGGGTGGCTCAGTCGGTTAAGCGTCTGACTTCGGCTCAGGTCATGATCTCACGGTCTGTGAGTTTGAGCCCCACGTCGGGCTCTGTGCTGACTGCTCAGAGCCTGGAGCCTGTTTCAGCTTCTGTGTCTCCCTCTCTCTGACCCTCCCCCATTCATGCTCTGTCTCTCTTTGTCTCAAAAATAAATGAACGTTAAAAAAAATTAAAATAAATAAATAAATAAATAAACTTAAAAAAAAAAAAAGAAATGAAAGATGTGACAATTGATACCAGAGACCAATTGGATCATAAGACATTATTACTAACTATTACACACCAAAAAGTTGGAAAACCTTAAAAAAGTGCTTAAGTTCCTAGAAACATAAAACCTACCAAGACTAAATCATGAAGAAACAGAAAAAATGATTAGACCAATTAAGAGTAAGGAGAATGAATGAGTAAATCAAAAACTTCCCCACAAACAAAGTCCTAGACCATGGCTTCTTTGGTGAATTCCACCAAACATTAAAAAAAAAAAAAAAAAAAAATTCTTCTCAAACTCTTCCAAAAAGCAGACAAGTATTGCACTCTGCCAAACTCATTTAACAAGGCCAGCATTAACCTGATACCAAAACCAGGTAAGAACATAACAAAAAGAAAAGAAAAACAAAATTACAGCCAGATATCCCTGATGAACAGATAGATGTAATACTCCTCAACAGAAACATATTAGCAAACTAAATTCAACAATATATTGAAAGGATCACACACCAATACCAAGCGGGATTTATTCCAGGAATGCAAGCAATGGTTTTCTTTAGGTAAGAGAAAGAAATAAAAGACTTTCAATTAGAAAGAAAGAAGTAAAACTGTCACTATTTGTAGATGACAAATTATATATAGCAAATCTTAAAAACTCCATCAACAAACTTAGAATTTATAAGCAAATTGAGTCAAGTTGCAGGATACAAAATTAATACGCAAAATTCTGTTGTGTGTTTTACGCACTAACAATGAACTATCAGAAAGAGAAATTAGGAAAACAATCTCACTTACAATTCCATTGAAAAGAATAAACTACTTAGAAATATATTTATCCAAGGAAGTAAAAGACCTGTATGTTGAAAACTATAAAATATCAATGAAAGAAATTAAAGAAGACACAAATAAATGGAAAGGTATTCCACACTCATGAATTGGAAAAATGTTGTTAAAATATCCATGCTACCCAACACAATCTACAGATACAATGCAATTCCCATCACAATTTTTCACAGAAATACAACAAGGAATCCTACAATTGGTATAGAACCATAGAATACCCCGAATATCCAAAGCTATCTTAAGAAAGAAGAAAACGCTCCCTCATTTTGAACTGTATTACAAAGCTATCGCAACTAAAACAGGATGGTAAATAGATGGGTGGAACAGAATAGAGAGCCCAGAAATAAATCTACACATAGATGGTCAATTAATTTACGACAAAGCAGCCAAGAATATATCATGGGGAAAGAGGGTAGTATCTTCAACAATGTTGGATCAGACAAGCACATAAGAAATTGAACCACTACCTTACATCGGTCACAAAAACTTACTCGGAATGGATTAAAGATTTGAATGTAAGGCACAAAACCATAAAACTTCTAGAAGAAAACACAGACCATAAGCTACCTGACATGAGTTTTGACAATAATTTTTTCAATCTGATACCAAAAGCAAAACTAAGTAAGTGGGACTATATCAAACTCAAAAACTGCACATAGCAAAGGAAAGCATCAATAAAACAAAAAGGCAGTCCACTGAATGGGAGAAAATGTTTGCAAATCATATATCTGATAAAGAGCTAATATTTAAAATATATAAAGAACTCATACAACTCAATACTAAAAAAAAAAATCTTATTTAATAATGGGCAGAGGATCTGAATAAACATTTTCCAAGAAGATATACAAATGGTCAACTGGCACATGAAAAGATGCTCTATGTCATTAATCATTAAAGAAATGTAAATAAAAGCCAAAATGAGATGCCATCTCATACCTATTAGAATGGTTATTATAAGAAAAAAAGTTAGAAATAACAAGTGTTGGTGAGGATATAGACAAAAGAAAACCCTTGTGCACTGTGGGTAAAAATGTAATTTTGTGCAGCCACTCTAAAAAATAGTATTGAGGTTCCTCAAACAATTAAAATAGGACTACTATACGATGCAGCAATTCTACTTTTGGGTATTTATCCAACGAAAATGTAAACAAGAAACTCAAATAGATATATGTATCTCCATGTTCACTGCAGCATTATTTATAATAGCCCAAATAGGGAAATAACCTAAGTGTACATCAATAGATGAATGGGTAAAGAAAGTATAGTATATACACATTATTTAGCCATTAAAAAAATATATGTAATCTTCAGTACCTGGATGATCTGTCAGTGAAGCATCCAACTCTTGATATCACCTCAGGTCATGATCTCATGGTTCATGACACTGAGCCCTAGGTCGGGTCTGTCCTGACAGCATGGAGACTGCTTGGGATTCTTTCCCTCTCTCTCCTTTCCTCCCCTGCTCACACACTCTGTCTCTCAAAAATAAATAAGTAAACTTAAAATATAGATAGATAGATGATAGATAGATAGATAAAAATCTTGCATTTGCAACAACATGGACGGACCTTAAGGGCATTAGGCTAAGTGAAACAAGTCAGAGAAAGGGAAACACAGTACTATTTCTCTTATCTGTGAAGTCTAAAAAATAAAAATTAAAAATACCAAGCTCACAGGGATAGAACAGATTAGTGCTTGCCAGAGGCAGACGGTAGGGGTTAAGGTAGGAAAAATGGGTAAACTGGTTTGTTTCGTTTTTGTTTTTCAGTTTAAATAAATTGAATTTAAAAATATAAGAGGTTATATATAAGTTTATTACTTGATCATTTTATCAATACAATACTAAGGGATTAAGACACTAGAGCAAGAAAAATTTGATGAGTGTAAAAAAAAAAGAAAAAAAGACGCGAATAGTCCTACAGCTATTAATAAAATTAAAATTATAATTAAAATCCCTCCCAGCTAAATGTGTCCTTAAAAAACCCCTCCAGGCCCAGATAGCTTCACTGGAGAACTTTATCAAACATTTCAGGAATATTAATACCAATTCTACATAAATGCTTCTATAAAATTGAAGCAGAGGGACACTTCCCAACTCATTGTATAAAGTTACCCTGATAAAGAAAACAGAAAAAGACACTAAAAGAAAAAAAATGTACAGACCAACATATTTCATAAATGCAGATGCAAAAATCCTCAACAAAACACATTGGCAAATTGAATCTAACAATATGTATAAAGTATAAAGCACTATGGCCAATGGGGTGTATCTCAGGAATGGAATGTTGAAAATCAATTAATGCAACTCACCATACCAATAGAATAAAAAGGAAAAGAACAAATAATAATTTATGTACATTTAAAAAAAGCATTTCACCTAAGTTAACATTCAGCCATAATAAAAACTCTCAGCAAACTATAAAAAAGGGATTTTACAAAACTTCATAAGAAGTATCTACCAAAAAAAAAAAAAAAAAAAAAAAAACACACCTGTCAGCTATAAGCCTACATACTGGTGACAGACTGAATGCTTTCTCCCTAAGATCAGCATCAAAGCAAGGATGTCCATTCTCACTATCTCTATTCCATCTTGTACTGAAGGTCTAACCATTGCAATAAGACAAGAAAAAAAAAAGCCATTTAGATTAAAAAGAAATAAAACTATCTTTATTCAGAGATAAATCTGAGGAATCTACAAAAAACATTAGCAAACTTGCCAGACACAAGATCAATAATTATATTTATAATTTATAATATTATAGACCAAAATTATATTTCTGTACACTAGCAATAAAAAATTGGAATTAAAATTTAAAACAATTCCATTTACAATAACATCAAAAATATAAAATACTCAGGAATAAGTCTGACCAAAGATGTGCAAGACCTTTATATTTAAAAGAACAAAATAGGGGCACCTGAGTGGCTCAGTCAGTTAAGCATCTGACTTCGGCTCATGTCATGATCTTGCGGTTTATGAGTTTGAGCCCCACATCCAGCTTTGTGCTGACAGCTCAGAGCCAGGAGCCTGCTTCAGATTCTGTGTCTCCCTCTCTCTCTGCCCCTCCCCTGCTCATGCTCTGTCTCTCACTCTCTCTCAAGAATAAACATTTAAAAAATTTTTTTAATAAAAGAACAAAATAGAGCTGAGAAAAATTAAAGAAGACCTAAATAAATGGAGTAATATCCCGTGTCCACAGGTCAGAAGAGTCAAGATAATTAGAATGGTGGCCATGTATATGTATATGTATATATGTATATATATGTGGATACATATGTATAGATAATAGACACGTGTATATATATATATACATATACATATATATACATATACATATTTGGTCCAACTGTAACCAAAATTTGAGAAATAATTTCTGTAGAAATTGAAAATTCATGTGGAAATTTAAAGACCTGGACTAGCCAAAAGAATATGAAAACAGGGGCGCCTGGGTGGCTCAGTTGGTTGAGCGTCTGACTTCAGCTCAGGTCATGATCTCATGGTTTGTGAGTTCGAGCCCCACGTCGGGCTCTGTGCTGATGACTCAGAGCCTGGAGCCTGCTTCTGATTCTGTGTCTCCCCCTCTCTCTGCCCCTCCCCTGCTCATGCTCAGTTTCTCTCTATCTCTCAATAATGAATAAACGTTAAAATAAAATTAAAAAAAGAATATGAAAACAAATTTGGAAGAGTTATACTACCTGATTTCAAGACTGACTACAGTGTTATAATAAGTGGCACAGTGTCTTATATATATCAAGATAAATAAACTGATGGAAGAATAGGAAATCCAAGAATAAAGCTTTTAAACAAGGTGATTCAATGGAAAAAGAATAATCTTGTTAACAAATGCTGCTGGAAAAATTAGATACCTATCTATTAAAAAACAATCTTCCCCATTCTTATTTTATTCCACACCCAAATATTAACCTACAATAATTTGGATCATTTATCTAAGTATAAGAACGAAAACTATAAAACTTCTAGAAGAAAACTAAGAAAAACCTTAATGACTCTGTTTTACACATACTATGCACAAAATGTACATACCAGAAAAGAAATCTATAAAGTACTCTTAATCAAAATTAAAAGGTTATTTCTCAGTAACCACTGTAGGTCAAAGACACGACACAGACTGAGAAAAAAATACGTGCACAACACATACCTGACAAATAACTTACATCCAGCATATATAAAGAATTTTTACAATTCAATGATAACACAAACAACCCAATTAAAAATTGGGAAAAGATGTGAAGGGACCTTTCACCAAAGGTGGTAAGACAGGTGGCAAACCAATGCATCAGAAGATGTTAGACAACATTAGTTAGTAGCGAAATACAATTTAAAATCATCATGAGATGCCACTACACACCTAATACAGTGGCTAAAATTGAGGGGCGCCTGGGTGGCTCAGTCAGTTAAATGTCTGATGTCGGCTCAGGTCATGAGCTCTTGGTTCGTGAGTTTGAGCCCTGCATCGAGCTCTGAGCTGACAGCTCAGAGCCTGGAGCCTGTTCAGATTCTGTTTCTCTCTCTCTCTCTGCCCTGTCCCTGCTCACTCATGCTCTCTCTCTCTCTCTCTCTCTCTCTCTCTCTCTCTCAAAAATAAACATTAATTTTTTAAATAAAAATAAATGAATATTTAAAAAATGGCTAAAACTGAAGACTATGTTTGTCAACTGGAACTCTCACACACCACTGGTGGGAAGGTAAAATATGCAACTACTTTGGAAAGCTATTTGATAGTTTCTTCAAAAAGTAAACACCTACCTGCCATGCAACCCAGATATTCTACTCCTAGGTTCCTAGGTATTTACCCAAAAGAAATGAAAACTTATATTCACACAAAGATTTGTGCACTAATATTCATAGCTTTATTTGTAACAGCCACAAACTAAAAATAACCTAAATGTCCATTATAATGTGAATGGATAAACAAATCGTGGCATACACATCAAATGGGGTAGAGTTGCTTTTATGTAGTGAAATAAAGAAAGGAATTATTGGGGGTGCCTGGGTGGCTCAGTCAGTTAAGTGTCTGACTTTGGCTTAGGTCATGATCTCGTGGTCAGTGTGTTCGAGTCCTGCATCAGGCTCTGTGATGACAGCTCAGAGCCTGGAGCCTGCTTTGGATTCTGTGTTTCTGTCTCTCTCTCCCCCTTCCCTGCTCAAGCTCTCTCTTTCTTTCAAAAATAAACATAAAAAAACTAAAGAAATGAATTACTGATACCTGCCAGAACAATGATCAATCTTAAAATAATTATGCTGTATGAACAAAGCCAGACAAAAAGAGTACACAATGTAGATTACATTTCAGAAAATGAAAATTAGCCTACAGTAACACAAAGCATACCTGAGGCTGCTTGGAAAAGAAGGCTAGCATGTGGGGCTGGACAATGGTCAGGATAAATCAATTTCATGAGACACCTTTCGTGGGAGGTGTAGATGTTCATCATCTTGATTGTATTCATGCTGCCTACATACGCCAATATTCTGTACATTGTACACTTAAGTCATACTTTGCTGCACACCATTTACACCTCAATAAACTTTCAAAATCTTCATTATTGGGCTAAACCATTGTATTTTCCATGAGATATAACTCAGATAATAAGCAATGTACATCAGCCATTGTTAAGGATCAAATATCTAAAATCCAAAATCTAGTTACTATGAATGTACAGTGTATCTAAATGGTTTTCCCTTTAAAAGAATTCCCTGGAGAGCTAGTAAATTGCTACTTCCTACCTCCCAGAGTACCTGAAACCAATATTCCAACAATAGCCTTTTTTACATTGAATTTTATTGTGTTTACATGTTGGTTTCCCCTTCTAGACTGTCTCTTTCTCCCCACCCCCGCCCAGGATCTCAAGGACTGAGCACTTTGAGCCCAACACAATCCCAAGGACAGGCTGGTTGTCCTTGTTAATCCGGAAAATGCATGTTTAAACCTAAGCATGAAATGTGACAAGGTCATAAACTCCTCTGAGTAAATTCAAAGGAACATTTTCCCTATTCCATGGATTATGGCTTCTACTTAATATTTTTTTTCCAGTGCTGACTTTCAGTTACTTTTCCTGTTCACAACGCACCCTATGTTAAAGGGAAGCCCTCCTTCACTGTGGTGCCTGAGAAGCTTGGATTTGAGCTCTATAGATATTCATTCAGTCGTTTCAGCCAATCCATTAACCCAGATAACCATTCCTGCCTTCTAGTTTCTTAGCATGAAAGAGAAGGGGTATGCATGTGTGTGTCCTGTTAAATGTTTACCCCCCACCTTTTTAAAAAATGAGTAATTGGGGCGCCTGGGTGGCTCAGTCGGTTAAGCGTCCGACTTCGGCTCAGGTCATGATCTCGTGGTCCGTGAGTTCGAGCCCCGCGTCGGGCTCTATGCTGACAGCTCAGAGCCTGGAGCCTGTTTCGGATTCTGTGTCTCCCTCTCTCTCTGACCCTCCCCCGTTCATGCTCTGTCTCTCTCTGTCTCAAAAATAAATAAACGTTAAAAAAAATTTTTTTTAAATGAGTAACTATCTCCATCAGTTGGGATTTCAGCCTGCTCAATAGTGATCAATGTAGAATTTGTTGAAGATTTCACATAGGAAATGGAGGAAAGGGGTTATGTTGCTAGATAAGTAGAGATCCAACCTTGGCAACATTTAAAAGCAAAAAGCACAACAAATCGCTATCTCATTTTGGGCAACTCTTGGAATCGAGAGTAACTTCTTTTCTCAACCTTCCTTGATGGCACAGGATGGGTATGGGGATCCCCACGTCCCTTCCTCCATACTTTGTCACTAGTGCTCCAGAGCTGATTCAGACAAGCTTGTGAGAGCTACCTGTTAAATTGTTGGGAATGCTGTGAGCAAATTGTTAAACCATCATTAGCTTAAAACTGGCCAGTGTGGGTGTATTTACACCATGGGCATTGCCAAATGTGACCAATCAGGGCTCCCTCCTCCCCCAGCAGGTTGCTCAACGTGAACGAGCGCATGGCTGCTCCTATAATTCAACCCAACTGGGAGACCTGTTGGCTTAGCTCAAAACTTTGCCCTCCCCACAACATCCCAGTTTGAGCTTTATAGAGGCCCACCGAGAAGGCCAGGAGAGACTGCTGCCATATCTGACTCTTCTGATATCTCTTCTTCAAATCTGACAAGACTGATCCACAGCAGTCCTAAGCCTCAGGGAAATGAAACTATCATATTGGATCCAAAGAGCAACTGCTATCTTGGAAATTAAAGGTGACTTTATGTCCATCAGGATTTTAAACAAATGCTCAAGGGGGACAAAAAAGCATATTATATTTTTACTTTGACTTCCTTGAAAAGCAGAGTTTGTATCAGTTTGAAATCATTCTTGCCTATCAAGCTTAAGCTAGAACATTAAAATTAGCATCCATTGCCAAGTAGAATAAAGGTGCATTGGGCCACGTGGGTGGCTCAGTCGGTTAAGCATCCGACTTTGGCTCAGGTCATGATCTCATGGTGGGTGAGTTCAAGCTCTGAGTCAGGCTCTGTGCTGACAGCTCAGAGCCTGGAGCCTGTTATGATTCTGTGTGTCTCTCTCTGCCCCTACCCTGTTCAGGTTCTCACTCTCTCTCTCTCAAAATGATAAACATCAAAAAATATTTTTAAAAAAAAACAGAAAAAGAATAAAGGTATATTATATAATATGCATAGTCTTTAAAACATTTTGTTTTCGTGACATATATCCCCCAATAAATTGTAGCTGGCTCCAATTTAACTGAATATTGAAAGATGTCAATCATAATGTATTTTACTAGTATGTTAGCTGTGTAGAAAGGCTTCTGACTGTACAGTCACTGATATTTAAAACTAAGTTAAGGGACAGCTGGGTGGCTCTGTCGGTTAACCTTCTGACTCCTGATTGCAGCTCAGGTCATGGTCTCATGGTTTGTTAGTTCAAGCCCCACATCGGGCTCTGGGCTGGCAGTGTGGAGACTGCTTGGGATTGTCTCTCCCTCTCTCTCTGCCCTTCCCCTCCTCACACTCTCTCTCTCTCAAAAATAAAATAAATAGACATTATTAAAAACAAAAACAAAAACAAAAACAACTAAGTCAACACACAGCAGATCTACCAGGAAGAAATATTCCTGACCATTTTACATAGGATAGTACTCAAGCTACTTACTGCCTAAGGTTGCTACGTTCAGAGAATCCTTTTCGTGTCCACTCTAGAAATGAAGCATCATCCGCTAATACTACAAAGGGAAGACTAAAGAATAAGGAATATCAAAGAACGCTTTTTTCCCTACATGCTTGCCTGTCCTCCTGAAAAATAAATCACCATCCAGCTTTTTTAGAAAATTAAAATTACCATTGTGATTTGTAAAGTGCGAGCATGGCTGGAGTGGAAAATCACTGAGGAAGGTAAATTACACATATGCTATAAGGGTGGGCTCATCCGTGGGAGAAACGTGTCCCTGTAAACGTTTCCTGTCAAGTAAAATGCTCTCAATCGCATCCAACTTTCTGCAAATTTACATTTATAGTTGGTTTTCAGTTACAAAGTATAGCCCCCATCCCACCACCCTGAAAGACAGCTGTCTCTGTACTACCCCATTTTTATGGATGACAAAACTAAAAGTTCTGAGAAGATGAACAGCTTGCGAATATTGTGCCGTAAGTGGCAGAGCTAAGAATTAAACTCGTGACTTCTGATTCACAGTCTGGCTCTCTTTCCAATGTATCACGCTGCATCTCATCTATTTTCATAATGAAACTGAAATTAATCCCATCAGAAACATTTTCTGGTCCCAAGATGTACAATAAATCATACTAAATAATGCAGCAAGTTATTTTCAAAAGAATAAATAACGTCTATTTAAATCATTATCAATAATACTCAAAATGAAATACAAATTATAAATAACATTTGAAATGACACTAAGTGAACATACTAAAGTTTAAAAGATTCTTCTAGAAACTTCTCTTTGGAGATGAAGACCCACATGCTATGACCAGTTTTACCTCAATGAAGATGTAGATAGGGTTTTTTAAAAGCCCTCTATAACTCTGGCTAATTAATTTCATCATTAAATACTTACTGGTACTTATTAGAAGTTATCTTGAAGACATTCATCTATTAGTTCCATTTCAGCTGCTGAGATACTGATTAGTTTCCTACAACATCACTTCATGGTGAAAGCCAACCTTTCCGTCTAATGAACTGCGTGGAGAAATCCCAATAATATCAAGTCTGTAGGTTTCTAAGTGGCATGCCATGTAGATCACTTTTTTGTAGCTAGTTTCTACCAAACCCTGGAAGAGCTCGGGTCTACATGAAACCAAACACTGCAAATCAATATAACGCTATAAGATTTTCACTTAATACAGCCAATCATTTTCACTGGGCAAAACTTGTTAAAGGAACAGTTGATGAGTGTATGACAGGCAACCAAAACACATATACAGCAGGTAGACTGAGTTGAGCTACGAATACTACAGACAAATTGTACTGACATTTCATCCACTAAAGGTGGAAGAATTCAATTTGCTTGGTTTTCAACTCTACATGATAGCAGCTTCTAATTAGAATGCTGTGGCTATTGTCAATTGGCACAGGGGAAAAGGATCTTAAACTTTTATTCTCTCCATACTCTTATCCCTCAGACAAGTTAAATATTCTAAAACAGCCTCAGGAATTAATTCCTAAAAATGCCAATGTTCTTCACAGCCCGTGAAATCCCCGAACTGCCATATGTAAAACAGTCAGATATTGATTTCGTAGGAAAGAACACTTTCTCTGCCCTAGGCAATTAGCTTTTGGAGTTTTGATATTAATTACATGTTTAAGACACATAGTAAGAAAGTCTGCAACAGGGACTAACCTCAGCCAACCAAGAAGGAATTGGGTGTCTATTTACAAAGGGGTGGGACGTGGCATAGGGAAGGTAACAAGGATTGGTGACGGACGCTCTAAGGCTAGCAAAAGGGGTAGACTAGGAAAGCTGTTACTGCCCCAAGTCTATAGGGTATCTGGAAAGAACCGTGGTAGGTTCAGAAGAGGGCCACTGGACAGGAAGGATGGCCTTTGGTAGCCATCCCTAACCCAAGCCTAACCCAAGCCTACAGAGAGCATCTGGGGGAATAAATATTCCAAATTTTCTCTCCTCCCACTTTCCACTCTCCTGCCAATGACTCGCATAGGACTGACCCTAACCAGAAGCCACAGGCAATGGGAGTGCACCTAATGCAGCCCAAGGGAGTCAGCTTCCTGGAGCATGCAGCACGGACAAAAAGAGTAGATTTGGAAGGTTAAAAGGGAATTTTATGGCACAAATAAAAATCCATTCATGATGCTATTTTTGGAATTATTTGGGGGGTAAGTGAATTTACTTTGCTGGTCTAGTTTGATAGCATGCCCCAATAAAGGAGTAACTCACAGCAAAACAAAAACAATCATTTTTAAATACCTCCCTCACAGAGATCTGCAAGATGCAAATACATTACCAGGACAGAAAGAATGAAGAAACAAAGAATGAAGATGCTCTTTAGGATTTTCCCATTTCCTCTCACGACACAAACACAACAAGATTTCCAAACATGAAAAAAAACGATGACCCACCTTTCAAGTTCATAGGAATAAATCTCCAAGACATACACAAGAAGTTCCAAAGATGAACATGCCAATTTAGTGATCTTATACTATCAATTTTTAGAAACAGGATCCTATATATTTTAAGGGATCTAAGAGAACCAGTAAATTCAGGGTTTCTCCATCTCTTGAAGAGTTACATTCTATAGTTACAATGAATTAACAACAGTGAAGGAGCTAGCATGGAGAGTGTACCAAGTTAAGATTTTTTTTTTAAGTTCATTTACTTATTTTGAGAGAGAGAGAGAGAGAGAGTGCACGGGGAGGGGAGGGGAGGGGCAGAGAGAGAGGGAGACAGAGAGAAACCCAAACAGGCTTGGCACTGTGATCACAGAGCCTGACACGGGGCTTAGACTCATAAACTATGAGATCATGACCCAAGCTGAAATCAAGAGTCAGATGCTCAACTGACAACTACCCCTAGGAGGTGAAGATTTTTAAGCTATATATAACTATTAACCTTCTGCCTTTCAATTCTTCTGACTCATATAAGCAACCCCCTGTATCTACTATATATTTCTATACCACTCTCTTTTGTTTGCATGGATTTACTCAATAAATACCTAATGGGAATCTGCTATATGTCAGGTACTATTCTGGGAACCAATAATACAATAGTGAACAAAACAGACTGTTTAAAAAAAAATCTATGGGGGGGTTCCAGGAAGATGGCGGCATAGGAGGACGCTGGGCTCACCGCGCGTCCTGCTGATCACTTAGATTCCACCTACACCTGCCTAACTAACCAAGAAAACCGCCAGAGGATTAGCAGAACGGAGTCTCCGGAGCCAAGCGCAGACGAGAGGCCCACGGAAGAGGGTAGGAAGGGCGGCGAGGCGGTGCGCGCTCCACGGACTGGCGGGAGGGAGCCGGGGCGGAGGGGCGGCTCGCCGGCCAAGCAGAGCCCCCGAGTCTGGCTGGCAAAAGCGGAGGGGCCGGACGGACTGTGTTCCGACAGCAAGCGCGACTTAGCGTCTGGGAGGTCATAAGTTAACAGCTCTGCTCGGAAAGCGGGAAGGCTGGAGGACAAAGGGAGGGAGAGCTGCTGAGCCCCCGGACGGCAGAGCTCAGCTTGGCGGGGAACAAAGGCGCTCGCCAGCGCCATCTCCCTCGCCCATCCCCCAGCCAAAATCCCAAAGGGAACCAGTTCCTGCCAGGGAACTTGCTCGCTCCGCGCAAACACCCAACTGTGTGCTTCTGCGGAGCCAAACCTCCGGCAGCGGATCTGACTCCCTCCCGCTGCCACAGAGCCCCTCCTGAAGTGGATCACCTAAGGAGAAGCGAGCTAAGCCTGCCCCTCCCGCCCCCGTGCACCTCGCCTACCCACCCCAGCTAATACGCCAGATCCCCAGCACCACAAGCCTGGCAGTGTGCAAGTAGCCCAGACGGGCCACGCCACCCCACGGTGACTCCCGCCCCTAGGAGAGGGGAAGAGAAGGCACACACCAGTCTGACTGTGGCCCCAGCTGTGGGCTGGGGGCAGACATCAGGGCCGACTGCGGCCCTGCCCACCAACTCCAGTTATACACCACAGCACAGGGGAAGTGCCCTGCAGGTCCTCACCACTCCAGGGACTACCCGAAATGACCAAACGGAAGAATTCCCCTCAGAAGAATCTCCGGGAAATAACAACAGCTAACGAACTGACCACAAAGGATTTAAATAATATAACAGAAAGTGAATTTAGAATAATAGTCATAAAATTAATCGCTGGGCTTGAAAACAGTACAGAGGACAGCAGAGAATCTCTTGCTTAGTCCCTTGAGAATCAAGGGACTAAGGAACAGTCAGGAGGAGCTGAAAAACGCTTTAAACGAAATGCAAAACAAAATGGAAACGACGACGGCTCGGATTGAAGAGGCAGAGGAGAGAATAGGTGAACTAGAAGATAAAGTTATGGAAAAAGAGGAAGCTGAGAAAAAGAGAGATAAAAAAATCCAGGAGTATGAGGGGAAAATTAGAGAACTAAGTGATACACTAAAAAGAAATAATATATGCATAATTGGTATCCCAGAGGAGGAAGAGAGAGGGAAAGGTGCTAAGGGGGTACTTGAAGAAATAATAGCTGAGAACTTCCCTGAAGTTCTCCTTCCCTGGGGAAGGAAAAAGGCATTGAAATCCAAGAGGCACAGAGAACTCCCTTCAGACGTAACTTGAATCGATCTTCTGCACGACATATCATAGTGAAACTGGCAAAATACAAGGATAAAGAGAAAATTCTGAAAGCGGCAAGGGATAAACGTGCCCTCACATATAGAGGGAGACCTATAAGACTCGTGACTGATCTCTCTTTTGAAACTTGGCAGGCCAGAAAGGATTGGCATGATATCTTCAGTGTGCTGAACAGAAAAATATGCAGCCGAGAATCCTTTATCCAGCAAGTCTGTCATTTAGAATAGAAGGAGAGATAAAGGTCTTCCTAAACAAACAAAAACTGAAGGAATTTGTCACCACTAAACCAGCCCTACAAGAGATCCTAAGGGGGATCCTGTGAGACAAAGTACCAGAGACATCGCTACAAGCATAAAACATACAGACATCACGATGACTCTAAACCCGTATCTTTCTATAATAACACTGAATGTAAATGGATTAAATGTGCCAACCAAAAGACATAGGGTATCAGAATGGATAAAAAAACAAGACCCATCTATTTGCTGTCTACAAGAAACTCATTTTAGATCTGAGGACACCTTTAGATTGAGAGTGAGGGGATGGAGAACTATTTATCATGCTACTGGAAGCCAAAAGAAAGCTGGAGTAGCCATACTTATATCAGACAAACTAGACTTTAAATTAAAGGCTGTAACAAGAGATGAAGAAGGGCATTATATAATAATTACAGGGTCTATCCATCAGGAAGAGCTAACAATTATAAATGTCTATGCACCGAATACCAGAGCCCCCAAATATATAAAACAATTACTCATAAACATAAGCAACTTTATTGATAAGAATGTGGTAATTGCAGGGGACTTTAACACCCCACTTACAGAAATAGATAGATCATCTAGACACACGGTCAATAAAGAAACAAGGGCCCTGAATGATACATTGGATCAGATGGACTTGACAGATATATTTAGAACTCTGCATCCCAAAGCAACAGAATATACTTTCTTCTTGAGTGCACATGGAACATTCTCCAAGATAGATCATATACTGGGTCACAAAACAGTCCTTCATAAGTATACAAGAATTGAAATTATACCATGCATACTTTCAGACCACAATGCTATGAAGCTTGAAATCAACCACAGGAAAAAGTCTGGAAAACCTCCACAAGCGTGGAGGTTAAAGAACACCCTACTAAAGAATGAGTGGGTCAACCAGGCAATTAGAGAAGAAATTAAAAAATATATGGAAACAAACGAAAATGAAAATACAACAATCCAAACGCTTTGGGATGCAGCGAAGGCAGTCCTGAGAGGAAAATACATCGCGATCCAGGCCTATCTCAAGAAACAAGAAAAATCCCAAATACAAAATCTAACAGCACACCTAAAGGAACTAGAAGCAGAACAGCAAAGGCAGCCTAAACCCAGCAGAAGAAGAGAAATAATAAAGATCAGAGCAGAAATAAACAATATAGAATCTAAAAAAACTGTAGAGCAGATCAACGAAACCAAGAGTTGGTTTTTTGAAAAAATAAACAAAATTGACAAACCTCTAGCCAGGCTTCTCAAAAAGAAAAGGGAGATGACCCAAATAGATAAAATCATGAATGAAAATGGAATTATTACAACCAATCCCTCAGAGATACAAACAATTATCAGGGAATACTATGAAAAATTATATGCCAACAAATTGGGACAACCTGGAAGAAATAGACAAATTCCTAAACACCCACACACTTCCAAAACTCAATCAGGAGGAAATAGAAAGCTTGAACAGACCCATAACCAGCGAAGAAATTGAATCGGTTATCAAAAATCTCCCAACAAATAAGAGTCCAGGACCAGATGGCTTTCCAGGGGAGTTCTACCAGACGTTTAAAGCAGAAGTAATACCTATACTTCTCAAGCTATTCCAAGAAATAGAAAGGGAAGGAAAACTTCCAGACTCATTCTATGAAGCCAGTATTACTTTGATTCCTAAACCAGACAGAGACCCAGTAAAAAAAGAGAACTATAGGCCAATATCCCTGATGAATAGGGATGCAAAAATTCTCAATAAGATACTAGCAAATCAAATTCAACAGCATATAAAAAGAATTATTCACCATGATCAAGTGGGATTCATTCCTGGGATGCAGGGCTGGTTCAACATTCACAAATCAATCAACGTGATACATCACATTAATAAAAGAAAAGAGAAGAACCATATGATCCTGTCAATCGATGCAGAAAAGGCCTTTGACAAAATCCAGCACCCTTTCTTAATAAAAACCCTTGAGAAAGTCGGGATAGAAGGAACATACTTAAACATCATAAAAGCCATTTATGAAAAGCCCACAGCTAACATCATCCTCAATGGGGAAAAACTGAGAGCTTTTTCCCTGAGATCAGGAACACGACAGGGATGCCCACTCCCACCGCTCTTGTTTAACATAGTGTTGGAAGTTCTAGCATCAGCAATCAGACAACAAAAGGAAATCAAAGGCATCAAAATTGGCAAAGATGAAGTCAAGCTTTCGCTTTTTGCAGATGACATGATATTATACATGGAAAATCCGAAAGACTCCACCAAAAGTCTGCTAGAACTGATACATGAATTCAGCAAAGTTGCAGGATACAAAATCAATGTACAGAAATCAGTTGCATTCTTATACACTAACAATGAAGCAACAGAAAGACAAATAAAGAAACTGATCCCATTCACAATTGCACCAAGAAGCATAAAATACCTAGGAATAAATCTAACCAAAGATGTAAAAGATCTGTATGCTGAAAACTATAGAAAGCTTATGAAGGTAATTGAAGAAGATATAAAGAAATGGAAAGACATTCCCTGCTCATGGATTGGAAGAATAAATATTGTCAAATTGTCAATACTACCCAAAGCTATCTACACATTCAATGCAATCCCAATCAAAATTGCACCAGCATTCTTCTCGAAACTAGAACAAGCAATCCTAAAATTCATATGGAACCACAAAAGGCCCCAAATAGCCAAAGTAATTTTGAAGAAGACCAAAGCAGGAGGCATCACAATCCCAGACTTAGGCTCTACTACAAAGCTGTCATCAAGACAGCATGGTATTGGCACAAAAACAGACACATAGACCAATGGAATAGAATAGAAACCCCAGAACTAGACCCACAAACGTATGGCCAACTAATCTTTGACAAAGCAGGAAAGAACATCCAATGGAAAAAAGACAGTCTCTTTAACAAATGGTGCTGGGAGAACTGGACAGCAACATGCAGAAGAAGGAAACTAGACCACTTTCTCACACCATTCACAAAAATAAACTCAAAATGGATAAAGGATCTGAATGTGAGACAGGAAACCATCAAAACTCTACAGGAGAAAGCAGGAAAAGACCTCTCTGACCTCAGCCGTAGCAATTTCTTACTCGACACATCCCCAAAGGCAAGGGAATTAAAAGCAAAAATGAATTACTGGGACCTTATGAAGATAAAAAGCTTCTGCACAGCAAAGGAAACAACCAACAAAACTAAAAGGCAACCAACGGAATGGGAAAAGATATTCGCAAATGACATATCGGACAAAGGGCTAGTATCCAAAATCTATAAAGAACTCACCAAACTCCACACCCGAAAAACAAATGACCCAGTGAAGAAATGGGCAGAAAACATGAATAGACACTTCTCTAAAGAAGACATCCAGATGGCCAACAGGCACATGAAAAGATGCTCAACGTCGCTCCTTATCAGGGAAACACAAATCAAAACCACACTCAGATATCACCTCACGCCAGTCAGAGTGGCCAAAATGAACAAATCAGGAGACTATAGATGCTGGAGAGGATGTGGAGAAACGGGAACCCTCTTGCACTGTTGGTGGGAATGCAAATTGGTGCAGCCACTCTGGAAAGCAGTGTGGAGGTTCCTCAGAAAATTAAAAATAGACCTACCCTATGACCCAGCAATAGCACTGCTAGGAATTTACCCAAGGGATACAGGAGTACTGATGCATAGGGGAACTTGTACCCCAATGTTTATAGCAGCACTCTCAACAATAGCCAAATTGTGGGAAGAGCCTAAATGTCCATCAACTGATGAATGGATAAAGAAATTGTGGTTTATATACACAATGGAGTACTACATGGCAATGAGAAAGAACGAAATATGGCCCTTTGTAGCAACGTGGATGGAACTGGAGAGTGTGATGCTAAGTGAAATAAGCCATACAGAGAAAGACAGATACCATATGTTTTCACTCTTATGTGGATCCTGAGAAACTTAACAGAAACCCATGGGGGAGGGGAAGGAAAAAAAAAAAAAAAAGAGGCTTGAGTGGAAGAGAGCCAAAGCATAAGAGACTGCTAAAAACTGAGAACAAACTGAGGGTTGATGGGGGGTGGGAGGGAGGGGAGGGTGGGTGATGGGTATTGAGGAGGGCACCTTTACGGATGAGCACTGGGTGTTGTATGGAAACCAATCTGACAATAAATTTCATATATTGAAAAAAAAAATCTATGTTTTCATGAAATTTATATTGTAATACGGGATGACAGGCAGTAAAACAAATGTATGGGCTGAATTTTATTTCCCCAAATCCATATGTCGAAACCCTAACACTCCTTTGAATTTGATCGTATTTGGAGATAAAGCCTTTAAATAGGGGATTACATTAACACGAGACCATTAGGGTGGTCCTCATCCAATCTGACCAGCGTTTTTATAAGAAAAGGAAATTTGTATACACAGAGAGACACCAGGAATGTGGCATGCATAGTGAAAAGACCACAAGAGGACACAGAGAGAAGGCAGCTGTCTGCCAGCCAAGGAGAGAGGCCTCAGGAAAGATCAACCTGCTGACGCCTAAATCTCGGACTCCCGGCCTTGTGAACTGTGAAAACATTAATTTCTGTTAATGCTCTGTTATGGAAGCCCGAGCAAACTAATACGCCAAATAATATGTATATTAATAGCATGTTGGAGTGCTATGACTTAGTACCATAAAGAAAAATACTGCAGGAAAAGAGGGAAAGTGTGTGAAACAGGGTTACAATTTAGGTAGGGTGATCAGGGAAGATGTCACCGGGAGGTAAGAGTTGGGTAATGACTTGAAGAGGTGACTAGGCAAGCCATGCACATATGGGGGGTGGGGGGTTGTGTGGAAATGGAAGGGCATTCTAGGCAAAGGGAATGACAAGTGCAAAGATCAGAGAAAGGGGCAGGCATGATATGCTTGAGGAATATCATATCCACAAGATGGACAGGATGCCTGGAAATCACCCATGAGTCACACAGGAGTCCATTCACAGGTGGCAAGAGATGAAGTCAGAAAGGTAACAAGAAATGCGATGGCAAAGACCGTGCTGTTCAAAGTATGGACCTCAGGGGCGCCTGGGTGGCTCAGTCGGTTAAGTGTCTGGACTTCCACTCAGGTCACATCTCACAGTTCGTGGGTTCAAGCCCCAAGTCAGGCTCTGTGCTGACAACTCGGCACCTGGAGCCTACTTCGGATTCTGTGTCTCCCTCTCTCTGCCTCTCCCCTGTTCGCTCTCTATCTTTTTCTCAAAAATAAATAAACATTAAAAAAATTTTTTTTAAGTATGGACCTCAGACTAGCAGTATTAGCATTACATGGTTAAGTCTGTTAGAAATGCAGAATCTCAGGCCCTATAGACCTACAGAGTCAGAATCTGTATTAAAATAAAATCCACGAGTGATTTCCGGGCACACTAAAGTTTTTAACAGCTTTTTGGAGGTACAAAGTTGACCCTTGAGCAGCACAGGTTTGAACTTCACAGGTCCACCCATACACGGACTTCTTCTCAATACAGAACAGTACTGTAAAATGTATTTTCTCTTTCTAATGATTTTCCTAATAACATTTTTGGTCTAGCTTACTTTACTGTAAGAATACAATACATAATATATATAACATACAAAATATGTGTCAACCAATTGTTTATGCTTATCAGTAAGGCTTCTGGTCAGTGGTAGTCTATTAGTTGCTAAATTTGGGGGAGTCAAAATTATAGATTTTCAACTGCATGGGGGAGTGGGGTCAGTGTTACTAATCCCATGTTGTTCAAGGGTCAACTATAATTCATATACCATATAATCAACCCATTTAAAGGGTACAAACCAATGGTTTTTAAAGAGTATTCACAGATACGTATAACCATCACTACAATCAATTTTAGAACACATTTATCACCTCAAAAAGAAATCCTGTACACTCTGGTTATCACCCCCAGCAACTCATAAATTTTGAGATGTTGTGTCTTCATTTTCATTCATCTTGGAGTATTTTCTGATTTCTCTTTGTATTACTTTGTGGAGAATTGTCTAATTTCCACGTATTTATGAGTTTCTCAATTTTTTTTCTGAATACTGACGTCAAATTTCATTACAATGTAATAAGATAATTTTGCAAGCTATAATAACACTTTTATTCTATTCTTTTACATTTATTTGAGATTTGTTTTATAGCCTGGCATATGATTTAATCCTAGAGACTGCTTTGTATGTATTTGAGAAGAATGCACATTCTGTTGCTGTTGGGTGGTATATTCAATACAAGTCTGTTAGGTCTTGTTGGTTTCTAGTATTGTTCAAGTCTTCCATTTCCTTGTTGATCTTCTGTCTCATTGTTTTATTTGCTTTTAAAAATAGGATACTGCAGTCTCCAATAATTACTGACTTGTTTATTTCTCCCTTTATTTCTGTCCGTTTTGCTTTGTGTATCTTGGTGCTCTGTTATTAGGTTTATAATTATTAAATCTTCCTGTTGAATTGATCCCTTTATGATTTATAAAAATCTCCTTTTATTTCTATTAACATTTTTTAAAGTCTATTTTGTCTGATATCAGTATAGCCACTCTCCCTTTCTTGTACTTGCTCTATGCATGTTATATATTTTTCCATCCTTTCACTCTTAACCTATTTGTAAATTTGAATCCAAAGGGTATCTTCTGTAGATGGTATATGGTTGGATCATGTTTTTAAATCCGGTCTGACAATCTCTGCCTTTTGATTACATGATTTAACCCATTCACATTTAATGTTACCATTGATACAGTTAGACTTACCTCTGCCAGTTTACTCTTTGTTTTTATTTTTCATGTATTTTTTGTTCCTCTACTTCTTTATAGCATTCTTTTGCCTTAAGTGAATATTTTATAAAGTAGCATCTTAATGTATTTAAATAAGTTTTAACTTTATCTCTTAGTGGTTGTTCTAGGCCTTGCCATATACATCTTACTTTGTCAGAATCAGCTTCCAATTAATACTACCTTAATTGCACTTTTATATACAGTATTACTTATAGCACTATTCCCTTCCCCCCCTACACATTGTGGAAATTTTGTTACACAATATGACATCTTTTCATGTTATAAACCCACTTAGACATTGTTATAATTATTACTTTACGATCTGTAATCATTTCCTTGGCCCAATAACAGCTTTGCTCTCACCCACCTCCTTTGTGCTATTATTGGCAAATATATTACATGTATGTGTAAGAAGTGCTCATAAGGGCCTTGTAGGCTACTGTAATAATTTTGTCTTTTATTTTGAGTGAAATGGGAAGACACAGAGTGTCACACAGAGTGAAATGGGAACAGAGAAGTGACTGGATCTGACTTATATTTTAAAAAGGTTTCTTCTGTTGAGAATTGCCTCTAAGAGAACAGGAGGCCAATTAAGAGAAGTTTCCCAAGGGCACCTGGGTGGCTCAGTCAGTTGAGCGTCCAACTTCAGCTCAGGTCATGATCTCATGGCTTGTGAGTTCGAGCCCACGTTGGGCTCTGTGCTAACAGCTCAGAGCCTGGAGCCTGCTTCAGATTCTGTGTCTCCTTCTCTCTCTGCCCCTCCCCCATTTGTGCTCTGTCTCTCTCTGTCTCTCAAAAATAAATAAATGTAAAAAAAATTTTAAAAAAAAAGAGAGAGAGAAGTTTCCCAGAATGCAGGAGAATAAAGATGGCTTGGACCAGGGTGGAATTTACAGAATTAGTAAGAAATAATCAGCTTCTATATATGATTTGAAGGTAGCCAATGAGATTTAGTGACAGATAATGAGATGGATAAAAAGAGAGGATTCAAGAATAACTCTGAGAATTTAGGCCTGAGCACTGGAAGAACAGACTTGGTATTAACTGAAGCTGGGAAAAGTGCTGGAGTACAAAGCATTTCCCTTTAGGAGAAAGTCCAGCAGATCCTATAAGATGTATGAAGTTTCAGATACCTTACAGACATCCCAGCGAAGTGCTGACTGGACAAAAGGAACACCCAAATTTGGGAAGAGGTTCAGGCAGGAAATGTAAGTTTGGAAATCATCAGTATGTACATGGTATCGAACTCCAAGAGACTAAATGTGGTCCTTGAGGACTGAGCATGAAGAGAAATGAGGCCTAAGGACTGAGTTCTGGGGGCACTCCAGTGTCAAAAGTGAGAAAAGATGAGGCATCTACGAAGAAGAATGAGAAGGAGAAGCCAGTGTATTCTGAATATCTGACCTTCTTAATATACTATGAGCGGCTAAAAAGAAATAAATTCTAGGGGTGCCTGGGTGGTTCAGTCAGTTAAGTATTCAACTTCAGCTCAAGTCATGATCTCGCAGTTTGCGATTTTGGGCCCCATGTCTGGCTTTGCTCTGACGGTGCGGAGCCTGGAGCTGCTTCAGGTTCTGTGTCTCCCTCTCTGCCCCTCCCCTGCTTGTGCCTGCTCTTTCTCTCTCTCTCTCTCAAAAACAAACATAAAGAATAAAAAAATAACTTATTATCATCATGTTTCTTATACAAGAGTTCTCAACCACACATATTTTTTTTAATTTTCTTTCTTTTTTTAATATAATTTATTGTCAACCGGCTAACAAACAGTGTATACAGTGTAGTCTTGGTTTTGGAAGTAGATTCCCATGATTCATTGCTTCCATACAACACCCAGTGCTCATCCCAACAAGTGCCCTCCTCAATGCCCATCACCTATCTTCCCCTCACCCCCAACTCCCCCATCAACCCTCAGTTTGTTCTCTGTATTTAAGAGTCTGTTATGGTTTGCCTCCCTCTCTGTTTGAAACTAATTTCTCCCCATCCCTTCCCCCATGGTCTTCTGTTAAGTTTCTCAGATTCCACATATGAGTGAAAACATAGGATATCTGTCTTTCTCTGCCTAACTTATTTCACTTAGCATAATAGCCTCCAGTTCCACCCACATTGCTGCAAATGGCCAGATTTTATTCTCTCTCATTGCCAAGTAGTATTCCATTGAATACTATATAAACCACATCTTCTTTACCCATTCATCGATTGATGGACATTTAGGCTTTTTCCATAATTTGGCTATTGTTGATAGCGCTGCTGTAAACATTGGGGTACATGTGTCCCTATAAATCAGTACTCCTGTATCCTTTGGATAAATTCCTATTGCTATTGCTAGGTCATATGGTAGTTCTATTTTTAATTTTTTGAGGAACCTCCACACTGTTTTCCAGAGTAGCTGCACCAGTGTGCATTCCAACAGTGCAAGAAGGTTCCAGTTTCTCTACCTCCTCGCCTACATCTGTTGTTTCCTGAGTTGTCACACTCTGACCAGTGTGAGGTGGTATTTCAACGTCAAACACACATACTTTGAAAATGCTTCGAAGGAGTCCGATGTGAACCTCTAGGTTGAAAATAGCTGTCACTGTACCTGTCCCAGTGCTGAGCACAAAGAAGTTGTTCGGTGTTCCTGCAACTGAAATTTACTACGCAATTAGAACACAAAAACATCCAAAGGTTTCAGGTATTAACTTTGAACTATGACAATAATTAGCCATCAGCCTTTATCTTACCAAGAGAAGCCAGACTGACCCCAAAGTTGCAATTAGGGTACCTGCTGTGCAAGACAATGCCACATCCACACTATTTACATTTCAGAAGCTTAAGTAAAAGAAATATTAAAAAGTGAAGAGAATGTACAGTATTTTTCAGATGTACCACTTTTCAGTAGCTTCTCGTCACAAAGTCAAATGTTTTATATTATAAAGTCTTGTATTTGTCACTGGTAATTCTGCTCTCATTAAGAGCAGTACCATAGAGTGCTGAAAACAAAATAGTCAGAATTTCATCCAAATCCTAGTTCGGACTGTCTGATGCTCTTTAAGCCATTTAAACCCTCTGGCCTCGTTTCTTTCACTTGTGTAATCAGAATACTGAAACCCACTCTGAAAAAATATTGCAAGGACTATAGATGCGTTGAAATTCTCTTGCATACCGTAAACTTACAAAAGTAGTAGCTGTTAATTATCACTATTTAGTAATTCTGGCAATAATAATTGTCATTATGATAAAAATAATACAAAGGATTGTGAATAGTAATAGTTATCGATGGATATGTAATAAACTACCCCAAACCTTAGTGACTTAAAAAAACAAGAAACATTTATTATTAAGCAGTTTCTGTAGGTCAGGAATTCACCAGCAGCTTAGTTGAATGGGTCTGGCCCACTAGTCCTCAGTAAGCTGCAAAGTCAAGATGCTTTGAGGAACCTCCACACTGTTTTCCAGAGTAGCTGCACCAGTGTGCATTCCAACAGTGCAAGAAGGTCAGGGCTAAAGGACCTACTTTTAAGAAGGCTCACTCACATGACTGACAAGCTGGTGCCAGCTATTGGCAGGAGACCTCAGTTCTCGCCATGTGGACCTCTCCATGTCTTCATGACACAGTAGGCGGCTTCCCCCAGAGCAATCTTTGATGGCAAGGCAGGACTTTTATGACCTGGCCTTGAAAGGTGGACTTTGTTACTTCTGCAGTACTCTTACACTGTTAGCTGGTTACAAGGGAAGCCCCCTTCAGTGAGGGAAGGGAAAGCATGTGGATACCAGGAGAGAATCACTGGGTGCCTTCTTGAGAATGTGGCTACCATAAAGAGTAAATAAACTATACTTTTAACATTACCTGCTCTATTTTTTTTTTGAATGTTGAGTAAACATAATAGATTTGTTTTCTTTCTCTGTACCACTTCTAAAATTAGGAATAATCTCCATTATTTCTTAATGCCCTTAAAGAAGTTTCACTATTTTCATTGTCATTGTCTATTAAAGGTTTCTTTCCCATAACTAGTTATTTGAGCAAGTATAAGGAAGCCTTCTGATATGAATACATAATCAACTTTGCAGCATAACTAGAAAGCCAGCATTTCAATTTTCTTCTGAGGGCAAATTCAGCTTTGTTTCCACTGATAAATACAATAAAACAACACACTGTTTCAATCTTCAGCATGGCAAAAAAGATATACTAAGCAACTCTTACCAAGTATTAATTAAGGAATTCAGATTAAGATTATGTTAATTATTTTCCAGCATCAACAACACACGCAAAAAATCTTTTATTTTCCCAACTTCTCATTAACTGGTTGCCTAACATTAAACAAGCCATTGTTTCATTGCTTAATCTTTAAACTAACGCAATCGATTTTGTAGAAAAATTAAAGCCATACATACTTTTGGTAAGAACAGAAAAAAGTATATGGATTAGAAGAATTTGAGACTATTTCTTCGATTTCTTAAACTGTATGCTACCTATTTCTTATGTACTCTCTGAGGTCCAGAATGATGGTTAAGTAACCTTTTAATAGATCTGGCATAATTGTTTGGCATAAACGCAAAAAAAGTTTTACAGACTTCTTTCATAGCCTCAATATTAGCTCATCTGCCTCAACTTAAATTTTTTTTAATGTTTATTTATTTTTGAGAGGGAGAGAGACAGAGTGCCGATGGGGGAGGGGCAGAGAAAGAGGGAGACACAGAACCTGAAGCAGGCTCCAGGCTCTGAGCTGTTAGCACAAAGCCCAAAGCAGGGCTCAAACTCAAGAACCTCGAGACCATGACCTCAGCTGAAGTCAAACACTTAACTGACTGAGCCACCCAGGCGTCCCCCACCTTAAAATTTTAAATCAACAAACACGGCACTGCTTTGGTTAACAAGAGAAATTTCCTGAGATATTAAAAAAATGCACCATGTTGGTACAAATGGCTGTTTTGTGTTAACTTCTCCTTTCTGACCTTTCTACCAAGGAAAGAAAACAGTGCTAGATTCTGGAGCCCTTAAATCTGATATAAAAGGCAAGGTAAAGGGTCGGAGGTCAAAAGACAGAAGTGTGGGTATCATTTTAAGAAGCGATGAAAGCACCATAGATTTAAAGCTGAGCAGAAACAAGTCATATATCACCCTATGCCAAGAAAATCTTGTACAGGAGCAAAAATCATTTTTCCTGATAGACAACTTGAAACTTAAAAATACTTGCTTTGTTAGCAGGCTGTCAAGTGATATGCTCACATTCGGGGCTTTTTGAAGTCTGATCCACCATAATTTATACCTCTTCTTTTCAAACTGCAATTCAGGTCATGTTGTACTCTCCAAGATAATACTGAAGAACATTTAGGGTCAGTCTTCAACTCACTTTGCCTTTCACCTTGCAAAAGGGTGTGTTCTAACTAGCATCTCGGCGATGCCTCATTGAGACGATACCTTTCAGAAAATTCTACTCTCGGTTATTTTAAATGGTACCGCATGACATAGCTCATCAACCATGCGCAATCACCAAGTAGTGCATGGTTTAAGCCACACTTAACCTATGCAATGAAGTGTTGTTCCAAATCTTAATCCTGAGAATTTGGATCATACCCTGCCCCCAAAAGTTCTGAATGCAAATGAGTGTTTTATGCCTCAGTGATTACCCAGGAAGTTACACATAATGTAACTACATACACATATGTACACATAATGTATAATTACACATTATATATTGCATTCCTAAAAAGATCTATTCTTTCCATAGAGATACTATATAAACTTCTCAAGTGTTCAAAGGATGTAAGAGACTGCTGCTTGTTTGTTTACGTTTTCTTCTTTCTTTAAGAAACACTTTAAGAGGAGTGCCTAGGTGGCTCAGCTGGTTAAGCGTCCAACTCTGGATTTTGGCTCAGGTCATGATCTTACGGTTCGTGAGCTCAGCTGACCCCCACCCCTGCCCGCCCCACCTTGCACTTTGTGCTGATAGCATGGAGTCTGCTGGGATTCTCTCTATCCCTCTGTCTCTCTGCCCCTCCCTTGCTCATGCTCTCTTTCAAAATAAATAAACTTAAAAAAGAAAGAAAGAAACACCTGAGAGGCCAAGAATCAACAGAATGATGAGAATAATAGAGCTATTTGATATACAGGTGGCAGAAATATCTCATTGACCACTACTGATTGGTGCTTTCTTTCTATAGTGTATAGCTGGTCAAAACTAGCTGTATGACTGCAAACATGGAGGTGGGCCCAGCTCTAGCCAATAAAATGTGACTGTAAGTGATGTGTGTCCCCTCCAAGCCATGTGTGCTTTGTCCACAGCATCTTCTTCAGCAGCAAGCCTGGGATCCTCTATTGTAGATGGCTATAATCCTCTTCATAAAATGGAAGGAACCAGATTCCCTGAGTCAATACTCAAAGAAAAGTCGCCTGATCAGAGTCTCTACACTGAGCGTTGTAGGAGAGAGAATCAAATTTTGTGTTACAATGTTGCATTTTGGGAATTTTTGTTATAACAGCTCATCTACCCTGACCAAATGGAGGAAACAGAACAAATGTAGGTGTGTGTTTTCTTGAGATCCAGGATAATCTGACAAAAAGGAAGGGAAGCATGAGGAGGAAAAAAAAAAGGCACAGCAACAGAGTCAGAAACACTCAAGGAGAAAAACGAGTTCATCTCCTGGGTCAGCTGCTCTCAAGTGTCTGCTCTTAGAAAAATTTCTTCATTTGTCTGAAGCAATGGAGACTAAGATGGAATGCTTGGATATTCACAAAAATCATCATTTTTCAAAAAATGTAAGCAGAAAACATTACACATAATCTTTGCCATACTGAAAAATGAGCAAACTAGCATTGATCATATAGCTAGATAGCATTTTTAGTACAGCATAATATTTTATCTGGGACACAACTTGATGACAAGGATTGGGCTGGAGAAACTCAGAGAAATATTCAAGGGGAAAGGATGGCCTAGGAAAAAATGGACAAAACTAGAGATTCAAATTAAGGAAAAGAGAAAAATAACTATTGGTTTCAAAAGGAGTTCCAGTTTATGGATTTATGGCTAATTTTTTTAAGAGCTAGAAATTAAAGGTAGGATACAAAATGCTTTGGAGACCTAAGAAATATATTCATTCACTCATCTAATTATTCATCAAATATTTACCAAACAACTACTACGTGCTGAGGCCAGTGATAGGCACCCGGGACAAAAATGTGAACAAGCTCTTTGGAACCAGTGTGTTTTTTGTTATTGTTGTTGCTTTGTTTTGTTTTGAGGTATAGTTGACGTACAATATTATGTCAGTTTCAGGTGTACAACATAGTGATTCAACACTTGCATACACTGAGAAATGACTACAGTAAGTCCAGATACCATCTCTCACCAAAATTAACATTATTGACTCTATTCCATATACCGTACCCTGTACCCCGTGTCTTATTTATTTCATAACTGTAAGTTTGTACTCCCTGACCCCTTCACCCATTTCAACCACCCTGCTCACCCCCCTCCTCTGTAGCAACCTCCCATCTGTTCTCTGTATCTTTTAAGTCTGGGTTTTCTTCTGTTTTGTTTTTCACACACAAGTGAAATCGTGTGATATTTATCTTTGACTTATTTTACAACCTAATACTTCAAGGTCCATCCGTGTTGCTGCAAATGGCAGCATTTCATTCTTTTTTTATGGCTGTGTAGTATTCAGTGAGAGAGAGAGACAGAGACAGAGACAGAGACAGTGAGAGAGTTTGTAACACATCTTTATCCATCCATCCGCCGATGTACACTTAGGTTGTTTCCACATCTTGCCTACTAGAAATAATGCTGTAATGAACATAGGGATGATGTATCTTTTACAATTAGTGTTTTCATTTTCTTCAGATACGTACATACCCAATAGTGTAATTCCTGGACCATACGGTAGTTCTATTTTTCTTTTTCTTGAGCAGTCTCCATGCTGTTCTCAATAGATGCTGGACCAGTATACATTCCCACCAATAGTGCACGAGGGTTCCCGTTTCCCACATCCTGGCCAGTACTCCTTTCTTGTCTTTTTTTTTTTTTTTTCTTTTTTTCTTTTTTTGTCACTGAGCTGTGTGAGTCCTTCATCTACTTTGGATATTAACCCTTTTGGAAATACGATTTGCAAATATCTTCTCCCATTTAGTAGGGTGCCTTTTTATTTTGATGAGGGTCTCCTTTGTTGTAAAGATGCATAGTGTAGTCCCATTTGTTTATTTTTGCTTTTGTTTTCCTGGCTTTTGGAGTCAGATCCAAAACATACACACACACACACACACACACACACACACACACACACACACACACATTGCGAAGACTAGTTTCAAGGAGCTTACCACCTGTTTTCCTGTAGGGGTTTTGTGGTTTCAGGTCTTATATTAAAAACTTCAATCCACTTGAGTTAAAATTTTTGTATATGGTATATGATAGTGTCAACCTTCATTCTTGCATGTAAGGTACCCAGTATTCTTGACACCATTTATTGAAGAGACGGTCGTTGCCTCATTGTATATTCTTGCCTTCTTCGTGGAAACTGATGGACTATATATACGTGGATTTATTTCTGTGCACTCTATTCTATTCCATTGATCTATATGTCTGTTTTTGTGCCAAAACCATGTTTTAATTACTAATCTCTGTAGTATATAGATTGAATTCAGGGAGCATGATACCTCTGACATTGTTATTCTTTCTCTAGATTGTGGTGGTTATTAGTGATCTTTTGTGTTTCCGTATACATTTTAGAATTATTTGTTCTAGGTCTGTGAAAAATGGCACTGGAACCTTGAAAAAGACTGCAATGAATCTGTGCATGGCTTTGGGTAGTATGGACATTTTAACAATATTAACTTTTCCAATCCATGGGCACAAAATTTCTTCCCATTTATTTGTATCTTCTTCAGTTTCTTTCATCAATGTCTTACAGTTTTCAGACTATAGGTCTTTCACCTCCTTTGTTAAATTTATTCCTATGTATTTCACTTTTTTTGATGCAATTACAAATAGGATTGTTTTCCTGGTTATCTCTTTCTGATAGTTCATTATTAGTGTATAGAAATACAACATATTTTTGTATATTAATTTTGCATCCTGCAACTTTACTGGATTTATTTTCTAGTTCTAATAGTTTTTTGGTGAAGTTCTTGGGGTTTTTTATGTATAGTATCATGTCATCTGCAAATAGTGACAGTTTTAATTACCTCTTCCCTTCCAATTTAGATGCCTTTTATTTCTTTTCCTGCGTAATTGCTGTGATTAGAACTCCCAATACTATGCTGAATAAAAGTGGGGAGAATGGGCATCCTTGTCTTGTTACTGATCTTAGAGGAAAGGCTTCTAAGTTTTCACCCTTGAGTATAACAACTATGAGTTTGTCATATATGGCCTTTGTTACGTTGAGGTAATTCTCTCTATACCTTCTTTGCTAAGAGTTTTTAATATAAACAGATATTGAATGTTGTCAAAACTTTTCTCACACTGAGATACCATATGATGATTTTTTTGTTCATTTTGTTAATGTAGCATATCACATTGACCGATTTGCAGATGTCGAACCATTCTTGCATCCCTGGAATAAATCCCACTTGATCATGGTGTATACCTTTTTAATGTATTTCTGAATTTGGTTTGCTAATATTTTGTTGAGGGTTTCTGCATCTATGTTCATCGGGGATATTACCTGTAATTTTCTTCACTTTTTTTGTTTTGTGGTTAACCTTGCCTGGTCTGGTATTAAGGTCTCATAAAAGGGTCTCATAAAATGAGTTGGGAAGTGTTCCCTTCTCCTCATTTTTTTGGAAGAGTCTGAGAAGGACAGGTATTAAATCTTCTTTAAATGTTTGGTAGAATTCACCAGTGAAGCTGTATGGTCCTGGACTTTTGCTGCAAGGTTTTTGATTAGTGGTTCAATCCCTTTACTCTTGACCAGTATATTAAGATTTTCTATTTTTTCACAATGCCATCTTGAAAGATTGTAAGCTTCTAGGAATTTATCCATTTCTTCTAGATTGTCCTGTTTGTTGGCATATAATTGTTCACAGTAGTCTCTTAAAATCCTGTGTGTTTCTGTGGTATCTTTTGTAACTTGTCTTTTATTTATGGTTTTATTAGAACCTTCTTTGTTCTTGATGAGGCTACCTAAAAGGTTTTTTTCCCCATCTTTTCAGAGAGCCAGCTCCTGTTTTTATTGATCTTTTCTCTTGTCTTTTTAGTCTCTATTTATTTCCAGTTTGAGCTTTAATGATTTCCTTCCTTCTATTAACTCTGAGCTTCATTTGTTCTTCTTTTTCTAGTTCCTTTACATGTAAAGTTAAATTGTTTATTTGAGATTTCTCTTGCTTCTTGAGGTAGACCTATATTGCTATGAACTTCCCTCTTAGAACCACTTTTGCTACATCCCATAGATTTTGGTATGTCATATTTCAGATTTTATTTTATTCTAATTATTTTTAAAATTTCTCCTTTGATTTCTTCTGTGACCCAGTAGTTGTTTAGTAACATGTTTATCTCCACATATTTGTAGTTTTTGCAGGTTTCTTCTTGTTACTGATCTCTAGCTTCAGACCATTGTGGTCAGAAAAGATGCTTGATAGTATTTCAATCTTCTTTATTGTTTTGTGTCCTAACATGGAATCTATCCTGGAGTATGTTCCATGTGCACCTGACAAGAATGTATCTTTTGCTGTTTTGGGATGAATGTCCTGTATATATGTATTTAATTCATCTGGTCTAACATGTCACTTAAGGCCACTGTTTCCTTATCAATTTTGTCTGGATGATCTACCCATTGATATAAATGGGGTACTAAAGTCCCATATTATTATTGTACTACTGTCCATTTCTCCCCTTAGATCTGTTAATATTTGTTTTAGATATTTTGGTGTTCTACATTGGGTGCAAATATATTTATAAATATTATGTCTTCTTGTTGGATTGACCCCTTTGTTATTACATAGTGCCCCTTTTTGTCTTTTATTACAGTCTTTGTTGTAAAGTCTATTTTGTCTGATATGAATACAGCTATACCAAATTTCTTTCCAATTTCCATTTGCATGAAATATCTTTTTCCATCCCTTCACTTTAAGTTTGTGTGTGTCCTTCCTTCTGAAATGAGTCTCTTGTAGTACACTATATCCTTTTTTTTTAACGTTTATTTATTTTTGAGAAAGAGAGAGAGAGAGAGAGAGAGAGAGAGAGAGAATGCACACAAGTGGGGGAGGGGTAGAGAGAGGGAGACACAGAATCCAAAGCAGGCTCCAGGCTCTGAGCTGTCAGTGCAGAGCCCAATGCGGGGCTCAAACTCATGAACTGTGGGATCGTAACCTGAGTTGAAGTTGAATGCTTACCTGACTAAGCTACCCAGGCGCTCTTTTTTTATTTTAATCCCTTCATCCACCTTATGTCTCGACTGCTGAGTTTAATCCATTTACATTTAAAGTAATTATTGGTAAGGTGTCATCTTGTTCATTGTCTTCTGGCTGTTTTTGTGGTTCCTCTCAGTTCCTTTCTTCTCCTCTCTCTTCCCCTATGGTTTGATGACTTTCTTTAGTGTTAGATTTAAATTCCTTTCTCATTTTCTTTTGTGTATTTACTACAATTTTTGCTTTGTAATTACCATTAGATTCATGTATATCACCTTAGGTATATAACATCTTATGTATAGATTTTAAGTTGATAGCAATTTAAATTTAAACACATTCTAAAACTACATTTTTTTCCAACACTGCCACATTTTATATTTTTGAGATCACATTTTACTTTTTTTTATTTTATGTAGACTTTAATTATTGGAGTTTTAGTTGATTTTAACTATGTTTTTTAACTTTTATAATAGTTTTTTAAGTGATTAATACACTATCTTTACTATATATTTGCTTCTCCCAGTGAGATTTTTACTTTCAGATTTTCTTGTTATTAATTAGTTCCATTTCTTTTCAGCTTAAAAAGTCCCTTTTAACATTTCCTGCAAGGCCACCTTAGTAGCAGTAGGCCTTTAGCTTCTGGGTTCTGGAAAACTCTACCTCTCCTTCAATTCTGAATGATAACATTGTTGGGTAGAGTATTCTTGGTTGTTGTTTTTTCTTTCCTTTTAGCACTTTGAATATATCCTGCCACTCCCTTCTGACCTGGCAAATTTTCTGTTGATAAATCTGTTGATGGAGTTACAGGTTTTCCCTTGTCAATAACAATTTGCTTTTCTCTTGCTTCTTTTAATATATTCTCTTTCTGACATTTTATTATAATGTGTCTTGGTATGGATCTCTTTGGACACATCTTATTTTGGATTTTCTGGATTCTTAGACCTGGATGTATTTTTCCTTTACCAGGTTGGTCAGGAAATTTTTCAGCCATTATTTCTCCAAATAAGTATTTTGCTCCTTTCTCTCCCTCTTCTCTTTCTGGGACCCCCATGTATGTAATGGATGTAAATGCTGTTCCACTGGATGCTGTCCCTTAGGTCTCTTAAGTTATCTTCATTTTTTAAGTCTTTCTGTTTGCTGCTCTAAGTGAATTCCACTGCTTTGTCTTCCAGCTTGCCGATCTGTTCTTCCGTTTTATCCGGTCTGTTGCTGAACTGCTCTTGTGTATTTTTCAGTTCAGTTATCGTATTCTTCAGCTCTGTGACTTCTGTCTGGTACTTTCTTACATTTTCATTCTCTTTGTTGACGCTCTCATGGTGTTCATCCCAAGTTCAGCGAGCAACTTGATGGCCATTGCTTTGAATTCTTCATCAGGTAGATTATTTATCTGCATATCATGAAGGTCTTTTTCTGAGGTTCTGCCTTCTTCATTCAGTAGGAACATATTTCTCTGTTTCCTCAAGTTGTTTGACTCTGTGTTTGATTCTGTGTAATGTGAAGCAGTTACCCCTCACAGTCTTGAAGAAGTGGCCTTGGGTAGGCGATGAACCTTCTTGTTCAACCTTGTCCTAGCTCTTGCACCTTTGTGATTGTCTAAACCACACAATTTATTCTTGATTTGTCTCTGTTTTTAAGAGTGTGCCAAGAACTGTGAGCGTTCCAAGGGCAGGAACCCCATTTAGCACCAAGTTTCAGGCTGACTGGAAGCCAGACCCTCAGGCAGCAGCTTCTAAAGTATGTGAATATATACACTCCTGTGGGGTCACAATCATGCAGGAGATCCAGAGGTGTCCTCTGGGCAAGAGTGCAAAAATCGGGGCTCAGGATGAGTATATAACCTTCTCACTGGGGGGGTCTCATCAAGCTGCAGGGAGGCCAGGGTGCTGCTCAAAGATAGTGCCTTCCTGGAAGCACTTCCTCAGCCTCCAGATATGTGGGGAATCTAAAGCCTGTCCCTCAGGCTGAAGCTCCAGGCCGAGGAAGGAGGCCTTTTTCAGAGGAAGATGGCTATTTTTCAGTCTGCTGTCTGTGTGGTGCCCCAGGCGTGGTGGCCTGTCAGTAAGTACCCTCTGAATTGTTACCTTTCTGGGAAGCTTAAGGACTCCAGCCCCCTTGGCCACCATGGCCAGGCAGTCAAAGGGTGTTCCCTGTGTGGACTGCATATGCCCACTGGCTTTAACTGGGCAGCCAGTGTTGGGGTTGGGACATGCTTGCTGACTTCAAAAAGGCAGCAGGAAAATGTTTTGACAATGTGCGCCCACCAGTGAGTTTCGGGAATAGTGGGATGCGCCTTGTCTGTGAGTGCGTGCCAGCTCTTGGCTGGATGCAGGAGAATACCATGACCACTCCCACTCACCTGCCCCAGCCAGGGAGCAGGTGAGTGCTACAACCACCCACACCCTTTGGCTTCAGCAAGGCAACGGGATGGTGCCACATCCCCAGAGCTCATAGTCTTAGACAATAAAGAATTGTGGTACACAGTTCTCATCCTGCTGTCCTCCAAGTGGCAACTGTTTAATTTTCTTTTATTTAAAACTGGACTAAAGACCAAAGGAGAAAAAGAGCAATTTCCCTCCCACTATGACTCTGTCTTCCTAGATTCTATTTTAGCAAACTGAAAGAGACAAACTGGCTGAAGAATGAGAAGATTCTAAGTCTTTAACGGACCATGACAAAAGACAGAGCTAAATAATTATTTCTAAGAAAATGAAATTACTTTTTATCACTATATACTGAATGGCCTTCCCAATTGTCCCCTGTAAATCCGTAATAACACCGAGTCGCAGAACACACAATTCCTGACAATAGACGATGCAGCTGAAAAAAAATTAGTCTCCTGTGTGCAAAATAACACTTTCATAACAATGGGCAATTCATGCTTGCTCTCTCTAGACCTTTGCCAAACAGAACACCAGCGCAGGCTAATTATGTGAGCTAGTCGAAAATTGTGTGCATAATGGAAATGCATCCCCCTAAAGAATGGCAGAGAAGAGGTCTTAGCACCAAATCCAAAACAATAGAAAAGTGAGAGAGCAAACATAAGGGCATGCACACAGACATTCTCATTAGCACACTGCAGCTAACCGTCCTTGTTGACACACGTAATAAAGTTGTTCAATTCTGGCCTTAAAAAAAAAAAAAAAAACAAACACACACCTTCCACGATTAAAGAATTTTCTCCCATGCTGACTCAAGTGCTTTGCTCCAACGCACAACTATGGATGGTCCTTATGTTGAGGACTCTTGTCACTTTGGGGAGCAAGAACAGTTCATGTCAGACAGAACGCTGAAGAAAGTCAATGGCAACTTTCACTTGCTGAGTCAGACAAGGAGTCCAACTGGCTCGTGACAGGGTAGAGCACGGACCAGCTTTTCAACATGTGCCGCAAGTCCAACGCATGCAGCATGCGGCAGGTCTGGGATTCGAGATCCGTGGGACAAGTTTCAGAAAAAGGCCTGTAAACCCCCACACCCAACTAACAAAACAACAGCTACAACATGCCCAAAAGAGACGCGCTGCACCATCGGTGATGCGTGTGCTACTTTAAGTCCATCCCCAAATTCAATAAATCGATCATGCGAGGAGGGAAGCGTTTCTAAGAGTTTCTCCTGGCCCATCTTCGGTGAGCAAGAGTCCTGGCAGAAATGATGGCCCACTCAACTGTGTCATTTAAGAAGAGCTTAAAGAGGGACTTTTTCAAAAGGCTTGGACTGGATGCAGGGAAACACAAGTACGATGCCAGGGGACTGTTAACAGTTTCTTCCTGAAGAGTCCAATGAAAAGAATGAAGGCAGAGGGAATGGGACAAAGAGGCACGTAACAAAAGTCACGACCTTCATTCAAGATGCAGCACTTTCCTTTGGTCAAGGAGGTAGTTAACCTAAAGCAACACCACCAAGCAAGATCTTTTTCCTTCCTCCCTCTTTCCGTTCTCCTTCTAGTGCTCCCCTCTGGGTCAAATCCAAAGAAAACTAGATGACAAAAGGAGCAAGGAATATATTGATGAAGTTCTCATTGGTCAACATTCCAGGGCAAAGAAAGACACAGACTAAACTTAGGGAGAGGAGTAGATCAGGTGTGGCAGATGTAAGGTACAAGGCACAGTGGATTTTTCCAGGAAGCTTAAGGCCCGTCCGTTGGAATTTAAGGAAAAGAAAACCAAAATTTTATTAGGGCTATCCTTTTGTAATTAACTGAGCTAGCATACAGGATTGGATGGTCACACCCGATTAACTCAAAACAGAGATCTTACCCAGGATCAGGCCTCGCTGACAATTTCAAGGATCCAGGCAGTCACGAGGCTCAGACAAAGAGAGACGCTCGGGACGTCAAGGGTGATCACCCTGGTACCGTCTTCCTGCACTGGATGTGTTCCTCTGGCCCAGAATAGTAGCTGAGGTCTCCAAGTAAAATGTGTGGGGTTCCTTACACAGCAGGAACACTTACACTGTGAAACATTTCCCTTTTCTGCCCAAAGAGTTGAGACAGTCTATGTGCCACTCTCCAGGGAGACCTACCTCACAGATCCTGGGTTCCCTTTAGTATCATTAATACTACATCCAACTCAGCTTTGCTCCTCTGAGGAAGATTACAGGTGTAACCACAGGCCCCCCTACCCCACCTGCCCAGCCTTCACCCAGCACTGTCAGATTCTGCTCCTTCCAGGTATAGTCAAGGCAATACCACCCCCATCAGTCTCAGGCCACCAAGGGCCCTTCCATACGCGAAGCTTGGAGCTTTTAGATCCACCTTCCCAGTATGAAGAAGATGGTCTAAAATACAGAATTAGAAGCAGGGGGGAAGTTTAAGGTGACCCACAGTTAGGACGAGGGGTAAATCTGTTACCCTTCTGGATATAAGCAATTCAGTACAAATACATGTGCCTTTTGCTAGGATAGGGTCCAATGATGGCCTAGAAAAGTCTAGCCAGTAAAACTACATGGTGTTTTAGTGAACGTGGATCCAGGGACAGATACATTGAATCCCCGCTACCCTGGTCTGCACTGTCCACTCTCCTCGCCAGAGAGAGCTTCTCAGAGCCCAAGGTCAAGCCACAGCATGAACACAGTCTTATTTTCCAAATGGTTTCAAAGGTGCTGTAAAATATGTTGAATGCAAAACACCGATTTTACAATTAAATTGTGAAAAGTAGAACTTACCTTTTTACTTTGCTAGATAAAGTCGCAAAGCCGTGTTGCAGACTTTTGCATGTTTCCGTCAGCCGGAGCGACTTCTCATTCAGATATGTGCTGTTTCATGAAAGAGATTTTAAAAAGATTGATTTAAAATGAGAGGTATAGGATGTTGTTAACGAAATGCAGATTTAATTGATAAAGCACGCCCAAATGAAGCCTGAATTTTATTCCATAATGGATTTCCCCATGGAAAAGGAAATGGGTATTTTCACCTCTGATGGGTTTCAATTAAGAAAAAAAAAAAAAAAATCTCGCACTATAAAGTCAAACGGAAATGAACTCTCTGTGGAAGACTTCATATTTTCAGGTTTTCATATTTTGTGGTTCGTATTTACAACGAACACATTATTGACTGACTAGTTTTAAGACTGCATAGGACATAAACATTTTTCAAAGACATTGTCTCTGGCAGGAAGCACGCAGACACTGGAGATCAGTAGGTCTCTCCAAAAAGAAAGCAAGGGAAATCTGGCGCTTGATTTTTATAATGCCGTGATATAAAGGTCTGTTGCTATTGTTTCACGAACTTGGAAAATGGGAGTTGGACAGAAACCAAATTAAAAATCAAGGGAAGGAAATGGATTATGGAGTTGGGCGGCCTCATGAGCCTTGAAAACACACCTGTGCTATTTAATCACACCAGACCTCAGCTTCCACGTCTCTAGTCTGACCCCCCCCCCCATTCTGTTATCGTCGTGATATATACATGATATAGAAAATAACGTAAAGCCCTTGGTACCATGACTGAAACAGTAAATCCTCAAAAAAAAAAATATCCAGTATCACTTTCGTGAGACTTCCAAAATACATGTACAGTTCTGACTTAGCATTAAATGCATTTATTTATTCATCCTGAACATTTTTGCTGAGAACCTGGTATGGGCTAGGGGCAGGCACAGGATGCTTAGGCAGCTGTAACAGACAAGGGTCCTTTCCCTGACACAGCAGGCCTTCGGGTCAGGGAGAAAGATACTGAACAAACAAAGAGCCACACAAATGAATACAGAATTAGGAACTGTCACTGGGATCATTAAAACAGCAGTGGATGCGACGGTGGAGTGAAACAAGGAGACCCCCCCCCCCCATCCTGAGGGGGCCTCTGAGACAGTGGTGCTTAGGACAGAGATGGAAAGGATAATCTCCGTGAGCTGGGTGAACCTTGGGAAGTGGGGGGAAGGTTCCAGGTAGAGGAAAAAGCAGGTACAAAGGCCCCAGAATGGGGGCCAGCCCAGAGTGTTATAGATCTATCCTAATAACAAGGGGAAGCAGGAGACTAATGTGACACTGATGTATGTTTTAAGAGGTTTGCCTCGCTGAGAAACGGAACGAGAGGTGATAGGGCTGCCGAAAAGGGGGGCAGGTTAGGAGAGAGAGGAGGGCGGTTTGTGTCACTAGTCAGGATACGGTGGACTGTGATGTGATCACAACACACCCAGCTTTACACGGCAAGGTCTGCCCCTCGATCGCTCGCATGCCCACCGAGCTACCCTGGGCAGCTGTGCTCCTTGTGATGCACGGACCCAGACAGCTCCGGTCCTGTGGCACCTTCATTTCCACAACCCGCTTCAGTACCCGCAGTGGCAGGAGAAGAAAGCGCTGGAAAGTCCCACCCAGCACCTGAATGCATTAGCCCAGCCAGCGCCAGCCGCGGGCCCAACCTGATTGCAAAGCGGGAGTCACGAGCTGACAGACTTGAGATCTATTCTGGAGGTGAGATGGACAGGACTTCGGAATAAATTGGATATGGGAAGCGAGGGGAGCAGGAGCAGGAGGTGTGGAGGTAAAGATAGACACAAGACAGCCTCATAATCAATTCGCTGGTATGGTGCAGAATGCTTTCTAAAAACACTGTCCACAGAGCACTTAGAGGCTCACAGAATCCCTTTTCATCCTGATCCGATTTTTCTCCCCCTCCCCCGCCGCCTTCCTCCTTCTCCCTCCTCTGCCTCCATGCCTGACCTTCTGTGCTTTCCAATTGTATCATCGTACCTTCCAAGGATTTGTTTATTTCGAATTTGCTGTGTATTTTATTCAGGCAGCATCGCTAATGAAGCGAATTACCCAGCCAACAGTGCTTTGAATTATGATGGCTTTGCAATATTGAATTGTGGAACTGTGACCAGGGGGCACCAACAAGGGTTGAGCATCCTCCAACTTGTCTTAAATTGGAGAGGATCTTTGTTAATAAAAAGTCAGAACAGTTTTGCCCAACTGAAATCACAGACAGACCGATGGAAAGCAAATGAGAGGATCTGCTATAAAGTGAAGACAGACAGGAAGTCATAGCAAAAAAAACAGAGTCTGTAGTATCGGTAGGGCCAGGTTGGACCATTTCCTTTTTAAAAATCTTTGCTCAATAGAGTAGTTACAGGGATGCTACAGAGGGAATGTCTGTGTCCCCCCAGAATTCGCATATAGAAATTCTGACCCCTTGGCAGGTGACGAAGGTCACGGAGGGGGGAGGGAGCCTCATGAATGCAATCAGTGCCCTTATAAAATCAGCCTGACATGCCCGGTCCGGTCCCCTTCTGCCACGTGAGGTTACAGTGACAGGAAGACCGTCTCTGAGGAAATGAGCCCTCCCCAAATCTGAAGGTGCCACCATCGTGGACTTCCAGTCTCCAGAACAGAGACATGCATTTGGGTTGCTTATAAGCCACTCAATCTATAGTATTTCATTACAGCAGCCTCAACAGACTAAGACAAGGGCTTACACGGGTGTGTATAAAAATACACAGCAGTTGGGGCGCCTGGGCGGCTCAGTCGGTTAGGCGTCCAACTTCGGCTCAGGTCATGATCTCACAGTTCGTAAGTTCGAGCCCCACGTCGGGCTCTGTGCTGACAACTCGGAGCCTGGAGCCTGCTTCCGATTCTGTGTCTCCCTCTCTCTCTGCCCCTCTCCTGTTGGCCCTCTGTTGCTCTCTCTCAAAAATAAATAAACATTAAAGAAAAATTTTTCAAAACCCACCCAGAAGTCACTAAATACATGGTCCTTTTGTATTCTCCTAAAGGCATCATTGTATTCCTTCCCCAAACCAGTCATGGTTATGAACACAGGGGTCAGAAACTTCTCCCACCTCTAGAAGCTGCTTCACCATGAGAGGAACAGAAAGGGAAGTCCCCGGAGTTAGTTCTCTTTGCTTTCTGTTTTTTTCCTGTCCTCTTCTCATTCATTCAGAGACTTCATAAGTTTTCTTCCTTTTCATCTAATGTCCTTAAAACCTGCCTAGGAAGGCACTAAGATACTCACAGGCAGAACCTGTGAACTTCAGACATTTGTCTCCCTGAGGCATCTGATCGATACAGCCCCTTTTGCTGCCCTCTAGAGAAGTCTCCTCCTCGCACGTGGTGTTTTCAACTATGTTTGTTATTCAAGACAGAAATACAAATTAACAATAGAACTGCCATGTTTTGAAATGCTCGAATACCTGAGACCCTAAGAGACACCAGGAATCCTGGGAGATGTGGAGAGCATTAGGCCTTCCAGGGAGAAGGTGAGATCATCTGGTTGGGCTAGCCCGTCAGACCTCTCTGCTGTGAGAATAAGTAAGAGTTAGATGTGGCTTGGATCTGAGAGCTTTAGGAAAACCACAAAAGAGTCCCTTGCTCTTCGGAGAGTAAAAGAAGAAACTTTCGCCGTTCTGATTTGAGAGCAGACACGACCCGGAGACAGACCCTATTTGAGAAGCTGGTCCCCACCGCCAATGAAGATAGACGTCTGAGTCCTCTCTAACTTCTGGATTTGGGGATATCTCTCAGACAAGTCAAAAGAGAAAAAAATGATCAAGGTACAAGTAGGGATTCTAAAGACCTGGAGTCAGAGCCAACCTGGAGGAGCAAGAGATTGCCACGAGACAAGTGTGGGCTGATATGTAACCCAGAAGGGATTCTCGGCAATCGGGTTGGAACGGCCCAGCTGAAAGCAGCAGGTGTCAGGGAGAACTTGAAAAGGGAAGCTACGGAGGTGAAGCATATCACAGCCTGCTGTGCGGAAGTTCCTACGCAGGCAGAAGTCAGGACGAGGGCCCCCCTCCCACAAACTAACTCAAGTTCATAGTCTGAGCAGTTGAGTCTAGGGAGAAAAAGCACAGGAATGAGGAGGCCTGCCAGATGAGCTCTAATAACCAAAACCCATGGGGCCAGACTTTTTCGGGCTCAAAATAAGAATTCTATTTCTGTTGACTCAGACTTTTTTTTTTTTAATTTCAATTTTATTTCAATTTTTTGGTGAAGGCTCTTCTAACATACTTCTTACCAGAATTAGGTAAAGACAGGATCGGGTGACCTATGACCTACTGAGCTACACAGCTTGCTCCCAAGACAAGTCACAGAAGAGACACTGGCATGGGGAGCCTGGGTGGCTCAGTCAGTTAAGCGTCCCACTTTGGCTCAGGTCACAATCTTGGGTTCATGAGTTTGAGCCCCGTGTTGGGTTCTGTGCTGACAGCTCAGAGCCTGGAGCCTGCTTCGGATTCTGTGTCTCCCTCTCTCTCTGACCATCCCCCGCTCAGACACTCGTGCGCTCTCTCTCTCTCTCTCTCTCTCTGTCAAAAATAAACATTAAAACAAAAATTTAAAAAAAAAGAAGAAGAAGAAGAAGAGACACTGGCCATCCTCCTGGAGAGGCACTAGACCTTGGACCAAGTCAGCGCTTGCAGCCTCCCAGATCAGAGAGCAGAGATCTCTGGCCAGTGCCTCTTTAATCACTCCATTATGAGATCACAGTCTCTGCTCATGAGTCACTGTGTGAGACTGCCTACCTACTCGTTTGTGACATTCGTGGCATCCTTTCAGTGCTCTCAGTCGCCTGCTCCCTTAGCATTCTGTCACTTCACCTTGCAAAGCTGCAGTAATGGAGCACGACAGCCCCTGGCATACTACCTGGCTGCACCTGACCCCTCAGGACTGCTGGGGAAAAAAATCATACAGGTAGGTGGTTGGTGCCTTGATAAAGGCATGGTGTCCGATCCGTTCAGCCTTTTTTCCACCTTGATGATAATGTTACATGTCGCCAGCTACCTTCTCTTCCCATTTCCCTCAATGGCTACCTACCCATTTACCGTTCTCTGCCCTCTGAACTTCTCAATCACGCGTCCCACCTCAGAGAAAAATGTCGCTGCCACGTGTGAACTGATCTTTAGGGATCAGACATCCTTACTTTCCTTCTTAGAGGAAAAAGTCTCTCTGCTCCACAAAAGGATAATCCACCTGCCATCCCCTCCCTCCCCGTCTCCCCTGAGATCTGGACCCGCCCCCTTCATTTTGCTCTCCATTGAACCTTCACCCTTTCCCTCCCACTGCCCCCTCCTCCTCCTCAGGCTCAATTCTCTGCCATCTCAAGGTCAAAACCAAACAAAACTCATTCTGCTCTTCTCCTTTGCCTAATGCCTTGCCTCGCCTTCCAACTGTACCCCGTTGCATTCACTTTTCTTTCCCCACAAATCCGCCAAACTGTTCTGGGGAGGCATCACCAAAGCCAGGGGTTATTTCAGTCCTCTTTTACCTCCCGCCATCTCAGCTGCAGACCCCCCACACTGCACCTGGTTCCCATCACAGTCCTCTCTCCCTGTTCTTCAGGGTTCTTCTTCCTGTTCTGCCTGTTACTTTTACATAACTGGCTGGTCTTCAGTGACAGCATTCCCCAGGACTCCCTCCAATCGCCTTTTCTCCTCAGCCAGCCTGCTTTCTCCAAACACCTCAACCAACCTCTCTCCCCCTTTGCTCCATCCTAACTGCCCCCTGGGGGTGGTGTTACGCATGCACATTGGATCCTGTCATTTCCCTGGGCTAAGTCCATCTGGGACCCCCCCCCACCCCGCCTCCAGCCACCTCAGGACAGGCTCCACACTTCTTGACTGGACCTACAGAGCCATCCAGGACGCAGCCCCAAAGACTCTGGGCTCCTCTTTCGCCGACAGTTTGCTAACTGCTAAACGGTACAAATTCTCCATTCCTTGCAAGTCTTACATTATGGATTCTGATGGCTTGTATTATTTAATTATAGAATTTGTTTATTTGGTTCTGGCAACCAAGACTTCAGGCACATCTTCAATCACTTCAGTATATGTCAGAGGGAAAAAAAACTCTTTAATAAGAACTGGGGGGAAAAAACGCACACAGAAACAAGCGTGTGGCTGATCTGTTTTTTAGAAATTCTGTCTCTTTAAGTCAGCCTTGAGTCGAAAGCGATCACTTTACAAAACCACCTGGCAAAATTTCACAAAATAGCAGGAAGCTTAAGGACCACACAGTTCCTGCAAGAGGATAAAAATTAAGCCTCTGAGGATGCAAAAAAAATACCTCTTTAAAAAAAAAAACAAGTGATTCAACCCCTACAAAATAATGTGCCCAGTACTCAGTGGGCAACCACTAGGACCTCGAAAACAGAGTTTACATCACCTTCTGAGCATCACTTGCAGTGAATGCCATCATGCCATTGTCCCCTGGACAAGTAAAATATCCCAAAGAATAATGTCCATAGGTGACTAAGGACTTTCAAGACCATGCAAATCCTTTGTCCGGTGGCCATAAAGGGGGCAAAACTGGAAGGTGTTATCTAGATGTAAAGAGTAAAGCCTAATCAGTTTTACTCTCTCAGGAGAAAGAATGTTTTAACAGATGGAGAATGCAGCCTAAAACTGGAAAGAGCCCAATGAATGGGAATTTTCCCATTTACTTCTCAGGCTCCTTCCCCGTTCCCGGGAAGAGGAGCTAGAAAGCCAGGAGTGTCTCCTGACCACCAGCGGAAACCCCCTATAGAGACGTGTAAGAGGTGACAGTGACCACCTATGCTCTGACTTCAACGTTATCAAGCAAAGGTTCTAATTATTAATGTGCCCCCCCACCCTATAGTTTCCCTGAGAGACAAAGGCCAAGTACCCAGCCTACTGCATAGCTTGATTATTCTAGCAGCCTGGTTAACACAAGTCTGCCTTTACACACAGGAACTGGCCATACCAAGTCTTGGCGCCTTACAGAGATGAGGGGCAGACCCTGGGCTGCCTCTTTGTTCAGTCGTTAGCCATGTATCAATGGAGCCCATAGCCTGGGCCACTGGCAATGGTGGCTATCGGAGATAGGACAGTAGACAAGACAGTGTCCTTGCTGCCTTAAAGCAACGAGTCTGGTGAGGAGGACAGACAGGTAAACATGCACTTATCAGGCTGACTTTGCAGAATGAGCGCTGGCTGTTTTCTGTAATATTAATTTCAAGGAACCGTGAATCTGTGTTTTGGCGGATGTCACGTAATTCAAAATAACAGTAAATGCTCTCAAAATGACCACGCAGAACTTCATTCTTTTCCACATGAACACTGCAGCCAACTGAAAATGGAGGTTTCTGCAAAACAATCTCTTGCTAACTTGGTTTCACCTTAATGTTTGCCTGTCTTTGGTCACCCTTGACAGAGATTAATTGGGTAGCTCTCTCCCACTAAATCAGTAGCCATAATGTATTCTGGCCCCCTACCACTGTTGAAAGATAGCTTTCAAAAATGCAAAGTCATACATCTCATACAGATGTGAAATGAACACGCGTTAAAGATTTTGTTCCATTCATAAGGAGAGAATCAGTTCAAAGGAGAATCCACAGCACAGACACATTTATAGACCAGGAATATCGAGATGAATGTCCAAAGGGGGGCAAAACCAGTGGAGAGGGGGTGGGGAAATCAAGTGGACCTCTACCAGGTAGGACATCGTTTGCATATTGCTGAGTTAACTATAACTTACAGAGTTGTGAAACTGCTCCCAAAGGATCAGGACCAGATAACTCGGAGGTGCGTTGTCTGAACAGTGCAAACTTAACCAATGAAGCACAAAATTTTCCCTCGACCATTTACAATATCGCTGCCCATCGCTATGATGTTGAAGGAAAGATCCATAGTAATGAACCTCACAGACTCCCACTTCTGGTAAATTTCAGCCCTTCCGCCCCACAGCTTGCCCTGAGGGGAACAGGCTGGCCAGGCGCAGGTGTGAGTCCTTTCTGGCAGACGGGAAGCACTAACGATGAGTTACCAAAAGGACAAGTCTGATCCGGAGATTAATTAAAATTTCAAATCCAGATGGGCAACAGTAGGGTCAAAATAGAGATGAAATAAAATAGAAGCACGTTGGGAACAAAAGGAAGACAAGTGACAAGCATTGGAGCATTCGTGTCTCACTGCACTGTCCTTAAGTGTGAGATCCTTGGGGACTGGAGATAAGCTCACACGTGTGGAGTCGGGTGGGATTCGTCCACACTGTGGCATTTCTAAGTATTTTTTTAACCCACCATCAACAATATCTTCTTGCACGATACAGCCAAAATCATTCTGACTTTTTTTAAAGTCTATTTATTTATTTTGAAAGAGACAGACGGGGGGTGGGGGGGGGTGGGGGGGGCGGTGGTAGACAGAGAGGGAGAGAGAGAATCCCAAGCAGGCTCCACACTGTCAGCTCAGAGTCTGACACGGGGCTCGAACCCAGAAATCTGTGACATCATGACCTGAGCCAAAACCGAGAGTCAGATACTTAACCAACTGAGTCACCCAGGCACCCCTGGTTTGACTTTTTCTTAACATGCTTCGAATTTGAAAATCTTGGACAAACTGAGTATATTTTCAATACTAATATCTATACTCCTTGAAGCAAAAATTCCACTATGCCTTCCTCGTGAAGCATAAAGACAATGGCAACATCTATTGCATGGACATTAGGCACCAGGTGTCGTTTCAAACACTTCATACATATGTCACCTCATTTATTCCTCAAATAAATATACAAAGTAGGCACTCTGTCCATTTTACAGATGAGGAAAACAGCACGGTAAGATTAAAGGATATATCTACAATCACTGTGCTAGTTAGAACTGGAGTTTTGAAGCCACGTGCTATCGCTCTGTGTTCTTAACCACCATCTGATGCCACTTCCACTAATAGGGGGGAAATCTACCTTCAGTGGAGGGCTATTCACGGTCTATAGCAAGCACCACTTGCCCACCCCCCCCCGAATCTGAACCTATGGGAGCTGAAAAGACCCTCTCCTTGATCAAACTGTCGTCAGGTTCCTTGAGCTTTTTCAACTAGACCCCATCCTGGGGCATGTCCTTCAGAGTCCAATTTTAGCAAAAATCCTGCTAAATCAGTTTGGCCCAAATCCCTTACCCTCCACATGTGATCACGCTGAATATCTAACCCAATTCCTGATCCCCCACTGTTCCCCAGGTGATATCTGACCACCCTGGCCTGCCTTCAGGGAGAATCCTGCCAGGCCAGTTCAGCCAGAATGCCCCCTTACCCGGATGCCTCCTTTCAGTAAGTGTTCATCCACTAACCCCTGCCCCCATGTGCTCCTTAGCTATAAACTCCCCCATATCCTTGTTGTCCCCAGAGTTGAGCCCAATCTCTCTCCGCTAAACACCCCATTGCGGTGGCCCCCATACCTGTCCCGAAAGAACTCTATAGTCTGCTTTACCGCTTTAACAAGTGTCATGAATAATTTTTTCTTTAACAGAGCTATTTTGCAATTCTATAAATTGCAGCTAGCTGACAGCAATGCAAAATAATTCTTGTCAACAGGCATACAAATGAATTATGTCCAGTGGAGAGACAACGCTCCCCCACAGAGGGAAAATTAGGTTTGCCTCCATTTGGTCATTCGTCTCAATATTCCTGATCTATAAATCTGTCTGTTCCTTTGAACTGGTTGTAACACCTTACCGGTTTCTTTACGGATGAGTTAAACACAATCTCTCAAAGGTGTTCATTTTCCTATCTACATGAGAGGCATGATTTTACCTTTTTAACAAAACTATGTTCCAACACTCCGGACAAGAGTGTTGAAGACATTTCCGAACTGAATAAACAGATCACCCTGATCAAGAAGATACACTCTGGTGGCAAACAGACCACAGTTCAGAGCCGTGGCACGCTAGGCGCTTAGCTCCAAGAAAGTTCTTTAACTCCTCTGTGCTTTAGGCTTCGTGCGCAAAATGGGGATAATACCGTCTGCAGATGTGAGGCAGTTTGTAAGAGACAATGCGTGAACACGCTCAGCACAGTAAATGGAACAGAGAGCTCGCTTCAACGGGACTCAGCAGGAGCCCTCGAGGGGACTGTCATTTTTGAGGGTGCCTCTTAAAGCAACACTCCTGAAGCTGCAATGCGCCTCTGAATCACCTGGGAATTTTACTAAAATCCAGATTCTCAGTCGGGAGGTCTGGGATTGGGCCTGATATTCTGCATTTGTTTCTTTTTTTTTTAAGTTTATGTATTTATTTTGAGTGAGAGAATGGGGTGGAAGGGGCAGAGAGGGGGAGGGAGGGAGGGAGAGAGAGAGAGAGAGAGAAAGAGAGAATCCCAAGCAGGTTCTGTGGTGTCAGCAAGGAGCCCGATTTGGGGCTTGATCCCATGATCCATGACATGATGACCTGAGCTAGAATCAAGAGCTGGATGCTCGGGGCGCTTGGGTGGCTCAGTCAGTTAAGCACCGACTTCGGCTCAGGTCATGATCTCATGGTTCATGGTTTCGAGCCCCGCATCTGGCTCTGTGCTGACAGCTCAGAGCCTGGAGCCTGCTTCGGATTCTGTGTCTCCCTCTCTCTCTGCTCTGTCCCCACTCGTGCTCTGTCTCTGTCTCTCAAAAATAAATAAACATTAAAAAAAATGTTTTTTTAATGAGCTGAATGCTTAACGCTGAGACACCCAGATGCCCCCGAATATTCTGCATTTCTACCAAGCTCCCAGGTGATGCCAATCCTACTTGACTAAACATTGCACTTTGAGTGACAAAGTCTTACTCTTTTTTTTTTTTTTTTTAATTTTTTTTTTTTTCCAACGTTTTTTATTTATTTTTGGGACAGAGAGAGACAGAGCATGAACGGGGGAGGGGCAGAGAGAGAGGGAGACACAGAATCGGAAACAGGCTCCAGGCTCCGAGCCATCGGCCCAGAGCCCGACGCGGGGCTCGAACTCACGGACCGCGAGATCGTGACCTGGCTGAAGTCGGACGCTTAACCGACTGCGCCACCCAGGCGCCCCGTCTTACTCTTTTTTTAAAAGACTCTTTTTTTATGATTTTTGTAATGTTTATTTATTTTTGAGAGAGACAGAGCACAAGCAGAGGAGGGGCAGAGAGAGGGGGACACAGAATCTGAAGCAGGCTCCAGGCTCTGAGCCATCAGCACAGAGCCCCACACAGGGACTGAACCCAAGAACCATGAGATCATGACCTGAGCCGAAGTCGGATGTTTAACCGACTGAACCACCCAGGTGCCCCAACAAAGTCTTAAGCTTGATCGATGATCACATTCTTCTACCCTGATTGTTCTCTCCTAATAGCCTAGAATAAGACTTTCAAGAAATGCAGGACTGCCTCACAGCCAGTAGCGTTAGTGGGAAAAATGATGAAATAATTTGAAAAATTGCAAGAGTAAAGTGAGCTAAGTTACCATGCCACTAACAAGAGTTTGTTGCGGTTTTTAAATTTTCAGATGAAAAGCTCAAGGAGGGAAATAATTTAAGAGGAGATTTATGGTACTGAGAACATTTAACATGATTGCTTTTCTGAGTCAAGACACAGCGCTCAGCCTCCCGGGAGCTCTGCTACAGAGAACACACAACCAGCCTCCATTGTGACTAATACCTCCATTCGGCCCCACCACCCCATCAAACGCAACCCTCCGATGGGGACTGTTCCAGAAAACTGGACGGTAAGTGAAGGACATGGCCTTTTCTGAGAGAATGCCAATGGACGTGAGTTGCAAATGTATCTAAAATGGCATTTAAAATCCATGTTTAAGGGGCGCCTGGGTGGCTCAGTCAGTTAAGCGTCCGACTTCAACTCAGGTCACGATCTCATGGTCCTTGAGTTCGAGCCCCGCGTCGGGCTCTGGGCTGATGGCTCAGAGCCTGGAGCCTTCTTCGGATTCTATGTCTCCCTCTCTCTCTGCCCCTCCTCCGTTCATGCTCTCTCTCTGTCTCAAAAATAAATAAACATTAAAAAAAAATTTTTTTTTACATAAAATCCATGTTTAAGTGTCCATATGAGCTATGCAATCTCAATCAAAGCTCTTCATCCCAACCAAAAAATAAACAAATTTCTCTGTCAACTAAGTATTTCGTCAATAAACCTTGGAGAAGTAAATAGTAAGATAAAAATTTAACTGGGAAAATAACTTTTACCTATATTCCATGCTGAGCCTATAGTGGTGTCTGAGGTAGCCATATGGCCACCGGAAAACACTTAAGAATTTAAAAATATGTGGGGTGCCTGGGTGGCTCAGTCGGTTAAGCCTCTGACTTTGGCTCAGATTGTGATCTTATGGTCTGTGAGTTCGAGCCCCGCGTGGGGCTCTGTGCTGACAGTGCAGACCCTGGAGCCTGCTTCAGATTCTGTGTCTCCCTCTCCTTCTGCCCCTCCCCTGCTCGTGCTCTCTGTCTCTCAAAAATTAAATAATAAACATTAAAAAAAAATTTAAAAATACGTAAATATTTGAACCACAACTACAGTTTTAAAATAATCTTAGTCATGAAAGAGTAAAATCTGCCTTATAACACATAGGTCCATAGCTCATTTTTATAAAATCATACTTCATATTCATTTTCAGGAAAGCATTAGGGTCAAACACTAGGAACCTCCTGAAGACGCTTTTACAGACTCTTCTTTAAAAAACAAAATGAACAGGGGTGCCTGGGTGGCTCACTCAGTTAAGCGTCCGATTCCGGCTCAGGTCATGATCTCACGGTTCGTGGGTTTGAGTCCCGCGTCGGGCTCTGTGCTAACAGCTCAGAGCCTGGAGCCTGCTTCAAATTCTGTGTCTCCCTCTCTCTCTGCCCCTGCCCTGTTCATGCTCTGTCTCTATGTCAAAAATAAATAAACATTAAAAAAAATAATAATAATAAAAAGCAAAATGAACAAAGGTGGTGCAACGGTTTCTGATCATCGGAGCAAGGAGAAATTGACTCAATACAAACTATGGCAAAGACCGGGTACCAACGTGGAGGAGATATTGAAGCTCCAGGGAAATAATATGCTATGAAAACATAAGTATCCCCAAAGCTAGGCACTGAACACATCTGAGCAGTGAGCAAAATCCTAATTTACTGGTTTAACATTAAAAAATAACATATGGTGGGACACCTGGGTGGCTCAGTTGGTTACGCGTCTCTCGGTTTTGCTCAGGTCATGATGTCGCGGCTTCCTGGGTTCAAGCCCCACATCGGGCTCTGCGCTGGTAGCACAGAGCCTGCTTGGGATTCTCTCTCTCTCTCTCTCTCTCTCTTTCTCTCTCTCTCTGCTCCGCCCCTACTTGGACTGTCTCTCTCTCTCAAAATAAATAAATAAATAAACTAAAAAAAAAAAAAAAAGTAGTGGATAGTGATGTATCTTATAAAGGCTATTTGGGGTTTACTTGTGGAATTAAGGTCAGTGTCACCATAATGAAAATCAGCGGAAAAAAGTCTTTCAGAAATCATGTCCAAACATTTGGGAGCACCTTAGATATGAAATAAAATGGCAATAAGGATGTGTTATAATAAAATAAAAGTAGCCAGTAGAATATTTCATCTTACTGTGGCAATTTTATGTGAAATGAGGCAAAAGGCCCTGTCACAGAAAAATGATTTTCAAAATCCTGAAATTACTTCATTCAGTTCAACAGGAAGTACACAGAATCTCCCTATCGATCAAGATGTTTTGTGTGACTCATGTTTTATGAGACAATGATGAAAAACTATAAACTAGAGTTTGTTCAAAAAGCAACTTCTAGAATTTGCCCTCGATTCACTGTTAATACATCTCTATATCAGCCTTTGACACGATTGTGTCTTCCTCATCTCTCAGAGGCCCCCTCTAATAAATCTGAACAAATGGGTGAATGAGCAAATGGCAACTAAAACTGAGATACCAGAAGACTATAACTCATGGAGGGGAAAAAAAAAAAAAAAAAAAAAAAAAAGGAGTCTGGAGCCATTCAGACTGAAAAGAGAAAATTCTAGAAAAAAAAATTAACAGCAAGCACTAGAACCAAAAGGATTTTCTGATTAACCCCCCAGCTAATTATAAGATTTAATTACCCAGAAGAACCTAGTATCTCTTCATTTTATTTGAGATTTTACTGTGTTTAAAATGATGCTGTCCAAGCGTTCTTATTAATATTGAATGAAAGTGGAAGAGAATTGGCTAACTGAATTTCCTGAGCTTAGGTAAACCGTAATTAGGAAGCGTTAGGAGAGTATCCCAAGAGACCTATCCATCTCAAAATGGAGCGATAGAATTACAGATGAAATCCGACAAGGAAACAGCACTACGTAATCATGCCTGAAAAGACGAAACACAATTACTGGAATGTGGTGCCGGGTTCTACGCAGTGCACTCAATCGCGTCACGTCTCATTCCGTGCACCTCCAGAGCAATAACCCTACTCAACAAACCTCAACTCCCAATTACGTTAAAATCTACCAATCTCCTTTCTGCCATTCGCAATTTCCTATCTGATAAAATGTGCTGCTGTTATTTCACTTAAAATCTGGAATAATCTGAACCTGCTTCAATCAGAGCTCCTGCGTCTGGGTATGGATTTGCAGGGAGGGGGGCTGGATGTTTACTTTTCGCTTTGCTGTCTTGCGTCTGAGCCTGGAAGACCTCATGGGCGCTGCCTGCCAGACTCTGAAAGGACCATTTCAGGCCATTTCTGAGAGGACCTCTTTCCCTGGGCTCAGGTTCTCCTTTAAAGTGCCTTCCCTCTGGAGGCTATTTCCTCTTGCTTGTTAACTAGTTCCTACTCCCATTTCCTACTCATCCAAAAAACTAGTCTCTGTGAATGGGATCATACATGGCAACGAGTTCTAATGAGTTTTTAATGTATTGCACTTCACAGTGAACGAATTTGCATTAAAAAAAAAATGCTTTTAAAGATGTCTTCTTCTGTCCCTAAGTCCAACCCCATTTGCAAGGAGAGCCCCCACTCTGGTCTAGGCTGAGTACTGCCGTCGCTTTGAGCCTCTGGCAGTGCTCTGGCCCCTCTGGCCTCCCTAGTCCCCACAACCCAAGTCCCTCAACCCAAGTCTCAACTTCCGACCCCACTCCCGAGGGACAGATTTGCCTTTCCCGGTTTTCACCTTAGGGATCCCTCTCGGCCATGGCCAGCAATCACTGTGACTACCCTCACATCACTGACATCTGGCTCCTGTTGCCCTGGACAATAGCTGCCCTCACCCAACCCCCAGCTCTAGCCTCCCGGAGCCTCACACCATCCCACCCATCCACCAGTGGCCAAGCCAGCCCCAGCCCCTCTTGACGGGCTCAGAGAAATTAGTAATCCAATCAAGGGTGCTAAAGTGGGAACTGAGACTCTGGAGCAGCCCCAAATGTTGGACAGAGGGGAGCTCAGGCCCATGGGAGCCCCCATTCGCCCGTTAAGTGTCAAGCAACAGGCCTGACGAGGCCACGCACAGGGATGACCCTGAGTGGGGACCGATGTGCTATGAAGCCCTAATGTGAGCCTAGGGGCTCCATCCGCTGCTACATCAAAACGGCTGCATCGGTTTGAAACCGTGTGTTCCCCAAACACAGGCCTTTTAGGTACTTTGCCCACAAGAACTTTACAGGAATGGGTCTGTAATCCACGTAAGTTGCGTATTAACGCCACAGAATCAAGGAGAAGTTCAGATAAAGGCACACGCAGTACTAGCATTTTCGTTATCTAACACACCTCTTTTTTCAATTCTATCAAAAATGGAATCTGTTCTATTTATTCTATCCACTGAATGCATTTTTTTTAATTCAAGAGATACAATATTCAGAATAATTACTTTTATTACAGCCATGGGTTTTTCCTTAGGCAATGAACGATTCCATCTAATTCAGCTGCTTATTATCTTTTTTTCTCAACTCCTGTATTTCTTTCCCAGTAATAACATATATTTTCTCAAGTTTTAAAATCTCTTTATTAGACACAATTGAATGTAATTTGGGATTTACAAGTCTTATCACATTCTGCTTCTGCCTGAGCGATTCTGAACACAGGAAGTACAGACTGCATGTATTTCTTCAGAGTCCCTCTAACTTTTTGCTTGAGATTTGTGAAAAAAAATTATGGTTCTTTGACATCTTTTCATCTAGTCACTGCTGCAGCATCTGGAAAACACCAGGAGCCTTACTTGCCCAATGCCCCACTCTGACACTTCTCACTTACAGGGTTGTTTGAAATGGGCCATTTTGCCAAGGGGGTTGGCCACACAGCTAAAACTAAGGAGAACCAATAATTTTGGACGCAACGATTCATCCATTCATGAAACCTATTTTACGTGCTATCATTTACATATTATGATTTTGCTCATGGGTGTGAGAGCTAGAATGGAGGGCCTTCAGGAAATCGAGATACATTATATCCATTGTATTACTTTAGTTTACCAGCCTGACACCTCCACTTACCGTGTAGCAAGTATTTTCACCCGATATTCAGAATAATCCTGTGAAGTGAGTATTTCTATCACCACTCTCATATACCAAACAGAATTTACTGCTGCTAATTTTAATACGTTCTACTCACTTACGCCAGTATTCTCCCTGCAATCGTTCTTTAATCGTATGGAGACTTCCCTGCAATACACACACCTGCCTTCATTTCTCTCCCTGCCCAACTCATGTCCCCGAAAGCATTCTGAATTCCCTTGCCTCTCTCTCTCCGTTGCCCTCGCCTGGAAAATTCAGAGCCCTGAATATACCCAACTCTCTGCCATCTGGGCCTGCCCCCAACCAGCCAAATCCTGCTGGAGAAAAAAAGCACACAATTCCAGTGAATGAGTGCACTTCAAATTTGGCTCTACAAACTTCAAATTGATTTCTGGCAGTCCTATTTCCCTAATAAATTTCAATCTCTTTTAAAATCATTAGTTCATTTCTTCTCTGCTCCAACCTCCCTAGCCCCCACCTCTCCTTTCACCTCAGCTGATGGCCTCACCTCATACTTCAGTGAGGAAAAAGAAGCCCACAGAGGGCCCTGCTTTCAAACACCTTCTACTAGATCTAAAACCTCTCGGCTTCTGTGCCTCTCTGTCTGCTTGGCCCGCCATCACAAAATACCTCAGACTGGGTGGCTACACCGACAGGCATTTATTTTCTCACAGTTCTAGAAGCTAAACGTCCAAGATCAAAGCATCAGGCTCGGTTTCTGGCGAGACCTCTCTTCCTGGCCTACAGATGGTCACCTTCTCACTGTGTCCTCACAGGGCCTTTTCTCTGTGTGCACACACATGCAGAGAGAGTTCTCTGGTATCTCTTCCTCTTTTTCTAAGGACACCAGTCCTATTGGATTAGAGCACTGCCCTTACTTCCTCATTCAACCTTAACTGCCGCTCTAAATATTTGCACGTTGGGCATGAGGGCTTTAGCATGTCAATTCTGGTGAAGATACAAATCAGTCCCTACCAGAGACCATCTTCTTTGCTTACCATGAATTACATCAGAAGAATGTCTCTGCCCCTATCAAGAGCCAACAGCCCCCCTCTCTTGCTCTGGATCCCCAGCCCTTACCACCTTTGTAAGAATATCATTGATGGGGCGCCTGGGTGGTCATTTAAGTGTCCAACTTAATCTTGATTTTGGCTCGGGTCACGATCTCACAGTTTGTGAGTCTGAGCCCCGCGTCCAGCTCTGTGCTGACAGTGCGGAGCCTGCTTGGGATTCTCTCTCTCTCTCTGCCCCTCTCGTGCTCTAAGTAAATAAATAAACAAAAACAAAAAAGGAAACGAACATCACTGACCCACTCACCTCCCCTTTCCTGTGCACAACCAGCGTCTGCCCCTCTCTCCCTTGGGTCGTTCTTGCAAGCGTTCTGACATGCTCCTCCCGGACTCACAATCCCTCTCCATCTCCTAGCTGCCTTCTCGCCCCCCTTCAAACAGTTCCCCCAAGCACTGTCTACATCACTGCTTGCCTCTCCTCAATCATTTTTTCACTCATCAAAACCACTCAAATCTGGCTAAAACTGCTTGCCTCAAAAGCTCCACAACATCCCAACATGCTCCGAAAGTTAATGGAAACAACTTCTTATTTCACTCAATTGTTCAGTTGACCACTCTCTTCCCCCAAAATTCTCTTCTTGCTGGAGCCATGCTATCACACTCTCCTGGGTCTTTCTGCTCTGCTTCTCCTCCTCTTTCGAACCTCTAAATCTTGGAGCGCCCGAGAACTCGCTCCTGTATCATTTGGCATCATCATCTCTTGCCCAGCTACTTCTAACCCGATGTGACTTCAACCCTGTTTCCCGGCTTTCCCTGCCTCTCTGACGGTGACACACAAATTTATATGTGCAGCTCTGACCTCCCGGCTGAGCTCCAGACTCATTTATACGGTCCAAATGTGTGACAGCTCCTCTTGGATGTCTAATGTTCTTGTGCAATGAGGCATATCCAAAACATAACCCTTGACTTTCTTCTCCCTTTCCAGACTTCCCCATCTCAGTAGATGGCAATGAACTGCTCACACAAAAACTTTTATCACCCTCGACTTCTCCCCTTCCCTTATCTCCTACTTCCAGTCTTTGGCAATTCGGCCTCAAATGCATCTCCCTCTCTGTATCTCTAGCCCAAGGCACCTCATCTCTCCCCTGAACCGCACACAGCCTCCTAACTAGTCTTTCCGCTTCCATTCCTGCCCCACCGCCATCCATTCTCTATGCAGCTACCAGAAGAACCTGTTAGAAACTTACATCAGATATTTCATCTTTCCCTTACGCAAAACCCCTCCGAGATTTCACTGATCGTTGGAACAAAACTCAAAATCATCACCAAGGCTCGCGTCCTACATTATCTAACTGACCAGACCTCTCTTCCTGCTCTGCCCCGTCTCCCTCACCTCCCCAGCCCCATTCTTTCTGCTTCTCAAACACGTCAAGGTCAGGGTCTATGTACCCACTGCTCCCTCTGCCTTGAACACTCTGGCCCGTCATGCAGGTCTTAACTCAAACGTCAGCCCCTCAAAGTGATTTTTCTGACGCCCTGTCTAAAGCAGACCCTCACCCGTCCCCAGCACTGACTTTCTATTTCCTTCATACTGCTTATCACAGTGAACTCCAAGAGGGGAGAGTTTCGGTCTGCCATGCTACGTTCCCTGCTCTGTCGTCAGCACCAAGCCCACAGCTGGCACACAATGAAAACTCACTGAAAGAATGAAATTGGTCGCACGCACTCTCTCTCTCTCCTCCAGGACGCCGAAGGAAACCCATAATTGCCTTCCCCAATCCTCCATTTGTCCCCACCCCATCTATCTCCTAAGGAGAGCTATATCAGCCAGACCGGTCCTGGGCTCTTTGTACATCAGAGTCAGAGAGCTGACAGAGAATTAATAGAGGAAGATAGAACCTGAAAGGCTTAGGAAGGGAAAAACTTGGGAGAAATCGGCTGTCAGTCAAAAATAATAAAGAATAGAGGTCTGAGTGAAGAGATGGGGGGAGGAAGCAATGGGAAGGAGGGGGAAATGCCTGTGGTCTAGACGTAAGCAAGAGAGTTCTTTCTCCACTTGTCAAATCTGACTCTCTGGAAGGAGTGAGAGACAAAAAAACTGAGAAGAGTCAATAGGATACGAACAGCAGAGCTGAGGATTCTGAATTGAATCCCTTTTTATGTATTTTAAGAGGAAGGAAAATAAGAATGCATTTTTTTTTTTTTTTTTTTTTTTTTTTGCATGTTGAATCGTGCTTCCTCAAATACCAGCTTGGAGCTGAACTACACAGGCCCATGATTTCCTAAGGGAAGAAAATAAAGTTCTGAAATCGTGTGACATGACCACAGTCATTCAGTTAACAGTGGCAAAATGAGGAAGCCAGGTCTCTTGCCTTCAGGGCCCAGGTTTCTATGCCTAGGCCACCTCCGTCCTTCCAAAATAAGAAATGAGGTTCAGTGCATGGGCCTTGTTCCTAATCAACAATGTGGCCTCCTTCTGTTACTTCCTTTCTAAATGCTCACCATAATTTAAGTCAAGCTCTCCAACTCATGCTTTCCAAAATATATCTTTATCCCCCCTCCAAATATCGAAACAGCATCGGTTCCATTTTTCGTTTTCTGTCACCTCTCCTCTGTGATTCCTAAACCATTACCAGGAGTGGGCATCCAATTCCATGTGTAAAGAACACTAAGTTCCTGGCAGATAATCTGTCTACATCTGGAGAAGGGAATTATTGAAAGTGACAAGATGATCTCTGACCAGCTCTTCAGAGCTGGGTTGGGTTTCCATTCTTCTTTCCTGTGAGAGGTTTCCTACTGGAAGATCATTGTCCTTGAAAGAAGCTGGAAATGAGAGTGGAATGGAGTTCTGATTTCCCCACCTTCAGGGAACAGGATCCAATCGGCCTCAAACACAGAACATATCCTTTTCTCATTCTTGCTGAACATATGGCTATGGAAACACACCAGAGGTCATCAGGGGTCACCGTACTCCAGCCTTCTCGCGACCTACCCGCAGCGCACCTTTGCGGAATGCCCTTACTTCATCCTTCCATCCACCTTTTCCGGCATCTGAGGTCATGCAGTCATCCACAGTCTAAGTGCACCTCCCAAAATTTTCATTTGCATTTCAGTCATCAGAATGAGTGGCCTTCCCACATGGCAACCCTTAAACTACACACCTGTTTTCTTTTTTTTTTAATTTTTTTTTAATGTTTTTATTTATTTTTGAGACACAGAGAGACAGAGCATGAATGGGGGAGGGGCAGAGAGAGAGGGAGACACAGAATCGGAAGCAGGCTCCAGGCTCCGAGCCATCAGCCCAGAGCCATCAGCCCAGAGCCCGACGCGGGGCTCGAACTCACAGACCGCAAGATCGTGACCTGAGCTGAAGTCAGACGCTTAACCGACTGAGCCACCCAGGCGCCCCTGCACACCTGTTTTCTAAAACAGAGGAATGAGACTTGAGATGCTAACTATGATATAGACAGTTTTAATTGTTACCTCAATGACTGAGAAGACTGAAATGCTTTGGAAAACAGAGCACATTTTTCTACGATGGTGAAGTCATGTGAATATTGGTGCCACTTGTGATCATCCCGCAGAACTCTCTCTGAGGGTCATCCCGAGAACACGCACGGACGAATATCTCTCGGAGCCAATTTAAGTGCTTCCATATTCAAGTGCTGTGAAATGAGTGCTCACATGTGTAGAGGACGCTATGGAATGCGACACAACCCTTCCGTCGGGACCATGGCGTCCACCCTTCCCGCTGCTGGGACTGCTGTCTGCTGAGGGCCCACCTGGATCCTTCCCCAGGAACAACACTCGGGAAGGATCTGCCTCCTCCAAGGTCACGTGCCCTGGAAGGCAGATGCCTCCTACAACCAGTCAGTGTCCTTCCATTTACCTCAATTCAGAGAAGCCAGTTTCCCAATCTGCAGCCAAGGCCTCCATGGCAAGTGCATCAGGGTCCAAATCCTCCCATGTCTCAATTCTGCTTCCCTCATTCCTTCAGCAGTGTGGTTCCTGACAGCACTTCCCTGCACACAAATCTCCATCCCAGAATCTACTTTTCAGGGCATCCGATGTCTAACAATCCCTAATACAGTAGAAATTACATAGTATGTACTTTAATTCATCTGTGCTTGTCACTAGTATGCTAAAATATCAGGTATATAAACTGTCCAATTAACTAGCCCTGTATGAGCAAGATCCAAGAAGTAAAAAGATGAATACAAAGTTAGAACACATTATAAACTGAATTTTATTTCCTTTCTGGGACATTTTCCACAGGTATAACCCTCAAAGTATTAAAAAAAAAAATACCTTGGAAGAAAGCTTACATTTGAAATGGTCAACTATTCTAAAACTTTTGTGAATTATCATTTTTTAATTTTTTTAACACTTATTCATTTTTGAGAGACAGAGAGAGAGAGCATGAGAGGGGCGGGGGCAGGAGGCAGACAGAGAGGGAGTCACAGAATCTGAAGCAGGCTCCAGGCTCTGAGCTGTCAGCACAGAGCCCGATGCGGGGCTCGAACTCAAACCACGAGATCATGGTCAGAGCCTAAGTTGGACACTTAACAGACTGAGCCACCCAGGGGCCCCGAATTACCATTTTTAACCTTCAGTTTATGCTCTGGGCTATCATTTTGCCTAAAGCAACTCCCCACAATAGTAATTAAGAGGTCTTTTTTTCTTTTTAACGGCCTCAATTTAGCCAGTCCGAAGCAATTATGGAAGATCAGAAAAACAAAATTTAGATACCACTTTTTGTCTTCCTACAATACTGATCTCCTCTTTACCAAACGGTAGCCAACAGCTGCTTTCACCATTAACAGCAGATAATGTACTACTCCATGGCAAACACAGCCGTCAATAATTCTGTTCCTCCCTTAACCGCCATCCCCGGGCTCAAGTGAAAATACATTGATGTCGTTACGGCTCTCGACACATTGATTAATCAGGTCATACACATTCTAAACACTTAGTGAAATGGACTGTAAAAAAACTATTTTACTGACTCTCAGGGGCAACGATTTATCTTCTCTTACTCTAACAGCAGTGCTGTATCTGTGTCTTTGCAGTCAGTGGTACTTAAAAATCATCTGAAAATGTGTGGGCTTTGTGGATTCAACATCATATAAAGTTCACTGAATTTGGCTAAAATTTTCAAAAAAAAAAAAAAAATTAAATGGACAACACAAAGCATGCTAAGACCCAGAGACAGGAACAAGAGAAAATACTAGAAACTGTTTAACAATATGGACCGGACAGGATGATGGACAGTGTTAATTTCACTCCGAATCCAGCCCACTGGAAAATGATGACGATCCCTTTCAACACAACAGGAAATAAATGCGCACGGAAGCAATTCTTAATAGAATACTGTTGCCATTCATCTGGCAGTACCAGAGCCAACAAGACACTCAGAGAGTGTTTGGTAACAACAACAAAAAATATGTGCCTGATATATTATGCAGCCAAATTAGCAAGCAATTAGATAGAAATATTGAAACTGCACCAGAAGCAACTGCCATCCTAAAATTCCCTCTGTATCCAAACAAGTAAGCGGAAGCTTGCGAAATTTACTGAATTTACAACCTCTCGTTCCTGTTTTCCAAATCCTAATAATCATCTCCCCAGGGAAAACGTTTTCAAATCTTCCAAAGTGGGTCCCCTTGCTCTATGTTTTCACAGCACCGTATTTCTTTTCCTTCATTTAACTTGATGTTGTTGGGTTCCGTGGTTAATGTTTCCCTACACCAACTGGACTGCCAGACCCCACGACTGGAACCCTGAATGCCTAGTGCTGTGTATGATACGTTACAGGTGCTCCAAGTATACATTTTAAATGAATAAATGACATTCTTGACACATCAGCGATTTTCTCCATTTTCCAGCCTCGTTCTGGTTGTCACTTGCATATCTCTAGACACTGACTCTCTCTTCTGCTCCAAGTCTGACGAGAATACAATAGCCGACAGCATCCCTAGAACAATGTGACACTTACAGGAAAAGGACACATTCCTCCTACCCCTTTTGTCCTGTGTACACGAAAACAGACTACTTGTTAAAGTGCATTTAGGTACCTGTGATAGGTCCCAGAATACACAAGCAATAATCTTAAGGGAAATTTTACATCTTTGTCCGAAATCGTCTTCGGAAAAATACTATGTATTCTACACCAAGCCCTTTATAGATAAGCAGGAATCATAGATATTAATGGAGTATTATAATCATAGGTATTAATTAACTAGCACCATGCTCCAGTTATTAAGAAATCATCCAACATCAAGAACAGAGATATAACATCTTCCCATTGGATTCTTTTTCTTTATGTTTATTTCTGAGAGAGAGTCAGAGTGTGAGCTGAAGGAGGGCCAGAGAGAGAGGGAGACGCAGAACTCGAAGCAGGTTCCAGGCTCCGAGCTGTCAGCACAGAGCCCGACGTGGGGCTCGAACTCACAAACCGTGAGATCATAACCTGAGCTGAAGCTGGACACTTAACTGACAGACACCCAGGCGTCCTTCGCATTGGATTCTTTTGTCCAGCTCTGGTGGTTCTCACACTTTCTAGCTTCTGGCTTTGGAGTGACATTCCCTCCATCACCCCCCACATCACACTGTATACTGATATCTTACCTTTAGTGACTTTGACAGCATTATTCCCAAGTTCTGCTTCTGCCTAACTGTCACTGTGACATACACCGTATTGCAGCCCTGACCGCAACCCCCCCAATGGTGCGTGTGTATGAAGCCTGTCATCTATTAATGGACTTACGATTTTAACCTTATTGTCAATTACAGAAGAGGAAAAATTGCATTTTCATGATACATTTTGAGAGCCACTTCGACACATCTTAATTCCCTCTCATTCCATTCAGTCATCATTATTTCAACATCTCCATTTTTTTTTTTTTTTACTTACAGCTTTGTACCCATCAAACATGGATTTTGTTTTTCTGTTTTTCTTTTTAGGAAGAAAGAATATATAACATCAGCTGTGTAGGGATCTAAAGAGCTCCCTCACCCTGCCACCAACTATTTGAGATTCAAAACTAGAGTAACAACCTAGGAATGAAAACAGAAGGACTTTCGGAAACCACGGAAGTTACTGAGTTTCCTGCACAGAAACACTTTGCCGGCAGGACCGGCTTGCGTGACTACATGCGGTTGATTGGTGTTCTTAGTTCTTAGTCCGGGTTCCCCTAGAAGCGGACCAGGAGACAAAAATTTGAATGTGAAAAGCATGCTTGAAAGAGGGCTTCAGGCAAGATGGGAAGGGAGTGAGATGCTGTGGCATCAGGCCCCACATTAAGGCCCTGTATTATGTGGGTCTTGATGATGAGGGGTCCCAAGGCAAGCCGAGGGCAAAGCACAACCTAACGACACCCCTGCCCCCAGGTGAGATATGTGTGACCTTCCTCGTCACTCCTGGACGCCCAAGAGCAGAGGACAGGAAAGCACATCAATGGTTAACTGATAAGAGATCACCGTCGTGCAGGACGGGAGTCTCCATGGGTTTACAAATATCTTAGGAAACTGCAAGAAAAAGGCAATCTTATCAACAGCCTAACTTCCAGAAACCCACAGACTCAGTTTCCTGGAGCTCTAACATCACCCTCCCCTCCACAGTGACGTGGGGAACACAGGCAAGAAGAAAATGTAAATAACGTTAAATTTCTTGATAGCCTGCAGCCCCGTTGACATACACTTGAGGCAGAAACAGAGTGTAACATTCCTCCAGGAACCCCCTACCGTCTGAATGTTAATACTTTGCTACAGGGAAAATTAACTAGCTCAATAAGGCAAGGCGTTGGGTATCTTACGAGTCCTCTTTAACATACGAAACCGCCCTTTTTCCTTACCCCCGCCAACTCTCAGTGTATTATCAGTCACTCCTCACAGCCCCAGCGCAGCTCTTTCTGCAACATGGGTCCTGTCCCTGGGTTTAATAAAATCACCTTTTTGTACCACAGACATCTGAAGAACTCTTCCTTGGCCATCAGCTCCAGACCCCCGCCACTGTTACAGAACCCGGTCTGAACCACCCTGTAGAAGAGCCAAGAGGTACTCGGAGATCTTGGAAGGCAGGAGGTTTGTTTCACACCGGCAGGCTCAGAGGAGATCACTCTCCAGAGATCTGAGCCCCTAGCATAAGCAGAGGGAACGATTTATAGTCTGTTACTTCCACATTTCGCATTAGTAGTAATTTGGCGCACGAGGCAAGCAGGGCAGGAAGAAGAACCTGGAAAGGGAGTCTTTGGCTGGGGACTGGAATTTCCCTATCAGTCCTGTTGGCCATCTTACAGCAGCCCTAACACCACCACTCCAAAGGGGCATCACTGACTTCTGGGGAAAACTAGGAGGGCCCTGAATGGCCTAACCACAAGCTCTTCTCTCCACTCTGCTCCCATAGACCAGGCCCCCTGACTTGTCACAGGACCAGACACAGCCTCTGTCTATCCCTTAGTCGTGGGCTTCAGTCCCCCACCCGCCCACAGAATCACTCCCAACAGATCACATCCTCCTGCAAGAACCAATGGACACCCCGCCCTCTTGTTCCTACAAAGCCTTCCCTGGTCCCGCGCTCCTGCTCCCGAGTGCCATCTCCGTACAGTTCCACGCGGCAGGCGGTGTCCTCTTCCAAGGCTGCGAGTCCGTGTAACTCACAAACTAAGGTTGGTCCTGATTGTCCGTGTCCCTGTCATGGGTCTGGCCATCTCCATCACCCTATGGCAGGAGCCTCTTCCTCACCAGTGGGGACGAATAGGAGAAAATTGAAACAGATACAGAAGGAAATATAGCTAATGAAAAGTGCCTTAGCAGGTTACTACTTAGAGCTGCTGGGTATCTGTCCTAAGACCCTCTCGAGAGTTCTGGGGGCCAGAGGAGAAATACCAACCCGGTGTGCTGAAAGAGCTAACTTTGCCAGGTACAGTTGAGGGCTGCCCCTGGGGCATTCACCTCCCACACCAGATACGCGGAGGCTCCTCCGCCAGCCAGAGCGAGCCCTGAGGCAGAGATGCAGAGCCGGCAGGTGGGTCTGCTGGCAGGACAGCTGTGAGGGGGTACGGGCAGAGGCCCCTGGAGCAGTGGGGAAGAGCAGTGGTCCATTTGGCCAAAATCCTGGTAGCTCCCAAGTTGTTCTGCGAAATTCACTAATCCTCACATCTTTTGGCACCAATAAAGCTCTAGGGAAGAAAAGAGGATTGGTAAAGGGAAAAAAGAAAAACGTTGATGGTCTGATAGAGTCGCTAATTCATTCCTCTACCCACGAGCAATCAGGAACGACTTCTTCTTGGCTGGGCCTTCTCAGACTCTAGCACGTATCAAGATCGCCTGGAAGGCGTGGGGCTCAACTCCAGAGTCTCTCCTGAAGCGGGCTGGTGGGAGGCCTGAGAGCCCGCGTTTCTAACAAGTTCCCTGGTGGTGCTGATGCTGGTGGTCCCGGGACCACAGCTGGCCCGAAGCCAGGGCTCTGCCACCAAAGGTCTTCAAACACGGAGCTGTGGAGACCCGGCATTCATGATAAGGATGTGACAGAGTCAAAATGACATTACAGCAGGTCTCCTCAACAGAGGGATGGACCATCGAAGCATGAGGTTAAACAAAAGAAGACAAATCAGCAGCTTTATCTTTGCAGCATTATAATTCGAGGAGACAACGAGATTTCCTTTATATAGATCACGTCCGGGTAAAAGCAAGTAAGGACAGTAAGGATGGCAGCTAAACCTGTATTCACAAAAAGTCCTGGACATGTTTTCCATGATGGGGTGACCAGGGGCTTCCTAAAGAGATGGTATTGAGAACTGGAGTCAGGGTCACTCTTTCCCGGGCGACAACTGGGCACTTCTCTGTTGATAAGGAAATGTCTTGCGCTTGCCTTTATTTACTTACTTACTTACTTATTTATTTATTTATTTATTTATTTATTTATTTATTTATTTTTGAGACAGAGAGAGACAGAGCATGAACGGGGGAGGGGCAGAGAGAGAGGGAGACACAGAATTGGAAGCAGGCTCCAGGCTCTGAGCCCTCGGCCCAGAGCCCGACGCGGGGCTCGAACTCACGGACCGCGAGATCGTGACCTGAGCTGAAGTCGAATGCTTAACCGACTGAGCCACCCAGGCGCCCCAACGCTTGCCTTTATTCCTCTAGTCCGACAGGAGTCTGGTTTTGCCTTCGGAAACAGCCCCAGTGTCCTGATCTCACGGAAGGTCCCGCTTGCGCATAAAAAGAGGACCACCTGACTAGCCCTTTAACTTTGGCCTCTGAATTCAAGTGCTCAAGATGCTATCCCCAGATCCATTACTGCTTGAAAAGAAAGGAGAGGAAAAGCCTGAAATCTCACCATCAGGTGACGTAGGAAAGCCCATCACAGTGCTCTTGCTGAGATGTGAGACAGCGTATCGATACAAAGCACAAGGAAGTCTTTCCTCCCCGAAATCTCTACTGAACCTTGGCATTCAGCCCCCAAAGGAGCTTTCCCTCAGAAGCTCTAGCTTCCCCGGCCATTATTGAAAGGACCAGGCTCATCATTCATACAACTGTCATCTTCCAAATGCGTATTGAGTGCCTTCTGTGTGATAGGTAATGTGCATTCTACAAGAGCATTTTCAGAACGCGGTCTGACAGGTGTAAGAGGCTCCCGCGAGGGCCTATGTGTCCAGGGAGGTCCAGTTGAAATCCTGCCATTTCAGATGCATTCCTTGCTAGTGAGGTACGAGGTCTTGAAGGGACTTCCAGTGACCTGAAATACACCTGGCGAGCACCCCAATACTGACCTGAATCCTACAGGAACACCTCGGTGGACATTAACACACGATCCTGTTTGCCAATCCGGATGGCTCAGCACAGAACCACACGGGTATGATACGGAAAAGGCAGTTTGGTGGTGGGAAACACGGGGTATAAAATGCGCGAAGAAGCAGTGAGACATCAGCATTAGGGGAGGTGCTCCAATGCACGACCTGAAAAGCGAGGGCGAAACAGTAATGCCCTAGAGGTGGTGGGTGATTCAAGGAGCCCTGGGTGCTCCCGGCAGGAAAAGAAGGCTCTGAAGGGTCTATTTCACAATTCCGCATACAAATCGAGAGCGAGGCTGCCAGTCTGTGTGTGTATCTTCCTGCTCCCTGTCCCTGCGGAGGCAAAGTCAGACATCGTCTAGGAGGTCAGCCGAAAGGAGAGGCGGATCCGAAGACAAATGGAATCAGCAGGAAGGCTTTTCTCTCTGCCCGAGACACAGCCGTCTCCTTGTACGAAGACAAGAACCAAGATCATTGTGTTTATTGTCAGAGCGTTTCGAGGCATTGCTTTGACTCGATTTTAAGCTCTGTTAACTTTCAGCATTATCCCTCTAAGTTTTCGTCCCTTGCTAGCTGAGCGACTAACCCCCTCTGAATGCCCATTTCTTTCAACACAAATACTCGACCAGGTATTCCAGAGGCTGCTGCGTTGACGGAGAAGCAGTACGTGAAAGTGTCAAGCTGGGCCGGGCTCCTTGTAACTGAGTGTGAGCTTCCAAAATCCGCATCCCTCCCTCCCCGCTCTGTGCTCCCCCCACCCCATTCGCAGTCATGATGACTGTTTTCTCTCTGGAGTCTAGACAGCATTAGACACCCTAATACTTTCATTCATTCATTCGGCAAATACTTGTTCTCATTTGTGATACAACATTGAAGTAAATGCCGGAGACACAAAAATGACAGGCAGAGCCTCCTCACGCATAGCTCTCTGTCTCCCCAGGGGATGGGCAAATACAGAGTCCATTTACCGGAGTGTGATAATGAGCTATTCCAGAGAAACACAGAGGGAGGGAGTTAGAATCAGGAGGAGAGGCAGCTGGGACGGTCCCCAAGGGGAGAGGCAGCTGAGCTAGGTTTCCAGGGAAGAGCTAAGGAATGACACAGGTAGACAAGGGAGTGAAAGAAACAGCAAATGTGAGGGCACAGAGGACAGAGAGTGAGACGCCTCTGAACGCTAGGAAAGGGGCCAGAGAGGCAACAATGAAGGACGGGAAGGCAACGGTGGATGACAGGAACAGCCAAAATGCTGGCATCACGCGAGGCAAAAAGGAAACCATTCAGAAAGGAAAGGAGAGGTCCGATCGGAGGAAGCAAGTAGTACGGGAACTAAGAAGTGTTTGTCGGCTACGTTGCTGAGAATCTCAGCAACGAGAGTCAGAGAGCAGCAGGGGCAGAAGTCAGTCCGCAACAACGTGGGAAGTGAAACGGAGTCGAGCATAAACATACCACATGGCTTTTGTGGCCAGATCTGCACCACCTCCCCCCTGTCCCTGCCCAGCACCGCCTGTCGTGTCAGGGGAGTCATGGTCACAGCAATGCAGTAGGCACAGAGGTGCACCGCTGTTCGCTTATAGCTGGTATTTGCGGAAAAGTCTTCCTATATCCGTATTTCACACTTTGAAGTATATCTATTGCCCTTAGAGCTCATGACCTCTTCCACATTTATACAGCCGTTTGGAGATAAACCACTGGAGATAAACCCCCCCTTTGGAGATAAACCATTACCACCACTAACCCCACTACCGACCCATACCTCCACATACTCCTGGGTGCTCATTCTGCTTTGATCTGGACCTGGTCTGGGGCTTCATTTAGCATCTTGGACTGTTCTGCAGCACCCTCTCCTTCCAAGTATCTATATTCTTTATAACAGGGTTACACGAAACACTTGCTCAATGTGCCTGGGGGCTCCCCCTTGTGGCAGAGAGCAGATCGACAGTCCCAAAGCCATTCACAAAGCCCCTTTCCATTTCTCAGGCAGGAAAGCTAGAAGGTTGATCTTTCTAGACTTCTTTGCAGCCAGGCAAGGCGTGTGACAATTATGGCCCAAAAGATTTAGGCACAAATCTCTGGGTAGGGGTTTTGTTTCCAAGTGTACAGGTGACGCCTCATTAGGAAAAAGCTCTTTGCCTTGGACCCTTCCCTCTTCTAGGCAATGCAGACCATCCAGCTGCCATTTGCAGACATGAGGAAAAGAACCATACACACACACACACACACACACACACACACACACACACACACACAGAATGATGGAGAGGAGCCCTTGGGACTCTGATGACATTGGGGAGTCGCTACACCAGTCTGAGCTGCTACCTAAGGACTCCTGCTAAGCGAGAAGCGCAAACCTGTTACTGAACTAGCTAAAGATGATTTATTCTTGGGGCACCTGGGTGGCTCAGTTGGTTAAGCATCCGACTTTGGCTCGGGTCATGATCTCACGCTTCATGAGTTCAAGCCCCGCATCAGGTTCTCTGTTGTTGCAACACGGCATGCTTTGGATCCTCTGTCCCTCCCTCTCTCTGTCCCTCCCCTGCTCATGCGCACTCTCTCTTTCTCTCAAAATAAATACATAAACTTTAAAACATAAATAAAGATGACTTACTCCCAAGTGCGTCACTCGTGGAAGCATCCCAGGCAGGCACTTGGTTGGTGGCCACTGTTTTGTGTGGCCCCTTGAAAATGGAGAGCCCTCCCATGGCCATGCTACCGTGGGAGGATCTGTCACTTGGCAGTTCGAAGTGTAAACAAATGAACCTTGGCCTCACTGTTTGGTGTCTCTAGTGCACCCACAGCTTCTGCCAAGAACACGTCCTCTCAGACACCCTGAAGTCTGATTTGATGGGTTCCTGGATACTCTTGGTTCCTGGACAAAAACAGGAGAAGGACCCAGAAGCTTGCCTGGGTTTGAAAGCATGAAGTTGCATGGGTCACACCTATGAAAGTGGGCATGTGCCCCCAACCCAGTGATATAAAATTACTGAAGGAGGGGAGAAGCAGGACAGGACGAAGGGATGGGGGGAAGAAAGTCTACCAGGATACAGAGACGAGCAGGCAGGGTCCTGAAGCCTGACACCAGGGACCAGCCTGAGAGTGCAGGAGGCAGGGGTACGTTGAGATTAAATACCGGAGCCTACATGGCTCCTTTAGAAATGCAGATTCCTGGGACCCAGGCCCAGGGAATCTGATGCTATAGATCTGAGGTGGGGCCTAGGAATTCTCATTTTCAGTGAGCACCTCGAGTGATTGATTATGCCTGTGATTCTCAGTTTTAAAACTCTGCTAAAGGCTACAAAACTATGAGCTAGTGAAGGGAAGCCTTGACTGAGGGTTAGAGAAGCTCGGTGAGTAAGTAGCTTTTCTGGACCTCAGCTGGAAAATGACTAAGCAAACAGTTCTCAAACTCTTGTGCCATGGAACCCCTCCCTTTTTTTTTTTACTAGTAAGATTTAATACCGATGCTTAATGTATCAAATTGATGAAACAGATCCATTTCGAACTGAAGCAGAGTGGGAAACTCGAAGTACCACCCGATCCCCACCCCCGCCTCACCCTGTCACGTTCCTCTGAGGAAGCTGGAGGCTCTCAGCATCTCTGGGCCAAGCAGCTTCCTGAGTCCATTCCAGTGAAGACGTGTGACTTGACAGAATGCCACATAATTAGGGGAAATCTTTGTGGCCCTTGTTCTGAGGTCAGGTAGATTCCATCCCGAGATGGAGGTTAAAAAAAAAGTCAGAGCATATATTTTAAACCACACTTATAACCTTTACATAAAAGGGTTTCTTCACAGTGCTGTTTTAAAGGTATTTTAAGCACATCACGTCAAGGTGTGACCAGAATAATGCTACACTGATTTGAAACCGGTCATTTTAGTAAGCAATGAGAGCTTAAAGCGGGGGTGGGGGGCGGGGGGACTGTAATTGTGATTTATTTATATTTTTGAAAAAATACACTGAAGAAATTATAAACATAAACCAGAAGGACAGCAGAGGCCACAGAGGAGGAATCCAGAAAGCCAGTGCTGAGACCCTTTCTGTCACAGAAACATCCCCGCAGGAAGGCATCCTGGTTCAAGTCCCAAGTCTTACACCTGCTACCTCTGTGATGTGGGGCAGATCGACTCAGTTCTTGGCACCCCATTTTCTTCAGCTGTAAAACAGGACGTGACTTGGCAAGTGTTCACGTGGTAGCTACGATGTGCCAGGTATTATTCTGGCTGCACGTGCAACAGCCAAAGAGTTCCTTACCCACATGAAGTGTATTTCTGAGCAAGAGGGGACAGGCAACAATAACTGATGTGAAACAGAGGGTAGGTCATAAGGTAAAAAGCAGCAGAGAGAAAAATAAGGCAGGGAGAAGGTAACCAGAGAGTAGGTGACCTGACAATCTGGAAAAGGGCATAAATGAAGGAACAGGTGGATAATTGGGGGTGAGGGTTAGGGATCGATGGTCTGGACAGAGGACACAGCCCAAGAAAAGGCACCAGAGCATGGCGTGTTCTAGAAGTGGGAAGATGCTCTGTGTAGCCAGAGTACAGGGAGCAAGGAGGAGACTTGAAAGGGACGAAGTCAGAGGCAGTGGGGCCAAATTTTATAATGACTCACGGGCCATTGAAAGGACTCTGGTTTTTGCTCCGGAGCTAGACAGGAAGTTGCTAGAAGAAAGTGATGTGATGGAGTTTACATTTAAAAAGACCACTCCGCTCACTGTTTTGAGAATCTGAGGTTTCACTCGAGAAGGGCACGGGTTCCAGTTCGGAGGCAATATAGCAATCCAAGCAGGACGGTGGATATGTGCCGTTTCTAACCCACCCGTGTGTCAGGATTTAAGGTGTGTAAAGATAAGTTTCAAAACACTGCATGTATTTAAGGCTTATTACTGTTGCCATCTTATGGCCTTTGCACTAGAAACACGCTAGCAGGAAAAAATACAGCCAACAAACAGTTTTGTATTATGAGCTTGCGGGTGATGAGGAAGATGTCAAACAATCAACCCTAGATTGGTATTGTATTTAGAGCCTGTTTAATGGCCCACTGGAGACGGCAGACAGGGCACATCCCAACTTTTCTGGCTTCATGTGACCCAAGAAACTAACCGGTATTCTACATCTGGAAAAAAATAATATCCTCTCCTTTCCTCAACAGGACAACACATTCCACATCAACCTGTCAAACGCAAACACACACACACACACACACACACACACACACACACAGAACCTTGCTTTCATAACTGTTGAACACCGTCAGCGAAAATATCACCGGGCATCACTGACTTAGGTGTAAGTTAGATGGAAGTTCTAAGATACAGCTTTAACACTCAACTATTAATAATCAAAGAGATTCTAATTAAAGAGATACCATTTTCACCCATCAGATCCAGGTCTTTGTACCTTGGTCAAAACCCACAGAGTGTAAAACACCAAGAGCGAACCCCAGTGTAAACTGTGGACTTTGGGTGATTATAATGTGTCCATGTAGGTTCATCTATTGTAACAAACGTCCCACGCTGGTGGGGGATGTTGACAGTGGGGACGCTGTGCATGGGTGGGGCGGGGGAGGCGGGTCTATGGAAAATCTCTGTACCTTCCTTTCAATTTTGGTATGAATCTAAAACTGCTCCTTACAAATGTACATATTTAAGAAAAAAAACACACAAGGAGAAAAAAGGGAGATGTAATCACAATCCAGTATAAAACTCAGCTCTGAGCAATATTTACAGGCTCATGACAACATAAACTGAACATCAAATTCATTTAAAATTAATAAAACTAGGGGCAGCTGGGTGGCTCAGCCGGTTGAGCCTCCAACTCTTGATTTCGGCTCAGGTCATGATCCCAGGGTCATGGGATAGAGCCCCACGTTGGGTTCCACTCTGAGCATGAAGCCTGCTTGGGATTCTCTCTCTTTCTCCCCCTCTCTCTCCCTCGGTCCCCCTCCCCCACTCGTGTTCTCTCTCTCTCTCTCTCTCTCTCTCTCAAACTAAAAAAAAAATTAACGAAACTATATTAGGAAAGTGGGGAGAACGAGGTGTGAAGAGGTGAGGTGTGTGTGCATCTTTTTGTCTCTTGGAGAGGGGGATACAGAATAAGGGGACTAAACCTATTTCTGCCATAAACAGACTTCAATACAAAATTAAATTTAAAAATTCAATTATAAAACTAAATTAAATAAACTTTAACATTAATTAAATTTTATAAATGAAGAAGCAGAAGTGGAGGTGCATTGTTAAAAAATATCAAAAAAAAAAAAAACAGGAGAAAAACAGCTAATGTGTTTGAAAGTTATTACCGCAGAGGTGGGGGGACAAAAAGGCAGGAATTGCTAATCTTCATTATGTCTCTCAGTCCTAATAAATGACACTTACATAAGGTGCCAGGTACTAACACTAGTCTAAGCCACAGATGTAATTGTTTTCTAGAAGAAAATATGTCATCACAGTCTGTGGCTTTTTAACTATTTAATACACTACTTAGAAAACAACAAAAATTGACTTAAAAATAGGGCACAGTGGCTCTCAAACTAGGTAATTTAATTACGGGACTCAGGGGTTTCTAAATTATAATACAAAGTTCAATTCCTATTGAGCACATATCATTAATGCTCTGCAACACCACAGACAGACACCCTGGCGTGAGGTGGCATTTGCTGAGAGCCCCACTCTGATACGAGATTCACTGTGGGGCTCACTGATTGGGTATTTCCTCCACACCCCGCTCTGATGAAACATGGGAGAATAAATGCATGAGAACTGAGTGCATCCCGTTATCTCATTTGATCCCCTACCACCTGGAGAGGCAGGCATAGGCTGTCTGTGAGAAGGCAGGTAAATGTCCCAAGGTCACAGTTAGGACGGTGCGATGGACTGAATACCCATGTCTCCCCAAAACTCATATGCTGACGTCCCAACCCCCAATGTGATGGTCTTTGGAGACGGGCCTTTGGGAGGTAATTTGGTTTAGATGAGGTCATGCCCCTGGGGTTCTGATCCGATGGGATTAGTGTCTTGTAAGAAAAGACACCAGGAATACCTGGGTGGCTCAGCCGGTTAAGTGTCCATCCAACTCCTGATCTCAGCTCGGGTCATGATTTCAAGGTTCGTGAGTTCAAGCCCTGCATCGGGCTCTGGGCTAATAGTGTGGAGCCTGTTTGGGATTCTGTCTCCTCTTCTCTCTGCCCCTCCCCTGCTTGTGCACACACTCTCTCTCTCTGAAAATAAATAAATAAACTCAAGAAAATTTAAGAAAAAGAAAAGACACCAGAGAGCTGTCTCTCTCTACCTCTGTCTCTATTTCTTTTTCTATCTCTGTCTCTAGCTCTATCTCTGCATCTGTCTCTACCTCCCTCTCTCTTTCTCTCTCTGCCATGTGAGCACAGAGCAAGAAGGCAGCCACGTACAAGCCAGGAAGATAGCCTTAACCAGAACCCAACTCTGCTGACACCCTGACCTTAGACTTCCAGCATCTGGAACTTTAAGAAATAAATGTCTATGGTTTAAACAGCCACCCAGTCTGTGGTATTTTGCTACGGTAAATACACTGTTTAAACCACCCAGTCTGTGGTATTTTGCTATGGCAAATACACACACACACACACACACACACACACACACACACACACACACACCATTCAGAACTGCAACCATTAGACGATGGCCGCTCTAGCTCTCCAGAAGTATCCCACGGAAACCCCCTGACACCCAGCTAGTCTCTCCAGGCATCAGCTATGAGAAACCAAACGAACTGCACTCACCTTGAGAAAATGTGAATTTCCAGAACTATGTAAACATCTGCCACCTCAACCTAGTTCTTAGGATTTTTTCCATGAAAGTCGCCCTCCCACCTTACAAATACCACACATCAATTCAGGTCACTGGAAGTATAGGCAAACCTCGTTATATGATCCCTCAGAACGACCAACCTTCACTGGCTCCCCGGTTTTGTTGATGTGTCCGTGTTGTGGGCAGAATTGTGTCCCCACCCCTCAAAATTCATGTGTTGAAATCCTAACCCCCAGTACCTCAGAATATTACCTTTTTGGGGGATAAAACCTTTCAAGGGGAGATTAAGTTAAAATGAGGCAAGTGGGACACAGATATGTCCAGAGAGAAGACCACGAGAGGACACAGGGAGAGATGGCCGCCTACAAACCAAGGAGAGAGGCCTGGAACGGACCCTTCCCTCACAGCCTCAGAAGGAACCACCCTGCCCACACCGTGATTCAATTTCTTGCCTCAATAACTGAATTACACAAAAATGAATGAGAAAATACATTCCTGCTGCGAAAGTCCTCCAGTCTGTGGAACTCTGTTACAGCAGCCATAACAGACTAATACAGCCCATGAGTGCACACATCCGTGATCAGGCTCTTTTCACCCCCCACCGCCGCTCAATCACAAAGACTTGAGGACTCAGCCTCCTCAAGCTGCTCCTCACATTGCTGTCCACTCCCATCACTTGGCTTTTAACTCAGGCCCATCCTAGTTTCTGGCTGTGACGGCCTCCTGACTGGTTTCTCCGTTCTTTCCCCTTTCCACCTATCATCTGTACACGGGGGATGTTCACAACAGACCCCATCCACACAGAAATAGGTGCCAAGTGCCTGGTGCCAGACAGGGTACCAGTCAGGCACGTGCCTGCCCAACCAGGTGGCCACCCCTGGTGTCCCCGGGAGAAGGGGCAGAGGCCAGGGCGGCCCTACCCCGGCCCCAGAGTCGCTGTCCCGATCACAAAGCTTAGCACGTGGCCCCCTCCTGAAAGCCCTTCAGCGGCTCCCGCACCCTGTGTTCCTGGTCAGGAGCACGCCTTTGCTCTGCGGTCCCATGTCCCCCACCCCGCGCTCACGCCCCGGGCTCCGGCCACCCTGGAGTCTCGGCTTCACGGGCACACCGCGTTCATACGTCTCCAAGCCTTGGTATATGTCATGAATGTCTGCTTCCCTCTGCCCACTCGTGGAATTTCCACTTCTGCACCCTCATCTGTCCAGCCACCCCTGGGCCGCCGCCCTGTCCTGGAGACACGTCTCCACGACAACACTTGCAGTGGGTGGTCCTCATGGTCCTCCCTCTCGAGGCTGGGGCTCCTCGGGAGCAGTGACTGACGCTTATTCAGGGCTGTCAGGGCCTCTGGGGACCAGAGTGGGGCCTCGGAAAACGTCTGCAGATTACAGGATTGATGTGCTTTGCCACAACCACGAGCTGAACTTAGCAAATGCCTCCCTAAGGAAAGAAGGCCGTTTCTACCCAAATCGAATTAGGCACCGCCCGCAGATCCACCCCTCCTGGCACCCAGCTCTAAGAGGAGAGCACAGGTTTCCCGCAGCATAAATATCCGCCGAATGGATGAATGAAGCCATTAATAACCTTCGGCTGTGTGTGGGAATCGGTGCTACTGGGAAGAATGTTTTCAAAAGAAAAGAAAATCACCTCTGTGAGTGAGTCAGGATAAAATCGTTTAGATACAAATATAGTCCTTCCTTAGGGGACTTGCTCTCGGTGAAGTTCCTGGGGGGGGTGGTGGATGTGTGTGTGTGTTCCCTGGGCCCTCCTCGGCAGGCTCTCCGGTCTCCCAAGGGTGGCCAACAGAGCGGGAATAGAGAGAGAACCCACCCCCACTCCCCCTGACTATGGGGGGCGGGGGAGACACACGCATGCATACAGGCGCACACGTGGGCACAACGGGAATTCTGTAAAGCTTGGGAGGGCTAAGTTGCCTGAGTGGGTTGGTTCCAGCTTGGGCAAAGGAAATAACGGGGTCTCAGTGCACTTCCTCCGGCCCAGTCTGTGGTTTCCCCGCAGCCTGAGAGGGCTGCCTTCCAGAGGACGTGGGCACCCGGAGGCATCCGCAGCCCTTGAGGTCGGGCCCAGACCGCCCACCCATGCAGATCCAGACGGCTCTCCTCCGGCCGGGCTGCGAACCTTCCAGACAGAGGACAGCCCACCGGCCCAGGGATGTTTTCCAAGCGCGCCCTGGGGCCCCGAGCAGCTCCCTGGGGCGCAGAGATGTGGGACCGCTGGTGAGCCACTGAGACGACCCTCTCCAGACACGCTCTGCTCTGTGTCCCCCCCCCCCCCCCCCCCCCCCCGCCCTGCTTCGGCACACCTGACTTCACCAAGAATGACCTTGGGGTCTGAAGGGACTCAAAGCTCACCCTCGGGCCAGTCCCCTGCCTTCCAGGGCTGTGAAGCCTCCCGGGCTCCCACCCCCACATGTCCCCGAGGCCCTCCGTCCCAGCAAGTCTCAGTCACGCGTGACCACTCCCTGTCATTCTCTCCCACCGCGCTGTAGATGACCAGCAAGATCACCCTGCATTAACGAGGACACAGTGCGACTTGCCCCTGGTTCTCTGCCTGGAGCACAACCTGGGACATGAGTCAGCTGCCCCTTCCAGCACTGTGGCCTGGGACCACTGCCTAAACCCTCCGGGTCTCAGTTTCTCCTTCTGTAAAATGGGAATGCTAACAGTCCTGCAGAACACCGTCGCTGGGACAATGAAATGAAGTCAGACTCATAAAGCTGCTAACGCTGGGCACATCATTACAGCCCAAGAAACCGCTAAACCTCTCGGATGCTGTTGAGCTTGACAGAGAGCCACATGCATCCCAGGCGCCCACATTTGGGTGATTATTCTCTATCTTAAATAAATAGCATTTCAAACCTGACTTGAACTGCATAGAAAACACGACAAAAAAATGTAGGAAATCCACATGCGAAGGGGGAACTTGTCACGTTTTGTGTCATCCTTACGTCACAATATTGTGGATTACCTAAGAAGACTTTCCGAATTGGGGGCTCTTCAGAAATACTTAAACCCTCTGCATATCCCAGTAACACAGCCCTCACATACTTCAGCGTCCTGTATTTAAAACACACACACACACACACACACACACACACACACACACACACACACCTGCATAAAGCTTACACAGCTCAAAGCGGCCACAAACATGCATTTTCTCACGAGATTTCCCGCACATAAAAAATTTCGAGCGCACAATTCAATGACATTCCATAACTTGATGGAGGTAAACTACCACCAGTTTTATCACAACCCAGTGCTCAAAGATTTCTGTCTCCCCAAAGAGATCCCTCGTTCCTAATTTGTACCCCACCCCCACCCCCCTCAGACAACCACTGATGGGGTTTTTACCTCTGTGTCCTACAGGATTTTGTGTCTGGCTTCTTCCACTTAGCATAATGTTTTCTTCCACGTCGCAGGGTGTCATATTTCATACCTTTTTGTTGCTAATTAGCATTGCATGTATAGATACGCTGTATTTTGTTGATCCATTCACTGGCTGATGAATGTCTGGATTGTTTCCATTGTCTGGATATTATAACTAATGTTGCCATAAATATTCACATGCAAGTCCTTTGTATGGACACATGCCTTTTTTTTCCTTTGGGTAGGTATCTCAGAGTGAAATTCCTGGGTCACGTGACGAGTTTATGTTTAATTGTGAGAAGCCTTCACTTTTCCAGAGTAGTTTCACTTGGACTTCCACTGATGATTGGTTGAGTGCCAGCAACCTTAAGGCTCTTGCCTGTGTCCTGAACAATCCTGACAGCTCATTCCACCACCACCTCCACCCCCAGTGTGTCCTCGATGGCACCAGGCAAACAGGGAAGCAGAGCTATCACCATAGGCTGGCCTGCTAAAGCCCACCGCCCGAGGGAAAATGGTCCCTTAGAACACCAAGAGCACCAAATGTCTTTGCGGCTCCTTCTGCCCTTGCTTTGCTATAGAGATCCTGGTCTCAGGGTTACCGAGGAATTCACACTTGGTGCCCAGAAGCTAAACCTCAAATGCTAACCAGCCCTAAACGCTTTACCTCCTCACCTACTAAGGATCACATGGAAACCAATGAGTTCGTGAGCCAATATAAAGATCCCCGACAAAGATGGATCCTCCTTAGTTCTCCAGTATTTCAACAAATGCCCAAGAGTGACAAAGGCCAACGAGTGAGACCGAGATTCCTGAGACAAGAAGGCTTGTAACGATTATCCTGGGGATGATAACTTCCTGGAGGGAGACCCCTGGAGTGGTTGATCTAGTTAATGTACTTGATTCTGTCCCCATTTCTTCACCATTACAGACACTTGTACATTCACCTTTGAGGTGTCCCAATGTACTAAATTACCGAGGGGGCACTCCATCTTCATACCATTTATGCAGACAGAATCTTCACAGGCTTGCTCTGTTCTCAAGCACCCCAGCTGTGCCCTTACTCTGACAACATCCTACTGAGGGGAGAACTCATAAAGCTACTACACAAGACATTCGAATGCAGTCTGTACTTAAGCTACCTGCAGTTGGGTCACTGCATCCCAAGAGATCCACTTGAGATTTAGGGGCATCATTTGGTCCCCAGAAGACCACTATATACCAGATTCAGTCAATAACCCTATCCCAGAACTCTCAAACAAGCCCAACAACGACTTGCCTACTTGGCTTCTAGAAGCAATTATCTTCCCCAGCTACATGTTTCATTAAAACCTACTAAGGCAGTCCCAAGAAAATCATCTCAAATGGAATGAATGCCACCCCAACAACTGGCCCTGGAAGCCACCCAAAAGACTAACAATGCCACTAGTCCTATCTGGTGATTCCTATACTGTGGAAGCCCTAGTCACTAATTCTCATGTTTTCTAGAATCTCCTTGCCCAAGTCCATGGGTCCAAGAAAGATCGTCCCTTCCCTGGTCTTCTTGGCCATTTGCAGGGTCTCGAGTCCAGGAGAAAGGGAATTCATTCATTTTATGGACAAGAGCAACACCATCACACGTGATGGAATGCACTGGAGGCTGCTTTTTTCTATCCCATTGCTAAGACTCAGTTGATAAAGGATGGGGATCCAAAGGTTGGTCACTTTGGCACTGGAGGATTCCCTCAATGAAGGTAAATTCATTATCCATATTCTTACAGACTCTTGGGTAGTAGCTAACGGCCTCACTGTTTGGTCTAACCAACAGGCACAAAGTAGATTTCACATTCAGGATTGTTCCCTCTGGGGTCTTCCACACTGGGAATATACAGCTGTTCACACCTCACATACCACAATTAGAGTCTGCCGTGTCTCACCTAATACTCAAGGTCTCATGGAGAAGGCTCAGTGTGAAGCTATAGCTGACCAACTAGCTCACATTTCTTAAGTAAATTCATATAGTACCCCCATTCCCTGGGCCTAAAGGCCCAGTCATTGTGGCCTTTGGACTCTTTAAACATGAGGCTGAATACCATGGCATCCCCATGCCCCTGGCTTTAGCCAAAACCCTAACCTCCCAATGTGATTTCGCGCCGTTTTGTGTCCTGGCATCATGGCCGATGAGGATCATCTCAAGGAGCGAATGCTCCTTCGCTCATTAGCAAACGGATTTCATTGGGCTTTTGCCCCAATCTGCAGGCACAAATCACTATGCCCTCACAACGATGAACAAGTCTGTGGGCTCACGTTGGGCTTATTCTTCCCCGCATGCTAGTGCTGACACCACTATCGTAAGTCTCACCAAAACTCTGTTAGTTCTCTTTGGGCCCCCAGATATGATCCACTGTGACTGGAATAAACACTACTCATTCAGTGTAGACATGGCTCTTAAAACAAGACATTATTGGGAATTCCACTCTTCTTATGTATCTTGGTTTAAAAGAATGTTCTAGGGGCACCTGGGTGGCTCAGTCGGTTAAAGCGTCTGACTTCGGCTCAGGTCATGATCTTACGGTTCGTGAGTTTGAGCCCCGCGTCGGGCTCTGTGCTGACAGCTCAGAGCCTAGAGCCTGGAGCCTGGAGAGTGTTTCCCTCTCTCTCTGCCCCTCCCCTGTTCATGCTCTGTCTCTCTCTGTCTCAAAAATAAATAAAACATTAAAAAAAATTTTTTTAATAAAAAAAAAAATAAAAAATAAATAAATAAATAAATAAATAAATAAATAAAAGGATGTTCCAGCAGAAGCCACTCAGTATAAACCTGAGTAGCCCTGAACTTTTGTTTTGAACATGCATTTTTTTAAATCCTTACATATTGAAATATACATTTAAATAAAAAGTTTCCAGTGCTCTGTGACTTTACAAAGAATCTTCAAAACCCCACCGAAGCAGGGGTTCTCAGCTGGGCTACAGGAATTTGTGATCACTAATGTCTAAATTTTTTATTAGAAATAATTCCCCTAAGTACAAGTATCATAAGACAATGTCTGTTTATTCAAATTCTGTATTAATCTCAATTTCCCATTTACGAAATAATTACAGATCTGAGTTTTCAATCTTGCAGGCTTAATCCATCTTCCTCTAATCACCAACTTTATTTTATATACTTACAAGCGTACAACTATAAAATCAGGTTTTATCACTGATATTTTACCATGTGAAACTCACTATGTGTCTCTCTCAGAATGCAATATGATAAAGTATAGCCCCCAAAACCTAGTGCTGTTATTGAGACAAGGAAAGAAGACTCAAATCCCAACACGTTGGGGTTCCAGATTATAATAGGGATACCACGGTGAAAGAAACAGACAAGGCACATACCTCACCGAACTTCAATCTATTACATGAATAATATTCCTTAGACACAGAAAACATGAGTACTTTGGTATCCCCAAAATGAAAGGGGAGTGTGAGATGAATTGCCAAATCAAAGACACAAAAATCTGTCTGCAAACTTGATGCTCAAAGAGTAAAGCTGTGCTGACAAATATAAACATGCAAAATCTGGGTCTTCCCCTAAAATATTAAAGTAGCAAATATACTATAAAATACATACCAAAGCAAAACACAAATCATTGGGATCACCCATTATACCCCCCAGAGTAAGGAAATCAGGAGATACAATCTCAAAAAAAAATACAGTTGACCCTTGAACGACACAGCATTAGGGGTGCCAACCCCTGTGTACTCACAGATCCATACAGAACTTTTGATTCTCCACAAACTTAACTACAATAGCCTAGTGTTGACCAGAAGTCTTACGGGTAACGGTCCAGCAACTGTTATATGTTTATATGTTCTATGTATTACGTCCTGTGTGGAAATTAACAAAGGGAAACCACAATAGAATGTACCTAGGAGGCTGGCAGGGGGAGCACCCATGCCCTACCTCCTGCGGTCAACTGCACATCCAACAGGAAGAGACGAACCTTGCACATGGATACCACTTTACTATGCTGCCTGAGCAAGAAAAGCTTACCTCTTCCTGCTGGCAACAACCCAGCCAATGGGAGAGTCACAACTCAGCCAATGAAAAGCCACTACACTTCCAGCTCCCAGTTTACTCCAATGGGCTTTCGGTTTACAACAGCATTATCAACTCCACCCCCTCCTCTATAAAAGGGCATGCTTCTCCTTTGTTCAGTGAACTTGCCTAACTAAGGTGTGCAGGCTTGCTTGTCCTTGGTTGCAATTCTCTGCTACTCCTGACTAAACCCATTTTGGCTGATAAGGTAACTGGCAGTTTTAGTTTGAAGGTTACCAACTGCATTCTTCAAATAAAGCACGCTAGATCAAAGAAAATGGTATTAAGAAAATCATAACGAAGAGGAAGTATATTTACAGTACTATACTGTATTTATTTAAAAAAAAATCGCATATAAGTGCATGCACAGATTTCAAACCCATGCTAGTCCAGAAGTGACTGACTGTATATGGCACATTGAATATACCCCCCCAAGGCAGCATGTAAGGTCACCACTTGCCTTCCAACTGAGATGCTAGCAACTAGTGAGAGCTCTTAATCATTTTCAAAGTTAACGGACCTCACAACTCACAATTCCAGTTTTCTGGAATGCCAGTTTAAAAATTATATGTAAGGGGCGCCTGGCAGCTTAGTCGGTTAAGCGTCCAACTTCTGCTCAGGTCATGATCTCACAGTTCGTGGCTTCGAGCCCCACATTGGGCTCTGTGCTGAATGCTTGCCCAGAGCCTGAAGCCTGCTTCAGATTCTGTGTCTCCCTCTCTCTCTGCCCCTCCCGCACTTCTGTTCTTGCCCTCTCTCTCTCTCTCTCTCAAAAATAAAAAATAAACATGAAAAAATTGTTTAATCATGTTTGGGAATCTTAGTGTTTTTATACTTACTTACTGTAACTAACAAGGTAATGGAAATTATTTTACAATGATTTCAAAAAGCACAGGTTATGCCCTATAAAATTATCTTCAGAAATAATTACGCCCATGGATATGAAGGTTCCCAAGAATTACTGACTGATTATCCAAAGCATGTACAAAGCATTCTTCATACTTCCTGAAACAAAGCTGTTGTTGTTGTTGTTCTTAATCTGTGAAGGGGAGCAAATTTTGCCACCCCAAGATATGCCTCTTTGACATATTATTTTAAGCTGGTTATTTTTAGGAAAGGACAGATCCAGATGAAGCTCAGAAAACTGAATACAAGTTACCCTTTTGTAAAAGACATTTACATTTATAAGACAAAATCTCCATTTGTAAGGGTATTTCCCTCCCTCTGGCAAGAAAAGGAGGATAACTCAATCTCTAGAAACTCTCAGGCCACAACTTAAATCTGCACAACCCTACCCTTGTTTCTAGTGCTTTTCCTGATCAGTGTCTGCCCAAAACTGAATCCCCAACCCCAACATCTTTTGCCTTTAGCCGAAGATGGTATTTAACGTGCTGGCTCTGGCCACTTTGGAGGGTTACTCAGTTTTTCTGGGTCTCTCCCATATACATGCTACCAAACTTTTGCTTTTCTCCTGTTAACCTGTTGCAAATCAATTATTTAACCAACCAAGAAACCCAGAAGGGAAGAAAGGAAAACTTTTCCACCGCTCCCTTTGAGAGTACAGGCAAGACAGATCTAAGTGTCCTCACAGAGGGCAAGATGGAGTCACTCCTGGTCAAGCGGTGACTCATGTCAAGCAGTAGGTAAGCAGCCAAGAGCGGTGCACCTGAGACCAGATATCACCAAAACCAGGACAGGTGGCCAACACCCAGAAATGATGACCAGCAGAACCTGAAGAGGACTGCAAAGGCCCAAGATGGATGAAACTCCTGGGAGGACTTTTGCAGCCAATTGTCAGACTCACATCTGACCATGCTGAAAAGGCCACTTCCGCCAAAGACTCTGTCCAAGTAATCTCTGAACATAACAGAGATCATCCACTGCTTGAACATAAGAAGCAGTAAGCTCCAAGAGCTGATCTGGACCACACCAAGTCCTCGTCCAACTGTGCACTCACGGACTGACTTCGCACTGGGCTTAATTCCTAGCCCTGGTTTATCTTGTGGGTTGTGTGCTGTTGTGTCGGGCTTTGCTTTGTGTGAAGTGGATGAAGCCAAGTTAAATGCACAACGAAATGTCATTGAGTTTGGAATCCTGAACCTGCTTTACAATTATGTTAACCTTGTTTTATGACTGAACAAAGCTGATGTTGTGGGAAGACATGACTCATCACAGCGCACTCGCGACAGACCTAGATTAGCTAGCTTCCTAAGTGTGTATAGATAAATATGCTAAAACAATAATAATATTTTTTAATTTTTCTTAATGTTTACTTTTGAGAGAGAGAGAGAGAGAAAGCTAGGGAGGGGCAGAGAGAGAGGGAGACACAGAATCCAAAGCAGGCTCCAGGCTCTGTGCTGACAGCTCAGAGCCTGACGCAGGACTCGAACCCATGAACTGTGAGATCATGGCCTGAGCCAAAGTTGGATGCTTAACAGATTGAGCCATGCAGGCACTCCCAAACACAATTTAAAACTTTTTTTTAATGTTTATTTATTTTTTGAGAGACAGGGTGAGACAGAGCATGAGCAGGGGAAGGGCAGAGAGAGGGAGACACAGAATTTGAAGCAGGCTCCAGGCTCTGAGCTGTCAGCACAGAGCCCAATGCGGGGCTCGAACCCAAGGACTGTGAGATCATGACCTGAGCTGAAGCCGGACGTTTAACCGACTGAGCCACCCAGATCCCCCAGTAATCATATTCTTAATGGTAACAGCAGCTATAAAACCATACATCAAAACACAAGAACACTTTTCTCAAGTTTATTCATGGCGTCACTCGCTCTTTAAAAGGCTTCTTTTTCTGCCCCCAAAGGAGAGGCTGTAGAAACCTTTGCACCCTGAAACTGCAGAGCAGCTAATATTAGTGACTCTAAAAAGAATCACTGCACCTGGCCGATGAGAGATATATTTATTTCCTTTTCTTCTCTTCAAATCCTTCTGCCGTGCCCAGGCTTCTCCTCTCTTTAGTCCTCTGTTAGCACCTAATCTCTCAAAATGTTTGCTCTTTTCCATAACTCTTAAAGAAAATCTTCATTCCTACTACCAGGAAGTCAGACTTATTCTGCTGGTGTTTCAAATTCATCCTGAGGCTTATTGGCTCAAGGAAAACATCTCTGAAAGGCACACCGAATTAATATACAAGGGCCAGACGACTCATGGGGCCACCCTAGTTGCTGTTTCAGGGGAACCACCTTCACTGTGACATACATGTGTGAACGTTATTTCTGCTGGAGGTTGCTTCTCAAGCCAGGAGGAGAAACCCCCAGCCTTCTGGTGAAGAAAGGCCCTGAAAAGGAAATTGTGGAGTTATATGAGCCTAATCCAAAATATAAGTCCACCTCCCATCCCGGCTTTCCTGCCTACGTGGCAAGGAGCCCACGGAAGGCCAACACTGCCTGCAGCCCGTGTCCTACCCCCCTCCCTGGGACAGCTCCCCTGGACAATTGTGGCCCACAGCTTTACCAGATGACAGGAAAGCCAGGAGATAGGTGATCAATATCAGAGCAGAAGTGAACTCCCAGTAAGCCTTGAAAAGAATGGCTCCAATTAGGACACAGGATGAGGGAGTAGAAAAAGAGGCAGAATACAAGATTTAAAGCCTCATTTCAAATTATTTCAGAAACTAGACTCAAGGCAACTTTAAAATGTACTCAATTTTTAAAATCAGGATACACACAGTATCATTACTCCTAAAAGCAAAGGAGTAAAGATACCAAAGTGAATTATATTGTTCTCAAAAATAAAATCCAATAGCCTTCATCTATTTGGAGGGTGGGGTAGAGAGGAAAGGGGTAAAAGAGAGTGAAAAGCAGCTGTTGCAGAGTTATGTTTAGCTCTATGGCCCTTTTACAAGCCCTAGTTCACACTTATCTTGGATTTCTGAAGCTCACAATTATGATCCCCGTGTGAACATAGACAACAACAAAAAGTCGAATAAAACATTAGTACAACTTTCAGTTTGAGGCAGCAAAGAGCAAAAAGTGCCTGATTCTCTCTCTTCCAGACTATTTACATTCTTACGAAAGTACACAAGTCTACACAAAATGACAACCGCACATTGTGACGGCAACAGATGGCTGCTTCAGAAATTTGTCAGATTCCGGGGAGAAATACTGTTAACAAGAGGGTATATGGAACCACACGGAGAAATTACCAGCAGCTGATGAATCAGCAGGTCCGGGGAGAAAAAAATTAGGGTGGTTTTGATCTTTCTCCCACTGTCTACCTTTCTTTACCTGAGCAAAGAGAGCCTGCCCCAACCAGAAAATCAGGTGGCTGTTCCCACACAAGAAGGACCTGTTTCCGGAGACAGCGGAGGCTGTTTGAATGCTGATGTGCCAAGTACTCATTCATTATTCCCTTTCTACATTCTCTTGAGATTATATCTATACATATTATTGTATTGTATTATATTATATTATATTATATTATATTATATTATATTATATTATATTATATTAATTATATTATAACACTGAAGGAATGGGACAGGAAAGGGAATCAGTCACCATACCCTGGAATGTAAAGGAGGTGGCAGCTATGAGGAGAGCTCCAGGACCCCAGCCCTCTCTGGATTTCAGGTGATATTTGGCATGCACTACTCCTCTCGGCAGCAAAAGTCCAGGTCGTTTAGGATAACTTAAGAACACATGCACTTTCTGGCAGTCATGAGATCCACACATGAGAACGAGACAGATTTGAGGCTCTGTCTTTAAAAAACTCAAATTAGTAAACTTTATGTTACTTGTATTTTACCACAATTTATTTTTAATTTGAGTTTTAAAAAAACAGACATTTGTTTATGCGCTATATGGCTCAGCCTCTCACCTGGTGTGTGCTCTAAGAAGGGTAATCTTTCAGCCCCTGGTAGGAGCCAAAAGGAGTTCTAAGATATTCTGTCTGACGAGCACAAGGCTAGAGAGAGGCCTTCTCATGCAGAGATATCTAAATCAAAAAGAAGCCAAAAAAAAAAAAAAAAAAAAAACCCCACAAAACAAAATATAAAACGTGTTAAAAGATTCTCTAACTGGATCCCTCTGGAAGATGGAAGCAGAGTAGGGGGACCCTAGGCTTGTCTCTTCTCAGGAACACAACTAGATAACTATCAAGTCATTCTGAATACCCCAAATATCAACCTGAAGGTGACAGGACAAACTCCACAACTAATGGGGAAGAGGAGGCCACATCAAAGAAGGTAGGAAGTGGTTTAGGGGCGAAATGAATCGCAGTTGCTATAGAGGGGAGAAAGCCATGGTCATGGAAAAGGGAAAGAGACAGAGAGAGGAGCACATAGGCGAAGGCACAAAGAGAACGTTTCCCCAAAGCCACTGGTGGAGAAAAACAAAAGGGGCTGAATTTCATAAGTTCTTGCAACCATTGGGCTTAGAGCCTGGAGTGTTAAATAAAGGCCAGCGGAGTTGGCTGGGATACAGCCTTGAGGGCACTGCCCTGTTCCTGGAGAAAAGGCAGGCAAACAACCTAAGGGCGGATGGCATGGAAACAGTGATGTGAAGAATGCCTGGGCCACACAGTGGAGAGATAATTCACTCTCCACAGAGGGCACCCTTGAGAGGCAGAGTCCACAGAGACACCTCTCCGAGGACAGGGCAGATGGCTGGCACCATTTCCCTCCCCCATCCCTCAGCATAAACACAGAGCCACCTGTGGGAAGCAGCAAAGCTCCAACACTGGCTGCCTAACTTGCTTGCACCAAACTCCACACCCCTGCACTCTGACAGGACTGCCCTTCTCAGTCAAGCCTGCCTCAGTCCCAGTGTGGCAGACCCCTTCCCCAGAAGACCAGGACAAACCCTTGCCCACACCATGTCTCCAGACCAGAGAGTTCTGCAGGGCCTCAGTTCTGGTGGAAGTGGTGTCAGGTCTCATATCACAAGCAGACCAGAGCACTCCTAGTAAAAGTTACGCCAAAGACCAAACACTGCTCACAGCAGGTGAGATGAGCCTCTCCAGACAACTGGCTTGAAGGATAGAGCAGCCAAAGCACAACAGTAGAGTGCACACAGCACACACTAGAGACACTCCTAAAGCACCAGCCCTGGGCACTACATGACCTCTTCTTCATAAGGCCATTACTTTCAGGAACAAAAAACAAATGGGCTTCCTAACACAGAGAGGAAGGCAGAGACTTAGACAAAATGCCAAGATGAAGGAATTAATCCCAAATGAAAGAACAAGATAAGGCCACGGCCAGAGATCACAGCTAAACAGATATAAGTAACATGTCTGATGGAGAATTTAAACCACCAATCATAAGGATATTCACTGGCCTTGAGAAAAGAAGACATCAGTGAGACTCTTACCACAGAGATAAAGAGTTAAAAAAGAATCAATCAGAAATGAAGAATATAATAAATAAGATTAGAAACAGACCTGATGAAATGAAGAGCAGGCTAGGAGAATAAGAGGAATGAACTAGTGATACAGAAGACAAAACAGTAGAGAATAATTGAACTGAACAAATGAGAAAAAGAAGAATTATGGAACACAAGAACAGAATTAGGGAGCTCATTGACTTCGTCAAACGTGGTAACATCTATTATAGGAGTCTCAGAAGAAGAAGAGAGAAAGGGGGGGCAGAAAATTTATGTGAGGAAATAATAGCTGAAAACATCTCTAATCTGGGAAAGGAAACAGGCATCCAGATCCAGGAGGCAGAGGGAACACCCATCAAAATCAACAAAAGCAGTCCATATTGTAATTCAATTTGCAAAATATAGTGATGAGAAAAAACATCTTAAAAACAACAATACAAAAGAAGTCATTAACTTACAGGGGAAGACAAATAATGCTAGCTGGAGATTTCTCAAGAGAAACTTGGCAAGCCAGAAGGGAGTGGCATGATATATTTCAAGGGCTGAATGGGAAAAATCTGCAGCCAAGAATACTTTATCCAGCCAGGCTGTCATTCAGAATAGAAGGAGAGATAAAGAGTTTCCCAGATAAACAAAAACTAAAGGAGTTCATGACTACTACACCATCTCTGCAGAAATATTAAAGGGGATTCTTTGAGTAGAAAGGAAGGACCAATAGTGGCAAAGACAAGAAAGGAACATAGAAAATTTCCAGAGGCAGCAACAAAACAAAAAATAAAATGGCAATAGATACGTATCTATCAACAATTACTCTGAATGTAAAAAAATAAAATAAAAAATAATTACTCTCAATTCAAGTAGACTAAATGCTCCAATCAAAAGACATAGGGTGTCAGAATGCATTAAAAAAAAAAAAAACAAGATCCATCTACACGCTGCCTGCAAGAGACTAATTTGAGACCTAAAGACACCTGCAGACTGAAAGTGAGGGGATGGAGAAACATTTATCATGCAAATGGATGTCAAAAGAAAGCCAGAGTGGCAATACTTATATCACAAAAAAAAAAAAAACAAAAACAAAAAACATAGACTTTAAAGCAAAGACTGTAACAAGAGATGAAGAAGGGTACTATATCATAATAAAGGGGACAATCCAGCAAGAAGATCTAACAATTGTAAATATTTATGCAGCCAACATGGAAGCACCCAAATATATAAAACAGTTAACAACAAACATTAAGGAACTAATTGATAATAATACAATAGTAAGGGACTTTAACATCCCACCTACACCAGCGGACAGATCATCTAAACAGAAAATCAACAAGGAAACAATGGCTTTGAATGACACGCTAAACCAAATGGATTTAACAAATACATTCAAAACATTCCATCTTAAAGCAGCAGAATACACATTCTTCACAAATGCACATGGAAAATTCTCCAGAATAGACCACATACTGGGTCACAAACCAGCCCTACAAAAAGTCTGAAATCATACCATGCATATTTTCAGATCACAACACTATGAAACTTGAAGTCAACCACAAGAAAATATTTGGAAAAAAATAAAAATTAAAAATAATTAAAAATAATAAAAAAACAAGAAAATATTTGGAAAGTTCTCAAATACATGGAGGTTGAGGAACATCCTACTAAAGAATGAACGGGTTAGCCAGGAATTTTAAAAAGAAACTAATAAATACATGGAAGCAAATGAAAATGAAAACACAACAGTCCAAAACCTTTGGACTGCAGCAAAGGCAGTCCTAAGAGGAAAATACATTGCAATTGAGGCCTATCTCAAGAAGCAAGGAAGGACCCAAATATACAACTTAACCATATACCTTAAGGAGCTAGAAAAGGAACAGAAAAAAAAAAAAAGCCTAAAGCCAACAAAAGAAGAGAAATAATAAAGATTAAAGCAGAAATAAACAATACAGAAACAACAACAACAAAAAAATGGTAGAACAGGTCAATGAAACTAAGAGCTGGTTCTTTGAAAGAATTAACAAAATTGCTATATCCCTAGCCAGAATTATCAAAAAGAAAAGAGAAAGGACCCAAATAGGTAAAATCATGAATGAAAGAGGAGAGAGAACAACCAACACCACAGAAATATAATTATAAGAGAATACTATGAAAAATTATACACCAACAAACTGGGCAATCTTGGAAAAATGGATACATTCCTAGAAACTCACAAACTACCAAAACTGAAACAGGAAGAAATAGAACAGACTGATAACCAGAAAAGAAACTGTATCGGTAATAAAAAATCTCCCAATAAACAAAAATCGAAGGCCAGTTGGCTTCACAGCTGAATTCTACCAAACATTTAAAGAAGAGTTAATACCTTTTCTTCTGAAACAATTTCAAAAACTTGTTCAATTTCAAACAGTTTCAAAAAAATTTGGAAACTTCCAAATTCATTCTATGAGGCCAGCATTACCCTGATGCCAAAACCAGACAAAGAGTCCGCTAAAAATGAGAAGTACAGGCCAATATCCCTGATGACCATGGATGCAAAACTGTCAATAAAATACTAGCCAACTGAATCCAACAATACATTAAAAGAATCATTCACCACAAGCAAGTGGGATTTATTCCTGGGTTGCAACCGTGGTTCAATATTTGCAAATCACACAACAGGATACACCACATAAATAAAAGAAAGACTAAGAACCAAATGATCTTCTCAATAGACGCAGAAAAAGCATTTGACAAAGTACAACATCCATTCATGGTAAGAAACCTCAACAAAGTATGACATTCCTCGACATAACCAAGGTGATACAACAAAAACCCACAGCTAATATCATCCTATGGTCAGGAACAAGACAGAGATGTCCACTCTCATCTGTTTTATTTAACACAGTACTAGAGGTCCTAGCCACAGTAATCAGACAGCAAAAAGAAATAAAAGGCGTCCAAATCGGCAAGGAAGAAGCAAAATTTTCACTCTTTGCAGATGACACGACCCTATATACATCAAAAACCCGAAAGGCTCCACCAAAAAATTGCTAGAACTGATACATGAATTCAGTAAAGTTACAGGATACAAGATCAATGTACCGAAATCTGTTGCATTTCTATACATGAATAATGAAGCAGCAGAAAGAGAAATTAAAGAATCAACCCCATTTAATTGCACCCCAAACCACACGATACCTAGAAATACACCTAACGAAAGAGGTGAAAGACCTGGATTCTGAAAACAAAACGCTGATGAAAGAAACCGAAGAGGGCACAAAGAAATGGAAAGACAGGGGCACTTGGGTGGCTTAGTCGGTTAAGCATCTGACTCTTGATTTCAGCTCAGGTCACCATCTCACAGTTCATGAGTTCGAGCCCCACGTCAGGCTCCATGCTGACAGTGTGGAGCCTGCTTGAGATTCTCTCTCTTCCTCTCTCTCTCTGCCATTCCCCAGCTCTCTCTCTCTTTCTCTCTCAAAATTAATGAATAAACTTAAAAAAGAAGAAATGGACAGATACTCCACGCTTGTGGGTTGGAAGAACAAATATTGTTAAAATGTCGATACTACCCAAAGCAATCTACACATTCAATGAACTCCTTATCAAAACACCAACAGCATTTTTCACAGAGCTGTAGCAAACAATCCTAAAATCTGTATGGAACCACAAAAGACCCGGAATAGCCAAAGCAACCTTGAAAAAGAACAGCAATGCTGGAGGCATCACAATTCAGGATTTTAAGTTATATTACAAAGATGTAGTCATCACAAGAGTGCAGTACCAGCACAAAATAGACACGGAGATCAACAGAATGGAATAAAAAACCCAGAAATGAACCCACAACTACATAGTCAATTAATCTTCAACAAAGCAGGGAAGAATCTGCAATGAGGAAAAAGTCTCTTCGACAAATGGTGTTGGGAAAATTGAACAGCGACATGTAAGAGAATGAAACTAGACCACTTTCTTACATCATATGCAAAAGTAAATTCAAAATAGATTAAAAACTTAAATGTGAGACATGAAACCACTAAAATCCTAGAGGAGAACACGGGCAGTAACCTCTTGGACGTGGACTGTAGCAACTTCTTACTAGACATGTCTCCTGAGGCAAGGGAAACAAAATCAAAAATAAACTATTGGGGGTGCCTGGGTGGCTCAGTCAGTTAAGTGTCCAACTCTTGACTTTGGTTCAGGTCCTGATCTCACAGTCGTGCGACTGAGCCCCGTGTCAGGATCTGTGCTCAGTGTAAAGCCTGCTTGAGATTCTGTCTCTCTCCCCCTCTCTCTCTGCCCCTACCCCACTCACCTGCACATGTGCCCTCACTCTCTCTCTTTCTGTCTCTCTCTCAAAATAAATAAATAAATTAATTAAATTAAAAATAATAAACTACTGGAACTACATCAAAACAAAAACTTCTACACAGTGGAGAAAATAATCAATAAAACTAAAAGGCACCCTATGGAATTACAGAGGACATCTGCAAAAGATATATCTGATAAGTGGTTAATATCCAAAATATAGGAAGAACTTATAAAACTCAACACCCCAAAAAACAATTAAAAAATGGACAGAAGAAATGAATAGACACTTTTCCAAAGAAGACACACATATGGCCAATAGACACAGGAAAAGATGCTCACCATCGCATATCATCAGGGAATACAAATCAAAACTATAATGAGATAGCACCTCCCACCTGTCAGAATGCTAAAATCAACAATACAACAAACAACACAAGGTGTTGGCAAGGATGTGGAGAAAGGGGAACCCGCTGCACTGTTGATGTTGATGAGAATACTCTGGAAAACAGTATGAAGGGTCTTCAAAAAGTTAAAAATAGAACTACCCTAGGATTCAGCAATGGCACTAGTAGGTATTTACCCAAAGAATACAAAAACACTAATTCAAAGGGATATTGTACCCCAATGTTTACAGCTGCATTATCTACAACAGCCAAACTTTGGAAACAGCCCAAGTGTCCACTGACTGATGACTCGCTGAAGATGTGATACATACATACAATGGAATATCACTCAGCCATAAACAAGAATGAAATCTTGCCGTCTGCAATGATGTGGATGGAGCTAGAGTATTACCCTAAGCAAAATAAGTCAGTCAGAGAAAGACAAATACCATATGATTTCACTCATATGTGGAATTTAAGAAACAAAACAAATGAGCAAAGGGGAGAAAAAAGAAAAGGAGAGGTAAATCAAGAAACAGACTCTTAATTATAGACAACACACTGAAGGTTACCAGAGGGGAGGTGGGTGGGGGGAATGGGTTAAATAGATGATGGGGATTTAGGAGTGCACTTAAGATAAGCACTGGGTAACGTATGAAGGGTTGAATCACTATATTGTACACCTGAAACTAATATAACACTGTATGTCAACTAACTGGAATTTAAATAAATGTTAAAAAAATATTCTCTAACTTGGGAGAACAGTGTTCCCAAGATGTAAGAAAAAATTGTACTTTTAAAAGATATTCACTATAAGAAACAGAAGAAATCTTGAGAAAGCATTTGCTTTGTGTTCTCAATAAAATGCAAGAAAACTTGAAGTTAGAAATGGAGGGTGAGGTTTATTAAAAGTTTACTTAGATGCTTTCTAAGATGTAAGTAAATTGATGTGATAAGGTGCAGGCTGAGAAGAGAAAAAAATTGTAAAGAATAAAAATGTAATAGATTTACTGTTTTAGACAGGGCAAAACAGAGAACTGACACTACAGAGAAATAATTCAGTAATGTAGAGGACAGCTTTGAGCAGCCTTCCCAGAGGGCAGAGGGAAAACACACACACACACACACACACACACACACAAACACACAGAGAAAACCACACTAAAAAAAAATAATAATTGTTTACATGGAAAGGCAATGGTGGCGAAGAAGTATAGCAATGCAGGACAGAAAATGAAAAATCAATTCACAGAATACAGTCAGAATGTGTGGAACACATCAAATAATCCATGATAGGACACAAAAGAGAATAAATAGGCCAGTGGATTAAAAAAGTTTACCGACAAAATTAACTCCAAGAGGTCACCCAAAAGACATATCGCTGGAAAATTAACAATTTTTAAGTAGAAAGAAAAATCCTCTCCGGATCCATAAAACAAATCATCAAACAGGTGACTTTTGAAAAAATAAAAGTTAAGGGGAGCCTGGGTGGCTCAGTAGGTTAAGCATCCGACTCTTGATTTCAGTTTGGGTCATGATCTCAAGGTTCGTGAGGCTGAGCCCTGCATGGGGCTCTGTGTTTGTGATATTCTCTCTCTCTCTCTCTCTCTCTCTCTCTCTCTCTCTCTCTCTCTCTCCCCCTCCTCTCTCAAAATAAATCAATAAATTTAAGAAAAGAAAAATGGAAAGTTAAGACTGCTCCTATTTGTTTTTCAGGGCCCTAAAAGGCAGACAATAGAAGAACAGAAATCTTAAAAAATTTGAAGACAGAAACCAAAAACAGTGGAGTCAGGATGCAATATTTCAGTACTTATATGTGAAAAATAACAATTGCACCCTGAGGCGCCTGGGTGGCTCAGTGAGTTAAGCATACAACTTTGGCTCAGGTCACTATCTCACGGTTCGTCGGTTTGAGCTCACAGCTCAGAGCCTGAAGCCTGCTTCAGATTCTGTGTCTCCCTCTCTCTCTGCCCCTCCCCTGCTCACACTCTGTCTCCCTCTGTCTCTCTCTCTCAAAATAAATAAACATTAAAAAAATTTTAAAAAAAGAATCTATACTCAGTATTTCTAGATTTGTAAGCAAGAGTTTAATTCAAATTTAAGAAAAAGAATTCTCAAAGGAGAAAGCACACGATAGAATAATAGCTTAATAGAAGCTCACCCCGGGGTGCCTGGGTAGCTCAGTCGGTTGAGCGTCTGACTTCGGCTCAGGTCATGATCTCCTGGTAGAAGAGTTTGAGCCCCACATCGGGCTCTGTGCTGATGGCTCGGAGCCTGGAGCCTGATTCTGTGTCTCCCTCTCTCTCTGCCCCTCCCCCACTCATGCTCTGTCTCTCTCTGTCTCAAAAATAAATAAACGTTAAAAAAAATAAAATAAAAGCTCACCCCTTTCGCCACACACCAAAAGAAGTTGTACAGCGAGTAAAGGTTTAAATATGTAAGAGTGCATTTAAAATGTACACTTAGCATAACCAATACATCAATAAATGATCAGTAAGTTTATCAATTCAGAAGCAGAATTGAGAAAGAAAAGTAGATATAAATGACAGGAATACAGAAAGGTTGAAAACTTGTACAGATTACATAACCACAGACGTAATTAAATGTTAACTAAATTAGAAAATCAATTTAAATGCACAGTAAATAACTTTTCTATTTTTGGTCTTCCTAAACCTCTTATAAATCACTAAGAAAACAGCATCTTGATATGAATATCAAGAGTATGAAAAGCCAACTTAGAAAAAAATAAAATAAAAAACATCTTAAAAGTTAAACACACTGGTAAACAAATAAATACAAATTGAGACATAAATAAAATGATTATCTCTTGGGAATGAAACTGGAAAGATGAAGAGAGTCGAATACACAGAACAGTCAAGAGTTGTAGGGGCGCCTGGGTGGCTCAGTCGGTTAAGCGTCCGACTTCAGCTCAGGTCATGATCTCGTGGCTCGTGAGTTCGAGCCCCGCGTCGGGCTCTGGGCTGATGGCTCAGAGCCTGGAACCTGCTTCCGATTCTGTGTCTCCCTCTCTCTCTGCCCCTCCCCTGTTCATGCTCTGTCTCTCTCTGTCCCAAAAATAAATAAACGTTAAAAAAAAAAAATTTAAGAGTTGGAGTCAGTGGTCACTCTCACACATTGCTAACGTGAATGAAAGTTGGAATCAACTATTATTGCTGGACGAGTCACAGCGACGTTTTGAAATGTCACATATCCTTTGATCAAGCCCCTCCACTTCTATTAATTTATCTGAATAATCAAGAATATGTGCAAGGATACAAAGCGGTTCATATTAGAGTATAAATAGAAATCGAAAAGAATAAATACCCCAATTGTGCAAAAGGAAAGAATACGTAAATTCCGGTCCAGGCACACATTCAAACACTATGTTCTAAAGATGATGTTGCAGAAGACCAGTGACATGAAGAAGAGTTGAGGTGTTGTTAAAAAGCATTACTAACCCATACCAAAATATGCACAGCAAAATTACCAGGTATGTGTATGCCAAGTTATCAAAAATATGAAGAGCACCCATCTTTTGGACGCTGAAATGACAGGCAGTTTTTATTTTTCCCTCTGTGTTCATCTAAAAAACATGAAGTAAGGGGTACCAGGGTGACTCAGCCGGTTGTGTCCGACTTCCGCTCAGGTCACGATCCCAAGATTAGTGAGTTTGAGTCCCGCATCAGACTCTGTGCTGAAAGGGAGGAGCCTGGAGCCTGCTTCAGATTCTGTGTCTCCCTCTCTCTGCCCCTCTCCCGTTCGCAATCTGTCTCTCTCTCTTAAAAATAAGTAAACTTTAAAAAAGCTTTTAATAAAAAAAAACCGTGAAATAAAATCTCTGCATGACGTTCCCTACAGTAATGACTTGGGATATAAGACAACTGATACTTGATGTCTGCCCTCCCTGGAAGCCGGGGTCTCAAACAGGGACGAGTCAAAGTTCTACCGCAGGGAGAAAGGGTCACAGGGAGTGCGAAGACAGCCCATTAATGGAAACAAGCAGGTGAAGCTCTATGGGAGAGCAGAAAAGTAGAAGGAGGGTCCCCACATCTCCGGAAAACTCACAGTCCTATCATCCCAGATGGCGCACTGACGTGGGCAACAACAAGCAGGACTTTCAAAGCACAGCTGCTGCTACCCAGGAAAGCCCAGCCAGCCACAGCTCCTGAATCCTCACTACGGATGCTGAAGCCAGAATGGACGCTGCACTAACAGGTGCCAAGCCACAACGGGCACCTGGATCGTTCCACGGAGGGACCCTGGAATTCCAGGCCGGCTAGTTATAGAGCCTTGCTCTGGCCACGTGATTAACATCGCCATAGTCCAATCTCTCCTAATTTGAGAACTTCATGGCATTATAGCAGATTTTCCTGGACTTCTTTTATAATCAAAAAATGAAATTAACATGAAGAAAAAAGTATTCAAAAAGAAGAGAATATTCAATTAGAATTTTTTTTTAATTCCAACGACTTGTAAATTTAAAAGTACTCTTGGGGCGCCTGGGTGGCTCAGTCGGTTAAGCGTCCAACTTCGGCTCAGGTCATGATCTCATGGTTGGTGAGTTGGGAGCCCCACGATGTGGGCTCTCTGCTGTCCCCTCTGAGCCCCTCTGTCTCTGTCCCTCCCCCACTCTCTCTTTCTCAAAAATAAATAAACGTTAAAAATTTTTTTTAAAAAGCACTCTCCTCAATAACTATGGAGATAAAAATTATTTAAAATTTTAATGTAATTATAAACAATTTAGAATATATTTTTAAAAATCTGAACACTATGTATCCAAACTTAAGGAACAGATCCAAAGCTGTATTCAAAGGAAAAATCACAGTAGTAAATTTTAGTAGAAAATATTTAGTAATAAATATTTCTGTTACAAAGAAAAATGGGGGGAAAAAAGCATTCACTTCAAGGCATTAAGTTGGAAAAAAAAGGTATGACTTAAAAAAAAAAAGGTAACACAAAGGAAATACAACATGGAAAAAAATATCAGAATTGACAAATAAATTCAAGAGCTGGTTGTATGAACCAACCCATGACAGACTTTGGCAAAGCTTATTAGAAAGAGAAAGCATCCATTGTAATGGGGTTATATTTTGAGAATTATTATTAAATTTTTCTCTTTTGTCTTTCTGACTTTGACATGACTTTTCCCGAAGTCATTTTAAAGCATCCTTTGGGGGATTCTGGAGCGAGAAAGACTTGTTACTGAAAAAATGCAAAGAGAAAGCATAAGGTGATATTCAGCTTTAGCTAAGCAAAACAAGATATGCTACCGCCCCAAGAAAAGATTTTCCAAATTCCTCTCATTCTGCCTCTTTAGCAATTAGCCATCTTACTTGGAAGACACAGCTCCTGGAGCTTTCTCAACCTTTTTACTCCTGGTCCCCACAAATCACCATTAAGGCTTAGGTTTGAATCAGGCCTGGAGGTCTGAGTCAGGACAAAAGAAAATAGGAAGGACAGGGGTAACCTTCACATTTCTAACTGGGAGCAAGGGTGGAAAGAAGACAGAAAAAGGAGGAGGAGAGCTCTGGCTTGGGGACAGAAAGGTAAGGGTAACCACAAAGGGTAGAGGGGGTTTGGCCTCCTCCCCCAACTGGGACTCTGCAAAGAGATCACCTCTTGGGCCACCTCCCATCCTGAAATTAACTTAGAGTAGGGCATGGGGCAAGTAGAGGGAGGCCCTGATAGTTAATTTCCTGAACCAGCTTTGGTTCTTCTATGTTTAGATGGGTTCCAGAAATAGCCAAGACTGGCTGTGAAGCTGGCCGGAGCTAGTTGAGAGAGCATCAGAGCAAATGTCGCAGAGTGACAATGCAAGATAGGACTAAAAGAGAATCTTCACCAGATCCCTGAGAGGGAGCATCAGAAGCTCACTCAGGTGAGGTTGATACAGCGGGGTCCCAGTAGGGTAGAACACCTGAGGAAGAAGAACGAACCACAAGCTGCAGCTTTCCCAACTGGCTGTGAGCTAATAAATGTAAAGTGCTTATATCAGTATCTGGTCCATTAAAACATTCAGTAAGTGTTGGCCATCCTTAACTGCTATTAGCATTACTATTATATGATAACTTTCACCTATTACCTGCAGTGCGGGGCTCATGAAGGAAACAGCAAGCAGATCAGCTACAGAAAAAATAAGAAATTAGAATTTCCTACATAATCTAGCAGCATAAATTAAAAATCGTACCCCTGCTACATAAATAATCAAGATCATAAGTGATAAAAGGGAGATAAACCAGACAGGGTTTTAAAAAACATAACAGAATGGTCTAAAGAATCTTTGAACCAGATTCAGAGAAAACATATGAATTACCTCTATTAGCTCAAGAAGTATGCAAAGTAGAAAAGAAGTATGCCAAAAGAAGCTGAAAAATTCATCAAAGAATTACCTCAAAAAAGGCCTAGGACCAGATAATTCAATTAGTGCATTCTTTCTAATTTCCCCAAGGGGAAACGCGAAAATGGGTAACAGCACTAAGGCCTGGAAAGAGATGGAATGTTCCCCAAATCACTGGAAAGCTATGCTATCTAGAGTATATAACCCTGCAAAACATAAAACTAGAGGCCACAGTTTTTCTCAAAAGCCTTGTGACTCCAGGATTTCTTTGTGCCTCTAACATGCTGTAAAATTCCAGCACAGGAATTTTGTGAGAGGTTGTTTCTGCACTTCAAGATTTCTTCCAGGCTCCCCCTCCCCCCCCCCCCCCCAACACTTCTCGGGACCGTGCAGGAGCCACACAGGAGTCTGGGGTCATGCAATCCGAAGATTCAGATGGTCCAAGAGCCAAGAATATACAGAAGGAAACACAGAGGGAAAGGGAGTCACAAGAGATAAGCAGAGGAAAAGAGACAGGACACAAAATTGAAGTAATAATAGCAATGCTGAGGCCCAAAGCAGTACATTCTTCGGGTGAAAATGTAAATTGAATCAACTCTTCGAGGATGTAATTGGCCATGTGTATTTGGAACCTACAATGTACATACCCTAACCTAATAATACCACTTCTCTCACTGGATACTGGAGAATTTAAGATGAAGATAAAGATTTATATACACAGATACACTTAATAGAATTATTAACAGCAAATAAAAACAGAACAGGAAACAATCTAAATATCTGGAAGCACAGTTAAACAGATGATGGCACATTCATATGATAAATTATGCAACAATCAGAAGCAATGTTGCCGTGGGGGGTGGGGGGCGGTTAATGAAATGTACTGCATGTGTCCAGGTTTTTAGGAAAAAAGGCAGAACACAAACAATAAAGTATAATCTTCAGTGTATTTTTTAAATATACCTACAGAGGAAAAACTCCTGGAAGAATACAGACCAAAGCCTTAATATGATCTCTGGGTGGCAGAGCTCTCGGTGAATATTTTTTAATACATTTCTCATTTTATCGAACTTTCTGCAACAAGCATGAATTACTTTTATAATCAGAAAAAAAAAAAAGATTTAAACCAAAAAATGATTGCACACGGATAAATAGTCCTCGAAGTGAAAAAGAACAATTTTAAGTCTCCATTCACTAAGGAGACAAAACATTCTCAACGCTGTGCACACAGAATTCCCCAAACGTGAATCTTACCCGGGTGCACTGGATAGCATAAAGACAAAAAGCACACCGACCATCCCTCTATAGACAGGCTGAGCTGCCTCTCTTGGGGGTTTTCAACACACGGTTATGCAGAAGGGGCCCGGGCACCCATTTTTTAAAATGCAGCTGTTTGAGCATCTCCCTTGGTTCCAAGAACCTCTACACGGAGGAACAGTCTTTACAGAGGAGGCTGAGGGAGTGTGAGGGGCCACACACACACACACACACACACACACACGACCAAACCCACTCAGTCTTGCGGTCCCAGCCAGACACCTCCAAGCGAGTCCTGCGGGTGCAGCCGTGCCCCACCCGCGCCCCGCAGCCGCCGAGCCCCCGCCCGCCCGCCCGCCCGGCGCCGCGGGTACCTGTTCGTGGGGCGCGGCAGCTGGGTGGCCGGGCTCCGGAGCGACCTCAGCGCGGCGGGGGTGCCGCGGGTGGCGTCCCTGCTCTCCTCCACCGAGAGCCTGCACAGCCGGGAAGAAAACTAAGTTGTTACACCTCGCTGGCAGCCTCGGCAGCGGCCGCGCGCTCGCACCTGGCCGGGGCGTCCCCGCGCGCCCCGGCTCCCCCGGCGGCTCCCAAGCCCCGGAGTTTGAAGCCGCGTAGGGCGTGGAGGGAGGGAAAGCACGGACCAGAACGGCGAGCCCGGGACACTGTCGGGGACCCGACGGCAGGTCCCGCTCCGCGGCGACGCCCGCCGGAGCCCTCGCAACCCTCTCCGCCACGGAGGGTGCCCACCCGGTCCGAGCGTCGCCCCTCGGTCACCCCCACCCGGCCAGCCCTGCCTCCTGGACGCCCCGCTTCCCGGCCCACCCTCGTGCGGCCGCCGCCCGTCGGCTGCCCTCCGCGGCGGCCGAGAGTCCGCGCCCCGAGTGGGGCGGCTCGGCGGCGGGGGTCCCCGGGGCGGGGGGAGGGGGGCTGGGCGCGCGCGCGCAAGGCGGGGGTCGGCCCGGGGCGCGGCGGCTGGGGGTACCTGGAGCGGGCGGGCGCGTCGGTGGAGCACCAGAGCAGGCGCAGCAGCAGCGACAGCAGCAGGCCGGCGAGCAGGGCGAGCAGCGCGCCCCCCGGCCGCATCCTGATCCCCGCGCACGGCCGCCGCCGCGGCTGCCCCGGCGAAGCGCAGCCCGGCCGGCCCGACTCGCCGCTCCCGCCGCCGCCGCCGCCGCCGCAGCCGCGCACACCTCCAGTGTTCAAAGGCGGCGGGGAGGGGCGACGACGGCGCGCGGCGCGGGCCCGCACTCCCCGGCGCCCCGGCCCAATCCGCACGCCGTGCGGGGGCAAAGGGAGAGGGCGCGTGTGCCGGCTCTCGCCTTCTGGCGCCCAGCCCCGGACCGCGGAGCTCGGCGTTCGGGTGGCGGTGGCGACTCGCCGCGCTCGCCTCCTCTCCTGCCGGAGGCGCTCCGAGCTGCTGCGGGCTCTGGTCGCCGCCGCCGCCGCCGCCGCCGCCGCCGCTGCCGCTGCCGCTGCCGCCGCCGCGCGGGGTCACCTGAAGGTTGGGACTCGCGAGCTGGACTCGGTGCTGATTGGGCTCCAACTTTTGTGCGCCCTCGCCTTCTCCCGGGTGCCCGCGGGCTCTTCTCCGGAGCCCACGCAGCTCGCTCAAGCACACCACAACTCGTTCTGCGTCCCTGCGGGGCAGAGCGAGGACTTGGAGGGGGTGGAAGAGGAGAGAAGAAAGGGCCCACTTCAAAACTTTCAAAACCGTGTAGTCGTTCAGCTGGACCGCCCCACGCAAAGGTCGCTAGGGACTTGGTTTTGTTGGGTAGATCCTGGTACCCGAGGGAAGGAGTACCCTCCCCTTGCTGCGACGCAGATTCAGAGGCATAGAGAATGGATTTCCAGGGGCCGTGCAATCCTTAGGAGTTGGCAAACTACCACCCGAAGGCGGAATTGGGCCGCAGCCTGTTTTTGTAAATAGTTTTCTTTGGAACACCTACGTGCCCGTTCCTTTGTTTTATCCATGGCTGCATATGGCCGTGTTACCTGTGGCTGCTTTTGCGTCGCGAGGGCAAAGTTGAGTAGTGGCGACAAAGATCCTTTGGCCCACAAAGCCTAAAGTATTTATTTTCTGCCCCTTTTCAGAAAAAAAAAAATAAATAAATAATAATAATAATAGCAGACCCCTGATCTAAATCCTATTGGTCTAGATCATATTGGGTAGATCTCATTTCTTAGTATTTCGTTCATTGTAAGAAAATGATTGTGACAGTATGATAGAGCCTGGCTCTCCTCTCCCAGCCCCAAGCTATATTGTTCAGTGTCTCTGGCCCAAGTACCCCCAGCTGCGCAAACTCAGTTTTGCTCCTGACTCAACCCTTGAGGAACTTCAGTAAATTACAAACCCTATAATTGTTATGTGGGGACTCATTAGACCGTTCTCTCTAGTTCTGTACAGATTTGAGATTTTTCCAAAAGCGACCCCTGGACTCTACCGTATTGCAAATACCTCGATAAGTTATTTGGCAAAGGCTTTTAAACTTTTGAAAAGGCTTTCATGAGTTAGCTTTCCCGAGTGACAGAAATATTTGTATTTCAGTTGGAGTCTCCTAGAGGCATCAGGTCTTAACGTGGAAGACCCACGTGAGACCCTTTGGGGGAGCACGTTGGCCAGACAGCTCGACGAAGCTGTTGCCAGGGATTTTGTTACTGAAAAAAAAAAAATAACATATATCAAGAAAAGACATAGGGGCTGCCTAGTTGCATTCTGCTAATCCTGCATTTACTCTCATTAAAAATATTTAGTTGAAAACAAACCAGAGCTTTGCGCATAGCAGTCGATCAATAAATGTTTCGTCCATGAATAAAACACCTAGGAACTTACACTTTTCTTAAAGAGAAAAAGGAGAAAACACTGAAAATAGGTGTGACCGGAAATCTGTTTCCTTCCATAGCTCACTCTCACTGTTAAAATACGTACCAATCAGCAAAGAAAAATGTGTGCCTTTTTACGTAAGACAGACGTTTTTAGGAATATGGCTGTTAATCTGAGTATGGTAATGATACATTAATACTGTGGTCAGGTGGTGCTAAAACAATAAAGAAATCCATTACTACGTGTTTGAAAGTTGAAGCATTCTGTTAGATAAGCAGGAGACAGCACAATTATCCTGAAAATGAAAAGTTGTCTGGATTTGGAAGATAGTCTGAATTTTATTTCTCTTAGAGCAGAATTGTGCAGACAACTCATACTGGAGATGGTTTGCAGAAAAAGAAAAGGGCATTATTGTATCAGCCAGGAAGCTGCAATTTCACCTAATTTACTAAAGTTTAATATTTCAGCACAGCTGGGCTCAAGGCAACAGCAGAAGAGGCAGCCTGCACTGGGCTCCCTTAACACCCTTGCTGTAAATGAAGTTACTTTTTATCAAGCCAATGGCTATCAGCAGGGGACTCACAAAAGCCCATTTTAATTGGAAAACTGAGTGTAAATTTGCAATGGGAATTCTGAACCCAGTGTTAAAATTTGACAGTAGGGAACTTTACCACAAGCTTTGTAAATGAAGACTTGGGTTGGTAAAATATGAATTATCCTGCTTATCCTTGAGAGATAAAAAAAAAAAAAACTGACAAAAACATGAGTCCTTAAATATTATCAGCCATAGAACCCAAACTGGAAAATGGTGTCTTTGGTAATTTAAGATTAGGAGGTTTGACCAGCAACCTCAAAGATCTGTGCCATGTGATACTTTGAGTAATCTGCTGAGGCCCAAAATCTAAACAGAAACTCAGGCTGTTGTGCAGAAGTCCAAGCAGGGGTGTGACCTACCTCGCTCACCCAGTCTGCCCAGCATTTGACCCTCACTGGCCTTTGTTATTCTTCATTTATCACCATGAATGCCCTTACTTTCCTAAAATAACTTTTAAAACCTGGTTGGGAAGTAAGGCTATATAAAAAATGTCCAAGTAATTGAAAACCTTTCCTGGACGTTGGGGTTTCTCATCTTGGGGGTAAGGTTTTAAAGATTTCCATGTGCACGGATTTGGGGACGCATGAAGAAGAATCCCAAATATCAAATGGCTACTGTAGCCACTGCTACACATGAGTGGAAACTCTCAATATAGAGAAACACAGAAAATTGATGCACCCAAGATTCTTTTCCTTCATTTGGGTGACATTTTTAACTCCCTGATAGAAAGGGTGGTTTCTAATGTCTTCAAGCAGCTTGATTGGTTTTAGTAATATTAGAGATTTGTGAAGGCTACTATAGCATGTTCATAAATATTAAACTATTCCTTAGAGGAGGAAATTCATAAGGATAGTATAACCAAGGCTACATATTTTCAATAAGTCATAAGATATAAATAAAAGTAGAAATCACTTCAAGAAATCAGCAACCTTGTATGAGAGGGAGCTGTGTGTCCAAGTATGTTTTATTACAGATTTTTCCCACTGCTAATTGAATATAAAACATTGATGCAATTCTGTGCATAAAGTAGTTTTAACTTTAAAAATAGAACACCTATCGTCTAAAGATGATATACAAATTTCATATAGGGTCTTACATATATAAGACATCCAATTTGCAGTGTAGCTAAAATTACAGAATAAGAAAATAAGAGCTATTATTCACAGTGTGAAACACATTTTTAATGTATAAAACATTCAGACTTCTAAAATTCCTCTCCCTGAAATCCACCTAAAAGATCATCAAGGACCGAAAAGAGAAATGGAAACTATTTATCCTGAAGCTATAATACAATGGCCATAATCCCATTCCACAAACACCTGAGAATATCTGTGAAGGGTGAACCAAATGGCCAAGAATACCATGTTCAAGACTCATCTACCCTCTTTATGAACTTAAATTTGTGGTGGGTGGAGGGAATAGAAAAGTTTTTGAAGGCCTTACTAACACACTATTTGGAAGAGCTAAGTCTGGGAGTAGGTCACAACAAAAATGAGTAGCAATTAGTGTAAATGGCCAGAGTTAGGGAGTTAAAAGAGAGATGGTGACCTATATTTCTGTTTCCAGTGAATACAGCTTTCTAGGCAGAGGAATGATGATCTAGAGATAATGCTTATCTTGAAGAGAGATAGTGCAAAAAAAAAAAAAAAATTATAGCTACTGATTAACTTACCAAAGAAAAATGAGTACTTTTCTATGTATTCAATAAACAAAAGGTCCTCAAGCCATTGGTTTTTATACTGAATTGGCTTCTCCCAGAGTATCCTTTCTGATTCCAGAGTTTGCAAGACCAGGCAGAACCTCAGCTATTTCAAAAGTCTGGAGGATGGGAGTTGGAGGTACAGAGATAATATACCTAAAACTGCCATATTCTCTCCTCAACTTCTCTCCCCCACTGCTTCATTGTGTACCACCTAAACTGTAAGCAGAAAAATAACTAAATAATATCCAGTAGGAAGCCCTTCACGCAAAACTAAGTTTCAAAAAGTGGGCAAATGAAAAGGAAGCACTGTGGAACAAGACTTATTCCAGGAAACAGCAGAAAAGGTAAGCAACCATCACTTCGTACTAACCAGGAAATGACATATAAACATGATGACAGAAAAACCCAAAGAAGAAATAAGAACTGGAAAAAGACATGGCAAAGCAACAGTATAAGAAGTGAGCTGACAACAAGAGAAAAAACAAACAAACGAAAGCCATTGCAGAGCTTACATCTTAGAAGCCTGAGCAGAATTTGGATGGCAAAAATCTGAACCAGTGTTAAGGAGATTAGGCTGATGAAAATTACAGAAAACATAAAGGAAAGGGACAAGGAAAATACAATGATTAGAAAAACAATTGTATGTATCAAAGACAGGTATTACATATATACAGTGTAAGCATTAGGGTTCATTTTTAAAAGCAAAAGAATGAAATATTAAAAATGATTAAGGATATAATGGAAGAAAATTTTACTGAAATAAAATAACATAAATCTGCAGATGTTTTGTGTTCTCATTGTCTGAACTCATGTGAAATCATGATGTTCTAGAGAAATTTACAGAAAACAACTAACTTCATGATTCATTCTCCTGCAGAGATTATTCAAAAACAAAGAAACCTAAGAGCCTAAAGACAGAAGAAACAGGTAGAAATTAATCCTACTTCTGACTTTGACTCAGCACCATTAGACTCAGAGAGAACAAAACTATATTTCTAGGGTTTTTGAGTGGAAAAGATGTGACCTCAAAATTCTATACCCAGCTAAGATAGCTTTTATAAAAAAAGCAAATATTTTTACATATGATGTTTTCAAAAAACAAAAAACAAAAACAGGGGCATTTAGATGTCCCAGTCAATTAGGAGATTAAGTAGTTAAGCATCAAACTGGATTTCAGCTGAGGTCAGGATCTCACAGTTCGTGAGTCCGAGCCCCCTGTGTTGGGCTCAGTGCCAGCAGTGCAGGGTCTGCTTAGGATTCTCTCTCCCTCTCTGTCTCTGCCCCTCCCTAACTCATGCTGTCTCTCAAAATAAATAAACTATAAAAACTAAAATTAAAATAAAATAAAATAACAGAATATATGTTCCTTATGTATATATCCTGGAAAAAAATCGATTGGAGCCATAATCCAACCATAAAACACAAATCAAAATAAAGAATTCACAATGAAGAAGTATGGATCATAAGGAATTCAGAGGAGCAATAGATTATTTTGAAAATAGAATTGAGTCTAAATAATAGACTCACAATGTGTTACCTTTTCTTTAAAAATCACTACATAAATATAAAATTAGAAGTTGACACAGTAAATCTGGGAAGGAAAATCTCTAGTTCACAGTAAATAGTGGGAAATATGAAATAATAATAATGAAGGATGGAGTACAAGTACATTACTTTCCTTATCTTTCAGGGTGAATATATAGAATCAAATCATCACAAGGCAGCTATGTTTTAAAAAGTAATAATTGTCTCATTACCAAAAAAGGATAAAAAATATATAAATATTTTCCAACGAAGGAGAGAGAAAGAAAGAAAACTCAGATTTTTTTAGCTAAGGATAGAAATACCTGTTGGCACAATACATGGATCTATTACAAACACCTAGAAATGTTTTATAAAATATAACCAAAAAAGAAAATGCATAGCTGAGCTCTCAATAAAGAGAGGAAAAGTCCCAGGTACCAGAAATGAGGAAAGAACTGAAAAAAAAAGAAAGAGCAGCGAGTGTGCGATGTGACCCCGAACTCACCTGGAGTATGCAATTGTCCTGGCACCCTGGAGGTTTGCTTTTAACATCTTTTCGGCAGGTGAAAGGGGAGTACTGGCTAGTCCAGGGAGAAAGAGTTAGAACTAAAATTTCTGTGCAAACCTTTGTTTCGTGTTAAAAACAAAATATGTGAACTAGAGAAACAAAGATCCACACACCTCACAATGACAACTGTTTGTCTCCATCGGAGCTCTGGGTGAAAGCATTTTGTTTTATTCTAAAACTTTGGCTTCATTTGAGTTTGTGGCCCAATTTTATCCCACCCAAGTTTTTTCTGAAGTTGACATAAAGATTGGTCCCTGGCTAATGAAGTTCTAAGGTGTATAGCAGGAAATTGCTCATTATTCTGGTTCCATAAAAAAAATCTCAAAGAAAAGGAAATCTCACTAAAAATGAGCTCAAAAGACAAAAATATTTTCTAATATCACTATTACAAAATACTTAAGGAATTCACCCATAAGTATGTCCCAACAGTTATCACTAATGGGAGGATCATGAAACCAGTAATCAGAAAAACAACATAAAGCAATGAAGTTTAAAATCATTAAGGACATGGAAGGGTGAATCGACACAGTGGGGAAAGAATGATAATAAAAGAAGAGTTCCTAAAGAACCAACAGAGCTGTGAGAAACAAATATATAGTCATTGATATCAAAATAATCAATGATGGGTCAAGTGGTAAGATAACACCTGGCTGAAGAGAGAATCAATGACCCAGAAAACCAATCTGAGACAACTATCCATTGAAAGATAAAGAGATAGAAAATATGAAAGCATGGCTAAAGACCTGTAGAAAAGAGGAAAATCCATCCTGTTATCTACTGCTGCACCCCAACACCCACTGGTTTAAAACAATAACATTTTATTATACCTAAATATTTTGTAGGTTAGGAATTGAGACAGTACCTAGCTGGGTGATACTAATATATCACATATTATCAAATGTGATTTGGAAGGTTCAGTATGGTTTCACTCATGCCTTGCTCTTTGATGAGATTGTTGAAAGGATAAATTAAGCTGAGATTATCAACCTGAGTGCCCACACATGAACTCTCCATGGTAGTGATTTCAAGGTGCTCAGACTTCTTACATTAAAGCTCAGCATTCCCAGTGACACTGTTCTGACAGACCTGGATAGAAGCTGCATGTTTTTTAGAAGCTAGTGACAGAAATTCCAGGACATTGCTTCTGCTCTATTCTATTGATCAAACAAGTCCCTAAGTCTAGCATATATTTAAGGGGAGAGGAATCAGACTCCTTCTCTAAGAGAAACAATAAATAATGTGTGGCTATCTTAACCTACCACAATCCAACATTTGTGTAACAGGAATTCCAGAAGAAGAGAATAGAAAGAATGGGGAAGAGGTAATATTTGAAAAGTGAATGTCTATGAACTTTTCAGAATTAATGAATGATTTGAAACCTTATTTAAAAGTGACAACAAGTCCTGACCAGGATGAATAAAAATATATCCAACTCTGGGAGCACCTGGATGGCTCAGTCGGTTAAGCGTCCAACTTCTGCTCAGGTCGTGATCTCACAGTTGGTAGGTTTGAGCCTGGCGTCGGGCTCTATGCCGACAGCTCAGAGCCTGGAGCCTGTCTCAGATTCTGTGTCTCCCTCTCTCTCTGCCCCTCTCCTGCTCATGCTCTGTGTCTGTCTCTCAAAAATAAATAAAAATGTTTTAAAAAATTTAAAAAAATACATCCAACTCTAGATACACTGTAATAAAACTATGCAACTCCAAAGCAAAGCCTTTGGAAAGAAATGTAACTTACAAAGAAATGATAATTAGATTACAGTATATTTCTCATCAGCAAAAGTAGAGCCCTAAAGTTAACTAAATCTTCCAAGAGCCAGGGTAAAAACTTATCATTATTAAATTTTGTAACTGGCTAAACTATCACACAAATGTGAAGGTAAACTAGAAAGTGTTTACACACACTGACAATGTTTACCACCCATAGACCCTTGTTGAAAAGAAAATCTATAAATGGTCCATTCCAGGAACAAACAAATGGATTCCAGAAGGAAGGAGTGAAATGCAAGAAAAAAGGTAAAGAAGGAAAATGGCAAACTGACACTGGCTATATAATACAAAATAATGACTGATCTACAAAGGGAACCACAAAGCGAGATCAAACTAAAATAATAGTAATAACATGAAAGGCAACAGTGGCTACCAGAGTGGAAGCACACAAAGACCCTTGGTCTATTCAGGAGACGAGTAGCAATAGTAATTACCTTTATATAGCGTTAAGTCAAATACGTACTTTTTAAATGTTAAGACATCCACTATAGGGGCGCCTGGGTGGCTCAGTAGGTTAAGCACCAGACTTCCGCTCAGGTCATGATCTCACAGTTCATGAGTTCGAGCCCCACATCAAGCTCTGGGCTGACAACTCAGAGCCTGGAGCCTGCTTCAGATTCTGTGTCTCCCTTGCTCTTTGCCCCCACCCCCACCCCCGCTCATACTCTGTCTCTCTCGCTCAATATTAACAAAAAAAGAATTGAAAAATAAAGCATAAAATAAGATCATATAAATAAATGCAGTTATGTTCTTTGTCATAGTGAATATAAATAAACTCAGCAGTTAAAAGAAACTCACAGATTAGATAAAAATAAACAAAATGTTATTGAAAAGAAGAAAATAACAGTATATAAAATCATATACAAAAGAAATACTAACCAAAAGGAAAGCTACAACAATATGAGACAAAACAGACAGGGAGGTGGAAAGTATTATTGAAAGCAAGGTAGGTCATTTCATAACAATAAAAAGCACAATGCGCTAGGTAGAAAAACCGTGAACCTGTAGGGAACAATCAACAACATAACCTCAAATTGTACAAAACAAACTTGATAGATTCAATGCAGCTTTCTCTCAAGAAGACAAAAAATTAGAAAATCCATGAACTGCACAACACAATTCAAAAGAAATATTCTTTTCAGGCTAACCTGATATCCCTCTGAAAACTGGCATATTCTACTCCACAAAGCAAATCACAACAAACCCCGCAAAAACCCTATTATAGACATTGTATTCTCTGATCACAAAGCAGGAAATCAGAAACCAATAACAGAAAGATTAATAAAACCATTCCCATACTTAAGCATACTTTCAAATAATTAATAGGTCAAAAAGTCATCTTGGTTAAATTTAGAAAATATTTAAGACAAAACTAATAATGAAGAGACAGCATATCAAATTGTGGGCTTTAGTAAAAGCAGGCATGTGTAGAGCCTTAAATGCATTTTTTAAAAATTTAAAAATTGGGCCACCTGGGTGGCTCAGTCAGTTAAGCATCCAACTTTAGCTCAGGTCATGATCTCACAGTTTGTGGGCTTGAGCCCCGCTTTGGGATCTGTGCTGACAGCTCACAGCCTGGAGCCTGCTTCAGATTCTGTGTCTCCCTCTGTCTCTGCCCCTCCCCCACTTGCATTCTGTCTCTCTCAAAAATAAACATTACAAAAATTATTTTTTAATTTAAAAATTGAAAATGAGTTAAGCATCCAACTCGAGATGCTGGGGAAATAAAGCCAGGTAAAGCGAAAGACTATTGAAATATATCAAAAACGGCATGATAAGGTAAGACAAATGGGAGATTAGTCCAAGGATCCTATTATCCAAAGAGCCCAGGTCTTCCCACTCAATCTCCAAAAGCAAAGTTGAACAAAGGCTTTTGTGCAGGTCGTTTGTTTAAAAATAAATCCCCAGGAGCAGGAGTGCAAAACTGAAGAAAGTAAAGCAGAGATGAGAAAGCCAGCACGAATGCACGTCATTGAATCGGACATTCCTGTGGACACTGAGTTTCATCACACCCAGAATTCTCCGACGAACCTCACAGAAGGTGCCTTGGCAGGGTCTGCCTGAAGGATGAATGGCGTTTCCCCATCTCCACTGTTGCCCAGGTACATTTTCAGGTTGCACGAGAATGAGTGGCAGGTGTCCTGCGGGGGGACCGTGACCCCACATCAGACTTCAATTCACAGAAGAGTGCTCCCTTATTAATGAATTCTCCCCTCTTCGGGTGCAGATTCTACCTTCTCTGCTCCAGTGCTTTGAAGATCCACAACCGGATGTACGGCTTGGTTTCTGCCAGCAGGTACTGCAGTATATTTCACGTGTATTCTCTTTCCTCCAGGAATATAGACGATGTTTTCCTGCTTGTGCCATGCTGTGACTTGACCTTGGTAATTAGTCTGGAGGCAATGAGAGGAGAGACAGATCTTGAGGAGGAAAGACATGATAATAAGAAGTGTCTGTCTTTATTAAGGGCAAAGACCTAGGCAGGGTAAAGCTGATCTCCCTCATCAGGGTGGTGGGAAAACGGGGAGGGGATGGCTTGGGCCAGTCTGGAGAGTTTAGGAGAAACTGGGGCTTCAAGATTCTCCAGTTCCTCTACCCAAATGGCCCAATGACGGGTCTCAAAGCCCTCCCCTTTCCTCTTATAACCTTGGCGTGTGCTGTAGATTTAATCCTCTTTGTAACACTGCAACCCACAGAACTCAATCTTGAGCCCGAATATTCTGCAGCCCCAAGTGATGATACTTTCTGTAAGTGCTGACACACGGGTCTTCCAGCTTCCAAAGCCTGCTTAGAGTTGATAGTCAGCTCAACTCGAGCCTGTCATTTTCTTATTTTAAGCTTCTTTTTTTTTTTTAACTTTTTTTTAACGTTTATTCATCTTTGAGAGACAGAGAGAGACACAGCACGAGCAGGGAAGGGGCAGAGAGAAAGGGAAACACAGAATCCGAAGCAGACTCCAGGCTCTGAGCTGTCAGCATAGAGCCCGATGCGGGGCTCGAACTCACGAACTGCGAGATCATGACCTGAGCCGAAGTTGGACACTCAACCGACTGAGCCACCCAGGCGCCCCAGCTTCTAAAGCATTAAGCAAAACCAGCCAATCTGATCCTTCCCATTACCATTGCCCCACACCGTTCAAAGGCCTTGCTTGTCTCCCAACTGAGCATTTTATTTTCACCTACACCTCACCCCAACTCACTTCAGTGAGAGTCTCAGTAATTATGATGTCAAGGGATATCACCATGCCAACTGCCACCAGCAACGGGGTCCTCATTGTGGTCTCACTGGTAAGCAGTTCAGTTCCAGAACTGTATCCTGAGGTTCTGCTTTGTAGGGCTGATTATGAGACCAGCTTTTGACCTGCCCACCACTCACCCATCCCCAAGCGAAGCTGAGGCAAATGGTTGCAAGTAGAAACTGATTTGAGAAGTGATCCCCGGAAGTAGGACTGAGAGATGTGGGAACAATAAATCATTCCATTGGAGTCTGGAGCTCGGTCCCCGTAGGCACCTCCTAAGGAACCATAGAGAATGGAACCTCAGAATTTTTCATGTGACAGCCAGTCAGGAGGAAGATGTATCCCTCAGCTCGTATCCCTATCTGTCAAGGGTTGTCTTCTGAGCTACAAACTCCTTCATGCTTTCAGGTTGCACGTGAGTGAGGACCCAGTGGGTTCTTGGAGAAATAGTATCAGAGAAGAAATGGTATCGGAGAAGCCCCAGAAAGGAAGCAGGAGATATACACAGCAACCGAAGTTTACACAAATGTGGAAATCTCAGCAGTGGATACCAGATTTAAAACCCGATCATGTACAAAGGATCAGGAATTAAATTGTCATGAGAGGTGATACAAGCTAGCGGTCAAGAAGGAATTCACAAAGCAGACTACTTGGGTTTACAGGCAGACCTTCCCACTGGCCTGCTATAGAATCTGGGGTAAGAGATCTACGCTTTCTGTACCTCAATTTCCTCATATTTGAAATGAGGATACTAATAATAGTATCTTTCTCCTGATGCCTTTGTACATAATAAATGAGATATTTTATACAAAGAGGATGCCAACATATAGACACCATATACATTTTGTTATTACATTCTTGACAGCAACAATGGCAGCTGAAAGTCAATGGAACAATAGCTTCAAACTTCTGAGGCAAAATTATTTCCAATCTAGAATTTTTATACCAAGGAACAGAGTAGAAATTACCTAATCGCCCTTCAGTAGGAGAATGATGAATATTTTGTCACTTATTCACTCATTCAGCAATTAAAATGAATGGACAAGGCTACAGGCCAGAAATCTCAACAACTACCTTAAAAAGAGCCATTAGCACTTTATGCTTCCAACTATATGACATTCTGGAAAAAGAAAAACTATGGAGACATAAAAGGATCACTGATGGCCAGGGGTTGGGGGGTGGAGAGAAAGGCAGAGCACAAGGGGAATTTTTAGGGCAGAGACACTACTTGGTGAGATATCATTATGGCGGATCTGTGCCCCACCTTCGCCTAAACCCACAGAATGTACAAAACCAAGAGGGAACCCTAATGTTAACTATGGGCTCTGGGTGATAATGATGTGTCAATACAGGTTCATCCCTTGTAACAAATGTTGATAATAGTGGAGGTTCTGTGCGTGCGGGGTAGGGGGATTTTTGCTCAACTTTGCTGCGAATCTAAAACAACGGTAAAAAATAAATTTTTTTAAGTCTTTTAAAAAAGGACCACTAGCATTTACTCTCATGATGCCAAGATAGTTTAACACGAGAAAATCTAATTTTATTTATCCTATTACCTGATCGTTTCAGAAAAGCGCGATCATCCTAGCAAAATAAAAAGGCATTTAATAAACTTAAGCAACATTGTCTTAGATTTAAAAACTCTTTAGTAAAACAGGATTTGACAGTGGTTTTTTTAAAAAGTGATAGAAAAATAATAAACATCTCAAATCAAAAGGCTTCTCGTGTTTCATTGATAAAAATTTGTCTATCAGGAATGAGATGAGCTCTCAATAACTATTTGTTACATGAAGTGTGCCCATGATCCTGAGCAGGTTCTTGACAATGGCATTTGACTACTCAACACACTAAAAATAAGTTTCAAAACTTTAAGTAAGCCCAAGTGGAACCATGTAAAAACACTCAACACTTTCATCCATAGCTCAAGACCCAGTATAATTGCAAGCTGCCAAATGTTCTATTTCTTTTTCTTTTTTTTAATGTTATTTATTTTGTGAGGGACAGAGTGAGCCTGAAGTATGGAGGGACAGAGAGATAGAATCCCAAGGAGGCTCCATGCTGTCAGCACAGAGTCAAACGTGGGGATAAATCCCCTGTGAGACTTCTCATGACCTGAGCCCGAATCAAGAATTGGGCGCTTAATTGACTGAGCCACCCAGGCATTCCCCAAATGTTCTATTTCCATATCTAAGACTCAACGTTAGGATTGATTCTACAGCTATCTCTAAAACTGGAGAAGAGAAAATAAGAAAATAAGCCTGATTTTACCGCTGGTAGCAATTAACCCAAATAATATTCTTCCCTATTCATTTGTGTGATCGATTTGATCCCTACCTAAATGCAGATTTCATTATTTTTTTTTAATGTTTATTTATTTTTGAGAGGGAGAGAGAGACAGAGCATGAGCAGGGGAGGGGCAGAGAGAGAGGGAGACACACAGAATCTGAAGCAGGCTCCAGGCCCTGAGCTGTCAGCACAGAGCCCGACGGGGGGATCGAACCCATAAGCTGCGAGATCGTGACCTGAGCCGAAGTCAGACGCTTAACATACTAAGCCACCCAGGCGCTCCCTAAACGCAGATTTTATTTTATGTTTTTTAAGTTTTTTTTAACGTTTATTTATTTTTGAGACACAGAGAGACAGAGCATGAATGGGGGAGGGTCAGAGAGAGAGGGAGACACAGAATCTGAAACAGGCTCCAGGCTCTAAGCTGTCAGCACAGAGCCCGCCGTGGGGCTTGAACTCACGGACCGTGAGATCATGACCTGAGCCGAAGTCAGACGCCCAACCAACTGAGCCACCCAGGCGCCCCTAAACGCAGATTTTAGATGCAGTAGAAAGTTTCGAGCTCTGTTAGCACAAGTAATTCACCTTTTGTTGTCACTGGCCATTCAGAATCCCTAAAGGCACCTTTCTTCCAGACGTATCTCTAGAACATGATCTCATAATTCAAAATTGAAGAAGAACATCTTAGAAATATTTTGGAATCAGGAATAAACTTTAGATCATTTTCTTCTTGTGTCCTTTCTAGCTCTTTTCTCCCAGACAAGGAGGAAGGGACCATACAATACACATGGGAAACAAGAGGTCACATTATTTTGTCACAATGCTTTGAGCTTGCAATCCTGTTGCCTCTGCCAGAAATTCTTTTGTTCCAGATATGTCCAGGGCTTATTCCCTCTTTCTTCAGTCTGACCAAATATTACCTTAATAAAATGAGAACTCCCCCTCAACCTTAGGTGCCCAAAATTTCTTACCTTGCTATACGTTTTCCATAGCCCTTATCAGCACCAAGTACATTATATATTTATTTGTACATTGTCAATCTCTCCCAGTTACAATGGAAGCTTTGTGAAAGCACAGATTTTTTGTCTATTTTGCTCTATCCCTGCATTCTTGGTGCCTGGAACACATAGAAGCTACAAAATAAATATTTGTTAAATATACAAATGCATGTAAATTCTAGAACGTTTAGGATACACAACCACTATTTTTCTGTAGCTAAGCTAAATACTGGTTTTCCTCTGGAAATTTGAATGGCCCTTAGAAATGCTGGGCACAATAACAGTAATAATACAAGAGCAAATATAAGAAGCTTTAGTCCCTAAACAATGCAGAATAAAGTATAATGAAAGACCAGGAAATTGTATTAGCTACAGACTGGAAAAGTCTAGCAAGTCGTTTCCCTATTAAAATATTTTTCCCACTGGGGTGCCTGGGTGGCTCAGTGAGTTGAGTGCCCACCTCTTGATTTCACTCCAGATCATAATCCCAGGGTCATGGGATCAAGCCCCACATTGGGCTCTGCACTGAGTGTGGAGCCTGCGTGAGATTCTCCCTCTCTCCCTCTCTCCCTCTCTCCCCCTCTCCCCCACTCATGCTCTCTCTCTATATCTCTAAAATAAAATATTTTTCCCATTAAAAATGTCAATTGGAAACACTTCTTTGGAAAAGGTGATACATACGTACAATTACAGAACTAAGATTCGAATAAATTACTCCCTGATTTTCCTATTCTGACACTCAAGAGTACTTTGTTGTAAGAGAAAGAGTGCGAGCTTCTCATTCAAAAAGATCTGGCGTGTATCCTGGTTCAGCCACTCACGGGGTGTGACCGTAAGCGTATTTAACCTCGTCAAGTTTCTTCATCTGCAAAGCAGGGGTAAAATGAATGTAATCCAGACTCAACTCTGCCTCCTGGTTTGTCTAAGTGAAGGACATCATGAGTCTGCAAGTTGCCCACACCTCCTGTTCCGCACCACTACCCCACATCTGCCCGATCAATAAGCCATTTCTGTTCTGTACCGTGAAGACATCTTTAATTCATTCATTGCTCTCCATCCACACTACCATCTGCCACTTCCATGGCCCAGATCACCATCGCCGCTCTTCATCTGGGTTATTGCAACAATCTCTTAGCTGATTTTACAGCAGACAGTTTCCCCTCTACCATAACCAGTTCCCCTCCATTGCCCACACATCAGAAGGAAAGATCACTCTAAAACGCACACATGAGAAGGAGCAGCAGACGTTTCCCTCTTTTCCTGGCAGTCTAATATTCTAATCCCTCTTTCCACCTTTGTCCATGTTCTGGGAGAATTCCACATTTTCTGAATTGGGGCAGGAAAAAAGCCAATCTCCCACTATCAAAGTCTGTAGGAGTCATACGTTCTATCTCATAACCCTCTGGCAGCTGAGTTATGGGCCTGTGATCCCCGTACGGCCAATCATCCACGAGGATTCAGTGGCTTTTCAGTGGTGTTTATCCATGGAGAGGTATAGATTACAAAGCCCTGGCAGGCTTGTTGTCCCTGTCACCTGGTCCCCTTTGATTCAGATCCATTTTCCAAGCTCTATTCTCCGGGCCTCCTGGTATTTCCAGAACTACCCAAGATGTTTCCTTCCCCTAAATTCCAGCCCTGCCCATGTCAACTACCTATGCTGGCAACCAAGAGCACCGCCTGGTACATCATGAAACACTCACCCCCTCCAACTCCTACAAGCCCTCCTACCACTTCCAGCGGCCTCGTGCTAACCCCCACCATCCTTAGACCTGCTTTTGGACTCGAGTACCGCTCACCTGTCTGGCTGCTGCTTCTCACTTTACACCCCAGCCACACGTCCCTTCCTGCCCTTGGGCTAGCAGGGTGTGTCCTCTCTTGCTTCTGGACATGCTTGCTTTTCTCTACCCAAAATCCTCCCCCCCTGCACATAAGCTTCCTTCCCTCCCTTTGCCAGAGGATTCTTCAACTAGCATGGAACACAGCTAGAGGCACAACCATACTGACGTCCTTAAGTTTCATGAAGAGACTGCTTTTGCGCTAGCTGCAGTTAAAGAACAAATTCCAGAGCAGGGCCCACTTTGGGTCATGAGCTCACTTTTCTCATAACACAGATGAGGTGTTGTGACTGTCTCACGGAGGTCAAGGGCCCACCTGTGTGGCCTGGAGGGAGAGTCTTTGACTGTCCTCCCTCTGCCCCCCTGTGGTGTACTTTGCCTACAGAGATGACCCAATATCTAGCTATTTTATTTAGGAAAGAATTTCTTTTTTTTTTTTTATTTGTTTTTTATTTTGAGAGAGAGAGACAGCGAGCGCAGGGGAGGAACAGAGAGAGAAGGAGACAGACAATCTCAAGCAGACTCTGCACTGCCAATGCAGAACCTGAAGCAGGGCTCAAACTCCTGAACCATGAGATCGTGACCTGAGCTGAAATCAAGAGTCGGCCGCTTAACTGACTGAGTCACCCAGGGGCCCCTAGGAAAGAACTTCTGAGCTCTGATTATGAGTGGAGGAGAGAGATTCTCCCTCTTTAGGAGATTCTCTTTAGGAGAGAGAATTGGAGGGAAGCAGTCGGCACTTCTGGAGAAAATAACAAAAATAGAGCTCTACAATGAGGACAAAGCTGAAGTTGAGTGTTTTGAATTGTCTGAAGGCAGTGGACACTCAGGGCTGGGAGGGAACTCTAGGAGGTGGGAAAAGAGCACCTGTTAAGTGACAGGAGAGGACAGAAGTTGCAGGTGTTTTATAAATCTGCCTAGGCTTCTTGGTGGCAGTCATCGCCATTTATGGATGGAAAAGCGTCCCAGTGCGTTAAGTGACAAGGAGAAGTAAGATGAACTTGAGATTTAAAGTCAGGCAGACATGAATTCTCAGTCCTGGCACCTTCAGGTTCAGTCAACTTAAACTCTCTGAGACTCAATTTCCTCATTTGAAAAATTAGAATAAAATACCGTTCTCAGTATTAAATGTCCAAAGCAAGATGAAGACCTATGTGTATAGTATGGTCCCATTTGTCTTTTTTAGCACAGGTGGTATAGTCATCAAATATCACTATATCTGCATGAAGTGGAAACAGTAGTTACTTCTGGGAAGGAAGAGGAGTGAGACATTCCATTATAGTATATTCCTTTGTCTTGTTTGATTTAAATACGAGGTATGAATTGTATCTCTTTTCATTAATTCATTACACAAAAATATCTATTTTACAAAGTTGTCGCCAAGAAAACCCACCCTACATGGGTTCCCTTCCCCTTGCAAGAGTTCATATATCACGCATCTGGATTAGCATATGACATCTGGAGACCTTCTAGTGTAAACCGCGTTGGTCACTGTGAAGGAGCCCACACATGTACTTTAGTCTGAGTGTGTGTGTGTGTGTGTGTGCGCGCGTGTGTGTAAATCTTCCATGTATATAGTAAATGGGCATCAGACAACTTGAACCCATATCCTATTGAGACTCACTAAGTCATCTTCAAGAAAACTTACGAAGTTTGAAGGCTCTTAGATCATACCTCAATCTATAACAGTTCAATTTTTAATAGGGGGAAAATAAACATTAAATATTGAAAAAGCAACTTGGACACTTTCCAATTCTGAACATTGATATACAAGGTGAAGGTGGTCCAATCTGAGCTAATAATTCTGAAAACTGGGGGAAATGTTTTGGTACTTGTAGAATAACCCTCATTTCTACCCATCGGGAAACCACTGTCTGTGACAGGTCCTCTAACTCACTGACCATCACCTGCTAAGGTCTGCCCGTAATTCTGCACCCTTGGCTCCCATGAGCCATTTCACCAACCGAGTCTCTAAATCAACAGCATATTCGCCCACCTGTTCATTTTTCCACTCTATGAATGGAAAAATGGAACACAGGGCCAAAAGCAAGGGTCTTTTGAAATGAACAATCTATTAACCCAGAATAAGTAGTAATAGGAAGAAGCCACTGTGACTTACCAGTCTGCATTGGATATTCATTAGAAGCAAACACATAAAATATATTGTGGATCTAAATATATAACTCATGCTGTGTAAAGATATTCCAAAGTACCAGAGGCCCAGGTACCTATCAAGTATTCATGTGGTTCTTCTAAATACATGTTTTATTTACCATAAAATATATAAAATATTTACTTTTTTTTCTAAAAAGATCCTGTGAATTATTCAAATCCCAAAGAAAGATCATTTCGCCATTTCTTTCCATGGGTAAAACAGGTTTCTTGGATCAGTAGCAATTTTTTTAAAAAAGCAATCCTGACATCCCAGGAAAGCACAATTCGGGAAAATCAAACACTCACACAGGAGACTTAATTGGTTCAAAAGCCAACGTGAAAAATTGGATGTCTGTATGGAAAAAATCAAAAGTAGTCATGGGGATTAACAAATAGCACTATCATGATTAGAGAATAGTACAGAAATTAAATATCATTCTTCCATACCTTATTAAAGCAGGAGATGAAAAACTAAGGTTTGGGGCGTTTTTTTAAATCTAGAGTCACCTGAACAGCAATGGAATTTCTAGTTAAGCCAAAACTATTTTGACAATTAAGCAAATCCTTGATGAATACAATACTCCATTTCAGACCCCTTATTTTTTTTGTTATTATCTTTTCCATCCTGTTATAAACAGACATGTAAATAGCATTTCCCCAGAAGAACAATTGGTAAGGAGACACCTGCTTACTATTTTACCTTGGAGTCGCCGTTCCTTAAGAGAACATTTTCTTAATCTCTTAAATTCAATGAATTGCTTAGCCTGGCTCCATGCCAGACACATGGATCCCTGCACAGTTCCAACTCACATATGTTATAAACCTCAATTCTTATTCTCTTAGAGTCTACATGATGTGTCAATGGTAATTTCCCTTTTAAGTTAGGAGATAGCCATATGTTTACCCATCTTAATTAATTTTCCCTTGGAAAATGTTCCTTTAATGATGTGTTTCATATTTGAATGAGTCCCATTTCCCACCTGTGTTCAAAGGCACCTGATTCTAATGGGTTGATTCTCGAGGTTAAAAAAAGGATACTTTGATAACGACCTTACATGTTTGATGTAACCTGTTGTTTTATCACCTCATTACTCCATTAAGACTTTTCAATGTTATTGAACATCTTGTGGATATGTAGCTAAAATATAAATGTAACCAGATTTGTATTATAGCCAAAATTATAGAGCCAAGACAACTTGGCCTTTTCCTCGCGCTTTCTTCGAGGGGCTTTCGTGAACAACGCTGAGCCTGTCTCGGCCAATCATCTTCACTGTCTTTCTTCCACGGGCACCTTTTTTTCTCTTTAAGTTTTCCTCTGTGTATCACTTTGCCTCAGTTAGGTTTCCAGCACGCACAGAAAATAAAAGTTTGAAGGAGTCATTCAAATCATCTGAGCCGATAGCATGTTTCGTGTCTGGATCGCTGGAGGAAGGCCAGCAGGGCCAGAATTTTCTTTCCTGCCTTATCCAAACAACAGCCTAATTACCCTTTCTATTCCAGCTGTGAAAGCCCAGCCAGTGGGAAGCTAACAGATTTTTCCCTAGTCCCAAAGCAAGTGATTAGCCGCTGAGGACCCAGGAACCTCCACCATCTCCGTGGGTGCCATCAAATATTACCCCCTGTGCAGCTGAGCTGGACCATATTTCTCCACCCACCTTCCTGAGAACAGCTGTAGGCTGTTGAAGTTACTGGTCACATTCTACTTTAGACTGACTGACTGTGCCCTAATTATTTTAAATCTGTTCCAGAAAATAGTACATACGTACAACAGTAAATACGTACAATAGTTAATACTACTAAATACAGAAAATAATACCATTTACAAGTAGTAAATACGTACAATAACGTGAGTACTAACATTAGGGCTTTCCCTCGAGTGAAAATACCTTAAAAATTAAAAGGCTTTCAGTCAGAATTTTGTTTTAGGTGGGTATAAATTACAGGAATTTGTCGGCGATAGAGAGAGAACCAGCTAGGAATGGGCCAGCGTCTCTCAGAAATGTTTAGGTGTTTAAGTAAAAACAAGGACAGCTAGAGAACTAAAATGTAATACAAGAGATTGCAAAAAATCTAAAATTACCGACCAAGGATGAGTTGCCATTTTAAGAACACACCTTTTTATAGAATCGGTCACCAAGTTTGAGCGGAACTGAACAGATGGGTATCAGCCAACACAGGTAAGAAAGTTTCCTCGTCTGTGAAACAACATGGCACAACAGACACCTGAAGGAAGGAAAATTCCTCTGGCTTTTTTTTCTCATCAGCTATTTTTTAGCAAAGCACATTCTCCGAATTTGTAAAGTTTCAGTACAGGTATTGGAATAACATGACTTAATTTGAGCCCCACACATAAGTAACTGGTCACTCTTTCATACCTTTTTCCCCCAGGAATAACCAATTAACTGTATACATCCATTTTTTTTGCATTTCTAGGTATTTAAGAAATTTAAAATTTCCCATTTTTTCCTAGTTCCTTTTTAAAATTTTTAATGTTTATTTATTTTTGAGAGAGAAAGAGAGAGAGAGAGAGAGAGAGAGAGAGAGAGAGAGAGAGAATGAGTGGGGGAGGGGCAGAAAGAGAGGGAGACACAGAATCTGAAGCAGGCTCCGGGCTCTGAGCCGTCCACACAGAGCCTGACCCGAGGCTCGAACCCACGAACCGTGAGATCATGACCTGAGCCTAAATTGGATGCTTAACCAGCTGAGCCACCCAGGTGCCCCTCCTATTTCCTTTTTACTGGTCTTTTTTAGTTAAGGAAATATACAAAGCTCAAGAGTTTTTCTGTTCGTAAGTCCAAGCTCCCTGAGGACAGGGGTGCTGCCTACCTTGCCCACCCTCTAACCTTGGCATTCAGAACGACACTATTCCTTGAGCAGGTGCTGTCAAGAGTTTGCAGCATAAACGAAAAACTCACGGAAGGAATGGAAAAATCACTTGCGCAATATGCATCATCATCATGTCTTACAAATATAAATAAATTCCATGCTATCTGGAGCTTTTAGGAAATATAAGCGGCTTCTTGAATTTGAAAATGACAGATCTGTGGAACTCACTCCAGCAGCAAACAGAGCAAAAGACTTTCTTCTGAGACCACTGGCAGGCCAGACTAAAATGTCATGTTTACTGGGGAAAAGAGACGAGTTCTATTTTAGAAGTGGCGACACCCAACACCAGCTGCGTTCTTTCAGGAACAGGAAAGCCGGAAAGTATAAAATAAAAACTTGCGGACGAAGAGCCACAGTTAGAAGGAGTGGACGTGCCTTTGAATGCACAACCTCCCACACCTTAGGACGGAGTGGTTAGCAGGCTCTCTTATCATCAAGCGTTGCCTTCACGATGGCTCTGGTTATGCTCCCTTATCCTAAAACCAAAGCGAATCATACCATTAGCAGTTGAAGGCTCTGTTCATGCCACGCGTATGTTAATGTGTCCCCGGTTTGGGGGGTGGAAGAAAGGATGAAAACCACTGAAACAATGTGGGCGTTTTCTCCCTAAATTTCAATCCTCAGTCCCTTCCTCTCTGCTCTGCTCCTCGGGGAACGCGTCCACGTGCTTGGATTGGCTCCATCGCTCCGTAATTGGATGGCTTCTACATTTGCCCTCCGACTGCGTCCTCCCTGGTACACAGAAAACTCCTATCTCTGGAAGGCTGCCCAGTACCTCCACTTGGATTGGCCACAACTTTTATCTGTTCCTCCTCCCAGACCGCGTCTTCCTCATGGCCTCCCTAGTCCCTGCAAGGATACTATCAAGCCCTGCCATGCCACTCAGGCTAGATTTCCCAAATTCATCTCTGCCCCACCCCCTTCCCTCCCCTTCAATCCACTCCCAAGGTCACCGCTTTCCCCTGTTATAGCATCGGATCTGCTCCCTTGACATCAAGTTCGTCGTCTTCTGGTCTATCCTACATGCCACTACCGAAATAATTTTCCTTAAACTTGCCACACTGCTGTTTCAAAATCTAATATTCAGGGTCCTTCAATCGCCTCTCCGTTGAGATGAAATTCCGTGATCAACTCTTCTCCCCTGTTATTATCAGCACCGAGACAGCAGGGTTCAATATCCTGGGTTTGTTACTATCGGTGTGATCTCAGCCTTCCTATCTCCATGCCTCAGTTTCTTCACCTGAAAAATGTCCTCTTGCGGTTGTGTCAAGATGAAATGCATTAATGTACACTAGGAAGTTAGAACGGTGGCAAATACTTAGTACATGTTTTATCGGTATTTCTTGTTATGACTGATCTCCTCGTCTAACACACGGACATTCTCACCATTTCCCACACGTGTCTTCATGGTTATCATTCCTAATCTGTTCACCTTGTTCCCTCTGCCTTGAGTGACCTTTTCTGCACCTGAAATCCACCCACTTTTCAAAATCCACCTCAAATACCAAGTGTTCCCTTGAAACTTTCACTTAAAAGATTTCTTTTTCTGAATTTGAGGTAATAGGTCTACCCCATCTTTACTCACAATAAGTGAAATAATACAGATTTTTGTATTTTTAAAATCTCTGTATAAAACGCTATCTTATAGAGCCATTATCGCAGCCACCTTCCAAATATTTTTTGTTATGGTGTTTTATTCCCTTTGTTTGTAAGTGACTTTGAATTTGAAATCGCTCTCAATGGCAAAACCAGAAACAAAAACACGGCTTTAGAAAGAAAGAAATTAGAGCTTTCTAAAAAACACAATATTCTAGGCTTTAGGAAGCTTTTTAAGAGAAAAGAGAGTAAATCTTTTTTGAAAGCATTTCTGAGGAATCTGAAGAAACAGACGTAGCCTTATGCCAGTGTTGTGCCATTTGCTAGTATTACAGATGATTTTAAAATTTGGATGACTCTTTGTTTCCCTTCAGCTTCCTTTTTTCCCCGCTGTCCTTGATGCATTGGGAGGCTTTAAAGGTTGGCCTCTCACGGAGACAGATCACACCTGGGGAAACTCGTAGAGGTGCAGCCAATTAATTGTGGAGTCAGACACTCCCCAGGGTAGTGACCGTGCGTTCCCACTACCCACTCGACTTTAGGCTTCTTCTCATATGATAGATCGTTGCTTTTAATGAGCGAAAAGCGCCCCCGTGAGGTTCGGATCTGACCCTGAGTTTGTTTGGTTTTTTTAACCTAAAGATGATGCACTTTCCTATGGAAAATCTGGCGGCACTCCGAAAACCACGCTCTCCCCGGCGCCCCCTTCTCTCCCCTTTGAGGTCCTTATTGGTAGCAGATCCCCCCCAGGTGGTCCCTTCGCTCACCCACCTGCTTCCAGTCAATGGCCACACACCATCTTCCACCTGTCCTCACTGGAATGTTCCATGCTCTATGCTTCCTCGGGGCAGGATCCCTTGGTGGACCCATCCATTCCAATGTCTTCCTGAGAGAACCAAAAGAATGACTTCCACAGTGGTCTGTGTTGGGCCCCTCCCTCCTCTCAACAGCTGATTCCCTTGGTTTCTCTCTCCCACTCTCATCCGTCCCAACCCTCTCCCCTAGGCTTTTTAGTATCTTTGACAAAGATTCTCTTATCTGTGTTTATTCTTACAAAATGTATAGTTTGGATTTGTGGGCATTTCTTAAAGCCTCACAGAAATGGTACTGGGCCACCTTCGTTCCTCAGCACCGCATCTTTAAGACATCCACGTTGTTGTATGTGTGGTCAGTGCATTGCTTCTGGCTACTGCCTGTATTCTATCTAATGTTCCACTTAGAATTTTACATCTATGTTCTTCCTCAGTGTAGACAACCAGATGGCCTCCAGTTCCCACAAACAGTGCTATGATGAACACCCAGGTTCCACTGTGGACCCGGGCGCGAATTCCTTCGAGAAATTCCAAAGAAGAGAATTCCCAGAATCTACGATATGCACATACTTACTTTGATCATTTTCTGCCAGGATACCCTTTGGGATGGCTACCCCAATCTGAGGGTACCTCATACCCTCATGTGGCAACTCTGCATCCCCCTCATTCTGCCAGGCTAACGTGTGTGAGGAGACATTTCACTGTAATTTTAAATTACATTTCTAATGAATAATGTATTTGGGTAACTCTTCGGGGCTGGTTAACCTCTGGGGTTTTCCCTTCTGTAAGTTGGCTATTCATATTCTTAGCCCATTTTTTAATGTTAGGTTTCCTACTTGCTTCTGGTTACTTTGCAGACAGTCCCCATTCCTTATCTGGTAGGTTTCAGTCCTTTGTCCGTTTTAGGCACTGTCAGATAATCTCCCATATTTGTCGCTTCTGACCTTGTCCATGGAATCTTTTATTGAATGGAATCCTTGGTTTTGCTTTATGGCATGTGCTTGTGAAGGTGTAGGAAATCCCTTTGACCCCCATATGAGAAGTTTCTCTCTGACATTGTCTTCTATGAAATTTTAATGCATATTTTCCACATTCAAGTCTTGAATTCATCTGGAGTCCACCTTTGCAGATGATATAAGATATTATGTTCATTTTTCTTATATGGGGAGCCCATTTTCCCAACATCATCTATTAGCATGCAGCTTCCCCATTAATTTGAGTGCCATCTTTATGATATATTAAGTCACTGAATTGTCTATTCTATTCCAATGTATATTTGTTCTTACGCTAGTGTCATTGTTTTTACATTAATGTGGCTTTGTAGTATATCTTAATACGTATCTTAGAGGACAAGAACCCTCTCTTTTCATTTTTCTAAAGACTGATTTAGCCATTCTTGGATGTTTATTCTTTCACATACATTTTATAGCACATCCAACCAGGATTTTGAAATTTCCCTTGAAAATGTAGATTAAATCATGAAAAACTGACATCTTTATATTAACATTCATCCAAAGACAATGAAAATTAATTATTTGAATTCACTTTTGCATCCTTTATTTAGCATAAAACTTTTCTCCAAAAGTGTTTGTATTCTTTGTTAATTCCTAAATGCTTTTACATGCTATTGGAATTATGAATCATATCTCATATTTTCTTGACAATGCATACAATTATTTTTTTAACGTTTCATTTATTTTTGAGAGAGAGCACGAGTAGGGGAGGGGCAGAGAGAGGGGGACAGAGGATCCAAAGTGGGCTCTGTGCTGATAGCAGCCAGCCCTGATGTAGGGCTAGAACTTAAGAACTTCAAGATCATGACCTGAGCCAAAGTCGGATGCTCAACCAACTGAGCCATCCAGGTTCCCCAATACAATTATTTTTTTTTAATCATTGATTTTGGTAAGTCTAGATTAAGTCTAGACTAGTAAGTCTAGTCTAGATTTTGTATATCTAGCAATCTTCCTAAACTCCCTTAATTGTTCTAGTAGCTTGTATATTAATTCTGTGGGTTTTTTTCTGGGTAAATTATATCATCTGCAATAATGACAGTTCCATCTCTTTCTTGACCAAACATTGTATGTAATTTCTTTCCTTTCCTTCCAGCATTCACTAGAATTATCATAGCCACTATTAGTGCTCATAGACACTCTTATCTTTCCCCTACCTAAAAGGGATTTTTTTAGTGTGGAATATACAATGGTGGCAAACATTTTCCACTTTCCCCCCATTTCCCATTATGTTACAGAACCTCTGAATTTTTGGCTGGACTCACAACCGACCAGAATCAAGACTACCTTCCCCAACCTCTCTTGCAGTTACATATGACCTCGTGGCTAAGTTCTGATCGATGGGATGTGAGTAGACGTGATATATTCATCTTTTGGTTGTAACTTTACAAAAAGAAATGGAAGGGTGCCTGGGTAGCTCAATTGGTTAAGCATTCGACTTTTGATTTCAGCTCAGGTCATGATCTCGAAGTTCACGGGATCAAGCTCTGAGTTGGGCTACTCACTGACAGCGTGGAGCCTGCTTGGGATTCTCTCTCTCCCTCTCTCTATCTCTCCCCTGATCGTGCTGTCTCTCTCTCTCTCAAAATAAATAAGCATTTAAAAAAATAAAAATGGGGGTGCCTGGGTAGCTCTGTTGGTTAAGCATCGGACTTTTGGTTTCAGCTCAGGTCATAACCTCATGGTTCGTGAGACTGAGCCCCATATCGGGCTCTGCACTGACAATGCAGAGCCTGCTTGAGATTCTCTCTTGCCCTCTCTCTCTATGCCCCTCCCCTACTTGTGCTGTCTCTGTCTCAAGATAAACAAATGTTAAAAATTAAATAAAATTAGAATTAGAGTTACATTTAAAAGGAAATGGCATGGCTCTCCTTTCCTCATTCCTGGTGGCTGAAATATGCATAATGTGATAGGTAGAGTAGCCACCATGGATCATTGATGACACCAGCCCCCTAGGGATGTCACACCTACCTGATAGAGGGAGCCTGGGCCCCCCAAACCATGACATTGCCCTGTCGGTCCTGAACTGTTATACAAACAACACACTTGGAATAAACACTTAAACTTTTATTTATACCCTATGTATAAATGCTGATAGGGCTGGATTTAAGTCTTAGCACAAAGTTCATCTCTTTTCAATTCTGTAAAAATACCAAGCCACCGTCGTCTTGTATCCAGTGCTGTTTTGAAAGTTTGATTTTTGTTTCTCTGTAGGTCCTCGTCTGTCTATCTCTAGAAATTTTCATAATTCGCTCTTTCTCCTTGAAGTTCTTAACATTTAGTATCACCTCCTGGTATGTGGGTTTTGTTGTTTGCTTTTTTTTTTAATAAAATATTTTTTAACGTTTATTTATTTTTGGAGCGAGAGAAAGAGACAGAGTGTGAGTGGGGGAGGGGTAGAGAGAGAGGGAGACACAGAATCTGAAGCAGGTTCCAAGCTCTGAGCTGTCAGCACCTAGCCTGACTCGGGGCTCAAGCTCACGAACCGCGAGATCATGACCTGAGCCAAAGTCAGACACTTAACCGGCTGAGCCACCCGGGCTCCTCATCTGGTTTGCTTTTTAACAGCTATGACATACCCGGCATTTTATGAGGCACCTGTCCTGGTCAGAGATTCACCTCTAAACTCCTGAAAAGAGGAGGTATTATGAATAGATAGTTCCCCTCTGTTGCAATCTACTAGCCCTAGGGGTTTAGAGACACAGAAGTGAACACATTGCCAGAGTGTGGCTGGTCACACCTCGTTTATTTTTATAAACTCATCAGTCCTTTAAGTCTTCTGTTCTGCCTTAATATTAGCCCAAGGGCCCTGGCATCAGAGATGTGGGCCGTAACGGTTGATTTCTGTAATGAAGGGTCCATCAACTATTGACTCAAGACCTTGTAAGGAAGAAGCAGGGACAGAACATGGACACTCATCTGCATCCTATTGTCTCACTGCACCTGCACTGTTCTCAAACTACTCCTCTTCCCTCCAATCTGCCCTTCATTTGCCCCCCACACAAACACAGCTCACCATACTGTCACTCTCCCGAGGAGGTTCCTGCCTTTTTTGTTAATTTCTCAAATCCATGCTTTCCTCTCACTTCTAGTTTCTCTAAGGTTGATTTGACAAGAGGAAGCCAGCAACCTATCCTAGTTTGCCATCCCTACGGGAAGCCAAATCAGATACAGGAATTTTTTAATGGTCTTATGGAGATACTGGCACATTAATAATAAATAATAAAACTTTTGGACCTGCAAGGAAGAAAAGATGCCTTTGCGAGAGGCTGGAGAGGAATAAAAAATCAAGACAAATTAAGACAAACAGGACCTTGCTGGACCACCTATAGGCGGTCCACTCTGTAGGCAGCTACAAATTACTCAAACCATCAGTGAGGTCATCTCTGGGGAAAGGCATGACCAGAGTAGGGACACAATAGGAATTCCCCCAGAAAATCCCCTACTGAGGCACCCCTTAACTGATTGGAATGGTGAATAGGATTCAGGTAAGAAGAGGGATCAAATAAAGCTTTCTTTCCCATTACTGATCAGTATATCCTAGAAACACATTGCAAATGCAACACAACTGAAATGAGTGTGCTGGGTATCCTCAGTTTTTCTTTTCTGAAATTTGCATGGGCCGTTCATTATCTAACCGGAGACTTGCCCTAGCGACTTTAGGGAGGTCGTCATTCTGACGTGTCATAGTCAAAGGACTACGGATGCCAGTGTATTTGGTGCTGCTGAGTCGATGTGACTTTACTGAAGCCCAAAGACAATTGGAAATCACAGCCTCTGGGCATTGTCTTAGCCCAGTGCCCCAAAGAAATCCCAGGACTGTAATTAAACTGATGGGTGTCAGGAGAGAGAGTAAAAGTTCTAAAGTCTTGCATGTGAATTTTGATGAGTCTGAGTTTTTTCTCCTACCTTTTCTAGAAAAAAAGTAGGGATGTCTGGTCTTTTAAAATAAGCATTAGAGGATCCCAAACACAAACCTCAGAAGGGCCATTCTAAAGAGCAAAACAGGGAAAATATCATCAGAAGATACTACTGTTGGCAATTGAACTGGATTGATCCCGAAATAATACTGTCACACGCTACCTTAATAAAGGTATTGGCGTCTCAGACTTCATTCTATCACATCATCCACCCCTAGAGACAGCCGTGCCCGTTAGTATTAATTAAATGTGAATGTTAAAATATAGAAAGATTTATAACTTCCTCGGCCTGTCAGGTATGCTGTAGCCGAAATGCATCAAGGAGGATGAATGACCCAGTCTACCAAATGTGAATTACGATCCACTTCCCCAAATTGACCAGAGCATTTTAAAAGTATTTCGGGGAATTTGCCAAACAAGCCCTTTCCATCCTGTCTCCTCATCCCCATTCTACCCACTCCAACTATCATAAAAGAAATGTATCTACACGAAGCAGTGTATAAAATTGGGGCCCAGGCTCTAAAAGGGGAAAAAGTGGGTAGAAAGATCTAGTGATCAAGTGCCAAGTCGCACAGTTGCGAAGGAAAACGGCGTGGGCTAGAATCCCCCCTACTTGGACCGCGGCCAAACAGAACTATATATTTCACATAATCTACCAGTACAGATTTAAGGTGGGTCAGAAACAAAATTCTCGTCTTATTTTACACTCGGGGTTAGATGCCAGAACGAATGGATGTCAAAACATCTCTGAAATTTCACAACAGAAAATAGACCACAAATGTGATACTGACAGTCACTGCTCATCATGACACTTCATGCTGCTTTCAAAGCCAACGTTTTTCAAAACCTAACCAATTTACCCACATTATGATTTGTGGGAACTCACGTGAAGTTCTGAAACCCTGATTTTTATATATTCAATGTACTTATCTGGTCAGAGTGTCTATGTTAACATGACTTTATCATCCCTTTTTCTTTACAGCTTTATAGCATGACATTACAATTCTAGGACACTCTTCCCCGGGAATAACTCGATTGATCAGTACAGGAGCTTCCCCAAAGATCCACAAAGCCTTCCCTACAAAGCATCGACAGTGGGTTTACGCTTCCCTTCCCTCTTCAAACGTCTTGCCTCAAATTTCTTGCTTTGTCATTTCCTCTAAATCCTTAAGTATTAGATCATGATCCTTATCGAATACTGACCAAGCCTCTGCTTTGAAAGCCCCACCTTAGACAAAGTTTCAAATTCTTCACGGAATCCAACTTGCCTTTCTCCTCTGAGACCCTGTAAAAACTGTGGAGGTGCTGTCCCCCCTTATTACAGTAAGCAGTAAACTCCGTCTTGTGCACAGCTTGTGTGGGTAATATTTGGGAAGAAGTTGACAGCAGATAATGTAGGATAGCTGCACGTTCATTAAATGCACTTGGAACTTGTGGAGAGAAGGATAATATAAATGACAAATTATTTTTCACCTTAGTAAAGGCTCATCTGGAAGAAAAGCTGACAGACCGAACTTTAAATTGTTGTAAATAGTGAAGGGGTGGGTCTTGTCCTATATACAGTTCTGTATACCCTATATAAAGTAGTGAGCCTCTCCTACCCCCCCCCCACACACCTTCTATCCGCCCCCCCCCCATCCCGCCATCATATCGCCTGTCTTTTTTGCAGGAAGACATAGAGGGTAGGGATCAGCATTCATCTGACATACTAAACACGTATGTTCAAAGTTGCTTATTTGTTTATTGTCTGTCTCTACACACAGTTCCAACTCAAATGTAAGCTTCGTGATGTATTCCCAGCACTTAGAACAGTACCAGACTTACAGTAGATATTTCAGGAAGGAAGCAATGAAGAACCAGAAGGGAGAGGGGGAAGGAAGGAAGGAAAGAAAGCAATACAGGGCTACATTAAACGAGGCTGCTTAATCCAGCGGCAAGTGCCCGGATTTGGAAATAAGAACAGAACGCGAATTCTTCCATCAGCTTACTATTTCTATGAACTTGAACAAAATACCACAATGTTGTGAGCCCCTAGTCTCTAGTCTATACCAGGGAGATAATAATGTCTATTTTACACAGCTGTAAGAACAGCAAATGTGGAAAAAATGTGTTAGTATGTGTCTCACAAGCAGTAAACCATTAGTAAGTACAAGACGGGCATGGAAAGAGAAGACACTCAGTAGGAAAGAATGATGGCTAAGCTCTGCACTCTAATAGATGGGGAGCATTTAGTGGGAAATGGAGTTTGGGTTGAAAAACACATCGTAAGGAGCCTCTGAGCCTCTCGGGTTTAGAAATCAGGGCACCTTTGGCAAGTCACAAAGAGAGGAATTAGCACATGGGTGCCCCAGGGATTCTGCATGATGAAGTGCCAATGCTGGGGGATGGAAACTTCCTGGTGGGACCACAGGAGAGAGGAGGGCAGGGTCCTGGGTGGCAGCCGAGGGCAGAAACCAGGCGTGTGCTCTAGAGCAAGGGGCTGGAGGCAGGCCTTGCAGAGAAGGGTAGCCGGAGCCAAATTCCCTGGGGCAGGGATGGCCCAGGGGCCTTCAGATCAATGCCAGCCATGATTCGGGTTTCAGTGTTCTGTGCTCTGGTGCTATCCAACCGTCCGGTATGGTCGGCTGCTGGGAACATTTGTCTTATGTTCCTGGCATCCTGGTGGATTTAGGTAGAAGCAGTGAGCAGGTGCCGCTTTCTGGGATCATCCAGCTTTAGATTCTAGCGTGGCTGCGGTCATATATTAAAGTGAGAGCAGGCGTCTCCGTGAATACTGACTCAGGAGCAGGTGCGTGCAAACCCCACTCCCCGGGGGGACCCTGGAAGGCAGCGGAACAGAGCCTTCGGCCCTGCAGCTCCTATGATCTGGAAGGAAGATGTGAGAGAGGAAGAGAGGTTCAAGGGACCCCAGCAGGGCCCGACTAGGGTGAGGCAAGGGAGACATGCCTCAGTGGTAAAATATTGGGGCTCTCTGGAACACTCCATACTCGAGAGAAATAATATTTTCATGCATTAGGTTAATAAGCCAACATAATGCAAAAATATCCCTGATGAGCAAATACCAAATTTTTAAGTAAAGACGGGATCATTAAGACTCTTTTTTCCTTTTTTAAAATGTTTATTCATTTTTGAGAGAGAGAGAGAGAGTGCAGGTGGGGTAGGGGTAGAGAGAGGGGGAGAGGATCCAAAATGAGCCTGATGTGGGGCTTGAACTCTTGACCGTGAGATCATGACCTGAGCCAAAATCAGACACTCAAGTGACAGGCGCCCCAAGACTGATTTTCCCTTTTGCCTCACCCTTCAGTAAGGCTCAGCATGGACCTGTTACTGATTCTGACTTTATTAAAATACTGATATTTTGGTCTTCGTGGATATTTTTATATTGCTTCTGATGTGTTTTGTGTTAAAATAGTGGATTAGCATTTAGTGGAGAGAAATAAATAGAATATATATAATATATATAAATGTACATATACGATTATATGTAATATATAAAACCTGCTTCACTCAGTCTACCAGTTCAGGGCTAATCTCTTCCAGACACACCCTCATAGAAACACCTAGAAATAACACTAGGTATCTGAGAATCTGTGGCCCAGTCAAGTTAACACATAAAATGAACCATCACAAACATTATTTATCTCAATTACTAAGCTTCTTTGGTACTCCCTAAGTTTTGGACAGGGCTAAGCTTTGGACCACCCAAAGCCCAGTCCTGGACCACAGATACTGTGTTAATATACATGGAAATCTTAGTGAAGTCCCAAATTTCAAGAAACATTAATTGAACACCTACTGAGTGTTGGGCAGTGGGTTCAGTTCTAGAGACTGAATAGTAAGCAAGACAGTCAGCCCCTGCCCTCAGGAAGATTACCGTTCAGTGAGAGAAACATACACCAACAGTCAAGGGGATGGTTGTTATGGAGTAAGCACAGAAAACTCTGGAAACCTAGAGCAGCAGGCCCCCCCCCCCCCAAGTCAAAGGGTCAGCGAAGTCCTCTCTGTAGAAAGGACATTACACCTCAGTCCCAAGAGATACACAGGAATTGCCTAATGAGGAGGTAGAGAGCAGATGAGTGTTCTAGGCAGAAAGAATAGTATACGGAGAGGCCTAGAAGCAAGGAAGCTTGCCTTGGGACAGGCAGCGAAAGAAGGTCAGTGCACGTGAGGCGTAAAAAGTATTAGGCCTGTTATAAAATAACCAGGTCCTGGAGATGTACCGTCCAGCATGGTGACCATAGTTAACAATACTGTATTACATACTTGAGAGTTGCTAAGAGAATAGTTCTTAGTTCTCATCCCAAGAAAAAAAGTGAGTAGCACACCGTGCCGATGGATGTCAACAAGACTTAGCGTGGTGATCATTTGACAATATATACAATTATCAAATCATTATGTCGCTCATCTGCAACTAATATAATGTTGTGGGGAATAAACTGAGGAATTCCCTGAGCTTGCACCCATGGGTTAACAAGGCATATAGGAATAGGAAGCCTCAGGATGAAAGCACCCAAGAGTAGGTAATCAAGATGAGGTATTCTGGGTGGAAGCACACCCCAACTTAATGTAATAGCAGAAAGCTGCTTTCACAGGAGGGAAGGACCAGTATAGGTAAACAGGTAAACAGGGCTATACACTGCAGCAGGGGGGAGTTGCCCTGAGCAGAGCTAATTAGCCAAAGAAAGGTGCCTTGTTGACCCTGAGGTAGCACGCTCTGTCTGTCTTATCACCTAGGTTAGCTAAGATAAACAGACCCAAAGTGGAGCCTCATGCCTCCTGTAAACAACCATCTGCTCGGTGCCAGGACTTTGTTTTGTATTGACCCAAACCCCTAACACTGCATATCTTCCAAACTCCCTTTCCCTCACACATGTGAGTTAATGTTCACAGTTTCATTGTCTCTTTGGGCACGCCCATCACCCTTGTAAGCCTTCTGATCCTAATAAAAACAGAGCAAGGACGCTTACTCGGGGCTCTTATCTCCTCTGGGACATTAGCCTCTCTTGCATTTCAATCCTGCATCCTCTCTCTTGCTGGACAAGAGAGAACTCCAGACTCAGAGTCTATGACATAATGTTATATGTCAGTTATATCTCAAATACAGAGGGTGGAAGACTTGCAAAGTCACATTACGTGCTCAGAACGTCATCCAAAGGGTGATCAGAAGACTTCAAAGATGTTTAAGAGAAGGAACAGAGTAAGATTTGTGCTTTGAGAAATCAAAATTTGGAGATGGCACCAGAAGAGGGAAATGTGGCAATGGTCCAGGTAAAAGGGAGGGCGCTCAGAACGAATGTTATGGCAGCAGGGTCACAGAGAAGTAGGAAAATTCTAGAGACATTCATAGACGAAATAATCAGGATTGAATGCCTCTTTTATAGGAGTAGTGAGGTCGAAAAAGGGAATCAAATCCGATACCTTGGGTATCAGTATTGCTAGCTTGGGCAACCTAGTGGTTGATAGAGTCATCTCCTAGACAGTAGCATTAATGAAGGTAAGCCCTCGCTGCACATGTGCTAGAACCTGAGACCTGAACTGATTGTGTGTGTGACCTATGGTACTTATTTACTTCCCCCAAAAAGAATCGGATCCTTCCAGACAAAGAAAGTTTATTTAAAAATAGAAATCAATTACATAAGTTGACTGCTATACCATGTGATAAGAAATTACAAGTTGTCATTAATCATTTTGAAAGGAATGTAAGTGATCTAAGATTTGGAAGTCACACATAATACAATACTGGAACAGCAATAGTTGAAAGTGTAGAAGTTCATTTCCTTTTAATTCATCCAGTTTGTGTGGCTTATTATTCATACATTCTGTAAGCTTACATTTCTGAGAGGCTTATCATAGAAAAAAGGTCATAATTCTCCATATTTATTTTGAAGGGGGTTGGAATGATTTATTCCATAATATTATAAATGGAGACAAAACAGCCTTCTCTCCTGAGACCCTTGATATTTTCCAAATCTTGCTCAAGGATTTTCATTGTATCTTCAAACAGTATCATGTTTATTATCTGATATGTTTAAGGGGTGGGGGGAAGGACAAAGCCATTACAAAGAAAAACAAATAAAATTTCACCTTGGGTTTTATATACTCAAAAATATGTCCAGCAGCACATTTGCTCCCAAATTACCCACAGCCAGAAAGATTGCAGCAGTGGCAATAACACGGGACAGGACAATTGAGAGAGCAAAGCAAAAACCCATGGACAGCAACTACAACACAAGTGACAGGGACCTATTCCCACAAGCAGGAAGGGGCAAAGCACTAGCAGCATCGAGAAGTGTAGCGACAAGTACAGGAAGAAGCAGGACAAGGGACTTTCAAGGAACAGCTCCGGAATGGAATTAACAACAGTTAGCCACTCCCACAGGGAAGGGTCCACTCTGAGCACTGAGAGTTCTTTAGACCAATCAGACAAGAGTAACCAAACTGGGGAAGGGGCTTTGCCAGCTCCAGATGCCCTGCAAACTCTCTGACTCAGATAACAATGCATTTAAAAGGATAAAGAAGCCTTTGTAACTCTAAAAGCTAACATTTACCATGAAATTATGACAGGACATTAATATTTCTGCACTCAACACCCAACACCACTTTCATAGAACAGAGACCACAGGAAATCCCCGAAAGAAACTGTTGTGTGTTGGCTGCAAACAGAACAGATCAGGGACACTAAAGGCAAAAGAGAGAGAGAGTGTGTGTGAAAGAGCTAGACCACAGTGGGAAGGGTAGCAAAGGCAACACATCTCAGACAGGTTAAGTCCATAGAGCCGAATGTACCACGATAACAATAGAAAAATGGAGCCCTAGGGCATTTAAGCTAGGAAGGATGCTCAGGGTACCCTCTGCTCTAAGAGCACAGAAAAACCACGAGCAATAGCCAGTTGGTGGTTGAATCCATACCATGTTATTTTAAAGGAAGAAAAAGATAATAATTGACAGAGAACACTATTCCTACAGATGGTAAAATCATACTGTAAAGATATGATCATAAAACAATAAAAACCATAATGTTATACAGTAAAACCTTGGTTTGCGAGCATAATTTGTTCCGGAAACATGCTTGTAATCCAAAGCACTTGTATATCAAGGCGAATTTCCCCCTAAGAAATAATGGAAACTCAGATGATTCATTCCACAACCCAAAAATATTCATGTAAAAATGATTGTTAATACTGTGAGATAATACAAAATCGTAAAGAAAATACTAACTATAAAGAAAAATAAGCAAATTACCTTTGAAATTTGAATTACCTTTGCACTTACCTTTGAAAACTTTTGTGGCTGGTGTGAGGGAGACAGAGAGGAGGGTTATTGCGCAGGATGATTTTCACTATCACTGATGGAATCGCTGCTATCTACTAGCTCAAAGGAATCTCTTTCTTTTCGCGCAACTTTAACAAGGAACCTATCCATTGACACTTGCTTTTGCCTCCTTTTGAGGATTTCATGGAAATGTGGCATTGCATCGCTCGCACTGCTACAGCCTTATTCGGGTGGTGCTTTTTTACAAAATGTTGCACTGTTTCCCACGTTTTACACATCTCCCTAATCTCATTTGAAGTGAGGGATTCCTCCGCCTTTTTCTCCTCCTCCTCTACCGATGAAATGCAGATGTAGACTTCTTATAAAATTTTGCAATTTTGGCCGCTCGCATATCTCATTTGTACTTCTCAATGATTTCCCTCTTAATTTCCACCATAATCATCATCTTATCGCCTTTCTTTTCAACCTCTTTCTGCATGGTGGCCATTGTATATGCTCGCACGGATGTTGACTACAGTACAATATTGATAAACTCTTGTCATATACCATATTTAATGTAACTGCAATAAGGCAGCAGAGGAAAGGGTCTATATCCGCAGGCAGCCTGACCTAGAATGAAGCAAAGCATTCCTAAGCTTACTCTTGTATGGAAAAGCAAAGGACTGTCCATAGGAGCTTTGAAGTGACAAAAAAAACCACACAAGTGCCAGTTGTGGACACCTTCCAACATTCTGAAAAATCACTGATTTCTGCCAAAGACCAAGACCTGAGACCGAGCATCTGAGCATGGGAGATGATCACCCACAATCCCGCAGAGAGAGAGGCTCAGTTGTGATCATGTGATGTTCGGCATCACATACTACTCGCATTACGAGACATCGTTCATTTATCAAGTTAAAATATATTAGAAATGTTTGCTTGTCTTGTGGAACACTCGCAGAACATGTTACTCACAATTCAAGGTTTTACTGTGGTTCCAAGTGAGCTAAGAATTTGAGAAAATGATAGAAGCTATGGCAGAATGTCATAAGACAGGAAGAGAACATGAGATGACTGGACAACAGAAAAGCTTGAAGAGTGGGTTGAGAGAATTTGAGAATCAGAAGTAAAAGAAAAAAATAATTTCAGAAAGGAACAAAAGCAAGGAGAACGCAGTTCAAATCAGCATCATAAGAGAAGACAGAAAATAGAATGGATAGAAAATAAAAAACAGAAACAAAATACAGAAAAAGATTAAAATCATTAGGCAGAAAATAATAGATTATTCAGGACAATGTCAATATAAAGACGATCTGAACCTACATATTTAAAGGGCACCTGAGGACCCTGGAAAATCAGCTCAGAGTGGCCAAAATGAGACATGTTTTAGTAACTCTACTGAACTAAAAGAAAAAAACATCAAACATCCAAAGCAAAATGACCAAGCTCCAACACTGGACTTTTCAATAGCAACACTCTATGCCATAGGACAATGGAGTAACATTTGTATTACAAGGAGTAAAAAAAAAAAAAAAAAAAAAAAAAAAAAATGTGGGCATGGATTTTCTATCCAGAAAAATAGACATTCAACTTTAAAGTCATATAAAAACTAATGAATATGTAAGAACTCAGGGAGTGCTGTTCTCATGTGCCCTTTCTGAGGAATCCACTAGAAATGACTCATACAACCATTTGGTTGAAGAACCGGCATAATGTCTGGCTATCAACACTTTGACTATGTATGTATGTGTAAAACCAACACTAAAGTGAGGGGCATAAGGAAGACAGTATACAAAAAAAGGGAGGGGGCACCTGGAGGCTCAGTCAGTTAAGCATCCAACTCTCTATTTTGGCTCAAGTCATGATCTCACAATTCATGGGATCGAGCCCTGTGTCGGGCTCCTCGATGATAGCCGAGAGCCTGCATGGGATTCTCTCTCTGCCCCTCCCCCACTTGTTCTCTCCCTCTCTCTTCTCTCAAAATAAATAAATAAATTTTAAATAAATATATGCATAAGTATTATGATATAGCAGTATTATAAATAATTATAATTTTAAATTTTCTTTAAAAAGCAATCCCTATCAATCAAAGCAAAATACAATGAATAAATGTAACTGTTCATTCGTTTGGCAGCATAAGCACAGAAAGAGGAAATATTTCAAGTGACTTTAAAATATGCCAATCTGGTGATATATCCCTAGCGATATGGGCCCTGAAAATAAACACAATAAATTTTAAACTATTTTTAGTAATAATACTGGCATTGCCATTCTGTAACTATTATACATTCTATAGGGGAAATCGAATAAGTAATTCTGTGAATGTTCTTAGGAACAAACCAAGATTTCCAGTGTGAGGGAAAAAAAGTTAAAATCAAAGAATTGTTCATTCTTATAAACTATAATCTAATCTAATTCTCTATTATCTAAAATTTCTGGGTTTTTTAAAAATAAAATTGAAAAAAAATGTAATGTTTATTTATTTTTGAGAGAGACAGAGCATGAGCAGGGGAGGGGTAGAGAGAGAGGGAGACAGAATCTGAAGCAGGTTCTAGGTTCTGAGCTGTCAGCACAGAGCCCGACATGGGGCTCAAACCCATGAGCCAAACTTGGACGCTCAACTGACTGAGGCATCCAGGAGTCCCTAATAAAAATTTTTTTAACGTTTATTTATCTTTGAGAGAGAGGGAGAGACAGAGCACGAGTGGAGGAGGGGCAGAGAGGGAGAGGGAGACACAGAATCCAAAGCAGGCTCCAGGCTCTGAGCTGTCAGCACAGAGCCTGACACAGGGCTGGACCTCACAAACCGCGATATCATGACCTGAGCCAAAGTCGGCCACTTAAATGACTGAACCCAGGCGCCCCTCTATTATCTAAAATTTGCATTGGAAATGTAAATACAAACTAATACTATAACTTAAAAATATATACACCTGCACATATATGTCAGAGAAACCAAGGCTTCCCTTGGGTAAATGGCCGATCGCAGGTCTTGGGCAAGAAATGTACAAGGTGAGCCTAAAATGTCTTGTCATGCCAAAATATACCTAAAACATCACATCAAAAGAACTTGAGAGCCAAACTGGAGAGTCTTTAACTGGCCAACAACAAGACAATTTGAGCATCAACTAAATATTAACTGCCACCAATTGAAAGACGTCAACTATGTTTAAATCCATTAGCCAGTACTGATACCAAAAAAAAAAAATCTCATTGGTCCCATTTGGGAGATGTGAGGGAATCCATTTGTTATTTCGAAAAGTGATGAGGGTGAAAATGAATTCAAGTAGTTATCTTACCTGATATGTTTGAATGGTACTTCAGGAAAATAATTGATGAGGGAAAATTGGACAGCATTCTATCTAACGAAGAAAGAGTGATAAAATTAGAATATCACCACCTTGGCAAACCTGAATGAAATAATGCATCTAGATCTACGCAATGATTGTTAATGATTGTTGATAACCCAGACAGCCAATCAGATAACAGGTACCTCCTGATGGAAAGAAACACTTTTATGAAATATTACCATCAAACAACTTGAATCTGAATAATTAAGCCTCTAGATCTCACTACCTGATTTACAGGAAATGCAAGAAAGAGTTAAACCATATAGTACAGGGATGCAGTTAGAAAATTTCAGGAAAGGGGAAGCTTACCAGACAAGTATTCTGGTTTTCTTAAATCCATTATAATGAAAAATGAAAGAGGGAGCCCAAAGATAAAAAGAAACTTAAAAGATTGATCAACAGATTGCAACCTTTAGATCTTATGTCATACAAACCAACTATAAAAAAATTATGAATCAGACAAATTTGAACACTAATCAACAGCCAATAATATCAGGAAATTATTGTTAATATTTTCAGGTTTAATAGTGATGTTCTGGTCATATTCTGAAAAGGTCTTTAGGCTGTAGGGATGCATATTAACATACTTTTGGATCAAAGACTGAGAAGAATATCATAGCATTTGCTTCAATAAAAGATGAACTTGCTCAAAATAATCTTGTAAGGAGAAGAGTATTAATCGGCCAGTATTAGCCTTGAGTGCATAATTATTCAAATTGAGTGATGAAACCTGGGGTTTCTTATACTGTTCTCTATACTTTTGTATATGTTTGGAATTTTCTGCCATGAAGACTTTTAAAAACACTAGTGTCATTTGTTTTTAACTTTTTAAAATGTTTATTTTTGAGAGAGAGACACAGAGTGCAAGCAGGGGAGGGGCAGAGAGAGAAGGAGACACAGAATCCAAAGCAGGCTCCAGGCTCTGAGCTGTCAGCACAGAGCCCAACGAGGGGCTCAAACTCACAAACAGTAAGACCATGACCTGAGCCAAAGTCAGACGCTTAACTGACTAAGCCACCCAGGCGCCCCTATTTTAGTTTAGTTTAGTTTTTGTTTTTGTTTTGTTTTGTTTTTTTACATTCCAGCTTGATTGATCACAATCAGTCCATCTACAACGTGCATGTTAGATTAACTTTCCAGGTTACCAAGCCATTTGAAAATGGACCGTTAAGTTGAAAGAATAAATCATACCACAAGTGTGACACATTTCCCCTGAAGTTCGTATATATCATCTGTCAATGAATTTTAATAAACACTAGGTGGCATCATGATTGCTTTATACTAAACAGGCAAAAGGGAAAATGGATTATCCACCCTGATGTGTGCAATGCCATCTATCAATGCTATGGCACGGTGACGTCACTTTTTGAAATGATCCCATCTCTTCATAGATGAAAGTATCTTTTCTCATTTCAAAATTATAATTCTGCTTCTGCATTACAAGTTCACCGAAACATAATTTATTGAATCTTGTATTTACCTAGTAATTTTCATTCTTGCATTTTTTTTTTTTTTTGGTGCAATTTTTAGTTGTTTTTAACATGGTTGTGCCCTGCCAGGAAGAGGCTGGAACTAAAGTCTACATAGTTAAGCAGGAGGAAGAGTGTTGTTTTCTTCAAACTGGATTGACACCAAGTATTTTATATGCTGCAAAAATTAATATGAGATAGTCTTCAGCCTCTTCTCCAGTAGCTGCATATTGCTTCTAGTCTTTCCATTCTCATGTCATTAATTGGTCCCAGATCTTGTTTTAGCTATCTCGACATTCCTGTCAGATAATATACCATTCTATTTTTACAGTGCATGACTAATTTAGAGAATCACTGTTTTAATTAATGGCTTATGATTAAAGGATGCAGCTTCAAAATCCATTATTGCGGACAGGAAATAAACTTACCCCCCAGTGAGATGGTAAAAAGAACAGTGGATTTAAATGTCTGGAGGTCTGCTGTGCCACATGGCATCGGTCCCTTCAATTCACTTCTCTGCATATGTTAGTTTCCTCCATGCAGTGTTCCATTGAATGGCTCTTTATGTACCTACTAAGTGGCTGGCTTTGTGCTAAAGCTAGGAACGCAGTGCGAAGTGCGGTATCGCATCTCCACGGTGGGGGTGGGATGGAGACTGGAAAAATGTTTAAGGGTCGGAGTGAAGAGTGGGGGGCGGGCGTGTTTGGGCAAAGATAACAAGCTCAGTGGTGCTGAGGAAAGGAACTGGCATAAAAATTGGTAAGCATGATTTCGAATGAAGAGCGGAGATAAGAAAACAGAGAGACCCGCCTGCTAAATGGAAGGATTAAACCAAACAATCCATTAGATCAGTGCTCGGTGCTTCTCCAGTTGGGTAGCAGTTGAATCAGAGAATCTTGGCTTTGCCATTTATTACCGTCGTGATTATCTGCAAACTCTTGGTGTTTCTAAACCTCAGTGTCCTAATCTATAGGACAGTGAGTCTACCTACCTCAAGATTGTTCTGGGGCTTAAATGAGGTTATATATTTAAAGCCTATGTCAGGGGGCGCCTGGGTGGCTCAGTCAGTTAAGCATCCAACTTCAGCTCAGGTCATGATTTCACAGTTCATGAGTTTGAGCCCTGCATCGGGCCGTGCTGACAGCTTAGAGCCTGGCGACTGCTTCAAATTCTGTGTCTCCCTCTCTCTCTGTTCCTCCCCCGCTCATGCTCTGTCTCTCTCTCTCCTTCAAAAATAAATTTAAAAATTTAAAAATTAAAAAAAAAAAAAAAAGAAAGCCTATGTCGGTATATACAAAGCATTCTGTAGAGAAATGGTAGTGATTGGGGCACCTGGGTGGCTCAGGGGGTTAAGCAACTGACTCTTAATTTTGGCTCAGGCCATGGTCTCACAGTCTGTGGGTTTGAGCCCCATGTTGGGATTCTCTCTCTCTCTCCCTATCTCTCTCTCTGCCCCTCCGCTGCTTGTGTTATCTCTCTCAAAATAAATAAATAAACCTTAAAAAATGATGATTATTAGCTTATATTTTACCCTTCTCAAAGAAGCTCCTGCGTCTTATATCTGATTTTATTCCAACAAATGTCCTAGGAAAGGTTTATGAGATTTACGGCAGAATATTATTTTTGTTTTACAAATGAGAAAACATGAAGTCAAAGAAGCGACACTGGAACTGAATGAAAAAAACTGGTCTCCTGGCTTCCTGTTCAGTCTTTTTTTTTTTTCCCCATCACACAATTCCCTTCTGACCACTTTAATTTCTTTTGAACAAATAGGGAATCTTAACACAGACTGGGGACTTGTATAGACTTGTTCCTCTTAGAGTTCAAGATTTCAGGTTTTCCTTTTTGTTTTTTTTTTTTTTTTCCTATTATTTCAACAGATCGATCTTACACAGAAGCTATTTCTCTCATGCTAAGCCTTCTTTTTGGAGTATTGAGGTTATGAATGTCCTGTCAGTCAATGACCTGTTAGAATGAAGGCCAGCAAGTGTTTTTAATCATTTTTATGTGCCCCCTAGTCTCTTCTCTGTCATTCTTCCATTCCTTTGGATTTGTGAGTGAAAATTTTCTTTATAAGCTATTTCTCAAGAAATCAGTAATGCTTCCGCTAGAAATTGCCTCCATTGGATGACAGACCTCAAATACAAAGTCAAACTATCTTGCACTGTGTGCACATCTTCTCTTGACAATTCGGTAGAAGTAGGATCATTAGACTAGTTTTTACTCGAATTGCAGACAGTCAGGAAAACCCCAAAAGCAACCATGACTGTATGTCCGGCGGGGGGAGAAGAAAGGAGAAAGTTGGGTATTAACGGACATATTTCAACAGCCTTTTCCACTTTTCAACACTTAACGGAGCTGAACTCTCTGCTATTTAAAAATGACTAAATGGAAGTTCCTCTTATCAGCCGCTGTGCAGTTGGGTGTGTGAGTACAACTCCAACTTCCTTCTCTTCCAGGCAAAGTTGTTAGTTGGTCCAGGAAGGGGAACAAGACATTTTCCTCCTGAAAACAACTCAAAGGGAAACTGTTCAACTTTTCGGTTTCCCTAACTCTATCAAGGAAATATTTTTTGGCTGTCCACCTGAAATTTGCTTGGATGTTAAATTTGTAGTACAGCTGAAGATGTTTCTTAAATATTAGCTATCTATTTTGAGTGTGTTGACGAGTACGACAAGTTAATTTTTACTGATATTGTCACTCCTATTTCTATCCATCAAACTTCTCCCCACCTTTATGAAATCTGTCCTGGTTCTCCCCACCCCTGTCCCGTGGAAACTTGCCTAGACTTGCCTCTCCACCCAACCCATAGCTATCTGTACCTCCATTGAGTTGTGGTTATTTGCATTGTGGTCACGGCTCTTTCTAGACTATATGCTTCCTAAGCTAAGCCTTTGGTTTCGCACCTCCCTGCAGGACGTATTGTGGTTCTCTGCACATAGGAGGTAGGAACCTAGGAAATACATTAGAACTGAATTCTCCTACCTCAAATCAAAAGTACTTTATGTGCCAGAATGATGATGCTTGGAGCAGGGCGGGGCGGTGTGGGGGGGGAATGCATTCCTTTGAAGCCTTTGGGAAAAAGATATTAACAATGATACAGTATACTTCAAATTATGGATCTTAGACTTCTCAGCTTTTAATACAAGCCATAAATTTAGGCATCAAATTGCTCTTCCTCCAAAAAGAAAGCATGAGTGAAGGTTTTGGTTGTATGCTGATGATTAGGGCTGCTTTCATGATGGGAGAAATCTGTCTATCAAGAGACTCAGAGTGCTGTGTGATGCATAATCATTACCGCTCAGTACAGGGCTGTCAAAGGTCTTATTTTAAGAGTGTTTCCCTGAAAATTATCCCTGGCCATTTGCCCGGAGTAGCTATATTTCAAAAATAAAATCTTTACGGAAAAAAAGTAAAGACAAAAGAGAGAAGAAATGGACACTGATGAAAGACGTCTCACTGGAAAAGATTCACAGAATAAGCAGAAGACACAGCTTGATTTTGTAGGAATCTTGTCTTTCCACGGGCCTTGGAATGATTTCTAATATAAAGTCAAATCTGCAGGTAGGATACCATTGTCAGTAGAGTTCTATGCTACAATTCGACTGATACACCAACATGGCCATTAATTTCTTAGACGTAATCAATGAAATATGCACATGATAAAAGAAACTCACAAGAAATACCTACTCAAGTGTTTAAAAACTGGTGATTCACATGATCTGTATGTAGTCTTTCTGTGCGGTACAGAAGGAGAATGAGACCACTCATGCTGTCTCTCGTACAGTTCTCACTGTACCTTGAAAAGCACCAGCCGTGACGGACAGATTTATTCTCTGTTTCCTTACTTTGTACTTCATTTGCCTTTTTATCTTTATGCTGTTTGAACCACAGTGCCACCCCACTATTCCCACTGGAGAATTTCTCATCAAAATCTACACAAATGGGCTCCTTCTATTACCGAAACCAGAATCAGATGACTAATTTCATTTGATTTCTAGGCGATAACCACCTTCAAATCCACATGACTACCAGTTGCCCTGTTTGTCCTTAGGAAATGCCACGAGTGACATGGGTCAGATCCCAGGGATGATATGAATTTTGCAGCATTTGGGGTTTCCTGTTTGCTTTGGCTTCCTGGATGTTCAGAGTCCAATTTGTAGCCCCATTGACTAAACTCAGAGGGCCCTGTTCTTTGCATTGATCCATGATATTTTCCAGCTTGTCTTATCGTGAAAGTGAACTTGTATTTTCTCTGGCCTGGATTCTATTTTTCATTACTCTCACATTTTATATTGCTCTTAAGCCACATCAAAATCTTCCATGGTAAACAAGTGTACAGACACATAAATAATTACTTCGGCTACAGAATGCTGTCCAGAGAGCCAGAGTCTTCTTTTTGGTGGTGGGGGAGAGGATGACAAAGACAAAAGATTATGTCTCTTTAGCAAATTATATCCAAAGGGCCTCATAGTGCAACAGTAGTGTGTCTGACTCCAGAAAATTATATCTCAAATAAAATAACATCATGCCTAATAATTATCCTCTAATTGTTTGCCTCCATTCTTACGCCATTCTAATCTAAGGTCTTGAAATTAATGATCTCTCTTAGGCATAGATATTACTTTCCTGCTCAGATACCCTAGCTGGTGCTCCCTACAGAATAAAGTTCAAGTCCTTTACAAGATGGCACCATCTTACCTGCCTAGCCTTTTCTCCCTGCCCAGCTCCAAGGTACCCTGCCCTCAAGCAAATTTGTACAATGTGTTTCTTTACGAGCCTTTCCTTTTAGAAAAAGCCAGTTTTGTTACTTTCTTATTAACATCAAACATTCCACTTTCGCCACTTCTTCCCAAGCTCACTTCAAAAACTATACGTTTTAGCTCAAAATTCTCTCTTGTGATTAATGTTTACTCTGTAGCATATTTGGAAGTGATACTCCTTAATGATGGAGAGGTTTGGCTTTGGAGTCAAATGAATTTGGATGCAGCCACTTTAACCTTACAGGCAAAATAAGTTCATAATATTCATTGATGTTTTAAAATGTCTGAAAATTTCTTGACATCTCTCCAATGAAGACACGAGTCTCCATATTCTGTTAAAACTAGGCGCATTTACAACTTGTTTATAATCGATAGAATATAGGAGAAATGATCTGGGTAATTTCCAAGATCAAGTCAATAAAAGGTATGCAGCTTCTGCCTTATTCATCGAGATATTCACTGTTAGAGCCTTGAGTTATCATTTAAGAAGTCCAACTACTCTGAGCCACCATACTGTGGGGAAGCCCAGGCCACATGAAGAGGCCATACGGTAGGTGTTTCAGTAGGCAGCCCCATCTGAGGTCCTAGCCAACAGCCAGCATCACTTGCTTGGCATGTGAGTGAAGACACCTCCAGACGATTCTAGCCCTCAACTGTCAAATCAATGCCTGCCCATTGAGTCTTCCTTGGAGAGGCCCCAGCCATCATGGAGCAAAGGCAAGCTATTTCCACTGGCCCTGTCCAACTTCCTGAGCCAAAGGATACATGAGCATAATGAAATGGTTGTTTTAAGCTATTCATTTTGGAAGCAATTTACTATGCAGCAATAATAACTAGGACAGATATTTGGTACCTAGAAGTAGAGTGCTACTATTTCAAAAACCTAAAGCATGAGACATTGGCTTTGAGGCTACAGCTTGGCTGCAGCTGAACCTGAAGGAGACAGTTAATGAAAGCCTGACAAGGGTAGAGCGGGCTGCTGGTAAGGATTTGAAGAAAAGCAAGGAAAATGTTATAAGAAGCTAGAGGAAAGTGAAATCTTATTACCCAGTGGTACAAAGTTTGGCCAAACTATCACATGTGGTAATGTGAAAAATTGGAAATACACCCAAGGAATTTGATGCTCTAGCAAAGCGTATTTCCTTGCAGAATATTTAAAAAGCCCCCTGACTTCTTCTTGCTGCCTATGAAAAAATGGCTAAAAGGCAAAGTGTTTAGTGTTGAAGCTAAATTTTGAGCAAACACACAAGAGCTAGACGTTACTGAGCTCAAAAGTAAAACTGTTTCATATTCCTGGCATCTTCAAATGTCAAACAATTTCCAAATTAAGAAGTAGTTCTAGGGCAAAGATAACATCTAAAAGGGAAGCTGTGACATCATTTGTTGAGGCCTCAGAGAAGATCTCAAAGATGATCACAGAAACTTTCAGACATACAAAAAGACCCCTAAGGATATCAAAGGCATATCTCATAGATCCTCCCTTTTAAAGGGCTTCCAGTAATTTCAAGGGCTTTGTCACTCAACAACCTCTCTGGGACGTCAAGATAGAGAAGGTATCTTAATGATATCTGTGTTCATGGATTTGGATAATGGAGTGAACCTTAAAGGGCCAGAGAAAACCCACAAAGTTTTAAGAAACTTGTACTGATGGAAACATGTCAGTTTGTACTAAAAGGGACAGAACTAGTACATGAAGGGAGGCCTTTGGACTGAACCCATATTACTATGGGCAGGAAGCAGGATGAATTTGCCCAGTTGCAAACATGAGTCAATTCTAATGGAAAAGAAAGGACAACTCAAAGGGTTGAACCAAGAGTTGAGAGAGAAGAGGCCAAAACCACAGAAACAAACTCCTAAGAAGGAGAACTGAGCTCTACTCAAGTAGAACTGAGCAGCCCATGTCTGACTGGATTTCACAATTGCTATGGACCACTGGCTGCTGTGTGCCTCCATTCTGTAGCCTTTTGAACCAGGATGCATTAACAGTTATCTATGCCTGTCCCATCCTGGAATGGTGTTAAGCTGGGTGTGTATAGGGTAAATACTTGGTTTCTTGGATCCGTAGATTCTTGGATAAAGAGGAACCATAACTTGAAGAGCTTCCCAAGGAGTCTCAACCACACATGGATTGATTTTGATGCAAGATACCAGACCTCAAGCCTAAGCCTGATGACATGTCACTTTCAGGGCATCTTGGGAAGAAGCTAATGTTTTTACATGAGTATAAACTGTGGTTGCTTTAAAACATGTCTGCAAAATCTTTGACATTCTTTCTTTAAGAGGTGGGAGTCTAGGGGCACCTGGGTGGCTCAGTCGGTTAGGGGTCTGATTTTTTATTTAAGCTCAGGTTATGATTCCATGACTCATGAGTTTGAGCCCCACATCGGATTCTGTGCTGAATTGTGGAGCCTGCTTGGGATTCTATCTCTCTCTGCCCCTCCCCCACTCATTTGCACATGTGCACTCTCTCTCTCTCTCAAAAATAAATAAATAACCTTAAGGAAAAACAGAGGTGGGAATCTATGTACCCTCTCTGTGAATTCAGGGCAGACTTGAAATTCCATCATAACCAATAGAGTGCATTAGAAATAATGCTGCATGACATCCAAAGCTATTCATTAAAGCCAATGCAGTTTCCTCCTTGTTAGCTGGAATAATTAATCACTTTTGGAGGTCCTGGGAACATCATGCTGTGAGGAAGCCCCAGCCACACGGAGAGACCAAGTGTAGTGGCCAAGTCAACAGCCCCAAACAACGGCCCCAGTCAACAACCTTAGTCAACAGCCCCAATCGACAGCTAATATCACCCACCAGGTATGTTAATAAGAACATTTCCAGATGGTTTTAGATCCTGCTTTCAAACTGTCACTGCTGAGACCTGAGACTTCACGAATCATAAACAAGCCATTTCCTCCATGCTCCGTCTAAATTTTTGACCCAGAATCTGTCAGCGTAATAAAAAGTCATTGTGAGCTACCAAGTTTGGGATTGCATGTTGTACAGCGATAGTAACTAGATTAATACCCCGAATATTATTATGAGGATTAAAGATACATTAAGGAAAAAGCTTGGTGTTTGTCAAAATAAACATTGGGTGAATGGGACTTATCGAGGGCTACCTCTCCTCTCCTACTTAAGTAGCTCTGCTCAAAATAGTTAACATGAGGCATACAAGAGATGCCTAATAGATACTTGTTGACTTGAGATGATTACAGACTTGAGGACCAAAAGGAGGAGATTGAAGAGAAATCACGACCTCATTTTTCTGACCCGAGAGGGATTTGTTTTTTTTTTTTTTAATGCTACTAAAAGAAACTGAATTCTCTCAGTTGCACCTACCAAATTCTGAAATTTATCTTGGTGAGAAACCAGATCATGCAATGCATTTCATTACTGCCTTCTCAGCGAAGTCTACGGTAACAAAATTGTAAGTCCCTGGATTCAGTGAGTAATAGTTAATTTGGGAAATGAGGGAGCCTGGCTAGCAGATGTGAGATACGGATACTGCAGCGGCTCACATCTGTCCCAACTTTCAGTGCAGCTGTGAAGTGAGGTTTCTGCCCTCTCATCCAACCTTCCACACCCTCAAACCCTCTCCACACTCCAGCCCTGTCCCTGTCCTCCTCTTCTTACGACACCTCATCATATGCAGTCAAACACTGGAAGGAATTTTTGTATCAAGGCATTACATTTTTTTTTCTGGGGACAAAACCCCATCTAAGGGTTGGACCATCCCCACCAGTTTGGGGGTATTTGCATCCCAAGTACCATTTTCATAAATCACTTTCATAAATACTTTCGTAAAATACAAACACATCACTACTTTCGTGAAATCACACTGGATGAACACCGTCCCTAATTTCTTACCTACTTGGTTATAGCTGGTTTAAGAGACAACACAAAGTGGTGACGCTGGTTTCTAACCTGTGGAGTCCTAATGTCCCCAAGCAAGCACTGGGCGTGCCTCACGTAGAGGGACTCCGCAGGGCACTAGCTCATCCCGTAACAACATTGTGAGGTCTGTGTTCCGTGTCTGACAAATGGTCTTTGCCTCATTTCCCAGTTGTCAAAGTTGCTAGAGTCTTAGGTCTTCTTGGACTAAGGTCCTGTTTGCTGTTACTAATCAATTGCTCAGGAAATTCTCATTTTCCTCCTAAACCCCTGAGTAGTGGCTGGACGCCTTGCCAACACCAATAGGGAGCCCTATCACTAAGGGTTCCAGATCAGGACTCCCAACAATTATTTGTGCCCGTTTTCTCACTCACGAAAGCCAGGCTAGCCTTTTGGAGCACGGTTAACACCTTTGCCAGACTCCCCCCGACCTCACACCTCCCGGAACTACCAGCCGGCCCAGCTGGCCTGCTGATCGGCTGATGTGCCCTCGGAATAGTGCATTCGGCCTCGACGTGGAATTTTCCAGCATCTGCCACGTCCAGTGAATGCCGACTAGTTTTGTTCTGGTTAAGCAAGTCACGTGGAATAAAATGACAGTAACATGAAGAAGAAAACCTTCGTAGTTTTTTAGAGGGTTTGATTTTACAATTACAGCATGACAAATTAAATATGCAAATACCTTTGCTTCTTGAACTGCTCTTTAGAGAAGGAGAACGAAATTTCAAAATATCTGTAAAACGAGGCCAAAGGACATAGCTTTCAGTCATTTGAGTAATTATCCCCTTGCTGAGAAAAGGGCAAACAGTAAATAATTTCATTTTATTTAATACTGAAGATACAGAAAATGTGTCTTTTAAATTCATTTCTAAGACACTGTCTAAAAATTCTCTTGGCTCTAGGGCAAATCTTTTAATGGAACCAAAAAAAATAACAGAAAGGAGGATAAGAAAAGGAAGAGAGACTTTTCGTCCAAAAATTGGACTCATGCTTGTTTTTAACACAGGGTACACTCTCTGAGGAGCGGGTGTGGGAAGAAGGGGAAAAGGACTATAGACCTTAGCCATTTACATCAGGAGAAACTCTGGGAGATAATGAGACAGAAATGCTTGACAGGTCTCCCCAAGGACAAGACCAAGCTGCTTCAAGTGGCAGTTCCAAAAGTACGTCTGTAAGTTTCTCAGATTTCTCACCCATTAAAATTCTAGGAAAAGGAGGCTAATCTTGCAAAGTAGCCAACTCTAACTTCCTGTTGTATGTGCCTCTCCTAAAATGACAAGAAGAGAATTATACGATCAGAAGACTTGAATAGCCAAGGCAGTTTTTCCAGGAACTCATTTGGTAAATAGATATCTTGAGATGCTTGCAACCTTTGGTTTTTAAATAATGAATTAGATACAGACTTCCAGGTATGGGACGATTAATTCCTGGGGACAAAAGGTACACCGCAGGGAACATAGTCGATGGTGACAGATGGTAGCTACCCTGTAATGAGCAGAGCATAATGTGTGGATTGTGGAGTGACCATGTTGTACAGCGGAAACTAGTGTAACATTGTGTGTCAACTACACTTTCAACAAAAAAACTAAACTCAAAAAAAATTTTTTTTAATGTTTATTTTTGAGAGAGGGAGAGAGAGAGAGAGAGTGCAAGTAGGAGAGGGGTAGAGACAGAAGGAGACACAGAATTGGAAGCAGGCTCCAAGCTCCGAGCTGTCAGCACAGAGCCCAACGCGGGGCTCGAACTCACAGACCACAAGATCATGACCTGAGCCGAAGCTGGACGCTTAACTGACTGAGCCACCCAGGCGCCCCCAAAAACTAAACTTTTAAGCACAGGAGGTACTACTGAAGCAGTTACCAAGAGTACGGCCAACACTACTACGTAAAAGTTATCTCAGCTATTGTACCCAGTGGTCTCACTATGCCTTGTGGAATATGTGCAAAAGAGGCACATCACGTAGAAAGGATTGACATTGGTAGATGCTGAGGAAAATGAGAAGAAAATCTCTGGCCCAGGTAAGCTAAATAATTGGGAGAAGAGAAACAACATGAAAGAACCAGCGGAAACAATTATGTGCTCTGGCAGATCATTTCCCAAGATGGCACCAACAGTTCCTCTCATTTCTATAAGCACATGCTACTCCTTCCATCAAGAGGTAGAATTTATTTCTCTGCCCCTCGAATCTGGGCTGGCCTAATCGCTTGCTTTGACCAAGAGAGGGCAATGGAAATAATGGCTCTTCACTTCTCTGGGATCTCTGAGTCAAGTCTTTCAAAGATCTTGTAGCTTTGGCTTTCACCTTAGAAGCCAGCCACCAGGTAAAGAAGCTCAAGCTAGACTATCAACACAATGACAGACCAGATGGGGAAAGAAAGGCCCAGCAAGTCCTAGCTATTCCAGTCACCAGCTGAGGTACCAGACGTGTGAAAGAAGCCATTGTGAACATTCTAGGCCAGCAGACCTCCCAGTGGAATGCAGCCACATGAGTGATCCTCAAGAGGAAGAAAAGAACATCCCAAGTGAGGCCAGAGAATCCATGGAATCATGAGAAATTACTGGCTGTTGTTTCTTTTTTTTTTTTAATGTTTATTTATTTTGAGACAGAGAGAGACAAAGCATGAATGGGGGAGGGGCAGAGAGAGAGGGAGACACAGAATCGGAAGCAGGCTCCGGGCTCCGAGCCATCAGTCCAGTGCCTGACGCGGGGCTCAAACTCACGGACCGCGAGATCGTGACCTGAGCTGAAGTTGGACGCTTAACCGACTGAGCCACCCAGGCGCCCCTACTGGCTGTTTTCTCAAGATAGTTTTGAGTAATAGATAACCGAGACAGAGTCTCCGTCCCCAGTATCATTGAAGAGACAGTTTGGCAAAATAGATGCTTGAGTGGTGAGCAGACTAGATGTGTGGACAACTTCTGGGTAAGCCAGTGGGCTTCTGGAAGGCGGGCAATAAATAGCGAACCACCTAAGCAACAAAAAGCTTTTGCTAATTCTAAATGGATGAAGAAAGGGCCGATAAAGAGGGGTGAAGCAGAAAGATTTTCCTGACACTTTTAGAGTCAGGTCTGTGGCGGATCCACAGAGCTGAGTGATACAACTCAGAAACAATCGCTTCCCAAGGTCTCTCATGCCAGCCGGGGGTAGGGGGTGGGAAGGAATGAAATACAAGTGACTGTCACATGTCTTACTTTCGGTTTCCATGGAAGGAGACCCCGAGCCACGTATTTGAGAAGGAACACAGACCGGTGAGGGGGAAGTTTGATACAGAGAAGGGGAGGCAGCCAAAGTTAGTGAGCCAGTTACCAGAGCTGAAGACAGAGAATCCCCGAGAAATAGAACAAAATACACACTTTCAGAAAGTTTCAGGCCGGGCTGTGAGAAAGCCAGAATGAATCCACACACTGCCTCATATATATACATATACATGTATGTATATATATATATATATATATATATATATATATATATATATATATGTATATATATATATATATATACACACACACACACATATACATGTATATGTGTATATGTATATGTATATGTATATGTATATGTATATGTATATGTATATATGTATATATATAGGATTATGTGCTGGGAGAAGGGGTAGAAAATGCTTCCCAATATATTCCAGGAACTTGATTTTCTGGAAGAGGCAAAATAACAAATGCACGGATGAAGGCTTGCCGGTGAATCCACAGACAGTCCTTGTGAAAAGGAACCTCACAGGCCATGCTCTTGGCCAAGTTCGAAACCAGACAAGCAGCAGCCTTATCCCAGAACTGAAGGGAATTCCCCGACGGAAAGGGTAACTACAAGTTCAATGTATCAGAAGCTTTGGAGTCAGAAAGCCATGTCTTCTCCTTTCTGCTTGTCACAACAGTCTACAGAGGCAGGCAAGGGACAAACTAATTACTACACTCAAGCCTCCAAAGCACTACTAAGATAATAAAAACTGTGTTTCATGAGGACATAAATTTGAGACGGTAATGAGATAAAATGCAACTGAGAAGCCTGCTATATCGAAACATCAGACAAATGAGTTCTTTTCATGACAGAAGTCTTCAAGGTGATAAGACAGAAATTGTGTATTAAACAACTTTAGGAAAATACTCTATATAAAATGAATGAAAAAAAATAGGTTGGCACTGTTACTTTCTAATTTTTATCTCAATCAGCTTCTTGGTGAGCCAACTTAATTATTTATGTCCTTGATATTTATTAAAGTGTAGATGTTTAAATATTAGCTTATTAAATTCCTCATAATTTTCAGATATTTCCACTGCTACCCTATTCAAAGCATATGTTTCATTTCTAATAATTCTTTAAAGATTTTCATAATTTTACCTTCTCTTCTATTTTTGTGCACTTGTAAACGAATTCGTTAGGCAGAAGGGCTCTTTTCTAGAAGATACGAAAGTATGTATTATAATTGGATGAGAATAAACTAGGTAATGACTAGGTTATTTGTTCTTAATTCTCTAGTTTTTTATTCTCACTCTCTCAAGAATATGGCTATTCTAATAAGAATATCCGATTTTAAGAAATCAAAACATAGCAAGCACATCACTCTGTGGCATTGAGATTTGATTTTAAGACAACTCAGCAATTTTTGCATATTAAATAATAGCACGTGTTTCACAATCAATAGAAACTAATTGAAAAACAATGAAAATATTTTTAAACAAAGAAAAACATTGAAGAATTTCCTTCTGTTAGTACAACTAATTTAGAAAATTCTAATAAACACCTACCCTTTACAGAGCAATGCTATCTATAAGGCCTTCTGATCATTATTTAATCCATACATCAATCCTTATTTTACAGATGGCAGAAAAGAGAGACTAAGAAACCAGCCCACGGTCTCCCAACCACCAATGAACGTGGTGCCTGAAAGCTTATCCTCACAGTATTAACCCCAAATGAGAATTTTGGTGGCCTTTGGAACATCAGAGATGATTTCCTCTTTTCAGTTCTGGAGTGTCAGGTTGACACTGCTAAAGATTTAGGATCAAGATCATACTTCCACTACATGGTTCAAATAACATAGAGGGGTGCCTGTGTGGCTCAGTCAGTTGAGGGTCTGACTCTTGATTTTGGCTCAACTCATGATCCCAAGGTCATGGGATCGAGCCCCGCATTAGGCTCTGTGCTGAGTATGGAACCTGCTTGAGATTCTCTCTTTCTCTCTCCCTCTGCGCCTCTCCCCTAGTCCTGCTCTCTCTCTCTCTCTCCCTCTCTCTCTCTCTCAAATAAAACAAAATAATTATAAAATAAAATAATATATGGAAACCATAGTTCCATCAGCCAAGTTTCTTAAACTTCTAACAGTTCAACAATTCTTTAACTGGGAAAACATATACTAATAGTGCAAATTCTTTATTAAATAATTTTAACTAGCAATAAATGCTCATTGTATAATATTCGGAAAAAAAGGAAAAAAAAGACAATTATCCTACTAAGAAACATAGTACAAAAGTTTAGCATCTATACAGACATACGACTGTTTTTAGAAAGACCCTAAGAGATTATCTGGTCTGGCTCCTATCTATGTCGCTAAGGCATTTTTTTTTTTTATCCAGTGAAAGTCAGTAACTTTCCTAGGTCACGTGGCCAATAAGTGGCAGAGAGAAAACAAGAACTCCAGTCTCTTCCTTCTCCACGTATTTTTCTACAACATGATGCCATCCTCTTTATAGCACCTTACAGACTAGTCAAAAATAGATACCTTTCATCAGGCGCATTAAAATAAATTTGAAATACAAGCATGTCCCTTTGGAGGACAAGCTTCCACTTGATTAGACCCACAGTCCATCAGACGGATGACTATGCATTATTTCAGCCTACCTCTCCTGATTGTTACACTTCTGATGGGACCCACTGTCGCTTTGGAAGGCATTCCTTCCTGTTTGAATTTCTGCATCTGTTTCTGGAAGTTGTAGGGGAGACTTTGAATTAAATTTGGATTATCAGGACCACTGCTGAGGTCTAGAAAATGCATTGCAGTATTTCAAAACAAGGGCTAATACAAAATTACTTCTAAAACAAGCCTCACGTGTGTTTTGCATCCTAGGTTGGATTCCTCCTTTATTCCTCAATCCTGGCATTGCTTCCAAGTCTTCATACACTCATAAAATGAAAATTAATTATAATATCCATCTAAAGAATATTTTAGCATGACTATCTAGCTACTTTCAGACACAAAGTTATAACTCCATAATTAAGTACTCCAATCCCCACTGGCCCAGAATTATGCAAGAATTCTGGAAGTTTCCTTAATCTAAAGTGGCCCATCTGGCTTCCAAATAGGAGGCAGAGAGAAAACTATAGATCTGATCAGTCCCTACTTCATCACCAGTGCTGATGTTGCTACCAGAAAATTTTCTGAAGGCCATGTACCATTGTTCACATTTTCATGATTTCATGAAAATGTTAAAATGTTCATGCCATACATCTTTTTTTTAAGTTTATTTATTTATTTTGAGAGAGAGAGAGAATGCCTAAATGGGGGAGGGGAAGAGAGAGAGAGAGAGAGAGAGAGAGAGAGAGAGAGAGAGAGAACCCCAAGCAGGCTCCCCGCCATCAGCGTGGAGCCCAATGCAGGGCTCTATCACAAACCATGAGATCATGACCTGAGCCAAAATCAAGAGTTGGACGCTTAACCAGCTGAGCCCCCAGGCACCCCCATACTTTTTCTTAAAACAAGAGCGATCCTTCCGTCTCTTGATGGAAGGGGACTTAGAGTTATAGTTCTTTCATTTGTGTTCACTTGCTCAGTCATTGTCCCCCAAGCCTGTCCACGCTAAAGAGAGGCAGGAGAGATTTGCAGCCTCATCCAAAGGTTGTGCTGGACCTAGCCCACCCCATCCAAGGGATAAGGTCTCATGAAGATCCATGGCCATGTGTCCAGATACCCCCCTCCCTGATGTGATCTCCATCTTGAAAAACTTTGGAACCCTTGCAAGCCATCTAGACATCAATCAGCACCCCCTCAGTCCTCAAAGGGATTCTGATATACGGACCTTTAATAATAGAAATGATGATAACAGCTAATACACAGGGTGTGTTCTCAGCATTTTTGTTCATTTAATCGTCATTCGGACCCCATGAAGTAAATATCCATTTTTGCTCCACTCTTCAGATGGAGGAACAGAGACACAGAGAAGAAAGGTAACATAGCTAGTAACTGACAGAGGGTATTTGAACCCAAGAAGCCTGGTTCCAGAGTCTGTGCTTTCCCTAAGGTCAGAAGGGAAAGGATTGAAGCCTCTGCTTCCCGCGATTTCCCTGAGCCCCATGTAAGGCTCTCCACCATCCCGGCCTCAATACCTCAACAGTTAACAGAGCAGAGACTTCGTCAGACTGCAAAAGACACTGGTGATCCATTCTCATGAGCAAGCTGCACAACCGCATTCTGCCTCAGTTTTCCAAAACGCAAAATGGGACCATTCCTCCTCGCTTCCCAGGGTGAAGCGTGCCCTCAAAGTGTTAATCCACACGAAGTGCCTAGAACAATGCCTACCACAAGTCCTCTGACTCCAGTCCCACTAATCGCTACTACCCTCAATACTATTATTTATAGTTTTCCTCATCATTAAGATCATACACAGGGGAAGGAGGACTAGGTAATGCTTTTCAAAGTAAAATACCGAGTGCTTGAGTTAGGTACCACTTAGGATGTTGTGTATCTTGGCCCCTGTCTATTAAGAGGCTGTGTTAGTCAGGGTTCTCCAGAGAATCAGAACCAATGGGCACTGTGCGTGTGTGCGTTAAGGAATTAGCTCATGTGATTGTGGGGGCTGGCAAGGCCAAATTCTGCAGGGTAGGCCAGCAGGCTGGAGACCCAGGAAAGGGTTGATGTTGCAGCTTGAGTCCAAAGGTAGTTTGAAGGCAGAATTCTCTCCTCCCCAGAGGACCGTGGTCTTTTTTTTTTCCTTACGGCCCTCAACTGATTGGATGAGGCTCACCCACATTATAAAGGATAATCTGCTTTCCTCAAAACCTACTGATTTAGGGGCGCCTGGGTGGCTCAGTCGGTTGAGCGTCCGACTTCAGCTCAGGTCACGATCTCGCGGTCCATGAGTTCGAGCCCCACGTCGGGCTCTGGGCTGATGGCTCAGAGCCTGGAGCTTGCTTCTGATTCTGTGTCTCCCTCTCTCTCTGCCCCTCCCCCGTTCATGCTGTGTCTCTCTCTGTCTCAAAAATAAATAAACGTTAAAAAAAAAATTAAAAAAAAAAAAAAAATAAAATAAAAAAAAAAAAAACCTACTGATTTAAATGTTAGTCACATTGGGATGCCTGGGTGGCTCAGTCTGTTGAGCGTCCAACTCTTGATTTCAGCTCAGGTTATGAGCCCAGGGTCACGAAATCAAGTCCTTCCTCGGGCTCCACACTTCACACAGCAGATTTTCTCTCCCTCTATCTCTCTCCTCTGCCCCTCTGCTTGCTCATGCTCCCTCGCTCTCTCTCTCTCTCTCTCTCTCGCACTCGCTAAAAAACAAAACAAAACAAAAAAAACCAAAAGACGAAACAAAACAAAATTTTGAAAACCTCACATCAATAACTAGACTGGTGTTTGACCAAATATCTGGGTACCTTGGCCTAGCCACACTGGCACATAAAATTAGCTATCTCAGGCATAATGGCAACTTGTTTTGGCTTTGGAAAATAGTCATGGACAAATGCTACATTTTGCTCCTCTGAGTCAGAATCCATCCCCCACCCAGACTTAGCTGCAGAAAAGAATAGCACAATCTTCTATGCAGGTTATCAATTCTGCTAAAACATATGTGCCACAGACAGTACGCTGAAAGCTCTGAGAGCCATGTTGCGACAGCCAAGTCAGCGCCATGGAAGATTTTGAGCTTGGAATCCCAAACTGCTGGAATTCTGCTGTCTCTTCTCTCTCCTGGCATTTACCAAGGACAGGAATTGTCCGTGTGGCTGCAAACCACAGAGCTCTGACAGTGCTGTTGCCATTGCGAAACACCACATCTATTCTAATATAAATTAATTGGAAGCAAGACTGCATATAATCCCAGGATGGAATCCTCCTCACTCATTCATAAATGGATTTCTCCTGATGAACTGCATCTTCTAGGGTAGTTGACAGCTCTCCCATTGAAAGCTCACTTGGGATAGGAGACTTTTAATTGCCAAGGGGTTCCTCTATTATGGAGAAATGTCAGCCTCTTCTTCTACTGGGCTGTGGGGACCTAGATAGACTATGGTCCAATTTGCAAAGCCGAACAGTAGGATTGAAATGATTATCATGGAAATTCGGCAAATAATTTTTAATTTGTTGCAAGTTAACCTACGTGGTATCCACAGAGAAGTACCTCTCGGATCTCCCCAAGACCTGCTGTGGGGAATATCTAGCTGCCACTCCTTGGGATCCAATATGGTGCCCCTGTTGAGGCCAAGCTTCCAATGTGTAGCTCCCACAGTAAGGGTGCCAGTATCAGCCTGTTCCTGCCCAACGTGGGACTTCTCCAACAGGCACCCTTTGCTTGGGGATCCTATCAACCTGGTCAAGTCTTTCCCATAACTGTGCTACAATCTGAGTCTCTTCCTAAACAATCTTCTCTCTCTCCTTCTCTCCCTCCCTTCTTTTCATCTCTCTTTTTATAGGTATCAGACATGCCTCACAGACTGAAGCTTTCTCCACATCCTCCTGATCCCCATTCCTTCAGCCGCCACAGGAGGTTAACCCAATCTCTGGCTCATCCTGTACCTGCTTCTCAGAGAACCTGAACTGACCCAACCTACTTATATCCTATTGCTTTTACAATGTTCAAAGGATGATAATGGCTATTTCAGATCCCTTTTAAGCTGTAACATTGAAGATCTCACACCCTAGTTTGCCCAATGCAATCTCACTTTATACTTATGGTCAAGCATAATTACTAATAGCTCTCTGCATATTCTCAAAGACTTACATGTTGGGTAATAAATTATATGGTTACCCCAGCTGTCACTTACATTTAAAGCTTAGTCTAGTAAAATGTTGCCCAAAGTCTATTTGGTGGAACACAACTCTTGGAAGAGGCTCTAGGGAAAAGAGTTCCCTCGTCAAACTTGGGAAATATTCCTGTAGGTTGACAACATCATTAGTGTGTTCCCATCTTAGAGAGGGCCTGCAGTAGAAAACCTTGCTTAACTTTGTCTTTCTCGATGTTTCCCAAGCTTATTTGACCCAATACGACATTTTTATCTTGAATTCATGACACCATGGAGAGAAGCACAGCCAAGACTGGATTCTCTTTGCTCGAAGCTACCCTTAAAAACAGTTCAAAATGTTAGGAGGCTCGGAGTACGGCAGCTGGTTCACTTAGCGGTTCTGGCTTGATGCAGCCAATAACTGGCCGAGTCTGTTCTGGCTCCTGACTCACCTCTGAGTGCTATTCACATTAGCAACTGTGATCCACAGAGGCATTTTGGCCCTCGGTCAAGTGAAGTCATTTGGACTTGGATACTGCTTTTAATAGCCTCTAATTTTACTCATAAAAATTTTCAATCACAGAAAGCCCCATTTTTACTACCAAATTGGGGATTTTGTTAGCAAATCACTTGATCCAGTCACTAAGGTGATTTCAAAAGGCCCTTTCCATCTGGCCAGTTCTCCTGCTCCCAGCCCTGCCAAAACTATGCCATAAACCCAGCTTCTCAATTTGGAAAGCAGAGGCTGGCTGCTCCCATGCTTAGCACACATCCAACTCATTCCATCTCTTGGATCACCCGCTTGCACCACGTGCATGCATATCTGTGCTTTAATATCAGATGCAGGTTCTTTAAGGGCCACGTCATGCTGTAGAAAACTACATATTCCCTGCATATCTTGGCAAGGTGTTTTGTGTCAAGTACTTAGTTGAAAGAAAGGAAGGAAGCAAAGGAAGAAGAAAGGGAAGGAGGGAGGGAGAGGGAAAGAAAGAAAGAAAGAAAGAAAGAAAGAAAGAAAGAAGAAAGGAAGGGAATGGAAGGAGAAAGGAAAGGAAGGGAAGGGGAGGGAAGGGAAAGGAGAAAGAAAGAAAGAAAGAAAGAAAGAAAGAAAGAAAGAAAGAAAAGAAGAGAAAGGAAGGGAAGGAGAAAGGAAAGGAAGGGAAGGGGAGGGAAGGGAAAGGAGAAAGAAAGAAAGAAAGAAAGAAAGAAAGAAAGAAAGAAAGAAAGAAAGAAATACAAGAAAGGAGAGAAGTGGGAAGGTAGGAGGGAAGATGTTACCAACACAAACACTAAAGAGGGCTTTATGTTTGCACTAAAAACTAATGACATTTGGCTAAATTAGTGTTTGTGTTCTATTAATGCCCCCAAATATTTTACATATTGCAATGAAAATAGATTTTTTCAAGAATTCATCAAGCAAGAAGTGTTAGGTAACTAGGAAAATGAATAAAATACATTATCTATTGTTTTTTGGTTAAAGAAATCCTGAAGAAAGACATAATTTCAGTCTTACATTATTTTCTGTAATCTCCCAACCAACTGAATTAGACACTAATTATGAATTACACTAAAAGCTATATTAAGTATTCTTGATATGTAGGAAACAAGTAGTATTTAAACAATAATTTTTAAATCCTCATGCAAGGTTAGGGTTCTCCTGTTGCTCTATAAATACCAAGACTTGCTTTTGAAATATAATAGCAAATTTCCTGGTTTGAAGAAAACATAATAGTCCAATATATTACTATGATATTACTACTACTACTACTATGTATTATTATATATTATTATACTCTTATTATTTTTCAATTATTACAGAATTATCATTATATTACTATTATACTATTACATTATTATTATTATTATTATTATTATTATTATTATTATTAAATTACTCAATGGGATAAAAGAGAATGTCTCATTCATGCTAAATATTCATCTTTTAAAATCAAATTTTTAAAACTAAACAGGTCCTGGGGCGCCTGGGTGGCTCAGTCAGTTAAGCGTCCGACTTTGGCTCAGGTCATGATCTCATGGTTCGTGAGTTCGAGTCCCACATCCGGCTCTGTGCTGACAGCTCAGAGCCTGGAGCCCGCTTCGGATTCTGTGTCTCCCTCTCTCTCTGCCCCTCCCCTGTTCATGCTCTGTCTCTCTCTGTCTCAAAGATAAATAAACATTAAAAAAATACATCAATAAAACTAAACAGGTTCTGGGGTGCCTGGGTGGCTCAGTCGGTTGAGCGGCCAACTTTGGCTCAGGTCACGATCTCGCTGTCCGTGAGTTCGAGCCCCGCCTCAGGCTCTGGGCTGATGGCTCAGAGCCTGGAGCCTGCTTCCGATTCTGTGTCTCCCTCTCTCTCTGCCCCTCCCCCGTTCATGCTCTGTCTCTCTCTGTCTCAAAAATAAATAAACGTTAAAAAAAAATTTTTTTTAAAAACTAAACAGGTTCTTATTGTTACCTTAAATTTTCTGTCTTTAAAATTTCAGAGGAGTTATTTAAAATACAGTGTCAGTTTTCGTAAATTTCTGGTTAGATGTAAGAGAAAATGCCTTAAACAGGATAGCTATGATAGAATATGCAGAATCAACTAAATCCATACAAACTATTTTTTCCTTTCCTGTTTCCCCACCCCCTTTCTCCCCTCTCATTTGGATAATCTGCTACACATATATTGAGCTGCTTGAAGTCTTCCCACAGCTCATTAACGATCTTTTCCCGTTTAAAGGTTCTCCCTCTGTGTTTCATTTTGAATAGTCTCTATTGCCGTGTCTTTGATTCATGACTCTTTCCTCCTGCAATGTCTAATCTGCCATTTATCTCATCCAGTTTTGGTTTTTTTTTTTGAGAGAGAGAGAGAGAGAGAGAGAGAGCGAGCGAGCATGCACAAGCAGGGAAGGGGCAGAGGGAAGGAGATAGAAAATCCCAAGCAGGCTCTGTGCTGCCAGCTTCGAGCCCCACACGGGACTCAATCTCTCAAACTGCAACATCATGACCTGAGCCCAAACCAATAGCCGGACGCTTAACCAACTAAGTTCATGTGCCCCTAGAACATATGGACTATAGTAACAATCACAGTTTTAATGTTCTTGTATACCAATTTTAACATCTGTATCAACTCTGTGTCACTTTTAATGAATTGATTTTTCTCTTTATTAGTTGTATTACTTTTATTAGTAGTATTAGTTGTATTACCTGTAATTAAAAAAAAATTTTAATGTTTATTTATTCTTTGAGAGAGAGAGAGAGCAAGCATGAGCAGGGGAGGGGCAGAGAGAGGGAGACACAGAATCTGAAACAGGCTCCAGGCTCTGAGCTGTCAGCACAGAGCCCAACACGGAGCTCGAACCCACAAACCTGGAGATCATGACCTGAGCCAAAGTCGGACGCTTAACCAACTGAGCCACCCAGGCACCCCTACCTGTCTGGTAATTTTTTATTGGATTTTAACTTTGTGGGTGCTGAATATTTTTGTATTCTTCCTATTACTATTAAGCTTATTTCTGGGGCCTGGTTAAGTTACTTAGAAATACTTCAATGCTTTTGAGTCTTGCTCTTAATATTTGTTATTCAGGACCAGTGTGGTGCTCATGCTATTTCTCAATGTTGAGACAAGGCTTTCCGAGAATTCTACCCCATGCTTTGTGAGTTATACTGACATGATTCCTGTCCCCTACTAAGTGCCAGGTAATTTCCTTCTAATTCTTTCCCCTGATTGAGGTAGTTTCCTCACATGTATCTGCTGTTGGGTATCCCGATGGAACTCAAGGAGGAACTTTGGCAGGTCTCTGATGTCCATTCTTCCATTTTCTATGCAGCCCTCCTTTCTCCAGTATCAGTCCTACAGACTCTTCCTGCATTGATCTTCCTGGACTTTCATTTCTATCTTTTCAGCTCCAAGAGTCTGATAGGCTCTACCTGTGTTTTCTCTCCCTCTGCTGGAAAGTCTCTCAAAGCCACAAGCTGGGATGATTGTAGGGCTAACTTTTGCTTCCCACCTCTCAGGACACGTCCTTCATCGGCTGACCTCCAGTGCCTTTTAAACTGTGATGAGACAGTTATGCAGAATCAACTAAATCCAAAAAAAATTATTTTAAAAGCAGAAAGTCAGAAATTTGACTGCTGGTTTAAAATTATGTCTGTCTGGCCACCTCTGATCCAGCTTTCTGAACTTCCCTTAAACTATGCTACACAAAAACCTCACACTGGGGGCGCCTGGGTGGCTCAGTCGGTTGAACGTCCGACTTCAGCTCAGATCATGATCTCACACTCCGTGAGTTCGAGCCCTGCATCGGGCTCTGTGTTGACAGCTCGGAGCCTGGAGCCTGCTTCGGATTCTGTGTCTCCCTCTCTCTCGGCCCCTCCCCTCCTTGCACTCTGTCTCCGTCTCAAAACTAGATAAAAAACATTTAAAAAAATTTTTTTAAAACCCCTCATATTGGAGACGATTTCAACTTAATATGTCCAATGGACATATTAATAAGTCCAATGGAATTGCAAATAGAAGGCTAGCCCTATGAAGAGACTAAGGAAAGACTCTTTATTTCTGCCTTCGGATGATTTTCCAGGTCCAATATACAAGATCTAAACCACTGAGGAAAGTGGGCATTCTGCTTACGTAATTTTAAGACACCCAGATTGCTTTTGGTCTTCCCTCCCCTTCAACGCACTCCCTCAGCCAGTGTCATCAGTTCCTGTCTTCCAAACTCCACCTGGAAACTGCGATCACCATGAATTCAACTGGGCGGACCAGTAGGTGGAGGTCTGGAAGCGCTGTTTTTCCTTCTAGAAAATTCTAGTGTGCCCACATTGGGCCAAAACCAAAGCATCTACACACTAATATCCTGGACCTTCCCCTTTGCTCCAAACTGTCTACTTCGTATTATTATACTTGGAAGCCCCGTAGACATTTTGACTTCAGAGGAGTTCAAAATCTACCCCCTCTCGCCCCCGCCCAGGTTGCTATCCCTCCAGGGTAACCTCATCCTGGCAGACGCAACCTTGTTCACCCGGTTAGTTACCCTAGAAAATTGGTGGTCGTTTTGGATACCTCCCTCTCCCTCCTCCACATCCGAGCCTATCAGTCTGTCTCTTCAAAATTTTTTTGGAGATACCCTCTGCTCCCCATCACTACCGCCACCCTGGGTCTAGCCGTCATGACCTCCTTCCTTCTGCAACAGCCTCCAAACCATCTCCCCCATGCCCCTTCCCCGACCCTCACTATTCCAGCCTCTCAGGGTGATCATTAATGATCTTCTCAAACTACACGTCCAACCACAGCACCACTCTGCCTAAGGTAGAGGCCTTAGAGGCCTCCTGTTCATCTTAGGAAACCATGCCAAATCCCCAACGTGGACTGCATGGTCTGGACAGGCCCTTGCACTCGGCTGTGGCCACTTTCGACTTCTTTGAATCCAAATGTTCTGAGCTCTCTTCTGACTCAGAAGCTTTGCACATTCCATTTCCTCTGCCTGGAATAGTTTCATTTCTCCCCGATACGAAGCTCACTTTAAATCACCCTTTATTACCTCAGCTTGAGGAAATTTCCACAACTTCATAAACCCTCAATTCTAGGAAAGAGGCCTCATTATGTCACATCCTGCATTTTTCTTCTATACCACAAGTGTTACTAGAAGTTACCCATGGGATGATTTGTTTAATTCTTTCACAAATCTCTGCAATTCATGCCTGTCATAAGAGTGTCTCCAATACTTACAGTGGTTGCACAGAGGAAGCCCTCGGCAAATACTTGTTAACAAAAATAAGTGAATACACTACCTTCGAGAAACCGACATAAAAAAATAACACCGGCAAATAATAAAAGAATTGGCAAAGGCAGTATTTTCTGTCAAAATAAAGGAAAGTCATTTAAGTACCAGAACATAATACCTACTGCAATGCTTCTCCCTTAGTATTAGACTTGGTTACTATGCTTAAATTTAGCTTGCGAAAGCGTAATGCTTTATTTTAAAAACCTGAATCAGCAGAGCACCCGGGTGGCTCCGTGGGTCAAGTGACCAACTCCTGATTTCAGCTCGGATCATGATCTCACAGTGGTGAGATCGAGCCCTGGTTTGGGCTCAGCACTGTCAGCAAGGAGCCTGCTTGGGATTCTCTCTCCCTCTCTTTGACCCTCCCCCCTTCTCAAAATAAAAAAAGAAACAGAAAAAAAGAACTCTACTGAAATATTTTTTCAGAACCTGAATTGGCACCTTAACAAATAATAAAATACGATCTCGAATACATGGGTATAAAATAAAACTACTTTATTTATTTAAAGTCACATATGCCACCTGGATCGAAAAAAGGGAGAAGCGATGTGGTGATTAATTTTACGTGTCGACCTGACTGGACCATGGGGCGCCCAGATACTTGGTTCAACATTATTCCGGTTGTTTCTATGATGGTGCTTTTGGATGAGGGAGAGCAAACTGGTAGACTGAGTAAAGCAGATTGCTCTCCCTAATGTGAGTGGGTCTCGTCCAATCAGTTAAAGGCCTGAACAGAACAAAAAGACCAACTTTCCCTCAAGCCAAGGAGACTTCCTCCACCCCGTGGCCTCTGAAGGAAGACATTAGCTTTCTTCCTGCCTCTGGACTCAACCTGAAATAGCAGCTCTTCCTGGGTCTCAAGTCTGCCAGCCTCCAGACCAGAAATATGCCATGGCTCCTCCTGGTTCTCGTGCCTTGGCACTCACACTGGAACCATTGGCTCTCCGGGACCTCCAGCTCGCTGACTCACCCTTGGGATTTGCCAGCCTTCATAATCACCTAAGCCAATCCCTTACAACAAATCTCTTTTTATATACACATCCCGTTTGTTCTCTTTCTCTGGACAATTCTAATACATGGAGGTACCTGTGAAACTAGAAAGGTTGGAGAAATAGTAAATGCGGGAAATGTTAGCAGACCTACTAAAACCTGCATCCTTAGGTGCTTGTAGGAAGCCCAGTGGGGACACTAACACAGGGAAGATTTGGAGAGGGACCAGATTGCTTTATGCAATTTAGGGGCACCAAACAATGGGGGGAAAGACCTTAAATGTAACTTAATTCGTACTAAGAGTCCTCAGGAAGTTTGGGTTCCATATGTAAAATACCTGGCCCATCATGGCTTAATAAATTTCAGTTACATCACTTTTGAATATAACCTCGGTGATCCAATTATTTTAATCGGAAAAGGTTAATAAACCAGATATCTGTAACCAAATGCCTTCTTCTATCGTCTTCCCCCGAGGTCACATATTCAAACCTTACTGTAAGAAATAGCTGAGAACGCTTTTAAATGCTGACTCCTAGATTCATCCCCTGGTGATCCGAATTCAACAAGCCCGGGGCGGGGCCAAGAGTCAGTATTTCAACACGCTCACAGGAGTTTCAGGTGCGGATGGCCAGTGAGCACCGCCTGGGAATCACTGAGGTAGAACCAATACACAGACCTGTGATAACTATACTTTAAAACTGTCACACATAGGATATTGGGATATTCGACTGTAAATAAAATAGCCTTCTGGAAAATACATAAAACTGACTGATGGGGTTCTTAGCACTCTTACCTTACTTTTAATACTTTTCTGTACTTCCTAACCTTTATGTCGAGACTCAGGATTTAAATTTTTTTTAAATGTTTGTTTATTTTTGAGAAAGACACACACACACACACACACACACACACACACACACACACACACACAGCATGAGCAGGGGAGGGGCAGAGGGAGAGGGAGACACAGAATCGGAAGCAGGCTCCAGGCTCTGAGCTGTCAGCACAGAGCCCAACGTGGGGCTTGAACCCACGAACCAGGAGATCATGACCTGAACTGAAGTCAGATGCTTAACCAACTGAGCCACGCAACTGCCCTGAGATGCAGAATTTTAAAATCAGAAAGCAACGTTTGAGAAGTCATCAGTATGCGCTACATTGTTTTCAGCATCTGTTTTTAGTCGTGGGTCTGCTCATGCTAAACATGAAACACTGTAAATACTCGAAGGAAAAAGCACTAAAATATCAGAAGTGGTTCTAGCCCTCGGGGGACAATGACATTTTTGTTCATCCCCACCTTTTTGGTGCCC